>NC_084465.1:123857052-125103302 GCF_027409185.1 Cynocephalus volans
TCCATAAGATGCAGGTGAAAACGTTTCTGGAGCTTTTGTAATGGTCAGTAATCAAGTCTGCAAAGGATTTACCCCAGAACTTCACTCATGGTAGGCAGTCAATAAGTGCTGGCTATTATTATCATACAAAATCATGCTAGTTGCCTCCTCATCTCTGTTTTAATGGCTTTAAAGCAGAAGCTATAGCATGGGTATGCACTGTTTGGAGAGTGGGCTACTCCTCCAGTCTCCAGAGTACTGAGACGATCTGAGCAGAGCACTGGAGAGGCAGCTGACGTGAAATTCATCCCCACCATGCTGCAGTGCTGGTGCTGCTTCCTGAACTGCATGCGGGAGGGGACGTCACTGCCATCTGCCTTGCACACCCTCCCCCTGGAAACCTCAGCACACCACAGATTTGGATGCAGCAGTGGGTGCTGTTTTCAAGTGCAGCCTTCAGATTTCAGAGTCTGTGCTGGAAAAGCAGTTAATGAAGAGTGGGCCTCGGTCTTAGCTATCAGGCCATTCCACTATGTCCACCTTCCCATCCAGGTAGCAATAACCACATTAGCAAGAGCCTTGTAAGGTCAGTGCCAATGACAAGCTCTGCAAACACTAAATGGGTCTTCGAGGTTGGCCAGGCATCTTACTGGATGGTGCAGGTGCTGTCAGAGACACATGAGCCCACTAAAGAGATGAGCTAACGAAGGGCAGACCTAAACCCCAGCATCGGTGTTTTTGTGACCCCAGATTTATTCAACACGGGCCATGACTGCTTCTCATCTCATCAGCAAAAGGGAATGTCACAGCAAAGCACAGGCTGATGTGCAGTCTCGGGATTGTCAAGGCACTTGGGCGAGAGATATCTCTGAGGACCATCTTTCCCATGTTGCGGCATTTCAGCTTTCAAAGTCCTTGCAGATCATTTACCATCCCAGTCTTGCCATTCATGTTTTCATGTCTTTCCCACTACAGAATTGAGGAAACAAGGCTGGACGAGCTGCCTGCCTGGCTGAGTCACCATTTGAGAATGGGGATGGAGCTCAATCATGGTGTGCAATGGAGATGCTGTGGAATGGACGTGAGCTGCTGCTGCAGAGGTGCTGGAGATTCCAACACATCCCAAAGCAGGAACTGAGCCTTTTAGAAAGTAATGAAAATGTTGTACACCCAATACACAAAGGCTTGCAGATAGTGAGACTCATTCCTACACAGAACAAGACCCGTGGTTACCACGTTACCAAGACCCTGATTCCACTGCCCTGTGTTTTGATGTGGACAAAAGCAGTTTGCATGCCTAGAAATTATAACCTGTTCACTAAAGTGCTCTAACATGTCTCAAATCAGTGGCTGCCCCGAATAGTTTTACAGAGATGATCATTCTTTACATTATTCCTGTATTGATACTAATTGTGAATTTCAAGTCAAGGAGCCCATAAAATATCCCCTCTGGTGGAGTTTCTGATGGGGGAGAAGTGCCCTGAGCAGTACTAACTGCGTGTGCCTGTGTGCAGTGTGTCTGTGTGTTCCTGCCAGTGTGTGAATATGTGTATACCTGTGGGTGGACATGACTGTGTGTACACGTGTACATGTGTATGTATGTGTGTGTCTATGTTTGTGCATGTGTGTGCCTGTATGTGTACATGTGTGCACATGTGTATTCTTTTGGGAGCACATGAGTTTGTGTACCTGTATGTGAGTGCATGTGTTTATATGTGCATGCATGTGTTTATGTATGTGTGTATACTTATGTGTATGCCATGTGTGTGCATGTACATGTCTGTATGTATGTGCTTATATGTGTGTGCCTGTGTGTATGCCTCTATCTGTGCCCATATATGTTTTTGTATATGTATGTCTGTGCATGTATACATGTGCTTGTGTTTACATGTCTGTGCTTGTATGCGTGTGTCTGTGTGTTTCCTCAACTTATGTAGCAAAATTAAGTTTTCCTAGAATAAAAAATTAGGGTTGCTCTAGCTGCAGGACAGGTGCAGGAAAGGAGAGGGTCTGTGAGGTCCCCAGCAGCATGAGGTGGGACTGAAGTCCCCCAATTTCCAAGCAGGCACAGCCAGGGAGCAGAATTCCAATGCTCAGGAGCAAGCCACCATGCCTGCTCATAAGCAGAAAACTCTCAGAGACCAGGTTCATAAGCCCAGGATGAGCCCTGGGCCTTCGCTGCAGGAATCTGATTTCCTCTGAGCAAAACTAACCTCAAGCCCAGATTTTAGTTTCTGAAGACTGATAATTTTATTCTTTTGCTCCAAAAGGAATATTTCAGCTAAAAAAAAATGTGAAAAATGGCCTTCCAACAAGGTTTTGAAGATAATTTGCAGAATAAATTGTTGACAGCTATTGTAATTTCAACCAAGGCATGTCAACTGTAGTGTAGATTTCACTAGATGTGACTTACACCGACATTTTCACAAGATGCTGTTTTTCCCTAATAAAATGGAAAGAGCAAAAATAGTCGAAACATATATCCTATTTTCTTTATTCAGTTCTACTCTATACTTCACATGAGATTAAATACTAAAAAATGTTAAATGTGATAAAGAGATTTCTATAATTTATTTCTATCAAAATTTTTTATGAGAAATGTTTATTATCTTTTACAGATTGGCAAAATGAGATCAGGGATACATTAATAATGAATCAAATTGACATTTATTTATGTTGGAGTTGTGTTTCTTCATGAGGAATGGGCTGTATTAAAATAATTTGGGATTCCTTAGAAACAGAGATGTCCATGGTCAAGAAGGAAGTAAGCACTGAGTTGAGAAAAATATTCTCAATTTCAGGAGATTGAAAGAAACATACAAATTGCTCTCAGGAGAGTCAATACTACTTCCTTCTTCTCTAGGAAGAATGGTAGTTATGGCCCCATCCTCCACTGGATTGAAAGGGGAGCTAAGAAATGACAAATTCTCTACTATCAACAAGGCCAGTTACTTCAGAGGTTAACAATTTAGTCAACCATTTGATTATTTGATTTAATGTCGTAGCAATCCAAAGACTTGGTAATTTAGTGTGTGTGTGTGTGTGTGTGTGTGTGTGTGTGTGTGTGTGTGTGTGTGTGTGTGTGTGAGTGAGTGTGTGTGGTATATGTGATATTACTTATTTTTAAATAACATTTTCATTTTAACATGAATAATGCTTTGATCCTCGTAATCAATCTTCAGGTTCATCTCTGACACATCTCTAAAAGAAATTTCCGGTAAGTTCTAGGCAAGAAGATTGTCCTGCCATTCACCTCCTGACCCAACCCCAGAACAGGAGGACCTGAAAGAAGCCCACAGCTCTGTTTCAGCTTCTCAGATTAGCTCAGGCAAGTCAGTGAGTGTTCGGTCTCCACGCTCTGCTTTCCCGCTACTGTAAAAGGAAGTAGGAAATAACCTTGAGACATAGTGTGGTTCTAATTTCCACCTTCCTGGAATGACCTAGTGGCCCTCTCTGTAGAACCTGAGCTTGAGGACCATGAGATTGGCTTGGCTACTGGGGTTTTGCACATCTGGAGCCTGTCTTTATGGCTGTGAGAGGCCATTACAGGCTTTATCTCAATGATGGAAAAAGATTTAGAATCCTCCAAACTCAGAGACACTTTATACGTGATGAACTCTGCCCTTGTTGATTTTATATTTATGCATATATGTATATTTTATCCCTGGTACAAAATGAAAGTAAATTCAGAAACTCACACAGGACTATTCAGGATATAATATTTTTATTAAATACATCTGTTTCTCTCCCATTGCTTTTTCTGATTTTTCTAGCCTTGCTGGGGAATATTCACTTTTGTAGAGCAGAGATAGGAGTGAAGAGAGACTAGACCATTGAGATGAAGTTTGGTGATCAGGATTCTAGAAATGGTTGTGATGGCTCTTACAAGATTCTTGGAAGTGCGTTTCTACAGCTGTCCTAGAGTACTTTTAGGATGCTTGTGGTTAAGTTTATCTCAGTCAGCACAGTGACTAAGGATATGGGCAGTGGAGACAATGAAACCTAGATTTGATTCCTGGCTCCACAACATGTTAATCATGTGACTACAGGCAAGTTATTTAAACTTGCTAATCGTCAGTTTCCTCATCTGAAAACTCAGAATCATAACACTTATTTTATAGAGGTCATAAATAGCTGGTGTATGTACAACACGGAGTACTGTTCTTGTAGTAAGCATTCAATGCATAGTAATAGTACTATACTTATGATAAATGGTTTTGCATTGTTTTACTTAATATTATTGCTTAATGTCATTGGCTTAACATTTTTATGTCTTTTTCTCATTTAAGTCCTTGCAGTTCCTATGAAAAAAGCAAGACCAATGTGACTGTCACCATGTTAAAGTGTCAGTGGCTGAAACTTGAAGGATTAACATGAAAATTGTTTATTTAAAATGAGCTTGTTTAATGAAACAAAAAGTAAGATAATCTTAGAAAGGTGAAGATAGGGCCAAGAAAAGCAGTTTAAAAAAAGAAGTGTAAATAGCCAATAAATATATGAGAAAAAGTCCACCCTAAATAATCATTAAAAAATAAATTAAAATAATAGGGCAATACTTAATACTTTTAAATTATTTTAAAAGAGAAGATTTGAAAGAAAATTATAGTCCTCTATTCAGAATTTTCCAGGGTAATTTGGCAATGTAAAGAAATAATATTAAACATAGTATACCTTTTATACTGGTATAATAATTCTAAGTGTGCCTTGGAGGCAATTAACAGACATGTACACAAAATTTATTTACAAGAATGTTTCCTGCACAATTATATAAGTAAATACTGAGATATAGAAATTCTTTATTACCCCAAATAAGAAAACAATTCAGTAATTTAGGGTATGTTGGCTATCTGGGAGTCTATCTTACTATTAAAATATAATATTGTGTTTTCAAAGAATACTTAATGGCATGGAAATATAATTTTTATATTAATTAAAAGATAAGAGACAAGATAACATTACATGAATAAGTTCCAATTGTGTATACACAGACACACACACACACACCAAACTTGCATGAGTAAAGAGAAATACACAATCACATTAACAGTATTTGTCTTTCTTCTTTTCCTTATAATTGGCAATACTTTCAAATTTATGACAATGCATATGTGATCATTTTTGTAGTCAGAAAAAAAAAATGAGACAAGAGAAAGAGAAGGTTAGATGATCTGTGGAGCGTTACACCTCTGGTTGGTGGTAGACATGGGACAAGAATTCACATTTTCTGATGTGCAAGGCTCTTCCTTTCAACAGCACATGATGACAAAATTGACCCAACCTGTAAACCTATTTACTGATTGAACCTGGGCTGTGACATTGAGATCGTAGGATGTTTTTCTACCTTCAGTTTCAACTCTACATATTACTTAACTATAATCCAATTTGTTCTTAAAAATAATGTTTAAATCTTCAGTCTTATGAAGTGGTTGTATTAACTGGTTTTTGCTTAATGTTGACACACTGAAAACATTTATTGTTTGCCAGGATCAACCTGCCTATTCTAAAACAAGCAGTCCCTCTGCAAGATGTGATTGCCTAAATCCATCGTGGTGAAGTACCCAACAAAGCGCAAACATTCACCTCTAGAATATGTCAGATATACACGCAGACATGCCCAACCTCCTAGCACTACACAACAGACAGGGATCGGCCCCAGTGCCGCATGCATGGCTTTGCCACTTCTTGATGGTGGAGACCACACTGCAAATTCACCAAGTCTCTTTCACAGTTTTGTTTCCTAGGCACACATGAAGCAGCCCTCTCAGACCCCTCGCACTGAGGAGAGGCCAGGTGGTCAGCTCTGTAATGAAGTGAGAGCAGAGGTGACCCTTCCCAGCTAAGGAAGTCAGAAGCCCCTATTTAGAGTTTTCAGTGTCATCTTTCCTGCAGTGGTAGCCAAGTTGGCTGGTGTGGAGAACAGAGACTGTGGGAAGCAGACGGAAGTTTCACTCATGTTCTGGAGGTTAATGTTCTAGACAGCAACCCATACCTAGAGCAGATGTCTTTCCAGCAAGAAATAGATTTTGATTGTGAGAAGTCAGAAGTTTCAGGATGAACTGGCACTTGCGGCATAATCTAGTTTATCCTGAAAAAAAAAAAAAAAAAAACGCACTCCAAAAAGTCTTTTCCTTTCTGGAAACCTTGTTACTATGCCTGTAAAAGATGACTGACTGTGCAGCCACTTAATGACAATGCTTCACAAAGTCCTAACAGAGTAGAAAATGGGCCACCACCAGTCAGGGTGAGGCATGGAGTGGAAGGGGGTGCCCCTCCACCATGCCACTCCCTTTCTGTTAAAGCCACCTCATTTTTATCTGTTTCAAAAATCGGGCTTCCACATAAGGTCTCACTTAAAGAGTTTTTCTGGAGGCAAAAAAAAAAAAAAAAAAAAAAGAAAAGAAAAGAAAAGTTAAAAAACAGTCAAATCAAATAATACTAAAGACACCTTCCAGCTCTGGAATTCTAGTCTATGACCAGTTTGAAGTATAACTGCTGAGTAAATGTGCTGAATGCAAATTTTTGTGAGTCCTGCACGCTTCTGCAGAGGGGCTTAGACAAGTTGGTGGCATTCCCCGTCGTGTATTAGAATTGCTGGTTTGCTGAATTGTGTAGAAATCTGATAGCATCTCCAGAATGTGTTTTTAAAGTATGACTCACTGGAATTTATCGAATGATTACAAACTAGACAGTAGGGGATGAATGGGATGAGAATTACTTAGTGCTGAATAGTTTTTTGTTTGTTTGTTTTTTTAGCCCTATTCATGCTCTTGGCTGAGAGGAACCTGAGGGTACAGGGATTTACCAGGCAAGTTTAGGAAAACTGCCAGTCCTACTACCAGGCTGACTTTTGGATGAGATAAGGAGAATCAGTGCACGCTGTTTAATCTTCCTACAACATTTCTGTTGATCCAACCTCATACTCTTCCATGAAATCCATCTGGACAAAAGAAACATGTTCTTTACTGAGTTACTAATAAAAAGGCAGATTGACACCATCACAGTCATAAGATTTATTATCAAGGGTGGTAATGTTTTTATCAGAGCTTTGGCTGTCTGAAGGTTAAATATTCAGACGTATGTTTGCTGATTGCATGGCAATAGCCTATACTTCTTTCCTATTAGGGAATTTAAGCATCCCGTTCTCGCATCAGCCAGTGCTCAAGAAAACCCTTCATGGTGCCGACTATCAACTTTGATCAGCCATCAGACTTAACCTAATAAAAACTGGCTTCTAGGCCATGCATAATTAAATGGGCATATTTAGAAGTGAAAAATACTTGGATTTTCTAAAGGAAAATAATATTAGTATAGTGAAAGAAATGTAAAATCACAAATTCTGCAGCTAATAGAGACATGCAAACAATGTACATGCCCTTGAAATGAACAAAGGGAGGGGAAGTTAATTTTTAATATCTTCAAAATTTCCTATGTCTGGTAAATTCAAAATAAATCCAGGGTTTTTTTTCACAGAAGTAAAATTCAAAATGTTATTTTGCATCAACACTGTTAATAGATAGTCACACTATTGTTTCTATAATTCAGGCTATGTGCAGACATGAACAGCAGGAAACGTCCGAGACTAACAGTGTAACTGGGCTAAAAACATATTACACTTCCTTACCTCCCGTGGGGTCAAATTTGATAAGAGAGAGAAAGACAGAGAGTGACTACCACATAATTTCATTTGAGATAAACACATCACTTGTGTCTCACTCACAGACACATTGAGCATAAAACAGAATAGCACTGAAGGCCTAGGGGCGTGTGACGGTGTGACACAGGATTGCTCCCCTCGGCAGCACTCCACGGGAAGGTGCTCCCTTCCTGCCTATGCTAAGACAGCTCCAGGAGCTGTCAGGCTACATGCAGTGTTCAACCGCTATATGTTCATAAAGACAGAATGACTATAAGAAATTTAGAGTCCATCACATAAGTCCGGGTTAGTAAATTTCCACTAATCCTTTTTGTTGACCGCATGAAACTGTGAGTTAATATTGAAAGTAGCTTCAATAAGTTAAAAACCCAATAATTGACTGTGACCAAGATTTGGTGTCAGGAGGGGCTGATCTGCTGAGAGCAGCCCTCCTGGAACTCTGTGTAGAAAAGGCTGGATCCGCCTGGTTATCCCAGACACTTCACACTCATGGTAGACGTTGTTAAATTTAGGACCAATGAGAAAAAATTCATGACTTTCGATATCTGAAGTCATTTTTCCTAAATTGCTGTTATATGATGTCCAAGACAATGCCACACGCTTAAGAGAAAGTTATTTTTTTAAAGCACACTTATTTACTTTCATTTCAATCAAGATATATTCAGTTTTTGTCTTAAACCCAGCACGAAGGTGGAGCATGTGGGGTGAACAAACGCAAGGCTGTGGGAGCTCAGGCATGACATAAGGCACCATCATGCTCTCCAGGAGTTCATAGTCTAAGGTGAGACTTGGGATTAATGCTCTGCAGTTGAGCTCCAGGTCCGTGGGTCTGATGCCCAGTGCCTCGATGCCCAGACGGGGCATGCATGGATGTCGTGGGCACATAGGTGTAACTTGAAGGCATTGAGACGTGTCTAAGAGGATGTGCAGTGAGAGGCATGGGCAGAAGGGTTTTGGAGCAGGTCAAGAGAGAAGTGGGCAGCAGAGACGCAGCACGTAAACTCTTTCAACTTGGGCAGCAGAAGAGGGGCAGCAGCAAGAGGGAAGTTTGGGTGAAGGGAGGGTTGTTCTTTAAGATGGCCCATGGTAAAGCATGAGTGTGGACATGCAGTGAGGACCCTGGACAGAGGAGGAAACCTGGGTGGGACAGGGAGGGAGCCACTGCAGGAAGCCAGCCCTGAGTCAGTGAGAGGCTGGATCTTGCCCACCAGAGCGAGGCCTGACCTGTCATGGGACAGGACACCTCACCTTTCTATGCAGAGGTGAGCGCATGGGCTGGTGGGTTGGTGCTTTGTTCAGAGGAAGATGAGGATTCCAGTTTGTAAATAAGAGCTGTGAGATCCTGGGGTGAGCGGGAAACGCTATGGACTCGGTAGTGCGTGACATGTGTGGGATCTCCCTGGGTGTTCTTTCAAGATCTTATTTTCTTTTTCATCTGGGAACATTGAACCTAGTCAGATGCCTTTGTGTATCCCACGATATCAGACTGCTTACAGTGGCTATATCATCACATCTGAAGACGTATCAACTCAAGCTTTGTAAGACAGACAAACTCAGGCCTTTTCTAAGAATGTGAAAGAATTGTCTTCATGCTTTGAAGAGTGAGGGTCAGGCTGACTGGCCTTTAATAAATTTGGGCATATTTGTTAAAGAAGATGCTTGGGGTCTATGGCCGTACCATCCTGAACACGCCCCATCTCATCTGATCTTGGAAATTAAGCAGGGTCGGGTCTGGTTAGCTCCTGGATGGGAGATGGCTGAGAAGACAAGGTGCTGTAGGCTTTAAAGAAAATTAAAAAAAAAAAAAAAAACAAAGATGTCTGGGGCTGCTGCTGGAGACACTGCAGCTAGAGACACTGCAGGTGCAAGGTGGGCTGGGATAGGAAAGCAGGCAGCCCACCTCTGCCTGGCCAGCAGAGCTCCCTTCAGGTCTGCTCTTCTCAGAGGAAATACCACCTGCGGAGCAGCCCCCAGCAGTATTGGCTACTTGACGCAACAGTCGGCCTCTGACATAAATACCTGGGAGCAGATCACATGGTGTTCTCTTTCTCAACTCCTATGAACTTAGCAAGATGCCCCTGCCCGCCCTCCCCCCCACTTTTTTTAATTAAAGAGGCAGTATGGTTTAATTAAAAAAAGAAACGACTTTGCACTGTCAGAGTTATATCCCACCCATATCACCTAATGACAAGGTGAACTTTGACTTGTTAACTGCCTTCTTCTAGCCAATATCTTCTTTAAAAGATGGTTTTAAAAGCATTGATTCAGACTTCTATAGGCATTTACCAATAGAAGTTTTTATCTTCTTTCTGCCAACTCATCTGTCAATGAAAAAATGCTAAATTTGTTTGGATAAAAGCATTTTAAAAATTCAGAATTTAAAAAATAGTTTAAAGAAAAAAGATACATAATTTCACCATGAAACACTCATCAAAAATGAAGCAATTCATGAGTTAATTTGAAAGAATCAAATATTTATTTTCAACAGGGTTTCTTGATGGGGTACTGGTTACAGGCATGTATGTTCATCAACGTACATGGAAGGATACACTTAAGACCTATGCATGTCATTGTGTATAAATCTTACTTCATTAATATATGTCAGATAAATCTTCCCATGTCAAGGCAAACACATTAATCTTGCTTGCTAAGGCACTTTTGAAAGCCGTTCTAATATTAGGAACCTGAAATTGGTTTAGAATCAATGATCATCAGAAACCTTTCCAAATCTGATTCTATGGATTTTTACATTACACTTAATTCGAGTCTTTCAGAGCATACAATGTTTTTCTGATTTCTGTGACTGTGGAGTGATACAAATAAGTCTTGTAAAGATTGACCTCAATTCCTACACCCCTTGTCTCCTTAGAATCTGGCAAGTAAACAAAAGGGAAACATGTAAATTCGCTTTGTTTAAACATCCTTTCACCTTTCTTGATACATTGGACTTCGCCTCAGGATGGTATTGGAAGATTAGTCCAATTGTATATTAGTGTTAAATTTAGAAAAACGGTGTGTGACTCTGAGGTAAGCAGTAACTACAACACACAAAAGAAAGAATTACTTAAAGTCAGCAACCCACTAAAAGCTTCTGGGAGAAGTGTGGCTGCCGGCCTGCCTTGAGTGCTTCTTTTTAAGGGTAAAGGTGTGTTTAATTTCATGTGGTTGAGGTGAGGAAAGTCATGAGAGACCAGAGAAGGTTAGTAAAAGCAAGAATAAAATAGAAAATGCAAAGTCAGGCCTCATTGCCTGCCAATGTGAATGAAACTACAGTAATAAATTGGATGAGGTAGAGGCCAAAGATAAAAGCACAACAAATTCCAGAAGACCAGAGAGCCATTCAAAACTAAAAAGCCACAGAAATCATAATTTTAGAATAAAGGATATTTGTTTTTTTATTAAATTTATAAAAAAATTATAATTTTCATTTTATTTAAGGCCCTTATTAAAAAATAAAGTTCTAGTAAGAGAAATATATATCTACATATATAGACGTGTGTGTGTGTGTGTGTGTGTGTGTGTGTGTGTATACACAAGTCATCTTAAAATCTTCAAGTCATCCTAACATTACAATCCCATCTTGAGTTTTTCCAAGCAGCAGTTTGTCTTTCAGTGAGCCTAGTAGTTTTGTTACCATGACAACATGTTGTATTATAATCACTCTTTTTTTTTTTTTTTGACAGTGTTGTACTAAGGATTGGTTGAGAAAGTATACTAAAAGCAGTCTACCATTTGATTATATATATCCATCTTCTTTTACATCAAAGGGATTTTTTAAAACCCATCACAGGTTAACCAGATTTCAAAGGTAGGTGTGATGATTTTCTTGACAAGGGAGTTTTGCTGTGAAACATTTGCAAGTGAGTGGGTGGCAAGGCGTTAGCTGTGAGAGCTTAAAAAGGAAACACCCTAACTATCTCCTTTATGACAGAAGGGAGGGGACACTTGGCTTTCAGTCAGCCAGCAGATCAGCATTTGGTACAAGTTGAGGACATTTTTGAAAAATTCTATTATCCATGTGGATGACAAACACAGCAGTTGAATGAAATGAGAGAATTATCATATTCTTACATGCCAGTATCTTTCCTTGAATCTGAGATGTCATTCAATAGAGGACAGGACGAGGACGGGTTATGAAGAAGGAGACAGCTGTTAACCAGTTCATCTTGAGAAAAAGGTGTTTCTTTGCCCAGTGCAGTGACTTTCATATGCACAAGTGATGAGTCAGGAGCCTATACCTGTACACCCCTCATAGCTGACCAGTGATCACAAAACCAAGACCGCTAATTGTGAGCTGCTGGATGTGTCTTTCTATAGGGAAACTTTTGCAAAACAGCAAATGAAACATTAAGAGATGACATATAGCTTTATTAGTCATTTGTGTTTTATTTTTCTCTGTTCCTTTTTTCTTTTTACTTCTATTGTATTATTGGCCCCTTTGTTATTGATTTTTGAGCTCATTTATGATTAAGGATGTTAACACTGTGTCACCCATTGCAAATGAAGTACCATGTGTTTTCACATTTATTTTACTGTGATGGTTTAATTTTTATTAAAACAGAATTTATGGATTGAAAAAAAAAAAAAAAGAAAGAAACATTAAGAGATACCATGATTGCAACAAAGTATCACCCTGAAGTCTTCAGTAGGATTGCAAATGTCATTTTCTCTGGACTTTTTCTCATGTTTTGTATTATGAAGATCATACAGAATGGAGAAATTGGAAACATTCTGAATTTGCCTTTGGTAAAGTGATCTGGTCAAGTATGTGTTAGGGATGATTATTCATAAGAATCATGTCTATTTGAACGTGCTTAGAAAAGAGGATTGAACGTTTTCCAAACCTGAAAATGTGGCTTGTTTTATTATAAAATGTAGCATATCACAGTTCATAATACATAATACATTTCTTTTCTAAAATTTTGCTCTGTGATAACGAATCTTTGAAATGTGCAGTGCCAAATTGCTGTGTAATATTCCAAAGTCCAATAGATAGGAAAAAAACAAGTAAACGTTAAATTCTAGTTAATCTACAAAACTCGTTTTTTGACGTCTTATTACCATAGTTGAATAAGTTGGATCTTGTGTCTTGATAATACACTTTATTTCATAAAAATGTCTTTTTATTTCCATAAATTTATTTTCAGTAAAAAACGAAATCACTGCACAGCAGCTATAAGAGGAAAAAAAAAAAAAAAAAAAACATGGTGGAGAGAGAAATGTCATGATGGTGGTATTTGGGAAGCCCAGGCACCTGCCAGCATGTTATCTGCCTCCCTGTGAACACAGGACAGAAAAAGGGGAGACTTGGAGGAGGGGAAAGACAGTGTTACCCTGTGGTGCCTGAGAAAGTGACATAGACGATGAGAAACCAGGGCCTTTGATGACAAACCGCCTACTTTTCTTCACTTTTAGGACCAGCATTACCTTTGGGGGATTTTAAGAGGCAGCCGTTCATTCCCAGCAATGACTCTGGAAACTTCCAATTATCGTAAATCACTACATATTGAGGCTCTTGAGATGCACCCAAACATGTCACGCACCTTAAAATATGCTCCTCCTCTCCCTGTTCCCATTTCTTCTGGTCCATAGCATTCAAACAACCAGGCAACTTGACATGAAGTGATCTGTCACAAGATTTTAAAGGAAGTGATTATATCCATCATAGAGCTGCTTAAAGCAGGAGCATATGCCAGTAGATCTTTGGGGTCCATGCTCTAAAGCGTTTACTCCTTCGCTAGACATTTCTGTGTGTGAATTTTTAAACACAAACATACTGTACTCCATTTAATTCCTTTTATTAAGCTTCATTTTCAAGCCATGATAGAAACTTAATTTCAGTCAATTCAAGATGATCTAAGCCAATCTTGGCTGGATTTGTGCCCAAATTCCAGAGGCCTATGAACTGTCAAAGTTTGGGGTGGGGAGAGAGGAACTTGGTCCTTGGACAAGGTTCTCTATACCTGGTAATATCCTGCGAGATGCTACTGTTCCATGTGTCTTCAGCCATTGGGTCATGCAGGCTGTTGTCCCATCATGTTGCAAAAGTAAAGTCTTTCCTTTACAAATACTTGCCCGTCCCTCCAGGAAATGACGGTGCCTCCTTGTCTTTTCTAGGTACAATTTTATAGTCTGGGTTCTTTTAATGGCATCTCCTCAGATGATTACCTACCTAGACACAGCCCAACATGGATGTGAGCAGGCAGGGTGGAGGCCCTACCTCTAGATCACACATTCCTACCTAATTCTAACCTACTTCCTCCTTTCCTCCCCATCCCGTCCCCTCTCCCCCTCTTTTCCTCTTCTTTTCTTTTCTCCACCATGAGGAGTTTTTAGCTACTCTACTGGAGAATCAGCTCTTAATAACCAAATACTTACCTTTCATTCACACACTGTGGATCTTGACTTTATAAAGTCAAAAGCCAGTGATTACTGAATGCCCATCTAGTCTGATGAGAAAAACCTCATTTCTACCCCATCAATCTCGGTGCCCTCAAATCCATGCCTCATGAAGTGCTCCACCCTCTAAGAAGCTGGAACAGATCTCTGTCCCATGGTTGGGTGTCCAAGACAGCAACACTGACATGAAAAACAGCATGAGGCTGTGAGTGTTGTGGTTTCTCCAGGATCTCCAAGGCTTGGTAGGAACCATAGACACCAGAAGAAGTTCTCCCATCCCATTGTGGGTCAGTGTCATTCTTCCAAAAGGCTCTGCCTTAGCAACTAGCACTTCATTCCCCCAGTCCAGGAGGTGCTCATTCATGAGCTTCTGCTCCTGGTATTTACATTGGTGGATGGATGATGTACACTGGTTTACAACCTGAATTTTTGATCCCGGTTGGGCCCTTCTTTGTTGTGGTGGTTGTCCCATTGCTTGTCTGAGAAAGGAGAAGGCATCACTGAGCCAAGCTCTTTGAACATCAGCAAGTTTCTCTCAAGCTTCTTGAGACCCCCAAACCCAGCTTAACCCATCTCTGCATTACCATGTGTGGCTTCTCTCTGTGGGTGGCCTTCTCCTGTGAAACATTTGGTTCCTCTATGAGCAGCACAGAGAGACAGTGCCCTGTACCCTCTATACTGCCTGTCTGTGCAGTGTCATCTCCTCCAAGCTGGGCAGGTCAGACAGAGTCCTCCTCCCAAGCCCAGGCTCTATGCAAGCAAGCACCCCATAACTCCAATTTTAGAGCAGATTAGGGCATGGAGCAGTTTGTCAGGGTGACACCAGAGCTCCTCTGCTTCGGTAGACTCAGTGGTTATGTTCTTCTCTACAGAAAATTTTGTTTTGATAAAACGCAGGGGCACAGATATAATTTTAAGCAAACTGTAAGAGGGTGTCCATGCCCTTTCTTTGTTCCTCTGCAGAATAACCTTCAGCCCTCTCAGAAACGTAAAGCATTATGCAGTAATTTTAAAGCTCAACTCTTGTACTCCGCTATTCTTACCACGGCCACCATCCTTCTTCTGAGCTTCCAACTGTGCCATGGGGTCATGGGCGCTGCCTTCCTATCAGCTCCAACTCTAGTCTAGAGCCTCCATCAACCAAGGAGAGAGAGGCATTCCAAAAAGAATCTGAGAAATCCAGGTGGCCCCCTAGCACAGCCAGAGCAAAATTCAGGAGCAAGAGAAATGTCTTTATTTTCTTCCTGTAATTAATTTTAACTTATATTTAAAGTCCTAGTTCCACCAGGGGTAGAAACCAACCCCAGCCCCCAATCATGATATTGCTGTAGTTTCCTATAGCTTAGATGAAACACAGGGAATGTACTTGGTTTTAATATTCAATATAGTAGGTAGAGAAATATACGTAAAACAGATAAAGTGCTATGGAGAAAATATTAGGAAAAAAAATCTCTTTTCATTCCATTGATATGTAATGAGGGACATAAGATGCTTTAAGACCAAATGGGGGTGGGGATAAAGGGAGCTTTGTAAGAAATAACTAATTTCCATGTATGCAAAATAATTTTAAAGCTATGTATGGGGAGATCACCAAATACATGAAATACACAATATATGAAAACCATTTTAAGCTTCTGGGTGAGTGGTTATTAATGGGAAATAGTAAATCATGACCTAAATAATTAAAATAGATTACTGTTCTAACATGGATCATTATCACATTGAAAAATTCATACTAGAGATCAAATCATATAGCCTGAAGGAAAACAACTATGAATAATATATATATATAATCGTGCTAAGTTATAAAAAGAGTATTCTGTTAACACAGGGCCATAAATGTCCTCTATATGTGTATCTGCTAGTGGAACCGAGCTGGGGAATGCTAGATGCAGTGAGCTGGATTTGGCATTGTCAACAAGGAAGGCCATAGAGAAGCACTCTGTGAATACACAGGCTCGAGCTTCACCCAGCGAGTGATGGATTCTGCACTCGGGTCTGGAGATTGCCACATTGCAAAGCAGTATGACCATCCACACTGTTAACACTAAGTGTGGTCCTCGACACAGCCTCAACACGCTTTCCACTGACTCTGCATTATATAGTTTCTCCAAAGTCTTTTCTGTGGAAAATTAAGCCCTGTGAGATTCTCCTAGAAAGAATACAACATGTCAGGCAGTCCAGGATGCATGGTGACATGCTCTCAGCCCTTGTGGCACGGTGGGCAGGAGAAAGGCTGAGGTAAGAAAACCAGTTCAACATGGTACAACACAGCACTTACTGGCTTAGTGGAGCTCACAGCCTGATGTTAACTTTTCTTGTTACAGTACTAACATCCTGCAGAACTGATTGTACGAGGAACACGTAGGAAATGCTGGTCTTAATCTACATCTCAGAATGCATGGGCAAATCATTTTTTTGTTTGTTTGTTTGTTGTTTAGTAAATTTATAGATTTAACCTCTAACTACTGCACAGTTTCATTTTTAAAGTTTTGAGCAGCAGGAGGACCAGTGGTTAGAGATTATAAGTAGTCGGACTTTATCTCAACACAAGAATGTCTTCACAGCTGTGTGAACACCCAAGCCACGCTGTCCCCAGGAGGACTATTCTGCTAGATAACTCTGCCAGCTCAGGTTCTTAGTTCTGCATTCCGGGTACTGTCCTGATATAGCTCTAAGAAACTGACCTGTCCTCACCCCTAGTTAATATCCTTTTCATCAAGCTATGGGTCTTCAACATGAAAAATAAAATTGTTGCTTAGAACTGTAGCTGCTTCGGCATCCTAAGAAAGTGGAAGCACTTCAAAGAAGAGAGAACATGTCTGTCCTGCTCCTTCCCGTTCTGATGCAGAGTGGTGCTGGTTGGATGGCCCTTTAGGGTGGAGAGTGTATGAAAGGACCTTTGACTGCAGGGAAAGAAGCAACCTGGACCTGACTTTGGGGCATGGAGATTACAGGTGCTATTTAGTTTACCTAAGAACATGGGAGAAAATTGGATAATCCCAAAAAGAAGAGAGAGGTTTTGAAGGAGGATGCTGGCCATGAAACGTGGAAGAGGGACTGAAAGGCACTTAAGAGCATGGGTGTAAAACATTCTAGATTAATGTCTTTATACTATTGCAATGTAAATTTTCTCCCCAACTCGTCCATGATCTTATGAGAGCTGCACTGACACATCAGTGTTTACTGAGTGCTGTACTTGCGGGTCATGTGTGTATAGTTAAAGTATGGAATTTACATTCTATATCTGGGCTCATGTGCATAGAGCCAGATAAACTGGAAGAGGCTGGAGCTCAGGCCATAAGGGACTGAGAGAAATACATGGAACTTTCTGTCTGGGTGGACTGAGAAAGCTCTAGTCCACCTGACTAAAGCTTCAAAGTAGCAGTGGTTGTGTCTCAGGTGCTAACATGCCAGTAGAAGTTTAACCTGGCACCAGTAATCAAAGAAATGCAGTATAAAGTGAGTCTTTACTTTTCATTCATCCAATTGGATGAGAACATTAGTGATAAAACCAAGCATAGATGTGGGTACAGGGCAGGGAGGAAAGAGACGTGTCCTACTTGGCTGGTGAAAACGTAAACTGGCACAGCCTTTGTATAAGTAATTTGGCAAAGTATATCAAAAGTCTTAAACCTAGTCATGTGCATTAACTCGGGAATTCTATCCTCAGGAAATTAGCTATGGGAACAGAGATTCATTGAAAATCTGTGGATATTGATATCTTTTACAGGATTATTTATAAAAGCGAAAATAGATGTAATCTAAATGCTGAATAGAGGAGATTGACTGGAATGCACGGTGTACAGAATTCTCCTCCTTTCCTGGGCTGTCCTCATGTCTCCTACCTTCTGTTTCTCCATCTCTCTCTTCATAGGTAGGCATGTATGTGAGTGTGTATGTACACTGACACATCAACAATATTTTACTGTGGAAAATATTAAACACATTCAAAAGTAAAACAAACAAAAAGGCTGGACCATCAAACATATTGTGGAAGAATATTTAATTGTTAAGTAGAAAGGATGGGTTATATACCAGAATGACCTGTAATATATTATAGAGGGTGATTATCTCCAGATGATGAGATTATCGGAAGACTTTTAATTTTTTAATTTTTTTTTTTTTGCATTTTTCCAAATTTTCAACAATTAACATGTATTATATTTCTGTTTGTTGGAAAAACATAGGAAAATGGTCAGGGCACCTCAGACGTTCAGAATCTTGCTGAGCATTTGATGTAAATGTACACATATGCCCAGATGTTCCTTGGTTATTGTCTAATGTAACTGCATATGTGCACCCAGGTGTCCTGGGTTATGGACTTAAGTATAAAGGACGAGTGGCTCTGATCCATGGTGCCCGCTGCCCCTGGGATGCCCCGGGGGGGGGGCATGGGGAGGCTGCTACTGCTGGAGACTGTTGCTGCAAGCTGTTGCTACCAGTGCCCCTGGGACCCTCCAAGAGGCCACTGCTGGAGGGTAAGCTGCTGCCATAAGCTGCTGCCACTGCTGCTGAAGACTGAGCTCATGTCGTCTGCCAATGGCTCCCAGGATCTTTCCCAATTACCTAGCATGGACCTGAGTCACTAACCTGACAACTGGCATAGTCATGGAGCTTTACACCATTCATCAAAAAATTAAATAAGAAAATCAGACTCAGGCACAAAAGATAATTCAGAATACTATGGCTGATCTTACTTTTTAAAAGCTTATTTTTTCTAACTCTTTAGATTTTTTTTTTTATCATGTTTAAAGGCCTGCTTTCCATCCTCACTTAGAGGGACAGGGACATAAAGCTTAAAAGAGAAAGGAAGTTTGGGTGGCCAAAGACATGACTGACTCAGCTTCAGGCTTTTACCTGATCAGTAATCTTTTAGGGCAGTATGCAGATTCAAAAACATAAATACGAGACTAATGCAAGTGCAATACACTGCAGACATATTTTTTATTCTGAATATAACATGTTTTGACCACACTAGCAAGCGGCTTAAAAAAGAAGAAGAAGAAATAGTTGGATAGAAAGTCATCTTCATTTTTTGTAATCAAAAGACTCTAACCTAGTTATAACCTATCTAACGAAACCCTGAAAAAAGGAGAAGAGGAGAGGAGAAATAACAACTGCCTTGGGATTAAAGAGGAAAGAAAATGAAGGCAGACACCAGAGGCTGTGCCTCTTCTTACGCAGTAAGCGTTTCCTTCAGCTATCAACTCATGTTCAAATACAATTACTTAAAGGCGGTTGATCTCCATTTATTCTGCCTTCCCTCTAAAACGGTTTTTCTTCTGAAATCTCGTTGTCACATGAACAGCTGCACCAAGTTGTTATGGCAACAGGAATTTTAAAAGTCAATTGATTTTGCTGCAAGGTGTTATTAAGACCAGGTGAGGCTGGCCTTGAATATCAACGGCACCTCCGTTTGGCTGGAGCACGGGCACTCCCTTCACCTGCAGGAGCTACAATAGGAGAGGGAACACTCTTGATTTATCATCATCTCTCAACACTCTCACAGGAGATGGGACCATAAATTGTGTTGGTTTTATTGCAAATTTGTACATCCCACTTTTAATCGTCCATAAAATTATAGATTGACAGAGCCATGCAGCTCAGTGGTCCATTAGTTTCTCATGAACTTGTACAACGAGAGAAGGTATAGTTTGGACAGTTTCCCTTGTGAAATGACAATATATTCCTAGAGAGCTTTACCTTATGGAAAATGTTCACCTTCTGATTTCAGAGAAAGGAGTTAGAAAATGTCTTGGACATAAATTAACATGAGAACTGGGCACCAACCACGCAGCATGGGGCTCCTAAATTGGGGACAGAAAGAAGATTCTGAGTTTCCTCACCCAAGTCCTTTCAAACTCTTGGTAGTTCTGGATGCTTAGGTTTGCATTTCAGAGTGTTGGGTTTTTTGTTTGTTTGCTTTTAGTTTTGTTTGTCAACACTAGTCCCAGAAAAGTTTTCCATGGTCAAATAATCACGGGCTACCACCCATAATACAGGTCTTCTTCCCCTTACAGAGTCACAAGATGTTTAGCAGATAAAAAGTCCCGCCAAGTCCTCCTGGAAAGAACTCATTTTAATCATGTTTAACCCAGTATTTCACAGACATTTTTGTTATTGAACTTATTTTTAAATATTTACTTCATTTTGAGTGTCACTTATCCACATCGGGTGAACACATTTTGTGAAATGCTCCTTAGATTAGAATGTTAAGGGTGAAATTAGTGATCGCTAAATACAGTTACTGCTCTAGAAAAGTCACTTCAAGTTTAGGAATATTTGTTTCCTTTTAAGTAATTTCTAGGCAGATGAACTTGATTTGATTTGTAAGCTGTCACAGAGACATGACCAGCAGGAAACTAGCCAAAACCAAACACGCAGAGATGAAAAAGTTCAATGTGCCATTTTACTTCCTTCACGGACATGCTGCTTCAGGATTTCTAATCTAACTTTTTAGAATCTGCCCCGGTCATCTGTCCTTGTTAAAATGCATACTCAGCATGTGGTACGTCTGAAAGAAAAGCTAATTTGAAATGACTTGGAAAATGTCCCAAACCAGTAGTAGAAAGAATTATTTCCCATGAATATCTATGCACATTTAAATCAGATACATAAAATTATATTAATATTTCTTACACCAACACATTTTGAGGCCACTGGAAAAAAGATTTTTTTTAAAAGTGGTCTAAAAAAAAACAAACAGTTCAGAAGAAAGTGGTTTGCCAAGCCGAGTCCCCCAGGTGGGGTGTGGTAGCTTCCTCTGATGGCTTAGGAACAGTGTCTGCGGTTCTCTCTTCACCAGGAGCCAAGCAGACATGCAGGGCCTGCCAGGCACCAACCCAAGTGGCCTCAGCAGGCTCAGTGATGGGAAGCAGCCCCGGAAAGGGATGGAGCAGGTGGGCCACCTCGTCGGGGGCCCTGGTGGTGGTGGGGGAGAGTGGCTGGACTAGGAGGAGGTCCTGTGTGAACCTTGCTGTGGAAGCCCATGCAGCAGATGCAGGCCAAGCACTGGCTCAGCCACGGAACTGCAGAAAGGTGACAAGTGCTGGGGCTTGCAATGACAAGACACTGCTAGAAGGAGGGGACACTGAGAGCCGCAGCACGAGATGCCCACCTTACAGAAAGAGTGCAAACTCATGGAAAAGGTGATTTAGCACTATAAACGGTGGGTGGTATGGTCACCAGAGCCATAGGAATTGCAAGGTGAAGGTGCTCCAGGGCAGCATGCATGGCTCCCTTGTTCCTTTCAGCCCCATCTGCAGATGCAGCTTTTAGGAAAATGCTGTGGTTGGTCCTCGCCTCCAACACAGATGGAAAGCTTTTGAGCCAGAAAAAGGCAAGACCAGTTGTGTCTGAACCAAAATAATTTTAACATAGTCCAAGGCACATAGATAAATTGGACAGTTGGGTAAGTGGAGTCAGAGAGAGTAGCAAGCTGTTGGGATCCCAGAGCTAGAAGTGCCTGAATCCCCATTGGGAGATGCAGCCACTCCTCTCCCTTTGCAAGTTGTACTCACAAAAGACACTTACTGCTGTTACCACCTCCTCCGCCCTAGTTCTTCTTTTAAAGCATTGCTTGAATTAGGCATTATACGGCTTGTAATGAGAATGGGAAAATGCTTGTTCTTATGATTGCAATGTGAATAACAAATGTGGAAAGAAACAACAACACAGCCTAGACAATAAAAATAATTGTTCATCCATTTTACCAGCTCTGCGGCCACATTATATTTGTATAAATTATAGTTCCAATGGAGGTAAATGTGCACACAAGTTCCTTGTTAACAAGGTCCCCAGTATAATTTGAATATTTTCCGCAGCTGTTGCTCTCACACCTAAAGCGGGAAACAGCTCCAGCAATGTAGGGCAAGCGAGCGAGAATGCTAATGAGTCTAACAGATTGGTCCAAAATAGAAGCATAAACCTTCAATTCATGAGGACATGACAGTTACGAAACCAAAGCCTAAGAGATGGTCTGTGTTCAGGAATCCAACACTGCAACATTGTTTGAATGTTTGACATAGTTCTTGACCCAGGCTTGGCAGAATTTGTACACTATAAATAGAGGAGCAGGGAAAAGGTTGCAAGCCACCACAGAATTCCAGGAGCATAATTTCACTTTTGGAAGAATCCATACAGAATACATTGAAAACATGCTTCATGTCCTTTCTTTGATAGAATTACTATGTAAAGAACATAGTGGTAGTATCATGTTCTATAGAGCAAAGCTGAAATTTCCAACTCACAATGATACAAGTGACACTAAGTAATTAATGCAATGAAAATTTCATTTGTTGGTAAGAATCCATCATGGCTTACTATTCTGTTTAAGTAGTGATGAGGTAAATGTTAATTACACTCCTAAGTGATAAATCTTCATTTTCTCTGCTCTGATCCACTCCTTGTGCATTGAGGAACTAGGTAAAGGACCTCACTGGAGGGGCCATAGAAGCGGAACTGGCTGTGCCACTGAGAACCAGCAAAATATGTCTTGCACAAGGACAAAGACGTATAGGTGGAGAGCCTGACATGGTATAAGTGGTCACGGAGCTTTCCATGTCCAACTTCCACTGACACACTATGGCATGATGAAAATGTCACCAAACTCCTGCAAAAGTACAGTTTGAACGTGTACCTTACACTAAAGAGGATAAATAATGAGCAAGAACTTACAGGAATGGCTCAATTCCATCTGTCTAACAAAATGCCAGCTCCCAAAAAAGAATTCCTTGGAAAATGCATTGACAGGTTGATTCTCAAACCAATTCCCTAGCATATTCTCTCTCTCTCTCTCTCTCTCTCTCTCTCTCTCTCTCTCTCTCTCTCTCTCTCTCTCTCTCTCTCTCTCTCTCACACACACACATACACATACACACACATACTCACACACACACACACACACAAATAAAAAAAATTTAAAAAGTTACAGAAGTAAGAACGAATGCTTTTAAATACTCCTGGTAATTGATTTGCGTTTTTAAATTTCTTAAAGACAGACTTGATACTTCGGCATGTAAGGTGCATTTTCTCTGGTACTGGGCTTATTTGTAAGTCCTATTAATTGTTCCATGTCTACTAGAAGAAAGAGAGGTACTTTGAGAAGTCCAGGTAAATCTTTCAGAGCCTTAGATTTACATTTTAAAAAGTTAGCCTAGAGTCTTGTAAAAAAGGATGACAGGAACAAAGGCAGATTATCACTTAGCTACCTAAGGGGAGAATAAAGAGATAAGCTATTCTAAAACACTAAGTGATGATTTACCTAATTAGTCTTGGACAGTTTGAAATGTGTCCTAAAAAATGGTACTGCAGTGGTGTGTGCTTAAGTAACACTAGATTAATGAGGTGTAGATATAAAAATTTCATCTGGTTAGATTACATAATTCTCTCTGAGAAATTTTAATTAATGGGTATTTCAGGATCTTCCAAATTTTCATAGGACTGAAAGTTCTTTTTTTATTTTTAAGAAAAGTTACCTTGAGTTTTGCATTATGCTAAATATTCTACTCAGACAGGCCTTTTTTACTATTATAAGGCTTTTTTTTTTTTTTCCCTCTGACTTTGGCAGCGTGAGAGAAGTAAGAGAAATTCTCTAACAATTTGTTTTGATTTAACATTCAACGAGGGAGAGATTTGTTTTCTCTGCAGATTTTAAGAGATTTAAATAGGGCCATTTATGTTCAGCTCAATTAAGCTACTGATCATTTCATTCTCTTCGCAGTAAAGTGTCCTCAACCCATTATTTCTTTAGAACAGTGAAACAGCCCAGGCTGCCCAAACTGTTATTCCACGGTGTGTATAACCCATGCACAAATTATTAACACAGGCTTACAGTTCTGCTAGATTATCATAAGTGGGCCTGAAGATCTGGACTAGCTCTTTGATAGAACACAAAGAGAAAGGTAGCCAGTTCATAATGAGAAAATGTATTTAAAAAAATATTTAAGAACTAAGTAATTGCAAGTCTTGGGGCATTTAAGAAAAACCGTAGACTTACACTCTTCAGAGACATCCCAGGAGAGTTCTTCTGTGTAAGCCCTCACTCATGGAGAGGGTTAAGTTATGTCACAGTTTAGATAGTACAGCACAAGGCAATGTGAGAAGGGTACATGTTAGCGTAAAGGGGGCTCCTTAATTTGTCTCCATCTGACCAATATCTGTGCTGTGTTCTCTGCATGCCAGGCACTAAGGAAACAAGGTGGGAAAGATGTGTCCAGTCCTCTGGGAATGCCCTGGCAAGTTAAGCATTTCTGTCAAAACAGTGAGAGGAGAATTCTTCTTCTTGCAATGTCTAACTAGCTGGATTCTGACCCAATTTCCAAATCAAAACAAGAAGACATACTATGTAATTAACATATATATATATATATATATAATATTTTTATATATAATAAAAATATGTTTGAAAATAGCATGGAGCCTCCAACGTTGGATCTCCAGATTTCACAAATAAAAATACAGGAAATCCAGTTAAATTTGGATTTAAGATAAACAATAGGTAATTTCTAGTGTAAGTATATCCTAAATACTGCTTGGGACATACTTATGTCAAAAGTAACACGTTTACCTTTCATTTCAGTATGACTGACTGTCACGTATTTGCCTGTTGCCTGATGGCAAAGCCTGGAGACCCTGAGGGGCTGTGATCTAGGAAATGAACGCTCAGACGGGGCTTCTCATCTGCACTGGCTGATTCCAGGCATAGCAACTTAGAACTGAAGAGACTAAGTGAGATTACAAAACGTTTATGCAACTCAAGGGACAAAAACTGAATGTTAGGGTCTGCCATGTAAGCAGAGGTTTGGTCAACCCTCTTTTGGTTAAAGTGCAGAAGTAGGGATGGTTATGAGTTGAGTTGCATACCCCCAAAGATGTTGCAGTCCTAACTCTTGGAGCCTGTGCATGTGACCTTATCTGGAAATAGGGTCTTTGCAGATGATCTAGCTGAGGTCATTAAAGTGGGTCTTAATCCAGTATGACTTTGTCTTTAGAAAATGGGAACATTTGAACACAGACGTGCACACAAGAATGACATGTGAAGGTGAGGCAGAGAAAGGGGTGATTCTTCTACAAATCAAGTTGCCAACAAATCACCAAAACTGGAAAGACATCTGGACCAGATTCCCCCTCACAGCCTCAGAAGGAACCAACCCCAGCCAACACCTTTGTCTCAGATGCTCAACCTCCAGAATTGAGAAAGAATAAATTTCTGTTGTCTAATCCACCCAGTTTTTGGTACTTTATCATAGCAGCCCTAGGAAAATAATACAAGGAGCAACTGGAGACAGACTCACCCTGGGGGGGTTGGAGCCCAGCTGCTCTCAACCTCTGCAAACCCTGTGTAGGTCATCTCCATTTGCTAAGTGCTCCAGGACTTCCAGTTCATTACAGATCAAAAATGAGCCATTCCAGGAGGAAGACAATAACATTCAGAGCCTCAAGATATTTCTACACACAAAATGTGCAGCACCACTCAAAAACAACCAAGCACAGAACAAGACAAAATGAGAATAAGAACAACAATAACAACAAAACCCAAAACAAACAAACAAAAAAACAAGAAAAAAAATTATCCAAATGGTCAATAAACACATTGGAGAAAGCCCACTAAAATCATAATGTACATCTACATCCTTACCAAAATGCCTACAATTAAACCACTGACAATACCAAGTGTTGGCCAGGGCACGAAGCAGTTAGAACTCTGCCTTTCAGAATGTAAGTTCGTATAAGTACTCTAGAAAACTATTTGGCATTATCTGCTAAGTTTTAACGTATTCAAATCCTGCAACCCAGCAATTCCACACTTGTGTCTATATGCAATAGAAATGTGTATATATGTGCACCAAAAGACAGGTGCAGAAAGTCCATAGCAACATTTTTATAGTAGCCCCAAATGGAAACAAGTTTAATGTTTATTGAGAGTAGACAAATAGAATCCTATACAACAATGCAAATGAACATGCTAAAAATACACACAGCAAATGAGTAACTCTCACAAGCATGATGCTGAGCAAAAGTTCTACACACTGTATGGTTCGACTTATATAAAGGTCAAGATGATAAAAATGAATCAGGGTGGTAGTGATCTGAAGCAGAGGTCACCTGCTGGGAGCAGGATGGGCATAAGGACAAGAGGGGCACTGGTCTTGCATGGGTACGCTCCTGCTGGAATCATGAAGATAGTTACACCAGTGTGCTTCTTTGTCTTAAGCCACCAAGCTGTACACTTATGACTTGGGCATTTTTTTCTGTATGCTTTTATATCTACAATATTAAAGAGTATTTTTTAAGTGCTTAAAAGAATCAGCTTTACTTAAATGTCTTAAAATATCCATTTCTCAGAGATGCAGGAATTATGAAGTGTTGCTGTCATATGAGTCAAGTTTCTCCAGAGAATCAAAACAAACAGCGTGTATACATTGATTATTCAGAACTGGCTCACATGATGATAGAGGCTGGCAGGTTCAAACCTGCAGTGTGGCTGGAAGCTGGAGACCCAGGAGAGCCCATGGTGCAGATGAAATCCAAGGGCCATCTACTGGAGAATTTCCTCTTGCCTTAGGCGGCCAGACTTTTTGTTCTATTCAGGCCTTCACCTGATTGCATGAGGCCACCCACATTACGGAGGGCAATCTGCTTTCCTCAAAGTCCACTGACTGAAATGTTAATCTAATCCAAAAAACACCCTCCAAATTGACACACAAAATTATAACTGTCACAACAACACACAATTAGTGAAAAAAATAATAATTTTGTGGTATGGTGGGTATTGTGAAACACCAATTCCTATGGAATTTAAGATGTACCTTAGCAATAATATTTCCAAACCAAAGTCATTCATAGGGATGCAAAGCTTTCATGCAGCAATTCAAAATTTATTTGGATGTGCTACTAAAGCTAACATAATTATTAACCCTTGTTTATCCATACACAATATAGAAACAACAACTTTCATCTGTTTTTTAAAAGTATATACATGACATTGCACGCTGCCTATGTTATGGCTTAATCCCTGCCCGTCTTGGTCTTTCTGACATCAGTCAATTTCGCACGTTGTTATAAGACAATATTTTCAAACCACGCCCACTTGTTCATCTTAATCATGAGTTAGAAGTCCTTCCCTGGCTCTACACTGCCTGCACAATAAAAGCCTGAACTCCTCAGAAGAACATGCCAATCCTTCTTTACCTCCTTGCCCGTCCCCCTCCCCCACACTACACTCACTGTCTTTTGGGCTCAACTCTCTACAGTCATTTGTTGGTTCAAGATGGAGATAACATTCTGAGAAATACATTCTCAGGCGATTTTGTCACTGTGTGGACATCCTAGAGTGCACTTTCACAGACCTAGATGTTACAGCCTACTGCACACCTAGGCTATATGGTATGGCCTGTGGCTCCTGGGCTCCAAACCGTACAGCTTGTTACTGCACTGAATACTGTAGGCACTTGTAACACAATGGTACTTGTGTATATAGATGTATCCAACACAGGAAAGATGCAGAAAAATATGGTATTATAATCCTATGGGACCACTGTTGCGTATGTGTCCATCATTGACTGAAATGTCATTAAGCGACACAGGACTGTGTTTTAATTTCTTCTTTCACCTGCTAGGTCTCCGGGTATGCTCTGTTTTCTGGTGTCCATGATGTCACTTGCCCTGGAATTCCTAATTCTGGGATTCCCTATTCCTACTCTTTCATTGCCCTCCCGTTGAAATCAGCGCATTTCTCAACCTGAAGCTCCCTTTGGGAAAGACGTAAAGACCCTGCCTGAGCCTTGCTGCTGACCCCAAGCAAACCACGTCACCTCCCAAACTCTTCATGTCTGGGCTCGAAGCAGAAGAATGGGGCTCGAAGTGTCATTTTTAAACACGCCTACCTGCGGTCTTACTTTGTAAAGTTCTTCTGTCTATTTAAAAATGCAAATGCGTAAAAAGGGTAAAAGGTGAAAACTCCCTTTCTCCACTCAGTTCTCCTCTCTAGAGGCAACCAGTGTTATTGGGTTCTTGTTTACCATTTCAGAGCTAATTTATTCATACACAAGAAGATAAATTCTCTTCTCTCTTTCATAATGTTTGCATACTATATTTGATATTTTGCAAATTGCTTATTGTTCATTCAACAGTATAACCTGAAATAATTCTATTTTTCTATTAAAAATGTTTAACCATTCTCTATAGCTACGTAGCATTTGTGATTTTTATGATTTATTTAACTACTGATCTGGTGATGGGCATTTAGACTGTTCCTAGCCTTTTGCTATCACTAACAATGCTGCGATACATACTCTTGCAGATAATTTATTTCACCTGTACATAAATTACATCTACTGGATAAATTCTTAAAAGTAGAAATGCTGGGTGAAATGGTATACATATTTGTAACTCTTATGTTATTGCTAAATTTAATTTGATAGTGTGTATCTACTTATACTCTTTCAGTGATGTAGGAAAGTTGCTATTTCCTCTTCACCAATGGAATGTTTATTAAACCCTTTGTTCTTTGGCAATATGATTGATAAAAAATATCTTCATGAGGTTTCAATTTGCTCTTTTATTATTATAAATGAGCTTCACTTGTTTAAGATATATTTGTATTTCCTGTCTTTAAACTATCTGATCATAAAATCTCCCTTTTATCTACTGAGTTGTTGGCATTTTCTCATTGATTTGTAGGAGCTCTTTATATATTAATGAAAAGAGCCCTTTGTAAAATGAATCACAAATGTTTTTTCCTAGTTTGTCATTTGTGTTTTGACTATCATAGCTTTTAACATGTTGATAGCTTTCATTTTATGTAGCACCAACCAATAATCTTTATTTTTAGTAGCTTTTAGGTTTCATGCCATATTAGAAAAGCCTTTCTCACCCCAGTATTATTTTTAAAGTATCTTCCTGCAGTTTCTTCTTGTAGTCTTATTTATATTTTTACATTTATATCTTGGATTCATCTGAAATTTATTCTGCTCTAAGGCATGAGGGATGAATTCAAATTTATCTGTGAAGAACATTCAAAAATCTCATAAACCAACTTATGAGAGTGGTTACATTTTTTTTGCAGTTATTTAGCAATAGTTATTTGAGAAAATACATAATTTCCAAATATAACTATAAAATTTGTAACACTTTGAAATGTAGGGAGGAGAGCGAAACACATAGAGAACTTTTTCCTTGCCTATGGATTTGTGGTCCTCTTTGTAACTTGGAGCATGCCCCACCCACATGCATGTTCTTTTATAGCTGCCAGAGATGTGGACCCCACAGGGAGGCAATCACTGCCACAAACACTTGCATGGCAAATTGTGCACAATGCTAACTCTTCTCTCTTCCCCTAGCTTTTCCTTATGATTCTATCATCTTGGAATACAACTTATGGTAATTTAAAAGGCACTCATCATTGTTATTTTATCTTGCATTTAGAATGAGAAGGGAAAAGATATTTAAAGCCAGATTATTTAAGAAAAGCATTGACCCAGTGGCATTATCAAACCTTCAGGAATGAACTTAATTATATCCCATTAAAAAGCTCAAAGCTCTCTTGTGATCTGGGCCTTTTAATGCAATTCACAGTTCAGGTCAAGGTTCTATTCTTTATGAATAATCTTATTTTCCCCTTAAAAATATGTGTGTGGTGATTGAGGCTAGACATGAAATCAAGAATAACACTTTGTTTTTTATCTTAGATAACTGAAATGAAGAAAAACGTGGAAGTGATTTTTTTTGGGGGGGATAGAAACTAAGAACCCCATTTTAGAGCATCACTGCTGAGATGTCCATTAGTCATGCAGGAGGAGATGTCAAAAGAATGTTGGGGCATGTAGGCTGGTGATAGAGGTTTGGAAATCTTCACTATAGAGAGAATATTTAATGCTGCAGGACTGGGTGAAATCACTTGGAAAACAGTGAGGCTAGGTGCATTAGTCAGGGTTCTCCAGGGAGACAGAACCGAAAGGATATGTGTACAGATAGAAGAGAGGGGATTTACCAGGGCGATTGGCTCATGCAATTGTGAAGGCTGAGGAATTCCATGATAGACTGTCTGCAAATTGGAGACTCTGGGAGGCTGGTAGCATAGCTCAGTCCAAATCCTGCAACGTCAGAACCAGGGAAGTCGATGGTATGATTCTCAGTCTCAGGCCACTGGTGTAAGTCCTGGGACCCAAAGGCTGGGGAGCCTGGAGTTCTGATGTTCGATTACAGGAGGGTAGAGTGTACTCCAGCTCCAGCCCATGGAGAGATACATGCAACTTTTCCTCTCTTTTTGTTCTCTGGGACCCCAGCAGATTGGACAGTGCCCATCCACACTGAGGGCAGATCTTTCCCACCCACTGCACTTAGGCTGTTGTGCTAATCTCCTCTGGAAACACCCTCACAGATATACCTAAATAATGCTTTACCAGGTTTCTAGGTATTCCTTAATCTAATCAAGTTGACACCTAAAACTAACCATCACACTAGGAAAGAGAGGTGAACCCAAGCCCAAGCCCAAGCCCAAACCCTGGAGCTGGGTAGAAGAGAGGGAGCCAGCAGGAGAGACTGGGGAGGGCCGTCCCTCCTGCAGGGAAGCAGAAGTGTTATGTCTCAAGGGCTAAGACAGGGGACTGTGGGAGAGTGGTCAACATGTAATCAATCACTGCAGTGAAGGGACAGGATGTGGACGGGGACCAGCCCATAGGCCCTGGGAGAAGGTTTCTATGATGATGTGAATGCAAGTCAGGTTGTACTGGAAAGTGGTTTGAAGGTTGATAAGAAATCAGTCCAGCAAGATTGGACAAACCATTCCAAAAGGATTGAGTGATGGGTGAGGAGGGGGAGGGTGCGAGGGGACAGGGAACCAAGGAGGGTCATTTTAAGTGTAAGATTCTGCAGATGGTAAACACAAAAATAGGAAAGTAAAACAGGGCTTCTGGGCAGTGAAAGGACCCATTTGAGACTTGTGGGACTGACTTTACATGAATGCTTTGGGTGACTTTTTCCTTCTATGATCAGCTGCTTTGTGGCCACTAAGGAGAAGGGATGCGGTTAGGCTTAATCAGAAACAGGCTTTTCCAGGGGAGGAGCCCATCTTCAGGAAGAAAGGGGGCTGCTTGGAAGTGTGGGAGGTGACATCATGTGTCTCAGTGGAGCACAGGGTTTTGAGGGAGAAAGAAAGAGAAATGGTTTAGAAATATAGACTCCCGCTTTCTTCTTTCTTGTAAACAGGAAGGAACAAGTCCGAGTAAATCTATGGTTAGATAATAGAAAGTCTGATTCTACACAATCCATAGCCATAGTTTACTAGATGTCTCCCTAATCCTCCACAGTCTTCTGTACTCACAGTGTCGTTCCTGCCCTGTTACAACAGTCTCTCAAACGTGAGTCATATAAATGGATACTTTATCACTAGATGAAGATGAAACGGCAAATCCTGTAACCCTTTGACAGCAAAAATTCCAATCCACAGCTTTCTAGACAGCACTCTAAGCAAATTCTAATTTGGGAAATAGCATAAGATCATCTTGTATCAATCCCCCCCTCACTCACAGTGACATTTCATGTTTGAACTGCGATGCGTGATGAACTAAGGCAGGCATGGGTGGCGGCGGCAGGAGCACCTTCCAAGGTTCTGATGTATGAAGTAACTGATCTGCATGATAACCTGTACACTTTATAAATGAGCTGTTGAACTGTCTGCCAAATCTCAGTCTTAAATCATGACTCAAACATCCAATTGTGCATTTACAGAAGTAAAGGGAGAGAGTGTGATACCATGGAGCTAAGAGCCTGCTTATTGAAGGAGGCACAAGAAAAAAGAAATGGAAAAGCCATCAGTGAGACTGGGGAGCCTTCAAGTGAGAAGCCTCACCTTGCATATGCCTGCTGCAAAGAAAGTGTTTTAAAGGGTAGAGAAAGAAAGAAAGAAACAGAAAACAAACCCAGCCATAGGTCTTCTAAATCACCTCTTATTTATTCAAATGCACTTTCCTTCACTTTTGCCAAAGAACCCTGCTTTCTGAATTTTGACTTCATCCTCCAAACCTGGAGGAGGATATTCTCCACAGATTTAGCTGATGTTTCCCAAATCCTGGCCCAAGGATTAACATCAGGTTGGTTGCCTCAAAGCCTCCTCAGAACTTTGGAAAAATGAAGATTCCCGGGTCCTCTCCCAAAAATTCTCAGTCAATAGGTCATAGGTGGGGTCCAGGAATCTACAATTAGAGACAAATTTGCCCAACAGATTACAATACACAGCCAGGCTGGAGAATCACTCTTCTAGACTGTCTAATAGAGAGCAGCAATGAGTAACATGAAATTATTTTTATAATAAAATATATCAAATATAATAAAGTAAATATAGCAAAATTAGAGATTCTAATTTCTGAATGCTGATGCTCCTTTGGGCTCTAATATTTCAAGGTTGATCAAATCAAGAGTGACTGCTATGAGAGCTACCGTGCTCTCTGATACCAACCAAAGGCAGCTCGGTCTGCGTGTGCTGTCCTTCACACACGATGATGGGAGAGGACACGAGCACCCTTGTTTGCAGAGTGATGATGGCAGCTAGCTACTCAAATTCATTTTCCCATCTCCAGTGACTTTTCATTTGCTTGACAAGAATGAGAAGTCCACCTATCAGTTCATTACCTAAACCATGTAAAACCAAATCGTGTGTCCTCACCACTTCGATTGTAATGATGAATCAAATAACAATCAGCAATGGCAAAGGTTACTCTAAGGTAACCTTCACAGTTACTGTTGAAAGTCTAGTTCAAGATCAGTGTTAAGCATATTTGTGAACAGTTTGATTACTCATAATTGTTTTATACAATGTAAGTGCAAAATAACAATATACCTAAGTTAGTAAGTTACTTTGTGTAATAAGTGATTTAAAATATAAGTTAATAACCAAATTCATTAATAAAGGATTATAAATTATATATTTGAGTATATCATCTAAAGCTCTAAAAGTTTATATGAGAGTACTTCAAAAAGTTCATGGAGAAATAGAATTAAAAGATAGTATAAACCTTTCTGTGAACTTTTTGAAGACTCCTTGTCTTTTTCCATCTTTTATAGGGAAAAACTAATGGATCACTTTGCACTAGGGATTGCTTTATATGCAGACCCCTAAGCTTCATAGATAATAATCATATGTTGATACCTACATTAATAGGCATCTATCCTCAATTTATTCTGGGTTGTTTTAGGACACTGTTGAAAATATAGTTAGTTGCTCCCCAATATTTGACCTTTTTAAAATTAATACAGCTTCTGATTTTGATGAAGGTGTATGGCCACTCTGAATGACAACCACGTTCACTGGCTTCCTTGTAGCAGGTGCATGTATGTGACTCAATTCCAGCCCTGGGGCTAATGGTAGTCAGGGTGCAGCCTCCCCCAGCTTCCTTAAATGAAACGGGCTTTCCTTTCCTCCTTCTCTCTTCCCAGCTGAGGGAACGTGGGTGTGAGGACTGAGTAGGAGTCACCCGTTGGGTACAGCAGAGCTGTGAGATATGGGTTGCAAAGCCCGTGTCAGTCCCAGAATGATGACCTCAGCCTCAAGGAGAGAAATAAACTCTTCCTTACTGAAGCTACTGCTGTTTCGGGTTTTTCATATTTGTCATCAGACCAAATATTAACTGACTTCGGTCTCTTTTAGGCTGATATCCCAGGCAGTTGAAACTTAATCCGGCATCAACTTCAGCCAAGTCAAAAAGACAGAAAAGAGAGGAAGAGAAGAAAAAAAGAAAAATCTAAGGACAGTTTGCCATCAGGCCAGTGGCAGCTGTTTCTCCCTCTGTCCCCACTCGGGTGCAAGCATAGAGTAGGGGGTGGCAAGCGTGGTGTCCTGCGAGCAGGGAGGAAGAGGCATTCAGACTTACAGCATTCTTCTGTGGGCAGGTGAGAGCTGGCTGGAACAAGTAACCAGGGCCAGCTGCTCTTAATAAGGCCGGAGGTGAATTACTTCCACAGCGAGAGAGACAGTGTGGAAACTCATGTGTTTGACTAGAGGCTCTCCACGGATGTGAAATACTATCATGCACTATTACTCAATGACATGGTTTGTGGCTCAGACAGATTCTTAGAGACAACTGGCTGATCAGTCTCTTGTTTTTAATAACATATGTGCCAGCCACACAGACATATGCCTTGACAGCTTTTAATTATTTTTACTGTTTGCTTACTTCTTTGCATTAAACATGACTTAGGTCTTTAGCATATTCATCTGAAATCTCCATTCCCTCATCCTCTGTAATCACTTCTTTAATAATCATTGCCAGGTCTGTGGGGATTTTTGTAAAAGTAATCAGCTTCAAGTCAAAATGGTTTCATTTACCTTTAAGTTTGTTCTTTCTTTTTCTTTTTTTCTATTCATAGTTTCTGCTGATCCTTCCTGGCAGAAGGGAAGTTTCGATGGCTCACGCACTGACTTGTTAGTTAACTCTGCAGTTCAAGTGTAGCTCTGTTTTACAATGATTCCCCTGGCAGCGTGACAGTTTCGCCCACAGGTGTGTCTCTAGGGCAAAGTCATCCCTGACTTTAGCATTAACTCTGTTAATTTCATAGAGGGTTTTGAAAAAGGTTTGTGGTAGGGTATTACTGTGATTGTGTTGGTTTGGATTTAGCGGAAATAGTTTGTCACTGGAGAAGAACAAAGATATGTTTTTAGGTGATTCACTACTAAGCTTCATCAGGGTAACTCAAGAGACAAATTCTGAAGCCCTTCAGCACATGGCATTTCCAGCCAGGTATTTCCCATGAAGCAAGCATAGATTTGAACAGTGAAGTGAAAAATTCAGCCTTGCAACTGTATCTGTAAAACATCCTATACGCAAGCTACAACACTCGGTGCAAATAATTCAGACTAACCATAGGATGTACACATGTGTCAACATGGAGAATCACGCACTGTTGATAAGATGGGCTCTAGAATGGAAGAACGGCCTAGGACATTGGCAATTTGGGCTCTTCTGGGAGTTTCGTTTCTCATGACACCTGCAAGAGCTGCAGGCAAGGAGCCAAGTGACAAAGAATTAGCAATCAGCCATACAGTCTTTGGAGCATGTCCAAGGCCACTTCCCATCCAGGCATATCTCTCTCCATCTGGTGGGGTGTGTCATCTTTCCTGGGCTTCATTAAACAGCCCAGTAGTCCTGGGAGCAATGGCACAGGACACTTGGCCACATGTGCATCCACAGGTACACATTTGGGTCCTCCTCTGCGCTGTCCTCACCCTGCCCGGCTCTGATCTCTGACCATTTTTCTTCTCCTGATGAGCAGGAGGACTTGGAAAGGGCCCAGGACTCTGAGCCAGAGGATTCTCCTGTAAATCAGCGTTGTCAGGTAAAATGCAGATGCCCAGCGAAGGTTCAAGTTCATGCAGAAAACAATTTTTATACTAGTATTAGTATGTCCCGATTACTAACCATTTCTTGTTTATCTGAAGTTTCAGTGTAACTGGGCATCCTGTATATTTATTTGTTAAATCTGGCAACCTTAGTCCAAGACTAATTTCCATCACTAATTCAAAGAAGTTATTTCATGTTGGAGGTTCAGTTTCTTTGTTGCCAAGAAGGGGTGAGGTTACGGGGAGACGAGAGAGAGATCGATACTGGTACTTACCTCCTTGTATCGGGCTCTGTGTTGACTGATTCAATGCACGTTATTCACTTAAGACATTCTTGCTGAAAAAAAAAAAACTCCATGTTGCCTAGCAACGTGTTCCATAAAAGTCATCATCAGGGATAAAACGTGGTCCTCGGGAATCAATAGCAGTGGTTACACATTTCACCTTTGCAGTAATTCTATGATGAAATAGCTATCACTTCTACTTTTTACATGAGAAGAATGAAACACACAGAATTTGTCACAGAATTAGTCCTTAGAAACATAGAGAAGGGATCACAAATGTAGTCAGTAAGAGAGCTGGACACCAACGTGCTTCCAAAGCCAAACACGTTCACTTACAAGACTGCTTCCCAACGTGTCTCTCAAAAACAAAGTAGAATGACTCCGGGCACTCGAGGCACTGAGGATCTGTGACTGGTAGACTTCTGTGCTGATTCCTTCATCCTAGTGCACACTTTAAGGGATCCCCTATTGTTAGCAAGGCAAGTTATTGCAACACGATCAGGCTGATGTAGCTATTTTCTAGTGGCAGCTGCTTCAAGAGGGCTCTTTTTAATGATGCATGTCCTCTGCCTGCACAAAAACTGTAAACCCAAAATGTGTCATTAATGAGACAACCCAGATTCCTTACTCTCTCTTTGACCTTCTCCCTGAAGTCTTCTTTAGATGGGACTCAGGGAATTTTAGAAAGGGCTGATGCCCTGGGGAGTGAGAAGGATGTTTGCTGAGCACATTACTTGGAATAAAAATAGCTGAAAGCTTAATGATATCTGTTTAGGTCATGTCAAAATGTCCCTGGGGTCAATATAGTGGTAGCAAAATAGTCACACAAAAACATCCTGCTCACCCAGCTGATTGATGATCAGTTTATGGTTCATAATGGACATTTCACTTATGGATGCAGTGTTTTCCCATAGCTCTACTTTTTTTTCCCCCTACATTCCTCTTGGCTACTCTTTTCAGCAACATTTAGGTCTTTTTTGGTGAAAATAAGAACAACCATAATTACTTCTATGAAAGAAACAAAATCTACAAAGGGATTAGAGATACAATGGGAAAAAAATGAGCCTAAAAGTCTCAACATCTAAATTACTTAACGACTTTCTTTTTCTGAAAAGCAGCCTCTAGTGCAGCCCTCCCCGTCTAACAGCATCAGTTACCACTCTCCACACTCAGACAAGCACGGTCACCTCACTCAACCCATATTTTGTCTCCCTATCAATCTTGTAAGTGCATAAAAATGTAGCAATTGTCAGCACAAAATAGAAGATTTTAGTAACAAGGGGCTGGTGCATCCTCCAACAAGATGGAAAGAACAAAGGTAGCTGGAGAATAGCTGGCTGGCTGCCTGGATGGATGGATTTTAGTGTACAGAATTATCCCTTCCCATCTTTTCCATCCCTGTGGCCCATAGACACCGTGCTTATCTGACTGTCCACAAGTCTGGGGCACAGCCTAGAAGCCGGATGTGACTTAGGGCCCTGAAGGGAGCCTCAGCCAGTGTGTGATGGGAACTTTACCTTTTGTGACCCTCCTGCCCCAGTGCATCTCCCCTTCCTTTGTCTCCTTCATCCCATTTGGAACTTCCTCCCAGACTCCACGGTTCCTCTCGAGTTTGTGGCCCTACTCCACTTGGACATTCCAGCAGGGCCCAGACTCCTCACCAACACTACACATCTCACCCTCAAATGCCACCTGCTTTGAGTCATATTCCCTGAAAAGTAGGCATCCTGTTTTGTAAAGTATCAGGCAATTATTCAATGATTAAGGTTTTTAATGATGAAAAAATGTCTTTATGTGGCTCGTCAAAAGGACCTGTGCTTTCTACCAGGAGACCTATCTTGGAGACAATGCCTGATAGATTGTATTTCTAAATAAAAATGTACAGTCCTCTGATAATAAGAACCCTTTCTTATTTATTTTGTTTTGTTTTATTTTATTTTATTTTATTTTATCAGTATACAATGTAGTTGATTTTCATGTCCCTTTACCAATTCCTCCCTCTACCCCCCCACCCATCAACATCGTATTTGCTCACTTGCCTTAACAAGTTCAAGGAATTGTGATTGTTGTGTCTTCTTCCCTGCCCCCCCCCCATTTATTGGTGTATTTATTTATTTATTTTTATTTCCTACATATAAGTGAGAACATGAGGTATTTCTCTTTTTGTGTCTGACTTATTTCACTTAATATAATTTTCTCTAAGTCCATCCATGTTGTTGCAAAAGGTAGCATTTCATTCTTTTTTATATCAGAGTAGTATTCCACTGTGTAGATATACCACAGTTTCCGTATCACTCATTTGATGATGGACATTTGGGCTGGTTCTGACTCTTGGCTACTGTAAATAGTGCTGCATAATAAGAACCCTTTCTTGAGCTTCTATTATATACCCAGCACAGGAAAAACTTAGTTTAATTTAACGATAGCCTTCTAATGTAAGCATTATATGACAGTTTTCATGAAAGAAAACTGAGGCTCAGAGGAGTTAGGTGACCTTCTCCAAATTGCACAGTATGTGAGTGACAGAAAAGAGATTCATATCCAAAAATATCTGACTCCAAAGTTCCCAACCAGCAGGAGATATTGAGACAGTGATTCACCTATTTCCACAGGCTGCAGTTATACCTGGGGAGTGGAGCCTGTGGTCACCGCACTGAGCAATTCTCCCACCTCCTGCAATTGACTTTTCAACTCCATGGGGTAGAGAGAGTCCTCTTCCCCACCAGATGTTATTGTTATACTCTTCTCAAATGGAAAGAGAAAAATGAGGCTCACTGAGAAAAAAATTTTAAGGCATCCTTGCTAAATTACATGGTTACACTAAGAAGACTTCTGAAAAAAAAAAAACAAGGGTGAACTCAGACACATTTAAGGTAACCAATTAAGACAGGGAAATCTTCTTTCAAAGAACTTCATATTGCTGATCCATGGACTTTGCAAAGGAATCCCGGAGTACAGAGCATCATCCAGGAACACTGAAGAACACCAATTTTGACCAAGTTACACCCTTAATCACTTCTAGAATGGAGTCCCAATTCCCCAATACCATGCAGAAGGCCCATCTTAAAGTGGTTCAGACCCACCTGGCCAGCCTCAGGTGTGTAACTGAGGTATCTTGACTTTACCTTTTTTAGTTTTATTTTTTGTATATTCACTATTTTCAAATATTTAGTGTTTATTAACTATGACACAAGTTTTCAAATGCTTTGGTGCCTCAGATTGGAAATCTCTTCTCATACCTTGTATATCAAGTGAAGCACTCACCTTGTATGGTCACAGTGATCGCTTGCTGCCTTCCGTAGCCTGTCTTGATTCAGCATCGCTTGCCAGGCAGGGGCAGGGACACCATGTGTCCCAAAGGGTCTCGTAGAGGCTATAGCCTCTTCTTCATTGTTTAGTTACCAGCCACCATATTAACTAAGCACCTCCTCAGTGCTGTGCAAGGGATTCAATTTATCTCACTTAATTTTATGCAACAACGTCTCCAGCACATATCATCATCCATATAGTATAAATCCCAAATTGAGATTTAGGAGGAAAAAGTATTTAATTTTCCCATGGTTCCATAACTAGTGAGTTCTAGAAAAAAGATTCAAACTCTGAGTTTGGATTTTAAAACCCATAAAATAATAAACAATATTTTCAAACAAACATGTTCTCTGATTTAACTAAGTCCATGGCTATCATTTTAGCAATATAACTGCAAACTTATGTTTAAGGCAACTAAGGAAAATGCGTTCAATTCTTTTTCCTCCTAGGCTATAAAGTGGTCAAGTAGAAAATAGACCAGCTGCAGCAGTGTTTTCCCAAACGTGGTCCCCGGCCAGCAGCCCCACATCCTCTGATAACGTTGTTAGTCACGCAGATTCCTGGACCCCACTCAGGGTCCCTGGAATCAGAAACCTTGAGGTGGGACCTGGGAATCTGTTTGAACAGACCTCCCGATGAATCTCACATGAGCTCAAGCTTGAGAATCGTTGAGCTGGAGGAGGGAAAGCAGAAATAAACAGTCTGCAAATCACCACCTTTGAACAACCGAGAACTGGGTAGGTACGTACGTGTCCAAGACAGTGGTTCCCAAACCAGGCTGTCTACTGGAACCACCTGAGCAGACTGGAAGACCCCACCCCCTTGGAATCTTCTTGGCACTTGGAGTTCCAGCAGTTCTATTGTTGGGGAACCACTGCTCTGAGAGAGAAGCAGCATTTTACATTGTTACCAAGAACTGCAGAATGGCCTTAACTATTCGGAAGTTTATCAAGTAGCAGTAGTAGTTCAGTCTTTTTTTATTTTGTTTTTTGGAGGGTGGTGTACCTGTAACAGATTTGTAAAGCTATTTAACTCAGATCAATTTCCTTGTCTGTATCCCATAGGCTTAAGCAGAATCTTCTGCTACACTGCAGCTGCACAGTCAATATTTTGTGTGTGTGTGTGTGTGGCTTGTATTGATCCAAGAAGGAATTCAGAAGGGGATATATTTTATGGGAGGAGGAGGTTAGTAGAAACAAAAAGAGTGAGGTTAGTAAATGTGGGGAATGTTGTTAAAGTTCGCAAGACTTTTTGGAGAGACAGACAGACAGGCAGACAGACAGACAGGCAGGCAGGCAGGGGAGGCTGAAGACCCTGGCAGGTTTAGGCTTCTTTCTGCTACAGGACCGAAGAAGCCAGGAGTGCTGAGGGTGGAGCTTTTCATACAAATGGGGGTACTCTAATCTGAGGGTGGCCCCTGTAGCACCTGCTCACTCTCCCCTGTGGAGGCCTGGGCCCTGGAGGGGTAGGCAGCAGATGGCAGGAGCTGGTCAAGCTAAGACATTGGCTTACGTGTAAAAAGGGCTCAGCTGAGCCCAGTTGCTGCAGAATTCTTGGTACTGTGGACGTATCCTCTCTACGGCTGACTTTGTCATTGTCAGCATCTAGAAGGAGATGGCTTTTCCCATTGCCCACTCTCCTGTCCTGGCCTAGTGGCTCAGTAGATTTAAATGGAAACACATAGGAGCACAATTCTGCTTGAAGTTAACCCTGATTCTAGGGCCAGATTCACCTCTAACCAAGCCTGTGGGCTCCTCGAAACAGCTGTCCGTGTCTCTGACTTGTGCTGTAATCTGCCAAGGGGGCTGGTTAGATTAGGTTAATGCAGCAGCCTCTTCCAGGCTGAGTTAAAAGAACCTGAAGAGTGCCTATGTTATATAACAGTTCTGCTGGACAATCTGAGGATTTAACCCAGTTAGATTGCAAGAGAGGTGTTAATCCGGTCCATAGCACCATCTCATGAAGTGATTAAACTAAAATTCCTGGGGAATTATGCTTACATATTTGCATGGTTTATACATTCTTGAGAAAACTGGTTGGCAATAATAACAATAGCTAGGTATTGAGTATCCACTATGTGTTAAGGTCTTGAAGTAATTTATTTTATTTAATTTTCATAACAACACTTTGTGGCATAGAGAGAGCTTATTTAATTTGCCAAATTCACATAGCCAGTAACTGACAATAATTAATATTTGTATCAGTGTAGGATTTCTTTTTCTCTTTTTCTGCTAATGCCACCTCTTAATTTTAGGGAATTCCCTCTTCCTACTGATACAGGCCTTCTGAGTCAAGCTGCCACCCCAACCACATGGGTGGGCACATGATCGAGAACTGGCCAATCATGTGTTCCTCCTGGCCACAATGACTGGTGCAGAGCTGGTCGAGTGACCTTAATCTAGCCAATCAGATGCCTTCCCTGGGATTTTATACATGGCCACTGAGGAAGGTACATGCTCTCTCTTTCTTATGGAATTGTCAGGCAGAGGTGAAGTAAACCTTCATCTGTCTGCAGCCTGAGGCAAGGAAAAGATTCTGTACTCTCTTTTCCCAAAATAGCCAGCCCATCTCTATTCTTAGCCTTACCAGTCAAATAGGTATTAATTCCCTTTTTGCAGGGAGCTAGCTTGAGTTGGATTTTTATCACTTCCAACCAGAATACTGGCTAGACCATGGGCAGGGCTGGGATTTAACCTTCCTATTTTCTTCTGAATCCAGTTCTTAAGAATGGCTCTGTGATGAGGAGAAGGAGTACAAGCCAGTGTCATTGTCATTAGAGGGTTTCTCCCCATGTCTCCAATTTTGGGGCCAGGCCTCACCAAAGCACACTCGGGCATTGTCTGGTAGGCTACAGTCTGACCTGAGTCTTCATTTCCATTGAGCTTTGGGGAGGAAGGGTGATGGCTTACTTGCCATCTGGCCTAGAGGACTAGTGGTCATAGGTGATTTCTTTAACTTGTTAATTTGTTATAACTCAACACTGTCCTACTATCCCTATACCTAGCTCAAAATCTTCCAAGTTTTCCAATTACTTATAAAAATATATAGAAAATAATAACTTTCTCTTGTGTATTTTTCTTATTCCCCAAAGACTAAGGATTTACTCCCAGTCATTATTGTACCTGACCAAACATACACACTCGCTCGCACATGTACACATGTACACACATGCACACGCACATAACTTTCTGACAGTAAAATCAGATTAGAATGAACTTCAAAAGCAGCCTTACACTGGGAGTTAGTAACAATATGACATCCCAGAGTCTACCTGGTCTACCTGTGGGTAGGGAGAGGTACAGACAGGGAGGGAAGCCAGGTGCTGGTTACTAACCTTTCTCTGAGTAGCAGTCACAAGTGAAACAGGAACACGTCCTCCTGCTGCTGTTTTTCTCTAAGCAGATGATGTAGGTGGATATCTGCTCCACCTCACTCCACACTCAAGACCAAAAATTATTCCCCAACTTTTGTATGAACTGAGATCATCCAGGGATCTTATTAAAATGAAGGTTTCTGAAAGAGTGTGTCTGGGATAGGGCCTAAGAATATTTCTTCTTAAAGAAGCACCTTTGGGAATTCAGATGCCCACATATTTTCTCAACACCTCTTAAGACCCCAGCTAGAATGACTGTCTTGATCCCTGGTTCTTTTTTTGAGGATGTATTTTGTGTTCTCATCCCATGAGAAGATACGTTGTCTCAGGTTAGCTCCAGACTTTTCTCCTCCCACAGTTTTATTTCCCTGGCTCACTCTTCTCTCATCATATCAATTCTGAATTTCATATTTCCCCAAGCTTTTCTCCCATTTTTACTTTGGAAAAAAAATACTACTGGTAGACAGGCTGATGAGTCACGTTTGGGCTAAATTACTTCCCTCACTGGGTCTGTTAATACATCTGAAAGCTCTGGCAGTGGAGACAGACGACCATAGGGTTCTGTTATATATGATGGGCGTACGCAGTGCTGCTTCCTGTTGGCATCAAGAGATGCTTGTGCTAATGGGGCAGGAATAGAGAAGCCCTCCTGGTTGTTATTGAGAGTTGTATCTAATTCTAGAAGAACAGTGAAGAACTGATAAAGAGGAGCAAACATCCAGAATTGAATCCTGCTGTGTATTTTCTCTCATCATTAGTATCAAATTCTTGTCTTACTTAGTTGTCGTAAGATAACGGTGAACATTTTTTGTATCACTTTCCTCCTTAATATTGGTAAACTCTCCTGTTAAATCTACTTGCCAGGGCTTGCTTCATTGTTGGCATGGTTGATGTTTAATTACCTATTTCAAATCTTGGCATTGCTTTTTATCAAAGTTTATGTGTTGGGCAGCAAATGGTCCTGGCAAATGAAGGGTGTGCAGTGGTCAGAGCCAAAGATTTCTGTAGATGTCTAGTTCTTCCTCTAGGGTTTTTGTCCACAACACACTCAGAAAAATTCTGAATTGGAAAGCAGAATTATCCTGATTGGGCTGTACCTCCTTGAAATCTGTCTTGTTTTCCGGGTGTCCCAGCATGAGGCACTGTGCCCAGCACATAGTTGATTTAACTACATATTTATTGAATAAGTAAGTCCTAAATGTTTTCATAGTATTAATATGAACAGCACACTGAAAGCAGAGAGAAAATCCTACAAGCTTACATAAAAAAAGTTAAACAGGTCAACATAAAGCAGCGAAGGTGGAAAATTTATCAGGGCTCAACAAAAACAATGGAAGCTGGAAGACGATAGAAAAATGCCTTAAAAATCCTGAAGGTGGTGAACTCTGGAATTCTATGCTCACCCCAACTATTAATTAAGAATGAGATTAGAGTAAACATATATTCAGATGTGCAAGCTTTCAGTATTTACTTCTCAAAAATTCTTTCCCAGGAAGTCCTGTAGAATATACCTCTCCAAAATAGGATGGATGTGTAGATCAAAACAGGGGCTCCAAAGCAGCATAGGGGTGTGGGGTCCTCTGTATGCCTGTGATGGAGATGGAAGGATGACCATAACCAGGCTCAGTGGACAGCCAGTGTGTACTGGGATCGCTAGGTAGGCTCCTGGAAGTATCCTTCAAAATGACAGAACTGGTGAGATACTTTCTCCATTTGAAGCAGGGGAGAGGAGATTCAGACAAGTGATGGAGTTTGGGGTTAAATTAATGAAAACCCCATAGTCACACAATTAAAAAGGAGATAATGGTTAAGAACCAAGACAATAAAGCATACCAGAAGTCAAAGGAGTCACATCATGCAAATTGTCTCACCTGTGGATAGGGTTTCTGCAGCCCTCACAACAGAACAGAGAACACTATACAGCCAAAACTAACCATATTCGGAGGAAGGATGGCTGTAAGGAAAATGAAGATAAATGGTCAGGCTCTTGACAAGCATGACCTAGTCTGTTTAGTGTAAATATGTTAACTGTGCACATGTGCCCGGGTGTTTCTTGGTCATCCTACTCACACCCAGGTGTTCCTGGGTTATCTGACTTAAGTGTAAAGGATGAATGGCCCTGATCCACCACTGCGGCTAGAGGCTGCTGCTGTTGCTGCTGAGGAGGCTGGGGCTGAGCTCATGACCAAATGGAGCGTGTCAACCTTGCCAGTCGCTCCCAGGATCTTTCCAATTACCTAGCTTGTGACCTATATATGAGTGGTCTGTGACCCGGACTTCATCTGAGGGGTCTGTGACCCAGCCTGACAGATGGCGCTTTGGATGATTTCAGGCTGTTGAAGGCTGGGGTACAAGAGTGTTAATCCCCACTTTCCAGTGTGGTTACTTCATCAGTTCTGCCTACATCTGAAAAATCAAAAAGTAGCAATATAAGCATTTTATGTAGGAAAATCAAAGCAAATACACACAAAAAAATCAGCCAAAAAAAAAGGGGGGGTGTTGTGAGACGAAGAGGGAAGATGTTTGGGAACTGCTATTTCCTGATAAACCTTGTAGAGATCGTTACATTTCTGAACTATGAGCAGATTATATATATATATATATATATATATATATATCAACAATCCAACATGTCATGTACATCTCAGGGACAACTTTAAAAACTGCACACAGTCACATCAGTCAAGCACTCCCTGCCTGTCCTATGGGTCCTGGCCACCCCACAAAGGACCTGTAGGGAAAATATAGGAAAATGTTCAGGGTCCCTCAGATGTTCAGAATCTTGTGTTCCTTGGTTACTGTTTGATGTAATTGCATATGTGTGCCCAGGTGTTCCTGAGTTGTCTGACTCACACGCAAGTGTCCTGGGTTATCAGACTTAGGTATAAAGGACTACTGGCTATGATCCACAATGCCCCCATCCCCAGGACACCCTGGGGGGCCATCAGGGAGGCCGCTACAGCTGCTGGAGGCTGCTGTAAGCTGCTGCTGCTGTTGTTGAGGAAGCTGAGGACTAAGCTGGCATTGGAATGAACCTGTCAACTCTGCCAATGGCTCCTGGGATCTTTCCCAACTATCTAGCTTGTTACCTGTATGTGAGGGGTCTGGTGACCCAGTCTATACAAAGGGTTTGAAGGGTCTTTGAGCCCTAGCGCAACAGGGCCAAATCTTGTTTTTCCCTCTTTCTCCAGAAGGTTTCCATGAATTGAAACATCATCTTGTTGCCAATCTCCTAAGAAGCAAACATCACTTGCCCTATAATAGGAAATGTATTTTCCAGAATAGCGTTTTAAGACTCCCCAAAAAGGTTAGCAATAAAGCTGGGAACAGGAAGAATTCATAGTACACAGATATGCTGATACATACACCTTTTGTAGCTAAGCTATATCTCAATAAAAAGCTTTTGTAAAAAAAGCATTTAAAGGTTATGTTATCCTGGTACAAACTACTATCACTTTGTGTTTCAAGACAAGAACATTCTCACTGAGATGCAAGCAGCTTACAGACTGAATTATTTCAGGGAACACCCCAATTCATATGCAAAACTGAGGCATAGGTAAAAATGACCTCAACAAACTTACTTTTACTAACTGGTTTCTGCATTAGAAGATGCATTACCTGTTCCTTCGAGTTGCCTGTCCACAATGAAGTGTCTAAGTTACTCTGGAGTTACTCTTGAGACACTGCATCCCACAGAGAGCAACTGCTCACAAGGTGTGGAGAACACTCCCCAGCTGGAGGTCTGTGTCCTGTTCAATCGCCCCGTTTCAGATGTGATTAAAGAGAAAGCCAAGTTCAGTTGCTGCTGTGCTTAGCAAGGAAGAAAGGCTTGAGAAAGTGCTGAGAAGGTCTTCTTGAAAAACACACTGATGAAATCATCTGGGTGAATGCTCACAGCCATGTGGGCCAATTTCTATTGTATCTTGAAGTCAGTATTCGAAATTAAAACCTGTCTTTGGTGTTCACCTCACACACATGCACGTGCACACACACGCACGTGCACACACACATGCACACAGGCCATACACAGACACATGCACACTACATACACACATCTGCATGAACACACACATGCATACATGTTATGCACAGACACATGCATATACATACACATATGCATATGCATCACACATGCATGCTCTCACATGAACAGGTGTGTGTGTGCCCACACACCACATGCACATACACCATGCACACACAGATTCATACACATGTATATGCACAACCTCACACTTTTTCACACACACCCCTCAAGTATCCATTGAGGAATCCTGTGTGGGTATCAGGTCTGGAAAGGGAACTGCTGCCCACTGCCAATCTCAGAATTGTGACTCTCGGTACCCATGAGCCCAGGAGAGACCGGGTCAGCCACAACTACTTTGACATTAACACTGGGTCACCATAAAGTCTCCAAGATGAAATTAAGACAAAATACTGGACTCTTTCAAGCTTCTGTCTCCTCTCTGATTATTTTCTTTGATGCCACATACTACTTTATATGGTAATTTGTGTATATTTCTACATATAACTATTCCATTTTATACAAGTCAAATTTTATTATACATCATATACATCATTTCTACTATTGGAGGACCCAGAATCAATGGACCTAAATCCCAGGTTGTAATTTAAATAAAAAAGCAGTTTGTCAAAGAAATAGGACTCTTTTCAGGGTTTCTGCTATAGCTTTTTTTTTTCCCTAAATTTTGCACACTAGTCATTTCTCATTTTTTATTTTATCTAAATCTATCTTGCCCCTAAATCATGCCATCACACACACACACACACACACACACACACACACACACACACACACACACACACACACTTAGATTCTTTCCTTCCCAAATTAATGACCGTGACCTTTCAACTGCCTCCCCTGGCCTCTCCATGGGCTTTTATCCCCACGGCCATCCACAGTGGCTTAGTATCATTGGTCTTTTACTCTGTTCTTGTTTTCTCATATATAAAACACCATGCTTTTTTTCTTATTGTTAATTTTACTAATTAATAATAATAGAAATAGAAAAAAAACCCCAGCAAACTAAAAAACATGGAAATAGAAATTTGTAACATAGTATATACCAGGTACTAGTCTACGTGTTTTGTAAAAACCGTCTTTAGTTAAGCTTCCATAACAGTCCTTCAAATATGGGTAAAATGACCCATATTTGACAAATAATAAAATGCTGCTTTATGGTCAGTCTACTGCCCTGACTCTCCCTTTCTACAAACTGTTTTAAAGAGTAGAACTATTCGAGTATCAGCTGCCCTCTTTCCAAGCCTTCCGGTCACTCCTCAGCCCCAACATCCCACTAAATCTACTTCCACAGAAGGTCACCATCAGTATCCTCATCCTTAGTCCAGTGTCTCTTCAGTTATCATCCTCTGCAGTGCCATATTCTGTTTTGAGTTGTTGATCCCTCTCACCCTCTGGAAGTGTTTTCATCCCTTGCCTTCTGTTCTCCAGTTTCTTTCGGTTTTCCCTTTGCCTCTCTGATCTTTCCTTTATCTTCCCAGTTGAGTCTTCTATCTGCTCCCTAAAGGTATGCATTTTCTGAGCTGCTTCTGTTCTCTCCTCCTTTCCAATTTTTTCTGAGCATTTTCAACAACTGCCAAGACTCTGAGAATCATCTATACTGCTGGCCTCAACAGCTCTTCTGAAATCCAGATCATATTCTCATCTGCCTGCAAGATATGGCCAAATGCATATTCTGTAGGAATATCACATTCCTCATATGCAGAATCACCTTCCACTCTGTTTCAACAACATATTTCCTGCTGTGGTTAATAACATCACCAACTACCCAGCCGCCAAGGTGGAGATCCCCAACTGATCACTCATCTCCTCTTCTGCCAAATATCCTAATTACAACATTTCCCCAATTCCACAGGATTGTCCGTCAGTTTATTCTGCTGTTCCTATCCCAGATGCCATCGTTTTAATTCAAGCATTCAACTTCGCTTGCCAAAATAACTAATTGAACTACCCCCAGTCAGCTGTGAACTTCCAGTCGCCCATCTCAGCCAACGATTACGCCACCACCAAGGTCTGTTTATCTCACTCCCCTTCCTGAAAATTTCCTCTATATAACTCAACTTACAAAATAAGATTGAAGTGTCCTAATGTAGCATTCAAGATTCCCTTGACTCAGGTCAAAGTCTAGATTTTTACCTAATGTTTTGTAACTCCTGCCAATTGACTTACCCTATAGTGTAGCTACAAGAGACCATCCATTTTTCATCCGTCGTATTGGGCCGCCGTGCCCAGAACTCACTCAACTGACTGGGTCAGGATTTTGAGACAAGAGTCCCTCAGAAATAACAATTTAACTCTATAGCCAGGCCAACAATTTGTGAGTATCAGCATCATTTTTTTCTTACTACAGCCCGGAAGAAACTAAGAGGAAAAGTCCTGTAAAACACGTAGACACTTCCTATCTATATGATACTTCTACACTTGTTGTCACATGCTGTTTGTATTCAGGTAAATGTCCGCATGGTAGGAAACAGGCTTTGCGGTACTTCAGCCAGCTTCCCTAAGGGGTATTGACTCCTTGACTCCTTGTTCCTAAGGAGGACATGAGGTCGGTCGGCTCCTACCTGCTGTCCCCACACAGTGAACACTGACATTGCAATGGGCTAATGAGGAAGAACCTCATTTTGTGATCCTATTGGTGTCTTTGTATGCACTTTAAAAGTGTAATATGAGAAAGTATTGGATGACAATAACAATGCATGGCAACGGTGATGCCCACCTTCTCCCCACCATGTACTGAGTTTCCTTGTGGAAAGAACAGAAATAAAAATGGGAGGTGGGCTATTCAGCATCCATTTCCAAGGAAACAAGCATCTGCAAAGTTTGCCAAAAAACACACCAAAACAAACACAAATTTAAAAATGATGAACTGAATTACTTTCATCTAGAAAATCTACCAGTATTATCTCCCCTGTGTTACTAAGCACAAAAGTCATCAATTTGTTTTGACTGAGTGACTGTAATGAGGTGATGCTTTGGGGAGATGCACACATACGTCCATGCACTGCGGGTGCTGCTCTTCAATCACTTGATTAACAGGACTTCTTTTACCTCCACGTAAGAGAGGCTGGACCTGAGCACCAGCAGGTGGGGCACACCTGTGGGGAGTGTGTAGCATGGGGCAAGGGCGGGGATTCCAGAGTCCTCCAGTGGGACTTTAGAACCCCTATTTCAACTTTAACTTAAATGTAAGCACAACATTTGTTCACAGTAGATACTTGAAAATAGCTGAGCACATAGAACACAGCGTTCTACATAAGTGAAAAGAAATATCTTTTCCACTACAGTTAAGTGAAAAGAAATATATGTCATTAGCTTAAGTTCATGGCTGAGGCTCCTATGACAAAAGACAGATTAACAAGAGAAATGCATACAAAGTTATTTAACAGAAGTTTAATGTAACACATGAGCCTTCATAACAAAATGAAGACCCAGAGAAACGGGTACACCTGTGTGTTTTTATGCTCGTTTTGATGAAGAACTGGGCACTACTCCTGGAGAAGCGTGGAGGGTCCAAAAGCAGGATCTAACGTTAATTAACTTGGGAAGTTCAGCAAGGCCTGTTTGCTCAGATTCTTCTCTGTCCCTGTTCCTTCAGAGGTAAGGACGTTTTTTTCCTCCAGGGATAGCGAGGCCACCTCTCACATGAGGGTCTTATGACCTGCCTCAGGGGAGATGGGCAGGAGAAGGGCAGAGAGTGACCTTCTTGCTTCTTAAAGGGGCAGTGTGTCCTGAATCCCACCACTACAAATACCCCTGACCCTCCATGTTGGCATTGGACTGCATCACTGTAAATTACGCAAAGCAATTGACTTAACCGAGATTCAATCTCTATGACGTTCACCAGATGGAAGGTGACCAAGACCTGGAGGCCAAGTGTGGTGGAGACCATCCCTCAAACAAGCTCTGGGGGATGGTCGTGAAGACCCTGCCGCAGGGACTGGGTTGAAGGCAACACTGATGGCAACTCTGCTCAGACTGGGGTGGAGACATGAGTGCTGGGCAAGCTGTTGCAAAGGGGCTGCAGCTGAAACAGTTATCAAGATCCACAGCAGCATCCAGGTGACAAGGAGACAAAGCAGGACCTGCATTATCAGCATACCAGGAACAGGGCCAGAGTGTGCATGACTCATGGTGGATCATGCACACCCACTGGCCAGGGACACTTTCTTCTAAAATTGTTTTTGACTAGTGTTCTCTGAGTCTGCAGATATGCCCTGAGTCTATAGGTGAGCTCTGAGTCTGCAGGTAAGCTTTGAATCTATAAACGTGCTTTGAGTCTATAAGTTTAAACTAGTCTGGGAAGGACTTGGGGACACCAGGACAGGACGTCAAGTAGGTAGTTGCAATATGGTTATTCTTAAGCAAGGTTTCCCTTTGCCTGATGCTTTTCTGGCTTACATTTTCTCCAAAGTAGGAAAAATAATTAAAGGCTTTTATTTAAAACCTCTTTTCTTTTACATTCTTGAGCCTGAAGGCTAGATACAAGTATAAGTAAACCTAAATGGTGATAATGTCCACAAAAAAAATGAGTTCACAAGAGGAAAAGAGTAGATAACATCAACAGGAAAGGAAAACAAGATTCACTGTGATAAACTGCACCCCAGATGCTTTCTGACACTATCAGATGACTCAGTTCCCGAGCACCATCCAAACACTGCCAGGAGCGGGGAGGGGTGGGATGAGCTGTGTTTTCCTCTGAAATCTGACCTCACTACTGCAACGGCATTCTCAGGAAAGACTTGCAAAGAGATCTCTATTTATTTCCACCTCTAAGTTCAAAATTTCCAAGTGAAGCTTTTACTAAAAATAGTATTTTGCCAGAAAAAAATAACCCTCGAATTATAAGGGAAATTTAAGAGAGTAGGTAGGATGTAATTTTCCTTCCACCTATTATTAATTTTTGGTTATCCATCTGTACTTTTCTGTGCCATGGGAGAAGTAACATTTCCCTTCTGAGCACAAGGACCCCTCTGTGTCAAGCCCTGAATCTAATTGTGATATATTTTTTTAATGACTATTGTTTATTAATTTTACATTTTCCTGCCAACCTCGTCATGGTGAAGTACTCATTCTAAAATTCTTTCCCTCTACCTTTGTAACATGTATTGCATTTAGATTATTTCCCCTTCTACTCATATTGCCCAGTTCCCAGAGATCAGCTGCATGCTTCGGCAATGCGAGAAGAGGTTACAACTGCCCCCGTTGTTTTTGCCCTAACTAGCCTGAGTCAGCCGATGGGAATTCTGATTACATGCTCTTATGCCAAGATGTGAAGCTAGTTTGGAAAACTTCTGGCAATATCAATCCAAGAACATTTCTTTCTCATTTCTGTATATCAGTCATTTTATTACCTACCAAGAATTATTTATATCATTCAGAGTTTCCAAGCACAGAACATGACTTTGAAATCCCATGGTTACTGGAAATCTTTCAGATAGGAAATGGAGAAAAAACTGAACCAGTAAGTAGGCAGCCTAATTTTATTCTTTGCTCTTTTTTTTTCTTGCAACCCTTCTTTTTCTCTCTAACCCATTGATATTTCATAAACTCTGATTCTTCTCATATGTTAACATACAATCAAGACATTGACTGAAAGATTATGGCCTTATACTGAGCACTCTAGTCAGAACAGAAAGTTATTGCAGAATACACACACACATGTGTGTTGCATATATACATATAAAGAGAGATGAAGAATAAGGTTGAACTAGGGGCTGAGTTTCTCAGACCATAGCAGAACTTAGTGAAGACTATCTTGCTCTCCTTTGTTTTTCTGACTCTGGATTCCACTTAAACTGAAGAAATCATTCTCAGTTTATCCATTCATTTGCTGCACATTTACTAAGCCTGTAGTCTGCATCAGGCAGTGTTCTAGACACAAGGGCTGCACTTGCTGAACAAGCAACATCTCTCATCTGATGGAGCTTTCATTAGAGGGGACAAAGATGGATAATACACACATCAAACCTTTACTCAGAAAGGAGGTAGGATTAAAACAAAACGGGGTGATGTGATGAAGATTTGAAAGGCTACATTAGATGATGGCATCAGGAAGGGCCTCCCTGAGAAGGTGGAGTAGAAGTTGAGACCTGCATGACAAGAGACATGTACAGGTGTGGAGTCAAGTCACTTAGGGAAGAGGAAGACCTCATTTAAAGGCTCTAAAGCAGGAACAAGCTGGAGCAGCTTGAGAAGCATCAAGAAGTCAAGTGTGAATGGGGTGTGGTGAGTATGAGCTTCAGGGGAGGGGTGCTGAGGGAGACCTGCCACACAGGGCCTTGGAGGTCAGGGTATGTAGAGGCCATGGGAGGAGAAGAGAAGAGAGTGACACTATCTGATAAAAGTTTCCATAGCCCACCCCAGCTGCCATATGGAGAATGTCATGGAGCAGATAGGAGTGGGAAAAGAAGACTCTAGAGGAGGGTCCTATCGGGGCTCAGGCATAGATGATGGTGTGACAGCCAGAAAGGTGGAATTAAGAAGGGTCTGAGATATGTTCTGGAAGCAGGTCACTTCCAACTTAGGAACTTTCACTTCAGTAACTGTAGATATTGATGTATTTACTGCAACGGGGAAGACTGAAAGAGGAAATAGACTTCTGTTTGAGATATGTTCAGTTTAAGATGCTCATAGACATCTAAGTGGATGTGCCAAACAGGCAATTGAATAAAAGGGTTTGGAGAGCAGTCAGGAATACAGAAAGAAATTTGAGAGCTATAAACTTCTTGAGCACTTAAAGCCATAGAATTAGATGAAATCAACACATTGTCCTCCATAAATATATACAATTATCATGAGTCAATTAAGAAAAATAAATTAGGGCCGACCCCATAGCTCACTCGGGAGAGTGCGGCGCTGGGAGCCCAGCAGTGCTCCCACCGCAAGTTCGGATCCTATATAGGGATGGCCGGTGCACTCACTGGCTGAGTGTGGTGCAGGCGACACCAAGCCAAGGGTTGCAATCCCCTTACCGGTCACACACAAAAAAAGAAAAAAGAAAAAAGAAAAATAAATTAAATAGAAAAATAGAAAAATAGAAAAAAGAAAAATAAATTAAATAGAAAAAAATAAAAAGAAAGCAATAGAACAGTAGTTACCACAGACAAGGGAAAGGAAGGGGAAGGGGCAGGTGGGAAGAGGTGGGTAGACTGACACAGAGTTACAAAGTTACAGTTAGACAGGAAGAATAAGTTCTGGTGCTCTAGCATGACAAGAGCTAATAATGTTGTACTGTATATTTCAAGATAGCCACAAAAGAGGATCTTGGATGTTATAAACACAAAGAAATGGTAAATGTATAGGTGATAAATATGCTAACTATTCTAGTTAGGTCATTATACAACATATGTATGTATTAAAACAACAGACTGTACCCCATAAACTTGTACAATGAAAAAAAATGGCCAATGGAGGTCCACGGGAGCCTTAGCTTTTTATCGTCGGGATAGGAGGAGATTGTGGGCATGGTGACTGAGAGGTTTGTTCTGTTTTGTAACCATGTGTGATATAAAGGATGTTTATTTTTATACTTCACCAGCCAACTCTTTCTGCATCATCTTTGAGTCTCCTTTCGCCAATCCTGATAGCAATAAAATGTAGTGGTGGTGATAAATACGGGTGTTTTCATGATATTTGTAACAGAAAGCAGAGATTGCTACAGCACAATCAAAAAAAGAAAGAGTAGGTACCAAACATATTATCCTGTTATTCTCTACACATTTTTGCCCAGATGGAGAACAGGGTATTTGTTGGTTGGGTGGTTTTTCAGCAAGGTATTGCAGGCAGAAAAATTCAGCAAACTGAGGTAGTGGGTTAATGTGTTTGCAAAGTATTGATGGAGTTGTTTTTGCCGGTCTTATAGTGAACAAACACTTTTTCTTTTGCTGAAGTTTAAAAATGTGCTTTTAGGAATTGCAAATCCTGCAGAGTGGGGTTGGAGGGAGGGCAAGGGTGTTGTCTTTGTAGGAATTGTGAATCTTGCAGAGTGGGGCCGGGAGGGAGGGGAAGGCAGGTGGAGAGAGAAGAGAAGACACGGAGAGAATGGAATTCCATCCCAGTGGCTGCTCGAGACAGCTGGACGTTGAATTTAACTCTCTCTCACTTCCTGTTTAAAATGATAACAACAGATGAAAAATGCAGAAGAAATTAGGAGAAAAGAGAGTGGAAACTTAGATTTTTGCAGCAGTCAACAGGAACAAGTTTCCTTTTCTAAGGGACAAGGAAGAAATCAGCCTTGGGAACTAGAATTTAAAGAATCCCAGACTACATGGATGGTTCTATAGAGCATCACCTGTTCATTTTATTCCAAAATGATGGTTTGATTAAAAAAAATCTATGAAAATCATTTTTTGGGTGGATATAAATCTGCCTTGGGAAGATGCCAACAGATGAAATCTCAAAACCTGGCCCCATTTGGACTGTGGTTTATGTGTTTGTCAGTCTTTGAGATTAATGAATGTGTTCCATTCTCAGACTCAAATCAATTGATGTTTAATTTTTTATGGAGAATTCTGAGTCTCCATAGCTGGCTTGCAAAATATGGAGATGTCATGTCTCCTTAGCCATCCAAGTTATATGTAATAATCTAGAACGGTTCCAAATACTGCTTCATTTTTCCTATGAACAAACCTTATTCTTCAATACTATGTACAAGGAGTTTATGCCAGTAGATTAGCTCCTTAGTCTTTACTCAGGTTAGATTTTGAGTGAATATGACTGCGTAGGCAGGATTGGGCTATGGTGTGATGTTTAACAATCGGCTTTAGGAGTAAGGGACCCCTGATTTGTAGTGTTTGCCAGTGTCCATAATGGAAAACTCCCACCAAGGCCAGTCAGGTTTCCAATTTTGTGCTCTCTGTGTGAAGGCTGCATTGGTCAGAAATGTGCTTTTGAAAGTCTGTGAATGGCAGGTCAGAAAGCACAGGGCCAGGGATTGGGCAGATGGGCATGGTTGTCAAAGAAATGATAACCTGGCCTCATGGGCCTAGTGAAGTGAAGAATATCTGATTGAGCAAGGTCCAGCAGCATCTTGTTTCCTCTGAAAAGCAGAGTTTTCATGATAACTGGTGTGCTACATCAAAGTTCATCAGAAGATTAGGGAGAAAATTTGAACCCATACTGGACAGCAGTTTTAGATGTGAAAGAAAGCCTAGTTTGGGTTCTTTTTTGTTTTTTAAGCACATTTAGTGTAAAAGCATTTGATAGCTCCTAGACATTTATTTTTAGTTGTTCCATTTAGAGATGGGCCTGTTGATGTGCCCTCCTGTAGCTGTAGATAATTACAACACAACCTCATTCTTCCTCTTTTCAGAAAATGATTATAATAAAATCACAAACCTGAAGAAGCTCAGCCTATGCAGGGTCTGTAAGAGATTGTCCAGAACCCATGCCTACAGGATGCAAAAACCTACAAGGCTAGACAAATAGAAATAGAACTTATTTTCCAAGACTTTTATGGATCATGATTCACCTCCTCTGTGTGGTTTAAAATGTAAAACCACATTCACAGGCAGAAAATCCTTCCTTATATCTAACCTCTGCATCTCATTTTTTCATGTTTAATTAATTCCCTTTGTCTTGCCCCAAATGAGGGAATTATCTTGCCAGCCTTACACATAATTAAAGATACTGAAAAATCTTATTACTTCAGATCCCACTAATTCACAACAAGGCCCAAGTGCCAAAATAATTAGATAAGCAAACGAATAGGGTAAACAAGATTGTGGGCGTAGAACTTAGCCTACATAGAAAAAATAATTGTTTTGGGCACTTCAGACACCTTCATTAAGCACCTGCCTTGTAACAAGCAGACACTCCATGCGCGTTGTTGGGCAAGTACGGTCTGAGCAGATGCCTGCCCTCAGTGGCTCTTTGCCTGTCACAGAGAGAGGCTCTGTAGGGAGCTCTGGAGACCACTCCTCAGGAAGTCTCCTGAGGGTCTTCCTCCAGTTTTGCTTCCATTCCTTGCAGAAGTCTGGGCTCTCACCTGCCTGGCTTCGTTCTCCAGCTTTGCTGCTCCACCAAACAGGACCAGAATATTACAAGGACTCGCTCTGCAGATGAAGAGCTCCTTTTCTCTGTCCATGAAAGCTTATACCCCAGGACATTAGCTGGGAGTGGGCTGGGGGTGGGGGCTTGGAGGTGCTGCTGAATGTGGCCAAGGGCATCTACTGAAACATATTTTGTAAACCAGGCCCTTATAACTCATGCACTGTCTTCTCTTTTGCATTAATGTTCATCTGTATTTTGTTTGTTTCTTCATTTATTGAGCTGCTATTTATTAACTGCTTGCTCTGGGCTAGGCCCAAAGGATGTGGTACCTAGACAGACTGTGTCCAGTTCTTTTAACCTAATTTAATTTTTAAGCAATTAAATATGTTTATCACTTGTGGGCACTGCTGTAAGCACAGGACAAATAGTGACTTGTTCAATTTGTGCTCCTCTGTGAATGCACAGTCTGAGGAGGCACATGGCTTACAGTGAGGGGGACCAGGACCCCTCTGAGGGGAGCTGACTACAGCTGGAAGAGACTGACTAGGTAGCACCTATCTGGGTCTTGAAGAATAGGAGTTTCTCAGGTGAAGAGCTGGTTGGTGAGGCCAGAGACCAAGCTGATGTGAACCCCCGAAGGAAGCTGAGATCACCTTGGACGTCCAGCGCTCATTTTGGTTGGTGTGAGGAAGCAGGGTAGAAGGAGAGAAGGCCAGAATCTGCAAGTATTCAGCTGCCCATCTCTTAAGAAATCCAGGAGAGAAGAGATGGCGGGCTCAGAGATTAAAAAATGTATTCCAAAGATGTGCGAGTAAGTAGCCTGCCAGTTACACAGCTAATTCTGCATAATAGAGAATCTGTCATTTGAAAAGCCTTACCCAAGCAATGACTGGAAAACTCTCCAGGACTTTGCTTTTTTACACAAAGAACAACCTACAGTTTATATAGCAATGTCATTTGCATAATTTATTTGATAAGTAGTTATTTAACATCTACTTGGTGCCAGGCCTTGCCCCAGGTATGGGGGCCAGAGCCACGAACAGTGGAAAGATGTGTCTACTGTCCTGGCCGCACCTTCTAGGACAGGGAGACAGACCACATGTGAGATGAGCAGCTGTGGCTGCATGTGGCAGACTGACAGGGCTGGAGGACACAGAGTGGGGGGTGGGGGCTGCGATGGTACGTAGGACGTCTGGGAAAGGCCACAGGAAGAAGAAAGTCTCAGAGCAACAGCTGAAGGTGGGTAGGAGCTCCAGGCAGGAGGAACACATCCTAAAAGCCCCAACGGAGTGAGCACTGGGTAGTGATGAAGAGGGCTGTATTCCCTCCTGTGAGCGAGGTGGGGCGGGGGGAGGACCAGGCCACGGCCACCCTCGCAGATCTGTGTGAGGGTGGCCTCTGGGTGGAGGTCACTGGTGGCTTTACTCAGGGCAGCTTGATCCACTTTTGATTCACATTTTGTAGCATTCTTCTGACTGCGATTTTAAGAGTGCAGATGGTCCCTGACCTGTGACGATTCGATTTTTCAGCTTTATGACGGTGTGAAAGCAATATGCATTCAGAGAAAGCCTACTTCCAGTCCCCATACAGCCATGCTGTTGCTCACTTTCAGTACAGTAGTCAATAAAGTACATGAGATGATAGTCAACACTTTGTTGTAGAATGGGCTTCGTGTTAGGTGATTTTGCCCAACTGTAGGCTGGTATAGTCTCTGAGCACGCATAGGGTGGGCTGGGCTAAGCTGTGATGTTTGGTAGTTTAGGTGAGTTAAATGCATTTTTTGCTTACGATGGGTTTATTGGGAGGTAGCCCCACTGTAAGTCGAGGAGTATCTGTGTACCGAAAGGGACAGGACAGAAGCCTGAGAGCAGTCAGAAGCTGACTGTGGCTGACCAGGTGTTTTAGTCTGTTTTGTGTTGCTATAACAGAAATACCTGAGACTGGGTAATTTATGAGGAAAAGAGGTTTATTTGGCTTACAATTCTGGGACAGCTGCATCTGGCATGGGCCTCAGGCTGCTTCCACTCACGGCGGAAAGTGGCAGGGAGCAGGCGGGTACAAGCAGATCACATGGTGAGAGGAAGCAAGAGAGAGAGAGAGAAGGTGCCAGGGTTTTTTTAAGCAATGAGCTCTCGTGGGAACTAATTGAGCGAGAACTCACTCATTAATCCCCCCTCCCCCAGGGAGAGCATTAATCCATTCATGAAGGATCCGCCCCATGACTCAGTCAGTTTCCAACACTGCCACATTGGGGATCAAATTTCTACATGAGGTTTGGAGGGGACAACACATCCAAACTCCATCATTCTGCCCCTGGTCCCCCCAAACTCATGTCACTCTCACATACAAAACACTATCCCAAAATTCTATCCCAACAGTCCCAAAAGTCTTAGCTTGTTCCAGCACCAACTTAAAAGTCCAAAGTCTCATCTGAGACCAAAAGCAAAAGTCCTTCCAGCTGTGAACCTGAAAAACAAAACCAAATTTATCTACTGCCAAGATACAATGGTGGAACAGGCATCGGATATACATCCCCATTCCAAAAGGGAAGAATAGGCCAGAAAAAAGGAAAAACAGGCCCCAAACAAGTCCCAAACCCAGCAGGGCAGACATTATGTCTTAAAGCTCCAAAATAATGTTCTTTGACTCCAAGTCCTGCATACCGGGCACGATCTGGCATCTGGGCCCCCAAAGCATCAGGCAGCTTCATTTCCATGCTCGGCCAGGCACAGCCCAGTGGGCCACACTGGTGTCTGTGGCTTTTATAGGCTTGCATTGCATGTTACCAGTGGCCCAGGAGTTCTGGGGTCCTGGTGGCAGCCCTGCTGGCTTGGCTTTACTAGACATTTCCCTGGTGGGGTCTCTCTGTGGGGGCTCCAACCCCACTTTTCTGTTCGGCATTGCTCTAGTAGATGACATGTGTGGTGGCTCCACCCCTGCGGAAGGTCTCTGTCTGGGCTTCCAGGCTTTTCCATACATCCTCTGGAATCTGAGTGGAGGCTGCCATGCCTCCATTGCTCTCATATCCTGCCGGTCTGCAGACTTAACACAATGTGGATGCCACCGAAGTTTCGGGCCTCTTCTCTCCAGGGCTGCTGCATGAACCATACTTGTGGCTGCTCCAGCCAGAGCAGCTGGGATGCAGGGAGCAGGATCCAGAGGGCAGCTGCGCCCCAGGTCTGTCCTCCAGGATAACTCTGTCCTTCTTGGCCTCAGGGCCTGTGATGGGTGGGGCACCCTTCCAGACTTCTCAAATGCCTTTAAGGCTTTCCTCTCATTTTCTCCACTATTAGCATCTGGCTGCCTCACCACCAAGATAATATCTTTAGCAACCAGTTTATCTGTTTCACCCTTGCATTGTTCTCTGGTTCTCTGCTTCTTTACTGCATGGCCAGGCTGCAAATTTTCCAAACCTTTACGCTGTGCTTCGCTTTCAAATCCTGGCTTTACATCATGATTTTGCCACCATAACTCAAGGTAGGCTCTTAAAAGCAACCATGCAGCTTCCTTACTGCTTTGCTGCTGCTTAGAAATTTCTTTGGCCAAATGCTCTGGTTCACAACTCTTAAGTTCCAACTTTCACAAAGTCCAAGGGCATGGACACAATGCAGCCAGGTTCCTTGCAATAGTGTAGCAAGGGTTATCTTTTGTCCAATTTCCAATAAGTCCCTCATTTCTGAGACCTCACCATCCACATGGCCTTTACTGTCCACATTTCTATCAGCATTCTGCTTGCCACCACATAAATCTCTAAGACATTCCAAACTTTCCCTCATCTTTTTCTCTTCTTCCAAGTCCTCCAAACTCCTCCAACCTTTGCTCATTACTCAGTTCCAAAGCTGCATCCACATGTCCAGGTATCTGTTTAGCAACACCTCACTCCTGGTACCAATTTTCTGTTTTAGTCTGTTTTGTCTTGCTATAACAGAAATACCTGAGACTGGGTAATTCATAAGGAAAAGAGGTTTATTTGGCTTATGATTCTGGGACAGCTGCATCTGGCATGGGCCTCAGGCTGCTTCTACTCACGGCGGAAAGTGGCAGGGAGCAGGCGGGTACAAGCAGATCACATGGTGAGAGGAAGCAAGAGAGAGAGAGAGAAGGTGCCAGGGTTTTTTTAAGCAATGATCTCTTGTGGGAACTAATTGAGCGAGAGCTCTCGTGGGAACTCATTAATGCCCCCTCCCCCAGGGAGATTATTAATCCATTCATGAGGGATCCGCCCCATGACTCAGTCAGTTTCCAACACTGCCACATTGGGGATCAAATTTCCACATGAGGTTTGGAGGGGACAACACATCTAAACTCCATCACCAAGTCAGAGATTGCACAGCTTGGTGCAGAGCAGGAGCAGTGGAGGGGGGGAGGCTGGCCAGATGCTGGATGCACCCCCAAGCATGCAGCTGGATTAGCTAGTGAACTTCATCCCAGATGTAGGTGAAGGAGGCGGCTCAGGATTTGACCTGAGCAACGGGAAGGGCCAGGCTTCCACTTGCTGTGGCAGGGCACTGTGGGAGTTGCATGATCATTAGGTGGCCAGCTGTAGCCGAGATCACCCCCTCCTGGTGGCATGCCCTGTGTAATTTCTCCCTTCCCCCTTCCATGTAGGCAGGAACTGCGATTTCCTTCCGAACAATAGAACACAGTAAAGGTGACTGGATCAGGTGTTTACATGTGCTTGATTGTGCCACATGAGATTGTAACTCGTCCTGTTAGAAACTCTCTCTTTTGTTGGTCTGAAAAAGCTGCTGTGCCATGAGCTGCACTGTGGGAGCTGGGGTATTGCACGTCCCTGAGGGCTGCCACCAGCTGACAGCCGGCAAGAAACAGATCCTCAGTTCCGTGGCCTGGAAGGAACTGAATGCTGCCAGCCACCAGGATGCCTTGGAAGCAGACCCTTCCCCAGCTGAGCCTCAGGTGAGACCACAGTCCCAGCCAACATCTGACCACAGTCTGCTGAGACCCTGAGGCACAGGACCCAGCCAGTCCCTGCCCAGACTGCCAACCACAGGAACTCTGAAGTAACAAATGTACGTTGCTGTTGGTAAAGATGTAAATTAGTGCAGCCAGTACGAAAACAGCTGTGGGGGTTCCTCAGAAAATTAAAAATAGAACTACCATATGATCCAGTAGCCCATCTACTGGGTACATATCCAAATAAAATAAAATAGAATCAGTATGTTGAAGAGATATCCACACTCCCAGGTTTATTGCAGCATTATTCACAATAGCCAAGATGTGGGAAAAACAGTGTCCATTAATGGATGAATGGATAAAGAAAATATATATATTCACAAGGGAATATTATTCAGCTTTTAAAAAGAAGAAAGCCCTGTCATTTGTGACAACATAAATGAACCTGGAGGACATGATGTTAAACAAAATAAAAAGCATAGAAAGACAGATACTTCATGATTTCATTTGTACGTACAATGTAGCACAGAAGCAGCCAGCTGGAGGCTGGGCAGAGGGAGGATTGGGGCAGTGTTGGCTGAAGGATACAATGTTTCAGGTAGACATGAGGAGTAAATTCAAGAGACCTATTGTACATCATGGTAATTATAGTTAATAACAATATATTGTATACTTCAAAATTGCTAAGAGAGTAGATTTTAAGTGTTCTCACAACAACAGCAAATGGAAACAGAGGTAATTCATATGTTAAATAGATTGACTTAGCCATTCCCCAATGTACACATATATCAAAATATACTTGTCAACTAAGAAATAAAAACTAAAATAAAATAAATGTGCATTGTTTTAAGCCACCAAATTGGTGGTAATATTGTCATGCAGTGATAGATAAATATGCCAGGAGAAAGACGGGCTTTGTCTTGAACATGCCAAGTGTGAGACGTGCGATTCGATGGAACTGTGAGAAGACATACATGGATGCAAGCTGGGCTCAGCGGAGAGGTCCGGGCTAGGGTACCACACAGGATGCATCTGTCGTGCGTGGTAGCCATTGCTGGAACTCCTCCACGGTCTCTACTTCGAGCATCCTTTTTCCTACACCAGCCCTTCTCCTTTCTATCTCCATCCCTCCAGCATCTCTATTCTACCAGTCCTTAAGCCACGTGGAGACCTACTGTGCACTGGTCCTGCACCTCGCTCCCTCCTCCTCCCACCTGTGTCCTTATTTAGCTTTTCCCTCGTCTGGCTCGGATGATCTGCCTGCTGCCTTCCTCCTAACATGCGTGTGGGTGACCTGTGCTTGCGTCTTGGACAGAACAGCCCCGTGTGCGCTTTGCCCCTCCCTCTCACCTTCTAAGGGTGTCACCCAGGACTCCTCAGGCTCCCTCCGGAGGCGGTTCATCTTATGTCATGTCCTTAACAACACTGTGGGACATTCTTTTAAACATTTCTGTAAATTTTATAGTTGCATGTTTAATTGTATGCACACTTTGGTCAGTTATGTAGGAGTCTTGTAAATACTTTGAATTATAGTTCTTTTTAAGAATTAAAGATGACATTATTATGCCTGAAGTTTTTCAGTTTTAGTAATAGGTTACCCTTTCTTTCTCATCTCATCTTTTTCTTTAGAGGGCTTAACATAACTTATTAAATGATGGTGAACAATGCAAACGTATCTGCATGTTCATCTGTATGATAATGTCCCCTCCCTGTTAGATTGTGACTCTGTGTCTGGGGAAAGGATGGCATTGTTTGTCTACCCTGGTGCCTTGTGAATTATGTGACACATATGAATAAATATCCATTGATCAAATAAATGAATGAATAAGTGTCCTGCAGGAGTCACAAGTGAGGAAGATCTTTCCATGGAGATCAACCCTCAAAAGGTATATGGGGTGGGCTAAGTGATGCTGGGGACCTCAGGCTGAGAGTTTGGAAATCTGATGGAAGCTTCCATGGCCTTTATTGAAGAAAGAAGCCTTCAATGTGCGGACTCCTGGAGAGTGTTCTGGGATCATGTGCGAGGAGACTGGCAGTTCCTTTTCCTGGGAGGTGGAACTACGAGCTTCCTCCAATATCAGGCTGCCTCAAGTGGGTGCATGGCACCAACCTGCTCATTTTTAGGGAGAAGCAGCTTGTCTGAGACGAAACCTCCATCTAGGCCTGGGCAGGGATTTCCCTTTTGCCAGAGCCAGGGAAGACGTTTGAGCAGCTACTGGACATACTACATCAATAGATACAGTAAAGCCAGGAGAGAGGAGGCAACATGGCTTATTGATTTTATAGAATGAATAACATTTATTACACAAATACTATGTTCCAGGCAGAGTTCTCTGACAATGGGCACAGCAATCTCTCTCCTCCCCTATGCTTCTGGAACCCTCCCCACTCCCCTGTCAAGAAGTGTCCTCTCCTGCCCCTCCCCTTACAAGTGGCGAGCTCGCGGCTTGCACAGCACACTCAGTGGCGAGGCTGTGTTACTACCTGACTGCATAGCATGTGCCGCAGTATCTGCCTCGCTGACCAGCGCAGTGGACTGTGGGCCCTGACCTGCCACCTGGGCATCTGCCTACCCTGACAGCTGAGCTGGGAGGAAGCTTCGGCCACCAAGAGGCCTCCTGGTGCCACATGCTATCTGTTTTCTCTGGCTGCCATAACAAAGCACTCCAGATCAGGAGGCTTAAACAACAGACATTTATGTTCTCACAATCCTGGAGGCTGGAAGTCCAAGGTCAATGTGTGGCAGGTTGTCTTCTCTTGAGGCCTCTCTCTGGAGCTTGCAGAGGGCCATCTTCTCCCTGTGTCCTTACCCAGATGTCCTTCTGGGTATGTCTTTGTCCTGACCCCTTCTTATAAGGACACCAGTCAAATCAGAATAGGGCCTATACATATGACCTCACCTTACTTTTTTACCTTGTTAAAGGCCCTGTCTACAAATGCAGTCACATTCTTCACATATGAATTTTCTTTTTTTCTTTTATTTTATTTTGTCAATATACAATGTGGTTGATTATTGTGGCCCATTACCGAAACCTCCCTCCCTCCTCCCTCTCCCCCCTCCCTCCCAACAACCCCATATCTGTTTGTCCTATCAACTTCAAGGAATTGTAATTGCTGTGTCTTCTTCCCTCCCCCTCTCAGTTTATTTGTTTATTTATTTATTTATTTAATTTTAGCTCTCACAAATAAGTGAGAACATGTGATATTTCTCTTTCTGTGCCTGACTTGTTTCACTTAATATAATTCTCTCAAGGTCCATCCATGTCGGTGCAAATGGCAGTATTTCATTCTTTTTTATAGCTGAGTAGTATTCCATTGCATAGACATGCCACATTTTCCATATCCACTCATCTGATGATGGACATTTGGGCTGGTTCCAACTCTTAGCTATTGTAAAGAGTGCTGCGATGAACATTGGGAAACAGGTATACCTTCGACTTGATGATTTCCATTCCTCTGGGTATATTCCCAGCAGTGGGATAGATGGGTCATATGGTAGATCTATCTGCAATTGTTTGAGGAACCTCCCTACCATTTTCCATAGAGGCTAGACCATTTTGCAGTCCCACCAACAATGTATGAGGGTTCCTTTTTCCCTGCAACCTTGCCAGCATTTATCATTCACAGTCTTTTAGATATTAGCCATCCTAACTGGGGTGAGATTGTATTTCAGTGTGGTTTTGATTTGCATTTCCTGGATGCTGAGTGATTCAACATATGAATTTTGAGGCAGCACAGTTCAGCCCATTGCAGCCCAGCTAAGCTCCCAGCCAACAGCCAGCATCAGCTGCTGCCCATGAGCAGGATGAAGGTGCCTCCAGACAGTTCCAGCCCTGGGCGGGAGAACACCACACCCAGCCTTGCAGCTCAGGACCAGAACGAGCAGTAACTCTGCACATGTGTCAGTTTCTGGCCCCCAGAATCCATTGCACTACATGATGCATGCTTATGCAACCACATTGTGGGGTTAGGGCAGCTTATAACTCAGCAGTGGAAAGTGAAATACACTTAGTGGGGTGGGAGTTCTCATGTTATCTAATTTAATCTTTATATCCAGTAGATGCACATTTCATGGATGAGGAAACTGAGACACAATAAATAAACTGCCCCAGGGCTCCACATTGCTAAACAGTGACTAGGGCTTGAACCCAGTGTGGGTGACTCCTGGGTTGCTTCCCAATAGAGTCAATCTGGACAACATGCAGAGATATGGTGCCAGCAACCATGCTGCTTTTTCAGGCCAGTCCTGCTCTTCCCTGGATTTGCTGTCACAGGGTCCCTGTTCCACATGCCTGGCTGGCTCAGAGGACACCATGGCTGTTCCAAGCAGACACAGCACAAACTTGAGTGTTGGCCAGTGTACCCAGGGGGGCTAAAGGAGCAGAGCCTGGGGATCTGAGTGGCTTTGGACAGCACAGGTTGTGTGGCCACAGGGATGCTCACTCACACCTGTAGATGGGTGCAGGGTGGCACCCACTCTGCAGGATCCCTGGGGAGCCTCACTGTGGTCACCTGACATTATTCTCCACTGGACAGACTCTTTGCAAGGCTTATCATGCAAAGCAGCAGATGCAGTTCCTCCCGCTTTTCATTGCAAGGACTGGTTTCTACCCAAGCAAGCAGGGAATGAGGCCCGAGGGAACCCAGCTCAGGGTTATTTTTAACTGCACTTGCCTGGTAGTTTTTTGTTTGTTTGTTTTGTTTTGTTTTGTTTTGTTTTGTTTTGAGAGAAATGGATCAAGCACTCTTCCCCTTTCCTCTCTCCCTCTCAGAAAACATCTGGAGGATACACCATTTCTATTCTGATGACCCCTCTTGGGGAAAAAAATCTAATTTTTCACCTATTTTTGTGGCAAAACTGGTTAATCCCTTCCGTGAGAGGGGCACACCTGCTGGCTGTTCGGCGAGCACTACCTACTCCTCTCCACAGCGCTTGTTCCCAGGGCTCCCTGCTTAGAGCCTGTGTTCTGCAGGCACGGGAGGAATCCAACTTCCATCCTACATTTCTGTTTATCAGAGCATCAAATCCAAGTGTGACCTACATTACAGGGCAAGTCGGTCACCAGCACACACTGGACCATGACAAATTGATTTTTCTGGCTTTATTGATGTCACGGGAGATACATCATGATGATTAATAATTTATCTAACAGATAAAAGCTTTCCTTGTTATCTTTGTGACACTGGAGAGTCCGAGGTTTCACGGTCCCAGGTTCGTGCACTAATTGGGGAGGTGTTCACACTTAGAACTAGAATGCAAACCAGCAATAAGAGATTTGTGGTTATCTCTCTGCTGGTCCCACAGAAGGACAGTTAAGGCACCAACTGAGAGGTAGAACAAATCATGTTAGAGAGAAACTTGATTTTTCTCTTCTCAGAATTTTTTCTGCTCTCCGCACACTCAGAGCTGGCTTTTGCCATAAGTACGACGGGGGTTTGGGGAATGCCTATTTTGTGTCATTACACTGAGCAACTGTAAAAAGACCCAGACATGAAATGCAGTTTGTTCATGAATGTCCATGGAAATCCAGTCTGCAACGCAGTACCTGGTGTGTCGTAGGTACTTGTAAATGCTCTTCATGTGAGAGGAAGAATGCATATGCATGAATGAATGGCATCCTCTGTGTCTGACCATTCCACATTGCGATCAGTCTACACAGCAGAACAATTAATCCTGAGCAACAGATAAAAAGAAAAAAAACCTGAAGCTTTCATCTGAATCTCATAATTTTTCTTTTTCTTGTCTAATTTTTCCACCGTTTTACTTCCTCTGCCACCTGCCTTACCCCAGCTTCCATGAGTTGTGTTTCTGGAATGTGGGGAGTGGGAGAATCAGACAAAAGTGGACATATCTCTCATCACCAGCTTCCAGATCAGAGGGCTGGAACTTGGCAGGACGTAGTGCAAGCCAGTTCCCCATTCTTGAGCAGGCTTTGGTTCAGAAAGACACACAAGGCTGGATCCCCTGACTATGCCCCTTGTGTCTACTCTAGGAGAAACTCTAGAATAGATCAAGAAAATTAGAGAAGAAAGGATATTTGTACATGGTGACATCTTATGGGTATCCTTAGAGCTCACTGAATGCAGGTTTTGTGGTAAGTTACACAATACATGGAGAAATAAGCTGTTTAGCATTTAGATAACACGTGACAGAGGCCAGAGAGCTTTGCAAACCTGCACCCCTGAGCTCATTCTGCAATCTGGAAGCACAGTGCCTGGAGAGACCTTCTGCATGCGGGAACAGCCAGGAACCAAGTTGTGCTGTCTGACGGTAGATAGCATGCTTTGAGGCTCAGCACCAGCCAGCAGGGAAACCACAGTTGATTTTAACCAATCTAAATCTCAGACCACAGGTCATTGTCAAACTGCAGCCTTGAAAAATAGTGTATTGATCTTCTGAGTCATAAAAAGTCATGTCAATGTAGAATTAAATACATAGTCACATGCTTGTAACATCCCCCCAAATAGAACTGTTACACGTGAGGTGTGTATGTGGTCTTCTTTTCCTTCCCACCTTCCTGTTGGTTCTGCTATCAGAAAAACATATGTAGCATTGCTACGTTATAGCTTGAGGAACTACTGTGCTTTGTAAATAACACATTTGTGTATCAACACATTTTCAAACCCTCAAGTCACCTGTGTACTTTATTAACTGTTATCAATAGCTTTGCAGGGATATGCTCATATTCGGTTCAAATCCTGACTTTACTACATCCTATTGATGGGACCTTGGGTAAAGTGCTTAACCACTCTGCGCTTAGTTTCTTCCTCTGTAAACTGGAATAATAATATGAGGCTCCTCGTGAAATCAAAGCAAGGATCAAATTGGGCAATGCACGTGTGTGCACATAAATGAACACATGATATCTGTTGTAGCTGGAACAAAGTTAGAAGGGACAACACAACATTGGTATGGGGGAGAGAAAAAGAGATCAAACTTTGTATGTTTTCTTCCTCCCTCAAAGGATGGCAGTTTTACAGACAAACTATGTCAGAATTATCAGTAGAGGCCAGAATTTGCCGGAGGTTTAGGGTCTTGCCTGCAGCTCTCAGCAAGATGAAAAGTACAAAACTCACTTGAAGCAGCGAGGGACACAAGGATAAGGGGCACCTGTCAGGGAGCCCAGGAACTTGCACACAGGCTACTCAGGGAGGTAAATGGAACCAAGAAGACATGGCATGAGCAAAGATGAAAGGATTGACCAGTGGGATAAGGACATGGAGCTGGGAAATGGAAATTACTAGAATCTCAAAGAACATTCCCAGTCTTGCCTGGTTAGACCCCCAACTGCCCCCGCCTCCCGCTATATCTCACAAGACTGATTTACTCCATACCAATTCCAGATTTCTAGGAGAGAAAATTTGTTTGGCTCATGTCAGGTCAGGTGTTCCCCTCGACCATGGCCCTGGCCAGGAAGCAGAGGCCCAGAACATACAGGCAGCTGCTGAGAGGGCTTCTCCGAGGAACTTTGCATAGGGGTAGCTGAAGGGCTGGGCAGACTCCCCGGCACATCCTCACCAAGAGGCCAGGACAGGAATATCTCTAGCGTGGTAACTGCTCTGAGCAAAGTGACGGCCTTTCAAAGTACATCATGGATGGCATCATATGCAGAGGACGTTGGATTTGGGATGATGGAGACAGGGAAGAGGCAGTGGGGGTCACAGAGAAATTAGCTTTGCATTGTTGCAATGGGCAAGGTGGTCATTGTGTATTCTTTATTGAATCTAGCATGATTCTTTGCCAAGAATGCTTGAAAGGAGGAAAGAAAGCAGAGGTTTGGGATTTTATTGGCTCCCAGGTGTGCTATTTGCTAAGCAATGGGCAACGTTTATAATCTGGCCCTTTAGGGCTGTGATTACTAGCATGGAGAATTACCACAAGCACCACAAGAAGACCATCCAGACCAACTTTGTAATTGATTTCCCTTTAATGAAAATCCCCACAAGTCAGACAGGCTCTGTAAGTAGAGGACTCTGTGAGTGGAAAGTCTAAACAGAACGATAGTTCAACCCAGTTAAAGAAGTTGTTAATTGAATCGCTCTTGGGAAGTCCCGGTCCAGGAAGAGCATTGCAGCCTACATGGACCCTCATGGCCTCTGAGCTCAGGCGGCTTTGGTCCCATCGTTCCCTGCTCACCTCTCTGTCCCTGTGCATCCTCATCTGTGAAATGGTAACAGCAGGATCTACCAAATAGGACCGTAACCCAGAAAGCTATAAACAACTGGAAAGTCTCCAAGGCATAGCAAGTGTTACATAAATAATAGCTGTTGTTGTCACCGTTCTAGAAGCTGAGGGGTCACTGAAAGATGGTGCAAACACCTCACGGGCTGTCTTCCTACCACCTTCATGATTTTCTATTTTTGTCATTTCTGCTCTTTACTGGTACTGTCATTTATTCAATTTTTTTTTCTTTAAATGACATGATTGATGTGTTTGTTATGTTTATTGTATCCACTATAGTGCACACATAAATACTACAGTAAAAATACGCATCTGTGTGCCACTTAATTCACCCCTTCCACCTTGGGCATGCCACTGCTTGGGAAACACTGCTGTATCCCATGTGCATGGTTTTAGATCTGTGAAAAAAATGGTCACTACACCCAAGACACAACCAGAGCCTCCAGAGGTCTTCACTGAGCACAGGATTTGTCTCCAATGCTTTGGCCTGATCCTTGAAGCTTCCTTTGCCTGACTCAGGTCTACCTTTTTGACATTATCTCCTATTAGTCCTGTCCTAAATAAATGCCCAATGTCTCATCGAGAATACCTTATACTGGCTGCTGTATGCTTTGTATTGACCTCCTCAGGAGCTGCAGGGCCTGAGTGTCTCCAGACTATCGTTTAAATATTGGATTCCTTGGAAAGCCTCTTAGCCGCACCCTCATGCTCAGAGTGAAGAGCAGGATTATTGAGTGTTTAGATCTTGATGTGACTACCCTGAGCTCTCCCATGAGCAGGGCTGTGGGAGAGGACCCCACCATCCTGATTATAGCCCTGTGCTTTGCAAGATGCTCTTTTGATTCTCCTTTTACACTGTTTACCCTGAGCTCTCCACCTGCAGGAGGGCATCCACTCATCTAAGGAGCAGGCAAAAGACAAGCCAGAAAATAGTCGTTTCTAACTGGATGCAGATCCAATAGATTGATTCATTATTTCCACATGTGCTGTCAATGTTCTGTCTGGTGTTCCTATTCAACTAATATGCTAAATGACCATACTGCTATAGCTGTCAGATCAATTTAGTCCCAAAGTGGCAGCCTCAGACTTCCCCCCAGAAAATCAGCCAGGAGGTTCACAAGCACATGAGCAGATAACACTGCCCATCCCCTCCTCCATTGTGGGATACCATCGCCAAGGCCTCCTCCCATCCACAATGAAAAAACAGAGGAAAATCCGAACAGAGCAAACTCCCCTATATCTGGGATCCCTGTAAGGCCCACGCTTCCAGGATAACATCGTCTCTGCTGCCAGACAGAAGAACATAATCATTCAGAATAAAAGGTTAAGGATTGCATATGCTGTCCTTTAAAAGGGAGTTCCTGTAAAAGGCAGAGAAGGCACAGATAAATGATGTGAATCAGTGGATTTTCAGTCATCTGTAAGATACTCATGGCTGGATGTGGCTTTGAGGCAGGACTACCTTTTCTCCCCGATGGCCATTTCACCTCTGTCTTTATTCACCAAACATGTGGTCTGCTGCAGGGCAAAGCACTCAACTCACAGACTACACTTCCCGCCTTCCTTGTGGTGGAGTTAACCAGGATTCTGGTCTGCCTGCAATAGTGTCTTTTTCAGCCTAGTGTGTTCTAATTATCAATAATGCTATCTATTTTTGAGGTACATGGTCATCCTAAGTAGTGTGGCCCACAAGATGAGAGAGGAAGTCACTTGAGGAAACTCTTTAAAGATGTCTGATTCAATTGGGATGTCACTGTTCAGCCCACCCACATCCTGCAGGAGTATAGGACTGAGGCTCGGGCCCCAGCAGCCCTTTCAGTCCTTGAGTGGCTGGAGGATTCCTAACTCCACACTCTAAAGAGGGTCGAGCAGAGAGCTCGGAGCTGGGTCCTCATGACTCTGATGTGGCCACCTGGACTCTAGGCTAGATACTCCCAAACTGCAGCCCCTTTCATGAGCTCACTGCCTTCCACTAATGAGTAGAGTAAGGGCAACTCCAGCGGCTTTCTAATGTGTCCACTTCTCTAGACCGAATGCATTCCCCAGGATGTTTCTGGTTAGGGAGGGCACAGGGAGATTCTTGTGTGAGGTCCAGGGTGAGGAGAGCAGTGGCTGTAGTTAACTCCCACATGGGGTCACTAGCTCGCCTGCATGGCCTGAGGCAGCAGCCAGGTGGGCTCCACCTTCCCTTAATTGTCCCCCAGTGTCTCTGGCTCCTGGGCCAGGTGAGTGCTCAGCTCCAGCTGCTGCAGGACACTTCACAGCCAGCGTCAGAGACAACTGGACTGCCACAGGTGTCAGGACACTGCACGGCTCTGGCTCCAGCTGGTGGATTTCCCCGTTCTTGACATTCTCCATCTTCCCTGCTCAATGCCTGCACTGTGAGCTTCAGGCTTCAGCCTCAGACATGAGACACCAGCCTTGGAGAGACCTCTTTACCAGCTCCCACAATGTGTAAGATCAAAACCCTGTAACCACATACAAATAAATGCATAGATACTTATGTAAACACTTACTTACATTTTATAGCCTAATGATTCTATTTCTCTGATTGAACCCCAACTGAACCATCTTGAAAGACCTCTTTTCTTCCTCTGCAGCTTTTTATTCTGTAACTTTAGCAAATAGAGAGGTGTGGCAAATGGGACAGATTGCCTCAAACAATTCCATCTCATCTCTTGCTACAGCTTGAATTCCTGGACAGTCGAGGCTGAAAGCAAAAGTCTGCAGTTTAAACGTGCATTTCAGCCTGGGGTGTTTGCCCCAGCAGATGCATCCATGGCATGCTCAGAAGGGAGAGAATGCTGCAATACACAGCCTGTTCCTGCTGTTTCTGCATCAGCATGGCTGAGGAAGGGCTGGTTTTCCATGAAATATGGGACAGGTTCAAGCTGCGAATGTCATGTATGTCAAGCAAGGGATTCTGTTTGCTGGTGTGGATTCAGCAAAGCCCGCAGTGCCCGGCTGGGGTCCCCAGAGTCCTTTGCATGGTGGAGGTGGCAGCTCTCTTGGCAGACAGGTCCTGTGGTGATATTCCAGGACTCATTCCAGAAGCTCAGCCTTAAGCTAGCTGCTCCTTCTACCACCAGCAATCTTGTAGGTCACCCAGTTCCCTCCCCCATAACCCAGCCAGGGTGTCATTTGCCACTAAGCCCTAACAGATAGGAAGACAGATCACAGTAAATGGAAGAATGTGGTTTAGACTCAGGCAGAACCAGATTCTAACCTCTATGCTGCAGTCCCTACATCTGTGAACGGGTGTGGCACTAAATTTTCGAGCCCCTACTTCCTCATGTGTAAAATGTGAATAATAGTATCTGCCCCAAAAACATGTTAAGAAGGTTTAATGAGGTAAGTAAGTAATAAATAAATAAATAAATAAATAAATAAATAAATAAATAAATAAATAAATAAATGCTGTCCTTGGCAAAAAAATATATGTAACTTTTTCTATGTCACGGGGTTCCACTTTCTCCTTCCCTCAGAAAAAATGTTTTTTTTTTTTCTTTCCAGATTTTTAAAAATTTTTCATTTTATTTTCCTTAACTTTTCATTTTGAAATTGAAGGAATAATGTAATGAAAGTCTTTCCACCTAGATTCACCAACAGCTAAAATTTTGCCACATTTTCTTTCTCTCTCTATATATAGACAAAATACATTTTTTTTTTTCCTGCTGAGGTAATTAACTCCAGGATATATCTCCTAAGGGCAGAAGCATTCTCTCACCTTTCCACACTCACGCAGTTTAACCCAGACACAATGACAGTACCGAGCATATGGTCATATGCCTGTTTCCCCGACCACTCCATTTACTCAACAGCTGGTGCTCTGCACCCACATCCCATCAAGGATATCACGTCACATTTGTTACATCTCCTGAACAACAGTCCCTGGCTTTTTTCCTCCTTTCTGTCCTTCACAGTATGGATATTTTGAACAGCACGAAATCGCAGTTGTTTTGTAGAATGTCCCACAGGATGAACTTTTCTGTTTTCTCAGACAAAACTCAGGTTAAACATATTGGCAGGAATATTCTCCTCCTGGTCCCCCAATGCTCTCCTGCACCCCTACATACACACAATTCACCTAGTCACATCTAAGGTGGAGTCAGAACCATTCCACACTGTTTTTTATTACCGTTTATTAGATTTAAGTCTCATGGCTGGACTGTCATATCTACAAAGGAAGAAATGTGTCCTGTCACTGTGACTGCAACTGAGACCGCGCACTCACCGCGAGCCGAGCACTGCTTGCGGCAGGTCACAGCGTCCACATTCCATTAGTCGAGTCAACTGCGTTTCCATCTCGGGCCATCTCACTGAGGGCACCTGCCCATGTGTCCCATCACTGGGCATGTGGAGCTAGAGGTGCTAGTGGCTGAGGTGGCAGCCGTCCTTCCTGCATCGAAGGCCCCTTTGTCCTGTGCACGGCAGGTGGGAGGGCGGTGAGAGATGTGGCTGTGACCCGCTTCGTTTCATAGTCACCCTTCCTCCCGCAGTCTCAGTGCCTGTGACAGTCACTGTGGGAATCATGATGAATGGCATTGGTGGCTGTTGACCCACTTCATACGCTGTTTGTCACATGCTCCCTGGCCGTTCTTGTGGCCTCCTTACTCCCCCACTTCCCTTGGACAAGGCCACTCCTGATAGTCTCGGCTGCCCCGTGTCCACTGCCATCCTTCTCACTGACCAGCTGACCACCTGTCAGAGTGACCTGTACGAGCCCAACTGTCCCTCCCTCTCATTCACGGTCACTCATTCATTTCTGGGCAGCTGGATGCCGTACCCGCCACACTGCCAAAGCGCGCTGCGTGCTGCGTGTGTAGAAAATAACCCAGACGGCGATTTTCTTCTTTCTCTTCTTCCTTGTCATATCAACTTTCTATGCTAAAAAGGCATCATTTTTATGTTGGGAAAATGACATGCATACTACGTGTGTACATAACCGCCATTCTTTCCCAGGTAGCTCAAACCTACCTTCTGCTCAGATTTGCTCCTCTTTGGAGCCTCTCCAAAGAAGCTTTCGCTGTCCTGAGTCAACATTTCGGTTTTGAGTCTCCGTGTCTTTTATAATTGGGAAGCTGCTTAGCACAAAATCTCCTTTGTGTCTTATTCTTCTGTTGCCCCTGCTTTATCAGGGTGTGTCCTTTTACCTTATGAAGCTCTAATACTGACGCTGCCTGCTTCATTCACTCGGGTTTCTTTCTCTAGCCCCTACCTTTAGGAAGCCCCAGCCCAGTGTTGTGATCACAACATGTGACTGATGGGCCACAGCTGTTCTACTGATGGGCCTCTAACCAGCCCCGCGGTTTCCCTTGGGTTTGTTTTTAGGTTTTTCAACTCGGTTCTGGGCAAGTAGGGTGCATTCTCTCACATCTGCCACTTTTTTTGTCTCCCTCTTGTTCTACATCTGGAGAGTTCCCAGATCCCTGCTGGCAGCCTCCCCTGCCTACCACGTGGACAGAAGCCAGGCAATTCCACAGGCATGCAAAAGTGCTTTGCCCAAACAAGAGCCTGTGGAGGAGAGACCTACGAGGCTGGTGAGAAGAGCTTCCTGGAGGAAAAGACAACTAGCTGGGGACGACTGGTGAAGGGTAGTGATCCAGGTTGAAGGAGGCAAAAAGACGCTCTCCACAGAGAGCAGCTGGGGCACCATGCAGAGGCTTGGCACAGGGCATGCAGAAGGCACAGCCACCCATGGCTATTGAGAAGAGGAGTGTCATCGCGTGGCCAGGACAGGTGACGTTAGTAGCAGGTGGGGAACAGCTGTGGGAAGATGAGGCAGCGTTTCATCTGAGATGTGCAGGAACCATTCAGAAGTAGGGATGCTTGGTGAGTCCATCCCGTCTCTAGATGTCACGCACATGGATGGATCTCAAGTCTATTCTGCAGACTCTGGCCTACTGTGAGAAATTCAAGCCAAAACTCCCAGCAACCACGCACAATCTACCTAAAATGAAACTGCTATGGCCCCGTGCAACTCTGGTCAGCTGCCTGGCCTCCCCGTTGTTGCTAATATGGCCACCATCCTCCTGGGTGTCCAGGCTTTGTGACAAGGTTATGGAAGGATTCATTAGGCAGGAGCAGCACAGAGGATTTTCCCATAAGCAGAGTCTGACAGCAGCTGGTAAGAGGCAGGCCAGGGGTCCTGGTCATCTTGTGCACAACCTGGATTCCGTCTCTGCTGACCACCCCCTGACCCCACCACCATGTCCAATGAGGGGCAAGTCACATGAACGGTTCCTTCAATGTGGCTATCTGTTTCTACTAGTGGTTCTCTTTCAACCCTATCACTCCATCTAGGTTTAGATTTGATCATCTAACTATCTAAATGATCTCCTAAAAATCTTTCCTCTTTATCTCTTCATCTGATCCCTCATTTAGCATGATTTATTGAGTGTCTACCATGTGTCTGGCACTTGCAGGAAGACAGACAGTGTCCCACCTGCACCCAACATATCTACTGTACAAATGTGCACCTGGAGGTCACTGTTATGTTCATAAAGGTAATCCCACAGGTGAGACCGGGTGTGTTTCGTAGTCTCAACCTCAAATGAAGGAACTAAGACTCAGAATCACCAAGGGGTGCCCTGGTCACACAGAATGGAAGTCCAGGTACTTCATGGTTTTACATGAAGTGTGCTTTCCTCACATCTTCACCACTGTCACTTCCATCACCTTCCTCCTAAGGTGACACGTACTCATGTCACACATCACTCAGCCGTGCACAATCCTCTAGAACTCCATGCAGCCAACAAAAACTTCCAAACTTTTCACTGAGCCATTAACGTTCTTGAGCCCAGTCTTAGTCCATTCAGGCTGCTACAGCAAAATATGGTAAACTGGGGGCTTATAAACCACACACGTGTATTTCTCACAGTTCTGGAAGCTGGGACGTCTAAAATCAAGGCACTGGAAGATTCAGCATCTGGTGAGGGCTGCTTTCTGGGTCGGGGGCTGACGTCTGGCTGTGTACTCACATGGGGAAAGAGGTGAGGGTCTCTCTGGGGTCTGTTTTATAAGGGCAATCATCCCAATCTTGAGGGGTTCCATCCTCAAGATCTAATCACCTCCCAATGGCCCCACCTCCTAACACCATCACCTTGGGGGCGAGGACTTCAACATGTGAATTTGTGGGGGACACAGACATGCAAACTACAGCAGCTCCACTCCCCTCTTCTTTCAAATACTTGGAGAGACTTGGGCCTGTCCAGATTGTTCACCATTTTCATTTTTTTCTTTTTTTTTTCTATTGGTTAAGGCTCCTTTATTTCTTTTATTGGTTTTTTTTTTTTAATGAATTTAAAAATTTTTTAAATCTTTTTTTCTAGTACTATATTTTATTATTATTATTATTAGCATATTCAACATTACAAATTATAATCTTTCCCCATGCCCACCACCCAATTTATCACTCCCCAACCCTCCTTCCACCCTCCCCCCATCTCTAGTATCCTTAGTTTTGTTCTCTCCTTCTGAAAGTCCAACATATTTCTAAATGTGATTCCCCATTTCTCCACTTTTGTGTAGGTCCTATTCTCTGCCGGGCATGTGCTGAGTTTACTTCTGTGTCCATCTCCTCCTCCTCCTTCACAGGTCAGTTAGGATCCTGCCTGCTCTGTGAGGCCTTCCCCTGGGCTCCCCACCTTGCCTGAGTGAATCCCTCATCCACCCCTGCTCTGGACTCCTGAGTGGCTGGATGGTACTGTCTGAGTGTCTCTCCTCCCTTCTGGTGGTTATCTGTTGTGGTAGTCATGGAGACATGCTTTCTGGAAAGAGTGGGGTCAGCAGTTGCTGCCCAGAGTGCCTGGCCTCACCCTCCCTGGCATCCCTGGCCATTCTGTCCAGAGCAAGATGTGTGACAGGCTGACTTCCTGCTCTCACCCTGTCCTTCACAGACCTAATGCACACCCTGCACCCCTTCACAGGTGTTGATACCTAGTGCACACCCTGCACCCCAGATGAGATCTCAGGGCTGGCTCCAGAGAGCCCAACCCAGAACAAGCAGGAGCAATTTGATTTCAAGCCGTAGGCAGGCACACAATGCATGAACCACTTCATGCATGTAGCACATAGCAGGGGCTCAAAAACTGTATTTTAAATGGTGAATTACTTGATGAATAAGGTCCAGGATAGATATGCCATATACTAAATTCTATTCTTCAGTGAATTTATAAGTAGGTAAGTATGAGTAATAATTTATGGTTAGCCATTCCATGACCCACCTTATAGACTCAGCTCTATGTCAGTGTTGACAAATGTGTAAAATATCTTTAAAATATTAACTCTATGTGCATAGTGAGAAATACATGGAAGAAACACTGAATGCCCCATTTTTCACACTGAAGTATCTTCTAAATTTTGTTAAGAAGTGATATCACTGCCTTTCTACCACAGTTCATTCTCCCAGAATTGTTATTCGAGGCTAACTAGAAACATTAGTACTTTAAGGATTAAATTCTGGAAGCCAGTGGGGATTTATCAAGAGGCAGAGTTTAGAAATAATTTAATGGCTCCTGTGAATGCTTCGGACCTCCTGGGCATGAACACACTATCCATTTGTTTCCCAAGGATTCTGAGTGAGCTCAGACATCTTCATCACTGTCACCACCAATTGCAGCTTTGCTATAGCATGAGCAGGCCCATGTTAACATTTTAAAGCCATGACAATGCCAAGTATGCAGCTGTCTTGTGACCTGCTTCCTCTTGACACAATATCCTAAACTGGAATTGTAGACTGTCTGAATATACTTTTCCACTAATGTCCCTGGAGACAGTGTGCCCTGGAAGCTGCCAGTCGCCTGCTGCAGAGCAGCCTGCCCCCATGCTGTCAAGAGCAGGTCAGGGGCAGAAGACTTTTTAAGAGCCACATTTCTATTTCCTGCCATGGCTTAAAAGGAAAGATACCATCACAAAACTTTTCTATGATAAACACAACACATTTAGGCAGGTTCCAGCATAAGCAGGCTAAAAGGGTTTGTGCTGTTTCCTGAACCTGTGATGACTCTGCCGACCACTGACACCCAATAGACATGCCATTAAGGGTGAAAGTGAGGGGAAGGGAAGCCATGGGTCCCCACTAATTGCTGTTCTCTTGATTTTATTTTCTCTAAACTTTAAGTCATGATGACAACGCACAGGAAAAATCCCAAGGTGGATTCTATTTCTAGCCTTAAAATAAGAAGAATCTTAAAGGTGGAAAACTATAAGGAGGAGGCATGGCCTCGGAAAGAAAGAGAGAAGAAATATAGAGACCCGTTAGTGGTAAAACACCAAACGTGTGGTGTCGGTATTGAAGCAGGCTTGGGTCTCTTAAATGTTCAGTCTATAATTAAGAAGCTGGGGGGTCAGCTGAGACTGCTGCCTTTAGCAAGCGCTGTTCCGCATGCATCCTGGCTACTATGTAGAGACAAGTGCAGAGGGGCTCATCACAATAAGAGTAGTGATAGTAACAGAGTTAAGAGAAGAGAGCCACAAAGAAACAGACCAAGAGCAACGCCCTATTTCCCCACTCAGTGCCACCTCTCTGTCCTTTGTCTTCTTGACTCTGACTTATACTTTGGGACTCAGGCCCCATTTGTGCAGCTGAATCAGTCGTTATCTGCTGAGCAGGAGTGGCTCTGAGTCCCTCTGCTCTGTGCTCTGTCTCTCATAGCAACAGAAAACTTGATCTTTTCCACTGGTTCTGTCTTTTGCAAAAGGGTCAGTGAAAATACGAAATGAAAAGCCCATCTTGGAGCATGAGGCACTAGCGGGGAATAAGACACCGGGAAGCACACAGGGTCTCACAGCAGGCAGCGCGGCAGAACTCCTGTGGGCATGCAGGGCTGACATGCAGAGACATATTGATCCTTGGCAGTCTGTGTCCCCAGCCAGGTGATAGTGGTCTGCATATTAACACGCAGCCTGAGAGCTGCCATGGACATGGCAGAGCCCTGAGAGCCAGTGTTAGTGTCTGGATAAGATAAAGAAAACCAAGTTGGACCCAATGGTACCAAGCAAGAGTTGTAGCGGCAGAGTGCTGGCACGTCATTCCACCTAATCCCAAGAGACTGAAATACTGTAAGACTGAAAACACATTCTGTAAATAGACTGGTTTCCACTGATTAAAACGAATGTTCTAAGGTATTGAAGAAAATTAAAGATTTTGTTGCATTTTCTTTTGAGAAAGACACATTGCTATATTAAAACCAGGCCTTAATTGCAATTTAATATACTTTAAATGACACAAAAAGAGAAAATCCTAAAAGGACTTGTTTAATTTATTGAGTTTTTCTCCTATAGCTCATATAGTATGTCTTCCCATAGCTTCCATATAGTATGGAAATTAGGATTGTGTACAGTCATTTCTAGCTATAGATGTGACTGGCAGTGTTAACAGCACAATGGTACAGCTCTACAGAACTTTAACAACCCAAAATAATTTACTAATACATGTTCCAAATGCTTACGTTATAAACCCAGATCACTCTCCCATCAACATTAATTGGTGTTCCTTCAGTCTGGGTGGTGCTTGTAAATATACAACATTTGGGAACAGTGACTTTCTCTGCAGAAACTTGAAATGTTCTGACAACAGCAAGGGGCATGGTTTTAACCAATTGTTCTGCTGGTATCTGTAGGATTAGCTTTTTTGTTTGTAACTAAACATAAAAGCCAGTTTCTTGAGGCCAGTTCACGTACCTTCGCTCTCATCTCCTGGTTTATGCCATATATTCTCTCTCAGGGGTTGTAATTTGGGGTGATAGATAAGCAGGGTTAGAGGTCTGAAGGCACAGCTAATTCTAGGTGAAACTGAAATAAAAGACTAAAGAGCAAAGGTGAGAAAGCACAGAGAGTCCAGGATGACAGGTGTGCGGTGCACAGGCAGAGGTCAGAGGACAGGACAAGTGGGATGGACAGAAGCCAGAGACACCACGCACTGGGAGGCCCTACAGGGACAGGACCAGGAGCACCAGGTCATCAGGGGCTGCATGTGGCTCTGCCAGTGTTCCCACCTGACAAAGAGGGCTGGGCGGCCAGGTGGCGTGAGGGGTGCCCGCAGGACCCTGGCCAACAAGGTCAGGACCAAGGACAGAGACTGGAGGTGGGAGGGGAAGGAAGGAGGGCAGTGCCTGCAGCCCGCAGCTGCAGCTTTGATGACGTGAAGCCCTCCCGTCTATTAGATTCTCACTTCTCTGTAGTTTGCAGTGTTCAGTCATACTCTAAAAACCTTCATCCGTGCAGGATTACTGCATATTGCTGTGTGTGTGTGTTTGTGTCTTTGTGTGCTGAAGTAAGGGGTTGAATCAGGGACAAATACCACTAAAAATAAATCTGGATATCAAAAGAATATCAGGAGCTAGAAATAACTACCTTTGATGGATGAAGCCATTTAGAAGGACTCGTTAAAAAGAAACTTTAGGCCAATATTTCTCTTAATATGTAGCACTGGTAAAACCTGCCCAGTATCAATGCAAGTATGTATCACAGTGCAGTTTCGAGACCCTAGGATGCAGCAAGCCATAAGCAGCAGGAATAGGGCCCCAAAAGAACACTGTTCACCACCAGCCACAGGCAGCTTTGCACCTGTTTTCCAGGTTGAGCACCTCTGTGCTGGTGATTGTGAAAGGGGTGTGAAGAAGCGGCTTAGGCTCAGGTGATGCTTCCTTCTTCCTTCACGCTTGACCTCGCATCACCTGACCTGAAGGAAGCAGTCTGCAAGCAGCACTCCAAGGTTCTCTGGTGTTGCAAGGTGGTGCCTTGGGGGTAATTTGGGGACTTGCATGCATGGGAAAAGGTGCAGGTGGGGTGGGGAGGGAAAGCTGCATGGGTCCTTGGCTGCTGCTTTAATCAGCACAGCTCCCCGTTCATGTAGTCTAGATGTTGCACTTCTCGGTGAGATTTCTTTTGGGGAGAAAAAGAGTTTTATAGCTTTACAAACATTTGAAAACTGTTCTAACCTTTAGCTATTGCTTTATCTTACACCTGATCTCTCATTACGGTAGTATTGGGTTCCATTTCTCCAAATCGTGGGAGATCTTTAAAAATCTCACAAATTTTATCTACATTTTTCATTAAATTGATTGTACTCTTAGACATAAATGTAAAAAAAGGTCAGACCAAGTTTATTTGAGGTTTGAATAAGTTATTTAAATACAGCTTATTTTACTGTTTTCAGACATATACTATAAACTCGACCAATCCAAGCAATGGGTGGCGTTGATTTGAAGGATCTTGCTCACTCTGCAAATCACCAATGCACAGAAGGAAAATTAACAAAGATACAAATATGCACTTTTTTTTTTTACTATACTTAAATATTAAACTAAAGCTTAAAGTAAGACAGATGATATAAAATGTCATTCAATATGTACAATAAACACTATATTCACCTCTGCTCCGTATTATGTGATTAAAATTCATTTAAGAGGAAATAGATGAAAAATAAACTGGGCACAGAAAACAGGGTGAAAAGGAGAGGAGAGATAAAAAGGGAGAAGTAAAGGAAAATAAAGACTCAGGAAGTGCAGAGATGAATGTTACTTTCAATATCCTGCTGTTTCGCTCGGGCGCTGGCATCAGAGTAACCTATCATCTGTTATCACGGAACTTGACAGGTCTATTAATCACCACCTAACGAGGCTCCTCAGTTTCTTCTTATATGAGCTTTGAGAAGTTCTGCTCTGAATGGTAAGCCCAGAGTAGCCTCCCTGGTGGGAAAATTATATTCTTGGAAGATGCTTGGATGAAGAATCATGTCACTATGTACACCAGGTGACATCGGACCAGGGATGAATTCTGACACCTGGGAAAAACAGGCTCCTGTTTTAAAAAGAGATGCAGCCTATGTCTGCATAGAGTATCAATTACTTAGAGTAGGTTATCTATAGTATTGTGTACTAGAAAACACTTTGTCCTCTAAATAGTTGAAATATTTTACTGGCTTAGAGTATTTTTTTTTTTTTTTTTTAGTCTATATAGTGAATCCTTTGTGTATAAGCAGAAAGCAGGTAAGCTCAATTTAGCCTCAATCTCCATTGCTGCAAATTCTGAATTAATGTACTGAGAATTATTCAATTTTTATCATGATTTGCAAAGTTGCTTGCAGCATCTGTACGACCAGAACTCCTTGTCTTCCTGAGGGCTTTTCTCTTGATGAGTAGAGGTTGATATTTGGTTACCTTTCATTTTCCTCTGTGTCTTCATGGACACCTTCTGTGGAAATAGTATCAAGAATGGCATACACTGGCTAATGAGAATTAACTTTCCATAACTCCTTGCATGGTGAAGACATAGGGAATAATTGTGTCCTCCAGAGTGAAGGGGAAAAGTTAGAACCTGACAAGGCCCAGTAAAAAAGGAAAACATTTGGGCCGAGCCCGTGGCGCACTTGGTAGAGTGCTGCGCTGGCAGCGCGGCGACGCTCCCGCCGCGGGTTCGGATCCTATATAGGACTGACCGGTGCACTCACTGGCTGAGTGCCGGTCGCGAAAAAAAAAAAAAAAAAAAGGAAAACATTAAAAACTAAAAAAGTAGATAAAATATGATTAAATGTGCTTGCTAATTCTAGTTAGAACTGGAAGGCAAAGACTGGACTGTGGTTTCAAGTGTCTAAGATGTTTTTGAGAAGTTTAAAGTTATCATACCACACAAACAGCCAAACCACCTTCTTGAACTATAACAAGAGAAAGTGTGATTAAACAGAGGAGAGATTTTTGAGCACCAGAATGGGTAGAATAAGTCATAAAACTCATCCTTTCAAAGCCTTTAAACTAGGATTAAAAAATCACACTGGGATCTAAATGGCAGCAGCTTCTCATTGTCCTTTCCATTTCTGTCATTTCTATTAAGAGTTGAGAACAATTCTTTCCAGGCAAAAGGATGTGAGAGGTTAGTTCTCTGCCAGTGCGGTGTTTTTGATGACCACAAAGCAGTTGGGATTAGTGGAATTCAAATTCTAAAAAGTTACCACCACCCACAGTGCTTCTCAGTCCCGTATGTGTCAGGTGAATGTTTGAGTTTCAATGCTGTCTTTCACAGCCATTTGCCATTTTTATTCTCTTAGATTCATTCTCCTTCTTCTGGAAATCAGAACTTCTCCCTCTTAACTCTTGCTCCATGTGCCTTGGATGGGGTAATTCTGACTCATTTTCAAGAGCTGGTGTGTAACTCAGACCTCATTCTCTTGGGCAAATGGCACAATCCATTGCAATTTGAAGAAATTCCAGTGCTTTTGCTGGAACTTAGGGGAGAGGCGTCCTCTCATGAGGCTGTTGGATACCAATCTGAACCTCTGGCAGCCCTCTTTCTACTATTTGGGGATATCAGGCCAGAGATTCAATCTACACAGAAGAAAGAGGCAGAAAGATTGGTCTATTCCTGATGGCATCACTGGAGCCCTTAGAATCAGTCATGACAGAAAACCATTCTACTCCTGGACTCTCTAGCTTCTGAATCAGTGCATCTCCCACCCAGGGTTTTGTTTTGTTTTGCTTTTATTTACTTTTATCAATTTGAATTGGATTTTCATCATGGGCATTTGATATTCCTAATTAATAGACTACATTTTAAAAGAAATAGTACAGTCAAAATGTTTTATATATATATACATATATATATATATGTATATATTTATTTATTTTTATTTTTTGTTTTTAAACACTAGGATGGCTAAAGGGGTCTATAAATGAAGTCACTAGACAAGTAGTTGAAGAAACCGGGAATCCTTGGTTTGTGGAAGAAAAGATCAGAGTAGACATGTTGTCCTCAAATATTTTGAGAGAAATTATCTAGAAGGGGGAATGGACTCTCTGTAGGTCCCCCTGAGGCAGTAATAACATCACCAGAGCTATTCAGGTAGAGCTTGGTGTCCTTGGAGTGTTGCTTTAGGAGGGATTCCTTTTCTGTGCAGCATTGTGCTCTAAAAGGATCTAAAGTATTCTGAGCTTAAAGAATCTGACTCAGTAATTTGCACTGCGGATTTCTTTGTGAATCTTTATGTGTACACTGTAATTCATCCTATAATTAACTAGGATGGTATGCCGAGAAAACTCAACTCACTCCACAGGGGTAGACGTGGGGCAGGAGGAGAGAAAGGGCAAGTGAGAAAAGACCGAATTCCAAGCAGTTTTCTGAAATGCTGCTGTCGATTTGTAAGATATACTGGGAGTCATTCTCCTTGGTTAAAGTCATTCAAGCAGGTCCACATATGAGCTATGCAAGCTTTGCATGCTAACATCATAGGCAGTGTTGTTGAGAAGTCCACAGAAATGTTAGCAACTGCATACAACAGACCCATTGGAGAGCTGACTTTTTAAGCAGACAAAATTTTGGATGAATAGACCTTTTCCAGGATTGAATAAAAGTTCCAAGAATTGGGCACAGTTATTGGCTACAGCTCACAGTGGGTGCTAAGAAACGTTGGCTGAGAGATTGGCCAGTTGCGTCTGAAGTAATCTCAAAATATTTTAATTATAGAAATAGGATGGATTTTAGTATTTAATTGGGTGGTAAGACACCTGGAATTATTTCCATAAAAAGTAAGGGACCATGACAGCAGAACATTTCTTTACTTGTTCCAGTTCTGGTGCTGACTACTTACTTGGCTAGTGGTTAAGATGTGTGACAGATACAACAAACACCAATTATTTTTTTAAATATTAAAGATTTAATAGATGAGATTTGTAAGTAGTGTGTAAGTAATAGACATTCTACATACTGGTGGTGGATGGAGAGAAGTTTCCCATGTTCACCCCACCTCATCAGTGAAGGTGCTGAGATCTGGGGCTTTTCTGAGGTCACGTAACTAACAGATGGTCAAGCCATTTTAGGGCCAGTTTCCAACAACATTGACCTTTTTTTTTTCTTATTGGTATCAAAATGTTTGAGTTTCTAAGAGTGCTCTTTAAACCTAGCCTATCCTCTTCCTTTCTCTTTTGATGGCCTCAGTAACAACAGATATGGCTTACACTATGCTGTCTTCATCACGTATGGCTCCAAAACAAAGTACCACAGACCGGGTGGCTTAAACAGCAGAAATGTATTGTCGCACAGTCTGGTAGCTAGAATTCCATGATCAAGATGCTGTTGGAGTTGGTTCCTGGTGAGGCCTCTCACCTCGGTGGCAGACAGCCATCTTCTTGCTGTGTCCTCACGTGGACTCTTTGTGTGTACAAAAAGAGAGAGAGATTCCTTGTGTCTCTCTCACTTCTTACAAGGCCACGCACAAGTCCTACTGGATTTAGGTCCCACCCTTATGACTCAATTAACTTTGATTGCCTCCCTTAATTACCTATCTCCAAATACAGTGACATGGGGTTAGGACTTCACCATATGAATATGGGGGGGACACAATTCAATCCACAGCAAGCACTAATGTGTGCCAAATGCTGCTCTTGGTGTTTTTTTGTCTACTAATTTGCACACTATTTAGTTAATAATTAATTAATTTGCTTACTAATTAACTAATAAATTACTAATTGAATCCTCACAATATCTATTATTAACCCAATTTTATAGATGGGGAAACTGAGGCATAAAGCACTTTAATAAATTGCGTACGGTCTTGTGGAGTATTAAGCCAGGGTTTGAGTCATGGCAGTCCAGTTCTGGAGTCCCTGTGTGTTCACCCCCCGGACCATATGGTCTCTCTTCATTCCTCTTCTGTAGTGTGGTCTCTTGTGACAGATCCTAGTGATAGTCATTTACCACTTGAGTCAACTTGTCAGACTCCAAGGGAAGTTAGTTTCCTAAAATGAGATCTCAGTGGGGTGAAATCTGTACATCAATGACCCTGTTTCCCCTACACTGTAGGATGGATGGGTGGATGGAGGACAAAGTCCCCAGCTCCTCAGTGCTGCATGGAAAGGCTCATGCACGGCCCACAGAGCAGCTGCACTCCTGTCGTCAGCCTCACACACGTCCCTCCAATTCCAGCTCCGCATTTTGGACTTGGATCCTTCTCTGCATGTGCCACAAATGGCTCCCCTCAGTCTACCATGCCTTCCTTTCCCTTCCTTTCCAGGTAAAGCATGACACCTTCCTAGACACACTTTCATCAAGGCTCAGGAAGCATAAACTCCTGTGTCCTCATTGTTGCCCACCCACCTCTCCCCATACCTGCACTTCAGCATCACTGCCCTGCGCGGTGTGATTCGTTGATGTGTTATTCATACCTGTTCCCCAGGAGACAGTTTTCCTTCAGGGCAAAGGCTGCGTGCATGTTATTTTTAATGCCTAGTTTCTAAATCCAAACTGGAGTACCCTTGACAATCAATATTTGTTGAATGAATGGTCACTCAAGTTTTATGGTTTACGTCAAATGCTTTTTTGTAGCAAACCTGAGGAAAGCCAATTGGAATTGAATTCTGTTGACATCTTGCTGTCAGCCAGGAGTAGGGATGATGCTGGCTATATTGAGGTCACTGGGTGGAATGCAGATCTCTCCTTCTTGTCATGTAGTTAGGATGTCACTGAGTAAACAGAATTCTAGAAAAGGATTTGCACATATTTAAAAATGAGAAGAATTGTTCAGTTGTCCTAAAGACATTGTTTTCTTTGTATCAATATTGCCTTCAGAATATATTTGCTTTGTTAATTACCTCAGAATTAATTCAACTTCTGGAACACATATACCACAGGTTTATAACACACTTTCTTAAAGGAAATAACAATATTCAAGTGCAGGGTTGCATTCATGTGTAGAAAACAAAAACCTGTGTCTATGGCACTCGATGGATGAATCTCCCCACTGCAGTGAATTTATTTGCAAATGGTGATAACCTACAGCTAGGAATTTCTTCAGAGCTTTCACAGCATTCTCACCATTTTTAAAATTTGATTCTCATAGAAATTATGTAAGTTGTTAAGGTATTTTGGTCAGGTGTTTTTTTTCTTCCATTTTACTTATAAAGAAGCTGGTGTCTAAAGAAGTTAGATGATGGAGCTGGGACTAAAAATCCAATCTTCGAGCCCAGCACATTTTCATTTTTTCTATCCAATGTTGCCCTCAACTATGCACAAGAATTTTAAACCAAAATGTGTACAATACATAAAAACATGTTAAGCTCCTAAAGAGGAAATCTATATACAGAGAATTCATAATTTCTGAATGAGGAAAAAATAAATGGCTACATTGCTGAGGAAATGAAACAAAATAACTCCTTCTTTCAGAAAACAGACACCTGAAAATTAGTTTTAAAAGTAAAGCCATTGGTGGAAATAAGACTTGTGAATTCTGTTTTATCCTCATTTACGGAGAAGCCAAAACACTGCTCAGCAATCCCTCCATCCATTCATTCCACAGGCAGTGAGCCATGCATGGCCCTTCACAGACAGAGGATGTCCCTGTCCCGTTTTGAGTATTTCAGAATCTGCCACAGCCCAAGCACAGCAACGTGATGTGCGTAGCCTGTGGGGCGGGATAAAGATGAGCAGGCTGGGCTTGGTTCACGTGCTAAGTTTAAATGAGGTCTCAGGAAAGAAAGCAGCTCCTAGGCGCAGGATGATGTGAGACTCACGGGAGGTGAAACATTGGTGTCCGCTCCCTGCCTTGCCTTTCTCACCATCTTCTGCCCCCTTCCCTCCAGACCATGAACTGTTGGAACACAGCAGATGTGAGAGCCCTGACAAGTGGCACAGTACCTGGCACACATAAAGGCACTGACCCACATTTATTAGCTAGATCACCTACCTTGGCATGGGATGAAGAGCACCGTAGAAAGCCACATGCATGTGTGCCTCAGAAGCAGGAGAGGACAGCCTTGGCAGAGGCTCACTGCATGCCAGGGTTGCAGGTGCTCTGCGCCTTACTCCAGCTCATCTCTGAGCAGCTCCTCATGGACAGGATGAACCACAAGGGCGGTATAAGCTACCCCAATGTCCTCTTCTACCTAAGAAAATCTTCCACAGGAACTGTCAGGGGGCTTGCTCAGAGCCATACAGGTGTGGCGGAGTCTGTGTTGGAATGCGGACCTGCCAGCTCCAGGGTCCTGCTGCTTCCCATGCAGAACCCACGTGCTTCCATGCAGGACATGGTGCTGGAAATCAAAGACGGGCAACTCGCCTCGCAGCGGGATGGAGCTGGCTGCCTTGCCCTCTGCGGAGATGGGGGCTGTGTGCTGTTTTGCTGGAGTAGAAGGAAGTGGTGGCTAAACACTGGGGCCAACTTGGTGTTTTACCATTCTGGTCACCAAAGATGAAAATGCAGAATGTTCAGGGCTTATCAGCAATACACTACTTTTCCTCCAAACTCAAGTATTCTGTTACAATGAAAAAATAAAGAACTAGGTGATTTTCTAAGGTAGTTGTCTGGACAATCAGAACAGCAGCCCCTCAAATCCTTAATATATTCCTCAGTCCTCAATTTCTCAAATAAATGCTTTAATGTTTCACTGTCCTTTGTAGACCTCACCCAAGGGATGCTTAAAGCAGACTTGCTCTAGATAATGCCCACTGTTCTTTTCCTTAAAGTAAGATCTGGTCCAAAAAGGCTGTGTACCTCTACCTGGGGGTAATGTCTTCCATAACAAGGAGAGCTTATTTTCAGTTGAGAGGACAGCAGCCAGATGAGGGGCAGGGAACGAAATATGGGCACCCTTAGTCATTGCACCTGCTCGGCTGTGGGAAGATTAGAGCCTGCCTTGGCAGGCTTTGTGAGGTCAGAATATTCAGTAGAGAAGATTCAATGTTTTCTTAAAACTGAAGATAAATACTCACAAGAGACAGGGGTGATAAGACATGTCATAGCAACCTTTGTCTTCAAGGGACTTGCAAAACAAGGTAGAGAGACCCATAACTCTCTCAAACGATGAATAAAAAGGCTTTATGTTTCACTTAAAAAGCAGCTTCCTGAACAACTGTAATTTTAGCTCCAAGGAGGCTCAGGTAGACTGGAACACTTGGGGTTTATCCACAAGTGTAGATCCAATAGAATGTGACTAAGAAAGGCTTAAGTAGATAAATATCTCTCAAGAGGTCATTGTTATCTCAAACCGCTGAATATAATTTTGTGATTTTCATTCTTCAAATAATCAAGTTGAGGCAGTTTGCCCATTGCAGTGGCAAATTTGAGTGACTAGAAATCTGATTATCTCTGTGACCTCTCAGACATATTCAAGAAATTCATCACATTTCCCAGATACTTATTTTATTATTAAAGTCATAGCTGCTAAAGAAATCTGGGTGTGATTTTAGTTAGATGAATTAGGAGTCAAATCCTTTCCATTAAAAATATTTTTCCAAGTAACGGGCTTATTGAAATGCTGTTAAATGCAAAGCACTAGAACTCTCTCACACTTTCCCTCTGTTAATAACATCACACTTAACATTCTTCATGTGCACCCTAAACAGCTTGTAAGGACTCTGCCAATTTCCAACAGAGAGGGACTGGGCCTCAACAAATTCAAAGACCTAAAATCCAAAAAAGTTGCTGCATCACAAGGGTTGGGCCTGGGTCATCGAGGGACTTGTCCCTTTGCTCTAGGGACATTTTCTTACTGCACAATAGATGTTTTCACCTGCTAGGTTGTGCTTTAGAGCATCTGTATAACCACTCTGCCCCACAGGCACTGCTGTCCTGCCAGCATCATCCATCCTGCCTAACAAGTGGTCCCCTCAGAGGACCACCGAGATGTGCCCCGGACTGCTCCCTCACCCATTCATCACAAGTGATTTTGGAGTACTCACTGGCAAGCAGTCTCTTCCTTCCCTAGAACAAGAACACTCTATTAGATACACAGTGGTATTTGGCAGATTGATTGCTGACTGTGGACACCCTTGCTACGGGTCAGATATTTTTGTCCTGAACTCATTTAATATTTTGCCCAGTGGTTACCAAAGCTTTCTGCATCAGAAAATTCAATCACAAAGCATCAGGCTGATAGGTTTCTTAGCTCAATGACAGCCTTTTCTGTCAATATAACATAGAGCACAGAAAGAAAACAAAGAAAAAGAACAACAACAACAAAAAAAAACCCAAGAACCAGCTTCCAGGAAAAGAGCCCAACTTGCCCCATCTGTTTTATAAACAAGATAGATTGGGTATTATAGCATTTTGAATTCATTCTTGATTTATTCTTCTTTATTCTTTTGTCTTCATTTTCACAAATGAATATGTGGAAAAGATCGGCTTGGTTTCTTACATGTTTCTAAGGAACTTGGACTAAATTGAAATACTACACCCAGCCTCACGTACTCAAAACAACTTCCAAGACTTACTGCACACTGGCCTTAAAACTTCCCGCAAGAATATGGTAATTCTTATGGAGATTGTACTAGTGATGCCCAAATTTGATTGTAATCACAATTCCTATGGATCTTGTACTAGTGGTGGGGTGGATGCTTGGAGCACCTGCTGGAAGGTGCTGCATGGGGGGTGCTCTACCACTGAGAGGAAGGGGTGATTGGAAGCACCGACCCTGTGCAAACCCACGCAGGGTGGGGAGGGGACATAAGCACTAGTGACAGTCGAGTGAATGCTGACGCTGAGTTAGGTTGGTCATGACAGAGACCTAGACAGACTCCAGAGCTGCTGGTGAGAGGCACAGTCAGGAGGGTTAATGGACAAGGATGACTTACAGCAGCACAGGACATGTAGGGGAAGCAGTGAAGCCCCCAAAACCACACAGGAGCAGTGAAGTCCCCAAAACCAGCAGTGGTGCTCATGACCCCTCACCTGAGTAGGTTTTGCCAGTGCCCATTGATGGCCATCTCCATGGAAGAGGACTCTGGCTAAATGTCACCAGTACCACCAAGGCATGGCCCATGGTGGGGAGTGGGGAACAAATGCCCCGCCTTGCCATCTGCACCTGCTCTCGGCTGGATTCATCAGGGAGGCCAGGGAGAGCAGGGACACTTGCCAGGGCTCTGAGCATCGCAGAGAATGGAAGAACAGAAAGCAGGGGGAGACAGATGCGGGGAGAGTTGCCAGCACAAGCTTTCCTTTCTACAACCAAGTAGCTATGATCCGTCTTTCTTTCAGATGAAGATGTTTGCACACCCACCATGGGGAAACTCCTTGTCCATCAACCACTGTGAGTCCTCATGGAAGGACACCAGTTTAATCACAGTCCCACCAAGAGCCAAAATGACAATGTTATCCTCTCCAGAGACCTTCATGTAAATTAGCAGTGAGGGAGGTGTAGGAGAGAGGGAACGAAAAATCCATAAACATCAGACACCGATGTTGCAGACCCTCCTTTAATGAGACCCGGATTCACCATCTGAGCTTCCTTCTCAGTAGCACGTGGCTCAGCAGTTTTCATTTGTTTTTTGTTTTGCCTGCTAGGGTCACCTACAAATAAAGGATCCAAACACTTAGCAGCCTTTACTGGGTTACTCTTGCTTCCTGTTGGCCATTATGATGGGACACAGGAGTAGAAGGAGGCAGCCCCATGAATGTCCAGGCTTCAGAGTCAACTCCCTCAGCCCTCATTGTGGGTCAACAACCTGATTTTCCCATGGCGGCTAAGATTAACCACACCAAGGAGTGCAGTGCCCCTTGGTCCAGTGAGATGAGGAATCCAAAGTGGCTGGTGAGCAGACTTAGCTCCTGGCTCTACAAAATCATGCCACTGTTCCCCAGGAGAGGCATCCCCTCCTTAGACTCCAGGTCCTCCCAGCAAGTCCAGGATCATGGAGACACAGAGCAAATTTCTGAAAGGGAGTTGCTGGGTTTGATAGTGAGACAAAGGGCTCCTACAACTACCTTTTATAGTTATAGGACCCATACCGTTTGCCTGTTCTGGGAAAAGAATACCATCCATGGGCCACTGGTTTGAGACGTGCACTGAGCTGTGCAGGAGAGTACCCCGACCTTGCAGGGCACTCTTAGCTGGCACCATAATTTACCTTTCAGCATACTTCCCATAGTGTCATGCTGGCTATTTCTGAGTGATGGGAGACAAGTAAACTCCTTGCCACTATTCCTTTATCAAAAAAAATAAAATAAAATAAGAGTTCCTTATTCTGAGGCAATGGTCCTTGTGATATCGTGTGAATGAGTAAGGCTTTCAGTAATCCACAAATTAGGGTGTTGGCAGAAGTTTTACAGGTAGGGCCGGCAGATATGTATTTGGAATACCTGTGAGGACAAGTCACTGCTCCCTGCATTGTGAAACAGTTCTAACATAATCAACATCCAATATATGGTCAAGGCTTCCCTCTGAGAAATGGTGCCATAGAAAGGAACCAACAGAGGCCTCCTCTGTTGGCAGGATGGGCACTCAGAAGTAGCTGGAGCCAGGACCTCCTTGGTGAGGGAAGTCCATGCTGTTAGCCTCATACATGACCCCTTTACTGCCACTTGTCAAGGGCACCCTGGGCAAGCCTGGAGTTCCCACAAGAAAAGGCTGGTGATCTCCTGTGTGAGAGGCTATTTTCTCCACTGACTGTTGAAGGCCTCCTCTGAAATGGGTGCGCTGTGGTTGGCATTTTTGTGAGACATTAACATCCTCATTCTCTGTAACCATTTCTGGAAGGTCCTCACTCTTCTTCCCCAGCCTCCTGGTCACCAATCTTCCAATTATCCACTCCCCAAGAATTGAAGTAGATCTGAGCACAAGGCCATCTCACCTTCAATGAAATAGACAACCGGATGTACCCCTGGACATTCTACCTACTAACCTCCTAGACCACTCTGGAGGGGCTATGATCCAGCAGCTGTCCCCTTTCGGCTGGCGTAGATACACTGTGACGATCTGTCTCTGAGCCAGACCATACTTTTCCCTCCTCTGTAATTCATTATGAGAAATCCCGGTGAGTCCTGTTGGTATGTGCTGGGGGAGAGATGGCAAAGCACAGAAGCAGATCTCCTGGGAATCTGAGCAAAGCCACAGAAGCAGGTCCTGAGAGAGTCAACCGGGGCAATACATATGTGCCTCAGGTGCTGGCTCAGCCCTGTTCTCACTTATACAATTTCCATTTTATGATGAAATGCTGCTCTGTATATTCAAAATCAAAGTAATGGTTCAGCAGGTCATACAAACCCCACTTCGGATAGGTTGCGTCACATGATTGCTGATAACTCATGGTCAGATATCCCATCTCCTCCAGGGTCTGAGAGCAAAACAGAAGCAAGTTTTCACATGTAGAATTCGGTCATCAGGAGTGGGACTGGTCGTTCTCAAGACCCCTAAGTGCATGTGTAATTCTCCTATCAGAGCTTTCCAGAAGCTCCAAAAAAGCATTTTTCTTTGTTACACACACATCTAAGTACCATGGAGACTACTGGGTAATAAGGTCCAGGTGGCAAGACAGTCTCCGTCATGCCTTGATCTTGCTGAGCCTTCTCTTGCTGTCATCCTTCTCAAAGCTGACCGACTAGAGAGTCCCCTGGAGAACAGGTCAGCACAGCAGAACCCAATAGGATGTATGCTGCACTAAAACCCACAGAGGCCTGTTGAGGAACTGGCCTCCTACTTTGGAAGAGGTGTCCCCACATTCCCAGACATCTTGAGCCCTTGGGACTTCTTCAGCCTGACAGACACCTGAACATCCACAGGATGGGCCCCTCATGCTGGCAATTATGCTGCTGGTAAACAACTCCTCTCAGGTCCATTTAGCATCCAGTTACCAGTATAATAGACCAGCATGGTAGTCTATGGGATACCTGAATAGTCAAGGCTCCTCCAGGCTTTAGTGCCACAAAGCAGGATGTGGGGCACAGCCCTGTGACATGGCAGTAAAGGTTTATGGCTTCCCTGATGGATGAGGGTAAACCCTGTCTGATTATCTTTATTGATGGGCATTACAAAGAAAGCATTTATTCAGTCAATGGGCACATGGTGCATATCAGCAGCCAGAGGCTATATTGATTTATTTCAATGAAGATACCACATCTGGTACAGCAGCTGTGATTGTTATCACCACTGATTAAGTTTATGATAATCCAACTCATTCTGTGAGATCCATCTGGCTCTTCTACCAGCCAAACAAGCAAGTTAAATGGGGGTGTGATAGGATCCCCACCACTGCATCTTGAGGTCTGGATGGAGGCAGGAATCTCTGCTACTCTCCCAGACAATTCGATTCACTATTCGAGGATGAGGCATTTCCAGGAACTTTTGCTTGGCTTCTTTCTACCACAATAGTAAGAAAGTCCCTGTTGTTAAGCTCATACACAATCCCATTATTCCAATGTAAGAAGACCATGTGGAGATTCTGACAATTGTTAAATATATTTATAGCCTCCAGGACTTTGGAAATAGCCACAAGATAAGCCCATGGTCTAACTAGACACTCTGCAAAATAGATTCTTGCCATGAGTCCATCTATCACCTGCTGCTTTAAGCCCCTCTTTGGCCAGAAAACCATGATGATATTTTGTGTTTCCAAAGATTAACATCCTATCAGAGCTACTATCTAACAATCTCTGGAAAAGCCAGATGCTTCCAAGTCCCCAGTGCACAGTTGTCCTATCAGTGGCTCACATGTCTTTCTCGGGAAGGCATGGAGGAAGGACTGTGGTCTACCTTGTTATTGACTGGTAAAGTTTTTCTCAAACATCTGGTGAAGATAGGTAGATGAAAGTACCTTTCCTGAATTATGGAATTTTGAGGAAGGGGTGGTTCTGGGTATAAATTGGTGGGTGCAGGGAAATCCAGAGTTCCACTTGTGACCTGTTGAATTTAAGATTCTTTGACAGATCCAAGTGGAAATGTCTGATAAATACTTGGATGCATGGGTCCAAGTCAGAAATCTCAAATGGGAAGGCACCCACAACTAGTTAGTAATGGAAGTCCTCAACCTGGATGGGAACTTAGTGGAAATCCAATGTTTAAAGTTTATGTAAAAAAGAGGAGTCACAATTGTGTCTAAGGAAGACCTGCCAGAGTGGCATTGGAAAACCCAGAAAATGGGATCTCATAAAGACCACAGGGAGAAAGTATTTTGGAAAGAAGGAAATTGTCGATTGCATTAAAAACTGCTGGAAATTCAAGAGAAAACAAGAACTAAAAAATGCCTCTTTGATTTGGAAACATTGAGATAACCTATAACCTTTTCAAGATCTGAGCACTGAGGACAGAAGCCAGACTGGATGTTTATCACATGCAGCAAAACACCTCTTTTACCAAATGTTTCTTCCCTTCAAAGACCCAATAACTGAACATTTTTGAGCCTACTTTATGTGTTTTGATTTTGATTCCTCCGTTATCATATTTATAGGATACACATGCCAGTGATGATTTGCTACTGCCTAGCCACTGACTATCCTTGGTTAGCTTGCTCCAGTATAAATCAGGCTCAAGCCTTGGCAGGACGCCTACAAGAGCTGCACAGAAGGGTTAAGCTTCCTGAGTTATGTATTTGTCTTGTTTGCCTTTGTGATGATAAAATAGAAGTCGCAGGGAACAGTTGTGAGGCTCTTAGCTGCTAAAAAGGATGCTTTGTCATTAACACGAATCATCTATCACAAAGAAACAGCAGCCTGAAATTTTTTACACCATACACCACAGCCTTTAATTCCTCACTAACTAGAGCCAGAGATTCAGAAGTTTACATGTTTTGTAATATTCGGCTTTCCTCAGCAAGTATATTACTTCTGTCTTTCCTTCTGCGAGTTTGAGCAGTCTTGTATCTCTAAACCTGCTGGCTTTTCACACTGTGACTCAAAGACGAATTGTATTCAGACATAAAATCAATGTATTAAGTTCTTTTGGGAGTTTATTCCAATAATATAGGCAAATTAGGGTAAACTTTGAGTTAAGGAACATAAGGTTTAAGAATGGATAGGACTGTTGTATTTACTTGTAAAGAACGTTAATGGCTAAGCAGGAAGAGTTTGGCTAACCAAGCATTAAACGGGGATTTCACTGCCCGTATTCTGCGGTCAAGTTGAACCTACGACAGCATCGGGCTAAGAAAACTAGACACACGGTGTTAATTTTGCTTGACTCCTGGAATGTGGGTCAGTGATTAAGACAGAGTCAGTAGAGGCAGACAGATTCAAATTGTTGACTTCTCTTAAGACACGGCTCTTCATCTTTAGAAGGCAAGAGAAGCGTGTTTTTCATGTGGAAGGTAAACATCTGAAGAGGACACATCTAACAGACACAGAAGGAGAGTGAGTTACATATGGACAGAGTGCCACAGGTAACTGATCAGTGAACAGTGATCCCATATGAACCCCTGCAAAAGCCACACTTAAGAACATGTGAGGGGCTCACTAGAGGGCATTTCCACAGGGTGTGACTCTGCACTCTGCCAACAGTGGGTGAGAGTGAAGGGTAGCTACAGGAATAAGGACAATGATGTCACAAACCGTCTTTGCCACCAAGCGTAATGCTAACTGTTCCGTAGGCAGTGCCTCATTTAATATCCATAACAATGCCCAGAAGTGGACATTAGCACCCCCACTTTACAGGGGAGAACCTGACACTCAGACAGGTGACCTACCACAGCGCTTCTGTGCAAATCCCTAACCTTGTTTTATCATTACTTTAGGTACTGGCTGACCATGTAGAGGAACTGAAGGGCATCTTCACAATAAGAGTCACCTGCATTATTATTGTAACACTATCAAACTACATGCAGGGGTAAACAAGGCCTTTAAAAAAAATGCAATGACCAAATAAATTTTACTTTTACTAAGGCAAATGGAGCACGTATTTTCAATTTTTTAAATTAGAACATTTTTGATATTTCCAGAATGCTATGCAATTATTTTTTTTCTGCACAGTTTTATATAAAAACCATCTTTTAAACCAAAATTTCCCTTTAAGTATGTAATAATTAATTCCAAAGGAGAAAAACTCCAGCAGACTCAGAGAAGCGGCAACATAAATATTGACATAGACAAACAGCGTGTAATTTGGCCAGCTGCCTGAAATTCTTTCTCAAGGTGAGCACAGAGGTGGCAGCCTAAGAAAACTAAACAAAGCAAAACACACCAAGAAGACAGCTCTATGGGGAAAAAAGTACAATTTCACTGAATTAAGGGAGTAATCACTAGAATAGAGAGAAGAAAATTTAAAATGATAGAACGTCAAGAGATTTCCACATCATTAGAAAAGAATATAGATATGTGAGAAGGACTTGACAATGGATGTTTGCAGGTGAATTTCTTTAAATATATTTCTTAAATAGGTTAAATATGAATGAATTTTTAAGAAGAAAAATATAAGAATCTATGCATTTAATTCAATTTGTCTAATGTTAGAGTGACTTTATAAAAAAGAATTCTATTGTCATAGACCTTTTAACTAGCAAACACCTGAAAACGTGTAATTTTACTAATATTACAAGTATTAGTACTAATAACACTTTATATACTAGCCCAGTACCAACAGTGATCACTAATCTCACAGGGACTGTTCCTTGAGCTGCCATGGCACACTGTCCCTCCTGTCTTTAGAGCAGTCCTGTGGAACAGCTGTGTTGCTCTCCCTGCTAAGGTTGGGAGTAATGAAGATTTTGCTTAGCCACAGACAGCTAACCTGTATTTGGGCAAGGACACCAATCCAGGGCACAGCCCAAAGCTCAGCTCTTTACCATTATTCTACACTGCCTTCTTCAAACCACTAGAAAATTTTCTTCTGTAGTTATTCAGTGGGAATAATCTTCAACTGTGTTTTACACAAAACACCTAGAAAAACAAGAAAAAGTAAAATGCTAAAAACATGCAGCAAGCAATTCTGTTTCATTGCTATAACAAATTCTGTATTAGGAGTTCAGTGTGAGTAGCTCTTTGCTGATTTCATATTAAGGTGTGACAGAGATGTTTAATTACTGTTGACACCAATTTGTAGAGGAACATTGCTTGGCGAGTGCTTTCTCTTAACTTTATTTTTAATAAGTTACCTTGTCTTAAACTGGTCGATTAAATTCTTCATTAATACCTTTAACAATCCTAACTATAATGGAGATTATTTTTAAAAAAGAAAAAAAAAACTTTCTCAAGTTGGGCATAATAAAACAATGCTATATTCTTTCTGGATTATTATTATTATTATTATTATTATTATTATTATTATTATTATTATTATTATTATTATTATTATTATTAATTTTATTTTTATATTATTATTGACTTCCCAAATGTTTTATGTTGTATTTTCTTAATAGCATTAGACATAACCATTAAACAAATTACCCAATGGATAAGCTTTATCATTAATATTCTGGGATTTGGTTTGGGAGATGTTTTATGCACAAGGCAGGCAAATAAGACTATATTGGTGGTCTAGAAGCAGGAGCATGATGTGTTTCTTTCATCAGATGCATTTTATTAGACAGGAAAAGAGTCCACATCGAGCAGGAGGGAAAGTTCTAGGACTAGAGACCATGCTCGGCTCTACCAGCGTAAGCTACATGGCTTTTGGAGACTCCTTCCTGCAGGGTTGTGATGATTATAGTAATGCCCTGCACAGAGGTAATGTGAGGAAGAAGTGAGAACACACACTCCAGGGTGTGCCATGAGTGCTCAGTAAATGTTGTTAGAAGAGTGTTGAAGAGCCATGCAAAGGAAGACAGTGAGATCCATTTAGTTCCACAGGTTGACAACAAATGCTCCCATGTTTTAATTTCATTGGAAGAGCTATTGGACAGGATAATTATATGACTTCTGGGTAGCACTTAACAGTGAATTGCAGGATGCACATTCCCTGTTCTCAGAGAGCTAATGGGTTTCTTTTTACTGTACTCTAAGTCCCACCCAGAAATCTCATGATATATCCTATAATTCAAAAGCAAATAAGACCACAAGAAGAATAAAACTATACTTTGCTCCCCAGTGACACTCCATGATTAGTCACCATTCCATGAGACAGCACCTGAAATTTAACCTATGTGACAGCCCTCGGTAAGCTCAAAGAGAAGCACACTACTTTTCCCTCTTTACCTTTCAGCATCTTACCCAAATAGACTTTACCCAAAGGAGCCAGGCATCTGGCCATTCCACACGAAGCAGGACTGGAAGAAGTCTGTAACTTGGCCGTGGCTAGTCATGGACTCCTCAGCATGCAGAGACCCAGGCGGTTGTGCAGAGTTCATGGAGTTCATCTTCTGCCACAGGCATACTGTCTCCACTGTCCCTTAATTGATTAAAAATATCCCTAAAACTTTTCTACTGGCCCTTTCCTTGAGTCTGTTGGGGACTCCATTATCTCCGTATTGTAACTTCCCCAGTAGCTCAGGACCCAGTGAGACTTCTCATGCTCCACACGATTAGTGGTTGCTCGTGTTATCCCAACATGTTCAAGGCCTGGAAGGGGTATGTAATGACAAAGAGAATCTGAATATTCCATATTCTCATTGCTTTTTTGCTATCTCTGAATTATTACAATTCTGAATATGGCATCCCTGGTCTTTAGGACCTCTGGTATTTCTCATGAGGATTTATGCATGATATTAACATCATAGCTGTCTAATTCAGCATTTTCCAAACTGTAATCTGCAGCACTCACGCTGAGGGTGTATATTGACAAAACCATTCCATAGTCACATAGCTGTGTACAAATCTAGAACAAATAAAGGTAAAAAGTAGGTCTTTACTGGAGGAGTTTTCACACACTTTAGTACATTAATGTGTATTACGAACACTCAACAAGGAATAGGTATGCAACTGTTTTAAAACGCTTTTCTTTGTATGTGGTAAAGGGAAGATGCATTAAGCTTTTAGAAAACTAGGGCTTTAAAAATTATATTTTGGAAAACGTTGTTTTAAAATATGGATTTTTGGGTCTAGAACAGAGCTGGATAAAAGGAAGGACTCAGAGATGGGCCATTAGGGTAGCTCCTTGGGGAGCCAATATAAGGGGTGAGGAAAGAATGGGCCACAAATCAGCATTGGAAATGTAACAAGAGGATAACATCATATTCTCCTGTGCTGCTCTGCAGGAGAATGTTAGGAAGGACCAGAAGGAATGTTCTGGCAAGGCACTAGAAGAGGAAGGTAAGATCCCCAAAGAGTAGCTCGATTAACAGCAATGAAAAGTCATGGAACTGGAGAGCAAACATAGGTACCCCAGTCCTCCTGCACCTTCTCCTCAGGTTAGAGTTGACCGGCATTTAAGCAGGGGACCCTCCTGTGCTAGTTCCCATGACGGTAATCTAATCTCATCCAATGTTGAGGTCTTCTTCTCTTTTATATTTTCCTCTTTCCACCTTCTAGTTGTCAGTCTCTGAGGGCCATATTTTATGTGAAGAATGAGAGAGTTATTAATCTCACTAAATAGTGACTCAGATTTTACTCCTTTCCCATAAAGCCTGTGGCCATATCTTAACCAGAGGCTGGAACGTATAATCTGCTAAATCTTGTACTGGTTCTCAGTTTCCTTCTTTCCTATTGTACCTCTATGGAAGAAGAGACCATGCTTTCTAGGTACTCTGAAATCCACAATTACTTTACATTTTAGAATCATTAAATATCTTATTTGTATTCAAATTTATAGAGAAAGAACCAAATAACATCTCTTGAAGCCTAAGTATATGAAAATTTTAATATGCTGGCACAGTCAATAAGTAAGTATTAATCTTCTCCCATAATGAAAAACACTTCGTATATACAATATGATATGCATACAATCATCTTCCATTGTAAACCTGCTTTTTAAAATTACATTTGAGTCCTTTAAGCTCAATATCTTTTGTGTTATTTTTACTTCTTTTTACTCGGTGCCTAGCTCATAATCCATGCTCAATGAGGATTTTATGACCATGAAGATGGAAACGGTGAAGATTTAAAATTTTCAAAATATGCTCTCTGAAATTCTAGGAAATATTTCCATTTTCCAAAATGGGTTTCACTTTAGTTAATCATTCTGAGAAAACATCAATAAAATAAACACCTGTACAAAGAGAAGAATCTTTCCATAACAATATATACTATTCAATGAAGTCATTAAGTCCAGTGAAGGTGACGCTCTCTGCAGGTCACAGAAATATGTATTTGTTTAATGTCACATATGGAGAAATATTTGCTGTTCTTCCTATGGATCTTCATGTTTGGGGTTTCATTTCATTCTTGGAAGGCTTGCTACATTTTATTTTTTCACTTGCACGTTTTAGAATTCTGCAGACATAGCCAGTGTCTCCAACGTAAAAGTGGATGGTTTTTGTCATAGTTTCTATTATTTTTGTAGATTATTTATGTGGAGTTTTGTTTTCATGAATGCTATTTCTGACTGAACAGTATGGTTCTCTCATGACTACTTCCTCATCTTTAATTTGATCTGTGAATTTATGGTAAATTTATCAAGGCAACAACAAGTGATATAAAACACATTCATAACAAATCTCTTAAAATAGGAAACTGAGATGTTGTATTATCAAATTAATTCTGGAAATGTTCTTAAAAACTCTTTCTGTCATTGTTGCAATCACTGTGACATTATAAAGTGGACACAGTAACAGTTCGTTCTTCTTAAGACTGTTGAGAGGATTAACAAGGCTCAGTGTGTCAAGTGGTTAACACTTACAGTAATCACTCAATAAATAGGAGAGTTATTACTTGATAAAAGGCTTTGATATATGTGACAAATCTGTTTGTGAAATTTCACTGTAGTAGAGCACATGAATCTCATCTTTTTCCTGCTTTCCCATACTCCATAAAACATAACACGAGACAAAACCAAAAGTCAAACATTAAGTTAAATAGATTTTTAAAAAATATTTCAAGATATTTTGATTTTGATGGACTATTGGCCAGATGTGAAAACAGAATGCACTGACAACCCCAGGTCCTCCTCCTGACGTGAAGGGGAACCTCATTCCCTCTTTCCAGCCTTTCCGAGGCACTGCGTGATTCCTGCCCACACATCTTGTCTTCATTCATTCCTTTTTTCCATATCATTGTTTAAATTCTTGAGATTTTTCTTTCCATTTCCACATCCAAATCTCTTAAATTCTATGAAATGTTTCCTGACTCATACGTTATAACCATCTCTCACACTGGTGTGTTTTCACATAATTTAAATTTTTATATTTTTAAATACCATGTATTGCATTGTCTGTGTATTGTTGTTTTGATATATTTAATTTTATTTCTGTAGTACTATTACACGGACCATGGAATCAGAGATGTCCCCAAATTCAGCAATGTCTAACTTAGAGTTACTAAGTATGAAAATAACTAACAGAGGGGGAGGGCTGTGTTGGAAGTCTTCTTCCAGGAACTTCCCTGAGGTCAAAGCCCTTTCATGCTGATGCTTCTCCTGTCTTTGCAAATCACTCTTCCTCTTCCGTAAAATGTCTCTAGCTTCCACTGTCCTTTCTCTTTTTATTTATGTTTCTCACATTGGGAGAAAACCCATCTTGACTCTGTTGTTCCTGGTACCCCTTGACCGGCTGGTTTTTTTGAACATAAAATAAAATGCAACCTTTGGAAGGCTATTCATCTGTCTTCAGAAAAGGTCATGGAGAGAATGCCACAGAATTTTCTAGTGGTTCATCCATCAAAAATGCAGCTCTCCATTGATTCTTCCTGAATTGTCAATTTCCAAAGAGCCTCAGGGATAAGCCTCATTCTGTGAGAAGAAACCCTTGATAAGGAAAAGGATGAAGCGATAAATGATTGTCCTGGTGTTTTCCTCTGGGAATGATAGCTAGTTTGCTCTAATTCTCAGGCAATAGCCACTGAAAAACGAACTGCATAAAAGGCATTTGTGATGACAGTCGAGCCACTCATCTGGTGGAGAGTGTGTGTGACAAGTGCAGCTCTGACCTGTTCTCCTTTCTATCCTAACTTTGACATCACCCTCCAAGTGAGTTCAACGTTGCTCAGTGTTCAAGGTTTGATGGTTCTAGTTTCAAAATTGAGTTTTGTCTTGCCCAGTGTCATGACTCTTAGTAATGGCATGTGGGTGTAGTGAGTGTCATGTGGTATTTAACATGTGACAAAAAGTCTTGGGGTGTAGCAATCAACATGTTTCCTGTGAAAGAGCTCATAGTCCCTGTGTCACAGAAGCAAAAAGGCATTTAGAACAAAGCGTGATGAGTTCTGAGAGAGAGAATAGAGAGTGATATACGATGGATACCCCCAAGAACACCAAGTCCAGGTTCAAGAAGGTGAGAGGGTGACTCAAGTGTGAGGACCAGGGTGAACCCAGGAGTGTGTGGGAGTAAGCCAGGGGAGCATAACACAGAGACACTCATGCATACACAACACACATACACATACATGCACAACACACAGCACAGACACTACACAGACACACATGCATGCATGCACCCACATGCACATGCATGTGCACACAGTAAACACACAGCATACATACACATACAGACATGCCATACAAATGCACAACACATGTACACACACATACACACCACACACCTGTGACACACCCATGCCCACACAACACACATGCTCATGACACAATACACACATGCATCCATGCAGCATGCATGTGCACCACATATACACATAGGTACACAACTCACTCAACATACACATTCATGCACACATGTGACATATATGTGTGCAGCACACAGATGCACAATGTGCACATATCATACGTATAACACCATGTGTACACGTGCATGCATGCACATACAACATATACACACAACACACATGCAACACACATGTAGATGCACATACATAGGTACACAGAGAGCTAAGGGTGGAGGAGTATCTTGGATGTTTCAGGCATAAAAATCTACACATTTTGAAAAGAGAAGCTGAGAGAAAGCATTATCTCAAGAGAACTTAAGTATTACTGTATTTCAATAATGAGTAGTGAGAGGAATTGTTTTGCATGTTGTGATTTATGATTGTGGTACTCCTGCGTTACTGACATGAAGTGGCCAGTGTTGCTGGCACTAGTGAGGTCTGGCTCAACCAGCTGAAGAATGGAGCAGCTAATAATCTATGGCTTTTGGTTTCAAGATGGCGGCGGCTGCGGCGGCTGGCGCGGAGTAGCTGAGGTGGAAAAGGTGGCCACTGGGCCTCAGGCAGCCGGGAAACTTGTGGACCTTCCTCTGGCCATCTCTTAAGGGAGGACTGCTGCTGCTGGCCGGTCGTGGGGGCTCAACGCCACTTTGCCCCCGGCAGGAGAGGCTGCCTCATTTACAGGCAACAGCTTTGAAGTGTGGAGCAGGAAAAGAACTGATTCTTAGCTGCAAAAGCGAGTCTTGAAACAGGGAACACGGCGCCAGGGCTGCTGTGGACGCAGCCAGGATCCCGGAGGCTGGGGCCGCACTGAAGGCAGCCAGCTGCCCTATTCAGGATTCGAGGTTTCAGGCCGGCATTAAAGAAGATTCCTGGGAGCGCCCGAGCGGCGCCACGACTGAACAGCCCGAGGCGGCAGCGCCGAGAACACGGAAGGCAACAAACCAGAGACAGAGCGAGCGCCCGACCTGGCACAGCACTGTGAGTGATCCCTGGCACAGCTCTGTTCGGGGGGTGGATGCCCACGCGGCTCTCGCCTGCACCTCCAGGCCACTCACTGCCACGGTGCTGCCTCCATTTTCCCAGGTGCGGGCAGCTCCGCCCTGCTCGGCCATCACTGAGCCCATTTGCTTGGCCTGGCGCGGGGCTTTCCGGACCCTGCGGGCCGACCTCCTCTCCCACTCCCTCCGCGGTACTCTGGCAGGGCTGGGGGTGTGGGGCGTCCGGACCAGTGTTGGGAGGGCTAGCAAGTACGGGCGGGCCGACTGTCACTCCACCACACCCTGGACTCCGGCCCCGGTAAACTTCCTGTTACTGGGAGGCAGATACCATCTCTGCGACCACCAGTTTGGAAAAAAGCCTAACGAATTTCTGGTTGGGAATAGTGTGGTAGGAGAGTTCCCAGGTCCGCTTGAACCTGCCGGAGACCAGGCTGCAGGTGGGCACTAGACTCGGTTTATACCGGGGGGATACAAAGGTTAACAAGACCCGAGAAAGATCTACACAGTGCTACAAAGGCACCCAGGGAGACCGGTCGTCTGTGCCTAGCAGAAACCTGGTAGACTTCCTGGGCGAGGCGGTGCTGAGCAGGGTCTTGAAGGCCCAGCTGATAGACGAGGGGTGCAGAAGACACACCCCAGCCCAGCACAGTGTGCACAGAGGGGGGAGACGTGTGGCCAGGGAGGCGGAGACTCGACAGAAACCATACACCCGGTGGGGTCGCCACTGCACGATCTAACAGCCTGGGCCAGAACACACGGAACGGGGAGAAGTCCTGTACAGAAAGTGAAAGCTCAACAGAGATCACACACCCTGTGGTACGTGATCCACCAGCCCAGCAGAGTACAAGCTGACCAGAAAGGTGGATCCCCGGAGAAGCCCAAGACCCGAGGCAACCACACACACAAGACACTAGAGGCCAACTGAGCAGTCACGGCGGGAGCCATACCAAATTGGCAACCACAGCAACATCCTAGTTAGTCATTAGTCTCAAACCGGTGGACTGTGAAACCCCCTGCCACAATGAATAAACACCAAAAAAAAGACACCAGAAATACAAAAAATCAAGAAAGTACACCACCAAAAGTTAATAAATCTCATACTCTAGATCCTATAGAACAAGAAGCCCTTGAAATAACTGACAAGGAATTTCGAGTGATAATTCTAAGGAAACTGAATGAGATACAAGAAAACTCAGCTAGACATCATGATGAAATGAGGAAAAGTATACAGGATCTGAAAGAGGAAATATACAAGGAAATCAATGTCCTGAAAAAAAATGTAGCAGAACTTGCTGAACTGAAGAAGTTATTCAGCGAAATAAAAAACACAACGGAGAGTTTAACCAGCAGGCTTGTCGAAGTTGAAGAGAGAACCTCTGAACTTGAAGATGGGCTGTTTGAAATAACACAAGCAGACAAAAAGAAAGAAAAAAGAATCAAGGACATGGAAGAAAATCTGAGAGAGATATCAGACAACCTCAAGCGCTCAAATATCCGAGTCATGGGTATTCCAGAAGGGGAGGAAAATGGAGATTCCATTGAAAACATATTCAACAAAATAGTGGCAGAAAACTTCCCAGGTATAGGAAAAATCACAGATCTTCAGATCCAGGAAGCTCAACGATCTCCAAACGTATTCAACCCAAAAAGGCCTTCTCCAAGACATGTCATAGTCAAATTGGCAAAACTCAGAGACAAAGAGAGAATCTTAAAAGCTGCAAGAGAGAAGGGTCAAATCACCTATAAGGGAGCCCCAATCAGGTTAACATCAGACTTTTCATCACAAACCCTAAAAGCTAGAAAGGAATGGGATGATATTTTCAAAATACTAAAAGACAAAGATTGCCAGCCAAGAATACTCTACCCTGCAAGGCTATCCTTCCGAAATGAGGGGCAAATAGTATATTTCTCAGACAAAAAAAACTGCGGGAGTTCACTACCGCACGACCACCCTTACAAGAAATCCTCAAGGGAGTACTGGGTTTGGTTCCTGAAAAATAACTACCACTGCCATAAAAACTTAAGAAAAATCTAAACCCGCTAGTACAATAAAAATGGCATTCATGAAGAGAAAACAAGCTAACAAAAACACTATCTACAACCTAAGGAACCAACAAACAAAGAAACCAAACAGTAAATCAGAAAGCAAGGAACAAAAGACACCTAAGACAACCAAACAACCAATAAAATGCTAGGAATAAATCAACACCTTTCAATAACAACTCTTAATGTGAAAGGCTTAAATTCCCAAATTAAAAGACACAGACTGGCTGACTGGATCAAAAGGCAGGACCCAACTATATGCTGCCTACAAGAGACCCACCTCACCCATAAAGATTCACACAGACTAAGAGTGAAAGGATGGAAAAAGATTTACCATGCAAACAGAAAAGAAAAACGAGCTGGAGTGGCTATTCTCATATCTGACAAAATAGACTTTAAACTAAAAACCATAAAAAGAGACAATGAGGGACACTACTTAATGATAAAAGGACTGATCCATCAAGAAGACATAACAATCATAAATATGTACACACCCAATGTTGGAGCAGCCAGATTTATAAAACAAACTCTATTAGACCTAAAGAAGGAAATAGACACTAATACCATAATAGCAGGGGACCTGAACACTCCACTGTCAATATTAGACAGATCATCTAGGCAAAGAATCAGTAGAGAAACACAAGATCTAAACAAGACTCTAGACCAATTGGAATTGGCAGATATCTACAGAACATTCCACCCAACAACCTCAGAATATTCATTCTTCTCATCAGCACATGGATCATTCTCCAGGATAGATCACATATTAGGTCACAAATCAAGTCTCAATAAATTCAAAAAAATAGGAATTATCCCATGTATCTTCTCAGACCACAATGGATTAAAACTAGAAATTAATAACAAACGAAACTCTGGAAACTATACAAACACATGGAAATTAAACAGCATTCTACTTAATGACATATGGGTCCAAGAAGAAATCAAGCAGGAAATCAAAAAGTTTATTGAAACTAATGAAAACAATGATACATCATACCAAAACCTGTGGGATACTGCAAAAGCAGTATTGAGGGGAAAATTTATTGCATTAAATGCTCACTTCAGAAGAATGGAAAGATGGCAAGTAAACAACCTAACACTTCACCTTAAAGAACTAGAAAAACAAGAACAATCCAATCCTAAAGTTAGCAGACGGAAAGAAATCATTAAGATCAGAGCAGAACTGAATGAAATTGAAAACCAAAAAACAATTCAAAAGATCAACGAATCAAAAAGTTGGTTTTTTGAAAAGATAAATAAAATTGACAAACCATTAGCATGGCTAACAAAAAAAAGAAGAGAGAAGACTCAAATAACAAAAATTAGAAATGAAAAAGGCGATATTACAACTGATTCATCTGAAATACAAGGAATCATTCGAGACTACTATAAACAACTATACGCCAACAAATTTGAAAATCTGGAGGAAATGGATAAATTTCTGGACACACACAAGCTCCCAAAACTGAACCGTGAAGACGTAGAAAATTTGAACAGACCAATAACAATAAAGGAGATTGAAGCTGTTATCAGAAGGCTCCCAACAAAGAAAAGCCCAGGACCAGATGGATTCACAGCAGAATTTTACCAAACATTCAAACAGGAATTGACACCGATTCTTTACAAACTATTCCAAAAGATTGAAACAGACACAAATCTCCCAAACTCATTCTATGAAGCAAACATCATCCTGATACCAAAACCAGGTAAAGATATAACCAAAAAAGAAAACTACAGGCCGATATCCTTGATGAATATAGATGCAAAAATCCTCACTAAAATACTAGCAAACAGAATACAGCAACACATACGTAAAATTATTCATCACGATCAAGTGGGATTCATCCCAGGGATGCAAGGTTGGTTCAACATACGCAAATCAATAAATGTGATACACCATATTAATAAACTCAAACACAAGGACCATATGATCATCTCTATAGATGCTGAAAAAGCATTTGATAAAGTTCAGCACTCATTCATGACAAAGACCCTCTATAAGTTAGGTATAGAGGGAAAGTATCTCAACATAATTAAAGCCATATATGACAAACCCACTGCCAATATCATCCTGAATGGGGAAAAGCTGAAAGCTTTTCCTTTAAGAACAGGCACTAGACAAGGATGCCCACTCTCACCACTCTTATTCAACATAGTGTTGGAAGTACTAGCCAGAGCAATCAGAGAAGAGAAGGAAATAAAGGGCATCCAGATTGGAAAAGATGAAGTCAAACTGTCCCTGTTTGCAGATGACATGATCCTATATATCAAACAGCCTAAAACCTCTACAAAAAAACTCTTGGAATTGATAAATGATTTCAGCAGAGTAGCAGGATACAAAATCAACACACAAAAATCAGTAGCATTTCTTTTCTCCAATAGTGAACATGCAGAAGGAGAAATCAAGAAAGCCTGCCCATTTACAGTAGCCACCAAAAAAATAAAATACTTAGGAATTGAGTTAACCAAGGAGGTGAAAAATCTCTATAATGAGAACTGCAAACCACTGCTGAGAGAAATTAGAGAGGATACAAGAAGATGGAAAGATATTCCATGCTCTTGGATTGGAAGAATCAACATAGTGAAAATGTCCATACTACCCAAAGTGATATACAAATTCAATGCAATCCCCATCAAAATTCCAAAGACATTTTTCTCAGAAATGGAAAAAACTATTCAGACATTTATATGGAACAATAAAAGACCACGAATAGCCAAAGCAATGCTCAGCAAAAAAAATAAAGCTGGAGGCATAACACTACCTGACTTTAAGCTATACTACAAAGCTATAATAACCAAAACAGTATGGTACTGGCATAAAAACAGACACACTGACCAATGGAATAGAATAGAGAATCCAGAAATCAACCCACACACTTACTGCCATCTGATCTTTGACAAAGGCACCAAGCCTATTCACTGGGGAAGGGACTGCCTCTTCAGCAAGTGGTGCTGGGATAACTGGATATCGATATGCAGGAGAATGAAACTAGATCCATACCTCTCACCGTATACTAAAATCAACTCAAAATGGATTAAGGATTTAAATATACACCCTGAGACAATAAAACTTCTTAAAGAAAACATAGGGGAAACACTTCAGGAAATAGGACTGGGCACAGACTTCATGAATATGACCCCAAAAGCACGGGCAACCAAAGGAAAAATAAACAAATGGGATTATATCAAACTAAAAAGCTTCTGCACAGCAAAAGAAACAATTAAAAGAGTTAAAAGACAACCAACAGAGTGGGAGAAAATATTTGCAAAATATACATCTGACAAAGGATTAATATCCAGAATATATAAGGAACTCAAACAACTTTACAAGAAGAAAACAAGCAACCCAATTAAAAAATGGGCAAAAGAGCTAAGTAGGCATTTCTCTAAGGAAGATATACAAATGGCCAACAGACATATGAAAAAATGCTCAACATCACTCAGCATCCGGGAAATGCAAATCAAAACCACATTGAGATACCATCTAACCCCAGTTAGGATGGCTAAAATCCAAAAGACTATGAACGATAAATGCTGGCGAGGCTGCGGAGAAAAAGGAACTCTCATACATTGTTGGTGGGATTGCAAAATGGTGCAGCCTCTATGGAAAATGGTATGGAGGTTCCTTAAACAATTGCACATAGATCTACCATACGACCCAGCCATCCCACTGTTGGGAATATACCCAGAGGAATGGAAATCATCAAGTCGAAGGTATACCTGTTCCCCAATGTTCATCGCAGCACTCTTTACAATAGCCAAGAGTTGGAACCAGCCCAAATGCCCATCATCAGATGAGTGGATACGGAAAATGTGGTACATCTACACAATGGAATACTACTCAGCTATAAAAACGAATGAAATACTGCCATTTGCAACAACATGGATGGACCTCGAGAGAATTATATTAAGTGAAACAAGTCAGGCACAGAAAGAGAAATACCACATGTTCTCACTTATTGGAGGGAGCTAAAAATTAATATATAAATTCACACACACATACACACATACACACACAAACCGGGGGGGGGGGGGAAGAAGATATAACAACCACAATTATTTGAAGTCGATACAACAAACAAACAGAAAGGACATGGTTGGGGGGGAGAGGGGGAGGGAGAAGGGAGGGAGGTTTTGGTGATGGGGAGCATTAATCAGCTACAATGTATATCGACAAAATAAAATTTAAAAAAAAAAATAAATAAATAAAAATTAAAAAAAAAAAAAAACAACTTTACAAGAAGAAAACAAGCAACCCGATTAAAAAATGGGCCAAAGAGCTAAGTAGGCATTTCTCTAAGGAAGATATACAAATGGCCAACAGACATATGAAAAAATGCTCAACATCACTCAGCATCCGGGAAATGCAAATCAAAACCACATTGAGATACCATCTAACCCCAGTTAGGATGGCTAAAATCCAAAAGACTATGAATGATAAATGCTGGCGAGGCTGCGGAGAAAAAGGAACTCTCATACATTGTTGGTGGGACTGCAAAATGGTGCAGCCTCTATGGAAAATGGTATGGAGGTTCCTTAAACAATTGCAAATAGATCTACCATACGACCCAGCCATCCCACTGTTGGGAATATACCCAGAGGAATGGAAATCATCAAGTCGAAGGTATACCTGTTCCCCAATGTTCATCGCAGCACTCTTTACAATAGCCAAGAGTTGGAACCAGCCCAAATGCCCATCATCAGATGAGTGGATACGGAAAATGTGGTACATCTACACAATGGAATACTTCTCAGCTATAAAAACGAATGAAATACTGCCATTTGCAACAACATGGATGGACCTTGAGAGAATTATATTAAGTGAAACAAGTCAGGCACAGAAAGAGAAATACCACATGTTCTCACTTATTGGAGGGAGCTAAAAATTAATATATAAATTCACACACACACATACACACACACACGCACAAACCGGGGGGGGGGGAAGAAGATATAACAACCACAATTATTTGAAGTTGATACAACAAGCAAACAGAAAGGACATTGTTGAGGGGGAGGGGGGGAGGGAGAAGGGAGGGAGGTTTTGGTGATGGGGAGCAATAATCAGCTACAATGTATATCGACAAAATAAAATTAAAAAAATAAAAATAAAAATAAATAAAAAAAAAAATAAAAAAAATAATCTATGGCTTTGCTGGGTCAGGAAGATAAGGAAAGGCATTTGGTAAAAGGTCAAAAGTAATATCCAGACAGAGTAAAACATTTAGAGACCAACTTAAGCCAGCTTAATTTTATTTTCATATTAGAACTTTTAGCTCCATCATTGTAACACAAGGGATATTATCTTTCCATTTCCACAAATGGGCTTTCAAATGCTGCATTTTTTCTTCCTTAGAAGTTCCAACTGTGACTTTTCTTATGTCTTCCATGCCTCTCATTACATTAATGTTTTCCTTTACATTGTTTGGTACATTATCACAACTAGAAATAGCTGTTTTAAGTTTTTCCTGCTATTTTTATCATCTCTGTCATCTCTGAGTCTGTTTTTATTGATTAATTTCTCTTCTGATAATGACTCATATTTTTTTTCTTTCTGTGTCTAAGAATTGTTGATTAAATGCTGGACATTTAGAATTTTACCTTGTCAAGAGCTGGATTTTGTTGTATTCCTTTAAAGAGTGCTGGTCTTTGTTAAGGCATGCAGTTATGCTATTGCAGATCATTTTGATCTCTAAAAAATTGCTTTTAAGCTTTGGTAGGCCAGACCAATAGCAGCCTCTACTCTAGGGCTACTTTAGCCCCACAGCTAAGGTGTGACCCTTCTTAGGACTCTAACCAGTGTCTTATGCATTATGAGCTCTCTCCACTCTGACAGGTGGGAACACAAACTCTTTCCAGTCCTGAATAAGGCTCAGATGTTGTTTGGTCTGCTGCTTTCTTGAGGGTATTTCCACAAACCTAAGAATGCTCAGGTCAGTTCTCAGGCAAAGATGAGAGGGGACCCCTTGGATGATTGCAGGGACCCTTTTTGAATCCCCTTTCTTAAAGAGCTCTGCCTCACACATTTCAGCTGCCTTGGCCTCCTGACCTCCATTCTCAGTCTCTACAACTCAGCAAAATCTCCAGGCTTTGTTTAGGTTTTCTTTCACTGAGCAGTGGCCTAGAAACTGCTTCTAGACAGTCAGCTCACCTCTGTTTTTCTCTTTTCTCAGAAATCTCTATCCTAGGCTGCCAGTTGCCAAATATCTGAAAAGTGTTGTTCTGTATATCTTTCATATGTATACAGCAAGAGAGCATTCCTGCAGCCTAGGTGGTTCATCATTTTAGTGGATTTAAATTTTAGACTAACTCTTGCTTCCCTCCCCACCCAACACACACACACACAGACAAAGGGGGAGAGAGAGAGAAAAGTGTCTATAGTTCTGGAGAGGACTCTCTTACTGGCTTCAGTGGTGCCAACTACCATCGTGCACAGAGAGCTTCCTCTGAAGCAGACATAGATTTTAACAACCAGCGTTACAGGTGACAGGGTCATCCAAAGAGCTCAGAAAGACAGGTGCAGAGAGACAGGACCATCAGTGTCCTGATCTCAGGTCCTGCACCAATGGCAGGGATGGTGACTGTCTGACCTTTATACCTTGTTTATGAAAGGACAGTGTCACTGTACAAGATTCTTTGCCAGCAACATATCTTAAAACTCCACTACTTTCAATAATCAAGAGCTACTTTTATGATTCCTCATGTTAATAAACCAATGCTAAATTGTAAACATTGAGAAGGATTATTGTGTTTACATTATATGCTAATTAAGCTTACCAAGTTTATGAACACAAAAATTACATTCTTGGCAAGGAAAAAAATACCTAATATATCACAGAAAATACAATACTAAAGAAATAATGGCACTGAATATATAGGTCTTTTTATCTAAGATAAAGAAAAATAAATATGGGGAGGGGTAAAATAATCACTTTATTGTTTTTCCTCTAATAATATTTAGCACTATACCTCTTTCTCTTGATTCTGATGCAGTATACAAGTAACTGGTGAATGGATACTTTGACCTCTGGACAGATACTTAGAAACTGTGAGAATCCTTCTGGTATGACTCATTTTAATAGAAATACAGCGGCTCCCCACAACAAGGTGGACGGACCACCAGCTGCTTTAGGGAAGGCCAGTCTTCCTAGCTGTTATTCCCAGGACATAGATGTGCCTTCAGGCTGGATAAAGAGGTCAGTGTCTCTTTCACGTGGAGGCTCACAAGATTAAGCAATACACCATGGTAAATGTTTAAAGCACATAGAGTTGTTTGCAGAACATATTGCTGTTTTGCTTTTCTGCCACCCACATAAATAAAGAGCAATTCATCTAAGAACGAAGAAAGGCAACTGGATTTTCTGTGAGCTGGGCTGGAGAATTCTGAACAACATCCCAGTAAATTACAGTATTAGGTTCCTCTTAATTTCCTTTTCCTAGAACAAGACTAACCTAAGCAATGTTTTTTTCTGCTCCAGTAAGGTTGTTTTCAAAAATGAAAATTAGTGCTACCTAAAAAAGTAATCCAAAAAAGTTCCTAAAACAGGTACATCTGAAAAACAAATGTTATGCTGGGCAAATCTGCTGCTGAATGGAAGAAATGCAGGGATGAGAAAGAAGGAGAGACATTGCCTTTGTTAACAACGGGCAGCTGTCTTCCCACATGGAACCTGCCTCTACGCGGCCATGCCAGGCTTGTAGTTCTGGCTTTTGCCTGCAGTTACTTCCTTCAGGAAAAAGATGAACTCTGCATCCTACTTTTGCTTAAACCATGTATAGAAAAATCTTACTAAGAGGTTTTTGAGGGTTATGAAGCAAAGCCTGAGCATGCCTGTTAGTAGATGTCTGAAGTGTGTGATAAAAAAATGCATATGTAGTTTCCTTCTAATGAAAAAGAATTTTCTGCATCACTCCTTTTCTGAGTGTACAATTTTTTTATATTTAACAGCTCTTGGAATACCCCCGTTCCTGCCTACTGATAGGCAAGGAGAAAGTCAAATGTGGGGATAATGAAATTCCACCAGAAGAGGGGGGAAAGAAGCTTTGGTCTCTTAGACCAAGATTTAATTGTTTTTTTTTTTGGTTTTTTGGGGTTTTTTTTGAGAGGTAATGCATTCTATGTTTAAGATATGCTCAAAATGGTTTTTTCTATCAGAGCATTGAAAGATTCAGAATGCACACGTTTCTAATGTGTTCATGGGCGGCTAGTAACATCTGCTGTGACTGTGGTCTCACCGCCCTTCCGTCTCCACTCCCTCTGAAGAAGATGGGCAAATGCAGATCATTGACCCAGCCTGACGGTTACACAAATGATTGTCTAAAAACGTTCACAAGATGTTCGAACTGTTCAAGACCAATTCATGGCTTTTCTTTGCAGCTCAGGAGGGAAAACTCTCTTTTAGAGAAAACGAGCAAAGATTTCCATGCAGATGATGAAAATAATGAATCATACAAGCATGACTATCCCAAGGAACCTACCAAGGACAGAGAAGACAATCGTGATCCTTGTCCAGCAGACAGTTAAAGGTGTGGAAATAGCCATTCAATAAAAGAATGATAGTGGGTTGCTGAGGATTTTTTTAACCTATATTCTTTTTTCTTTGTTTTCTCAATTTTCTACAATGGGCATATTTCATGGTTTTATATTTTTAAAAGAAGAGGATCATGTTGAGCATGGGCAGGTGGAAAACACAGAACACCTGCATTTCACAGACTGAAGGTACACATGAGTGACTATGACAGACACCAGCCGCCACCTCAGAAACCCCATCAGCGGGAAGGAGGAAAGGGAGGGGCTGGTTCAGATCTCGGTTGAAGACCTGCAAAGAAGCATGAGGGTTGGTAGGCTGCCTGCCCAGTTGTGCAATCCAGGTCAGCTGAGCCCACTCTTCTCCTGGACTGCAATGGGTCTGCAAAGAAAGTCTGAAATCGAGTCTAGATCCAGTCAAGGCCTACTAGCAAGTCCCTCAGGGCATGGCCACCACAGAGCTTGCTCTGTGCTTACTGGGCTGCCATGGCTCCAGCCCATCCCTGGGAAGCAACCCGAGACTGGCAAATTTGCACCTGCATCATGCACACGAGGCCTCTACCCTATGTTCCACATGTAATAGCTGCTCTCAGGATCTCATTCAAGCTTTACCAACAGCCCCACTAAATGGTTATTGCAGGGTCCAGTTTGCAGGTAAGGAGGTAGAGCACATGTAAACTACGCAAACCATCTCTAAGTCAGGGTCAAACCTGGGGTTCAGTCTTGTCTGTCTGACTTCAATCTCATGCTCTTTCTATTACATCCTCTGTTTTCCTAATGAGCAGATTACAAAGAAGTAAAATGATCTAAAGGCACAAATATTAGAAAAGTCTTTGATGAATATGAGAAGAAGATCCAGGCAAGGATTCAACCTGAAGTTGCTCAGGGGCGGGAAGGCCCAGTCGTGGAACTGGCTTAGGGCCAGGGAGTCAGTGCTCAGAGTGGGGAGAGTGGAAAGCAGCTGGACAGGCTTCCAGACTTACCCACAGAGTCACTCCGTCCTGCACTTGTTTTGAATCTGTTCTTTGCAGGGTGTCACTGGTGTGCTATTGGAAATTGATAATGTGGTTGTGCCCGGGAACCAGAAATAGGATGACAGGACAGAAGCCTGTAGCCAGGCATAAGCTCATGATGCCAGAAGAGAGTGGGGGCAGGGGTGAGATTCTGGAGAAGCCTTCTGAGCAAGCTCTGAGCAGAAACATCAAAGAAAAGAAAAAGAGCCACAAAGAGAGGAATGTGATCAAGAGGAATGACAAAAAGAATGAGATCATGAATCCCAAGACCAATAGGCAAGTCCAAAGCCATGCATATAGAGAGATCACTCCAAGTGGAGATAGACCTTAGTCAGAGCAGACGGCCTCACTAGTGAATAGCAGACCAGCGTTTATAATCACAAGAAATTCAGGTATTTCACCTGGAATTTAGGGTTCCAGGCATTTATACAGTGAGTTTCAGGGAAAAAAAAATAATAATAATTGAAATAATTACTCATCCCTCCAAACTGATCTATCTTTCTTAATGTCACTAAAAAAAACAAAAAAGACCTGGGTCTCATGTGATTGCCCAGGTGGTATGCATATTTAGAAAGTGATTCCTTTGAGTGGCATCTATTGGTTAAAGGTCAACTTCCAACCACAGCTAAAGATGCCAAACTTTTATTCCAGCTCAGTAAAGCCTACTCTGGACTGTATTTCTTTCACAACAATCTGCCATTATATTCAACTTTCTGAGAGTGCAAGAGTTTGCCTGATTCAGTCACAAGATACAGAGCCTTGATAGGAGTTATTAATACCACTTATCATCACAAGTTACTAGTTTGCAAAATATTTGAATCATGTTACCACATGGATACCAAAGCCGAGTTATGAAATGCCACGACTGGCTCTCCAAGAGCACATTACTTATGTAAGTCACTTTGCATCAGGCTCTGGAGGAGAAGTTGAGTTCTATTCCAGGAAACAGAGGAAATTTCACAAGACAGACACTTGCCAATTTGAACAGTCCAAATATATGTCTTTGCATTTTATATGCCCAGTGGTTTCTAAATAATTCATGTGTCAGCTATACAGACACATTGATATCATTATGGGTTTTGATGGGTTGGCCCAAATCCCATCATGAACCTGGATTCACATCTCCCATGAAACCAGAGAGATTAGAAGACCTCCCCAGGGAAGGCAGCCAGAGATGGCAGTCAGGTTTTGTTTGGCACTGATCTGGAAAGTGCTGTGCCTCCTGTGTCTACATGATGGTGAGATTTTGGAACATTCCAAGTCTGAGAGACAAGGTCATATTGAGAGAATTGCAGAAATCATTTGGAAAACTGGCAAGGACCAGTGATCTTCCAGTTAGAAGGAAAACAGATACAACCTGAATTTATCTACCTAGTTTGTGTGCTGAGGAGAGAAGCCCTGGTTTGCCCATAAAGAACAAGACTAAGTCCATGAGCCTCAGGTAGGTCAAAAATAAACAAAATAAATTGAAGATGAGATCAATTTGTGAGAACATATCCCTTGAGGTCCTAATGGCAGTCCCTACTGTTTTCTGGAGGATAAAATCATCAAAGCCCACTGCCTTCTTTTCAGCTACTTCTATCACCTATACCACTTTTGTATTAGGTAGAACACAATCCGTTCCTGAAATCCAAGTGTGGATGTTTTGTACTCAAAAGCACTCATTCCCTCAGTACTTAACGTGTTGCCACATTATGTCTGACAGTGTTTTGAGTTCACACCTATCCCAGCTTACACTTCGAATCCAACTAATTGCAAAGCAGTGCAATTTCAGTGGCTAAAACTGTCCATCTCTACTGACTGTGAACCATGTCAAGGGACAACAGCTTGATGGTTTGACCAAATACATAGCCATGGTAGTTTGAAAGGTGCTAATTACATGGAATGTACCAGTTACATGGTAATAGCATGCATGCCCTGTAAGCCATCAGGCTTAGCCCCAGCAGGAAAAATAGATGATAATCCTTAAATCAGAAGTAACTCCAGGGGCGTTAGCCTGAAAAAGGAGTTCTATTATGGCATAAATAAATGACTAGACACATTAACAACAAAATAATTTTCTCTTATTAGGTAATAATATACTTGTTTGAAATTATATTGCAGAATCTTACTTAGGGATGGTAAGATAGAAAATAAAATGATTAAGTTGGAAAGCATGGATTTCTTGCAGTCTCCTTCCATCATGGATTCTTGGGGGGCTTAAAATCTCACTATTTGTAGACTTGTTGGAAAGCAATAAAATGGACACTAAATGTGGATGACTTGATTAGATAATCAAGGTTGACATTGCGTAACATTTCTAGTACATATTTTGCAAAACATTTAAAATTTCTTTAATAGTATATTTAATTCAATGTAGATTCATTTTTACATCATACATTTTTAATCAATGAGGATCTGTAATTAGCCTAGAGTGAAAGCATATTTATAATGTCCTAAAATAAGGGGCATATTCCAGGGAGCCAGAAAGGGACTGTGTCAATGCCCTCTGTTTATGTGAATAACTAACCATCTTCTGTGCCTTGGGATTCATTGGTAATTTAATTTCAGGCCAATTAAGAGAGTATTTGACAGTCCCAGTTAACCTGATAACCAAGAATTCCCCCAAAACATAGGCGTCTCATAAGAATTTTCTAAATGTAGACAGCCACTTGCACCAACATCTTGAAAGGTGTTCAAAAAATCTAAAACAATGAAATATCAGTGTTAATATTTTCCTGAAAATGTATGCCATTTTTAATTCTTCAATGTACAGAGTAAATGCTCAACAAATGGTCAATTATTGAAGTACGTTATTAATATTTCTATGGGCAGGAGGTATATACTGAGCACCTGAAGTATGCATTTTGAGAGGGTCTACACATAGGTTATGAAGTTTGAGCCTCACAAACCCTCCCTAGAGTGAGATATTATTATCCCCAGAAGAAAGTGCCCAAATAACTGTCCAGAATTAGCGATGGCCCAGGACTTCCTACAAAGCCTGAAACCACAGACCTGGCTTTCTCCACCAAACTGCTGGAAGGGTCCTAACCAGGAACTTGGCAAGGAAGGGAGGCCCGGCAGAGTGACGAGAATTCAGGAGAACAGGAAGCACCTGCTGGAAGAAACACATGCAAGAATCACAAAGGTTGCTCCTCCCCTGGAAGAAAACCACGCAGCCAGGTGGGAATTCAAGAGCCTTTCATGACAGTCTCTAATAAGCAATGTTCTGGGAGGTGTTAGCTAGAAAGAACATGGTTCATTCATAGCGAACCCAAGCGGGGGCGGCACATTATTCCTTTACACCTGTCTTATTGTTAGCTTATTGGTGTTAAAGTAGTCCTGATTAGAGAGATGGTCTCAAAAGAAGATTGACAGGAAGGTGAGTAGCAGGTACATCAATGGGATAGACAGAAATGCAGATGATAAAGACATGGTAGATACAGATAGATACATGAGAGATAGATACATAAATTGATAATAGATGGATAGATATATAGATCATAGATAGATGATATATAGATTACAGATAGATATGTAAATGATAGATAAATAGATGATAGGTAGATTGATAGATGGATAGATAGATGGAGAAGTAGATAGGAAATAGATACATGATATATAGGTAGATGATAGATAAATAGACAGATGATAGATAGATAGATGGTAGATAGACGATAGATAGATGTGATTGGGTGGATCAATAGATAGATAGGTAGACAGACAGACAGACAGGTTCGTAATTCCTGAAGTCTGCAGTTACTCAATGTGAGATGCAGGGAGAAGAAAGACAAACAGATCTTGCCCTCCAGTAACTTAAGGTTTAGATGGAGGAGTGATGAATTCTCTGTGAAATGATTGAGGACATGAGCAAGCAAGAACCCACTTATTTACTTATTCATTCATTTCATCGGTGTTTTGTACCCCCAAAATATTTTAAAGTAGTTATAAATAGATTTAACAAAAGTGGACTTTTTAGCAATGGAAATTCAAACTATATTCATAAGTGGTGAATGAATTTATGTTCCAGTTGTTAAACTGGAACATATGAGGAGCCCTCAGTCTTCTCTCAAAGCTCTTGGTATTTAAAATCATATCATATTAAATAGACTACTCTGATTAAAGCAAATGCCAGGTTGTGAAGTGTCTTCCCTAGGTGTGAACTGTGGTCACGTACGGAAGTGTCTCTGAAGTAGGCGACGTGTCCAGTGGTTCTGGAGGGGAGGAAGGTGTAGGAGTAGTGTCACTGCCAATGTCTTCACAGCTGCATCTGCGCTGGATAACTGGTGGACTCGATTCATTCCAAGTACATCAGTCACAGGAGCAGAAAGTGTCAACTGACAACTCATTCATTCAGAACTCTAGACCTGCTTATTCAACACAGATCCAGGCAAAAAAAACTTGGATTTGGTCAAATTCAGATTAAATAAGCAAAGGAAAAGAAATATAATTATTTTTAAGCTATGAAGACATTTTACAATCTTACTTAAGGCTAAAATGCCATCCTGTCATACATGACATAAGCATTTAATTTATGTCAAGTGCACAGTTAACTGCTCTGGGGTACAGATTTCTTCTTGTTATATACACCACTGATCAAATATTTTAATCATTTGAATAAAAGTTTTGACTTTTTATAGGTGTTTGCTGAACAAAAACACCCCAACAGAATTCCTTTGAAATCTCTGTAAGTGCGTTATTAGAGTAGGTGTCAATACCAACTTTTCACATAAATCTACTCTCGCTGAAGTCGGGATGTTGACCATATGGTTTGTGGAAATATTTGATGCATTTGCATAAGACATGCAAGTTTTGGAAGAGTGGCCATTTTAATCAGGATGACAAACCAAGATGAGAAAAGGGAGGTGTGACCATCTGTTTAGCTTCTTCTCAATTTTATTTAGCACCTGCAAAAAAATTAAATTTGAGCCATTTCTGAACCAAGGAAATATGAAGAACCTGTCTAGGAATGCCTCCTGTGTCCCTCTTCAAGGAAGAGAAAGGTCAAGCCACAAATTACACACACGGCTGCACCCATGTGCACACAAACTATGTGAAATCTGAGGTCTGTAGTTCTACAGTCTATTTGGTAACTCTGGTTCATGATTTTAGCATCAAAGACAACATTTGATACATATGCTAATATTTATGGATACTTATAAAGGCAAAAATAAAAAAGGTGATGTTATTGCATGTAGGAATGATAGGGGCTCCTAAACTGAAAGAGGCAGTTATACACATTGCCAATTCATATGCTGCTTACATAAATGGTTGCAAATCAGTATACTATGTTTCCTACGAAGGTTAAATCTCTCTACAAGAATATTAACATGACATGAAAATAAAGTGATTAAATTCCAAGCAATATTTCAATGCATAAGGAATGCTAGAATGTAGCAGGCAGTCAATAATTTTTAATTGAATGAACTAAAAACATTCTGTACTCATTTTCTGAGGATTTTCAACTGACAAAAACATTTGAACTTAAATATATTTTCTTTATATATTGAGATTATCCTGAAGCTTTGTCCTATAGTTCTTAGAAAGATAATTTGATAGGTTTTCTGATGCTGAATGTGTGTGTGTGTGCATGTATTCTTGACTAGATACACGTTGGTGACTAAATTTATTTCATCTTTCTCACTTGGGCTATTTACATTCTCCCTCTCTCCTTCATCAGTCCTTATCGATGTTTACTAATTATTAAATTTTTCAGGGACTCAGCCTTTGAATTTTAGAGCCCTCTGTCTTTTCTGCTGGCTTGTTGTCATGGCCACACCTACTTTGTTCTTACAGTTCTCTATTGTATGAATTTCTGTTCTCATTTCTCTTCCGTCATTTTGATTTTGCTCTGATGCTTGTTTCTGGCTTTCGGAATGGAAAATTCAGCTTTCTTGTTTTCAGTCTTGTTTGTACTTATAGTCAAACTCATAACTTTTCACCTGAGTGTTGCTTTAGCGCTGCCACTCAAATTTTGATATGTAATACTTGTATTTTCTCTGTCATTCAATTTTCAGTATTATTCTTATGATTTCCTTTATAACCCAAGGGCTATTTGGATAGTATGATTTTAGGTTTTTTTTAACCCTTTTTTAAAAAACTTTCATTGGTTAATTAGTTCTAACTTGATTGTATTTTTAGTAAACTTAAACTCTTCCATTATTTTTTTCTCCCTTAAATGTATTAAGACATGTAGAGTAGCTGCTATGATCTAAATGTTTGTGTCCCCCCCACAAAGTTCATATGTTGAAATCCTAACCCTTAAAGTAATGGAATTAAGGGATGGGACATGTAAGAAGTAACTAGGTGCAGCCCTCTGAATGGGTTCAGTACCTTGTAAGAAAGGTCAGAGGGGACTTGTTTGCCCCTTCCACCACATGAGGACACAGCTAGAAGGTACCATCTGTGAACCAGAAAGTGGCCCTCAACAGACACCAAATCTGCCAACATCTTGATCTAGGACTTCCCCACCTCCAAAACTGTGAGAAATATTTCTATTATTTACAAGCCACCCAGTTTATGGTATTTTGTTGTAGCAGCCAGAACAGACTAAGACAGTGGCCTCCTACATGCACTTTTCTTGTGAATGTTTCATATATGTGCTGCAGAAATACAAATTTCTATTTTTAATGTGAAGTTATATATATGTACATACACACATGCGAAACTTGAAACTGCTTTATATTAGTTTATAAATGGCTGTTACTGTCTGTTTTACTTTTTTCATATGTGTGAGTTGAAAATTGCTCAACAAATGTGTTAAAATTTCTGATTAAATTATATTTTCCCTAAAATTTTGTTGATAGTCACTTTCTGCATTTTAGGCTGTATTTTTCACAATTATTGAATCTTCTGATTCATTTTTCCAGAATATTGCATTTTTCTTTGTCTCTTATGTTTGTACTGAATTAGACTTTATTTCCCTTCAAAATTGCTACTTTTTGTTCATTTGCTGTATATTTACCTGGCATGTCTGCATCTGTTTTCATACTTCAGTTTTCAATCTTTCTGAATATTTTAATTATGTCAATAATAGATGACATATTGCTAGACCTTTTTCTCCCATCAAGTCTGTAAGCCTATATTTTTATTAAATTTTGCACAAATACATGTATTATAATCACAATTTGTATTGATTAATTTTATGTGTCCATTTGACTGTGCTAAGCAATGGCCAGATAACTGATAAAACATTATTTCTGGGGTGCATGAACAGATGTTTCCAGAAGAGATTAGCATTTGTATTAGTGGACTGCATAAAGAAAATTCATCTGCACCAGTGCAGGCTGGCATCGTCCAATCCATGGAAGGCCTGAACAGACTAAAAAGGAGAAGGAAGGACAAATTCTCTCTCTCAACTCCTCTTGCCCTTGTCCATCAGAGCTCCTGGTTCTTGGGCCTTCAGCCTTGGACTGGGACGTGCACTATCAGCTCCCCTGGTTCTCAGGCTGTCAAACTAGGACTGAATTACACCCCCAGCTTTCCTGGTTCTCCGGCTTGCAGAAGGCAGATTGTGGGCTCTCTCAGCCTCACAGCTTTGTGAGCCAATTCATATATATGTAAATATAAATCGTCTCCTATTGGTTCTATTTCTCTGGAGAACCCTAGTACACAATTATATTAAAATTTTTCTTTATCATTTTACTCATGTTTCCTATTTACCATGTTAAATTTTTTTCTCCTTTTTAAATTATTGGTTATAGTAAATTTTCTTATGCTGCTTTAAAATTGATAAGTTTTACTTTAATTATTCTGTGGTTAGCACTACCTCCTGTCTTTTTCCATGCTCCAAAAAAAAAAAAAAGAAAAGAAAAGAAAAGAAAAAGAAAAAGCCGTATAATATTCTTCATCTATAGGTGGTTTAAAGACTAATGATAAAAGAATATTCAGGTATGCACCACCTAGAGTCAACAAGAAAACATTGCCAAGGACTTTTAAATCACCCTATCTCACTCTCTATCACAAACTCCACCTTCTCACAAGAAACCTCCACCTTCTCACAAGAAACCACCACCTACAATTTTGTGTTTATCAATACTCGTTCTTAAAGTTTTTCCAAATGGGATATGTGTCCCTAAACAATACACTGTTTCATTGGGATGTTACTGAGGTGTATAAAAATGGAATTCTAGTCTATGTGATTTGCTCTTTTGCTTAGTATTATGCTTTTGGGACTCCTTCATGTTGATATATGCATAGTTTTTAAACTAATTTTTACTAAGGTATATATTAACAGTTAAATAAACAACAGATTCTTTGTCCACTCGCCAGGAGTGGGTACTTGAATCTACTTGGCTGTGTCTTTGTCCTGTCGTGAGCAATGGAGCTCTGAGCATTTGCATGAACTGCTCCTGGGGCCCACGACTTTCTCCAGGATGTGGACTGTCCGGTTCTCTGTTCTCGCCAATCTGGCTGAAGGAAAATGGTGTCTTCTTTTAATCTGTATTTGTATTCTGCTATTCCCTAATGGAAGCGAATATCTTTTCATATATTTATTTCTTGGGATTCATTTAAAGTGTGCTCCAGTGACTTTTGAGAGCTATTTACATCCATGAAAGCACCACCACAATTAATATACAGAGCATCTCATCTCTCCCGAAAGATTCCCCAAACTCTTTAACAGTCTACTGCTCCTTCAACACTGGCCCAAGACAACCATCATGGTGGTTTGGTTTGCGTTTTACAGAATTGAATCAAACAATATGTACTCTTTTGTGTGTGGCTCTTTTGACCAGGAATAATGATCTTGAGGTTTACTTAAGTCACTGAGTGATCAGTAGTTCACTCCTTTTATTGCTGGGCAGTATTTCTTCGTATGGATAAACCATGATTCATTTGTCCATTCATATTTTGATGGATATTGGTCATTTCCAGTTTTCAGCTCTTGTGAACAGAGATGTTACGAGTGTAGATATATAAGCTTTTGTGTGTTTTTATTTGTCTTCAGCAAATACCTAAGAGCGGAAGGGCTGGGTTGATGGTAGGTGGACATATTTCTCATGCAGCTTTATGGAGATATAATTAATATATAATTCACCCATTTAAAGCATACGATTAAATGGTTTTTCTTATATTCACAGAATTCTACAAACATTATTATCATCAATTTTAAAACATTTTCATCACTCCAAAAAGAAACTCTGTACCCATTAGTAGTCAGTTCTCATTTCTCCCCATCCTACACCCCAACCCACTTCAGGCAACCGCTAATCTACTTTCTATCTCTACACTCATTCCTATTCTGGATATTTTATATAAATGGAATCATATGTGACCAATATCTGGTCCTTTTGTAACTGGCTTCCTTCCTTTAGCATAGTGTTTCCAGGGTTCATCCATGTTGTAGCAAGTGTCAGTACGTCATTCTTTTTTGTTGCCTAATAATATCCTGTTGTATGGACATATCACATTTTACTTACACATTTATTAGTTGAACATTTGGGTTATTTCCACCTTTGGCCACTTTGTATAGTGTTAGTATTATTACTCATGTACGAGTTTTTCTATAAACATATGTTTTCAATTCTCATGAGTATATACCTCGGAATGGAATTAATAGGTCATATGGTAACTCTATGCTTAACATTTTAAGGAACTGACACACTGTTTTTTAATTGAGCTGCACCATTTTACATTTCCACCAGCAGGGAATGAGTTCTAACTGCTCCATATATAGAGAGACATTTGATTTTAAGAGACTGTTGAACAATTTATCAAAACGATTGTATCACTTTACTTTTGCACCAGGAGTACATAAGAGTTCTCCTTCCTCTACCACCTAGCCAGGATTTGATATAGTCAGTGTTTTAAATTGTAACCATTCTAAAGTGTGTGTGGTGGTCTCTCATTGTACTTTGAATCTTAGTTTCCATCGTGACTGGTAATATTTTTCTGTGCTTATGTTTCCGTCTTCTTGAGGTAGAATCATAGGCATTAATATTAGAACTTTATTTTCTAATATAAATATTTAAAACTATAAATTTCCTCCTAAACACTGCTTTAGTTGCATCCCACAAATATTGATGTGTTTTCTTTTTATTATCATTCAATTCTTTATTTTCGATAATGATGATGATGATGATGATAATGATTACTGTTTTTGCAATTTCTCCCATGACTTAATGATTATTTAGAAATGTGTTTATTTTCCAAATATTTGGTGGGGGGGGGGGGTTAAGATAACTTATTGTATTGATTTCAACTTCAATTCTGTTGTGGTCAGAGAAAACTCTTTATGACTTTAAATCTTGTAAATTTATTGAGACTTGTTTTAAGTTTCAATATGTAGTTTATCTTGATAAATATACCATATGTACTTGAAAAGACTGTACTGTCTCTAGTTTGGGGACATACTGTTCTATCACCAATAGATCAAGATGGTTAATAGAGTTATTTGAATCCCTTATGTCTTTACCAATTTTTGTCTAGTTGTTCCATTTGAACTAAAAGAAGGATTTTTAAATCTACTATGTTTGTGGAGTTTTTTCATTTCTCCCTTTAATACTGTTCTTTCTTTTTTTTCCTCAGTGCATTTTGAGGCTTTATTTCTAGGTGCATACAGATTTATATTTATTATAACTTTCTGATAAATTGAGGCTTTCATCAAGCTCAAATTTTCTTATCTTTTATAATACTTTTTGTCTATACTTGTTATTAATATAGCAACTCCAGCCCTCTTATGATGACTGTTTAGATACTATAATGTTTTATCCATTTACTTTCAAACTATTATGTATATTTAAAGTACATCATCTTTTATGGAGAGCAAATGGTTGGGTCTTCCTTCATTATCTAACTTGATATTCTATGCCTTTTAAATGGAATGTTTAGTTCATGACCATTTAATGTAACTCTGGATATGGTTGGATAAAGTCTACCATTGTATTATTTGTTTGTTGTTGTCTCTGTATTTTGTTCCTGTCTTCCCTCTTTTTCATCTTCTTTTGGATTATGTAAATGTTTTAAAACCCAATTTTAACTTATCGATTGGCTTTCTAGCTGGATATTTTTGCATTTTTTAATGGTTGTTCTAAGGATTAAATACATATCCTTAACTTTTCACAGTCTACTTAGAGTTAATATTGTAGCAGTTTATGTACAATACACAAATTTGCAGGTACATTAATCTTGTTATCCTCTTTAGTTATAGTATTCTAGAATTAACACATATGCTATATACATTCATGATAAATCCTACAAGACAGTGCTGCTCTAAACAGCCAAATGATTTTCAAGAAGTTGAGAAATCGTGTCTTTTATGTTTGCTCCCAAATTTCCTATTTCTGATGCTTTTCATTTATTTCTGAGGATCCAAGTTTCCTTCCAGGATCACTTTTTTCAGTTTAAATAATTTTGTTCTGCATTTCCTGTAGTGCAGTTTGTATGGCAGCTAATTTCTTTAATTTATATTTTTCTAAAAATGTCTTTATTTGTACTTCATTTTAAAGGTTTATTTTTTGCTGGGTTAACAGAGGTTAACAGGTGTTTGGTTTTGTTTCGTATTTTGTTTGTGAGTGTGTGTGTGTTTGTGTGTGTGAGTGTGTGTTTGGCAGTTTAAAATCTTTTTCCATCATTTTGTAGCCTCCATGGCTTCTGTTGAGAAATCTGTGTAAATTAAAATCATCATTCCCCTGTGTATCACTTGTCATTTTTCTCAGGCAAATGCCATTCCTAAAAGAGATACAAGGCTCTAAGGTGAATACACCTGCCACGTTGAGGAAACTGGGTGAGGCCGTCATGCCTGGAGCTGGGTGAGTGGGGTGTACAGCCCCCAGACCAGGCACCCTGATGCTCAACCACAAGGAATGGCTGTGTGTACCTGCGGGGATGCCCCATCCACCTCACCTGAACAGCCTGATGTCTCAGTTTCACTCTTCAGTTCCCTTTGGAAGCCTGTGGTCTCCTCCATACTCCCTTACCGCACATTTACCACACTCAGGAGGCTGAGCTCAGCCTGTGAAAACTCTTGTTTAGACTGTCTCGTTCATCTCTAGGCAGAGTGCCATGAGGAAGAGGGGGAAGTCATATTTACTTCTGTATCTTCAACTTCTAGCTGTAATAGATTCAGCTTTAAGAATGTTGCAAGTAAATGGATCAGTGAATAAACTGTAATCTCTTTTTCCTTCTGTAGGTATATTGAGAGTTATAACCTACATATCCAAAGGTGCACACATGACAGGTAAAATTGCTCTCGAATTTATAAGTTCTATCTACAATGTTCTTAATGGGGTATTTCAAAAGCATAAGTTCCCTAAATAATAAAATTAATGTGACTTAAATAGTTTGAGCTAGCAGTCACACATAATGAGTCAGATATTTCTTTGCACTTAAATTCCTCTCTAAGAGTGCATTAAGGACTTTAGGGTGTGATTTCCAACTGCCAGGGTAGCCAATTAGTGAATTATTCCTCAGTACCTATGCCCTTTTAATGTATTTTTGGTCCCAGATGAGCCTTATGTAACATTAAAACATAGTTCAATACATACTCCGCTTTCCCTGGGTTTTCACATTAGATATTTTGGCCAAGAAATTTGTATCAAACACCTCCATGTGTCAAAATAAAGAAACACATGCATGTAAATAAGTAATTTTATAGCACTTACACATTATGATTACTATGTTAGTGTACATACAACCAATTCTGAGGAAACCAGGAGAGTTTAAAGGCCATAGTGATTACAACGGTTCTTCCTGATTACAAAACTCGCCATAGAACTTGCTGTACTTTATAAAATTACTAACCCAATTACCAAACTTGGAAGACAGGAAAGTTGAGTCCCCGTTGACTCAGATTTAGTGGTAATTCTAAATAGTCTATTGCTAAGCTAAGCTCAGGTCTTTAAGAGTATATATACACAATGCTAATTATCCACACAACTGAAAGCTGTATCCTCTTTTCCACCAAATACCCTTGTATGATTGGATTTGCATGTATCAGCATTAGTGTAGATTTAATCAAAGATTAGGCCTATTCATGGAAAATGGAGATGTGGACTTGTTATTTTAAAAAAAAACTTTGGGCTGGCCCCATGGCTCACTCGGGAGAGTGTGGCGCTGGTAGCGTTGAGGCCGCAGGTTCGGATCCTATGTAGGGATGGCCGATGTGCTCATGGTGCAGACAACACCTTGCCAGGGGTTGCGATCCCCTTACCAGTCAGGAAAAAAAAAAAAAAAAGAAAAAAAAAAACTTTAAAAGGAAGAAGATATTAGATTTTTTCATGTACTAGGATTGATTTGGGGGTTATGTATTATATTAACAACGATTACAATAATCATATGCATTACATTACATTTTTGTCTAATAGTCTTATGAGAAAGCATTCTGTGTGCATGCTCTGGAGGGTTAAATTCCCCTTCATTTCTCCTCATTTTCAAAGTTCACAGATTCGTTTGGCTATTCTTACCCACTTATTTTCAAGATGGATTTTTATATAAATTTATAAGGGTTCTAAAGGAAACCCATTTATATTTTGTTTGGAATTACATCAGACTTGTAGTTAATATAGAAGGAAATTATATCTTTATAATATTCAACCTTCTTCCAGGAATTTATTTTATGTCTCATTTACTCAGTTAAAAATCCCTTATAAATTTTGAATTGTCTTCGTTACGTATGTTTCCTGTTAAGTTACACACAACGAAAGGAAAGCTGTGAGCTCACAGGATAAAGCAAGTGTTTTGTATTCTGTATCACTTCTATATCAATATTTTGGGCAATATGATTGCTCAATATAGATTATTTTTCCAAATTTTGGAATGATCATTTATAAAGAACATTCTACATATGTGATTCCACCTCATTATCCAGCAGACTTTGTAATAGAAGGGAGCATAAATCCCACAGACTAGGTATTATCACAGTACAATCAATAAAAAGAGCATGATAATTACTAGATGAGATAAGATAACTGCATAGTAAAAATTTTATTTGAAACTAAAATTCAATAATAAAATGGACAAGATTTTCTAGGGCCATTTTGTGCCTTGTATTTCCTAAAAGTGAATAGAGAAAAGTGACAGTAGAAAATCATGCTTTTTAGAAAATAAAATATGGAGAAAGAACGCTACTCTTGCCCAACGGGGCTTTATTTCTTTAACTTTCCATGAATTAAATGATCACTGTAAGTCTTCTTTTGTTATGCACCCAGATTTAATGTGGAGATAAACCTTTCAGGAAAATGACCATCTAGAAATTAACTTGATATTTCAAATGCACATATGTAGTTATTCAAAGAAATATTTTAAATTACAAAAAAAAAAAAAAAAAAAATACTGTGAACATTTTGGAAGCTCTAGCATCACAGTCTTCACTAGATGTGCTCCCAACAGGGAATGACCTGCCACCTTGCAGTCCACAAAATTTGACCATTCATTTACCTTCCAGAAGAAACTCACACTTAGACTCACAGGCTTACATTCTTTTTTTGTTCCATTTTTACTACATTTTTTTTTTCTTTTTAGCTAGAAATGTTATTTTTCCCTAGATTGTGCTACTAAAAAGTTCAGGCAAAGAGAATCTGTAAAACATACAGCAATTTTACGTTCCATGAAGTGAAAAATTATCCATCATACATATCCATTTCACATACAATATATTGCACCTGACAGTATGAGGATTTTACGAAACAGTTTAAAATGTTAGAGTTGGATGATGCGAATTCTAAAGATAATTCATTTCCCTCTAACACGTATTTGTCAATGAAGTGTATGCATCACTAAATTTTTTACATCTAGCTTAGGAAAGAGTAGTTGCACATACAAGCCCGCCTCACCTGGATCCTACTCACAGACTTGGTTGTGATCCAGTGGAGTAAATGAATAGGGCTGGAGCCGTGTCAATGGCAGCTCACCCTTAATAAAACCTACAAATTACCCATTGCCATTTACAAATTAGAATAGCTAAGGTTTATTGAATGCTTGCAATGTGCCAGCTACTATACTAAGCACATTTGCTAGATGATCTCATTTGGCTCTCAAAACAACTTTACGAGCTAGGTGCTATTAGTATATGTATTTTTTCGGTGATAGAGCAGGTCTTCCAGGGGTCATTTGGTAAGTAGAGCAGGTTACACAGCTGTCATTGCAAAGCCCACATCTGTATCTTGGCTGCACAATTCTGCCACACTCTTGCCCACAGAGGTGGCTTTTAAAGTGGCTCCGAAATTCTTTGTCACTTGGCCCATCTTGAGATGGGTCTCTGTCCCCTCTCTTGATTGCCTGACAAGCAGGACATAGAGTAAGTGATCCTGGGCCCATCAGTGGGTGTGAGCTTTAAGAAATGGTCACTCTCACATCCTGTTTCTGGGGCATTTGCTGTTGGGATCCACCCCCTCCCCCCAATTCTGGGAGTGAGCCCAGGCACCTCCCTGTCTCCAAGCCATTTGGGAGTGAAGTCAGCTGGAGCCCAGAGCCCCAGCGAATCCACAGAGCCAAGAGCAGCCACCTCTTCTAGCCCTGACCGAACTGCAGATTCTTGAGCAAAACAGAGTGGGGACTTGCAGCCACTAAGCAGTTATCAGCAAGTGAACTGATAGGCCAATGCTACACTGTCTAACAAAGCAGTGTTTAAAATTAAGCTTCGAGTAAGTAGCACTATAGAAATACCTGTCGATACATTCTTTCTTCTAGAACCACTCTCAATGGGCTGCTTGTTCTTCCAAAAACACCTTCGATGAGGAGCGACAGAACCCCTTTCTCTTCAACCTCATTGGGACGTCTCTTACAGGATCTCAGCTCTATTCACGTAAGCCATTCTTTCCAAACACAGGGTGGTAAGGGTTTGTGTCTTGGGTACTGTTGGATTGTTCCTAAGGTGTTTCTGGTATAGTCCTGGGCCCAGAGAGAGGCTGGGACTGTCCAACTCAGGAGCTCAACACTAATAATGTATCAGGAGCTTTACGTTCCTGACATGGAGCTGACAACTGGGAGAGATGCACATAGTGGCACTGGATGCACAGGCCCCTGTACACAGCCCAGGCCCTGCAGGACGCAGTCTCTGTCCCATTGCACATTGTGGCTGGCGGTGCCAGTGACACCCAAAGCCGCCTTGATAGGGAGCCACTGTGGACGCAGTCTGCCCGTCCTGGAACCATCCCATCTGGGCTTCATGCCCCTCCTGCCTTCTGCCCCAACTCCCTCTCCTGACACCAGTTCCCACCTTAGCCTTTCAAAGTTGTCCCTTTCCTTGGGTCTCCACATATTGGTTATTCGAGCCATCACAGGGGGTCTGCTGTAGCAAGGGGTTCCTCCTCTTCCCCTGCCCCCAACCTTGTCAGATGATCTGCTCTGATACCCTCATATTCATCTTTCTGGCTTTAAAGCCTCTTTGGGTGCTGTACCTACAGACTGTGAGACCAAACTCAAATGCCATGAGGGACCCACTCAGTAACAAAGATGAGAGAAGGCAGTGGGTGTCAGACAGGAAGGAGTGGTGTGGCTTTGGGCAGTTGGTTTGTAATGTAAAATATTTAGATCCAAGTGTATTAAAACACTGTCAAAACAAAGCATGTCTAGAGGAATGGAATTTGTGCTCAGGGCCTCATTTTTAACCCATTCATGGATTTGGAAACCTGGCTCAAATCCATTTCTGGGACTCATGGGAGCAGCACTCTGGTTCTGAAATGTTACAGTGAGAAAAGTTGAGAATCTAACCTGCAGAATCGATCACTCAAATATTAGCATAAACCCAAAGTATTCTTTGTGTCTTGACATACCCTATGTCAGAATAATCTAAAATAATTTTATTCATAATAATACAGATATGGTGACATGGACATTGTGATTAAAATCATTCAAAGAACCAGTCAGCCACCAAGCACACCAGACACGTAGACATCCTAGTAACCTGGGGTTGTGTCACTGGCCTTTGGCAATATCGTCTGTCGTGTGTGAGCATGTGCATACACAAAAATGCACACACGCATGCTGCTAGAGGCTGTGCCTGTTTGGAGTCTGTGCCTGTTTGGAACAAGAGGACCTTGCTCTTGCTGATCTGGGGGTGAACCATGGAGAGGAGGAGGCTGGTCCATTAGCTAAAAGCAAAAGAAAGGAGGCTTCTATTTATGTGATTGGCTCAGAAAATACCTTTGCCTTCTCCACATCGGAGGTATTTATTTTACCTAATTATTTTAATCTATTCAGGCTGCTGTGACAGAATTCCATAAACTGGTGGCTGATAAGCAACAGTTATTTTTCAGTACTGGAGTCTGGATGTTTGGGATCAAGACATGGCAGATTTTGAGTCCGGCAAGAGCTCCCTGCCTTGTTCATAGGTGGCGCGTTTCCTTGTGTCCACATGTGATGGAAGGGGTGAGGGTTGCTCTGGCCTCTTTCATGAGGGTACTAATCCCATTCATGAGGGCTCCACCCTCATGACCTAATCACCTTCCAAAGGCCCCACATCCTAAAACCATCACATCAGAGATAGAATTTCAACAGTATGAATTGGGGGAGGACAGGGAACACAAACATTTAGTCTATTGTGCTGATTTTATTCACTTAAAAATGTTGGAGAATTTAAAAAAATACCCTCCAGCTGAGGACATGATACTGGCCAATAAGGTTTTTTTTCTTTTTTTGGAAGATTAAAACCAACTTACTTTCCCAAGCTGGTTTTGAAGGTTGACTTATCAGAAATAACAAAGGACTTAAAAATTAAAATTTTCGACACCTAAAAAATCCCTCAAAAAAATTTAAAAAGCAAACGGAAACTTGGGGAAAAGGTTTCCAACCTACATGGTAGGAAAAACTTAATATTCTTGGAACATAAACTACTGATACTATTTGAAAAGGAACAGACACACACCTTCATAGAATAACGAGCAAAGAATATGAACAAGTAATTTAGAAAAATGAACTACCTATGGCTTATAAATAAACATGTAAAATTATTTAGCCTCACTGGCATTCAAATTTTTACCTATTCATACAATTTTTACCTATCAAAAGTCAAACATTAAAAATAAGTTATAGTAGCCAGTGCTGTCCACATATGAAGTAAACAGTCTCATTTACTACTGGTGGGAAAACAAATTAATACAAGCACTGCGTGAACTAATTTGTTCATTCCTACTAAAAACATAAAAAACAGGTATATCTTTTGGTCCAATAAGTCCACTTTGAAAGAGTTATTGTGATAAAAAGAAATTATGGTTATACTCTAGAATTTAACTTAAATGTGTTCATTGTTAATGTCTGACCAAATATTTAAACAATCTGGTTACAGAACAGTACATATTATATAGTCATATTTTTGTGAGAAAAAATATTCATATGTATATAGTACATGGTTAAAAAACAAACAAACAGAGGTATACACAGCAAAGAGGTTTTCTGGAGTAGTGGAATTTTATATTGTTTTAATTTTTTTCTCTGCTAAACTAAGTGGACTAATTTTTCTTTAATAATCATGTATTATGACATCAAATATTTACTAAGTGAAAAAAAGACAGCTACTTTTATTTTGTCATTAAAAATAAATACTTCTAGAAGAAATAATTCAAAGTAATATAATAATTTATGATAATTGAAATCTATTCATGATACATTGATTTTTAATAAGATGATGCCTATAAAGAACAAAATACAAATGCATTGAAAGAATGAAAAAGTATATAAACAAAAAGCAATAGTCCTCATGTGTAATTGTGAATTATGAGAGATGCTTATTTTACTCTTGTTTTTATTTTCACTGTCTTACTTCTCTATAAGAATGTTGATTACCTTCTAGAAAAATATTTTAATTGGCATCTTGGGGTTGCAGTGGAGCAAGCATCCTGATACAAGTATAATTGGCTACAGCCTTTCTGGAAAAAAAATTTCAAATTGTGATCAATATTCTTAAAAAGTGCTACTATTTTACATAGTGATTCTATTCCTGTTGATTTATCTTAAGAATATAATCTTAACATTCATGCTCTAAGTCAGGTGAAGTGTTTGATATTGTATTCTGTAGGATTTTCTGTAGAATCTTGACCCAACACTTAGTTATTCTTCCAGAATTGTTTTAATTGGGAAAAAGATATTTTAGAAGAATGGTTAAGTAATCAAAAGTACATTAAATAAATAAATGTATATTGGTAAGACAAACTATTGTATTTAAAAATTAAAATTATTTCTAAGTGCTTTTTAAATAGCTACTCTTTATCGAACATTTAGTTTGAGCCATGCATTTTGTCAAATCTTTAACATGCTTGGTTTTATTTGATCCTTTTAACAAACCTGTTATTATTATTTTTGTTATTGTAATTATTATTATTATTGTTATTCACATAAGGGAATCGAGTCTCAGGAAAAATTATGTGGCTATTAAGTGAGAAAAACTCTGAACAGCGGACTATGTAAATCCAGCCCCAATGTATTTTATTACTACATTGCACAGCATATGTATCTACCGTGTATATGCAGTGTATGTTTCATATACTACTATATTTTCCTGAAAGTGATAAAATAAAATCAGACTGTACTCACCATCTAATGTTAAGAGAGAAAAAATCATAACCTAAATTGTATCCTCGTATAATAGACATATAAGCATGAGAAGAAAGACAGGAAAATATTTGTAGACACAACGGAGGATGGCAAGTTTTCAAGTAGTTTTTGTTTTCTTCAGTTTGTTCTTTCCTATATTTCCCAAATGTACTACAATAAACATACATTACTTTATAATATGAAAAAAATAATAATAATGTAACCCAAGTAACACAAATGTATGTTTTCAAGCAGAGGGTTATTCTTATGGTTGGTATGTTTCATGTAAGCATGAAATTGTGCTAGAATAATGGGTAAGTTGACTTTATACAACCTCTGCTTTGTCATAATCTTACAGAAAACAATATCAAACATACCCCTGACTTAGAGCATGAATGTCAATATATTTTGCCCAATTAGGTATCTGACAAATGTTTTTGTTAAATAGAACCTCCCTATATAAATACGGACATGCTCATATCTATGAGAAAATAAAGATCAGAGTTCATGTCATCTGCGGGGCAGGGTATCGAGAGATAAGAATTTTGTTCCACCCTTACTTACCAGCTCATTTGGTAACAGAGGGATCCCAGCCAAACACAAGCCCAGCTCCGATAATGCAGCACTGCTCACAGTGGCTGCAAAGCTGTTTCTCTCTCACCTTGCTTCCTTCAAATCCTTCAGGAATTGCCTTTTAAGAGATTTCAAATGCCACTGAGATTATTCACAGCACTAAAAGAGGAGGATCCATTACGTAACACTTCAAAATGGGCTAAATGGAATAGGGCTCATAAAAACCGAATCATACCACTGTATAAGTCCCTACAAGAAAGAATACTAGCTGAACCAGGAAACCTCACGCTCGGTAAATGTGAAATATCTATCGCTGTATCACAGATTGGTCATAAAGTGAGGCATTCAGGTTAAGATTCACACCCTGACTTTATCACTCGTAACTGGCTCATCTCAGGCAAGTTACTCAAGCCCTTGGTCTCTCTGCTTCCTTATTATCTGTAATGAAGCACAATATCTGTGTCACAGAGCAGTTGTGGAGTTGTACAGCAGAATGTGTGTGAAGTCCAGAGGCTGGTACATAGTAAGCATCCAACTCAGTCAACCGATATATTTACTGAGTACCAAGTGACCAACTGGGACCCAAACAATGTTCCTGAGTCGTAGATACAGCTGTAAAAAAGCAGCCAAACCCTGCTGTCCTCCAGCTCAAATTTTAGTGGTCCTTGTAATATAGTTACTGCTATATTACCAATAAGTGGAAATAATGGTTATTGTTATAAGAAATCTAGATCAAAAGTATTCATTGGAAAAATCTAAAAATCTTCAGGAAAAAGACTCATAATAGGATATTTCATATTGCAAGATGTATCTTTTACTCAATTGATAAAACTATGGTCTTTAATCAACTTTTCAGAAAGACTTTCATGATGGTTCATTTTATGTGTTAACTTGAGTATGCTAAGGGACGCCCAGAGAGCTGGTAAAACATTATTTCTGGGTGTGTCTGTGAGGGTGTTTTTGGATGGGATTCACAATGTAATTAAATTGTCTGCATTGAATTTGAATTGGTGGACTGAGAGAAGAACGCCAGCCCTCCCCAGTGTGAGTGGGTCTCACCCAGTCCTCTGCATAGAACAAGAGGTGGAGAGAGGTGAGTTCTCTCTCAGCTTGAGAGGCAGCCAGCCTTATCCTGCCGTCGGACACCGAAGCTCCTTGTTCTCGGATGTTCAGACTCAGAATTGGGACTTTGGATGAGCTATACAACCAGCTTTTCTGGCTCTGCTGCTTGCAGACAACAGACTGTGAAACTTCCTGGCCTCCGTAATCATGTTGGCCAATTTCTAATAAATTGCTCCCCCGCTGCTCTCTCTGTACATATATAGAGATGTGTCTGTGTGCTTATACACATATGTACAAGGGGTCTTCAAAACATTCATGGAAATATTTGTATTATTTTTAATTCTATTTTTCCAAGAACTTTTTGAAGTACCCTCGTATTTCTCTTAAAACTGCACTGCTGATGCCAGTGTTCTTGGCTTCTCCCAACTTGTCCAAACACAGTCAGTTCCATTCCAGCCTCTTCCATCAAGCTCTTCCTGAGCCATCTGCTTTGTCCTCCTTTCATTAAATTCTCCTACATATGACCTGGAACAAACACTACAACAGTCATGTAGGAGAAGCTGGGAAATGGAGCACATGGATAAGAACTCAGTAGAGTGCATGAGTTGTGCAGAACTGAGTTCTGAATCATTGTTATCTATCCCCATTCACATCACTGATACATGCTACATAGAGTGGATCATTCAGGCAGTGGACATGGTAGGTATAAGCAGTGTCTACACTGCCTTTGGCTTTGACCAAACTTCTGGGTAGATGCCCAGAGCTGCAATGAATGCACGGAACACAAGAAATCCTTTCAGACCCGTGTTTAAAACCCAAACAAAGTGGGCCTAGTCACCTGTGCTTTTATTTCAGGGACCATACACACACAGGCACCTTGGACTATAGAATCTTGCAACATTGTGCACAAAAGTAGCAAGAAAGAACAAAGGAGGGGAAGAGGTGCGTAGAGGATAAAGCATTCACACCTCTACAGATCCATTCCCTAGTCACGAGGCCTTGAAATGTTCACCTGTTTTCCTTTTCCTGGGAAGAGGAGAAAAGAGGAGGAAGGGGTGGCAGCTGAAACCCCATCCCAGAGGTAAGTGCATGCAGTCAGAACACCCCTAGGATTGCTCTTTTCCTGTTAACCCGAAGAGCCAGATCGTGCCCTCAAGAAATTCTGGTGGTCACTTGTAGGGCAGAGATTGGAAGAGTATCAATAAATCCCAGCTCCTGTCTGGACAAGATGGTGTAGACCCTGCTCTTGCCCAGCAACTACAGCTATGAACCCTGGAGATGAGTGATGGGCAACCAGTTTGACATGTGGAAGGAGGAAGGTGGGCATCTTGGGGACCCCAGGACTGGGAACAATACAGAGGCAGGCCATCTACTGACCTATCTCAACAGAGGAAGGCCACCAAGTGTGAGCATCTCTCAAACCTCAGCCCAGCAACACATGGCAGCTCAGTAATCAAAGGTGCAAGGTCGGGGGCAGTACCAAGGAGGGGCATGAGCAGGACCCAGGGAGCAATAAGTGTCCTGGAACAGTGAGCTCCATGTTCTGCCTGAGACCCCTCTCCACCCAGGGACATCAGACGTCCCTGCAGCATGCAAGGGGGTCTAACATCAACAAGCACCAGCCTGAAGTATCCTCATCCTTGAGGATCAGAGAACACCTCTCCCCACCTAGACACAGGGGACATTGGGGTCACTGGACAGGAGGTTCCCACACCACAACTATCAGCTCCAGCAGCTCCTTCCCACTTGGAGAAGCCCCTTCCACGTCTCCAGGTGTCCCAAGTGGGGATGGGTGGGAGCCTCAGAGGCACCAGACAAACCAAGCAGACAGATAGCATGACAAAAGGCTCTGGAAACTCATCAGTCATTGGAACCAGAGCCCACAAAAGTGGACCTGTGGGCTGAGCCTTAACAGGGAGATTGCATATGAAAACACAAGATTTAAACAGGATCAGTAAAAAGCAATATCCCACAGTGTAATAAATAATAATAATAATAATAATAATAATAATAATAATAATAATAATAATAATAATAAAAAACACCTGTCATACCAAGTACCAGGAAAATCACAATTAAATAAGAAGAGATGGTCAACTCATTCCAACAAGGAAATGAATCAGATGATGGAATTGTAGGTAAGAATTTGAAAACAGACATCATAATAAAGATGCTTCAGCAATCAATTGCAAATTATCTTGAAACAAACAAAAAACCAGAAAATTTCAGCAAATAAATAGATATCAGAAAATAACCAAATGGAAATTATGGAACTGAAAAATACAATAACTGAAATTAAAAAACTCACCAATGGGCTGCATGGTAGAGTGTTCTTGTTCAACCCAAAGCCTTTGTCATCCTCAGTGCCTTTGGCAAACTGGATCCATGTGCAATAGCAAAGCTGAGTTCAGCCCCAGGGAGCTTTCAGAAACCATCAGCAACCTATCAGAAAAATCCAGCTTGCAGCTAGATATCTAATAAGTACATGCTCAAGAATCTCCTTCAAACTACAAGTGGGTTTTCCTTTTCATAAATTTGTGTGTTCATTCACTCTACAATTATAAATGATCGTCTCTTATGTGTCAGGCATTATGCTAGCCATGGTAAAAATGGCAGGGAACAAAACTGGCTTTGCACTTATGGAGCTTAGAGCTAGTTCCAGTTCTAAAGCATACCCAAGTGGACTCTCCCAGCTCTGCATTTTCTCAAACAAATTTCTTCACATGGAGAAGCCCTGCTCCCTGCAACACCCTTATCTGAGCACTTTCCAGATGGAGCAGAGAAATAGGTGTTTGTGAGTCAATAGAAACCACTCTAAACCATTTGGGAAGCAACTACACATTGGTTTAAAAATGCCTCTCACATTTCCTGTTATCCTGGAATTACACAACTCCTACAATTCAGATTTCAAGTGGAAAGATGATATGAGAAGTCTGTGGGATCTCAGTGACCGCAGAGTGGCCACTGTGAAGATGTCCGCACTCCTTTGCACAGTCTAACCCCAGGGCCTGCAGAATCCAAGTGGTGAGAAACCTCCTATGGTTGAGAAAATGCTGGGTAACAGGCCATCTTTTCACCTCGACCTCACTTTGGGGATTATCATGTGTAATGCAGGAGCTAAGCTCTTGAGCTGCCTCATGCCTTTACTTCCAAAATAAGGCACAAAATAAGGCACAATTAACTCTATGGCATCAATCTTCTGAAATCCCCGCTCTTCACATCCCATAACCAGAAGGAGGAGGACTGTTATGAGCCTTCTAATGGGTTGGAGATACCTCAGTTGACACCTCAGGCACAGAACTTTCCATGTGTCCCACCATGATGTAGAGACCTCCTGCTTTCTGCATGAACATTCCGTGAGGTCCACTCTTTTAGGAACCTCTCTTTCTACTTGATGCTGATACTATCGTGTGAAATGTGGATACCTCCTACTTGGAGAGGCCCTGTTTCCTTAGAAATCCAGATAGAAATCAATGTCATAGCACAGGGAGGCAGCAGACAGCAGACACAGAAGGGCTGCCTGGTCTCCACACAAATAGTCTCCATCTCTCTCGAGATCTAACCCAGATCTCCAAGAGGATGCATCAGGTTAGGAGACCAGAAGGCTAGCTTGTGATAAAAGAGTGTAAATTTCTAAGGAGTGACCTCTGGCTTAGGCAGGCTTTCCTTTGGGACCAGTTCGTTTGGCCAAGTCTATGGTAGAAGCAGTTTTGCTATTGGCCAAAGAATTTTCTGTCTTACCATGATGAATAAAACTTTATATATATTTGCACAGTCTTATACTTCATTACATAATTTATTCTGTTGTTCCAATAATTCATACCCACAGTACACAATAACAGCATAACTTGGTGGATATATTATGCAATCTAGTGCTAAACTGTGTAATGTTTGCCAATTATCTATAAGTTTTAGGAGTGGTGTTTACTTCGCTAGATTGCATGCTATTTCCAATTCTTGTCTTTTTTTATACCATTCCTCCCCAAGTTTACTCAAGTGCAAAGCACATACTAAGCACTCAGCAGATGCCTGACTGACTAAATCTACTGTGCAAGTTGAGGCCCGTCTCCACCCAGAGCTGCTTCCTGGGCTCATTATCTTGAGCTTTCCACTGAGGAGTAATATGCAAAGATGTGCATCAGAAGGCAGAGCAATGTGGGGGTCGCGGAGTAACTCAGAAGAACTTCCAGGTGTACTATGCCAAAAATGGAACAGGGAAGAGTAAGATATCAAAAGGAAATGAAGATAGGGAGGAGGGAAGGAAAGAAAAAATGAAGAGAGAAAGGAAGAAAGGAGGGAGATAAGAGGAAAGGAGGAAAGGTGGAAGGAAGGAGGAAGAGAAGGGAAGAAAAGAAGGTCGAGTGGGTAACAAACAAAAATTCAAATAAAATGATCACAGGTGGGTATTTCACAAAGTTCATAGAAAGAGTAATATTATCTTTTAAATCTGTTTTTCCATGATCTTTTTGAAGTGCCCTCGTGTTATGTTACATTTTTTATCTTTTTGTGTCAGAGGGTGAGTGCGTGGGAATGATAGAACATAGACAATTGGAAAGGGGGAGGAAAAATAACTCAGCACATTAAAAAGTTAAAAAAGAAAAAAAGGGGCAGAGGATGGCTCAGAAGTGGGCCAGGAAGGAGCAGGCGAAGCGAGGTGCTGAAATGCTCCTGCTCAGAGGACATGGAGATGGTAGGCAGGGCTGGGGCGGCCTGGCGTGGGCCCCTTGGTCAGAGGTCCTGCGCAGTAGCATGAGGTCGGGACAGATGGAGAAATCATGGACCCGGAAGACATCTCCCCTCGTGGGAGGGAAATCCTGGGGATATGCAGCACTGCGGCACTCACTGGTTTCCACTTCAGAAGTCAGTGCTGCTGAATCTCACCTCCCTCCTGTCTCAACAGGAAAAAAAGAGCTGGTCACGCTCCAGACCTGCACCGCATCTGTTGTTCAGACCCAACTCCCTTCACTCTGCCCAAAACCCTTCTCACTAAGGTCGTCAATAATTTCTTTGTTGCTAAATCCAACAAGAAGAAAAACTTTAGTCATGACCTTAAACATTGTCTCTGCAGAATGAGGGCTGCTGACCAGCCTCTGGTCCCAAGGCCTGCCCTGTCTCCAGCACACTCACTCTCATGGGTTTGCTCTGCCTCCCTGAGACTCCAGTGTCTCTTATTGCTGGGCTTCTTTCCCCTGCCTGCCCCTGAGAGTTAGCGCTCCCTGGGTGGTCACAGCACACATTTTCCCCTGGGTGATCTCATCCATTGCCATGTAGCTCTGTCACCAACCGTATGCTGATGGTGCCCAATCTCCAGTGCTATCTGAGGCCTTTCTTTTGAATTCCAGATACATTTATCTAATGGCATTCGTACATTTTCACATGGACATCCCAGAAATACCTCACCTTTAACAAGTCTAAAAAACCAATTCATCCCTTAACCCAAATTTTATCTTTCACCCAGAGTCTATTTTTTTTTTTTTTCCAAAATCTTCTACCCAGTTGCTCACTCCAGAAAGCTTGGAAATTATTGGTGCCTTCTTCCTTTCCTCAGCCTCCGCATCCAACTGGCCACGAAGACCTTTTGAAGTAACCATGGCAGTATCTCCTGAATCTCTTTCTTTCTTTCTTGCTGGGTTTCTGTTACGGTTCATGTCTCTGTCTTTCCTGTCTGGGCTGAGGAAGACGTCTTCTGAAATCCCTGCCTCCCATCTTGCCCCAGTGTGACAGTCTCTCCGCACAGTTAACAAAGTACCTTTCTAACAAACCATACATTTGATCAAGCGCCTCCCATCGAAACATTCCAGTGCTCCCATGATCTTCAAGATGAAATCCGAGTGACTCAGCATGACTTCAGATATGGTTGGTCTAGCCCCTGTTGAACTCTTCCTGTCCCCCTTTCCTGACCTGTCACCCATGTGGTGATTCATAAACCCCATTAGAAACAAACAAAATAGCTAAATCCAACAAATAGTATTTCAAAATAATTTTCTATCATTAATGTGAAGGCTTCATTGTATTGCATTTTTAATTCAATATTGATAATTAATTTTTATTACTGTTTTCTGTGATTTTTTTTTCAATCTTAAACATTTTAGTAACTCCTTTGTAACCTTGATTGTATAAAATTCACAAGCAAATGTCCAAATGTGGGTCTTTGTTTATTTGAATCATTTGGTATTTTATGAGCCTTTCTTGTTTTATTTCTTTATAATTTTTATTTTCCCAATTTTCTTTTGCTGGAACACCTGATAGTTGTTTTTTTTATTCTTTTAAGCTTTCCTGAAATAGTTATCTATATATTTTACTTTTCCTATTATTTTCTGTGTCTTTGTATTTTCCTCAATTACCTACCAGACTAATATAAAGAAGTATTTGACATTTTAGAATTCTACCATCAATATCAGAGGTATAATTTGAGGCAGGAGAAAAAAGGTTAAAACAAAGACAGTACTTGCACAATATCTTTATCAATAATGCTGATTGGATTAACTATGCACTAAGTACAGCGATAAAGAAGCTTCAGTGAATAGGAAGGAAGGACAATTATCCCATTCACGGCGCAACAGAAATCCTCTACTGGGCCTCACTAGCTCTGTGCCTGGTGCTGTTGATGGGTGATCAAGGAGACTTTGTCCTTGACCTTGGGAACTGAACATCCAACGTTTATTTTATCCTGCCACGCTTTGCCACATTAAAACAATTCCAGGCTTTAATAAAGGTCTTCATTAGATTATGATGTAAAAATACTAAGCTTACTCCTAAAAATCTTACAATCTCTACCCATCTTTATTACCCATCAGAATGTCACCAGCCGGTCAGAACTCTGTCATCCACTCTCAAGCCACACATGCCTGAAAGCTCTCTGCACCTCATCCTCCTCTTCATGAAGTTGAAGTCGATGTCCTCCTTCCCACAATTACACTCTTGCACTCATGAGAACTAGTGTTCTCAGTTTACTATGATCCCATGAGCTGCAAAATCCTTAATCTTCAAAGAAAAGTTAAATTGTCTCCCAGAATTCCTCCCTCCTCCTGACAGACGTGTCACGGTACATGTTTGTTACTCGGTGGCATCTGGAAACAGATGACAGGGTGAGGGAGAAAGGATGCGCTGTTCCTCCCATCTCTCAGGAGCATGGCTTCTGGTGGCAGTTACCAAGAAATAGACCAGGAACCCTGGGCTAAGGACAGCAGTGAAGGAACGAAAGAGTAAATAAATATCAGCATAAACCAAGACCTTCCTATCAAACTCATAAGAGTGCTGCATGCACCTTTCAGAAAGCAGCCTCCTGCTTAAGAGTGATAGAATCAGCAGCCAGCCTGTGACACTTGCCAACAGCCTGATCACTCTCAGCAGGACACCCATAATAAAAATGTGTCAGGAAGTCATTCGCGAGTGAAGGAAACACAAATCTAAAACTGATGAGAAAAACATGTATCATAAAAGCATAATGGCAATTGGAAATAGGCTAAATGCCATCAACATGGAGATGATAAAGTAAATTAGATGATATCATTCCAGTAGCATACCTTGTCATCCCTAAAAGTGGCCATGGAGAGCCATATTTATTGATTTGAAAAGATATTCATGATATTTTATACAAAAGAATCAGGTTTCAAACAGTATATAAAATAAGGTTCTGTTGTAAAACTTTAAGGAAAAGGAGAGAGTGGAGTGAGAACTTGGCAGCTTCTACAAATATGGTTGATGCTGGACAGTGAATTGTTTTCTGTTTTGCCTTTTACTCTGTGTCCCTAATGCTTACAGTGCATATATAGTTTACAGCTGGATAAAAGTGTTCTAAGAAGCATAATTTTCACAAGGCAGTGAAGAGGCCCTGAAGCATGGAGGAGCAGCTCTGGGTAGGGAGTCTGCAAGTCCAGGCTTTTGCTCTAGTTCTGCAGCCAAAATACTTAGGAAAGTCACTCGGCCATCTGAGCCCATCTCCCCACCTTAAAAGTGAAGAGGTTGTTAAGTTCTCTAATAGATGTAAAATTTGGAGAGGTGGATTTGTAAACCTACATATCTACCCACCCTATACACACTGTCCTTATACACACTGTCCAGTGCTCATATCCATCCTTAAACAGGAGAGCAAGGGGACCAAGCACTTCTGTCAGAGGACAGCTCCACAGGAGACTTCTGGTCGACCCAAGCATTCCTTGTGTGCCCTCCATGGGCAGAACTTGTGCAGAGGTATACAGCACACAGTCCAGAGGAGGCTGAATCACCTACTGTACAATGCCACTAATTTGGAGCCTCATATTCTTCACTGAATTTGACTTAAAATAAATGCAGATATTTTGGTTTGGGGGTGGATGCCCATTATTTATTTAGCAAGGGACATTTGATGACTCTCTCAATGCATGACAATTTTTGCAGTAAAAATTCATAGCTCTCTCCCTACTGGGCCATAGCATCTTCTTATAAACCATTGGTGTTGATAACATGTGTCTACATAGGTAAAGAAATGCAGTCATGTTCAGGGCACTCCCAGGACAACAAGGCCAGGGCTGGAAACCTCTAGACAGTATGAGGGAGGGGTGGGGGAGCTTGGAGACCCTTCCCTGCCTCTGAAGCTGCGTCATCCTGGAGAAGAGCAGTCCAGAACACAGTAGAAGTTGTGTGGTGGAAATGGGAGGACACGGGCAAAGGGAACGTGGAGGGTTGGAGGGTGGTGGAGAGAAAGTGGCATCTGGGAAGCTTGGCCTGGCTCGGGTGTGCAGGAAACGTGGAATGTGGACAGTGTCGGCCAAGGACTCAGCCAAGAGGCTTTCACAGTAATCCCGGCGTTAATGAGCCTGTAATACCAAGTGGGATGATGTGCTGGGCAGTGTGGAATCTGACTTCGTTCCCAGCTCTATTTATGTCTCTAAATTAAAAGGAAAATGGGGAGGCATTGCTACTGGAGTTATATTTCCTATTCTCTGCTGCCTCTGTGTTCCTAAGTGTCTGTCCACCTGCACCCCACAGCCCCTGATCACCATGCCTGGAAATAGCCAGGGTCTAGAACTCCCAGGGGGCAGAGAGGGTGGCTTTGTTTCTCACCTGAATTCTCCCATCCCTGCTGCACACAACTTTTTCACTATCGTCCACAATGGGAAAGGTCTTGGATGAAGTCCAGGCTTTCAGGGTATGAAGTCTCCCTGATGCCCCATCTTTGACTGCTGACATTGCTATTCCACTCTGGAGACCACAGGGGAGAAAAGATGACTTTGGAAATGTGGCAGGGGGTGAGAATGCTCACCAAATAGGAACACAATTTCAATCAAGTTCGATGTTCAGGAGTGACACTTATTTTATAACACAAACTCCAAGCTCTTTTAGTCTTGAATCTGGGGGAGTAATAAAAGGTATCCCAATGGACCAAGAACTGTAGTAATCCATGGAAACAGAAGTTCAAAACAAGAGACAGAGCCAATGGCAAACCCTCACGTGCAAACAACGTGCACACCGAGGAGTGGTGAAAATAAGGTCTTTTCCTGGCTATTGTTTTGTAGGACTGGATTACGGTTTCCAAGTCCATGTGCCTCATTATTAGCACGATGTTCTACACTTAACACCCTAGCAAATATTTTTACAAGATAATATTTAACGACAAAGGTATTTTGCTCACAAAACCTCCCCCTGCCAACAACTGGAAGTTGACCTCTATCTTGCCTGAAGCTGAACAAACAGTGGCAGTGGAGATTTGCATCTGTCACTTCTGAAACGCCTTCCTTTTCAAATCAGGTATGCAATAGGGTTTCCTCTACCAAAGGAAGAAAAATTATACCAAACTGAGATCTGCTGCTGCTTATTATTATTTTATTTTTTTCTTTCTGTTTTGAAATGCTCCTAAGACCAGCAGAAAGGTGAGTCTTTTGTGGAAAATTTGAGTCTTTTGTGGAAAGCAAAGGAGTTGGCATGGATTAACAAAGTGCCCAGGGCATGATTCTAGCCTACAGTGGCCAGTCTGAAGATGAGATCCGTTGACCACAGAGAATTAGGCCACTGATCACAAAGCGTTTGCATTTTCAGCCTTTCCCTCACTATCTCATCTTCTTCCTCCCCCCACATACCTCCATGAAAGCAAGGATAGGATATGGGAATGTTTCTGCATTATGTGCAACCACACACAGCCCTTGGCTGCAGGCAGACAGAATGTGACATTGTCCAAGTGGCACTCCTTTGCCAGTCTGGGAAGCTTGGACATCAGCATAGTTTTGCCACAACCTAATGAAAGTACTTTACCTTCCTCAGGCATCAGTTACTTTTTGTAAAATTGACACTGTGTTGACATTATCCGATATTATGAAACGTCATAGTAACAATTGCCTGCAGAATTTTTATGAAAGAACTTGCTTCTGTAGTACAGTCAGGTTAGTTCTAAGATTAAATACGCTGCCACCATCTGACCTCAGCATTATGTAAAAAATATAAAGCAAAGAGCACCATGTAGAACGAGCATGTTTCTGGTTTAGCTGAGTGGCCTACAGGTTCCACTGTCCTCGGCTGTGTGTGTGCAGCTGGATGCAGAACCGGTGGAGAAAGTCACCTCGGGTGTGAGTGGCTTGGTGGTTGGTTCTGAACCTGAGCACCTGTGAATGCAAACACTGGGAGTCACCAGGGTGACCAATGGCTCAACCCAGAAACATCAGGGGATACGCATGTTGTCTGTTTCATTCTATCTATGAGGTTAGGACTATAAAATTTGGATGTAAATTCAAATACATATGCTACAAAGAAATAACATGCTTCAAAAGTGTTTGCCTGGCTATTTTTAAAGTCCCAGCTAATAACTGACAGCCTGATGCTCTGGGACTTGCCTGGATCCAAAAATAGCCCTTCTTAAGCTTTTGGACAGAGGTCAGAAAACTCCATTGAGAACAGTGGAGAGCCTCATCAAATAAAACCTGAAGCATAAGGAAATCCAAAAGAAAATCAAATCCAGGCACCCCAGATTTGATTTCAAAAAGATGGATTTGACAGTTGATTCTTTATTAATTAAGTTTGTAAAGATATTTTCAGGAGCAAAATAAGATGATAGTGAACCCAACACAATCCTTGGAGTGTAAGACTGAGTCCAAAATTATATTCCATCACCTCTTTAGCAGCAGTTTAGTGACATCAGAGAGACAATTTAAGCAAATGGCCCACTTAGGCTGACAGCTGACCCTGTGGGCAGCTGGGGCACCTCACTGGGGTCAGGACCCCGGCCCCCAGGAGGGGGCATCAGCCCACCCACAGGCCATCTTCAGATGGAGGCTCCTCCCAGGGCTCGGGTGCTCAGCACAAATCGAATTAACCCTGCAGGAAACAAAAGTGCTGTCCTTCCTTCCCCCAGAGCAAACCCTAAGTTATTGGGCCCTGTATGAGGACTGAAAACAGTTCTCTGCTCAGGTGTTTTCTTGAGAGCTGATATTTATTTAACAAAGGAACTGAAATTTCTTTGTGTGTCTGGGCTTGAATACTTAAGAAATATTTGATAGATAGATGTATGCTGAGCACTTCCTAGTATTACTTAAATACTGGAAAAGCTAGCTCAGATAGAAGAATTTCAGCCCAAATTTTCCTTTACTTTGCTACTTCCTTGTCTGTCTTCCTTCTGACCATTTTCCACTCATGTTATTATGCCTCCCTGTTCATCTGTCTACTATCCATCCTCTACCTCTGTCTATCCATCTATCAATCATCTGTCTATTATTCCTCTACATTATCTATCTATTCTTCTATCATAGTATCTGTCTATCCATCTATCATCTATCATCTGTCTATCCATCTACCATGTGTCTATATTTTCATCTATCAATCATCCATCTATCATCTATCTTTTCATCTATCTATTGATGGATGAATAGATATCCCATCTATCCCTATTAATATATTTTAAATGTCCAGTTAAACAGAATGGGGTATTTAGCCTAAACATACAGTGAATGTTTAATGCTTTTGACAAGATATTGAAAGGAGGTGGCAGGAGTAGAAAGACAGAGACAGATCTTGAATGGTTTAATTAACATAGCTAGACCACCTTTACTCCTAAACATGAGTGATAGTGCTTTCTAGGCTTCTATTATTTACCTCTGTCACATTTATTTGAGATTGTAGATACACATATACACATAGAAATCACATTTGAACATAGAAAATGGTTTCTTTTTTTTTTTTTTGTCTTTTTGGTGGCTGACTGGTACAGGGATTGAACCCTGGGCCTTAGTGTTATCAGCACCGTGCTCTAACGAACTGAGCCAACCAGCCAGCCCCAGAAAATGACTCCTGATCAAGAAACCGCATCCCCCCTACACACGCACACATGCACAAACACACATACACACATGCAGGAACATGCTGCCTCGAGAGGAGGATCCTGTGGAGACTGTGAAGGGTGCATAGAGATGCGGGTGTGCGTTGCACATTTGGCTCAGTCGAGTGAAGTCTAATTCCTGGAGTTGGGTTTCTTCCAACATCTGAGATTAATCATAACACCCATGCTGCAGGCCTTTCTGATGGGAAATTCGTGGATTCTAATGCTGCTCCAAGTATTTCAGTTTAGTTTCATTCGATGAAGAAAAGTGGGAAATGAATGAGACTTGTATTATCAGACTGTACTGGAGCAGAGAATATGATAACTCACTGTTTGAGTTTTACAAGATTGTCCCAGAAGAGTCTAACATTGAATCTAAGTCAGTTACCAAGTGTTTTATTAGTGCCTTTCTTTTCTAAGGCTATAAATATCATATTTTACTTGTGTAAAACCACATAATTGACTAAGAAAAAAATGTGTGTGTATATGTATATATGTATATGTGTATATGAGGGATCTTCAAAAGGTCCATGGAGAGATTCTATTATCTTAATCCTATTTTCTGCAAACTTTTGAAATATGCTTGTATGCACACATATACAGAGTTACATAATATTTAAAAATCTTGAGTGATATAGCTTGAAGAGATATAACAGTAATCTATTGTTCAATTACCAGTTCTAATACCAGAAATTTGAGTCTGCCCAATGTATGAGTGTGGCCTCGGACACATTTTCGATGGGAAAGAGGCAGAAAATTGCACGCCATAAGGCAGAATCCTGGAACCAAATTCCTGCCCTGTGGATCTATGACATTGTATGGAAACAATGGCTGTAGCTGAAAGAGAAATTGCAGCAAAAGGTAGACAGGTGCTTGGAGAAATCCCTGCTCAATCCCAAGGGCCTTGGAAAGAACAGGAGGAACTCTGCATCCTGCTGGGCCATGCAGTGCAGTCAGTCCCTGTACTCGGTGACTCTCTGTAGGAAAGTGTCCACTGCCATTCACAACAGCAAGCTGTATGTCTAAATACCCCAACACATACTTTTGTGCTGTACTCACATCATGAATTCAGTAGGTCTCATCACCATATGGTCTCTTTAATCAAAGTCATTTGGCAGAATAGGGAAAACCATACTCTATTAAAGTCAATGAGGATTTTTCTTCCAGATAGATATTCCAAAAGAAGAACATGGGATACAGACAAGGGGTGGTTGGCAGGTCAAGAATCATGCTCTGAATTTTTTTTCCCCCAAAGAGAAGAAAATAAATGTAATTAGAGAGAAGTCTGAAGACTTAATACCAAAGGTCATGCCATATGATCAGCTCCTGTTTAAGACCAGACCTCTGGCAGGCAGAGTCCTGAGCGATAGGAAGCAGGTGTCAGTCTGTGGCCTTATGCAGACTCAAAGAATCTCTTACACAGCCTCAGGGAAAAGGAAAGAAAACTTAACTGAGAGCTGAGAAGGTTGCTCAGGACAAATGATGGTGGGCAGTGAAGATAAAAGAAAATAGTCTGATTTTCTCCTGTCCAGCAGGTAACTGTTGAAACATGTGCCACTAACACATTTAATGTTTAAACTAAGACGTGGGACCTCTGGAATAACTCTGCCCGAAAACATGTAAACCAATGTTCCTCAACAGGGGTTGATTTTTCTCCTCCTTCAGCAGAGTGCACTTGGCAATGTCTGGTGACAGTCTGGTTGGCAGAACTGGAGGGGGGGGAGCAATAATCAGCCACAATGTATATCGACAAAATAAAATTAAAAAAAAAAAAAAAAAAAAAAGAACTGGAAGGGGTACCCCTGGGATCTGGTGGGTGGAGGCCGTGTATGCTACTGAACACCTTGCAGTGCAGAGGACAGGCCCCTACAACAAAGGACGCTCTGACCCAAATGTCAATAGGGCCAAGAGTGAGGAAACAAAACTTAACCTATTCAGAAGATACTATAGACTGGATGTTTACGCGCCCCCCCCCCCCCACCAAAAATTCACAGGTTGAAATCCTAACCCCCACAGTGATGGTATGAGGAGTGAGATCTTTGGTAAGGGATTAGGTCACGAGGGTGAAGTTTCATAATGGAATTAGTGCTCCTAGAAAAGAAGCCAGAGAGAGACTCTTCTCCCCTTCCACCATGTGAAGACATAGCAAGAAGGTGCCATCAACAAACCAGGAAGAAGGCCCTTCACCAGATGCCAACTCTGCCAGCGCCTTGATCCTGGACTTCTCAGCTCCAGAACTGTGAGTACAGTCTCTGGGTGTTTTTTTTTTTTTTTTTTTTTTTTTTTGTCCTTTTTTGTGACCGCGCTCAGCCAGTGAGCCAACCGGCCATCCCTATATAGGATCCAAACCCGCGGCGGGAGCGCCGCTGCACTCCCAGCGCCGCACTCTCCCGAGTGAGCCACGGGGTCGGCCCTCTGGGTGTTTTTGCTATAGCAGTCCGAATAGTCTAAGACAAAGGAAATGGGTCTGATATATTAAATTAATATGTAAATTATATAAAAAATATTTTATGTGTATAGGAAATGTTTGTATAAATATATAACAAAAAGTATACGTGTATATTTTACCCACCTCTCTGAAGTCAGCTCTTGCAGGTCAACATTTTCTCAGCTGTGCTACAGAAGTTTTCTCTGGTCAGAGTGAAAAGAAAGATAGTTCTGGATAATAAAACTGAACCGGTTGATTGGCAGGCAGTGCCAGTGTGCCGGCCCTGTGCAACCTCAGATGCCTCTCCCAGACTCAGGCTCCTCATTGCCAATAGCATAGTAATAAGAATATCCACTGCAGAGTTTCCAAGAGTATTCAATAACATAAAACACTTATCTTGATGTTAATGCATAATAAACTCTAAGTAAATATTTGCTGTCATTGCAATTTTAACTTCATATCTGAATAATTATTACATGGAAACAAATCGAAACTCATAGTAACTCACAAAACAGGGGATCTTTTGATTTAATAAAAAATTATTAAAATTCATGGTAAGAATTTTTGTTTTTCTACTTCTCCCTACAAACTGTAAAGCAAACAAAGATGGGATCTGTTGATGGAATCCTGAGTTAGGGAGGCTCGGGAGGCTACATATAGAGCTTGACCTCTCACCTTGTGGGGGAACCCACTTCATGTGATGACAGTCTTTGGGATCTTCAGAAAGGACGGCCTACATCCCAGCTGAATAACCACTGAGCCCATATTTGTGATCGAGTGTGGTACACAGTATTTACCATGAAGCAATCCTTCCAACTGCAAGGCTTCCTGAATGCTTCCTACTTATGTCCTTAGATGTGAAGCCTTATTTTCCCAATAGTTCAGCCATTAGAGTTTAAAATGTAAAAATTAGCTTGCCATGCTTTCTCTGCTGTGATGTATGCCAGAATGTTACAAGAATCACTCTGATGGTCCTGGCAATCTGAATCATTAGCTATGATATCAGGTAGTGTCTTCCTGCAGCAGACCAAAAGGAATGCATCAGCAGTTTGAGTCACAAACTGCCTACCCATCGTCTGTCTGAAACGGGACCCATTGTAGCCACCTCAGCTGAGATATGCCCAACAAACCCAGCAAGGGAACACAGACACCCGCCTACCAGGTGATGATTCTGTGGCACGATTGGCAGCTGTAACCACCTAAATTTTCACCAGGAAAGGAGTCAATATCTGACATACAGGAAGGAGACACCTGCACACACAAATACAGTGGGATCACCTATTTTTGATCATTGCTGTGGAAATATCCGGAGAGATATTTTTCCTAGGATCCCAGACAATGTCCTCACTGCAGATGTTCCAAAACATGCAACCCATGTGATGGTCATCACTAATTTAACAGAAATGACACACATCCCTGGTGAATGTCCCTCTCTGTCTCCTGACTGAGCTAAAAGCCGCAAACCAAACAGTAAACCTGGAGACTTGGCCAGTTTATCCTTCTCTGAGCTTCAAAGTGATTCTGCAGAACCCCAGAATGCCTGGCTAGTGAAGTCTGTCAAGTCATGTTTACCTGGATAATCCTGTGGGTCCTGCTTTTCAGGCAGGCAGAACAGATGGGCTGGTCTAGGCCTAAGGCTGTTGTCAGCAACTCTTCAGGGTGGTCTGGCAGAAGGGGTCTGTGGATCCCAGACAATCTCATTTCTTTCTGGAGTCACAGTGCTCACTCAGACTCCTGGAATTTTGTTTCCAACATGCCAATGTTATTTTGGGGAAAAGAAGTATGGGTGGGAAGAAAGTCTCTAGATGATTTAAAAGTAGATATCAAAGGAAAACTATGGTCTGAAGATATGATAAAGGAACATTTTGTTTAGGTTTTCCACTCATAGCTGAACAGACATCTCATGGAGCAGTAGAGCAGAAATCCCTTCCAAAGAGTAAAAATCGAGCTAAACAAGAATGATGTATAAACCAAAAGAAGGGACAGCATCTGCTCCAGTTGTTGCCATTGCCAGGGTCCTGAAATCGATGGCTGTCCTCTGTCAGGGGCCTGCAGCTATAGGTCTTGGTGTCTACCTAGGGAAGGCTCCATTCTGCACAGCAGAACAGGGATGCATCTTGCTTCTTTTTTGCTTTTTCCGATTTGAAGTTGAGTCCCAAAATGAGTGAATATGTGCCTTTTAAAAAATTTTCTTTTATTTACCTGTGAGAGAAGTTTCCCCTAAAAATGAGAACAGAATTCTCTAGCATCTTGTTTGAGTAAAAAACATCTATTTACTAAAAGGCAAACACTACATCCAGCGTGTGCTGCACACCTGACTTGTAACGTGTCATTAAACTCTCATAACGGCCCCAGAAGGAGAAGCCAGTCCCCGTCACAGGTGAGGGGCCAGTGAGGTGCCTCGCATAGGTCCTGACTCCACGCACGCTTTCTCCAACAGGAAAACTTATTCAAGGAAGACAGTTGAGTTGGCTTTTTAAAACCAACACACTGGATGAATGGTAAGAGAGAAACCAGCTGCTTTTTGCTGTGCGGTTGGCTGTTATTGAAGCTATCTGTTTCAATTATTTCAATCAGTGGTGTTATTATGTGTGTTCTCTGGAACTTTAAGCAAATAAAATAATGTAGAAAATCTGATAAATAAGTAAAGGAAGATGAAAAACAAAGAACACTGTGTTTTTCCGGCAAAAGAACAACAGCAGGAACAATACGAACGAGGACCTCGCCTCTTCTTGGTGCCCTCGCTGGCTGGTGCTGTGGAAAGACGTGGCCGGTTTGCTTGGCTTCAACCCCTGAAACCACTGCCCATCTCTGTTCTGCTGTTCTCCCTTCTTCAAGTAGCCAAATGTCTCCTGTGACTGTTTTCTCCAGCCTGCGCCCACGATGCTGGATCCCCTGCACGGTCTTGTCGGTGCTGCTGTCATGTGCTGACCATGAGCAGCTGTGTGTCCATGGGCAGGAGCCGAGGAGGACAGCTGCTGGCACACGGGTCCTTGCAGCGCTCTGCGAGCCCTTGTCAGGGGCAGCATATGAAGGAAAACCCCACCCGGGTCTAAGGCAATATACACACGATCTTAATCAATGAGGGGTCGAGATTCCTGAGAAGCTCCAGAAGAAAAGCATTGTGTATTTCTGCCCCCGTGCAATCTTTTCTGTCTTGGTAACAATGAATTAGATTTTGAGATGAAGGGAATCCTCATACCCCAACGTTATCTCTGAAACCATATTTTATCGTCATTAGCAGAAAAGGGTGATTCTGAGAAACATTGTGGTGATCGTTCTAAGAATGTCTTCACAGAGCCTTAGAGAACAAGATGACTCAACGGTCTTCCTGTTGCAGGTGACCTGCTCAGTCCTCACTCAGACACGTCCTCCTTCCCACCTCCCTTCTCTTAGAGGTCGTGGTATGTGGTGAAAAGAGCAACCGATATGTACCTGGAGCCTACGGAGCCCAGAGCTTATATTTATAGCATCTTAATTAATTTTATTTATAAGCACAGTTATCGCCAAATGAAAGAGAGGTAGAAATTGTCTTGCCAGAGTCAAGGGCAAGGTGATGGCAGAACTGGAGCCCGGGTCCGGGTCCCAACCAGCTCCTCCAGCACAGCCCAGCTGCTGAGCTCTGGAAAGTGCAGACCAGGCCCTCGCTAGCCAGTGGTCTCAGGCCGGGCTCCTTACTTCTCTGCACCTTGAGCTCTCTATGTGCACACTGTGAGTAATAACACCTGCCTTAAGGAGATTTTTATGTGTTTGATGAGAGGAATGAATGTCATTTCCTTTCTGTTTCTGAGGTGACTTTGCATACCACAGATTGATGGATATTTCTGAAACACCTATTCTGTTGTATTGGTTTTCTCCAATTCAAAGACAGCAATAGTCCCCACCAATCCCAGCATTTCCATCAGGACAAAGCTAAACTATCACTGACCATAAAGAACTCAAGGTATCAGCAGAAATCATTTTGTAGATGAAGACAATAAACCCTTGGGTGATTCACAATCTCCAGGGAGGGGCCCAAGACCCTCCATTAGTCAGTTCTCACCTTATTGTGTCCAGATATGTCTGTCCCACTCTATCCGAATAAACTTTCTTCTCTGGTGAAAACTATTTCTGTCTTAGAAATATCTGTACAGCCACTCATGTATAAGCACACCAAGAGAACTGTTCCCTGCCTTCCACCAGCGAACAAACACACCTTCAAAGGAACAGAACACTCTTGCATGGAACCTTCCTTCGGACATTGCAGGGAGTCCATTCCTCTGCCTTTTCCATCCTACAGGCAGTTACTAGCATAATGCTGTGCATGTGACAGAGGCCACCCAGGGAGTCCATGCTGGTGTCTGCAGAGAATGGCCACAATTGCACTGCATTCCTCTTTCACCCTGCAAAGGGAGATGCTGGGTGGGAGCCGAAGAGATGGCTAATAGTCACAGCACCTACGGAGTGCTTCCTATGGACCAGAAATTCTTCTCAGTTTTTCTCTTGTATCAGAACAGCCTATGAGGTGGGTGCAATTATTACCCCATTTAACAGGTGAAGACAGACCTACACTGTTTAGTAAATTGCCCAAGCTCACACATGTAGTAAGTGGCTGTGCTGAGATTCAAACTCAGGCAATCTGACAGCAAACCACGTGCTCCTAGGAGGGAGGGGAAAGGAAGGGCAGGGACAAAGGATAAAAGGGACAAAGGAGGGGAGGGAGGAAGGAGGAGAGGGAGGATGGAAGGAAAGAAAGGAGGGAGGAAGGGAAGGCGGACGGGCGGGAAGAGAGCAGAAGGTAGCTTATTTAGCAAATCGACTACTGGGTATCAACCTTAGAAGAGTAAATTGTGTCCCAAGAGCCTTCTCCAATAACCATCTAACCACAGGAGAAAAGCACTTTTCTTAAAGAATGGCCCAAGTGACTCAGCCCACCTCCTAGGAAACAGAATCTGAGAGACAAGTCTAAGGGTGTCTTCTCCTGGGAGACGCTCAGGCTTCTGTGAAGGAATCACTGGCAGGATCCTGGGGGACCAGGAGGAAGGACCAAGAGACTGTGAGGCACCAAAGGAAGAGAGGAGAAAGTGTGAAGTCTGTGCATACAGCTTTGCTGTGGCCCCCAAGCTGGCTTCTCCCGAGGGGAGCTTTCTGCCACAGGTGTGACTCGGAAGGAAGAGGGGACAGTCTGTGTGAACACCTTGTTCTTTCTGCCCCACCACCCCCAACTCACAGCTCTTCCCAGAGCTTGGAGTTTCTGCACAGCCCATTCCCACCCGTCCTGGAGAAGGTCCCAAGACTGGGCCTCTCCAGAGTCCCCAGGTGCTGTCACTCCTACCCGTTCTAACATTTCATGACTTCTACTCCTGGTCCCTCTCCAAAATTAGATTGAGATGACGTATCACTTAAAAAGGAAAACGGGCCTTTTGTTTACTTTTTCAAATATTTTCTAGATAATTCTCAGAATACACCTGATAATAACAGGTGTCCTCACACCCCTGGGACATGTTGAAGATGAGGGGAACGGTTAATGGAAAGCAGCAGAGAACTGGTGAGCAAGCCAGGGGAACTTGGAGATTCCACCTGTCCACTGAGCTCATGCCAAGTCATTTCCAACACCGTTTTGTGCTTAACAAAGGAATGTACACTTAATTTTTATCATTAAGGAGACTACTGAAGGCTAGTCATGGTCAGTTCCTTCTTTCTCGAAGTGCAGAAAAATACACCTTCCTTTCTTTTCTCTCTCTCTCTCTCTCTCTCTCCCTCCCTCTCTCTCTTTCTCTCTTTCTTTCTTTCCTGCCTTCTTTCTTTCATTTCTTTTTTTTGTTTTTTTTTTTGGTGGGGGGATGGTGGTGCATTTTTAGAAGTCAAGATCTGTATAATAATTAGGATAAAGAGAAGCAGGATTTTTAACCTCTGAGCCAAAGGCTTCAGTAACTTTCGAGTTCCCCCGAATCTTCTGATTTTCACTTGCGTTCCAAACCACAGTTTTATGTGCAGCTGAAATGACATTTTCTTCCACTGGCAATTTCTGCATTTGTTATTGAGCCTTTGGTTAAGTGCAGGGTGCACCCACTTCACCTTTAGAACGCTGCCCCCGCCTCCAGGAGATCCCCCCCAACCTCTCAGAGTCCTCGTGCAGGCGCAGACACTCTCTTCACAGAAGACGCTGCAGGACCTCGCGTGGCAGGACTACACAGAAGCCCATGTCAGTGATACACTTGTTACAGGAAATGAAAACGGAACCTACGGCTTCACCAGAACGACAGCAGAACTGAAAGTCTGCAAATAAGAACTACAGATGCCAATCGCCGCTTTCCTTCGTGCGAGCTGTATAAGGACACGCGATTCTCCAAGGGACTGCTTTTTCTCCCTAGAGCTCCTGAGTCATCTTGGTTTCTGTATCTTAATTTAGGATTAGCTCCCAGAGCAAGGAAATAGTCAATACTCTGCATTCCCCCGCTTTGGATGCATGTACTAACCAGGAAGATACTTCTCCACCAAAGGCCCACCTCTGGGACGCTTCGCCTGACATAACCTGCTTGTATTTCACTTGACGTTCTCTCTGGCATATTTTAGGAGGCAAAAAACACTTCAAACCCTAATATTTTGTGTCATTTCTGGGTCAAACAATTTAGAGCTTTCTTTAAAAGTACATTGAGATAAAGTCATCATTGATTCTGTTGAAAGAAATGTTAGGCAAAAATAAATGTGACAAATTTATTAAAAATTGAAGGCTAAATGGGTTGAACGAAAGATTTTAAGCCAACCTAATCTGTGTGAGGAGGTCCCTGTTTCAGCTGTGTAAGCCTTTTATCCTTGGGTTCTTACTTTTGATTTGCAGAATCAGCATAGTTAGAAAACACAGAAGGACATACTCGCAAACACCTTTTTGCAGTTCCTTGGAAGTCTAACTTTGATTTCATGCCCATTCTGTAAAGCATTAGAAGGTCAAATGTGTATGGTTTTTGCACTTTGGAAAAGAAGGGACTGACCAAGACTAGCCTTCAGTGCTCTCTTTAATGCTAGTAATTAAGCTGGAATTCCTGAAGAACGACGCGTGTTCCAGCTCCAGCACCTACAATTTGCATATAACCCTCCCACCGGCTTGATCCTTAGAAAAGGCAGTTGAGTTGCGTCAAGATCTGTTTCTGCATTTGTTTTTCTCTCCACGGAGAACATAGCAAGGGGAAGGACTGAAATGAGAAGAAACGTCCAAATCCCAGCTCTGGGGTTATAAACGTATCATGTAAAATATGCATCGTGTCAATATGTTTTCATAAGCATCCATTATTTATTGGCTTGCAGATGTTATTGTTTTTGATTGGAGGTCGTTGGAGGCAAGCTCAGTCCTGCCTTAGCACAAGTATGCATGGCAGTAGGAGGGGCTGAGGCCAGGGAATGCTCAGACAAGTCACTAACTCTCTGGGAAGTAGGGTTAACAACAGTCCCATCACTAGATTATCTACAGGTGTAAAGTAACATTTGTGAATACTACGTACACAGATATAAAATTACCCAAAAATGAATCATTCTGGAAATAAGTTATTCTAGCCAATAGTCATCAGGGCGGTTATCACACATGGCTGTCACTTCTGTATCTGGCCCTAAAACGCTAAAGCACTAGCCTGGACCTGTGGCAGCCACTGCACTAGGGACCCGTGACTTTCCTTTCCCGTCTCCAGCAAACTTGCCCATTTACTTCCCTCCTTGACAGCTTTTTCCTGACCAACTCTGTCTTCAGCCCTAGAAAAAATAAATTGTATAAATTTGAAAGGAATGGGAATTCGTATTTCTTTTTTCACACGTGTTGCCCTGGAGACTCAGAGAGGGTAAGAGCCACTGAGGCAGGCGTAGGTGGACACAGTCCACCATCCCCACGCCACTCCCCCCACCCATAAGCTCACCTGACAGTCCAGTTTGAAGAGGGCACTCCTAGCATTTCTTCAGGGAGTCTCATCCGGCCCCTTTCCTTTTCAATAGAGAAAAGGGTGTAGTTTCTTTGTGCACAGCCCAGGAAACTGAGTCCTGGTCAAATGTGTCAGGCTGCCGTTCCGAGGGCTGGACAGATTTTCCCAGAACAGGTATGAATGGGTGATGGAAGTGTGCGCCCCACCTCACCGCCCTGCCCAGGGCCATCTCCTGACTCAGGCCATCTGTGGGGCGCGGGACCGGGGAGGTGAGTCACAGAATCCTTCTTCCCCTGTGCTGCAGAGAGCCTGCTCCCCTTGACAATGTGCTCAGGGCAACTGGCTAAGACCCTGGTTATTCTAGAGTCCCGAGGTCACGAGCATGCTAGCCAAATAAAGATCTGGATTATGGTCTTCAGTGACACTGCATGTCTGAGCCTCAGGGACTTCCGTTCTGAAGTAGGGTCAGAAATTCTTGCCTTACAGAATTTGGGAGAGAATAAAACAGGACAATATTTGATATGTGAATGCAATCAATACAATAAAATGACCAAGAACCAGGAACATTAAGAAATGAGCGATCCTCGTAGCCTGTAGAAAAACAATGTTAAATTTGCTGCCATGGTTTGTTTATTTGATGTTACTCAGATTTTGTTTTGTTTTAAATCATCAACCACACAGGACTCTTCTTATACCATCCACCCCCACCCTCTTTTAATACCTCTATCAGAAACGGACGAACATGAACTCATTAAACCTCAGCATGCTTTATAAAAGCCTGTCAGGCTTAGACATGACTCCTCAGATTTGCTGATTGGATACGAAAAGGCAAAGCCTTCACCAGCGTCTTCAAGGCTTTGTTTAATCAGACGAGGATATTTACTAAATCCACCTGGGATCATTTGTTTCTCTTTCACTCAGCTTCTGAAATTCGCCTCAGTGTCAACTGGACGCATCACTGCGGAGCTTGCCATCATGGTGGAGTTTAGCTTGGCTGACATGGGTGTGGGGAGCAGCACCCCAACAAAAAATGGGAAACCGACTAACCTATCCAGAAACAAAAATCTCATGGCTCAGTGCCTCTCCAGTGTGAGGTGCAAGTGTTGAGTGTCATTTGGGCAGCATCCAGGCCAGGCTATTGATCGGGAGCCAAATCTGGTCACTGTCCTCTGTTCCATAGTGAGCACTGGCTTAAGATTCCAGGCATCAATCCTGGCTGCCAAAAGCTTAAAAATCTAGCTCTGACTATACATTAAAAACCAAAATCCAAAATGTTGCTTGCACAAAGAGGTTTAGCTGCAGATATCCAATGTAGAAAGTACAACTTAGCAAATGACTACTAATGCTCTTTGACTTACTAGGGGGTTACATCCTGAGAAACCCATTTTAAGTTGAAACGAAGTCAAAAATGCATTTAATACACCTAACCTACTGAACATCATAGCTTAGCACAGTCTATCTTAAACATGCCCAGCATTTACATTAGCCTACAGTCTAACACAAAGCCTATTCTATAATAAAGTGTTGAATATCTCATGTCTCTTATTGAATACTGTATGACAGTAAAAACAGAGTGTCATATGGGTACTCACAGTAGGGTTTCTGCTGAGTGCATGCTGCTTTTGCACCATCGTGAAGTTGGAAACTCTAAGTTAAACCATCATAAGTCGGTGACCATCTGTATTTCTTCTGTTTACCCCGCAGTACCTGAAGGCAAAACCTTCTCTTAATGGTCTCTGCCACATCACACGATAGCACGAGAAAGCCTTGCTTGAGCCTAGCTTCCGGGTGTGAGAAGAAATTTAAACACACTCATAAAATACGAACACCCATTCATTTATTGAAGATAGCTAATGGTCTGTGATAAAGGCAAAAGTCTATTAGCCAAACAAAGATTTCTCTAGCTTGCTTGACGTCCAAACAGCAGGACGGCTCACTATTCTTCCAGCAGCCATGGTAGCTGAACTGTGGCATACACACAAAATACAAGGGAAGGCCTCTTTGATTTTGGGGGGTGGTGGGAGGTGAAACAAAGATATGAAAAATGAAGAGTAGTAATGGTGATTGGAAATCCAGGTAGACAGGGTGAGGGTTGATGCTGGTGCAATCCATTCTTTACACGCCATACACGACTTGCTCAAGATTTCCAAGGTCACAGAAGCTGTGATGTGTATGATTCAGTAAGAAGCAAACAGGGGTGGATCCAGAATACTTGGGTTCTTGTCTTGGCTCTGTCACTAACACCGTGATCTTACTACATAATATTACATAACATTGGTATTTCAGATGTATGGGAAATAATCATCCGTCAAAAGATACTCTCAGTGTTGAAACTGGCCAGAGACTGAAAGGAACCTGTTGAGTTGGATCTTTTCATGAGTTTAAGTTCTACAGGAGTTAGATGCAATATCTGCATAGCCCCAGGTGCACATCTATAAGATGTTAGCTCTCAGGGTGGCACTGGAAATTGAAGTGGGCTACTCCATCCAGTGGGTGTTGAGCTCTTGCCAACAGGTAAATTCTTCCTCTCCAGCCTCTGCACGCAAAGGCATCCTGAGCTCCTGGCATGGACTTGGACATCAGGTACAGAATCTCATCTATCCTCACAATAAACTCAACAGGTAGACATTCTTATCCCTATTTTAGAGAGGAAGTGAAACTTCCAGAGTTTAAGTGACTTTTTAAGTTCTCATGGTTAGAAACTGCTGGAGCTGGCATTCAAATCTAGTTCTGTTTGATTCCAAAGCACATCCGTCTGTTCATTTATGGCCTGTACAAGGCACTTATCCCAATGGGTTGAGAGGCTCAGTCTGTCAGCAATGTCACTGCAGTGGTAGAAACAGGACAGAGAGCTGGGAGTGGGCACAAAAGGGCAGAAAGGATGCAAAAGGGAAATTTCCCCAAGGTAGTAACTGGGCTGTTCGTCAGGCAGGTGCAAACATTTTTTGTGGTCTGTGCACACCGAAGTTATCTCTGCATTTGTTCAGTCTCTGTCACTGTATCTCCATCCCTCAAACGCAGCAAGCACTGACCTTCAGATTGACGGGGTAGCATGTAGACAATGTGCTCTGTACTCCCGAGTCATGCAAATAAAGACTGACTTGATCATTTCAAAACAATGACACTATTAAATTTAGCTTATGCTTGGTGGTGTCATTATCTTTGCTAAGCTTTCCTCTGCCAGCAATACCTGTCTATCCAAAAGAAAAGAACCCTCAGTAGTGGGCTGATCATAAAAACTGTGACTGATCATAAAGCAAAGATGAAAATCGTCTTTACGATGCGCATGTGCACAGAAGAAGCTAGAACAGCTCTTCCCTGGGAGACCTAAAGCAGACGGATGATTTTATGGCCAAATGGGGCAATCTTAATTTCTACCTGTTACTTTGTTAGGTCACTTGCTGTCAGTGAGGGAACCAGTAGCAGGAATGGTGAAGAACAGGCACATTCCAGAACAGCCGAGGGCTGAAGCCACACCAAGGAGCCAGCGGTGCCTTGCACGAGCTGCTCGTGACTTCCTCAGTGTTTGCACATTGAAGGAATAAATCCCGCATGACAACTCTGGGAGGTTATATTTCAAATTATTATTTTCTGTTTTACAAAGAAGAAATTACAATAGTAACCTACATTCCACTGGACTGAGATACACACTGCCCGCCTTAGAGCCAGGTCCTAGGCTAAGCACCTCACCTATATGATTTCTAATTCTAGCAACAGCCCATCACATTTGCTCCTACTGACCCCAACCTTATGAATGAGAGTTTCAGGCAGGGGAGATTGAGAGGCAGCAGCATCACTAACTGGAACACAGTCCAACTCGTCACGGTGCTGTTCTGTGCATCTGCTCCTGATAGCTGCACACCCATCTGAGGAATTTGGTAGATGGGGATTTCTGCCTCAAAGAGGCAGAGTGTCTTGGCCAAAACCACAGAGCTAGTGGTGAACAGGGGCTGGAGCCCAGATCTCCAGGATCTGGCACATTTAATTTGTTGCTGAGATCTCCTGAACGGATATTTCCCCATGAGTGATTACAAAAGACAGATGGTATGGAAAGAGTTGCTAAAAAGGAATGATGGCATTTGAGAAAAGTTTATGTTAAAGGGGCCTGAGACAAGAACAACCTGACTCTAAGTCAGCATCGGGGTCAAGGTGGAGCAAGGTCACATTTTCTAGGGGTGTTGTAGATATGGGAACTGTATCAGACAGGTGCACACAGGTTTTCTCACTTACTACTGCAGCCCTTTGAAGGGATCCCATTGCACAGAGGAGATAAAGACACAGGGCACTCCCATGACCCACCCATGGTGTGCAGAGGCACCAGGAAGGGATTTGAGCTCCTCTTTCCCATCTCAAGGACTCACCATCTCATGCTACCTTTAACCAGAAAAAGACCACATGCACTTTGCAATGTCCCTCATGAAACGAAAATAAGATGAGCAGTGAAAGCTTAATCATCCAGCTGACCTTGAGGACAAAGATGACCATTCTGCTTTAATGTAGTGAAATAAACATCAAGTGGCTTGCAAGGAAAGAGCAGGAAAAGGCAGCATGTTGTGAAAAAGGAGGTTTGGAATTTGGAGACATTTTAATCAGTCTTCTAGGAACACCCCTTTTATTGCTCATGTGCAAAAGGATCGTATCCAGAATTAAAAAGGTTTTGCAATTTGTGTAGCAATGAGGAGTCAGAGCAGTTGATTATTTAAATGTAATGACAAGCACAGAACTTGCTTAGATAAGGTTTCACTTTCATTTTCCTGAGTAGCTCTGTTCAGAGGAATGTGGTTTTTCCTGAAACACTAAATGCGTTTGTAGATTTGGGAGATGTCCTTTAAATTAATATGAAGTTGAAACAAAAAGAGCTCGTGTAGGGGATGCCCAGGTGGAGATAAGTCTTACTAATGTTGTTTTATTCAGAACCAACTTGACAGCATTGTGGATTCCCCTGATCAATTTCCTCTGATCTTCAACTACTTCATCTTCTCAATAATCTTCTCATCTAAGGAGAAATGGGAGAGGAAGAGAATAAAATACAAAATGGGTGATTGGTCTTATGTAAAGCCCTCCGGGCAAAAAAATTACCAGAAAATGTTTTGGATCAAATGGATAGTTGGATTTTACTTAGAGATCCTCCTTAGAATGAATATTTCCAAGATGTTAGAGAGAAGAGCAAAGTAGTAACAGAAGCAGATTCACTTGTTCATTCATTCAGTCATTGAACAAGCATTTCCAGGCATTCAGGAGTCCAAGATGTCAAATTACATACACACGATTACTAGCCCAAAGGAACTCCTTCTCCAGGGAGGGAGAGAGAAAGGTGAAGCCCAGAGCAGAGGTGGACGCTGAGTCTTGCAGGGCTTCTCATCCACATCTGAAATGCATCGCGCCTCAGGAAGGATGTGCCAGACATTCACTACGATTCAACCACCGCATACTAGAAATGAAAAATTCTGTTCGTTCCATGTTCAGCTCCATCCTGGGTATTCGATGGTAGAATCTTTAATGGTTGTTGGGAAGTAAAACATTCCTCTGCCACGTGTTCTCACAGACAACAAGCCCTGAGCAGGGCAGGTGTGGTCTGTGGCCACAATGCATTGCCCTGGCAACTTCTCATCTGATCAAATCACACACAAGCCAGAGGGGCCATGAGCAAGATGGTGCAGGAGCTGTGGGTGGACACTGACGTGAACATAGATCATCACTGTGGTCAAAACCAGAAGCAGGTACTGAGCATCGACTCTGCACAGACACTGCGAGGTGTGGGCTGGGGCCACATATGAACAACCTTCGCTTTGAAAGGACAAGCTCTCTAGCTGTGCATTACAAACGATAAATGAAAGCGTAAAGGTATCTCACACTAAGTATCCAGTAAGGTGCAAATAAGAAGCAAAGGAACAGAAGCTCAGACTGGCTCTTAGGCTCCTCTGGTGGCCAACATTTGAGAAAAGGTGGAGGGACCCAGCATGAAGCCTGAGCAGGTGAATGAATGAAGTGTGGGCTTGGCTCCAGTATCATCTAGCACTGGCCTGCACAGAGTTCAGCTGTGAGTAGTGGAGAAGGTGATCGCAGGGCCAACCACAGACAATAGAATACAGAGGTGGTTCTGCAGCGTATTTTATATAAGAGCACCTGTTACTTTTGTAATGTCTAATTTGAGAAATTAATGAAGTGGCTAAACATAGTATATTATGGTAGTGGGAAGACATGGGCAGGGCTGTCTCTCTGGCCCTGTCTCACACTGACTGTGTGGGTTAATTGACTGTGCCCCAGGTCCATCCCTGCAAAATGAGAATAATAACGGCTGCGTGATCACCAAACCAGTGTCCTCACCAGGGGCACACTGGCCATTTTGTGACTCACAAGGGCCATCTGCATCAGACTCACCTGGAGTGCTCATCGGTTGAAAAAAAACTGCCAGTGAGGCTCTTTTAGAAACAAGTGAATAGCAACCCCAAAGCAACACCACCAACAACAAAACCCTCTGCAAATGTATGGTGTTTCATGTCCACGAAGGATAATGAAGGCACGGGGCACACGTTTGTGGAGGTCATGCCCATGGGAAGGCTGGTGAGGATCACAAACAGGTGAGTAAAACATAACAATGAACTAAAACAGAACACAATAAAGAAAACAAACCAAGTACATCTGAATGCAAGTATGATCGTAATTGCACAGAACCTGTGCCACATTAAATTGGTTTGTAGTGCACAGACTGATACTTTGTGATATATGGGGTATTTCATGCACTTAATTCATTTAGCTAAAAATATGCAATAAATAATGCAATAATTTCAGAGGACCATGATAAGACATCTGTGTGGTGGTGACTTAAGCAGAATCCTCCTGACTCAGAAGAATTGGGCCAGTTTCAGAATTTATAGCCACTCATGAGGACTGTAGGAACAATTGGGACTTCTGGGTCCTTTGTCCTTTGTCAAAACCACAGTAAATTCAACTCATTGAATGTGTTGGTCAATTCAATTCTGCCATTGGTTGGTATGTTCACGGCTTTGACAGGAAAGCGTCTTCCTCAAAGACTTGCAGAACTTCCTTCCTGCGAGATTTCAGTAGCACAGTGAGCATTGCAAGAGGAAAGTCCTTTACAGATTCTAAAGATACAGCATAATATTTTATGCTTGTCCTTCACTGAATTTACTGAAAAATTATGTCATGCAAACTAAACACGAGTACATTTTCCTAATGCTAATTTTAAGGGAAAAATCCATTTTTAAATAAATTCTATAGGAAGAATGAGAATTGTTTTCCTGATTAAGAAATAACTATGTACCACACCATAATAGTAATTATCAACTATTGGTTATTTGTCATAGTCTAGGCCATGCACTAAGTCCTGTAGGTACTTCATCTCTACTTCTCCAACAATCCTGAGAGATTTCCCACTACTCCCATTTTAGAGATGAGAAAAACACAGCTCAAAGGGTTGAAGCAACAATCACAAAGCCAGGAATTAGTGAAGTCTTTATCTGGACCTTCCATGTGGAAAGACACACCATTGATCGCCTAGAACATAATAGGGTAAATACCCACCCTTTACAAATATAACTCTTAGAAACCCTTAAAAACAGTAACTATAGGTTCTGTGACTGTTGAAAGTTTCCAGGGAAATTCACAGCTTGAAGAAAGAGCTACAGGCTGCTTGGTCACAATTTCCCCACATTTTTGTACACGTCTGATTTCAGCTGCCAACCCAACTGGTCATGAAAATACACGCATCCTTAAAAGGTGACTTCCCTGGTTGCCTAAGTACAGGAAGGTCGGTGGCTGGGTCATGATTGATTAATGGTGAAACATTAATGGGGATCCAGAAGCTGTGGGCAAGCTTCCCCTCTCAAACCCCATAAACCTGTCTGGTGAGGTGACGGTGTGACTGGCCCTGTTCACATGGTCCCCTCCTCTGGCCTGACCTTAGCCTTGAGGAGGTTGCTGTGTTACACACCGGAGAAGCCCAGAAGCCTGAAGATCTGTGGGGACCATCCACAAGCACTTCTACTTATTGCAGCAAAACTCCATTCACATTTCTTAGTGAACCTCTCCTCAGATCTAAGGGGTATTGCTGAGAGCAACGTCAGAAACAGGGGGCTTTCTAGTGACCTCTTACCCTACAAATCCTCCAGTAGCTCCGGTCTCCTCGTCTCTATCTTATAACAAGGCATGAGGAAGATCGGTATTTACACTTGCATCGTTATAGTTCAGTGTTTCTAATCCGTAGCTAACACTAACACTCACTTTAAATTATGTTCACTAAATGTTTTATGTATTTGAGTTTTGTCCAAAGGCAATTTTACCACAAGGAATTAGATTTTTAAAATGGGAAACCATACCCACACACACACGTCTCATGGTGAGCCAGCTTGCTCTAGCTTTTGAGCTTACAAATAAATCACCTATTTTGCAGAGGATAGTAAATTGTACATGGAAAGTGAGGGTGATAGTGAAGGGTTTTTTCAAATTCCCATTGGAACGAGCAGATTTGGAACACCACGTTTCACTGCCATCTTGCCTGTCCTACTTTCTCATCTCCTCAACAACACAAACAGGAAAATAGATACTTGGGGAGTACCGCCTGGATTCCAAGTGAGTTAATTGACAATGTCAGTGCATGTCATGACCTATGTTGCACATCTGGAAGCAAGCCCTGCACAACCACAGTGAAACGTGGTAATGTAAAACTTAAGAAATCACAGGAAACAGAGCTATGCTTGGTTGATACGTGCAAGTCACCCATCAATGACCTTGGTCATTGACAAAGGACAGGTCTTAGGAAAATGGTCACATATAACATGGTGTACAGTTCTCTATCATGTAAGCATTTGAGTTTTTAAAAAAAGTTAATTGCTTATGGCAGATTTGATTTGGGGGCTTGTAATTAAAGGAAAAGTTCCAGAGATCCTGTGATTTATTTTTTGCACAGATTATGCAAAGGGAGCTAAATGCGAGGTGCAGCACCTGGGGTTTGGAGGGGCTCATATTGACTATGGGCATCCTGTTGATCTGCCTTTTATTGAAGATTCCACAGTGACAGTTCAGTACAGGGTGGCTCCTAACAGGACATGTGGGACCCAGATTTGTTCTCCTCTTTGTCTCTTCTCATTCACAGTCATTTAGAAAATTCTCATTAAAATTACTCAGAGTGAAACAGAAAGACCTTGTTATAAAATAAATCTAGTTAAATACACTTTGTTGTATTGCCTCATTTGTGTGATGCATGGACCTAATTTTCCTCTCTTTGTATCTTAACTATGTACATTAGGTGATTCCTGCCAATTAATGTAGAATGTCACATCCCCAATTGCTTTCTCTATCTTCTTAAACATTAAAAATAAATACGTGCCATCTGTCTCATATCTTGAAAGCAATTCAAACTGGTTACTTTTGTTTCCTCAAGGATTACAGCACAGCATTAGTGCTTCTGGATTGTGAGAAAGCTCTGTTTCCATTTCACAAATGTAATGTTATTTTAGGGTGAATCCTACAGATTGAGCAGAAGTCTCTCATGAGAGTTTGGGCAAGACAGAAAGCCGTGTACTGTGGTGATTAAAAACATGGTTTTTGGCATCCAAGAAACCTGGATGGGGACATTGAGCCTGCTGTAAGCTGAGTCACCTTGGGAAAGTGGTGTAACCTCTTGAAGCCTCAGTTTCCTCATCTGTGAAGTGGATATAACACCTACTGTTTGAAGCACTACTATGGGAATGATATACATGTGAAATGTATTGTCTACCCACTTCCTAGTTAAGGGATAAGAAGTAGGTAGTAAGTATCATCATCATCATCATCACATTTTTCAAGGGGAATAATTCACTCTGGGGAGGAGTGTTGTTAAAATAGTTCATGGAAGCATAACGTTAAAATATAAGAAAGGAGTTATGTATAAAAGCAGTGTTCTTTCTCTGTAGCAATTAAAATATAAAAGTGAGAAATTTTTCTCCATTGCTTCCATTATCCTTTGAGCATATAGGTCAACTTGGATTTGAAATGGAATTAGTGAGATAGGGAAACTTGGAGGACTTTGGATCCATTTATGGCTACAATAGCACTTTTTGAAAATATTTTTTTTCAAAATAAATAAAATGGTACACTATAAAGCACCAAATGCCTGAAGAAATTAATTATAATTAAAGGGGCAATACAGTCTGAGAATGATGTGTTACATTCTGAGAGCAATTTTCCGCAACAATACTTTCTCCTGTAGCATAAAAGAAAGCTCCCTAGATCTGAGCTGAGCACTCTGAAGATGCTGAACGTGTAATTTGAAGTCCACCCTATACTCACAGACCACAGAATTGTAGTGCTATAGAAAATGCTAACTACATGTGACCTATCCCAAACTACTTTAGTAATAAGCAAACTGAGGCCCAGTATAGCTCAGCAAATTGCCCCAAAGCACACAGCTTGTTAGAGCTAGAATAGTTCCTTTCTTTTAGCTAGGTTTCAAAAAATTTGTTAAGCAGAGTGAAATTGTTTTACTTCTATGAATATCCTAGGTTTGCAGCTGATTCCTTCCATGATGGTTCTCCTAAGAGCCTTATTTGAACATAACTTGGCTGTTTGGCACAGTCTTTGCATGACAAAGTGGTCAAGTCTTAATAGTAGCTGAGAATGCATTATCAAGACTTTATTTAGACTGTACAGTCAAGGCAATCCAACTATTAGTCATCCTGACATGTGTTCCAGAACATAACACACCCATGAGCACTGGCAAAACTGTCATCTGCTCTGTGCACCCTGCCTACCACAACTCCTTCCAAACTGCTGATATTTTTACCATAGTTACGGAAAGTAAAATACTTAAAAGTTCCTAATCTGGGCATGCATTGAAACCTTCCCTTCCCCATTACAAAATTAAAAGCACCTTGCATAAACTCCACACATTTAGCAAAGTGAAGGTATACTGGAAAGAAAGCAGTGAATATGTGAGTCACCTGGAATAGAGAACACCCTTACCATCAAACTGATGAAAACACACATTGATTGTACCCAATCACTATTGATTGGCTTAATATAATCTGAAAACAGATGGATCAGTTATCACTGATCCACACAGTGAAATAAAACTGAGACTGACATCTAGAGCTACCCACTAAAAACATTCTAAAAGACAAAATCTTCCTATTTGCAAACAAACTCTGCATCCCCTTGCCCTTTTAAAGAGATATAAAATCATCTGGAGATGATGCAATCTTTTACTTTCTGCCCTACTTTATGGGTTGAAGCAGAGAAGCCTGCGGGTAAGGAAGAGTGGGTTCAAGAAGGCCAGGGGAATGGCTTTCTGGCCTGGTGTCTTTCCTCTGTCACCTTCACCCTCCCAGACACAGCTCAGCCAGGTGGGCAGCCAGATGGAGTCAGGGAAGGCAGGCCCAACTCTGCATAACTGCGTAACTGGAACTGGAACGGGGCTGCTGGAGCTTGGGGGAAGGGAAAGGGACATATTCATGCCTCTGCCATATATTCTCCTGGCATGAGTGACAGGAGGATAAAACCCAGCAAGTGTTTTCTTACTGTGCTGCAAAGCCCCCAAAAACCAATGCTTGTTTTTGTCGGTCTTAAGAGAAGAGTACTCAATGCAATTTAGGGACAGCAATGTCAGTCTCCTCACTACAGGCTGTGGACAGTTGAGAGGAAGGGACTAAAACAAATGGCCTGCAGGGCTGCACAACGGAGATTTCCCCGGGGGAAGAGCCAGGGTGATTCATCCAGTGGGAAGTTGTTTCATCAGCCCCCCAAAAACAACCAGACTCAAGATGCTGATAAGAATTCTTTTATGTTATTCCAATAAAAAATACATTCATACAGAAATATAACAATCTTGCAAAAAACAATTTCAAATAAAATCTTGTAAAACAAAATTTTACAAAAATCTTACAAAGATTCTTTAGATAACAGGGTGCTTCCAAAAACAAAAAAAAGAAAGAAAAGAAAAAGAAATTTCACTAATAGAAATTTTTCTTTTTTTTTTAAATTTCAAGCAAAAAGTTTCTGCTTGATTGAGGCTCAGTTATCACCTGAACAGAATGTACTTCTTTATGTACCTGCTCATTATGAAAATTACAGGCATTGACATGTATGGCCCCAGCCCCGCCCAGCCAAACAACTCCAGTGGTGTTTTTCATAAGTGAGACAAGCCAGTGCAAGTTTTTCTTTCTTTCTTTTTTTTTGGTCTTTTGTTTACCTTCTTGCTTAATGGAATTGTTATGGCTAAGCACACAGCAGGGCCAAAAAAGGAGTTTTCCAAAACCCAGCAAATCAAGTGCTTGGATTTCGAATTGCCAAAAGAAAAGTGCATTTTCCCCCTAAGCAAATTGAAATGAGTTCTTTAGGTAAATGTGTTCATCAGCCCAGATTAAAAAAACCAGTTACGTGAGCTTTAATCATCGCTCATCTCCAGGAAGATCAAACAAAATACCAGCCCAGCCAGACTCACATGTATATGTATATATGTGTGTGTATATATATATATATAAAGAAAAGATCCACACCCACGAACCCACAGCGGGATGAAATATCAGCTGTCCATGCTGTGGTATGCCAATTTGGGGAAATTACTCCTTGGAAAAACTTGGAAAATCTACATGCTGGAAAAAATAGCTTCATTTGCATAAAAAGTGTTCTAAAAAGAATCCCTGTGATTAGCTTAGGTTAGATCTTCTAATAAGGCTGACATTCAAAATAAAAACCTTAGTGTGTCTGAGTCTGACTAGCGCTCCAGTATTCTGTTCACGCCACTTCTGAATGGCCAAAGGGACCCTATTCCAGAATTGCCAATAGCAACAAGCAAAGTCAGCAGTGTGGAATAGATTCAATGCCAAGAAAGTCTTTAGCAAATCATTAAATTAAAGATAAAGCCTCTATAAAAGTTAGATTATAGCTTTCATTTTACCTCCTTTATGGCCATTTTGAAATATTTCTTCACAGGCTGTGGACTTTTCTAGCAAAACATTCTAGTTTCTCCTTAAAAAAAATATTTATATATTATCTATATATATAATATATATATACACACATACACATACTGTACACACAAATATACATACACAAGAATCCTGCCAACTTTTTAAAAAAAGTAGTATACCTTCTGTATTACCAACAGATAGCTAGACAGGTACATGAAACTTGTGCCTTTTAAGCAAATACACTAACATTGTTTCATACTCTGTATCATTAATGTGTGGGAAATGTTACATATTAAATACAGCCGGTGTGTGGTCTATACACTTGTTGTGCAAGATCTATGTGACAGTTCACGGTGGCAGAATTGGTCAGATCTTTCGATTATCATGTGTTTTCCATTTTAACACTGATAGTCAAGTTGTCTAAAATATTGAACAAATACTGACAAGTTAAGGGAGTTTTCATCTATTTGTCTTTGTGAAGGAGGACCTAAAAGAGGTTTTTTTTTTTCTGTATTATACATTGATACAGTACAATGCCAGGTGAAAAAAGAGCCTTAATAAAGCATGCATCACCCATACCCCTGTGTGAGACCCCCACAAAAGGGGTCACTTGCATAAGGCACCATTATGAAGGTCAACAGTGCATTAACAGCTAGAAAACCAGAAATTAGTCCTCAAGGCATAAATAAGAGAAACATAGCTGCATGAGAAAACAGTTCTAAGCTTTAGTGGTTTTATCCACCCAACTGAGAAAAATTTTAGTTCTCAGTCTACTGTAACATCAGACCAGCAATTCCCAGCCCCAGCTTTTTGACTCAGTATATGTCCAATTTCTTCAAAGGGCATCACAAAAACCTCCAAAAACTTAACTTAAATTCAGAATCATTTAAAAACTAATCCTATGCTGCACGACATCTTTCTGGAAGGGAGTGGTACGAAACTGAATGGGGGAAATATTGTGTATTGCCAGGCCCAGGTGGCTAGGGATTACTGTATTAGACAAATTGTATCTTAGCTGCTCATTAACTGGAATCAAGATTGCAGTCCTGATTTAAAAATGGAAAAGCATACAGTTTCCCAGACCATGCATGACTTTTTGTATTATAAGGAAAAGTATCATTGTGTTATATTTGTAAATACACAGCTTATACAATGGGTTACAAATGAGCTCTGTTGTAGCAAGTAAAACAAGCTACTTGACACATTGCACGTTTAATAGCTGCACCAGACACCAAAAGTTCCTTTCACACAGGAAAGGGGTAAAGAGGCTCCCCTTCCCCATACCACTCACCGCTCTGGGGTCCTGAGTTCCCACTCCCACCCTCCAGGTTTTTCCTTTTTTTTGTTTTTTGTTTTTTGTTGTTGTTTTTTGTTTTGTTTTGTTTTTCTAAGGTGCAGACACCCCCCAGGAAATGACTGGTGGTTGTCTCATCTCACGGTATACTCCTTACACACAAAACATTCAAACTACTTTTTTCCTGTCTCTTGCAGTCTCGCTGCCACAAGGAGAAAAAGTTTACCTCATCATACAGTCAGTGATAGATCCTCAACATACAGTCAACCCAACCATTAACATTCTCAGTGCGCATGCTCACGGCAAAGGCTCAGGAGCCACTCAGAAGGTGAGGACCAGTGGCAACTCCAGGGTCACCCAGACACCACGCACCACGGTGCAATGCCGCTCCTTACATGACTGTGTAGCCCTCGAAAGACCTTCCGAGGAGAGGTCCTGGAGGCAACTGGGTGGGGTGCAAATGGCATGCTTTGGCTGGAACACGCATCCCTCCTTCCATGGCCATCTCTCAGCCTGGAAGCCTTTTAGCCTACAGGATTCACTTCTCTGCCCCCTCAGAGGTGCCTCTTCATGTGCAGGGCCAGGTGGTCGGACCTGGAGAAGCACCTGCAAGGGCAAACCGGAAGCGGAGAAGTTAGGTTTCCACCCTTGCTGTGTTACGGACCAGCATCTCACTCCCCTGTATAGCCTGGCCTGATCACTCTGGGGGCAGAGGCAGGGCTCTCCTCAGAGTCACTGCCAAGGCTTTCAGGGGCAGGAAAGTGTAAATGAAGGACGTCTCCAATCAGCAGCTAGTTATTTCTTTGCAGAATTTAAACTGACCTCATTTTTAATCTTCATATCTGAAAACTATTAAAGGCCAATCTTCAACAAGTATCAATGAAATCACCCTATTCTCATGTACACCTGGTACACTTCTTCCTAACATGGACAATGAACATATTAGAGACTTTCTAAAAGCTCCTAGGCTTAAAAGAAACGTCAGCCAATGGCATGTCACCGTCTGCCTTCCTTCAAAAGTCCGCAGGACACCTGTTCTGGTCACGGCATCCCACAGCCCATGTCTCTTTGGCAGAGCAGCCCTCATGCACGTACCTGTCACAGTGAGCGCATTTAAAAGGCTTGGCACCGGTGTGCTTTCGGAAGTGTCTGGTTAACTCATCACTTCTTGCAAAACGCCACTCACACCCTTCCCATGAGCATCTGTAAGGCTTTTCTCCTGGGAAGAAAGCACATGACAGACACACATGACTTCACTGACATGCCGAGAGTCAACACAAGCACTGGCAGGACGCAAGTCCCAGGTCCCAGGGGCTTCAGGAGTTCATAAGATGCTTTGGTTAGGGACAGTGCCTGGCCATTGCAAGGAAACAAGCCCAAGCTCCTTCCGGAAATAGCCTCAGGCCTCCAATTATTGTCCCAGGGACCCAGGTTTGGCAAGGCCCATGCTACTGCAATCAAAGTTAACGTGTAACAATGACAATTACTCAGACTGGTGGAATACTTGCAGGGTGAGGTGTCAGCCTGCTGGACCTGCAGCCATGTCGAGGGCAGAGTTTTATTGCTTTCTCCATGGAAACTGTTTCTCTTCAGCACTGTTTTGTTTCTTACTCACATCCCTGTGGAATGAGTCTTTGCAGTTTCCTCTGAAACCTGCCACATTTCTGCACAACTGAAGTCATGCGTTTCTGGGAAACCCCTTCCCAAGGTCTTCAAATCACTTTCTAATCACTTTCTAAATGACATCCAAATGACCAAGTGGAATTCATTCCTTGGTCAAATTATACATATAAATTAATAGAAGTGCTACCTGAGAATATAAAAAATTTCCAAGGCCAATCCTAGAGTGTGCTGTTGGGACAGACATGGGGCTGGTTCCCAGGAAACCTGGCTCCTGATCTCAGCTGTCATCAAGTCCTTTCAGGACCCTGACTTGATCTCTCAGCAATTTCCTCTCAAACTGGTAAGAGTTTGCACATTGTGATCTCAAAGATCCTTCCCAACTCTAAATTTTCTGTGATTCTTTACCAGTTAACCTAAAGACTGTCATGGTACTTTTAGATGGAATTTTTATCTAATTTATGGCATTTCATTAAGAAGTCGTTGTTGCCATTTTAAACGGTATCAGAATACACAGAAGAACTCTCCATAAATACCCATTGATCAATACTGCTGCACATGGGTCCTGCTGAGGTCTCACACCCTCACTGTTAGCACTAGCACACTCCAACGCTGCAACCCTGTCTGGACCCTTTCATTTCAGAAACTAAGGGGCAGCTCAACAGAATGTGACACACGGACACTGGGGGACAGGCACATGGGGCCTTGACCAACCAGATTGCTGAAGTGGGTGGAGGTTTGGCTGTCAATGGAAAATGTGATCTAGCATCTTGTTTGTTTAATCTGAGAGTGCTACCCATTCGTCCAACTCGAATGTCCAGTCTCTAAGATTCTACTCTGAACTCCCCAAAGCCCCAATTCTTTGGTGGAGAGAATTTAGGAGGTGAGGACTGGTCTGCTCTGACCTCACTCTGTGGTGCCCCGGCTCCCTTCCAGGGCTGGTGGGATTCAGTGACACCTGCCAGCGGCCGAGACCTCCCTGGCCCATGAAGGGACTGACCTGTGTGCGTGCGCTGATGTGCTTTCAAGTGGGAGCTTTTGGTGTAAACTTTCCTGCAGCCATTGAAGTGGCACCGGTGCACCCTTCTCCTGCCGTCTGGGGAGGCGTCACCACTGCCCTTGTCCCCGGGCTTCCCTGAAGTCCCGTTGCGCACCTTTCCTGGCGAGGGCAGCTCACTGGACACACCCCCCCACAGTTGAGAAGGATCCCTACTCAGTTCTGGAGAAGAAGGAGGTGTGGAGGTGACGGAGGAACTCAAATTTCCCGAATTGACCAAAACTTCGCCAATGGGGTCAGAGGTAAACTTGGCAGTGGGTGAAAGCTCCTCTGAGCTGTCAGAAGATTCGCTGCTGACGTCTGAGTTTAGGCTGTTGGTCTCTATGTTGTAACTAAAGCTTGGACTGATCGGCGTATCCTCTGGGGGACTAGAAGAAATCTTCAGTTCAGATTCCTCCTTTTTCTCCCGAGCCAGAATGATTTTGGTCCACAGATCTTCCTGGCTGTCAAATTTGATCTCTGAGGCTGAAACATAGCAGGGTTCGCTCTGGAGGTAACGTTCCAACTCTAGGCAGGTCTGTGCAAAATGAACCGAGAGGGCACGTGATTGTGACTACTGCCGAAAATGGAACCAAAAGCACATTTCCAAAAACATGCAGGAACAAAGGACAGATAAACTGTTACAGTGCCACTACCGCTAAGGGTGCAAAACCTCTCATAATTAAGAATCTGTGTCCTTATGAAAGTTAGAGGACACCTGGTTCTAGGAAAGGGTAAGAATTCATTAGAAAAAGCAGTGGGCAAAACCTCTCTGGGCTTCCTCAGTATTGGACATAGTGCCACAATGAGCGATGATCACTAAGTCAGTTTTTGTTGTTGTTGTCATAGTTACCAGTGTTGACATTTCTAATGAGTTTCCAGTACACAAGAGAACCAGCCTCACAGACATTCCACTCCCCCACCCCAACAGGTTTAACAAGATTATCTGACATTGTCAAGAACCATGTGTACTAAGGAAAGCCCCAGCCATCCGCCCTTCCCACACCACACGCGTCCACACACAGGACGGAAAGACTGCACGGCACACAGAGTGTTCCCTCTTGGAGACACAGCTGGTAACACAGGGCCACACTCAGAGCAGACAGCAGCTAGCTGTCTGTATTGAGAACTTCAACGGAGCTGCAGAGAAAAACATCCATTTCCTGTGTAGCTGAGACCTAGTATGTTTTCAAGGAATGCCATTTCCAAGTGCAGGGCCGTGCGTGCCACAAAACTTTAATTACTTCTACAGTGGTCAGAGAAAAACAAGCAGCTTCAACAACAGGAGTGGAGGAATACTTCCAGAATGGCCATCTGCTATTGTGGAGGATGCAAGGGGGAAATTACTCCATGGCCCTGCTGGGAGTCCCACAATGAACAAGAACTTTATCTACTGGCCAAGAGTACAACTGTATGAGTCATCACTCCTATTTCTTTCACGCAATGCCAAAGGAGACTTCCTTTTGAAATTCTGTCCAGCAGCCAAATAAGGACCCGGTTCAAAAATATACATGCAGTGTATCATAGACAAAGTGCCCCTCCCCAGCCCCGCAACCAACCTTTCAAGAAGCTACAACTGCCGAGATCAGCATCCCCTCTCCCCACCATTTCAAACTTTCTAGCCACTGGAAAAGAAAAATGGTAGGAAACATTTTAGGATTAAATTATGTCTGCCCTGATTTTCACTAGGATCAGCTGCCTACATGTCCTTATAAGGTTGTCTATACTACTGGCAATTCTACAGGTTTAAATGCCTATACCAAACTGCTCTTTTCAGCAAATCATTTTCAGGGCACTTAGGTCCTGAGCACAGCCTCCTCAAAGGGTTGGTGCTAACTTAGCAATGTGCGTTCTATAATAACACATGCACATCAGTCCCCTCCTCAGATCCTCACACAGCGGGCATGAGCAAGGAAAGGGGTGGAAACCATGGTTTTCTCTTTCCCCCTAAAATTAGACATCTGAGTTACAATGCGTACTCAAGTGTTCTGAAGAGAGGCGGTGACATATTTTATTGATGTTCCAAAGAAAAATGAAAGCACATTTATTGAGATCTTGTTAAACTTTAATACCCTGGCTAATTTAAAAATCTCCATTATGCTGATGAGCAGCAGGGACCTGAGCGAAGCTCTCGGAGAGTTTAAAAGCCTCTGAAGGCGACCAGGAGCCAAGTCTGGCTAGTTGCCCAAATCCCAAATGCCCGAAGGAAACTACTTAGATCAATTTCAATCACGTCTGAGGGCGCAGCTTCTTTGAGGAGGAAGAAGGGGGAGGGGAGAGGAAGGCAAGAGAGGATCGAGAACAATTAAGCAGGCATGAGAAGGCTGCAGCACTGCATTTCATCCTTCTTAAAAGCTTTCTAAGCTTTGAAACCCACAGAATATATGTGATCTGGTAATTCACTTTGTGACAAAAAGCAAACGGCACAGCAGGGCAGAGAGACAACACCGAACCCTCCTTCTATATTTTTAAAGACAACAGGACAAGTGTCGGAGTCTCTCGGCAATCCTACTAATTAGAATGGGAAGACATTGAGTTTCTTAAATTTCCAATGCCAAAAATTCCAGTGCCACTAAAATGTCGGAAACCAGGGTTCTTCCTCCCGAACTAAGACTTGAAGCAATTAGGACAGACTCACTGTCATATGACTGACAAGTCATGTTGTGCAAACAGTTCTGTTTTTTGGGTTTGTGTGTGTGTGTTTTTTATCCTGGTCAACACAGAATTAGGTAAGAAAAACAAGGCAAATGTTAAAAATTCCAAAGAGGGAAAACAAATTAGAAACGACCTAGAGCAGAAAAGAGCTGGCAACATTTTAGGTTTAAAAAAAAACTGTTATGTACAAACAGCAAAAAAGCAAAACAAAAACAAAATCCCTAAAAAAAAAAAAAAAAAAAAAAAAAAATCCCTTGGCAGTCCACGCAAGTTCGTTCCTATGACAAGATCCAGCTGTGGAGTTTGGACCTGGTGCAAGCACCAAACTTGTGCCAAGGGCTCGGGCCGGGATCAGGCCGAGGAGTGTGGGTCTCCCCTCGGGTGGAAGCAGTTCAGAAGCTCGGGAAGGGCAACGACAGTGCAGGGACAGTGACAACTACCCTCCGCGCTGCCCAGGCCCTCTGGGGGTGCCCTCGCCCGGGAGGCAGCAGAGGGCATTTTAAGACCCATTATTTTTAATTCTTAACAATAACCCAGACAATGCTCGTCAGCGTCACCAGAGACACCTCCAAGCACACCCCATCCTGACTGCGTCTCCACGCACTCGCTCCTCCGCGCCCCGGGCACGTGAAATCCCCATTTACCTGTTGCCAGTACTCCTCCAGGGACGGCAGGGCCGAGAAGTAGCCCGTCTCGTGTACGATCTGGAGCTCCTGAAAGATGCTGCACATGGGGAGCACATCCATGTCGGGCTGGAAAAGACAGTCCCCGCGGCCGGGAGGACAGGGCGCTACGCGGTCTGGCGTCGGAGCCGAAACTGTCCCCGCGAGCGCAGGTGAAAGTTTCATGCAAACTCCCGGGCCCGGCGATCAGACGCCCGGTCCAGACCCTCCGCAGCCCGCCGCGCGCGGAGCCCACACAATATTTGCAAACAGCGGACTGACTGCCAGCGTAAGCCCTGCAAAACTTCCCTATTCAAAGCTCCGCCGCCGGCCTCCCCTCCGCCCCCGCCCAGCTCCCCCCACTCCCCCTCCCCCCACGTGACTCGCCGCGCGCCCTCCCTGCGCGCTGCCCAATCGCGCCGCGCCCGGCCCTGGGGCCGCGCGCCGATGACGTCAGCTCCGGCCAATCGCGGCCGGCAACACACCGCGGCCCCGCCTGGCGTGACCGAGCCTCTCCATCACGGCCCTCTCCATTGGTCCAATTCGAACTCTGCCCGCTCTGATTGGAAGTCGGCCTCGCAGGCTATTTTTAGCAGGGTATATAAGGCGCAGGCGGCCACGCGCCGAAGGAGTCGGTGCTGCGAGGAGCGCGGCCGAGCGCTGGGTCCGGGGAACCGGGGCTGCGTGTGCCGCCCGCTCCTGTCCCCGTCGCCCTGGCCCCGCTACCGCGCGAGACCCGCTTCCCGCAAAGCACCCGGCAGGCGGCCGCCCCGCCTTGTCCCTCTCCTCCGGGCCGTCTCGTCCCCGGCGCTTCCCGGTTCCCGTCCCCGGGACAGCCCCGATCCCTGTTGTCCTCTGTACCCCTCAGTCCCGACCGCCCTCTCCTCCTCAGTCCCTCTCTGACCAGTCCCCTTCCATCCGTGGGGATGCCCTGTCCCCTCTCTCCCGTCCCTCTGTCGTCCTCTGTCCTGTCCACTTGAGTCCTGGCCACTGTGTTCTTAGTCCCCCTCTGTCCTGCCTCCCTCAGTCCTGGCCGCCCGGTCCTCTGTCCCCTTCTGTCCCCTTCTTGCCTCGGTCTGTCCCTTTCGGTCCTCCCCCCCCTCCTTCCTGGGGGTCCCCCTCAGTCCTGTCGCCACCGGCCGGAGTGACCCAGGGGAGGAATCGTGCAGAGACTCCTAACAATTGGGAGAAGTCTGTGTATCTTGTAGAGGGCACTCTCGAACCCTCACCAAGGTTAACGACTAGGTTTTTCCATGAATGTGTAAACAATTTAAATTAGGTCGAAGCTGACATTCAGTGTGGGTTTTTTTGTTTTGTTTTTTGTTTTCATATAAATTATCTCCTGAAACACACCATCATGTTTATTTTCACGAAAAATGCCAAGAACACGAAGAAAGCATTTCAAAATTCAAAATGGAAAACCGAATTGTAACTACTACTATTGTAGTTTATATTTCAAAATAGAGTTTCATGAACATCTTTTTAAGAAAGTTTTAAAAGAATGGACTGTAAAACATAATTTTTATAGAGTTTGTATTTAAGATTTAGAAGATGAGAGCAGGCTAGCACGGCCGGGTATGAGCCTGTAAGGTTCTGGGCAGGGACCTTTGTGATACTTTAGTGAACCTACTGTGTGTGGTCTGTGAGTAAAAGTTTTCCTTGCCTGTGTTCATCAGGTTTACTCCAGCAACTGAGAGGTAGGGCTGGGTGCATCTTGAGACTGTCTCCAGGAATGGAAATGAGTTTCTTTGAACCATCCTAAAACCCCAGTGACCAGCAGCTGTGGTAGTTGGGAAATGGTTGTAGTGGGGATAAGGTTTTCTCAGTAATTAGCAGCAAGCTTGCAACCCTGGCCCAGTGTGATGAAGGGAAGCAAGAGTCAAGCAAATCTGCCGCTGAAGGCCAGGCACCCCAGAACACGTGGAGGAGTTGGTGATGGAAGACATGTGGCCCCGGTGTTAATGCAGGCTGTCTGTGCAGTGCATGTGGGTATCATAGGGAGAGTGTCCTCACTTACCTTTGAGACAATAATTTTTAATAAGATATAATAAGTTTATCTGCATTCCTGGAACGTAAGTTTGTCCTTGTCTCTTACATGCACTGTCCAGTACTTAGAAGATTGTGTAATTGTATAGCTTATTTTTACAAGAATAAAACTAATTGGGCATAGTACAGATACAATCAAATCTGTAATTTTTGATGGGAAAAAAGGTGTAAAAACAGGGTACATATGTAGACTGAATGTCAAACAGTATAAATTCCATGACTTCCTGCTGCACCCATTTGCCATCCAACCCATATTATTCACACCCTGTGACTGCCCAGGTATGGATACACACACACTTACATAATAGGCAAAAGTCCCTGGGGGGTGGGCAGGAGACTGTGGATGTCTCAAAACAAAGTCATTAGCATTACTAAGTATGTAACTATTTGGTGGAAAAATATTAGCTCTGTATGTGAAAACAATCTTCTGGGATCTGAGCAATACTAGTTGTACTTGATTTATAAAAAATCAACAATCAAGGCCGGATTCATTCAGAAGGGGGAAATAGTCATGATGTAAAAGGATGGGCTTTGGGGCTGGCCGGTTAGTTCAGATGGTTAGAGCATAGTGCTGATATCTCCAAGGTCCAGAGTTTGTTCCCTGTACCCGCTAACTGTAGATAGATAGATAGATAGATAGGTTGGACTTTGAACTCTAGGTATCCATGCTGCATGTGTGGCCTACGTCATGTTATTTAAATAAGACATAAAAATGTCTATTAGAATTAGTTTGGTATAATTGGAAGAGATAATATATTAAAATCCTTGGCTCATGGCAAATAGAAGTCATTCAATAAATTGAAGGTGATATTCACTTATTCGACACTTATCCATCTCTAAGTTTGCTTTTGATATTTATTTTATAATCTACCCCATATAACCTCCCCCCCCTTTTTTTTTGACAGATTAGTTAACACAGACTGTAAAATGAAATTAATTTTGCAGGTTACATAGCAAATCTGAGATGAAGTTGGACCTAGACTCTGTTCCAGTAACCACTCCAGAGCTTCCTTGTCTGGCCCACACTGGAGATTCTTGCTTTTTGTATTAGTTCCTTTCTGGGTGATTTGTAAGAAATCAAAATTTATTGCTTACAGTTTCAGAGGCTGGGAAGTCCAAAGTCCAGGAAACATATCTGGTGAGGGTCTTCTTTGCTGGTGGCTTTATAGCAATGCACGGGTCTCACATGGCAGATGGAAGAGCACAGAGCAGAGAGAAAGAGACTCTTGTGTGCTCTCCTTTTAAAGCCCTCAGAACCCTGCCCCAAACACCATTATTAATCCATTCACTCTGTGGTTGATCCATGGTCCTACAATCTAACTGCCTATTTAAGGCCCCTCATTTCAATTACCAGAATAGAATTTCCCGCTCTCTCAACACCGTCACAGTGGGGACCAAGTTTCCAATACCTGGAACTTTGGGGGACACTATTTAAGCTTCAGTGAGTTTGGGGGGGACACTCAGTCCACAGCACTGTCCACCTTCTCACTCGCAGTGGTGGAGAGAAAATTAACTCCAGTTGGGCATGACCTTTGTTCTCTGCTCACCTCAAGCCACCTGCCTATGCCACTATCTTCAGAGGGTTAGAACTTAGTCTGTGTGGCTGCTGCAGGCTCCTTTTCACAATCCTGGGTGAGGAGATGTCCCCTTCCTTACAATTCTGTGCAGTTTCCTTACATTCCCCCCCACCACACACACACCTTTGCTCCCTCCTTTACTTTTAAACCTAGCTCTCAACTTAAAGATTAATGGGATGATATTTCGTGTTTGAGTACTTGGGATCTTCCTGTTTTTCTAGATGATTCAAGAGGCACTCTAAAAAGGAGTCATAAATCTGTTTCCAGGATAATTCCAATAACGCCCCCTGATTATGTTGACAGATAATGCTCCAACTTTTGGGCAAGAAGCCACTTTTGTTTTGTTTGTAGTGTTATTACCAATATACATATTGCCTATTCTGGAGCAAACTACTTAATCTTTTATTTCATTTTATTTTTTATTTTTTGATTGTTGTGTAAAACGTAATTGTTAAGAAAGTGCTTTTGAATATTCATATGATAGGTGCTATGTAGGTGTAAAAGGGTCACATTTAATTATTTGGCAGAAAGTTCTATTCACAGAGTGTGAGCAGTCTTTTCTCCATGTAGCTTTTTTCAGGAGCGGTATAAGTTTTTTTTAATGAAAAAAATATCAGTTGCTACATGACATGTAAGGTATAGTAGATTCACTCTTTAAAATAACTGTTAGTGCTGAGAATAGCTATGAAGAAAAGTGCCTTTATATATAAGACCTTTGGTCTAGTAGCCGTCTTTTTTAAAACTTGATGCTAAGGTGAGACAGTTATGTGCTCACCACACAACAGGGGCTCTTGAAGGGGATCAGAGTGAAACATCTATCCCATGTCTATGGATTAGATATGGTTAAGCTGTCCATTGTTTGCAAATTGATCTGCATATTCCAAACACGTCCAGCCAAAATCTCAGCAGGCTTTTTTTGTTTTTAAGGAAATCATCATGCTGATTCTCAAATGTACAGGAAATACTAAATAAAGAGTATAGTTAAAACAATCTTGAAAGTTGGAAGTTTTATGTTATGCAGTTTAAAACTTAATATAAAGCAAAACTAATTGTGCCCATGTGACGTTGGCATAAATATATACAAATAAATTAATGAAACAGAATAAGAGAGTTCAGAAATACACTCATACAGTTTTTCTATTTTCAAAAAGGTACTAAAGCACTCCCAGTGTGGTTTACTGAGTCTGAGATCTGTAGTTTATTGTCTTTCATTATATTTTGGAAAATTCTTGGCTACCATCTCTTTAAATATTTCTTCTGTCCCATCTTCTTTCTCTTTTCCTCCTGAACTTCAGTTACGCGTGTGTTAGACAGTTTGATATTGTCCCACCAATCTCAGATGCTCCATTTTACTTTTTCACTCTTTTTCCTGTATGTGTTTCATTTTGATAATTTGACCTACCTTCACATTCACTCCTTCATCTCTTGGCTGAGCACTGTCTGCTGATGGGTCCATCGAAGAGATTCCTTAGATGTGATAGTGCTTTTTATTATATTTCATTTCATTCTTTCTCATAGCTTCTATCTTTCTGTTACAATTCCCCATCTTTTCCTTGTTGTTCATTTTTTTTCCCACTAGATTTTTAAAATCTGTTAATCATAGTTATTTTAAAGTCTTTCTCTGATAGTTCCAATATCTTGATCATCTTTGCTCAAATTCTATTATTGATCACCTCTTAACAATGGGTTGTTGTTTTTTGTTGCTTCTGTGGGTCTGTTAAAGTTTGATTAAACATGACATCATGTTGAGCAGAATAGCAGAGATGTATGTAAGCAGAATTTCCTCCTGAAAGTGGGCATAGCCCTTCTTCTCTCTAGCTGTCAATATAGAGTTAAGTGACTGGAAAACTTTTTTCTGTAAAGGGCCATACAAGTAAATATCTTAGGCTCTGTGGGCCACAGGGTCTCTGTTGCAACTTCTCATCTCTGCTCTTGTAGCCCTAAACCAACCATAGACAGTAAACAAATGAACGGGCATGGGTTTGTACCAGTAAACCTTTATTTACAAAACAGGTGACAGGTCAAACATGGCTGGCCAACTCTCACTCACCGATCCCAGGTCTAGGGGTTGAGTCCATCTAGTCAGAAGTTGAGCTGGATTTGGGTTTTGTTATTGCTACAGTTGCTTTCAATGCATTATAGACTTTAAAATTCTCTAGCATTTGGCTTCCGATACCTTGTGTTTAATATGGAGCTGGGGTGCCTGTATTTTTGTTGTTTATTTTTTCTCATTGTACTTTTCTATTCTCACATAGGTGATCCTTGCACTCCTAATGTGGCTGAAGGTGTGGCAGGGGGCAGGAGGGAGGCAAGCTCCTAGTGAAGGCAGTGTATGTTTCCAGTTCTGGTCCTAGGTTGGCCTGTGCCTTTGGGCTTGGGGGATGGGGCATTCTGAGTGTTCCCACCTCTTCCCCTTCAGCAACCAGACTTTCTTGTGTCTGTTCAAGGAGGGGTGGTGGGTAGGACAGAGGAAGTTTCCTACCACCCCTCTAGGAAGAGAAAAATCGTGCTTTTTAGCATGCAGGACCTGGGCCTAAAGGGGTATCCTGCCTGTTCCCCAGCATTGAGAGAGGAGTCTGGGGATGCGGGTGGGGGACTCTATTGTCTGCTGCCAAGCCCACCCTTCTCCCTCTTGAACACCTGGGGGAGGCCTGTGGAGAAGAGCTTGCAAGTGAGAATGGGATCCTGTTTATTCCAAACTGTCATGCTAGCCCACACTTACCCATTGACAAATTATTATAATATTTCGTACTTTCTTCTATGGTGGCTGCCTGTTCCTACTTTGCCAAAGATGAAGCAGTTTGTGTCGACCTTTCTTGGCACTCTGCAGGATTCAATTCCCATAAGGGCCTATGACCCTCCGTCTTAAATAGGTTGAGAAAAGTAAGACTTTTTAGATTAGCTGACTTTTTCTTATCAGAATGGGAGAAATGTTCTCTTATGACTTTTTTCATATGCCAGAGTGGAGCTCCAGAGAAATTCAATAGGGGAAGGGACGTCTACAACAAATGATTCTGGAACACTGAGCATACGTGCAGGAAAAATAAAATAAAATAAAAAAGGACAAAAAGAAACAAACTCAGCCCTACCTCACACTGTTTATAAAATTAATTCGAGATAGATTATAAAGCAAGTGAAAAAGCTGAACTGTAAAGCTTACAGAAGTAAACAGAGGAGAAAATTATCATGACTTGGGCATAGGCAAAAGTATCTTGGATGAAAAATAGAAAGCAATGTCGTCAAGAAAAAAAAAATCTGATTGATTAATTAGACTTTATCAAAATGTAAAACCTCACCAAAAGGCAACACTAAGGAAATGAAGAGGCAAGTCACACAGTGAGAAAAGATATTCTAGAACATACATCTCACATTGAGCAGATATCCAGGATATGTAAATGACATACACAAGTCAATAATAAAAAATACTAAAAACAAAAAAGCAGAACATTTGAACAGATACTTCACCAAACGATATGCAAATGGCTAAGAAGCACATAAAAATGTGTTCAACATTAGTTATCATCAGGGAAATGTGAAATAAAATCCACTGGAATGGTGAATATGTCTACTGAGTGACCAGAACTTTCCTACCTTGTGGTAGGACTGTAAAATGCTACAGCCTCTTTGGGAAAAGGTCTGGCTTTTTAAATAAAACTAAACATGTTCCTACTCTCTGACTCAGCTCTTCCATCTTCTAGGCATTTCACCGAAAGACCTGAAAGAACATATCCGCAAAGAGATTTGTGCAAGATCATTCACAGCAGTTTATCCATAATAGTCAAAAACTGGAGCCCATCCAGAAGTTGTCACCAGGAGATGGGGTCTTAGCATATGACATGATACTGCTTGCCAACAGAAAGAACGTATAGCATCAAATTGAGTGAAGAAGGCTTGTACATAAGAATACCTACTGCAACATTCAAATTAGATCCCATTTTAGAACTGGTACAACTGATATGTGGTGAAAAGAACCAGCACACCTGTTGCCTTGCATGGGTAGGGCTGGAGATCTACTTGGAAGGGGCAGGAGGGGGCTTTCCACGTGCCTGTGAGTTACACAGGCAATTGCATTTGTCCAAACTGATAGGCTGGTGCACTGGTACACTTAAGACTTGTGCATTTAACTTTCTGCCAATTTTACACCCATCCCCCAAAAGACAACCATAAACAAATATTGAGCTCTAGTTAACGATGTGCAAGTTGCAGTGTTTAGAGGGGAAGTGTACAAGGGTATGCACTGTGCTCAGAAAGATGGAGAGAGAGAGCAAAAGAGAGAAAGAAGGAGGGGGCAGGAGGGAGGGACAAATTATTGATGGATGGAGAAAGGACTGGACAGAAGGATAGATATGCCAGAAAGCAAAATAGTAAAATAGGAATCAGGAATCATATGACCTGGGTTGTAAGTATATGAATGTTCATTGATCCTTTAAACTTCTCTGCATATTTGAAAATTTTGTTGCTAAAAAGTTGGGGAAAATATGTTAGAACAGGAAACATAGGAGGTCGTGCTTCGGTGTACTTTCATTTGTCAGATCTGGCTCTAGATTCTGAAACACAATGCGTATACAGGCTCGAGCAAGTCACCTAGTAACTCTAAGCCTCAGTTTCCAATCTATAAGATGGGCCAATAATAATGCCTGTTGTTTACTCCTACTCTCCCAGACACGCTACAGGCACTTTCCTGACATTAACTGAATTATTCCTCCTAGTAACACCAACAAGGCATTATCTATTGATCACCCTACTTTACATATCAGAACTGATTTGAGAGAGAGAGAGAGGTAGCTTTCAGAGGTCACACAACTTACAAACTTTGGAGCCACATTTTAGGCTGGGATTTCTTCAATCCCCAGACTCAGCTCGTAAGGCACCATGCTACAGGCCTCATTAATCAGGTTGAAGCACTTGTTGAAACCAGTGTTAATGCTGACATGGAGATTTAAAGCCAGGTTTTTTGTAGTTTACTTTACCATCCACATCTTTATAATTAATTACAGTTATGCTATGTAGATTTCAAGCATTGAATCGGAGTAAGAATATAAAATTAATATTCATATATAGTGTATTAGTTTCCCATGGCTGCTGTAACAAATACCGCAAACTTAGAGGCTTAAAACAACTGAAATTTATTCTCTCAAAGTTTGGCAACCAGAAGTCTGAACCAGGTGTCTGCAGAGCCGTGCTTACTCTGGAGGCTGCAGGGAGGAGCCTGATCATGGCCACTTCTGGTTCCCTTGACCTGTGGCTACTGCACTCCAGTCTTTCCTCCATGGTCATCTTGCATCCTCTTCTGCCTGTGTCAAATCTCCTTCTTTCTCTCACAAGAACACTGATCATTGGACTTGGGGCTCACCTGGGTGAGCTCATCTCAAGACCCTTAATATAATTACATCTGTAAAGACCCGTTTCCCACATACGGTCAGGTTTATTGGTTCCAGAGATTTGACATGGGTATCTTTGGGAAAGCCACTTTGGGGTCTATAACACTTAGTAAAAGTTTACAAATTAACTTGTATTCAAGAGTGCTTAGTAGGAAAACAATAAGATTGAATATGGCAAGATCTTGAACGCAAGAGGTAAGAATGCCATGGTAATAACAGTAAAAATTAAGCACTATTCTAAGATGGGCTGAGTGGAAGCAGAGTGGGATACCAGATCAGTCCCCAATGACTGTGTGAGGTGCTTAACTTGGATTGTCTGATTTAGTCCTCATGATCACCTATCACCTCCACTTTAAGTGATGAGGAAGGTGAGGCACAGGCGCTTATATAACTTGCTTCAAATCACCCAGCTAGTGCTAATGACAGGTGCCATGCCATAGGTGTTTGGTGGATGCTCTTGGTGCTCCATGCTATAGATCTGGAAACTAAGGTGGGAGAGGTGAAGTGCCTCTCCTGCGGTCACATGGCCTTGAGGGGCAGAACCAGGTGGTGCTGCAGGTTAGCAGGAGGGGAGTGCAAAGAAATGGTTGAAGGCTTGTTTTGAGGAAAGTCATGAGGATTTGGTAGCATGGAGGCGACGTTGGCTGGAGTCCCATCTCTAGCCTGGGCAGCTTTCAGGGGGCTGTAAGAAGTGGTGCCTGCATCTCAGCCTTTACCGCCTTGCTGCACCCTCAGCCTGGTTGCTCAGAGAGCAGAGAAACTGCAGCTAAGCATGTACCTGACGCCTCTGTGCCCACCTGAGAGCCTATCCCTGTCCACGTGCCAGTCGTCTTTCTGCATTCGTCACCCTGGGCTGTAGCTGTGGGTTCTATGGATTGTGCACTGATCTCCTGGTGAACTGGGAATCCCACGCTCCTTGTGGATTTTGTGCTTTTCTCCTCCCCAAGGTCTGTGAACTTCACAGGGAAAGGACTGGCTTCCACCTCCACATCCTGTTTCCACTACGGGGTCACAAAAATGCACTGAGTTCATGGCTAGAGTCAGAAATGCAACTCAGGTAACTTCCTGCAAAATGGTGCTTGGCAGGCAAACTTTCCAAGCATTTGCCTGTGCAGAGGTGTGTTGTTGTCCTGTAACACATGGTGTCAATGCTCGTCTTCTATGTCAGATTCTAGGACATAGGAACAAGTCTTCAGCCATCCTTCTCTGCAAATGTCACAGCAGGCACTCATCTGAAGAGAAGTTTCTTTTTCTGTTTGTTTGCTTGATAATATTTTATTAACACATATTGATTGTACATATTTGTGGGGTACAGAGTTATATTACAATATGTGTATACAATGTGTGACAATCTAATCAGGGTAATTAGCATATCCATCAGTGCAAAGCTTAATCATTTCTTTGTGATGTGAACTCTTGATCTCTCTTCTTGTGTTTGATAACATGCAGTAAATCATTGTTAACTATAGATTCCTGGGTTGACTGTACCCCAACAGAACTTATTTCTTCTAGAAGTTTCTAAAGGCAGCACAGTCCTGTTACCTACTCCTCTATAAAGCAATCTCCAGAAGTTAAGATCCAGAATGAGAGTTTATAAGAAGGCAAAGAGAAAAGGGAAGATTGCCAAAGATTAATGATTGATGCATTTGGTATAAATCCAAAGCCTGTCATGAAGTGTTCAATTATTACAGAAAAAAAAAAAAAAAAATAGAGAATGTTAAAAAAGCTACAGTTGACTAAAAGAATTGAAGATTGGTGATTGCAAGTAAGATGGAAGTCTGTCCTTGTAAATTAAATAAGTTATGGTTACATTTACTGTTAAATACTTTTATGTCATTTTGATCTACTATATTCGAAATAAAAATGAGCTACCAATAATGCCTTCTAAAAGCTTAAAATCACTAAAAATTTTCCAAGGAAATTAAATTTTATAGGAGGAGAAATAGGACAGATGGTCTTTAGGTAGTAACTTCCTGCAAATTTATAATACTCTTTTTAAATAAGCAAATTAACCCTGTTTGTATTTCTGTGATGTCTGTATCTCTGTTTAGCACTACTGGCCAGAGTTATTGGTTTGTGCCTTTGGCTCCCCTAACAGCCTGAACAGAAGAGCATGCCTGTTGTCCTTTCATATCAGTGTTTGGTATGATGCTTCAACTCTGCTAGCTACTTAGTAAATACTTGTTGAATGAAAGAGTTCATGAGTGACTATATACACAAACACACGGTTTACTTCCATAACTTCAAATTGTCTGATTTTAGTCAATTGAGATAAAATTGGTTTTTTAATCCATTAATGGTTTTACTTCACTTTCTTCCCTTTTTTGTGACCATATAGAAATTTAAGTAAAGGCTGGTTCTTTTTTCCTAAATAAGCCACAGCTTACTTTGTTTTACATTCTAATTTGCTGCACTCAGGACTTGGTATGTGAGTTTTAGTCCTGAGTCCATGTGTATCCACAGGATAAATTACATGCCAATGAAGAAACATCTAAAATTGTGTATTTTACTGCATGGTGAAGAAACTAAAGGAAGAAGAAATCTACTGGACACTGATCGGGGAGGCCTTCTACACCGCTAACAGTCAATCAAAGCCTACTTTGCTCTGGTCTTAATGTGATACTCTGAGGTCAATGCCCTGCCTGCTCTTTGTGGGCTCCATTTTCTCCTGTTTTCTAGGTTCATTCCTTTGTTTTTCTGGGGTACATCCTGCAGTAACCTCCTGAGGAATGTGTGGAACATCACCTTTCTGAGTCTTTGTCTAAATTTTCTTCAGTCTTCTTATATACTTGATTAACACTTTCACTGAATATAGAACTCTTGGTGTAAATTTCTCTTGGAACTGTCCTGGATTCAGTTTTTGTGTTTCTTTTGGCTTTTCTGGTTAATTTTCCAAATTTCTAGTTCTCCTTTTCTGCCTGGTGATACTTGGGTGTCTATGGTTTTTCTAAGTTTTATCCAGAAAGATCTCTTCCCTGTAGGAATTCTATCCAGGATTCTGTAAGGGGCAAATCATTTAGGGCAAGTGGGCAGGGAGCTGTCCATGTGCTGCATATTTACCCAAAGCCAGACATTATCTCAAACATTTTCTCTGTTTTTTGTGGGGAAGAGCATTTTGCTGAATGTAAATGGCTGAGCTTTGTGGGAGGTGAGTGGAAAGGGGGATGGGAATGAAACTGTGGCTGCTGCAGTTACCCCACAGATAGAATGTCTTCTGCTCCCCTGTCTTCAGCCCCTTCTCACCCCCATATTCCAGGCTCTGTGCTCATCTGAGCACAGTTGTCTCTGGGTTTTGTTGGTGGACTCACGCTCACCTCTTCTGAAACCATATTTTGGCATGTCTGGGCTGCAGACTTTCCGGTCTGCTTACTTTGACCAACCCATTGCTGTCCACTTTCTGTTTTCTAGAACCTTCCTGAAATCCTGTGTACAGTGGTGAACCTCTATTCAATCCCTGTTTCATGTTCATTCTTGTGATTGTATATTTTTATTTCCATGGATTCTGGTGAGAGTGGGAGCAAAATTATAGTCCTGGTCTTTTAGCTTAAACCAGAGGCACTGATTTTTATTAAAAAATAAGTTTATCAACTTACAGAAATAATCTAATTAAACATGTGTTTATGATTTTTTTTTTCTTGCCCTGCAAATGATATACACCTACTTTCTATCCAGTTTCATGGACTGGGTTTTATAATACCTGCTAAGCCTAAGATGTTAAAAGAAGAAAAAAAAAAAAAAGAAGAAGAAAAGAGAAAGAGAGAGAAGAGAATGTGAGAGAAAGAATGAGGGAAAGAAAAAATAAAAAGAAAAGGGAAACTTTTAACTGTCCTTGGTATTTTAGGAGGAACCCAAAATGAGCTTCCTCTAACCAGAGGGACTACACTGAGAATCTGACAAACATGTACATGGGCCAAATTTTTGTGATGCTTTTCTTTGAAAACAGAAGTCTCTTCCTGAATAAAAGAGACACCCAATTTAGCTCAGTCCAGAAGATCTTATCTCCTTCTATGCAACTTTCTCATTTCCACAAAACATTAGCACATTCGGATGAGTCAGAAGTCTGTATCATCTGTCTGGTAACACCTTTCCACAAGTAAACACATTCATTCCTCTCATACAAAAATGACTGAAGCATTTGAAGAAAAGCATATTTGTTTTGAGCACCTACTATGTGTCGGGCATTGTTCTGTGTCTCCAGGAAACAACCATGACCAAAACAAAGTCCCTCCTCCCACACAGATGTGCTCTGGCAGGGGGGACAGGTGGAGAGCAGGTGGACAGGTAATCTCAGGCAAGTACAAATGCCATGAGGGGTATGAGAATGAGAGATGGGGGCAGGGGGACTTGGCAAAAGCTGTCTTTGGCAGGATGTTTCTGGAGGGCTTCTTGGATGTGGCAACTTTTGTGTGGAAGGAAGAGTGAGGTGCTGGATGGTGCCATCTGGCAGGAAGCCAGCCTGTAGTTACTGAGTGAAAAAATTCCCCTTCACCCCTAATTTTAAAAGACATTTAGGGATTTGATATCCTTTTAGGTATTTCTCTAGGTACAAGTCGCATTTTTTAAATTAGATAACATCTGTTCATAGACAACCTCAAATATAAACTTCAAGGAGGTCTTGAGGACCTCCACTTAACTTCTTGGAAGAATAAGTGCTTTAGAAGATGCACTTAGTGGGGGCCTGGTGAGAGCCTTCTGTCTCTTGATAGCTCATGATAGAAGCTCTGCTAAGTATAAATACTCTTTCTTTTTTGTCATGAGAGTGTCTGGCTCTGACGCAGGACACTTGCTGGGCCATTGCCCATGACAGCCTCGGCCATTCCAAGTCCCTCAGCTCTCCTCTGCTCCTTATGGTTTTGTTGATCGGATAAAAAGCTAGAACCTCCCAAGTCACACTGGAGCTCTACAAGCAGAACCAGAACTCCAGGATGGCTGGGGCCATCTTCCCAGAACGTCCTCCAGGAAGTGTTTCCCGCGGCTCCCCAGCTCTAGCACGTGGACCAAGCAGAGCTGGCCTTTGGCACGCTGTGTTGAAGCATGAGCCTGGCTCTCTTTTGCTTCACTCTGTGCTCCTGCCCTTCTGTCATTGCTGCTGGGCACTGATGAGGAAGCCTGTACAGTCCCGAGAGCCCCGTCTCACAAAAGTCAGGACAGCCTGACGGCCCATGCCATCATTCCCAAATCTGGAGGCAACGTTTGGGTTCCAAGGTTTCACCTGGTGAAATCCTGTGTCTCCTCCACACTTTCAGGACTCCTCGATGCCTTTGCAGGGCTCTGAAGGAAAGGTTGCCAGAGATGGGAGATTTAGGCATTGCCCCCTAGAGACAGAATTTAGTAGCCAGGGGCTGTGATTTCTGCCATTCCCTATTTATTATAAAAGAGCTCAGAAGCTAGTTTGGTGGGGTTGTGGGACTGATCACCTCTCATAACTTATCCTTCTATGTGTGGTACGTATGCATGGGACCCGAAGCTGATGTCATCATTAATGCCACTTGGCACTATCAAGGAGACCCCTGCTTTTGGAGACACACTTGGGTTCGAGGCAAATCTCTGGTGTTTTAGGAGCTGCCTGACTGCACATTTCCTGGCTCTTCTGAATTTCTGTTAAAGACGAGCTTACCCTACAAGATTAGTTGAGGATTAAGTGAGATAATGTAAAACTAGCTCATGATAGAAGCTCTGCTAAGTATAAATACTCTTTTCTTTCTTTTTTCTGCACAGTGACAAGCAGCCTTACTTCACAGGAAGCCCCACACAGGTGTGGAGCTAGGCACTGACCCCATGCACTGTGGAGGCTCATTTTGCTGTCTGGTGCTAAGAGGCAGGAGGGCACGGTGAGGCAGGGGATCCCTGGAGGATGAGCATGTTTCCTGTCAGTTCTCTTCTGCATCTCCATTGCTAGTGGGTTATGGATGCATTAGGTCACGTATTGTCCTGAAACAGCCTCAGGCCACAGGAATGAAGCAAAGTGACCCTCTCAGCAGTGCTGCCTTCCCATCCCGGGTGCTGGGACCAGGCGGGTCATGCAACTGCAGCTCCCAGGGCTCCTGCTCTGGACCAGCACTCGCTCCCCCAGCCTGTCTCAAATGCAGATGCTCCTCATCTACTTCTTTATTTGCGTGGCCTTAGTCTCCTCAGAAAAAAGTCTTGGTTGGGAGTGGAAACACATGCGCCCACAGACACACACACAGACACAAACACACAAACAGACACACACATAAACACACACACATATACACAGAGACACACAGACACACGCAGTGACACAAACACATACACACAGACAAACATGCAGACACAGGCAAAACACACACATAAACATATACACAGGCATAAACACACAGAGACACACACACAGACACAGGCACACACACATACACACACACAGACACACAGGAACACACATTTACACACAGGCACATACACACGACACTCGTGCACATACAGCATCTCCTAGCTATTGTGGCCATCATTCCTGGTCTTATGGGTCATGGGTCATGGGATGTTACAGTTTGTCGCTGGCTTAAAGTAAGTTACAGCCTGAGTGAACATCTTTAGACTTACTTTTCAAATAAAGCATTGTATTGTGAATACCATATTCATAAAGACATGCCAGATCTTAAAAGTGTTTTAATGATTTATTTTAGGGACTGCGTAGATAGCACACATTTGGCTAGAATGACCTGTTCTCATACACTGTGCAGTTGGAAGAGAACCCTCCTGGTGATGAGCTGTGTATAACGCTGTTTTAAAAGGTTATCTTTTCCACATGCAATGTCTCATTAGGACTTAAATCCTGGAACTGACTGATGAAAAAAAAAAAAAAAGGTATTTTAAAGTAGCGTGTTGTCATGGCAGCGTGAAAATGCTAAGGCGCTGCTGTCCCTGTAGAAACGAACACACAACTGCGGTGGCTCCAGCTTCTGTGGGGAGAAGCCACAAGTCACCTCTGAGTCAAGATGCCTCACCAGACGGCACAGCTGGCAGTGGGGTCCTGAGTGCTGGCGGGTGAAATATTACATGGAGGGGCACGGGAAGACATGGAACTGGAAAAAGCTGATTGACAAGCTTTTATTATTATTTCAGTTATTTTAGAAAACTAGAATTATGAAGGGCTCTTCATGTCTCAGGGAAATAATGGAGAAGAATTGTCAGACGTGTGGTTTTCCTGAATAGATTTAGCTCATAAACATCACAGGCCATTTTTTAGGAAAGTCAAATTTTCACACTTTTACAGATATAATTTGCTTCTGATCTGTGAAGAAGGCTCAAAACCCCCATGTGTTTTTGAAACTGCCAATCCAGGGTAATGTCTGGAGTATTTTTTTTTAATACATAAATTAGGTCTATGCAGACTGTGGAAATAGCAGATAGCTGGCAATACAAAGTAAGGAGAAGGGAAAAAAGGAGCTTTCTTTAAGTGTCTCCCCTCCCCCAGACAAAGCAAAATCACTGTATTGTGTAGTTATCGGCAGCTCTGCAAACACTGAGTGCTCAAATCATTTCAGAGGTAATGAGACATTATGTTTCTCGGTTCACTATTTAAAAATATAAAACCAACAATTACAGATGTGAATTATTCATTCTGGGATTTAAGGTGGAAAAAGCAGGAAAAAAGAAAAAAAAGGAGCACATGTCCTTCCAATGTCTGAGCACACAGTAGAGAGAGGCAGCGTAGTCCCGACTGCACAGAAAGGAGTTGGTGTGTTCACAGACACGTGCACAGCAGCAGGGATGTGCTGTGGGTTAAGTCTGCTTCCAACTCCATCTCAGCCTCAAGGAACCTCCACTGCCTGTGTGCACAGAGAGGCCACCCCGTCCCCTTCTGTGGTTCTATGGCCTTTCATGGTCTTGCAAGATCATCCAACCGTGGGAGATCTCCTTACAAAATAAGTGGGGCCTCAGCTGGAGATGAACCTCACTAGGAAAGCCAGCAATGGTCAAGAAATGCCACACACCTACCTACTGAGACAGGAAAGCCTTTCCATACAAATCTTGTAGAGTCTGGGTGGGTGAATTAGTGAACACCTAATTACAGAATTTACAGAATTCATTTTTACTTATTTTAAGCGCATTTCAGTAGCAGAGGCATTATCCTTGAATAGGCCAATAACTGTAAACATACTCTCAGTATTCAATAAGCAAATAGCTGTGTCTGTGTACAGGGAAATTTAAGGGTTTTAAGCTTTTGTTCTGAAATACATTTTATAGATGATCATTCTGCACTGTGTAGGTATGAAGGTTTAGTAGACAAGGATAAACTTCAGCCCAACCCTAGTCATAATAAACAAAATTCTCAAGTTAGTAAAATCTTTGAAATCCCAGTACATTTTAATGTGTTAAGAAGTTCACCTAACCAAATGTCAGTTTTCACTTCATAGCAGTAATGTATGTTTCAGTGTTGTAAAAGATTTTACAACTAGATGCACATACTAGGATGTATGCCTTTCGAAACTATCAAGCATGCATTTCCTTTCATTATAAAATACTCATTTGATTTTATTATAATACTCATAAAAACCTGTTTTGCAATATTTTAATGATTATATATTAAATGAGGAATTCTCGATTATTTCCCAGAAAACATTAATTAAAATCTCAAAGCATTCATCTCCATTTTGCATTTTTCTCCATAAGAAGGTGTATTATTTAGAAAACAAACATTGTTGCCTTGTGATAGGTTATTTTTTTTCAAATGAGCCAACAAACAGAATAAAGTATATGATCTGTAGTTGCTGAGGATGAGTCACTTCCTCTTTCAATAACAAGAATGTCATCAGCTAAACTCTAACCAGTACAGTTTGTCACTGTGTATGTGGCTTTATTTGTACATGTTGCCAGAAAGTTCTTAGGGAAAATACACTCATCATTTTAATACCAAAAAAAGAAACTTTCAGTGAGCAGTTTTGGCTACAGTTGTTGCCTAGTTTATTATTTATGCTGTAACTGATGCTTCTCTAATGGAAGGGAGAAAGCTTGCCTGGCAGCATAAAATGATACCATAATTTTGTCCAGGGAATTCATAAATTACTCATGTCACCAAAGCTCCAACACTAATGTACAGTGGTTTTCCAGCAATTGGATGGTGAGCTTCAGTGATATGACAGAAAGAACATCACAGCTGAAAATCAGAAGACCTGAATTTTTGCCTGGCTTTGCTAAGTGACTCTGATCTTAGACTTCCATTTCCACAGCTACAAAATGACGGTATTGAATAACATGATCTCTGTGGTATCTTCCAGTGAAAAATTCTCTAACTCTTTTTCTAGAATCATGAAATGGAGTTGGTATTCTTTGCTTGGCCCCTGAATTGAGAGCTTGGTCCTGCAGAGAGCCACAGGGCTAATTTTAATGACTCATCTCCATGAGTCATGGTCATGCAGACTTCGGACGAGATGGCTATCTATTACCCCTGCTACCATTTTTTTTTTTTTTTTTTTTTTTGCAAATTGCTGCAGCTCAGAAGCAGGAGATTCCAGATCCTGTGCCTGGTCACATCAGCAGAAAGACATTATCCAGTGCTTTAAAGACACACCTGAAGTGCTTGGGAGGAGTATTTAGGCTCTAGTCTGACTTCTCCTGAAATATTATCTGAAGCTATCCATGAGGTTAACGTGGCTTGGGTCACATTCTCAGTAGACTGAGAGGCATTTCAGGAATCTTCCAGCTCTTACCTGAAGGAAGCCACTGGTGACTCATTAGGTGTCACATCCCCTAACAGTCAGAATGAAACAGCATCTTATCAGAGAGAAGAGGAATCTCCTGTGGCTGAAAGGGAACCTTAGGTGAAAACCAAGTCATGGTTTTGCCCCGTTTTAAAATCTTGTTGCTTCTATGGAAGCATAGGTGTTCTAACAATTCCTCCTTCATAATCCTCATAGAAAATTACATTATGACCATGTTTCTCCCTCAAGAGTATCTTTAAAATTCATCTAGAGTTTCACTATTGCATCATTTAGTTGCAATAATTAACATCTTATTTGCATTCAGTGCAATTCTAAGTTCTACATAAGTGTCTAATCTGGTGATAGGCACAGTACAATGGCTAAGTAAATATTTGCTGTCGGTTGTAAAGGATGAATAAAATGGGCATGGCCCTGTTTTCCTGCCCTGGTAGCCCAAGGTTGCCTTCTGGTTGAGCAGTCTGTGACTACAGCTAAATCTGCTGAAGCGTAACTGCCAGCCTCAGGACCACGGCCTAGCGCACCTGTGACTAATTCTAACACTTTGATTCACTGTGCTGCCACTTTGGACTCACATAAATACTGTTTAAGATTATGCTACTGTGTAGCAGCTGAACACTTCATGAATGCTCTGTTTTCTGCTAAAATCTGGAGTTCCTGGGGGTAGGGTTGCAGCTATTGGAAAAGTACAGCCTCAGAAGACATGCCTGCAATCTGTTACAGCCATGGATGGGTCAGTCCTGGTCAAGCACAGTCTGGGGATGCTGAAGTGGATTGGGACTAATGTGAGGGTTTCAATCAGTTCAGGAATGACTTGGTCCATCCATAGTATTTAGAAGCAATTTGGATCTTTGGGTGTCATGAAGAACATGACAAATACAAAGTCTACTCCTGAATTGCTTTGGTTAAAAAAAAAAAAAAAGTTTGTAGGCTGAGTATTGACGGGGGCTGGTCATTTCCTGATTCAGCTCAAATCAGACCAAAAACTCAGTCACATGATCATCTACAACCCGACCTGCCCTTCCTGGCCCTCTCCCCACCAGTACTTTCTCTGCTTTGGGAGAATAATCCTCCTACCATGCAGTGATAGATGTCTGCACAGTACGTTCATTTCCCATTTTAAGATCTCTAAATCCCTCCAGGCCAAATCCCTTACTTTGGAATATGAGTTGGAAGTGTTCAATCCCCAAGCTTCTCTACAGTCTAACTTCCCCATAACATCCTGTAATTCCTGCCCACCCATCTGCTTCCCTGCCTGGGATGTGGCAAACAGTGCAAGCCCACATCGTCCCTTTCCACGTGCATCTTACACAGACTATCCCCTTCCCACGGAGTTCCAGCCCTACCTCTTCAGTCTACTTCTCACCAACCATCCCAGATCCGATGGGTCTCTATCTCCTCCACGTGCGTAAAGCACCCTGTGTCTGTACTATTTGTTTGAGAATTACATTGTGCTCTATATTTTTGGCTGCACCACTGGCTCCGTTTGAGGGTGTCTAAAAGAACTGCCTCTCTAACACCCAGCACACGTGGAGACCCGTGGTATGGCAGAAAGCTTTCTAGCTGCATAACCTCGAGCAAGTCTTATAGTCTGAGCCTCGGTTTTCTCATTTGTAGCATGGGCTCGCTAAAACCTACCTCTTAGAATTGTTGTGAGAGTTAAAGAGATAATACCTGGAAAAGCCTGGCATGATGAAGATGTACAGCAGGTGCTCAGGGCGATCTCACCAACTCCTAGGAGAGTCAGTGTGTTAGTTCTCTTTGGAAAGTCAGTTCTGCACCAGGCTCTATTGTTAGTATTTCTGATTTGGGGTTCTGAACTTGTGTGCTTGACAGGGGCCTCAGTCCCCTGTGTCACTCAATAGTGGCAAACCGAAATAAAAGATCCCGGTGAATGATTAGCGCGGTCCCTGCTGCTGTGGTCATAAACCCTGTTGCTATTTTGGGGCCAGTATTGTTCAGTCTGGATTTAGTTTTCCTTTGCTGTCTATTTTGGCACTGACTTGCTCTGAAAGGGCAGGCTCGCATGGTGTGTCCTGGCCGAGGCTTGTCCACGGTCTTTGTCTAAGTTTACACAGTGAGGCGATCACCCATGGGAAAAGAAAAGATGAGAGAACTTGGAAAAAATATCCTCCGTTCAGAATCTTTTTAAAAAATATGTTTTTAAACAAAAAGATATCTTAGAAAGTGTTTTGCTTTTATGTGTAAAGCTAAAGGAAATCAGATTTACCCAGTACTGTGAATTAGTGGAGGAGCAGAGTTGTCAAGATCACCTGCAGACTCTATATATACATCCCAGTGTCTGTGTGTCTGTCTGTGTGTGTCTGTCTCTGAGTGTGTCTGTGTGACTGCTTCTGTACGTGTGTCTGTGTGTCTGTGTGTGTATATGTGTTTGCGTGTGTGTCTGTGTATATATGTGTATCTCTGTATGTGTGTCTTTGTCTGTGTGTCTGTGTATATATGTGTGTCTCTATACGTGTGTCTTTGTCTGTGTGCCTGTCTTTGTGTCTATGTGTATGTCTGTGTGTCTGGGTCTGAGAGTGTCTGTGTGTCTGTGTATATGTGTGTGTCTGTGTGTGCGTGACTGTGTGTGTCTATGTGTATGTCTGTGTGTATGTGTGTGTCTGTGTATGTGTGTCTGTGTGTGTGTCCATGTGTCTGTGTGTTTGTGTGTGTCTGTGTCTGTATATGTGTGTCTGTATGTCTGTGTCTACGTCTGTTCATGTGTAACTCTTCATCTGCTCAAATGTTTTCTGAGTGGGACAGTCCTTTGAATCTTAGGAAAAGGTCTCCCCTTGTGCACACTAAAGAAACCTGTCAGTGCAGTGCGACCGCAGTGTGAGCTGGGGGCTCACACCAGGCAGTGTTCAGGGTTATTTCAGTCAGCACTCCTTCACCCCCTCTGAATTCGCCCATGAAGAGCAGGCACCCCCTGTCCCGCCACAGGACGGGGACATCCCTGCAGTGTTTGCATTTCTTCTTTATCACACATGTCCATAGCAGGAGCTCGATGGGGCAGTGTTTTGTCTTTCCCCGCAGAGGGTCTCCTGTGGCTGCAGGAGCTGATGTGCCAGTGACCCTGAGAACTTAGCACAGCGTTGTGCTGGGGGAGGGGCTGGCGGGAGCTCGGCTGTGAGGTGCACCCTGATGTGCGTGAGCAGTCCTGCTGCCTGGGCCTGGGTGCTGCAGCAACTGTTCTGAGTCAGGTGACTGACAATGGAGTGCGAGGGGGGCAGGCTGCAGGTGTGGCTCTTCCAGGAGGTGCTGGCCAGTCTGGAGATAACTGAGGAATTTGTCCTGAGGCTGTTGCATGTGAAAACTGGAGAGGTTTATGTCACCACCAGAGTTGTCTGTCAGCTGCCCAGGCCAAGGCTCACAGGGCTTACAGGAAATGCACTCCCAGGTGAGACAACCTTTGGCACCAGCTCCTAACTCGGTTCAGAGAACGGTGAGTTCCCAGTACAGGGGAGTGGAAGCTGATGTCATCAAAAAGATATTGCCTTGCTTTGAAATGGCAAGTGTGTTCAAAGTTCCCCAGGATGTACACACAGATGAAAAATGGTCTCTGGACAGCTATGGGCAGCTTTCGATAAACAGATTTTCCTAAAAATCCCATGTATATGGTTTCCCCTGGAGAATGCTGCATAGTTTTCACACGTACATTGCAATGCTATTTTCACTGACAACTTTCCGGGAAGATATTGTTGGAAGTGAAAATCCAAAATTAGCTTTAAGCCAAGAGTGAATAATTTCAACAGCTATGCTAAGATGGTTTACATTTTTGGAGCCATATATGGGTGAAAGTAACGATTTCAAAAGGAGGGGGAAAAAAGGAAACTTTGCACACCACAGAAAAAAATGCTCCAATTCTCGTACGTGAAAGGGTGCAAATTCCCAAGACTCGCTGAATGAAACTGCAGGTAGTTTTAAAATTTGCTTTCAATAAAAATTTATTTGAAATGCTTTACTAACTTTCAGGGCTAAATAAGGAAACCTTGTTCCCACTAATCATTATTTAACAGCTGGCTAGCATTTCACTTCTGTATGTGTTTTCTTTTCATAGCTGAAAACTAGTGAAAATTTAATTGAATTTTGATGATAATCTTAATAGCATCCTTCTTTACATTTATTCCTTAAATTAGCAATTTCATATTTGCAAATGGGTTTTGCATTCCTTTTAGCTAGTTACACAACTTAGTTTTCTCAGAGAGTAAAATTAAATTCTTTCTAATGTGAAATGGGTTTGCTTTTTCAATGTAAACACAAATAAGTTAAAAAAAAGCGTAAACAATCATCTCATTTTGACAGGGGCTCATCAGTGCTAGTGATGAAGTGTCTCTGCATAGTGTCTCTAGCATACCCCACACGGCCTTCCTTATAGGTCTGGTGGTGGGCAGTGCAGGAAAATTCTACATTGCCGTGTGTTGGGGCAGCACTCACTTGACTCCGTCACCTCCACTGTCCACAGGCGTCCTTCACAGCCAGCTCAGAAGCTGCGACAGTCCAGAAAGGGCTCCACATTTAGTGTTCTGGAGGAGGTTATGGGGGTCTCTCACATTTAATGATCACCCTGAAAATCATTAGTTTCAAAAGGACATTCCACTATGGAAGAGCAGCCAACAGAAGCAAACCTCAAGAAATACCCTCTTTATTAGAAACTGAAACTCTCAGGAAGGAAATCCTAATAGCCACAGAGGTAGGCCATGATGGGGTTAACTCAGCATGCAAAACTGGGCAGAGAATGGCCACATGAGAGTTATTATTATTGTTATTGCTAAGACATTTTTAAAAATGCTCTAAAGTGGTATTGTGTGCACGGTTAGTTTGCAGATGGCTACCTAATTTGCAGGGGCTGGGGTAGAAAGTTATATCTATAAAAGGTGCGAGTACAGCTGTGAGCCAGGATGTGACCCTGAGCCTATGATGTGTGCACATTTCAGGACTCATCTACTATGAAATTTTAGATACAGAGAAATGTTGCGTCCTTCAGCATCCAGCTACTGTCTCATTGCCATCAATTCTGTTGAGTGTCAAAAATCATCTATTTGGAGACATCTATGTGGAAGGGAAGGAGTGTACTCTGAGTAGTTAGGAGCAAATTTCCTAACCTGGTCATCACACTCTCACCTGGAGCAACTTCCCCTTGCATGCTGGGGAGAAGCCTCAAGGGGAGTGCTGGAAGCATCAGAGGCACTGGACAAAGTAGCTTGGACACAGTTCCTGTGAAAATCTTGGTGACTTTCAGCTTCAACCAGGCCCCATGGCCACACCCCTCTCCCTGCCCTGGTCAGCAGAAGTGCTCACATCTTCTACCCTACAGCTTGTGTGACCGCTCAGACTGTCCTCGACTCAGTCCTTGACTCACCTTCTCTCTGCCGATTCCTCCTAGTTGCAACTGTGCCCTCTGGGATGCTACTCCCTCTAAAGATGATGGTCCCTGCATCTCTGAGCCTCATGTGCAATGCTGCCCATCAGACTGCCTGCAGGCCCTGTCCCAAACTGCATCTTATGCTCAGACTACAAGTGGCAGCAGATCAGACGGCTGGCTGAGGCCAAGTCCTGGTTACAAGCATACAACTCACAGACCACGAACTTCCCTGTACAAAAAGAAATTTCCCATGTATTCTTGAAATTCTGCAGAGGCAGAACTTTAAGAAAAATTTTCCTGAGAGTTTGGGTTCTTCTCCTTCATGTAGAAATCATCTGCGTTGACATTCCAGTCACAAGGTCCATTGGTCTGTACCTTCTTAGTAGAAGGTATTACATATTTTTGAAATCAGGATTCACTTGTTTGTAATAACAATCAGTATAAGCTCACCAATTTTTCCTATCTGGAGAGAAAAGAAAACGTCAACGATATTGATTTACTAACAGATATGTACTGAGTGTTTTTGAGTAAGTAAAACTTGTAGAAAATCAAGGAGATTAAGAAAAAAACATGAGCAATTCTGGAGCAGCTTCAAAATGCAGACAACTGATTTTTAAAGACAATAAACATGTAAGAGTTTGTGATATGCACAGTGTTTTCATAAATACTATTAGTGCAAATAAAATTACATTTGGTCCCTCTTCTACAGGAAATTGCAGACTAAGATAATGGCATAACCCTGGATACCAAAGGATACTGTCCACCCTCTGCACGTGGTTCTGACTTCTCTGTCCAGAGCTGCTGTGACTGAACTCTACAGGCCTGCTTTATTTAACCAATCAATCTGTCTTTACACCCTCTTAGCCTTCCAAAACAATGAAAGAGAGAAAAGGAGAATGATAGCAATAAAATGAATTATATTTTACTTTTGAATGTAGCCCCTGTCTTCTCACGGCTCCTCCCAGAGTCTGTCTTTCTAAACTGGCTTCAACTCTTGCTGGTCCATTTCTCAGTAAATGCAGACATCTAGGCTGATGGTCACAGTTTGTTATAGATAACCTATTGCAAGAGTGATATGCTCACTTGTGACCAACGTTTGGCTCTGTGACCCAAAATTCTTGCTTTCTGTTTTCCAGAACAGATTAAAATTCACTTACGTTCCTTAAAGTGTCTGAGGTTCAGACAGTTTAAGTTCATATGCTTAACTTGTTTAAGCCTCTAGGAAAAAATCTGTACTCTCGAAGTAAGAGAAAAATGTACTTTGATATAATTCTAAGTCAGAAATAAGAGTTAATAATATTCATGTTTTGGTGAGATTCTATGGTGGCCTGGCATATGTCCACAAATTCATTGGTCATCCTGTCTTCAAAGGGTGCAGCCTAATTCCCCTCCTTTTAAGTGTGGACTGGACTTAGTGACTCACTTCTAATGTGTGGAATGTGCCAAAAGTTCCTACTTGTGATGGGAGACCTGTTCTTAGGAGGTGTTGTGGTTTCTTCCTGGATCCCTCGCTCTGGGGGAAGCCAGCTGCCATGCTGTGGTGACACTCAAGCAGCACTAGGAGCTGTGGCCTCCTGCCAAAAGCCATAAGATCCAGCTCTCAGCAGTGGATCTCCAGCCCCAGATGAGCCTTCCTAGGACTGCAGGCTCTTCTCGTATCTTATACACAACCTTGTGACAGATCCTGAGCCAATCCACACAAGCCAGCTGCTCTGGAATTCCTGAACCACAGAAACTGTGAGATGATAAGTAATTATTGTTTTAAGACACTAAGTTTTGGGGTGATTTGTTACACAGCAGTAAATATGTAAGATGGAAAGGGCTGATGGTATTAAAATACAGAGCTGTAGATAGAAATCCAAGGAATTTGCTAACTGATGTATTTGACAGTAAATTTTTGGATATTTTGGAATGATGTGCATGTGAATTTATCTTGAACTAATTCACGGTAGCATTATTTGAAAACCTGAGAGTGTGTGATGTCATGACCTTGTTATGCCACCTCTGCTCTCTGTCTGGGTAGAAACATCATGTTGCTATATATCTTTACATTTCCAGCAGGAGGGGCATATTTTTGGTTTAAGCAATTTTCACAGACACCATGTTTCCTGTACAGCTGAGGACAAAAAGGTAATTTATTAGGACTTCTTCAGTCATAAGCACTGGCAAAAAAATTAAAACAAAAAACAAAAAAACATTACCTTTGCATGAAAGAGTTCACCTATTTTAAATATAAATAAACCATATATACCTAGTAAAAAAGAAATGAAGTGTCCTGTAGATTGCCGACTGTTTTTCTCACTGGTCCAAGCCACCATTGGTGACCCCTACCCAGTTTCTGATTCCACATTGTTTAGGTCACTTTAGCAGACAGTAACCCACTACCACACAGATCCCGCATTAATAATAAATGGCAGAATTTGCTAAGGGGCTCTTGACAAGCCCCCTCAACCCCAAACATAATATTGTGACTCTGAGTGTACATGGGGGTGGAGCAGGCGTTGAGGGAAGTTTCTGGGTAACACAAGGCATTTCAGGGCCCAATTTTTTAATAATTAGATGATAATTCTTGTTCAGTATAGAAAAATAGGAAAATATAAATGCAAGGAAGAGCATACAAATGACCCATAATGATACTACCTAGAGATAACTGGTATCAGGGCTGCCAGGCTGGTCTCTGGAGAACAGCACCTGGCCCAGGGTGAGGCATAGCAGGCCTCCTACAGGTTCAAGGCCACCTAGGGCAAGAAGGGCATTCCACCTGTCTCTAACAGACAGCGTGATGCATACAGCTTGTGCAAGCTCTGACCCCTGTTAACATTCAGTGCATATGACTTTCCAATCTCTTGTGTGCCTATCTATTTACATAGCCATGCACGTCTTTAACTTATCAAGATAGGATAACATCCACTGTACCGTTTGGCAACCTGCTTTAAACCCTGTGAAGAATATATTAGGTATATGATTCTCTATTAATGAATAAATATCTATTTGTCTAACTGTAAGGTCAACATAATAAACCATTGTGTAAATATATACTTAGTCTGCAATGAATATCCCCATGACTAATAGGAAAAATGCTGGATCATAGGTTATACACATTTTTAAGGCTTTCGATAGATTTTGTCAAATTACCTTCTCAAAGCATCATATCAGTTTGCATTCACATCAACTGTGCTTTGGAGTGAACACACAGCCTCAGTTTTACAATCTGTTAGCATTTGACAGTTGAGAATTTGTTCCAAGTTATAAGCAATTGTGAGATCATCGGTCACAGTGGTCATCCAAACCACACAGTGTCCTCTGGTGACTCCATAGGTCAGATAGCAATCACTTCCATGAAAACTAAAATATGTTCCCATCTTATCTGTTATTATTTCCATATTATGTGTGAGGAAAACCAAGGCTCGGAGAAGTTAGGTAAATCTTCCCCACATCACACATATGGTAAATTTCAAGCTCGAATTCAGGCTTAAGGTGGTGGATTCCCAAGCCCAGGAGCCTGAGTTCCATACCCTGCTGTCTGTGGTCTCTTATGCTTTCCTGTCCTCTCTCCCCATGACTCATCCAGAAGTCACTGAGCATAAACTGTGGTCACCTGCTCTTTACAATTATGCAAGCTCACACCACTTAATTTGGTCTTGTTGGCCAGTTTCACTTGAACACTTAAAACGCAATGACTAGATTCCTTGTTAACACATAGAAAATCAGAGGCTTCTGAGTGCACATGTTTTCCAGTGCTCCATTAGAAGTTAATCCTAAGGCGTTTCCTGATACAATGGCACAGCATATTTTAGGTATAGCAGGATGCGCTATGAGAAATCCCTTATAACTAACTCTTTCTATTGCTGCTGGATAGTCACATGTTCAACAAATGAGTAGAAGTGTTTCCTTTGTTTCTTTTTTGGCTATGCAAAACAAAACAAAACAAAACAAAAAACAAGGAAAAAAAGACTATTTGAAAAGAATTGAAGAATTTACTGCTCTAGTTTTTTAATACTTATTTCTCCACTTCTGTGCAGTATCACACAGTGAAAGACACAGCTGTGCAAGTTGCATGAGCATCTGCAGCTAATGCACTGAGACAGATTAGATGACTTAATGATACTCCACCTTCATCAGGATTCAGCCCAAAACTGTCATGGCAGGGACAAGAGGAAATCCTGAGCCTGCAACAGATGACTTTGACAGTGATGCTCCATGACATGTGGTTGTCCAATTAAAACAAGGGTTATAGTGACACTTCCTAGAAAAAAGCATCACTATATGTGAACTTTACTTTTTTTTTCCCTTCCAAATTTCAAAATTTTTTTTTTTTTTTAGAGATACTGGGAAGTTGGATGTTATTAGTATCTTCTCTGGGATCTGGAGTCATCTAAGTTAAGGGAATATATTTGCTGCACTCCTGTGTTCTATGTTTATGATGCTAAGCCATAGTAGTCACTATTGCTATGAGCTGTGGTCTTAATGTCTGTGCACCAGCCCCCCATTCATAGGTTGAAATCCTCACCCTGAAGCCTTTGGACGGTGGAGCCTGTGGACGGTGATTAGATCACGAGGGCAGAGCTCTTATAAATGGGATGAGTACCCTTATAAAAGAGGCAGAGAGAGACCCCCATCCCTTCCACCAAATAAGGACACAGTGAGAAGGTATCATCTATGACCAGGAAAGTGGCCTTCACCAGACACCGAATCCGCCAGCACCTTGATCTTAGACTTCCAGCCTCCAGAACTGTGAGAAATAAATTTCTATCGTTTATAACCTCCCGGGTTTATGACATTTTGTTAAGACAGCCTGAACAAACTAAGATACTATATAACAAGTTATCCCCCAAATTTAGCACCTTAAAACAATAATCTATTTTTTTCTCATGGTTTTGCAGGTCAGAAACTTGGGGAAAGTGTGCAGTTCTTAGTTGGGGTCTCCCATGCAATTGTAGTCAGCACTCAGTCAGGCCAGCTCACATCTGAAGGCTCAAGTGGGCTGGACATTCCAAGTGGCTCATCACGTGGCAGGCATCTAGTGCTGCCTGTTGGCTGGGCATTCAGCAGGGACTGTTGACCAGAGCGCCTACGGGGACCTCCCAGAGTGGTAGTCTCAGAGCTGGTGGGCTTATTACATGGAGCTAGCATTCCCAGAGCGAGTGTCACAAGCAAGTTACATAAGGACTGCACAGGCTTTTCTAACCTCACTTCAGAAGTCCTATAGCATCACATCTAACATAGTGTACAGTTAAAGTAGTCACATACCTACCCGGAGTTGAAGGGAAAGAACACAGATCCTACTTCACGGTGGGAGAAATGTTAAAGAATTTGGTGCTATTTTTTTTTTTTTACAGCCCCAATCAATATTGTATTATGCACTTTCCAAATTAAATAGTATGTTTGTTTTAGTGACTGCTTTGAAATCAGATGTGGACTTGTGTGCTTATGTCAGCTTGCTTAGGTATAACAGAGCACAGCACTTGTCAGAGTCCTGCTCAAAGAATAAGACATTAATATCACCCTTTATCAATTGCCAAAAATGTGGAAGTGTATTATCTTTCTGAATCTCACTCCAACTCATGGTTGTACATAAAGCAGATACTATTTTGATTCCACTGAACAGACACTGAAGCTCAAAAAGTTAATGACTTGCCCAGTGCTCGTGATGCCTGGTCTCTGTGCTCTATAAACCAAATTTCACTTCTGTTTGTTCTCTTTGCACGTTTTTGACTTTCAAATTCTTGCTATGCCGAGGCTGTCAGTAAGAGCTGCATGGCAACTCAAATAATCAGGTACTGTTATTATCGGCAATGGGAATGGGCCACTTGGGTCTGTCTACTTGGCAGATTCTGCATCTTGATACCATACACATGTCAGGTTGGGGGGTGTCAGTGTTTGCTAATTATAGTGAAACTTTAAGTAGGATGTTTCTGACTGCAGATATAAATGACTTTTCCCATGGATTAACCGTAGGGAAGGTTTCAAGGACTGCCCTACACTCAATTTTCTGCTGGGAGATAAAGACTGAAGTAGAATTTGCTAGTCCTACACCTCCCTACGCATCATCTTACAAGTACATTACTCATGGAGGTACCTTTATTTGTCCAGTTCTATATTTAAGTTTTGTTGTTTTTAAAAGTTTTAAAAAATACATTATTATTTTTTATTATGTAAAATACTCAGAACATAAAATTTACTGTCTCAACCATTTTTAAGTGCACAGTTCAGGATATTAAATACTTTCATAAAGTTGTGCAACCATCTCCACCGTCCATATCCAGAACTCTTTTCATCCTGTAGAACTGAAACTCTGTACTCATTAAGCAAGAACTTCAATTTCTTTCTCCCCCAGGCCTTGGCAACCATCATTCTACTTTCTGTCTTTATGAATTTGATTACTTTAGCCACCTCATGTAAGTGGAAGCATACAGTGTTTGTCTTTTTCTGACTAGTTCATTTCACTTAGCATAATGTCCTCAAGGTTCATCCATGCTGTAGCATGTGTCAGAATGTTTTTCCTTTTTAAGACTGATGATATTCTACGATAGGTAGATACCACAGTTTGCTTATCTACTCATTCATTGGTGGACGCTTGGATTGTTTCCATGTTTTAACTATGGTGAATGATGCTGCTATGAACCCGGTTGTAGAAATATCTCTTCAAGACTCTGCTTCCAATTCTGTTGGATGTATACCCAGAGGTGGAATTGCCAGTCACATGGTAGATCTATTTTAACTTTCTGAGGAACCTCCATACTGTTTCCACAACAGCTGTACCATTTTACATTCTCACCATCAGAGTGAAGTTCCAGTCTCTCCACACCCTTGCCGTGGACTTGAGTACTGAAGAAGGCTGGAAATGCGTGGCAGTTGGCCTCCTGCTCCCTGTCCTTCTCTGACATATTCACTTTACCAGTGCACTATTTTTTACCCTGACGTTTTCTTTTGGGAAGAAAATGCCTGTCGCTGTCTGAAGAATCCTGTCTTCAAGGAAGTCCATAAGAAAAAACAACAGAGCTAAAGAAAGCCAGAGGGAGAATGCAGTTTGGGTGGACTTCTGCCCTGGAAAGCACTCGATTACTTTTTGCATGCAGCACAGTTCCACAGGTTTCTAACCATGAGATCACCATTCTGCAGAGGATGCTGTGATGTTGTCTCCTCTCTGGAGACTCCTGCCCCTTGCAGGACAGGAAGGAGGATAAAGCAAGCAGTGGGACCCCACCCTCATCCAACTAGGGCCTTGACGCCAAACACACAGGGACTTTGTTACCTTTTATCCCCATTTGCCTGGATCTCAAGGTTTCTGAACATAAAAAATAACTGCTCACCATAGAAATTAGGGGACACTTTCTGTAAACACACTGCAAGGTAACAGATTCCACTGCTCAGTAAAAAGATACAGATTAATGGAAATTTCAGTTGGTTAGGGGTAATATCCACTTACTGTCAATTCAGATCACACTTACATGATATCCTATTCCAAAAAGTGCCTGAATAGGAACATTCTAGAATAGATTGCACATCCCTGTGCCAGGTAATTACTTACTAACTTCACAATTAGTGCCAATGTTCCTTTCAGAGTGAAGAGTGATTTCAAGCACAATTATCTTCAGGATAAATATAGTCTATAGCTCGTTATGAACCATTAACAATATTAACTGTATATTTTGAAGCTCAATTTGTGGAAAGTAACAGGGGCCTTACAATATATATTAAATAAATAAGACAACTATATTTTTTCTCACGACTATTATTTGGGCATTCCCCAATAATTCATTCAAATCCTGTGATGTTTGGATGCTAACATAGTTTTTGTACATCAGCTTCTTTGTGAAGGCTCACAGTGCAGTAAATGTGCCTACAGTGGATCAGGAGGCACACAGTGCAGTGGTGTGCTTGGCAGCACAGCAAATAAGTTGACACTCAATGAAGATAAATTACTACAGTGTCTTATTATTCTGAAGTGTAATATTACCTCATATTTAGGGAGATGGCCAGCTATGTGATTTTGTCATGTCTTCAGCATCTTATGTACCCTGCAAAAATTAGCATTTATTTCTTGAATTCCATTGAATATATTTCAGGATATGCCCCATCCTGAAGAATTCATGGACATCAACTAGTTGTCAGCTTTGGAGATGGGCCTCCCTGTTTCTAGGACTTGCAGTCAGAGAAGGTAGAGATGTAAACTGCTAAAATCAAGTGAACAAATATGGGTCTCTTATCCACCTCTGAAGGAATAGTGTCTTTCTCTGAACAAGTCAGGCTATCCGCATCTCTGACATGAAGTTGTCTGTATTCCTTCTGTGAACATCCACACTTCCGGTGTGACTTTATCTGAATTCCTTGCTCATCTCTCTCTTATCAGCTCTGTTCCTTGATCTACATTTGGTGAGTTAAAATAAACACAGTATTTTTAAAAATCACGAGACTCTTAATTGTACCTTTGTTAAGACTTAAACAGAAAAAAAATAACTTTTTGATTGAGCATGATGTCATGTTGTAAGAATCACATAAAGTGTGTGACTTCTCCTCCTGGTGCCTGAGCATGGTGTTACTTTCATTGCAACACCATTTCTTTCACTTGGGCCTTTGTCAAAAGAGGAGGGATGTTACTTTTTTTTATTTTAGTCAGATGTGGTTTCTGGAAAATTCAGCTCTTCTTCTTAAGCTCTATCAGCTACACTGATTAGATAGTTGGTCACACGTGCATAATATGAAGCTAAAGCTGAGGCCTGTGATCTTCAAAGAGAAACAAAGTCTGGGTGAAATGGAAGGTATCCTGGTGATAAAACCCTGTCGTGTAATTGGAAGAGAAATTAGTCCACAATGGAGGCTCTTATCAGATACCAAGAATTATCTTTTGTCTGTAGCCCATCTGAGCTCCCACTGATTCTGACTTACATGAAAAAATCCTTGAAACACTTGACATCTCAGAGGAAAAAAACCTTTGATTCATCTTTTCAACATGGATGTCACTTTTCTAGGTAGTACATGGAGATTTTTAGGAATGCATGTGGAATGTTACAATATTTTGTTCACAATGTTTTCAAGATGCTTTTAAACTCTTCATTTCATTGATACTCCCAAGAATAGCATGGGCATTTAAGCAGACAAGGTATCAGTGGGACAGAAAAGGACACAGTGGCTCTGAGAAATTTAGTGACCTCCTCAGGGCCACTTGACCGATGAAGTGCAGAATTTGAAGGAGGGTCTATTTTGTATGCAAATTCTCCCTTCTCTAAGTGGCACACAATACACATATTTTTAAAACTATATTCTACTTTTTGCTATGCATGACCAGAAGAAAGGTTATTTCATCGTTGCTTTAGAATATTAAGGAAGGAACTTTTAAAATGTGTGTTTAATATTGTCTCACACAGTGGTCTTCAATGGCTTTATAAATCTATCTAGCGATTCTGGGATCTAGGTCATAATTTTTTACTATTTACATATTCTGTTAAAGAACAGTATCCAAGACAGCCATTCGTTTTTTATATTTAGATATTTATGTATTTAGACACTTGTATTTTTTGTATTTAGACTTCTTTGTCAATTTTACACAATTCTGGACACTGTTACAAAAACCATAATTGTTCACCTGAGATAAAAATATTTCAAGAAAGACTTTGAAATACAGCTTGGCAGGCCTTGCTCCCTTGTCCCCAGAGATATTTTCTCTAGATATCTCCAATCTCTTGGATGACAATTTAGCTAAACTGTTAATCATTTTTGTGTATAACTTTTAATTTGTTTAGGTACAAGTTTGAATATTTTACCTGCATGACAGGAATTTAGTAGAAATGGAAGCTCAGTCTTCCGTAAGGTAAAAAGTTTTAGTTTAAATAAATGTTGAGTGAAAAGCACATACATGCAACATAGTTACTGGTCAAGGTATAAAATAATTTAAATATACTGTATTATCTTACGTGTTTATGGCTAGATTTATTACCATTTTGGTGTTCGAACTCCAACCAACAGAAGATAACTTGAGGAGGGAAATCTGCCTCTGAGTGCAGATTTAGGATCTATGTGCAAGGGTCACCTCCTGCTAGCAGAGCTCCCCGGGACTGGAGTGGTTTGACGAGAGCCGGGAGCAGAATGCCCCAGGCATGAGCTGAAGAGGACACCTCTGGTGGACAGAGGGACAGATAGGGTTGCTGAGCATGTGGCACAGGATTAAGAAAAACCTTGGAATTTAGACTGAGTATTTGACTTCAGCAGACATTTTGCCTTGGGCTGCATTAGGTAAATTCAACTCACCTTAAATGAAAGGTTGGAAGAACGCAGAGTGGAAATCCTAGACAAGGTATAAGTGCAAACAGCTTCTGAAACAGAAAAAAAGATACTTCTCAAGTTGGGGATTGGGGACAGTTACAAAAAACTTAAAGGCATAAATTAGAGTAATGTAATGATAGCAAATTATACCAGGTCAATGACTTCTGAACTATATAGATCAGTGCAGGAGTCTTAGAGAAGACTGAACTACCAAACCTTCACCTAACGTCAGCCCGGTGCTTAAGGTGATGTTGGTGATGAGGTTGAGGTCCACACATGTGGTGTCACACGCTGTCTATAATGTGCTACTTCAACACAGAAATACACATGTTCTGGGTTAATTTGACAGTTTAAAACATATGTGCTTCCTACACAGAAGATATCAGATCTGGCTTGTGTAGGACTAGAAGTGATCACAGGACACACATCTTCATGGCATCGAGGCACCGCTGGGGCTTGGTTTGGATTCTCACCTTTGCCTTCTTTGTCCCCTCCCCCTCCCACTGCTCCATTAACCTGGTGGTCACAGCTCTATCCAGGGCCTTTCCATTGACCATTGGCCAGCATGGCTGACTCAAGACTTCAGCTCTGCTCACAAATACACTGGCCAGGAGGTGCCTTACACTTGTCTGTGTGGTTCCCACTGGGCTGAATGAGCCATTTCAGCTTCTTCCAATCATACAACTGCAGCATGGACTGTTGGCCTGGGTGGGGACAATATGGAGTATTTAAGATGGTATTCTAGCAGTTTGGTGGTAGGAGGCAGCTATGTAGATGGTTCTCAGTCATCTCAGATTTGGAACTTTCTATATCTATCAGTGGGATTTAAAGGAGCACTTATGAAACTGCACTATTATGGAGGGCAGCTAACTCTTGCTAGGGATGATAGATTCACTTTCCACGTCTTCCTAAGCATTGACTCTGGTGTTTCCCAGAAGAGCCTGCAGTGTCCCAGTGCCTGTTAAAAATCAGACTGAACCCCTAGGCAGTGTGTCAACATCTCCTGCCCTGAAAACATCACCAGGACCCTGAAAACTAGATTTAAGAACACATTAAACTAGCTGCTATTATTTTGATGACAATAACAGAAAAAAGAGAAAGGAGAATTTGTCAGCTGGCCTATGTAATAATAGAATATTTTAAAATATTTTAAAACTAGATTTGTTTTCAGTTAGCTGCTGTAGGAGTCATTCTTTGACTTTCTCTTAGAGAAAATGGTGTCCTTTCCTTTAGGGAAAACAGTGGTGTGTCTGCTCATTTCTAAATGGTGAGCAGCCCTCCCCAGTCCACTCCTCCCCAGCCCAACACACACACTCACATACGCTCAATCCGTGGCCTCGACAGGCAAGGCTTCAGTAAAAAGACATGGTGTTGCAGAAGAGGACAGCAGCTGAAAGGTAGATCAGCAAGCCGGCCTTGGGGGGAGAAGGGCCTGGGCCTTCTGCAAGTGTTCTCATGGGTGGAAGGGAGCACACCTGTCGAGTGAGGCAGGGATGCGGTACTCTCACCTTTTTGCGGATGAGGAAACAAACTCAGTCATACAGGGGTTGATCCCCTCCTGGGGGACACAGGGCAATAGGTCTGTATGACTGTCCTTATGTGTCATGCTTCAGGGTCATGTGTTACAGGAACTGGCCTTGCAAACACATCTTGGCTAATTTGCTCACTACAGAGCTGCTCATGAACCCGGGGCAGGTTTCCCTGCATCAGGCGTGGAAAGTCTGAGTAAGAAGAGAAGGCGGAGGGCGGCTGGTTCAGCACCACCCTCATCTGACTCCTGAGTTCTGTGCTCCTCAGTCCTGACCAGGCTTTCTTACCTCTGCTGGAAATCTCCAGATAGGGACCTCATTTCAGAGTAACTGGATTGAACACCTGGTGCTACCGAGCAAGGCCCTTTGGCAGCACTGGTTGGGGTGTGAGTAGAAAAACAGAAGAAAGATTGAGTTACTTTCCCTCTTCCCACCTCAATGTCCAAAATACATCTGTGTGTGTGTGTTTGTGTGTCTCTGGAGGTGTGTCTGTGTGTTGGTCTCTGTCTCTGGGTGTGTATGCATGTCTGTGTGTGTACCCAGTGTTTGTGTGTATGTGTATGCATGTGTCTGTGTGTATGTGTGTGTCTGCAGATGTACCTGTGTATGTGTGTCTGCACATGGTGAGTGTACATATGTTGTATATGTGTATGTGTGTGTGGCTATATGTGCATACATGGGTCTCTGTGTGTACATCTGTATATGTGTTTATATGTGTGTCTGTGTTTATGTCAATGTGTAGGTGTGTGTAGGTGTGTTTACGTGTGTGTAAGGGTGTCTATGCATGTATATGTGACTGTGTCTGGTGCGCACATATGTGTCTGTATGACTATGTGTGTTTATTTCTGTCTATATGTATGTGTGAATTTGTGTGCATGTGTATTTGTGTCTATGAGTATGTGTATATATGTGTGTGTCTGTGTGACTATGTTTGTATGTGTATGCATGTGTGGGCATATGTGTATGTGAACTGTGTGTATGTGTATGTGAATGCTTGTGCATGTGTCTGTGTGTCTGTGTATTTGTGTCTCTGAGTGTGTGTATATGTTTGTATCTGTGTGAGCATATGTGTATGTGTGGCTATGTGTGTCCATATGCATGTGTGTATGAGTGTACATGTGTGGCTATTTGAATGCGTGAATATTTGTGCCTTTGAGTGTGTGTGTGTATGTATGTGTGTTTCTGTATGGCTGTGTGTGTGTCTCTATGTGTGTGTGTATGTATGTATGAGCATGTGAATGCATGTGTGACTGTGGGTCACTGTGTGTGTCTGTTCGTGCATGCGTGTGTGTGTGTGTGTGTGTGTGTGTGTGTGTGTGTGTGTGCATGTGTGTGGTGGGGAAGCAGGAAGTGAGCTTATGCTATAAGTGGGCAGTGGTATTTTCCCAGTAAACAAAAAAATCCTGCTGTTGGGGTGTACAATCCTCTGGCCCGTGGAATGACTCTGCTGTGCGTTCTGGTGGATAAGTTAAGCAGTCCTCATTTAGGAATTACAGAATAGAGCTTTCCTTGATGTAAAGATATATCACTTTGACTAATAAATAAACTCATGAATATTCACAAAAAACTATTTTAAAATAACACAGAACAAGCAATAAGCAAGGATGTAAAGGGTGTAACCAAGTGTTTATGCTGCAACCAGTGTCAAAATAACAGACGTTTCATTCTTAAGAAGATCGGTACGTAAGGACATTCCCCTCTCAACCACCTCTCTCTCTCTCTCTTTTAAAAAACTTACTAGTGAATTTTTTGACCTTTGGTTTAATCACATGAACTTTTTCCTTTTCCTGATTTTCCTTTTCCTTTAAATCACAATCAGAATTGAAACTGAAATGAGGAACACTCGAAGGACATTGGTGTTAGTATTTTAAGCACTTTCACAACAACAACAAACTCTGAACACTGTTGTCAAGAAACAAAATGATGTCATGAAGAAAAAAGATTACACTTACAAACCTGGCATCAAACCTTATTTAATATAAAATTCAAAGAATAAATTTATATGGTTTTTTTTTTTAAAGTGGGTACCGTATCACATTTACTAGAGGCCTACCAAACGTGAATGTGTTTTGAAAGTATGCTGGTGTGGCTTAGGTATCAGGGAGACACCTGTTTTCACATGTCCCCAGCCCCTGAGTGCCATGTTTAGAAAGTGGTTTAATTCTACTGCATTTGACTGAGAATATCAATAGAAAAGACCCATACAAACAGAACAGTAGCCTCTCCTCAATAAAACAAAACCAAAAAGTAAGAGAGCTTCCCATCTGGCATGTCTCAGTAGCTGAGCTTGGTGCTTGAGAGGGTGGGGTTGTGCCGGCTGCCCCCAGCTCTCCCTGGGCAGGGCCTGGGGTCTCTGGCCTGTGTCCCCTCTGGATGGAGAGCGCTTGGCTGAAGATGCTATTTTTCACAATGCTTTGGATGCCTCAGTCTCCAAGGAGAAGCTGTCCCTGTGGTTGTAGCACACACATTCTCTTCCCACCTGGCGTTTGGGGCTGAGGGACCTCCTCTGCCTCTGCCCTCAGGATGGGGTGTGCCTGACCCTCCTTTGAGCTCACACTTCACATTGGACTTGGAAACTGGCAAGCCAGGAATGAGTCGTGCCAGCCTACCTCTGGATTCCCAGTGCCTACGCCAGGGCTCCACACCAAGGGGACGCTCAGGTTAATGCTTTAAAGAGGAGTGAACAAAACCATAAATTAATGATTGCTGAATTAACCAAATCAAAAGAGTTTGATGCTGAGGGTTGAGTTCCCTGCTGGGCTGTGTTTTAGTGCCCTTAGGGGCTGGTTGCCAACAGCACTGGCATTCTTGGGAGAATATTTTCCTCAAGCCATTGTCAAAGTGAGTCCCTTGGCGGGGGTGGGAAGAAAGAAACATTTGAGAAACACTCACTACTGTATCCCTCTTCTGGAAATTCACAATGCCACTAGCTAAACATTGTTTTGGTTAGTGTTTTCCAGATTTGGTTGTCTATGGATTTTTTTTTTTTTTTTAAATAACACCTCTTAACATCTTAGCTCCCATGGAAATAATAGAAAATCATATCACGATATCACCAAAGAGGACTTTGCATTTAGGCCATGGTCCTCACATTGCATGTGCCCTATGTCATACCTAGTAACTTCTCTAAGCCTAGGTCCTTTAAGATCAACATGAATAAGATTAGGAGCTAGAAAAAATACATGAAAAATTCTAGCATAATGCCTAGAACATAGTGCTCATTTAATAAATGATCATGGCTGCGGAAACTGCTAGAGGCAAATCATTCTTTTCTGAACCAATGGTATTAAGGCATTCACACTGGCCATCCAAACTGCACCTCTAAATCCTCATAGTCTAGTTTAAGATGCTAATATGAGCTATGTGAAAAATGCAAATAGGCCAATTATTTGGTTTTCTATTATTGACTCAAATAAGCATCTGAGTTAATTAACAAATGGTTCCAGAAAACAGATCCCAACATACTTAAAAAAAATAAACAGCACATTCATTTGAAATTCCATACTTTGCATGGAGCTCAGAAGTGTCTGGCAGCAGAACTGAAAAAGGAGATAACAGTTTGTGAGCCAAACACAGAGATGGCAGAAAGCGCAAAAGGACTTCTGTTTTTCCACTAGGGAGATTAGATATTAATTTTTTCAAAACAATGGAGAGGTGTTTGAACAACAGAAATAACCCCCTCCCATACACAAAAAAGCTTTTTATGCGAAATGCGACCAAAATTTATAAGCAATTCCTGTTTAAAATAGTATTTGTAGAAATTTTATTGGCCTCCTAAATAAGGATTTAAAGATTGGCTATTTATTCTGTTAGGTACATGGACGTCCCCGCTGATTCTAATGACCCTCCTGTGCTTTTGTGATGGGAGACGAAGGAGGTTGGGGGATGGGTAACAGCATCCAGAAATGTACAGCTTTATTTTTTTTCCTATTTGTTTGTAAAAGTCAGTTCTGTATTGCAAAGGCGATCACGCAGTTTGAGATCAGCTTTCTTTCAGGAAGTTCGGTGGGTTTGCTTTGGCTGCATTCACATGGACATGACTTGGCTGCAACGTGAGGATACATGTAAAATGAAAGCCATAGATATGGCTTCAGGCTTGGAGGAGAGAAGGAAGGTAATTTCGCATTTTCTATCAAAACAGCATCTTCATCAATGTTGCCCAAATAGCATTAAGCATTATGTTAACAAAATATCTTCAATGCTTTGTTTGTATAAGGAGAAATTAAATGGGCTGCAAGAGAGCCATTTCCTTGGCTTCCTGACTTAGTAGGGACTTAGGCAACCATGTCATTACTGTAAAGGATCTGCACTCTTCCATGTTGGAATGTGTAATTTTTACACCTCTTATCGGTGGCCTGATGATACTGCCATGAGTTTATGTAACTGCATAAAGAATCCTGCATACTAAAAATTAAGTTTCAAATTTGGTCTTATATCCAATTTAACCTGAATTAAACATATGTTTCATGAGACATCGTAGGTTTCTTGTGTGCATTTGAAAAGTCATGGCATGACATAAAAAACACAACAGCTCAGTTTTGTTCAGGGATAGCCCTCAGAGCATCTGCTTAGAGAAAGTAAACGGCAATGGGAAGATAGATATTAATGTGTGGTTACAATAAAATGACCATATAGCCAGTTGCCTCAAAATTTAAAGAAGGAAAGACCTTCACATGTAATAGTTTGGTGATATTGTTTACATTTTCATAACTTTCATATAAATGAACCATTTTCCATTAAATTATTCTGTGAGGAAAGTTAATGCACTAGAACTACCACTTTAGAAATGAAGAGAAGGAGACTCAAATTTAAAAGTGTGCTGTGGCTGGACAGTATCTTCAGGATGAAGACCACCGACACGTATCCTGTTCCACGCTTGAACTTTATTAGATGTCAACATTGCGTGAAATGAAAGAGATGGAAATAATTTTATCAGTCATCAGCTGGATGAAGATGATGATGCTTAGGGAAATGTACTAGACCATCACTGAAATATAAAACTCTTTTTGCCATTCTCTATTCTCTAAACACTGACAAATACTGTAGAGCCTGGAGTCTAGTTTATGTCTTTTTAAAAACTGCTTATCAAAGAATAAAGCATTACTTGAAATCAATTAAAAAAAAAAAGATTTTTCTGAAGGTGGTGTCTGGCTAGTCCCAAGGAAGAAAGAAGATATTTTCCTGGGAATTCCGCTGGGAGAGGCAGAATCTTTATAGAGGCAGAAAGATAAAGGCATGTGGGCAGCTAGAGCAGACATGAGTGAAACAGTTAGAAAGATGTCCAAGCAACATCTCGAAAGAAACAGACCACATTCCTGGAAAGCTAGACTCTCACAAAGCTTGCAGTTGGAAAATAAAGGCTAGTTTTCCCATATCAGAGCAGATTTCATTCTTTCTTGGGGTTGAGCACAGACTTTCAAGGACTGTGGGCTCAGATGGAATGGGACTGGGTGCTCTCAAATATTCCAAAATATACCAGAAGTGCTCCCAGGCTATCCCAGCTCAGACTCAGCACCCCTTCAGGAGGCCTCGTGATTGTTCTGAGCAATACCAGCAATCCGTAGTTCACAGAGGGTGGGCTTAGGGAGGCCACTGGATTTACTCATTTTTGTTTCATTGAAAGTGTATAGCACACCGTTCTTTTCCAAATGGACCCTCAGAAACCTCCCTGCTATCAGATAAAATTTAAACTAAAAAGATTAAATACAAATTTAAAAAATAAAAATTAAGAAAATCATGGTTGATAGTCTTTGAAAAGAATAAAGATCAGAAGTTAGAGCTACCCAGTCAGCTCAGTTGGTTAGAGTGTGGTGCTGATAACACCAAGGTCCAGGGTTCAATCCTTGTACTGGCCAGGTGCAAAAAAAAAAAAAAAGTAAGAGGATCTCATCGAGGTTGTATACAACCACAAAACAAATGCTCTGTCTAATCAACAGTTTTCAGCAATATTCAGCAATATGTACTGAATTGGTTGAATTAATCATGTCATTTACCATTAAACACATTTTCAATTTTTTGAATTCTAATGAATGAAACTTTCTGCTAAGGCCATTTTAAATATCTGTGATATTTAGATGAAAATTGCCCATGATATGGGCCTAACACTGCTTATATATTTTCCTCTTATAAATGTTTTACACACTGAAGAAAATGTTATTGTATGAAATTGTATACATGTATAATTGAATTTTTGTTAGCTATTCTGTTATACATCTGTAAAAGTAAATTTGAACCATTGTTCAAATTAATAATTAGTTTCAATTATTTACCAAGTCTCTTAATAACTATATTAACACTTAACAAATGCTAATAACGATCTAAATATACTGACCTATTACATAATATTAAACCATTTTTCAAATTTTTCATCTGTGAGAAACTAGAAAATAACATTGACTTCACTGTGCTTAAGTTCTCAGGAGAACCAAATTTAAATAAATAAGACCGTCCTTTTTCCTCCAGTACATACAATTTATAGGTTTTTTTTAAAACCAAACTGCATTGCAATTTTCAAGTCTTTTTTTAGATTGTTTAGTTAATAAATCATAATTTTTAATTAAAGAGAAACTAGTCACTTATTAGTTAGCCGCTTGTCAAAGGCAGGCAGAAGTTATATTGACCGTTGCCAGCAGGAACCTATTTTGCGGACCACTGCGATCAACAGCAAGTTTACAAATGAAGGACTGAAGACAATGAGACAGAAATAAGCTCCTCTGTTAATAGCAGAAAACCACAAAAGTTCAACTCTCCTTTCTTTGCAGGACTTCCCTGCTGGAAACCCCTTCAGCCTGGTTTGGTTTCTCTGAATTACTGCTTTGTACCTTGGTTTACACCTCAAAGCACCGATGCTGTCGGTTAAAACACAGCAGTGCCTGGCAGCCAATGAGGCAGGACAGCTGGTAGGAATCACTACGGTGCTCTCTGAAGGCATTCCAACGGGTTCAGAGCACATGGTGGACCTCACCAGATCCTTAAAAGTTATATGACTTACAGACTTTTACATCTACATCACAGAATTCTAACATGCCAGCTACCATCTCATCAATTTATGCAGATAATAATATAGCGCTAATTTTTAATTATCAATCTATATAGATTATAGTGTGGCATCTATTTTTTTCTTGTATTTACACCATACCTAAACAGCTACTAGAAAATTCATACTTATTTTTAAGGTATCTGTGTTTATATCTGCTTGAATCTATGTCTATCCACTACTATAAAGCATTCATATCTAGAGATAGGGTTCAATCCAAATTATCCGATACTTTTCATTGTGTTTTAAAATTGCATGGGTAGGAATGTCTTCGATCTTAGCTTCATGGAAAATGACATTTCTACATTTTTTGGATTTGATCCAACTCCATTAAATTGAAAATTGGAGCCACTCGATCTGTCAAGTCTGCAAAAGCTCTTACAATTGGAAATAATATTTCATAATGACTCGTGAAAAAATGCCAGTCTCAGAGAGCTCCTCAAACTTCCCCAGGCTAAGGACTTCAGGATGTATCGCTGCCATAATATTTATCTCACATGTAAACAAAGCTTCCATTCAAATGCTATCTTACACACACACTCACCGAGGTATGTGTTCACTTACATGTTTATCTCTGGTGCAAAATCTGGTTGGCTGTAAATAAACAGCTAAAGCCTTTTGCACAGAATCTGTGGAGATTTTAGTTTAATTCTAAAGATGTAAAAAGAATGCACTGAGTTATTTGCTAATATTATTTGTATTTTTAATGGTCCAATTAAATATTTTCGTCCTCTTTTCTTCCCCCAACAAAATAATACACACACAAGGCACACACACATGAAGAAATCTAACACGGAACTGAACATTTTCCTGTCTTCTTTGACACATCACCAATCCTATTTTGGCCACAGGGAGTTAAATGGAGCAATAAGCCGCAAGCCTCAACTGTTTCTATTTGTTGAAAGCCACCCTTCCAGGGAGAAAGGAAGGACTCCTGACCCAAGAGCTCTGATCAGATTTCTGCTTTATCAGTTTTCACTTAACCTCAATGTGCCTCAGTTTACATATCCAGGATATTGCACCTACCTCACAGGTTTCTTGCAATGATAAAATGAGTTAATATATTTAAAACAATTAGCCCAGTGCCTGGCACATAATAATTGCTCTGTTTGCATTGGCAATTCATCCCCCAAATGATAATAATAACAATAACAATAACAATAATAATAATAATAATGATAAAACTCACCATGTAAAAATTATCCAGAATAGTTTAAAAATTAAATTTAAATTATATTCCTTGAAATATTCTTATGTAATATATCCGCTTTGTTTTTTACCGACAGAAGATTTTGCGGCTGATGATACCTTCCTAACATCTCTGAGTGGTTTCAATCAGCCTTGTTACTTGCACAGTGCTCTGGAGTGGTTTCTTGCCATTTTTCAAGCCTAAGCAATTCCCTGGGAATTTTCTGTTGACTTCTAGCTCACAGACAGCAGAGCCACACATATAATTTTAGGATCCCTCAAAGCCATTCATTGTCTCCGTTTAAGCTGGACAAGAGGAATTCAGGTCCCAATTCTGGGATGAGTCTTTCTGGAATGATTCCTTTGTCCACTTGGATCAAGCCCTTCCCACATCTTACCCTGCTTTAAAAATTATTTATTCTCCATGCCACACAGCACAAATCCTCCACGCTGATTATCAGGTAGCTCAGAGAAATGAGAGGGCAGATTATGTCATTGGGGACATTAGTCTAACAAGACTGCATCAGGCTTCCGGTGCATTCAGACTGCTTCAATGGCATCTGCAATCTTGTCAGCATTTACCCTAATGGACTCAAAGAATAAAAGTGCTGCAGATGTGTACATTTTTTATAACTATATTGTGCCTTTCAATGTATTCTTTCATTCAACATGGATGTGCAGGCTCAAAACGACCGTTTGAAATACAAAGAGTAAGATGAGTCCAGGGAGGTGACAGGCAGCTGGGGGCAGCTCAGCATGATGTGGGCTGGCATGGAAGCCTCCCTGGTGCTGGGTGCTGGCAGGGCCAGGGGTAACTTTGCTGGGGTGGTGCAGGGGTGGGGTCTTCGGGAGGACATGGGGCCGCCCAGGCTGTGAGTGTTTCATGGATGGGGCTCCTGCCCGAGGCCAGGCCAGAGAGAGAGCACCCCCGGGGAGACTGGAACAGCAGTGCGAGGTCAGCCGGGAAGTGCACGGAGGGCCGTGCAGAGGCCAGGCTGTGTCCTGAAGAGGGTGGAGAATGTGTACAGAACCAGGAGCAAAGAAGCGACATGGCCAGGCTGGCATTTTAGAATACAGCAAAAGTTTAAAAACATTAAAATGCTGCAGTAACAGCAGTTCAGTGAGTGTTGAAGAGACCCTGAGAATTTATTCCTTAATCCAGACGAGAAATAATAGGGGACCGACGTGAGGCAGCGACTTAAGAACCACAGCTGTAAATTTGGAGACTTCAGGAGAGGCCACGCACTGTCCTAGGTGCTTTTCCTAAATTACCTCATTTTAATCTTTATAACAGCTATATGAAAAAGAGGCTATAAAATTCCTCCTATTTTCCCGGTGAGGAAACCGATGCCCCATGAGGATGGCTAATTCCTCAAGGTCGCACCCAGCACAAGCAGGGGACCCTGTTTGTCGCCTCGGCCCTCATTTGTCTGACAACAAACCAAGAGCTGTTGAAGGACCTTATGTGGTTCCCTTTGCAGGTGAGGCAGAAGAGGGGAGAGGCTGGGACTGAGGAAGAGGAGAGGACCGAGGGTGTTTCAAGGGGACTGAGCATTCGAGAGTGCCAAGTGCTTAGGATTGTTAAGAAGGACAAGGGAGAAGGTCACCTTTGTTTAGCCAAAAAGAGTAAGGTGGCTATGGCCCACGCTCACAGTATGGTCCTGTTTAGTTCGTTGGGACAGACCATAAGTTCGATTCTGAACTTCCTTATTTGACTAGAATAAAGAAGAAATACTCATTACAGGAGTTCAAAGGTTTAAAACAAACCAATAGCTCAGTGGAATGGCTAACTTATCCTGGTTCTGAGACCCGTGAGGAAGACCTCCATGGGCTCCTGAGAAGCGGATGTGGGGAAATACAGAGGAGTATCCCCCAAACACCCCTCATAGCAGGAGCTGACTTGCATGAGGCTCCTCAGTGTTCTTGTTTATTATAAAATACTACATATATACACCTACACGTGATATATGAGAGGCATAAAGATACTGATGAAGAATCGCTCTGTGCATGATAGAATCAGATCATTACCAACAAGTCTGAGGCCTCTGTTCGCGCTTCCCTGACAGCACGTCCCTTCACACTTGGGAAGATTTTGTGCCTATCATTCACTTGCTTTTCTTCATGTTTTTTCTCATATACATCTTTAAACAACATATTATGTACTTTTGCAAGTTTTTGAGCTTTATAGGAAGAGAATTGGTCTATTTGTATTCTTGTATTAATTGCTCTGTTGGATCCACATTGAGTTTTTAGTATTAGCCACGCTGCTGTGTATCGTCCTAGCTCACCCATTCTCACCACTATCTGGTGTTCTGGTGTGTGAACACAGCACAGTTCATTCCCATTCTCCTGTCAATGAGTGATAAGCTGTTTCTTATGCACCAGTGTAGGCAGAGAACTAATATCAAGCATAATTCATAAAAAGATAAAAAAGAGTATTGCCCAAGTGTATAGCTTTCTGGTAGTGTTTTTCCAGAACATAATTTAGGATATCCAGAGGGATAAAATGATCCCATATCCTTCCAGAATTCCCAATGCATATGCCTTTTAATAACAACCAGCAGAGAACTAGTGATTATATTATCTGGCAATAATCAGCATGCACAAATTCTCTTTTGCTAATATAAACTCTATTTACTTTTACATTAATCAAAATGGAGAGCAAGATTTATGTTTTCTTATGACAATGGAGAAACTGACTAGAACATATGCCTAAATAGAAGGCTATTTAATGTTTGAATGGAGAAGAAAGAAAGAGTAATTGCAGATTAGGCCACTGCTGGCCTCACTTCAGACAGGAAAAAAAAAAAAAAAAAAAATATGTGTCAAGGCCCCAGCAGTTAAGCTGTTATGCATATCTACAATAATTTTCTTGCAGAAATTTTTCAGGATAGGTATTGCCAGTTGTCTCCTGCTTTCCTAAAAATGAAAAGAAGATCCCTCAATAAGGCACCCAGAAAATGTCTCATGGTTGGCAATATACCTGCCTCATTGGGCTTTCCAAGATGAACCAAATACAAAATTTATTATTTTGTAAACTAAGTGTATTAAAGACATTGTTAAAGGAATGGAGGTTGCTTGCCAAAAATAATCTTGATAGAGTAAATAATACAAAGTCATTTTTTTCATACCCTCTAAATAGAAAAAATTGACTTTCTGTTAAGATCACTCCTCGTTGAGATGATATCACTGAAAATTGAAGAAGAAAAATGACTGCGAAAATAAATGCTAAAAACACTAAAATCTATAGACTTGTGTATGTGACTTAGGAAACACCTTAGAAGAAAAGACTGGTGGAACCCTCAGAAGGAAAATGGCAGAGGAAAGCACTTGATGATGAGAGAGATAATGATGCATAGAAGTTAAGATACAAAAGTTCTCTCTTAGGAGAGAGAACTAAGTAATGGTGAAGAAGACTGGATAGACACATTGAGTTACAATAGGAAGGTTCTTAAAAGTGATAGAGAATGGAGCAAATGACATAAAGCCCACAGGAGAGTCACATAATTAAATGGAGTTTTAGGAAAATCTAATTCAACAGTAATTTACAGGATGGATCTAAATGTACAAGGACATGAGGCAGGGAAACAAGCCAAAAATCAATAGCTATAATTTATGCATAGGGACCAAAATGGGGGAAAATGGAGAGATCGTGTTCACTACAAAGTTTCAAGAATTTTTCTTGGACTCAAACAAAAGTTTTCTAATCAAATGTTCTGAAATCATAATAAATATTTACTTTTTAATTTTAATAAAATTCTTACTAATTTTTCCATTGACTAGAGTTGAATGGTAGTTTCAGAGAAAAATAATGTTTTTTATTGTCCTCCTTATAGCAAAGTTTGGAATGGTTTTCTATTAACCATAAGAAGTTACCAAAGTTCGACACTGAAATCTCTAGCAGTGCACATCTCTTGTATGTTTTTAATGAACTGTTGATTTTGTCACCACCTCTGAAAAATATTCCATGGTATAGTTATTTCCACATTTGGAAACTCTTTTCTATAATCTTTTGTTTTGCTTATCTCTTTTTTATGCCCAAACTTTTACAGTAAATTACTTTCTATTGCCTACTATAGTTGTTCTGTGCTTCTTCTCATCATCACCATAATTACACCACCATCATCATCACCATCATCACCGTCACCGTCACCATCATCCCCATCACCACATCATCATCTTTATGACTACCAAGGACCTTCTATAGGCTGAGCACTGTACTGAAGTTTTCATATGAGTTATTTCTGATCCTTACAATACTCTTGAATGTTGGGAAATGTTACCCCCCTTTTTGCTGATAAAGAAATGAAGGTTCAAATAAATGGTTAAGTAATTTATCCAAAGTGATGCAGATGCTAAATAACAGCATAGGATCCCACCCTTTGTTGTTCTAACACTATAGTTTAAATTCTTTCTACTCTACTGTAGAAATCTATCTAGAAATCAGCATCACCAAGTTTATTTCATCCTATAATAAGTAACTATACCCTTCTCAATGAACCCTGTATATGTTTTTATCATTTAATATCTATGCTGTTACAGTCAATTGAACACAACAGTGTATATAATCATGACAATATTTAGTTTTAGCATATCTATGTGTTGATTTGGATCATCTATTTTGTGCTCAGTCACCAATATAAGTCAGTTAATGTAAATGATGAACCCTATTGGGTCATCTCAAAGATCTATCATCAATCATGTGGTTTGAGTGGTGGTCTTTGGCTATCAAGGGTAAGTGAAAATAATTATTTTGAATTAAGTAAAATCATGTATTTGCTGAAAATATAAAGGCATGCCATAATCTTCCAGTTTGTTAGGCTGTAGTAGAAATTTGTAGAATACCTGACTGTGCTTTGCTACTGTAAATGTAAAGAAATACCAAATTATACTATAACCATTGATGTAGCTAGGAGTAACCAGATTTCTTCTGTAAAGTGCCAGAGAGCAAAGGTTTTTGGCTTTGGGGCCACATGGTCTCTGCTACAACTGCTCAACCGTGTCATCATAGCTGAAAGCTCCATGGTCAGTATGTAAACCCAACATGGCTGTGTTCCAATAAAAGTCTATTTATAAACACAGAAATTTAAATTTCATAAAATTTTTATAAGTCATGAAATATCATCCCTCTTTTGATTTTTTTTTTAATCTCTTAAAAATGTAAAAATCATTCTTAGATCACCGTCCTACTAAAACAGGCAGCAGGCTAGAATTGCCCCACGAGCCACAGTTTGCAAACCCTGAACTCACATGAAGTCCATGAAGACATGGATCATGTCTGAAAAATGATTATATTATAGTTGTTGTGGAAAATATTGTTGATTCTTGAAAAATAATTTCAAGTTTACTCTTAGTCCATAAAATATGTTCCACCCAGTACCAAGACTTAGTCTTTAGTTCTTTAATCAGAGTCCTCAGGAATTTATGCTTAGATTCACAATATGTCCCTTGTCTGCTGAGTCTCCCATTTAAAATAACCCTCTGCTTTTAGTCATTATTGGCAAGGTCTGAAACTCTGCTCCCTGCAGCTCACTTGGCCCAGGCATGGATATTGGGATTCTCGGTCACTTCTGAGCCAGTCAGGCACTAATCACCCACACTGACTCTGTGACAGTCCAATCCGGTTAAGAATCAAATGGACACATAAGATGGATTATGCTCTTATCAAACTTACAGTAAGGGGAGCTGAGACCCCAGAGAAAACCTCGGTTCAACACTGCTCCCGACTATAGCACCATGCAGGTCTCGTGGTGCGTCAACCGATCAGGGCCTGCGGGGCATGGCTGACTATACAGGAGAGTCCGTCCCTGGCTTGCTCTGAACATCCCATTCCTAGACACTGCTGTACTGCAATTCCCTGCAACCTTAATTTCCCTGTCATGATGGTTCGAATACATACAAGTATGTACTGCATGTATATTATTCACCCCCAAATACTTACTGATTCCTTACCAGGCATTTTGCAGGCATTTAGAGTAGGATGGTGAGTGAGGCAGAGATATGGCCTGCCTGCAGGAAGCTTGTAATCTGAAAATAATCATGATCTCTATCACTATCAATCTATAATTGTAGTAGTCATGACATAAAATGACTGTATTATTTAAATTAAATTAAATAATACGTAATAATGGTGTATTATTTTAAAGTTTAGAAATATTATTTAAGATTAAAATTATTTCTTGGTATAAGTATGCGTAATGTTTTTAGAGAATAACTATACACACACACACCCCACACACATACCCCCACGCATGCATGCTCACACAGGCACACACTCTTTTGTCTCAGAAGGAGAAACACGGGAACTTAGAGCTGCAATAATTCATCGCGGTGGTTCTCAAACTCCTAAGCATCTGGGGGTCATTAAGGGGCACAAAGAGATATTCTTAGCTAAATTTTGGGAAGATGCCCTGAAATCTGCTTTTTTACAAGTTCCCTAGATGATTTTGTTGAAGGTACTACAGAATCCACATTTTAATTTTTGTTTGGAAATATTGTCTCATTAGAACGGCCTTTGTATAGAAATGTATGTGGGTATCTTTCACCCAGAGGGTCACTGGCTTGAAGCTGCATAATCTCCAAGGATGTAAGAAAATATTTTGATGCTGTTTTAAAGATAATATACTGTCTTAGTGTGTCTTTGATGGTGTTTTTTTTTTTTAAGTAGAGTTATTCAGTACACTAGGCAGATTTATTAAGTTTACAATAGTGTAATAACTGTTTTACCCAGAAAATAATTGTTTTACACTTCATGATCTGATCAGTCTCTTGAGAGTTACTTAATTTTAGACTTTTTTTCTTCTTTGCTTCTCATTTCCCAAGATGTATCCAGGTTAATGAAACACTTATCAGAGTAACCAACTCTCTGAATTACTCATTTGTTCTGCTGTTAAGCTATCCATGGATGCCGAATTGCCGGGATTTGGGGATTATTTTAGACATGCCAAATAACCAATTACTGTGATTTCTGGTTTAAGAAATGTTGGATTATCACATATTTTTGTCCATTGGAAATTAGAGGGAACTCCTAAATCCTGAAATAGAAGTGTATTTGAGATAGTGTCTCTAACACTGTGTATGATCATTAAGTATGTTTTTCTCCCTTGACAACCTGCCTTGGGGAATATTTCAATAGAGATTCAGATTTTTCTTATGAACGTTAGTAATCTGGAAATTTTAAACTATTTTCATGATCATCAAATCTTCTTCTTTCCTACAGTCTACACTATTTTCCTGTTTGATGCTATGGGCCAGTGCTAATCGGTATGTTTTTTCAATAGAGTAAATGCTACAGCTAGTATTTACCCTTTTCAGTTCATTTTCTCTTAAAATAACGCTTGTGAGATAATAGACTGCTTTATCTATTCATCTAACTTTTCATATCATAGAACTACTTTAACTTAATTTGAATCAAGCAAATTTGGACATAACTTGAAAGAACTGGGGGTTTCTCTTTCATAAGTCCATATGGAGGAGAGTTGTCTCTTGCATCAGAAATACTGATTTTCCATGAAACTTGATGTGCACGGACTGAGTATGTCAAACTACATTCTTTGGTTAGTCTTTTTATCAGAATACATAATACTTAATACATAATATACTTAATTATACATAATTATACTTAAACATAATATACATAAGTATTAGGTATATGGAGGTGTTATGAGTTGTTCATTTTTCTTAACAAACTTACTAAATCATAGCATGGCTGTACCCATAGATACCTCTCAGCCTTCCTGCTTTATTCCTGCGTCACCTGCCATGGATTCACATCTTAGATTAAGTGGGTTGCACAAGTAGACTGTAACTCTGCTTTCTTCTTTTTGAGGGCTAATCCCTCGTACGACAAGGAATCTTACATTTAGAGCTAAACCTCAAATATGGAATATTATATGTTTTATGACACAAGATGATACCAAATTACTTCAGCAATGTGATGCTATCCTAACAAGATTTAGTCGCTGGAAATTATCAAATATCAAATACACATTGGAGGTGTGTTATCTCCAACATGAGCTTATAATTTTAAAAGGCAGCCAAATGCCTGTGGTAAGTGTTATGCCTGTTTCATAATTGTTACGGGCACTCTGATATATCTACTTCATGTACTGTGTTTATTAATATCAATATTTTTAATCCTGCTAGGAAATTGTGATTTCATAAGAAGGTGAGGCAGAGAAACGTATACTTTCTGTGATTTAACTTTTTGTGACTCCTGAGTGATTCACAAATTCTGATTGTGTTCTCAGGATATGAGACTGCACACATGCACTACTGGGGAGTGGATGCAGGAAGACATTAATTGTTTCCTACCTTGGTTATTATTTCAGCCTAGGTTCTACTTTATGTGAAACTTAAGAGTCCTTAGTTGTGTGGGATTCATGTGCTTCAAAAGAAGCGACCTACAGTTTTGTCCAGAGTCAACGGCCATGGTTTAGAATGGAAATGACCAGGCAGAAGTCAGCCTGGTTTATTGCCTCTCAGCAATATATATTTGTAAGGAAGTCAATGATCATCAGCTGTCTCAAACTCACTGAAAAAATAATTACACAATATTTAGCTGGTGTCATGGCATGACAGAATGGTCTTTCCTGAAACATTCGATGATAGCTACTACTATCTTTAACTCAAAATAGTTATTAAAAAAAGCCTACAACGCTCTCTATGTATATGTGCGTGTGTGTGTGTGTGTGTGTGTGTGTGTGTGTGTGTATTTCTCTTCTCTGCTCCATACTAAATGGGACAGTGACAACAATGTATAGCAGCCTAAATCTAGGGTTGTCATGAACATTCTAGGTAATTTCAATTCTGATTCAAACCATTTTCTAATCAGTAGAAATGAACTGAATCATATCAGCTTTTTATGACAGTAGCTTTTACAGTAATTTAATTTCCTGAAAATGTGTTAACTGGCATTCCCAGGAGTAGGTTAACTTTCCTTTTTACTTTTTATGGATGGTGAATCTCTTCCTTTCTTCCTTTCTTTTCTTTTTTTTTTTTTTCTTCTTTTCATTCTCACTTGTTCATATAATTGATATATGAAATGCTCGGAGAATGTGACAAGAAATGTCAACTAAAAGCAAGATGCCGAAGATTTTAAAATGTATGTAATTTGTAAAAAAAAAAAAATGTATGTAATTTTATTAAATGACTGAAAATATTAGCATTTATCAAAGAAAAGACATCTATTGTGGGACTGGTCATGGAGGAAGTAGAAGTTTGCTTTGAAACAGAGCACAATATGTCGGTTAAGGTTGTTTGCAGCATTGTTTTACTGAGGGGCAAAAAAGCCAGAAAAATGCTATTGTGGATGATAATGGGCACATTTCCTTTCCATGGCCTTCCAGTTTTACTGTTGGCATGGCTACTAGGAATTTTATTATTTCCATGAGAATACTGATTTTCTGTGAGCTTTCAAAAAATTATTGAATGCATAGTACATGTGATTTAAATGGTATACATTTATAAGACATTTTATATATATGTAAAATGACTAATCTAAAAAGACAATTGGTCAGGTTTTTAATCATATTTTGACTCAGAAAATACAAATGTGATTATTCAAGTGGCAGAAGGAGCTAGATAACTCTGTGTTTAAACTTCTGGGGTTGTGGGAAGACCCTCTTACTTCCATTTGAGCCAAAGAGGTATTGCCTCTCAGCTTAAAATGTTAATGCCCGTGGGAGAGGGAAGAGTCATGGATAATTTAGTTTGAATGTCTTCATCACCTGTTTTCCCCAAAACAGGTTTTAATGTGCAAGAGTTTTGTGCACACGGTGGACTTTGGAGGAGCAGAGACAGGGCACACCCTCAGCGTGAAGTGGGAGAGGACCGAGGTACCCAAGACTAGCTAGGCAGCTGGAGAAGAGGAACGCCGCTAATCCTATGTCTATATGAAAGTAGCCTTGGATAGCAGGTACATTTCCAACACAAGTGAGGGAAAAATGAAGTTTCTCTAGCTTTGTCAATTTTGCCCCTTTAAACGAAGTTTTTCAAGTCTAAGATAAGTTTACATGAAAGTGCTTGGTACTGCTTTTCTGCTTTTTCAGAGTAATCTAAGTTGTATGTCTTTATTAAAAACATATTTTCCTTGTCATTTTTGATGATTGGAATATGTCTAAATGCACACCCATGGGAAACAAGTGGTATTGCCTTTGGGGCTACATGTATTGTTTTTAATACTGTCTTTATAATGGCCTTGGCCCTACTGATGTTGATCTTTGGTTGTGATGATAGATCTTCTCATAGTCCCCCAAGGTTAGGGTGATCCAGACTGCTACATGGACACATGGCACACAGGATGGCAGGTGTATGTTGGGAATAGATATCAAGTATGCACATGAAGCAGAGGCTGCATCACAAGGAAACAGCACATGCCATAATCAACCTCAGGAATTCCAGAGACGGACGCAAAAGTCCATTGGACGGGGCTTAATAGACAACCCAAAACTCCATCTGATTGTGGAGGACTGAGTGTTGAACGGTTTTTGTGTAAGTGATATTTTAGTTAAAGCATATTTCAGTGACAGAAATCCATTACTTGAACCCTACAACTTTCATGGAACAAATTGGACAATGGACATTGAAAAAAAAGCTTCATTTGTGTGGGTAAGGGAGCAGAATGTGCCATCTCATTACAAATTCTTGACTTCCTCTTCTGAGTCTGACGAAGCTTCTGTATTTTCTTAAGACCTCCCAGAAGCCAACAGGCAATGCTGGAAAAAGGAAGTTAAACAATGATTTGCTCAATTTGAAAGAACATGACTCTTTCACGTGATGCCAGGCTTTCCCAAATGAAACACTCCTTGCCCTGACCCGTCCTCCAATTTTCCAACTAAATCCATCCCAAGGAAGTAGTGTTGTCAGCTTAATTAAATGTGTTTTCTTCATCTTTGGCTGGGCTTTACTAAAATGAGTAACTCAGTTTCTTAAAAGAGATTGCTGCCAGTGTTACTCAGGCTGATGCATATGGGAATTCCTTTCTCACTTGATCTTTTGGGACCAATAATGTAGTTAGGTAAACAGTGACCTCATCTTTGGTCATGCAGTTTTACTGGCATTATAAGGAAAGGTATCAACACAGTTTTAAGGTAGCTATTGATTTACTTTCTTTGGGCTTTTGTGTTTTCTGCCTTGTGAAGCTGACTCTGAGAAAACATGAAATATTTTATTTTCACTTCATTTTCCTTTTTTCACTACAAAAGCAATACCTCTTCTTTAAATAAATGTAAAATGATAAAAAGGATATAGAAAGTTACTGATGATCCTACCACCTGTATAGAACAATGAGTATAGTTTTCTTTGATTTTGAAACACACTGAGGATCTTCATGCACATTATTTTTGTAGTTTTCAAGTCCTTTTCATCATTTCAAGATGAGAGCTCTTTTCAATCAGTCCTGAAAAGTTGACATTCTTAAATGGCTATTGAAGCCTGAACTATTTCAGCTCTGTTAAACTTTAACCAACCCAGGTGACTAGTTTATATGCCATAAAACCTTGAGGAATATTTCTTATTAGGAAATACCACAAATCCTGAATTCTTGAAGCTTGGATTGTGTTTGTATTCAAATATAACCCTGAAATGTTTTCTCTCCCTGAGTGTTTTGCATTCTTTTTATTTGAAAGCTGTGTGTATTACTCAACCACCTCTGTATCCAAACTATTTAAAAGATACATAGAAAAGAAGTGACATCACAGAGGTGATTTTGTTCTTTTAGCTTTGTGTTTAGCTAACGAGGGGCAGTGCAGTGACTCATACAACCCCGTGACTCGCCAGGCACTTTTCCAATCAGAGAGACTGTTAAGATCTTTGACAACAGAACCTGTAGTTGTTTGAAGAGGAGGTTTCAACAGTGACCTGTACACTTGGTGACACCAGGCTTTGTGGGCAACAGAATGTGTTCCTATTCCTGCTGAATAACAAAATGCCGAGTATGAGATAACACTGAGTGTATATGACTCATTTCCTCGTATACAGATAAAAGGCATTGTCCAAGAAATGACTATCTCACAGGGAAATAATGTTTCCTTCAGGTGACTACTGGAATCTTCTTAAAGAAAAGCTGACTGTAACATTGGCTTGTCAGTTATTAGGTATATTAAAAAGAAAATTTTATTGTGAAATAACATCACACATTAAAAGCCAGGTCCACTTTTATCCTTAAATATGTGAGAATTGCTGATTTCAGATGCTATTCAGAAGAAATATCTCATGTTACATCATCAGATGAACAGACAATAAAAAATTTCCAGTTTATTAGAATGTGGAATGAATGAATGCTTTTCTGGTTTTCAACCAGGCAAGCTTGACTGGTGATGCTATAGCTCTTATCCCCGACTTCTCTGTAGGGGCTTCTCCTGCCCCTACGTCCTTCCATGTCAGCCAGAGAGTGTGGGGTGGGTGACGTGGGAAGGCTGGGGTGAGTGACGTGGGAAGGCTGGGGTGAAGGGAGCTTGGGGGATGTGCTGTGTCTGTGGACGGCACAATTTTACCAGGCGTGGGATTCCCAGCCATGTCGTGTTGACTTGAACTGACTCAGCAGGAGCTACCCTCATGGGGAAGGGACTGTTGTCATTCACTGAGGCCTCCACAGGAACATTATGGGAAACCAAGCAACCTCTGCCTCCCTGACTTGCTGTAATCTCTTGGGTTTTGTAGTTATGCTGCCTTTACAAACGTATTCCTCAAAGTTAGCTTGGGACATATTTATTTTTAAAAATTCAAGAAACCAAATAGACTGTATTTTAGGGCGAAAAACAGTCTAACGCATTCCTCTGATCATCACCAAAAGTCATATCTAATTTTCTCCCAGTGTCAATTTTAATAGGACTTTACCAAAAAGGAAATAGGCTCCTCTAGGATTTCCTCACTTCCATCCATCTATAACGTGTGTGTTGTCCCAGGTTGCCTCTTTCTCTACTTGGTATTGTCTGCTTCTGAATTCCTCTGTATTTTTAACAGTTGTACAAATTCTTTTTGTTATTGGGAAATCATGAATTGCGAAACACATTCAACTGAGCACGTTTAAAAATAACTCAGGCTTTTCTGCTGTTTCAGTAAGGCCACTTGCTCATTTGAGGTTGCTGATGGGAGAAAGTGACCACGTGTGATTGCCTCCAGACCAGCTCTTTTGCTCCAAGGGAAAAGTTCATTGAACAGCCACAAATTGCATTCCAGAACTTTAGCCAACTGCTTTGCAAATGTGTCCCCTTGGGTCCTAGTACCGTCGGCACCATTTCTGGAAAAGCAACATGCCCTGAGACAGAGATCCTGTTTCAGGATGTCAATATAGGCTCTAACTGACAAGAGTTTTTATGAGTGCTTCTTTCCTGCTCTTGGATTCCTGATAAAAGGCCATAGGAATTTTGGGTTTCTGGAAATCCACAGGACTCACCTAATTTTGAAGAAGGTGGAATTGGTTCTCCCAGTGAACTTCAATCTGAATATTATGTTGCTGAATGGAGACTGGGGGTTAATTGAAAATATAACATGGCTCAGTATACATTTGTCACATTGTATTTCACCCCTTCACCACTAACAAATCAGAGATCCAATGGTGTAGTTCTGTATTTAGAATCTCAGTTCTCAGACTTACCTCCTGGGTCACCAGAGAGCACAAACCTTAGGATTGCAGGTGGGACACCACCCCTCTCGACCTCTCCACTCCCCACTGATCTGTTTATAATGCAGTCAGCTCTGCCTGGATCTGCTGTAGAGTGGGATTTCATGTAAGAGTTCATTTGAAAACAAAGCAATAATAATGGCTTTTAGAGGTTGTTTAGAAGGGAACGTGAAAGAAGAGCCCAGAAAGAGGCTTGGGTAGCTTCACCTGGGCCCAGGCCATGTGCATGAATCAGCCTGTCTGGATGTTTCCTCCTCTGGGGTCTCAAAGTCTTATCCACAAGGCAGCACAGACTGGGTCATGATCAAGAGTACTGTGTTGTTGCCATGTACACTCAGGTCGAGTTCAACCCCCTGTCACATGCCATGTGGCCTCAGCAAGGTGTTTGGACTCTTAGATTCAGATTACCTGCATTATGATGATGTTATTACTTCTTTCTTCACAGTGTCATTTGAATTTGAGGTCTAGGAGGATGATTATGACAGCTGCCACTGACAATGTGCTCAGTAACACTGCTACTCAATGTACTTGTAGATAAATCAGCTCCTTGAGTTCTTGGAGTAGCTCCATCATGACTTAGAGAGCCTTGATTCTCTCATACAAGTGAAGATGTGACCCAGTGTACTAGAGTGATCTGACCAGATTCACACAGCTAGAAAATATCAAGTCAGAACCCATTCTCTTGGGTTGTGGTGTTTTTGTCAGTTGGGGCTGCTGTGACAATATACCATAGACTGGGAGACATAAACAGCAGACTTTGTGTCTCACAGTTCTGGAGTCTGGAAGTCCAGGAACAAGGTGTCAGAATGGTCAGTGTTGAGTGGGGGCTCGTTTCCTGGTTTGCAGAGGGCTGCCTTCTCACTGTGTCTGCACCAGGCAGAGAAAGAGGAGGCCAGCTCTCTGGTGTCTCTTCTAAAGGGGCACCAGTTCCTCATGGGGACCTGCTCTCACAGCCCCATCTCAACCTAACCAACTCCCAAAGGCCCCACCTCCAAACACCATCACATTGAGAGTTAGGGCTTCAACACATGAACTTGGGGGTGGGACACAAACATTCCATCCATAACACTTGGATTTCCAATTCCATGCCTTAAATGCAGAGTCTCACTGCCTTGCTCAGCCTAGAAAATCTCTATATGAAATGATCAACACACCATGAGACCCGCACAGCAACCCGATATGGGAGGACAGAGGCGGGAGGACAGCTGAGCCACCCCCCAAATCAGACCTCACCCTTGGTTCAGTGGTTAACGGTAACCTCTTTCTCCCAAGCCTTCTCACCTGAAATCCTAGATATCATTCTCTTCCTCTCCTGACCCAACCACTTTCCCCTTCCAAAGAGCTACGGAGAATTTCCCCTGCTGCCTCCTCAGTGACTCTCACATCTGTCTGTCCTGTTCCTTGTTTTCTCCACACTGTCCTATTTCTGGTCCTCCCCCATCAGGCCAGTCTGTGCCCAGTGCTTCCATTGCTCCTCACTCCAGCCACATCTGGCCGACCCAGCTCTCCTGACCTCTGCATGGGGTGATCAGGTCAGTCTTAGAATGATGCTTGGAAAATGTCACTTGGTGAAAATCTTCCCACTCGTCTTAGGTGATTCCAATCTCATTGACTTTTTCACTTACTATTTTATTTGACAAATATCTAAAAACTCATTTAGGCACTGGCCTAACAAGGTGGACCTGTATCTTCCTGAATACATCATTTTAATTAAACATGCAAAGACATTTTAAACATGAGAGCAAACTATAGTCTCTCTGAGTGACAAAGAATCAGAAACTACTTAGGAACACATGCTCTTGCACACATTCATTCTTCATTCAAATAACAGTTAGTGAGCACCACTGCATGCCAGGAACTATGCTCTAGGCACTTGGTTTGCAACAGGAGTAAACAGGCATGAGCCCCTGCTTTTGTGAGCTTACATTATAGTGGAGAGCGGGGGAGAAGAAACATTTTTATTTTCAATGTATATACAGTCGGCGTAGGAGTTCCTTTATGCAGAGCGATTTAAAAATAACAACAATAGAATGTCGTTTCAGTAGCTCTTGACTAACCATGCAGTCTTTGCAAATGTGTGTGTCTGAAATCTGGGATATTTCAGCCACTATTTATTCATTTGCTGTATTTAATTGTTTAAATGAAAAGCCAAGGCTTGTGCAGAGGACATGGACACATTCCGGAGGCGGGGCAGTGGGAGGTCACACTCCAAAGGTGTTGCTCCTGGGAAGTCTCAGCACGGAGGTCAGCAGTGGCCTCTGGAGGGCCTGGACTTCACACAAGGCGAGGAGGTGGGCTGACCCCATCCCTCGCACAGCCTGAGTGCCCCTGGCTCAGCTCTCTTCACCCTCCTCCAGGCCATGGAGCCTGCTATGGGCTGAAATGTGTCCCCTCAAATTTATGAGGGTACTTCAATGAAAAATAGAATTGAAAGATCATACAAATCTTTTCATGAACTTTTTGAAGTACGATTATGTGAAGGTTATTTCTTGGTGTCTACTTGATTAGATTAAGCAATACCAAGAAACCTGGTAAAGCTCTCTCTTTAGGTGTGTCCATGAGGGTGTTTCCAGAAGAAAGGAACATGACAGCCTGAAAGGACTGGGTGCGAAAGATTCGTCCTCAGTATAGGTGGGAGCCATTCAATCTGCTGGGGGCCCGGAGAGAACAAAAACAGAGGAAGAAAAATAAAACACTCTCTCTATCCACTGGAGCTAGGATACATTCTTCTCTCCTGAATGTGGACATCAGAGCTGGAGACTTTTCAGCCTTTGGGTCACAGAACTTACACCAAGGACAGAATCAGCTCCCTGGTCCTGAGGCCTTTGGACTTGGACTGAGCCACGCTACCAGCATCCAGTTTTCAGACGGCCTAGAGTGGGACTTTTCTTCACAATTGCATGACCTAATTCCCCTGATAATCCCCTCTCTATATTTATACATATTCTATTGGTTCTGTGTCTCTGGAGAACCCTGATTAATACACCTCATGTACTCCTGTGTTGAGGCCCTGACCCCAATGTGATTGTATTTAGAGTTAGGCCCTTTAAGAAGGTAATTAATGTTAAATGAGGTGATAAGGGTGGAGCCTTGATCCAATAAGACGGGTGTCCTTATAAGAAGAGAAAGAGACACCAGAGAACTCTCTTCCATGAGCACACAGAAAGGCCACATGAGGCCATAGTGAGAAGGTGGCTGTCTGCAACTCACGGAGAGGCTTTAGAGAAAACCACCTCCACTGGCACCTTGCTCTTGAACTTGCAGTCCCCAGAACTGTGAGAAAATAACTGTTTGTCATTTGAGCCACCCAGTCTGGGAAATTCTGTTATGGCAGCCCAAGCAGACTAAGACAGGACTTCTTCAACCATCTGAACAAGGTGGGCCATCTCCCTCCTTGGAGACCTGAAAATGCTTTTCCCACTGGGGAAAGTGGTGCTTGGGGTTTTCTTACAGTGTGTACAGCTCTGACCTGACTGACCCGACAAGACGCCTTCTGCAGCAAAGACTCAGGTGGTGTGATTATTCTCACCTCTTCTAGGTACTAGCCAAATAAATTTCACGTGCTATAAAAAGTAATATTCGTTGATTGATTAACTAGTCTGAGAGATAATTAGCCAAGTTCTATCTGGCATGCTGAGTTTGTTTTTACTTTGGCTTCAGGATTGGCAAAGAAAAACGGAGAAACCCTGGCTATTTTGAGATATGAGTGTGTTTATATTTTCCTGGAATGATCTAGCTAATTACCTCAGTTCTGCTCTTGAACTTGCATATAAAGATAAAGTGGAACGCTGGTCTCCAAGTTCTCCAAAAGACTCTTTTTAATTTTCCTTGAATGGAGAGTGTCTATCAGCCTAGAATTCTAATCCATTAAACTCTCTGATACTTGACCAGGGTTCCTTATATTGTTCTTTTCAAAAAGTAGTTTAATCTCTTCTTAGTAAAAAAGGAAGGGGAAACAAACAAACATAAAAAAACCAACAAAACTGTTGAACCAGAAATGATTCCTTTCTGCTTCTGCAGTGCTCCTCTTCACACCCTAGATGGAATAAATTTAAAAGACAGGAGCAGCCCTCTTCGCTCCATGCCACATGATTTAATGTCATGGCAGATTTTGAGTAATGGCAATATCCTGGATTTGATCAGAAAATAAAGGGAATGTGTTCTGAAGCTATAAGAGATTAACACTTTTTAATTGTTCTTCTAGAAAAGGTATGTCTGTTGCAAAATAACCCAAAAGGATTTTCCATTTGCATTTCTGGCCTAAAATAACACTTTGTGCTTAGTTTAAAATATTTGATGTACGTATTAAATCATGAGTTACCTTTTCTATTAAATTACAAAAATAATTTTTAGTTCAGACTATGTATTTGGGATATTTTGTGTTGGTTCAACACTAATGTTCAGAAATTTAGTATCCTTGATATTATCTGTTTCCATCTGAATTTTACAAATATGTGTGTGTGTGTGTGTGTGTGTGTGTGTGTGTGTGTGTGTGTATTAAATGTTCTGCTACCATTTTATTGAATTATAACATTTGAGTGAAAAACCCAGCTGGCAGCCTAGAAAGTCCATAACTTGCATTAACTGATGCCATTGCCTGGCTCTCCAGAAGCCAAGGCGAGGAAAGAAATTAATTTGGGCAATTGTCCCCTTCCTCAGCAAAACAGATTTGGCATTTGCAAAATGATAAAGATGATGGACATTATAAAGGTTTTGCTTGGATTGTTTATTTTATTAATTGCTTGAAAAACTGCTGCCATGCCAATTTCATTCTCTTGAAATGACTCTGTCTTGATGCAGTTGGGGGTGCATTCAGCTGCAAGGCACACAGCCCACAGCTGACAGCGGTGAGCATGATGAAGGTGATACTTAGGTTTCACAACAGTAAGTGCAGAGGAGGAATATTTGGGGCAAATGTAGCATCTTGGTAACATCTTCAAGTATCCAATTTCCTTTTGTGATTTCTGATCTACTGTCCTTGCCTGTGGCTTTCACTCTCATGCTTCTGAAATGCCTGCTGCTTCTTCAGGCTGTTCTATATTCAGGTTTCGAACACAAGATGGAAAAGTTCTGGAGATCTGCTGTACAACATAGTGCCTGTAGTTAATAATACTGGACTATAATTGTACAAAATTTATTAAGAGACTAGATCCCCTGTTAAGTGTTCTTACTCCACACAAAAAAAAGGGCAGGGCAGGAGGAAACTTTTGGAGGTGATAGATATGTTTATTACCCTGAGTGGGGTGATGGTTTCACGGGCATATCATATGTGTAAACTCACTGAATTGTATACATTAAATATGTACCTTTTTTGGTATATCAATCATGCCTCAATAAAGCTGTTAAAAAAAGAAAGAAGAGAAACAGTGAAGAATCCGAAGCTTTCTCTTTATGAAACTTTTTTTGTTTCTTTTCATTTGGACAATGTGGTCCTTCCAGGAAAACTGTCCCCCTCTCACAACCCAGAGCAGTGGCATGTGCCCATGACTTGCTACAAAGGAGACTAGAAATTAGCTTTCCAATCTCTGTAGCGGAGGCAAAAAAAATGACAATGGGTTCAGCATGGTTTTGGGTAGCAAACCCACAATATCTGTCCTACTGCACTTCCGTGTATGTGATGTGTTGCGTGCATGTGATGTGTTGTGTGCGTGTGACATGTTGTGTGTGTGGGATGTGCTTGGGTGTATGTGATGTGTTGAGTTCATGTGATGTGCTTGCACGTATGCGATGTGTTTCATGCATGCAATGTGCTTGCATGTATGTGATATGAAAGGCATGAGGGATGGTCAAGTTGTGGGTCAACCTCATGACCTTGTTGATTTTACCCCAAGCAAAATTCCAATAGAAAAAGAAAATCCAAATTGATGTTCACTAGTTTGCTAGAAACAAGAATAAAATGGGATGAGCCATGCTGTGTTCAAATTCTGCTGTGATCACCCACTTGCTATGGAGCCCAGGCAGACTCTCAGCATCTATGAACCATACTTTTCTTATTTGTAAGAATGAGGTTGCATTTTTGGTAGATTATTACATGCAATGGTCTGAATGTTTGTTTCCCTCCAAGATTCCAAAATTCACACATTGAAACCCACCTCCCAGGTGATGGCATTAACAGGTGGGTCCTTTGGGAAGCCAGCAAGCATGAATGTGATTAGTGCTTTTATAACAATGCTTGAGGGAGATGCTCACTCCTCCCACCATGTGATGACACAGAGAAGGGGCCCTTTATTGCCATCTGTAGGGAACAGGCCCCCAGCAGACACCATATCTGTCAGCTCCTTGTCTGTGCACACTTCAGAACTGTGAGCAACACATCTCTTGCTTACAAATCACACAGTCCTAAACGTCTTGTGACAGCAGCCTGAACAGGTAAGACACCCCAAGATGGTCTTGATACAGCTGTCATTTTGTACGTGTTCTTTGCCCACCTGGAAGCTGCACTTGGCCAATGGGACATCAGAACTCATACAGTGAGCACAGTGCAGAAAGCACGATCCAGGGGGTAAGCTCAGGATGCTGGATGGAGCTGGGCCTCTAGGACACAGCGGGAGCCTCCACTGTGTCAGGAAGTTTGGAAGGAGAGACCCTGGAGGACGAGAAGGCAGCTTGCCCACCTGTGACCAGCCACATTTGGCCACAGGGGAGGCCCGTCTCTTGCCAACCTGCATGCAAGCGCAGCTGCAGTGGGAGCTCCAGTGTGAGCTCCAGTGTGAGCAGCAAACCCACAGATACAGGAAAAATCACCAGGCATTGTTGGTTTAAGCCATTGACTGTGGGGTTGGCAAGAGATTGCTGACACCTGCACCAGCTCTCCAGTGTTGCTGCTGGGATGAATTGCAAGACTGAGATTCCCTGCACGAAACAGGCTCTCAGAAATGTAGTTCTTGCTATTGTCGTTATTTCCCATTGTACGACATAGATCCATGAAAAAGGTGCATCAATTAGGAAAACAATCAGCAGATATTTTCTTTGCACCTGTGATTTGTTTGGAGTCATGGGCTATGGTGCTTTTCTTTAAGAAAATTACATTTTAGTTAATACACTTAAGATAAACACTCAATGCATTTATTACCACAGGCTATAACTAAATAATAAGGGACCCAACTTTATGAAACATATCAAATAAGTGAGCATTTAAAGAATCAGAAATCAATATAGGTTTTCAGGAAAAGCTTCTTAGAAGATATATCTATGTTAAGGTCTTGAATGGAGAAAAATATTTTAGTAATACTAATGCTAATAATATTGTTAACATTTGACATTTATTGAGAACAAATTACATGCCAGGTATGATAATTAGCACTTCATATGCAACGTCAGATTTAACACTTACTTTAGCCTGATGGGGTGGATTTTATTTTGTGCTCATTTTACAGATGAGGCAGAGAATGACAGAGACATTAAGAAACTTCCTGATGTGTCCAATGTCACACCATTGGCCAGTGGTACAGCTGGGATTTGACCCTGGGCTGCCTGATTCCAGAGCCAACATTTCTTCACACAGAAGCTGGCAGAGAAATTAAATGTACAGTATTCATGCTCTAAAAAAAAATCATTCTGATGTTGAAGGAGAGTTCATTGTTACCACTGTCACAAGTCTATATTCTAGAAGGTCTTAAGTAAATATATTAACAGAAAAGTCTTTTAATGATTAAAGACACAACCACTGTTCTACAGCAGAAGCATGGAAATGGCAGCACACCGTGGCGCTTCCTACAAGCCAGGCGCTGATCTTAGTGAGTTGTCTATTTCGTATTTATTTCTTCCTCCCAACAGCCAACCAGGGGAAGGGTCTATTCTTTTCCCCACTTCTCAGCTGGTGTAACCAGCTACCAAGAAGTTAACTAATGTCCAAGAATGCAAAAATGATGGGTCAGGGATTTAAACCCAGGCGGTCAAGTTCCAAGGTCTGGTCTTGCTGGTGAACTCAACAGCTCCTCAACTTTGTGTGAGTCTTTAAAAATAGGAACACAGATACAATAGAACCAGGAGATGGGAAAGCATACTGAGACTGACAAATAATCTTTTCTGCACGTTTTATCACGTGCCATACAGTGTTTTCTCACTAAACCCTTACAGCAATTCTGTGAAGTAGGCACTACTGTTATCTACTTTAAAGATAAGGATATTGAAGTCTAGAGAATTAGCAATCTGTGGGTCTAGTCAGTAAGGGAGCTGGGTTTTGAGGCAAGGCATTCTAACATAATGGTCTTTTTAACATTTATTGAATTTAATAGAAATCCTGTAGTTTAAAGCATGGTACTTAATAAAAGCTTGTAGTTTAAAGAAAGGAGTTATTCTCCTAGATTATGTAAAAACAGCCTTTCCCAGCCTCTCCCTAGTATTTTCTCCTTCCAGAGGCAACTATTTCCAAATCTTTTAAGTGGTTCTTTTGGTACTTCTAACATAACTCTAAAAAAACATGCTGATGTTGCTATCCACTTGATTTTCCAATTCTGGGAATCACCTATCGGACTCCCACAGTGGAAGATGAGGAGTCATCACCAGCCCTCCCCTGCCCTCTGTGAGTACACTTGCAGTAACAAGTAGATATTTGTCTTCACTTTGCTCAGTGCTTTCTGTATTTATCACCAATGGATCCCTAACTCCCTTCTAGCTGATAAGTCTTCTGTCGAAATGTTCAAGCACATTGAAGATTTCACCTCTGCTCGTCTTCCAGGACACGTCTGCATACAGGGCTGTTTGCCTGCTCTGTTCTAGCCTCCTTCTGAGATTTTCTTCCAACATCATCATGGAAATTCCCCTTACCTTGCTTTTGTGTTTTATCTGTTTTTCCTGGATGTAATCTGTCCTTACTCTTGATTAATTTCCTCAGTTTGTGGGAACACGTCCGTGTTAGTCTGTGTTATCAAAGAAGCAGACTCCAAGAAATGTTTTAAGGGAAACACCTGAGAGAGAACATAGGGAGGATCCTGAGGGGCTGGGAGAGGGTGAGGGGTACACAGGTGTGCTCCCGGGGGAAGGGGAGCGGGAAGGAAGGGAGGGAGGAAGAAATAAAGGGTGGAGGACGGAGGGAGGTGGGCCAGCCCACCCAGCCATTGGCTGGGAACAGCCCGTGGAGAGAACAGCCTGAGTGTGACGTGGCGATGGAGTCCCTGTGCAGAGCTGAGCTGGCCCCTGATGCTCCCTGCAGCAGGAGATCCGAGTGGCATGCCACCACGGCTCCCACAGCACCTTGACCTGCTTCCCGTGAAAGAACGCATGATGAGAGGTGTCAGCGTCAGGCCTTGAGGTTGTTAATCCGCTCCCACACCATAGGCATAATCAAACTGGGCATAGCATTTCTGTTAGAGTTTTGAAAACATCACTCCACTCTTTTCTACATCCCAGTGTTATAATGCCCGAAACCACCATAGGAAGCCTATGAAGACCCTCAGGGGAAGACTTGAGGACACTCTCTTCGTCCACACTGTTGCAAATTTCACCCTGATAAGCTTCCTTACTGCAGCATAGTTTAGCTCATTCTCACTGGGCTGGTCAGGAGACACAAATTCCCAGCGCGCTATTATGTTCAAGTTGTCAAAAGTTGCTGCCTGTAACATTTTGTGATTTATCTCTTTTCAGCAACTACCAAAGCCAGGCAATGGGCTAGGCAGTGCACCCTCATTATCTAATTTAATCTTTCCACTAGAGTGAGAGTTATTCTCGTTTTCATTTAATCCCACTATCCACTTAATCCTACTACCTCATTTAACCCAATCTTCACACTAAGGTAGGTTTTATTAGTTTCATTTTACTGAAACTCAGAAAGGTTAAGAAACCCATCTAATGTTATACTGAAAGCAGCTGAGCCTGGCCTCGACATCAGTTCTGCCTGATCCCAAAGTATCCGGAGCATAAAGTGGTAAAGATCAAGACAGGCTGCAAGACTTACGTGCAGTCTTATCACTTTTACTTCTTGAAAAGCTTCTAAGTACAAGTGCAACGTAGTTGAGATTTGCAACTTTGCTTCTCTTGCTCAGAAGATCACATTTTCAAGTGATCCTTATGAATATTTTTTTTCCCTTGTTGGGGTTTCACTTAGTACAGAGAAGAGGAAAGACACACCAAGCACATAATAAACAAACCACTATATTCATCACAGTAGTCAAAGATAAGAGCAAAGTTTTATAAGTTAATTCTAGTGACTATTTGTCACAGTCTTCCACTATGTATGCCATGGTAAAACAAACAATTCAGGTTAAAATCCTATTTTGATATGAACTGTCAAATGACGGTCTTAGTGCTTCATTCCCCCTGAGCCTATAAAAGCCACAGAGTATTTTTACTTTTAATTGAGGTGTCAAAACAGTCATCCCCCAAATTAGTAATACAATGGATAATACAATGCCAGTTACCATTGACTGAAATAATGGCATGATTCATTTTGCCAAAGGCTAAATTTGTTATGGGTCTCATGACAACTTTTGCCTGAATCTTCATGCATGTGAGAAAATTCCAGAAAGTTTGAATCCTAGGCCAATGATGTGCTGCTTGCTCCAGACAGTTTGGAGCTCTCCTTCTGGATGCCCTTCTAACGGGGTCTGTGAACTAGTTGCCTTTGTTTGAAGCACAGTCTTTGGATTATTCTTAGTGGTCGCTAGTGATTAATCTGGGGAATGTTGATTCTGGTTAAAAAAAAAAAAAAATGAAGTGTATTTGTAAAGTCATGAGCCTATCTGTAATGAACTTTTTCTGAAAACATTTCCAAAAGAGAAATTTCCTGATTTCTTTTCATTTTATCTTTTGAATTTTAAACTGCGTGACTGTATTACTTACGCAGTTAAAAAATTAAAGCACAGAACCAACACTTTTATTATTATTATTATATAGGCAGATCTCACACATGCACAGAGGACTTTCTTCACGTTGTTTCAGGAGAGGCACACTCTGGAATGCAACAAGTCCAATGTGCTTATGTTTTTATCATCTACAGCACTCTGATTACTTGTCGCTTTACTGACAGTGCATCCCATGCACATAGTGTGAGCCCACTTTGCTGGGAGACAGTAACTTTCCCTTGAGGAAACTGAACCAATCCCACATATCGCGAACACTCTGTGCCACAGTGTGAGGCACAGATGATGCCCCTTTCTGTCCGAGCCACAGGAATTACCCATGAAGTGAGTCCAGAGATTTCTTCTTCTGCCTCAGCTGCCCTCTGTCCACGTTCAGTCTGAGCGTCCTGACAGCTCATCCCACACTGCAGCAGCCTGTACCCACACCAGTGTTCCCCTTGGCTCTCCTGAGCTGTATCTGCCACTGCATTGCCTCCTTCCTATTTCCTCCTTCCGATTTCCTCCTTCCCTTTCCCCAGCACCTCGCTGGCCACTGCTGCTACCCGGGGCCTGCTGTCCACTTTAGTGCTGGAGAGCACCTGCTACTTATTCTCATGGCCTGAAGGGGCCCTAGGGGATGACTCAGCACTTTTGTCACTTGCCTGGAATGTCACTGAAAGGCCATCCATCAGGTGACCCTTACCAAGGGCCCAGTGTCCCTTCAGCGCAGTAGGCTATAGGAAGTGCAGATCCTGTAGACTTCTATATGGGCTTCCTTGAATATTAGTAATTTCAACCTTAGGTGACTGAGTATTTTTTAGCTCTTTCAAAGATACAATATTAATACAATTTGTCACTATTCTCTCAGGAACACTTCTTATACTGAGATTTTAGTACGTTTTACAAATTTATTTGTTATAATGGCCTGCAAGTACCTTGATTTTAAAACCTTATTTCCCAGGTCTTTTGAGAGCTGGCTATAACCTGAGATTATTTTCATAATGGACTCTATATAACGTACCTCTTAAAAGCTAAATGGTACTAATCACTTCCTCTTGCATACTGACTGACATTTTTAGTTTGGTGCGAATAAACCAACATTATAATAAAAATAATAATAGTAAGGATTTAAAAATCCATTTCAAATCTCCTTAAGGCCAGATGAACTCATTAACTCTTAGATAAAAGCAATTGCAATAATAATGATAATAAAGCTTGGTTTTATTCTACCTAATACGATGACTTTGAGGGAGAAGCAGAAGTAGAGGCCAGTTCTCCTGACCTCAAATCCAGTGTTCAGTTTGTTAGACTGGCCAGTTACAATAGGCTGTTAGATTTAAGAATAGAAGCAAAGAAACCCTTCTGTCACCTTGTTGAGTCAAATACATGAATGTGAATGAGAAAGGTCCTAACTTTTGCCTCGGCCATCTGGAGGAGGCGAATGAGGAGAAAGAAGGAAGAGACATTGTTAAGCCAAAACCATACAAACAAAAACACACAAAGAGGTGGAATTTTCCAGCACATTGAGCCTTGTTAAGCCATGTCTCCTGGCCCGTTTCACCATCTAAAGTGCTGGCATATTGGTCAGCAAGGGCCCTAGGAGAGGAGATCCAGGGGAGGTGTCTCCCAAGCACACAGACTTTTCCAGGTGTTACGGGTTGAATTGTGGCAAATTCAGATGTTGAAGTCCTAATCCCAGGACCTCAGAATATGAACTGATTTGGAGACAGGGTCTTTACAGAGTTGGTTAAGGTAAAATGAGGTCATCAGGGGGCCCCCAATTTATCATGACTGGTGACCCTGTACAAGGGGGCATACTGACATACACATGGAAAGGGCACCATGTGAACATGAAGACAGACATGGGGTGATGTACCTACAAGCTGAGGGATGCCAAGGATAGCAGCAACCAGCAAAGCTGGGAACAGGCCCTGCAAGCTGCAAGAATAACTCAAACAATAAACACTAATAGAATTCAGACAACAAGAGAAAGGCAGAGACTGAGTCCCTCAAAGACTGCCCTGGCTAAAGAGTGAAAGAAACACAGAGGGACATGTGTGGGCCAAGGGGAGAAAAGCCCATGGCTTTGGAAATGGAAGTTGGGGATAAGAGCCAAGGGCCCCCTCTGAGCTGGCAAAGCACATGGTGTGTTCTCAGTGGCAATATATCGAGACTCAGGCTCCGTGGTGAGGAACGCTCGGAGGTCATAGCAGATGTTCCTGGCCTGGGGAGATAAAATGCTGATGTATTATTCAGGAGGAAAGTCACTTATTGTGCTTACAATTTCCAGGAAGATGTGTATTTACTCTACTTTGTCTTAATTTAAATAACAATAGAAAAGAAAAATGTAAAATTGTATTTTGTAACTTCCATATAACTCCATAATTAGTGTAAAAATGTATACGTAGTATGCATGAAATACTCCTGGGAATGTGCTTATCACATGATAATGACTTTATGATTTTAAATCATTAAATAAAATTGGATTTTATTCATAAAGACAAACACATTTATCACCACTTGTAGAGTTTAAACTCAAAAACATTTTCTATGTTTAATCACAAATAATGTGAAAAAACTGTATTTTACAATTAATTGACTTAGATTTTAAAAAATATAGCTTTTTCCTGTTTTTGAGAAATTTCTCTGTTAGCTAATTTCCTACAGGGGGACACACCACTTACACACATTTGTTATGGCACATTGTAGTCTATATCACCCCTTCAGCAACCCACTCTACCCTGATTTTGCTGTGCAGAGTACAGTAGCAGCATTGTTTCATTTCCCTCAGAGAAAATCCCCAACACGTAAGTCAGATTATTGAAGACACTGCAGCAAGGTAATAGTATAAAACCAGAATGAACATTTGACTCATTCTGAAACGTCAAAAATTGCAATGTGCCACTAAAAATGAGTGATTTCTAATGCTTTGCATGATTTCTTCTTAGATGTCTGATTTGTGAAAGATACTGCAAATGAGTCACCGTTCTTTAAACTCCTTAGTTTGGGGTGACATGACACCTGGAATGGCATTCTGTGGCTGGTGTGTAGAGAACTTGCAATTCTTCCCTGCTTGCAGTGGTATCTTACCCATCTCTCTCTTTATGCCTTTATCTGGGTCATGTGTGCTTATAAAGGTATCAGCTTTGTATTTTCACTCACTGAATTGAAAATTACTGAGTAGGTCTGTGACTGCAGTAATTAAAATACGGATAGAAAAGTTGATGCCACATTTTAAAATGGTCACTGCGGTGAATGATGCAGATCTGATATGACAGCCATCTGCTTATTTCACATGTAGATCTTCAAGTCAATGAAACCAACTACAACAGTCTGTATGAGACATCTCATGCTGCTTAGAAGACCAGCAGCAGCAAACCATTGACTCTTCCAAATTGTTTTCCCCCAGCACACTGTTTACCATATCAGTAATATACATCCAATCTATCAATACTTGCCTACAGTTCAGTAGAAACATGTATCTTGATACAAATGAAAAGGCAATACTATTTAGCATGATGGGTACCAGACTGTGGCTCATCATTTGTCTCAGAAATATATGACATATTTTAAAGACCAAGTATAAACAGCTTCTTGACTCCTGTTCCAGGGCAGTCAGAGAGCTCAAAGACCTCTTTTCAAAGAACCTGCAAGGATAGGAAAACAAAGTGATTCCAAACCATAGCACGAATGACGTTCTCACTTGTAGCCTCTAGTTCAGGAAGAGTATGCACTTGGTTACCCGCTGAGACTTCACACTTGATGATCATTATGTACCTGAAAGGCAGAAAGCTCAGTGCCCTTACCTAATATCCAAAATAGTCCTTAAAAATCCAGCTACTTTTTTTTTTTTCTGTATTTTTTTTTTATGAAACATGCGTGTTGTAAATTGGGTGATGTAATTAGTCTCAGTTCATATAAATGCCAAGTGCCAGTTGACATTCTAATGGATGATCCATGACAGATGTATCCAAATGTTTTGGGGAGACACAACCCATTACTAAAAAGGTTTTGATCATAAACATCCAAAGACATTAATATTTATTGATTTGTAAATTACAGATATGTAATCATTAAGCATTATAAAAGATACACAAAAACATACATTTAAAAAATGAATCAGATAAAGATGAATGTATATAGAAGTTCTAATATTTATTCCTTGTATTACAATGGATCATTTTGTGCAGACTTTAGGGAGTGTGCACTTCATTTTTTAGAGCCGTGAGCTCATGTGAGGCCTAGGGTGCTTTAGTGGACTGCTCAGGGAGGGAATGGAGCAGGCCTTCCCTTTTTATGACCCTGGCTAAGGGAGGATGTTTCCTCTATCATTGAAATAAAGTCATGCTGGTTAACAGTAGCTTTTGAATGTTCATTACTATGATTTATTTTAATGTTTATTGTTTTGTAATCACAAAGAATGAATTATTTTCTTCTAGGTAGAACAGAGTTACAAGAACATGTCTGCCATAATCACAGACAGGGGAAGTAATGGATTTGATTTTAGGGCACATGAATTGAGATCATGGGCACTTTATTGAGCATAAGTCTATGTTGGAAGAATAGAGGGACTTGGGGTTATTGATTACCTATCATGTACCAGGCACAATCCTAGATGGCTTAAATATGTTAAGAGAGATCAGGGCTCTAAATCCCTTTACACAATGTTTAGTACATAGCAAGTGTTGTTATTGTGCTTCTCATTTAATCATCAGAATTACCCAGACAACTGGGTATCATCATTTGCATTGTTTACTTTTAAGTTACCTAAAAATCAGAGAGCTTTAATGAGTTGGCCATGGTCACATCGTAGTAAAAGTCAGGATAGGACTTTCTGAGGCCCTAGCTCCATTTTTGCTTTGTTTTCTCCTTTCGCTGTACAGTTGCTCATGTAAGAAGCCCAGAGCAAAGGGGTGACCAGTCTAGGTTTGGTCACATCTACAAACAGTAACGCTAGGTAGTTGTTTATGTGAAAACATTCACAGAGTGACTCATGTATTCCTTGTTGTTCTCTGCTCTGGTTGTAGTGATGAAGGCACAAAGGGGCCCTGTAATTTCTTGCCAAATGCTCAAGAACATTCTTTAAAGACAATTACCTTTATGCTTCCATTTGTGGTGTGTGGGTGACTGTGGGCTTATGATGATTTCATTTCCAGGATCTTCTAGGAGAATGGATTTGTTTCAGGATTATGTTGTTTGCAATCTATATTAGTTCTCTCCTGCGTGTACAATCACTCCCCCAAATTAGTGACTTAAAACACCAGTGAGCATTTATTATCTCACAGATTCTGTGGTTTAGAAACTTGGTTGTGGCTTACCTGTGTGGTTCTGGCTCAGGGTCTCTTATGTTGCAGTCAAGATGCTGGTTGAGGCCACTGTCATCTGAAGGCTTGATTGTGGCTGGACAATTCTCTTCCAAGATGGTGTGGTCATAGGTGAGCATGCTTACAATGTTGCAGCCAGCTTCCCTGGCAAGGGTGACCCAGGGTGAGAGAGAAGAGGGTGCCCTTAAACCATCTAAACCTAGCCTCTGAAGCCACATGTCCCTTCTGCCATGTGCTATTTGTTAGAAGTGAGTCACAAAGTCAGCTCACACTCAAGGGAGCAGAATTAGACTGTGCCTTCTGAAAAGAGCATTGTCAAAAGACTTGTAGATGTATTTCCAAATCACCACACAATGCATTCGACAGGATTCTGACTACAGAGCCATTGAAATATTTCATGTCAACAGTAAGGAACTGAGAAGGGTTTGGTGCAGAACTAGGAAGAGCAATGTGGCAGGTAAAGTCTGAAGGTCTCCTGCTGCAGAATTCCCTCCTGCTCAGAGGGGGTCAGTCTCTTTTCTGTTCAGGCCTTCAACTGATTGGTAGAGGCCCACCCACATTATGGAGGGCCATCCGCTTTACTCAAAGTCCACCCATTTATATGTAAGTCTCATCCAAAAAGAACCTCATGAAAACACCCATAATCATGTTTTAGCGTGTATCTGGGCTCCCTGGCCCAGTAAGTTGGTGGTGGTGGTTGCTTTCTTTTACAAGAGCTCAAAATCAAACAACAAAGAAAGGCACTAGGCTGAGGGACATAGAAGTGCAGCCTGTGTTTATCATTGTCATGTGTGATGCGTTCAGCCATGAGGGTTCATCTTTTGAAGACAGTTTTAAGTTAAAAGGGGTGATTTTTTCTTAATTCCCAATGCAATATTTCAGATTCATAATTGATCACTTAAAAACGCATACTAGCATAGTTCACCCAAGGCAAACAGGGTTGAAGATTCATAGAGTTGGAGGAGATGCCACGGATCATGCAACCCATCAGCATCACGTTACAACTTTGTGAAAGTCATTCTAATAGTTACCCGCAGAGCTGGGACGCAAACCATCGTCCCAGTCCCGGAGTTGGTTCTGTAGCCTGCCCAAGAGCGTCTGAACTGTGATTCATGGAACCCTGGGTTTTAGAGGTTCCTCAGGAGCCTCCAGGAGGACGGGAGTGTGGAGGAGCCCAGCTCAGTGTCTATGGGGGGCAGGGGAGCTTCACTTCCAACTGGATTGTATTTTGGGGCACTATATGTGATTTCACCTGAAAAGAGGTTGTTTTGCTCTAGCAAGCTGGCACACAACTCTCTTACATATTTGTAAGAGATTTTTTGTTGCCACTGATGTTGTTAACGTGTTCAAATTTTATTTGAGAACCAATGCTCAGAAAATAACCTTAATTTAGAATTTTCAGATTTAAATTTTAATAATTTGATCCAGTTTGAATTTGTAAGCACAAGGAATGTATTAACTCATCAACTTAGTAGTTGTGGAAAGCATTCAGTTCTGTATTTATTTATCCTTAAAAATTATGACAATAAATTTAATAAGATAACTAAAACTGCTTCTTTTATAAAGAGCAGTAAATATTCATGAAGGAATATTGGCAAATACAGAATAGCAGAGAGAAAATAAATTGTCAAATATACCTACTCCCTAAACACTACATTTGCCAGTATTTTTGTATCGACTTTCAGTCTTTTCCCTAAGACTCTTTTTTCACGTCGTTGTCAGTAAAGTCTGTGTATACCCATGCTTATATGTGATGTTTTTTCTAAGGCCTTTGATAGGCCTTTTCCATGTTATGAAAGAACCTTGGAAAATATAATATTGAAGGACTATGTAAGCTTCCATTTAGTGGTTATACCAGTGCTTATCTAGCAACCTGTTTCCTGTTTCCATTTTTTTAACCATTAAAAAAAAAAAAAAGCTGAGGTAAGGCTGGCCAGTTAGCTCAGTTAGTTGGAGTGTGGTGATTATAACACCAAGGTCCAGGATTCAATCCCTGTTCTGTACTGGTCAGCACCCCCCCCCACACACACACAAAAGCTGGAGTAATATTGCTATGGACTGAACTGTGTTCTCCCAAGTCCATATATTGAAGCCCTAACCCCCAGTGTGGCTGGGAGCAAGGAAGTAATTAAGGGTAAATGAGCTCATGAGGGTGGGACCCTGACCCAATGGATGAGTGTCCTTATAAGAAGAGACAACAGAACTCTCTGTGTCTTTTCCCCTCTCTTACTCTCTCTCTCCTCACCCCACTGTACCCATCATGTGGAGACACAGCGAGAAGGCAGCTGTCTACAAGCCAGGAAGAGAGCCCTCTCCAGAAATCAAACTGACTGGCACCTTGACCTTGGACTACAGCCTTCAGAACTGTGACAAATAAATCCCTGTTGTCTAAGCTGCCCAGTCTGTGGTATTTTGTGACCATTGCCCGAGCCCACAATCCTGCATCTCTACCCCTCTATCTGGTCTCTTTCTGCTTATGCTTGGTTGTCCCAACAGACTTCACTTAAAAACACAAGTTCAAAGGTAAAATAACCGAGAATTTCAAGATGGTAATGGCAGAGCATGAAAATAATTCCAAGGTCCCCCACACAGGGCCCCCTGTGATTTCACATCACTTGCTCAGGAAACCAGCCCTGACTCTGGACAGCTCCCATGTTCCTGGGCTAGACACAGGGGGCTCACTCCCCATGTGTCCCCACCAGGAAGAGCTCTGGGCACATGACAGGTGATCAATAAATGCCTCTTGGTGTTAAATATGTTGTGATATGCAACTGAATTTTACCTTTACCTTTGAAGAAGGGTAAAAAATCCTCTGATTAGGAACACTTTCTCAATGGTTGTTTTATAATTCAATACTTATTGAAAAGTAGCCAGAGAATCACAGAAATATGAAGCTAGATGGAATTTTCTGTTCAGTGGTTTTGAAGAAGTCCCTTTGTTTAGATGAGGGGAGGGGAGCTGCTCTCATGGGGGTGGGGGAGTGGGCAGCCCCTCCAGAGCCACACCCCAGCCCTCCCCTGTCCCTGAAACATGTTTGAAAATGAATGATCTAGTCCGAGCTCCTCATTTAAAATATTTATTTGTTGCCCTTTCAGGGGATCTTCAAAAACGACAGAATTTCAAACTTGTCTTTAAAAAAAGCATTATCTTTGAGTTTTTTTTTTTTTTTTTTTCTAATTCCAAGATATATTGTAGTGTTATGACATGAAATATTTACTTGAGAGTTGAGGAACTAACAGCTTCGGAGTAAACATGGATCTCTGCTCCAAAGGACTGCTACATGCGTCTTTGTGTGGCCTTTAGTAATGGAGGGAAACACAAGAGAATGGAAGAGATGGACAGGAGAGCTTGTGGCTCTGGGATTTTGTGGGGTGCAATAAGCTCTGCACCTCTCACCTGTTTTGCACTGCCAGACTTCAGCCCTTCCTTCCCCCTAAGCAGGTTCCCTTGTCCTGCAGTGTCCACATTATCATCCTTACCAGCCTCTTAAACTGAGATGAGATCAGTCCCTATGTATCTGTAAATGAGCCAACTCATGTAATTATTGCTAGGGAGTTGGCATTACATTGCATGCTGTTGTGTTTCTGTGTATTATACTGTTTTATCGTATTCTATTGCTTTCATAACTTTACCCATTCATTCCACGATGTGTGGCTGTTGCCTAGGTGTGCAGCAGAGTACAAAGGTAGGGAAGGAATGGTCGTTACCTTCCAGAAAAATATGAAGTAGCCAGGGAATCAAAGTTACAAATTAATAAAAAAATCAGGTGTGTTTCAACAATGGTTTCAAATATTCATTGCATCAAAAAGACCCTGATTTTCTTTTAATAGCTCAATTTAAACCTGTGTCTGGTAAATATTATGTATAAGTCTTTAAAAAAAAACATTACTTCAGAATCTCAAAATGTAATTAAGTTAAACATATGTTTTCTGCTATTGTTTTTCCATTTTAACATTTTTAGGAAAATAAATTTGGCCTATAAAATGCTATCAAAGTAATGTTGAGTCAAAAACATTGTTCAATGAATTTTCTTAAGTATAAATTAAAACAGGTTACAATTTGGACACTAATGAGAAAACAGAACTAACAGAAAATTATAAAAGGTTTTGAAAATTTAGCTTAAAAGTCCTATCATAAGACAAATGTAACAATTCATTTTTAGGAAAAAATATAATTTTTCTTCCTCCAAGCCCTATTATCTGTTCTTTTTCTTAGAATTCATATGCTGAGTTTACCAGGTTCTGTTTTTTCAGTATCATTATTTACAACACTTGTCACTGTTTCCATAGATATGCAGAATGTCTGTTTCCATAGCAACACTCTTGGTTTCCTAAACAAATAGTATCACAGTGTTAATCTTGTTTCACTGTTATTGTACTACATTATTAGATACAAAATTCAAAAAATAATTTAAGCAGGGTTTGAAACTAGGTTGGTTGGTTTTATTGCTTGGTGCTTTAGATATTAAATTTCAATTTCATATTGAAATATATATCCATTTGAAAGATAGCAGGGATTTTACATAGTAAACATGATACCAATTTTATTCACTAGTTATAAAACACTGTAATTTAATGAGAGGATGTTCCAGTATACGAGCAATACACAGGGAGAGGCTTACCATCTTCGGATTAAAATGACTGGTTTTCAGTTGGCCTAGATGATTTGGCCTCCTCAAATCTCCAAAGTCATTTAAAACCTACCCACAGCACTAGTTCTTTTTGCCATTTTTTGCACTTTAAGTAATTTCTACCAGTTTTGCCTTCTATTTTTCAGTCCCACAGGAACAGCTGTGAAATAGACTTCAAGGAATCTTTACTATTTTCTTTTTTCCTTGATTGAAACAAAAGAGAAACATAACTTTAGTAGTTTTTATTCTTTTTTTGTCTTTACCTTTGCTTATCATTACGTGTAATTCTTTCTCTGAGGAGCAAATGTTTGGGACTCTTTCAGAAATAGGACTGAGCCTTCTCCCAGCTCCCAGCGCCATTCTGGTACAACAGTTCTGTTCAATTGACTTAATTCCATTTGACTCCTACAGGTGACTGTCAGCTTCCATAGGGGACAGGAAATGTGAATTGCTTTTATTTAAGAGAGGTAAGAGGAGCATTGCAGTTTTCTGCAGGATGTTTGGAAAAGGCTTGCCCAGCTGTGCAAACCTGGTTCCTTGCACTCTGCACCCTGACTCATTCAACAAGCCATTTCAGAAGTCCGCTTTCTTACTTTCTTTTTGAAAATGTCTTCCTTCGAGAACAGATTTGAATGGGTTTCCCCTTCTAAGTTTAACACTAAAAGGGATCTCGGTATGTTGGTATTATACAATCATTTGCAAATGTAAAAAAGCTGCAGTGCTTTGGGGAGAGGGTCAACAATGAACAAAAGTTTGTGTCGAAATTCCAACCCCCTCAGGCCTAGAGCATGAGCTTGGGGGCAGCAGGCAGACAAATGTGTGTGTAGCTCAGCTCGGCCTCTTTCCAGCTGCGTGACTTAGGGCTCCTGACCTGACCCCTCTGAGCCTCAGCTTCCCCATCTATAAAGTAAGGAAAACAGCACCTACTGTGGAGCCTTGTTGGAAGATTAGAGATATTGTAAATAAACAGCACGATAACACTTGCTAAGTGGTAGCCGTTGTTACACCTCACCGATGTTCCTTCTTTTCTTCACTAATATGATCTTTGGGTCAGAAAGAGCCAGATTCCTCTGCAGCCCTACCAGGAGGTGCATCCGCAGAGGCACATCAGCCTTCTGCCTCATTTGCCTTCATGTCTCCTGACTCCTCGCAGCATGCAGCTTTAACGTTCTCGCTTCAGAAGAGATAAGCATTCAGAGTCCCCAAGAGTGGCACGGTCAGTGTGAGTCCTGAATGTTCAGTCCACTTGTCATAAGGAAAGTCCCAGAGAAAAAGAGGGTCTTTCCGGATCTCAAGCCTAGCAATGTCACCTAAACCAGTGTTTCTCCACCTTTAATGTCATAATCATCCAGGGACCTTGTTGAAAGGCAGATTTTGGTTCAGCAGATCTGGGTGGGGGCTGAGTTTCTGCATGGCTGATAAGCTCTCAGGTGGTGCCAAAGCAGCAGGTCTAGGAACCTCACCTTAAACAGAAAGAATCAAAACTCCTCAAATCACAGACTTCCTCAAATTTGTTAAGACCCCGACTAGAGGCCAATGCCCATAGAGGTGGGTTCTCAGACTACTTTTGGTCTGGACATATTTGGAGTTCTTGTTCTAGTAGAAGATCCAACCCACTCAGTCTCGTTGAACTTGTCTCCCTCATGAGACGGTTTGAATCTCTCGGGTCCTTTGCAGTGATCAAATGTGGCACACATTCTTTTAGATGCAGGAGAAATCAGGAAGGTGCAAAATCATATCAGTTCAAATTGTTACTAATTAAATTCTGTTCAGCTGATTTGAATCTTCCATAAGCCTCAGGATGAATACAATTCCATTGTATCAGGAGAAAATGTATAACAGAATTAGAATTGATTATCAGAAACAGGTTAATGCTCAAATCAAAAAGTCAGTGACTGATCTATGAATGAGTTTAGAAGCTGCCTGTAGCACATAATCATCAAAATTTAAAATGTGATTAATGCTTCAGAATTCTCTAGGAAAGTGTGACCTCATATTTTTATGCAGACATGTAACAAATGCAGTTGTTTTCTTACATAAAATTGCATTTGGTTTTCTGTTCTCTTATACTTTGAAACCCTGTTGTCACTTTACTAATTGTTATATTATAGTAGAAATGTTTCTTGCATGGAAACCTTATAATGGAAACTTGCTTTTTTCTAAGATCATATTTTTAAAGGAAAAAGCATTTGAAAGTTCAAAAAAAAATTTAGGGCTTTCTAGGGGATTTTGGTCCCTGGGTTTTCCTTGTTCATGATCTCATTGTTAACAGGATTGCATAATATTCTAAGAATCAAGAGGATTGTGGTTTTTAATAAATATATGCAAACAAAGAATTATTTTCATTTTTATTCTTATGCTGAATGTCTTCACTTAGCTGGCATTGTCCTCAAAATGAATCATGATAGGCTTATTTGTTCTTCTCAAAAATATCAATAACGATGTAATGAAATCAATTCTCTATGGAAAAGGAGGCAGCCAGTTTTCTAATAGTGGTTTGGTTGCTGTGGAAGATACCCCCAATTGTCAATGAAAAATTCATGTACACTTATCAAAAATTTGGATGAAAGTACCACCCTCACATGGTCAGAAACATGTGAGCTAATGAAAATAAAGCACTTAGAACAGTACCTGGTGCATAACAAGAGTTCAATGAATTTGAGGTATTAGCATTCCTGACACCCTCTTCTGGATGTTTATAGCAAGCCAGACTGCAGCTGCGTTAATCTCTCTGAGCTCTTGGGGTGTGTTCAGATATACGAACTTCAAAAACCTCATGGAAAAATGTAATTGAAAGATAATGCAAATCTCTCCATGAACTTTCTGAAGACTGCTCATATGCTCATGTATGTGTGTGTGTATTTGAGGGGGGGTTTTCACAGGTGATAGTTTCAGGTAGTTGTGGAAAATCTGGCACAGTACAGCAGAAGGAAACGGCGCAAATATTTTTTGAGTTATTGCAAACAGAATGTCTAATTCAAACATATTATAATTCTAAATGTTCTTTGTTTATAGACTATCTTATAAATAATTATGAATTATAAAGAAACTGTCTTCCAAATGAAAGAACAGTGTATCTCAATGGAGAAAAATAAGTTTGTGCCTATGACACAACAAATGAGTGTAGTATTTCTATGAGAAATGCATGTATGTTGTTCTCTTAGTCATATTGATTAGGATTAATATCATCCAGTAGTATCATCAGTATGACTTTAGCACTAACACTAAAGTAGCGTTTTCATAAAACAAAGGAAAAGGAAAACTTAGCAAATAGTTAATTTTGTAAAGTCAATCCACCATTCCAAATCTAGGCCAAATGTTTATTAGGATGGACAGTTTTCACTTGTTGAGGCTATTAAGCCATTATTTGATGTTTTTTCTGTGTAAACCAGGGGGAATGTTGAGAGAAGTTCTCTGTCCTTCTGTGGCTGCTCTCCCACAGTTTCTGCAGGCAAGGCGAAGTTCACAGTACTATTCCTGTGCAAAAACACATCATGACAGATATCAAATGTGCTAAACGACCCAAAGGAGCTCCCCTGAGGACACGGGAAGCCAGACGCACCCGAGGGTGATGACTGAGCACCCTGACTCATGGCCAGACTTCCTGCATTCGAGTCTAGGCTCAACCCTTTACTAACTGTTCAAACTTGAGAAAGTTCCCTAGTTTCTCTGTGCTTTGATCGCTTACTCATTTTTATTACAGAGATAGTGTAGTACCTGTTTCAAAAGGCTATTGTCAGAGTAAACGTAATGATGCATACAGCATGATGAGAACAGTGTCTTATTCATAGTAACCAATACATGTTAGTGATTATTAGACAATGGATAATATTTCCTGTAACTGCCATTAAGATTACTGTGTACATGTTATGGTTTTATGAGTTGTTTCCCATTTTGCCAAAGTTGATTATAAACTTATTATGGTTGGATTCTGTAATCTTGGCAAACATTTAGCCAGCCTAAAGTTTATAAGTCATGTTAAGATCTCAGATTCTAGAGAGAGCCTAGTAATCAGAGTCAGGTTCCATCAATTTACTAAGGACTGTGGAGATCAGGAATTCTAGGGTAACATCCAGATGGCTTGAATATTAAATAATTCTTTAATTCTGGGTTTAACTATGTAGACAGAGTTATGGTAGTAACCACTTCACCAATTATCTTAGTCTGCTCAGGCAACCATAACAAAACACCACAGACTGGGTGACAAACAACAGACATTTATTTTTTATAATTCTGCAGGCTGGAAATCCAAGATTAAGGTGCCAGCCAATTTGGCTTCTGGTGAGGGATGTCTTCTTGATCAGTTGGCTAACTTCTCCTGTGTCTTCATGTGATGGAGAGAGAGAGTAAGCTCCCTCCTGTCCCTTCATACATGACACTAATCCTATTGGACCAGGACTCACACTTATGACCTTACTTAAGCTTAATTACCTCTATAAAATCCCTACCTCTAAATACAGCCACTTTGACAGTTAGGTCTCCTATAAATGAGTTTTGGGGAGACACACACACTCAGTCCATAGCACTGTCCTTTGTTTTGTTTCTTTCCTGGCATTCTATAAATATAGATCTGGAGTAATGCTGGTCGCATCTCTCTCCCAGAGCCCTCCCCAGCCTCACCTTCCACCATTCCATGCCCCTGTGTAGCATTTCTCCCAGTCTGGGGACCCGATTCATGGCAGGGTGAAGCCTGTGGATATACTCTGAGCGGCTTGTCTGGTACTTTCTAATGTCAAACATTTATATTTTTTCTGGTGGGCTTTCAGGTTGTTTGCTACTAAGCTCCATGTTGCTTGCAACGATTGATAGGGGTAAGGTTCTATGATCTTAGTTTCCCTTCCTGCTTTCTTTCTTGGTTTTGATGATTTCACTGCTCCTCCTTCCCCTGGAGAGGGAACTACTGTCCGAGTAGCACCGTTTAGGTTCAGTGTTAGCATTTGTCTAGCAGGTATGACAACATTCTCCACATGGTCTTCTTAGGGTTGTTTGACACAAAGAAGGGCCACATCTTGGGAATGCTATTTGAGCACAGTTTGGATGTCACAGGTAGTGTTATTCAGGAAGCCAGCTATGAGACAGAGATTTGGGAACAGTGTGAGCAACAACTGTTCAGGGTGAGTGAAGCAAGACTGGACAGAGACAAACACTGAACCGGGATGCAGCTGTCACAGAGAGCTCAGCTGATATCATGGGGAGCTTGGAAACAGGATGGCACTTCTGAGATGTTCTCAGACAATCTAAAGGCACCAGAACCTTGAACCCCTGAATGGGCCAGTCATTGGATCCTGGCTGCCCTCAAGAGTGTGCTGTAACCTGGAGCCCCTCAGTTCCTTCTCAGCCAAGGGCAATCCCTGCAGGGGCTCAGATTGAGCAGGCAATGCTCCCTGCCACCAGGGGAAAGAAGGTCCTGAAGTGGTCACCTAGATGGGGCACCACAGCACCTACTACATAGAGTAAATTCAATGACTCTGCAGGTGAATTTCATTTAGTAGTTAGGAAAATTCTGCTCTGGATTTTGATGGGCAATTCCACCTTATTTGGCAGTGTACTTTGTTAAGCTATTGATTAAGGACAGTTAAGGAAGAAAATCTTATTCATGAAGCCCAACACCCACTTCTGAAGCAATGGCTCCTCTGATGGGTAATAATCGTTCTTAAGACAAGTTTAAAGGATCCAATCAGGAGACAGAAACCACTCCTGTTGTTTGAACAGAAAGCACTTAACACGAAGAATTGTTAACTATGAATAAAGTTGAAAACTGAGAAGGTGAAAAGAGAAAACTAAGGCACCGTGTAGGTGGCAGCCACTCAGAACAGCTTCCTCCCGCAGGAACACAGGGAAGAGTTAGGAATCATTAAAGCTAAGACTCTCGGAGAAGGGGCTCTGCAGGCCTGAAAGACAGACCCCTGTGGAGGGGATGCACCTGGCTGGTGTCCCTGTGTCTGAGCTCAGAGGTGGGGCTCTTGGAACCAGGACCCAGGTCCCTGAAAGGGGGCACCTGGGACTGGAGCTGGTGTCACGGGGAGGGGGTGTGAGACGTAGATGGTCTGGAGGTGCTGGAAACACTCCACACTGGGGTCAGCTGCCACAAGAGGGAAGAATCCCTTCTGTCCAGGGGAAGCAGCATTACTGGTGTGGTGGTCACAGATGCAGGAGGTCAGACAGGAGCCGAGGGCAGCAAACGGGAAGGATCTTGCGTCCTCCTCTTCCCCGTGCAGGCTCCGTCTCGCTGCCCTACTGGGAAAGCTGCTCTCACTCTCGCTGTCCGGTGCCTTGCAGGGTCCCCACTCCAGCATCGCAAAGCCCAAGGTGGAGGAGGGTGTGGAGTGGAGACACTTAATTGACAACTAGTGCAAAAATGAACATTTCAGCGAGGAGCAAAATTCCCCAAACATGCCATGTTTTCCTTTAATGAAATCAAGAGGCTCTGTCATTGTTCACTCTTGGAAACCCATAACCATTTACTGACAAAATGACTGATGATATACTGGACTTTCCTGATGTTAAATAAAACACAGAATACTTTTTGTATGAACTGGAGTTTATTAACAGTGCTTTGAATAATCGGTGTAGCCTTGTACTATGTGTTGGAAAGATGGAAAAGGTGACTAGCTTTGATGATGTAGTGGTTTGGATGAGTTTTGTTCATTCACAACAAGTATTTGATTTTATAAGATGCTTGTCTTGCAAAGACATCCCCAATATTCTTTAACAAAAATTGCTGAAATTTTGAAACATTTCATATGCATGTAAAGCAGGTTTAAAAAAGCAGAGATTGTTATAATGTGGGAAATTCCAGATCATGGGGCTTCAGAAGGAAGCTAACGGTGTCATAGCACAGGGTTGGGAGGCCTGACGGTGCCAGGTGCCTGAGGAAGGGCCGAGGACGTTGTCGATGGACGGGATAAAGTGGCTCAGGTGGCTGCTTGTGCTCACTTACAGGGAATGAGTAACCGAGGACTGGCAAGGGTAAATTGCCAGGCACTGGAACTCATTCACAACAGAACAGAACAACTTCAGGTCACAGAAAGTCTAGGTAGTAACCGGAGTATACAGCAGGGCCAGAGACGTCTTCCACCTCCAACATAAGATTGGTTCTGATGTGAAAGAAAGGAGGGGGATGGCAGAGAGGAATAGAAGAGGTTGAAGTCATGGGGAAAGGGGAAAAATCAAACAAAAGAAAACAAAACACGGCTTCTGTGTAGGGAAGCAGGGGCAACATTTAAGGAACAGGCAGAGGGGCAATGCTTAAAGGTTGTGAAAGCAGATTGTCAGAGTCACCTGATACTTTTTAGAGCCATCACCACTTACAGTCTATCACACGTGCATTAGGTTTTCATGTCAAGTACCTTGAGACTCTTAGACTTAGAAAAAGGATATTGATAATTTCATATAGAGGACCAAGTGTAGTGTGTGCAGCATTTAAACAGAAAAATAAAACTCTTACCAGCTAGCTCCCTTTATTAAGCCCACCTTAGTAATTATCTCTATGGAAATAATATTTGCATACAATCTTTCTGAATTATCTTGGTAAGGGTAACACTTTTTTTTTTTTTTTCCGTGCAGACACTGAGTGACTCTTGGGTTCTAAGACAGGAAGCACCAGCACTGTGGGCAGGTCCAGATGGCCTCACCACAGCGGCTGATCCATGCTCTGGAAGACCTTTGAGATGCATCAGCCGGGCTAATTTGTGGTCAGAAAAAAGTCTCTTTCACAGTCTGTTGCAGCTCGGAGAATCCTCACTGAGAACGTACCTGCCTGTGTCTGGCACTAACATGCGTGAGGAACGTGACCTTGCACTGAGACAATCCGGGTTCTGTGGTCACCCTCCCCTTCTTCCTATTCTGTGGCTCCAGGAGGCATTCTCAGGATCTATTCTTATTCCTTATCTGTTGCTGGGTTTTGTCATTAAAATGAGCTAACCCTTCTTATATTTTTAATCTCATTGTTCCATATCTTGCTCTTTAAACTCTGTGTCCCTGGCCTGAAGCCACCCAGCAAACACCGTCTCCCTTCCTCCGTGTAGGAAGAGCTGCAGCGTGCCACATTTATTAATTTTGTACCCATCCTAACCCTTGGGTATAAAAACACAGCTGATTTCTGTGTGGCTTACTCAGCCTGCTTCCCTTTCAGGTAACAATACACTCCAGACCTGGAGGAGCAGCGCTGGGATTTCCACTCCCATGGCACCAGCGACAGAGCCTGATCTTTTCCCAGGGCTGACTTCAAGCCTTACTGGTTTAGCATCATTTTTTTCTTTGTAAATGGGGATGTGTGAACTCTGCTTTACCTGTGTGGAAAGAAGAAAGAAATGGTAATCAACCTGCCACAGGGGAGGGGGACAAAGTTTGTCACTGGGCTTTGAGGTTACCTTGGAGCCCCACCCAACTGACTCTGAAGAATCCCTGTCCCTCTGGGACTGCTTTAGCAGCTTGTGTTAGAGATGGAAGTTTTCGTGATCTTTCCAGCATCAGCTCCTGGAGGAAAAGGCTTTTGTGGCTTTCTTTTTTTCCAAAATACTTACTGATTTTTTTTCTTTCTATCATATGTATTTTCTTATAACTCAATACCAGTACTTTTATAAAATGTTAGTGTCTCTCATTGTTCAGAAATTCAAAGAACTCCCTAGATTCCCTTTTTGTGTTGCTTAGGACAGTGCCACCTTGAGTTACCTGCCCTTGAGAGATGGAGTGGTCACACTTGTAATTGCTTTGAGAGTGAGAAACTTCCAGAAAGCTAGAAAAAGGTCTCAAGGTCTGAATGGTTAATGGAGATCTTTGGAGATGAGGTAATGTTTTGGTTATCTCATAGGTTGGAGCTGTTATCCTTAGGTAACTTGCTGGGGAGGTTTTTAACTGAAGGTCTGTGTTCCCACAGAGAGCATTTCCTGATTACAAGCAGACTTTGATCTGGTCTTGAAGAAGGTATTTTTTAAACTTTCCTAGGGACTGCTCCTTAGAATTGGTCAGTTGCATATATTCAGGGTTCTCAGAGGATTTTTCCCCTGTCTCTCTGTCTCTTTCTGGGTTTTTCCTATTACTAATTATGCATGCAAGAAGGTAATGATTTCTGATGTGCTTTCTTTTAAACCTCTGCTTTCAGATCAGCAGCCCAGAAGCACAGATAAATAGGTCAGTTATTACTGACGTCACAGGGAACTCCATGCCTTAGACTAAACTTGCGTGGAGTTTGAAGATCAAGATATGGAACAGTGTGATTAAAAATATAAGTAGGGTTAGTTCACTTAATGACAAATCCCAGCAACAGATGAGGAATAAGAATAGATCCTGAACATTCCTTGAGCCACATAATTAGGGAACGGAATGACTCACTTTTGATAGCTAATGTGTTATGATCCTTATGGGGGTGGAGAACCCAGCCCCCTGTTTACCAGCAAATCCCAGCCCTAATTCCGGGATGCCACACCTCTCTGTGGGGGTGTTCTCCTCTGACCTAACTGGTTAAGCCAGACAAACCGTGAAATACCTTACATTACTTGGTGAGGAGACTTTATTACCAGATTACTATCACATTCTCATAGGGCTTTGTTGTGTTTCACATTTTGTTTACTTTCCGTAGACTCAAATTTCCAGATATCTCCTAAGACTCTTGTGCATTCAAAGCAGGTGGGGATAGTAATAAATTAGGATAAAGCCATCCTTCTCACTCAAGAGAATTTCCTGGCAAAACTGAGCCTTGCACATCAGGGTCTAGGGTTAGTTATTATCACTGCAGTTCTGGGATTGTGCTGGATGAACCTCCAAAGTTAAAAGTTGCCCAGACAAACTAATCTGCTCAAACTCTTCATGGCATCCCCAGCACATTTTCATTCTGATCCTTGGTTCTGTTAATTTATTTATTCATCAAATATGCATTATGTATACAGGCACTTTGCTAGTCATTGAAGATATAGCCTTAAAAATCACCATCCTTAACCTCAAGGTCAGTCCTCAAGGTCAGGCGGCAAGGCTGGGGTCAGCTCCCTATGGACAAGGTCGTGGAGGGCCTAGATTCTGTGCTTATCACTGTACCTGGCACATTGACCCCTCCATAAACACCTGTGACTGAAATAAGTGAATAAATTACAGGAGCAAGATAGGGAGCTGCTTTCCAGGGCATGTTTCCCTGATGCGAGACCAAAATTATTCAGATCCACCAGATGTGTGCCATGGAGTTGATCAACCCAGCAACACAGTGGTTGGCAATTTCTGGATGGGCTTTAGAAAAATGTGTGTGGGGAAAAAAAAAAAAATATATATATATATGTATTTTTCCCCTAAAATTAAATCTTTACATTATTTTTGTGATTGTTAATGCATACTTGCATTCTAAAAACTGAGTTTCTTTTGATATCCCGAGTAAATATCTAAATACCCTTTTCACTTCTGCACCCATAGCTGATCTCGCTGTGTAAGAAAACAAAAACCCAAGAAAAACACTACCTCATTAGTAGTCTCAATTAAATCAATTACTTTGAGTGAATCAAAATGTATATACTTTTAATCATGGTATTAAAAAACACCAAAAATTCTATATCTTAATAAAAAGTTGTGCATAACAGCTCCTAATGGATTATACCACACCTTCTCCTCACTCAAACCCCACCCTAGTCCTTCATACGAGTTAAGTTGAACAGGTGAATAAATTAAATTTCATGTGATTTTATTCAGCTCTAAGTTCCTGGGTTATTTCTGAGCTCCTAGATTAAGGAGTTATGATTCTCATCAAATGAACAAGCTAATGAAAATTTCTTTCTGAGGTCAAAGCCAATCTTTGCTTAGACAAGGTTGTTTTTTTTTTTTTAAACTGTGGTAGTTATTTTTGTAGACATTGTTCCTTTTGTTTGTTATCTCTGGTATCACAAAAATATTGCTGGGAAAACTGCAGAATGAAGTTGAACTCTTCTGGCTTCACATTTCTCTAGGAAGTCTGCATTCCGAGTGGCCCAGTCCAGTTTCCCGGGCTCAGCTAATGTAGTCAGGATGAGGGTTGCCACACGCCCACGTCTCCCTACTTCCATCACACCCATGCCCTCTGTTATCACGGACTCTGGCCAGAGGGGAAAGTTTCAGTTTCATCTTGATGCCTGCAGGCCTCAGGAATGTTTATTAGCAAGAGGGGGGAGAAAAGAGAAAAGGTTAGTTTCATAGGAGGCCGGATGATCTCAGAGGTCATTTCCCATAAATGGCTGGGCCTTGACTTCAACTTTCTCTTTTCTTATGACTGGCTTTGATAGCATCAGAATGTTCACTTGCCACATGACCTAACTAACAATGTCACTGACTTCTGGCATCAGTAAGTCATCTGCTCCACTCATAACCCCTCCACTCTCCGCCTCCTGTCTTCTCCCTTCAGGAGTGTGCAAGCCCACACACAAATAAACCCAATTGCACGTGTGTTTTCTGGGCCCCCATATTGGTCCACATGGTGTTTTGGGGGCATGGGGAGATATGAGCCAAAGTCCAAAAAACAAAAGATTTTACATACATGTCTAGATTTCCAACCTCTCTTAAAAATGCTGAAAATCTAGCAAGACTAGATCCAAATTCCCCCAATGCAATGATTGGCCAGAGTTAAGTTTCCACTGAACTCTCCCCTTTTCCAGGGTCTCCAGCACTCTCTAGAGCCCGCACCCAACCTGAACTTCTCATCATGAACCTTGTTGGTCCATGCAGGCATTTGAGCTTGTAACGTTTACGCAACATAGTATTTTATTCATCAAATCGTAGTTTGGGAGTTTTTGTAGAGAAAACACAATTATATTGCACTGCTTTCCTTTAACCCATGTCAAGTTAAATATGGCTCTTTTCCCTGAATCTTACTAGATGCTACCTCTTGTCACTGGCATCACTTTTAACACCTAACAAAGGATTTTGCCCATAAAAATTACTGCATTAGGCAGATAACATCTACTTGGTGCTTTATGTTTTACAAAGCATTTTCGAATGTATGAACTCATTTAAATCTTAGGACAATTCAGAAAGGGAGGTTTCATCATCTCTAGTTTACAGACAGAAAACTCAGGTTCAGTGGGGGTTAGCAACTTGCCCTGGGTCACACAGTACACAGTAGAGCCCAAACTCAATCCCAGGTCTTCTGGCTCAAAATCTCAGTCTCTTTCTATGATAAGATGTTGCCTTCTTGATAAATTCTGGTCTTAAGAGTTTAAAATCTCTTCGTATTGTTGTCCAGTTAAGTAAAGGGACAGTCAGACACCTAACCTGCCTGGTGGCATCACCCAGTTAGATGTTTTTAAAGAAAATGTCTGTGAGTGTCTAACAGGACAAAAAGAAAAACGCCCTTGGTAAATGGTTTCTGGGTTTGGAAACTCTTTGCAAAGACTATTTTAAAGGCTGACAGACTAATATAACTTGAAATATATTCACGCCATTGTGTCCAGTATGTCACCGGGTATATTTTGACTGACAAATCATTATTTGATGGTGTGAGATGAAGGGTGTGCTCACTTTTTAGTTTTCAGGTTTGGTATGGACAATAGAGATAGTCCTTTATATCTTTTTCTGGTTAGCTCTATATTTGGTTGCTAACTGGTGGTGAAAATAAACTGATTCTAAAGTTATTACGGTTCTGTGGCCAGTTTAAAGTAATGATGACAAGCCAGTTGTTGGAGTACTGGATCTTCGTGTGTTTTTATCTGTCCACCTGCCCATCGCTTTATACCTGTGTGAAGGTTTAAGGTTTCCAAAGGAAGGCGCTGCTGTTCACTTTCTCTCAACTTCCTGTTACCTGCTGTGCTCAAACATTCTGTCAAGGATCCTAATGAGCAGAGCAGCCTGCCGTCCAGTGTGGAAGGCTCCAGATCCCGCTCTTCTACCACCCAGCAGCACAGCATCTGTGCCCTTCCATCCTCAGCGACTTCTGTGGGGACCATCTCCCACCAAGACCCTCTGCTGTGCTGTGTTACTTCTCCACTATGTGTGACCAAGACATTTTCCCTTTGTTTTGACATTTCAGAAATGCCATTGGATATGTTAACTGACATTGTCATTTTTGCGGAAGCAATTTATAAAAGGTATGTTTCTTTTCTGTTCCTGCCTTCTCTAGGAATTACCACTTACACCAAAAACAGCATTCCTACTCACTTCGAGACTACTGTCTGTGACACTCCACAAAAACAGTGGCAATGCCATCAAGGTTTTTTAAAGATTTCTCTAGAATAGCACATATAAATATGTTGATGAGTTTCAAATATTTAAAAAATATATTTTGTGAAATTCATTCACAATAAAAGTGGAAAAAGTGATTCATATGTTTTCCTGCCCAGCCCCCAGTTTCTGACCTAGTTCATTGTGGACAGAGACATGTAGCTTAATCACTGTTTGCATATTTCCTCCTGAAAACTGAATTTATACCAACCAATTTTTTTTGCAGAAGAGAGCAAATCATCCATCTGAACTTCTTTTTTTTGAGTTCTGTTTCAGTATTTCAAAGGTAAAGACTGCTTTTTCAGGAATCCTTCCTTGGTTTGCAGATGTGTGGGTTCACTCCGCCTGGTCGCACATCCCGGCACTCGGGGCACTGCTACTTCAGGAACAGGCTGATTCCATTTTGCTTGAGTCTTGTCTGCAGGGCCAAGCACATCCACGTCCTCACCCACTGGCTCTCTGCTGGAACATCACAGTCCCTAAAAAGTCAAGTTTGTGAGGAACTTCAATAAGGAGATGTGAAAACACAGGGAGGCGTAGGTGGTAAGCCTTGCCCACTAGTACTCAGATCTGAGCTAAATGTGAATTGATTCCCTGGAACTGGGGTTTTTCAGAATCTCATTGAATCAGACAAAAGTAGCATTTTAGCTTTAAAAACATGGACTGCTGACTTTTGTTCTCAACTGAAACTGCACTTAGCATTATCAACCAGAGGAGAACATTGTCAAAGGGGAAATGTAAGTTACATACCCTGTGGCTGCAACCTGACATCATTAAGACAAACAAAAATTAAATCAAATCACCTGAAGGGAATGGGGCTTGGGTGTCAGTCAGCGTTTGACCTTCCAAGTGCACATGACTTTATTTGCAGAGGTGATTCTGTCCTTTCTTCTGCTCTTCCTCTTACTGACCTTATCTCGTGTGTTGCTTTCCCATCCCCATCTCTCTCTGCTCACTCTCTTAGTCCTCATCTTCAAAGCCTTAAGTGTTGATGTCGATTGAGAAAAGTGACCCAGTGGGAGCCCAGAGTAGGGCCGGAGCTGGTTTCTGGAGGAGGGAGTTCTGCATCTCACCCTGCCCTCTGCTCCGATCAGCCGTTCGTGGAAAAGCACACGACTTCTCATTATGCACTTAGAACAGAGGTTCTCAGAGGAAATTTATTTATTCAGGCAATGGCATCTATTAAGAAGTCAGCCATGTGCCAGGTAGAGCATTAGCCAGTCTGGTAAAAAGGAGCAAACACGGTCCACTCTCTGCTCTTATGATATAGACAGATAGTCATGGGCATACTTCTAAAACCCCACTGTAGAAAGTACTACTTTGGTTAGATCCACGGTGGCAGGAGAGCAAATAACGTGGGATTGGGTCAAGTTTCTTTGAAGAAGTGAAGCTTGAGGCCGGCTAAGCAAGAACCAGTGAAGAGAGGGAGAGAGCAGAGTTGCGGGCTCAGGGACCATGTGTAAGTACCGTGCTGCAAAAGCAGCTGATGGCTGCAGAGACAGCGTGGTGCAGGGGGCGTCCAGAGGCAGGTAAGGAGGCTTGTCTGGATTCTCCACGGGCTGCAAACTGGTCCAAGGGGCCATGCTTCAGTGAGCGAGGCAGCGTTCTGGAAGGAACACAGAGCTGCGGTGGATGGAAGAAGGGGAGAGTGAAGGTGGCTGCTGCTTTGGAAACACCTGTGCTCGGGTGGGTCGGGCATGTCTGGCGGCAGGGGCGGGGTGTTCCCAAAGAAAAGCCTGAGAAGTTTTAGATATCATTTCAGGTCATTTGCTTCTCAAACAGGGTGAACTAAATTTGGTTTTTGTAACATTTCATATTCTCATAATATTTTTGCTCATGTCAAGAAGATGGGTATTGAACATGAATTTTGCAATCTGTTTATAAATAAGCAGTCAGATCCAAGGGAGGAAGAGCATCTCACCCTGGGTCATAACAGTAGAACCATACCCAGTCCCCAGACCCTTGATTATGTGCAACACGAATGAACAGGTGACAGAATTGAGAGCTGCTGTCTTTATTAAAACAAACAAACAAAACTAGTGTCCAAACCCCCTCACACGGAGGCCACTCCCGCATCTCTGCAGTTGCACGGCCACCCTGTCAGCAGGCAGCCTTTGTGCCCAGAAGCTCTGTCCTCCCCTGTCATTCAGCCACCACAGCCCGCCACCCCTGGGCTTCTTCCTATATCCCATATACGAACGTGTGCAATGACAGCTGTGTATCGCAAGCAGGCTGAGGACCTTCACGTGTGTCGACTCACTTTATTTTCTCATCCTCATCTTTGAGACAAAGCACGATTGTTCTGATCAGAGAGCTTATGCCCCACGGATCAAGTAACTTGCCCAGTTCATGCAGCCAAGAAGTGACTGGGCCCTGATTCAAAGCCTGCTAGGCTGGTTCCAGAGTCTGTGCTCCTTTGTGACTGTGCCGCTGCATTACCTGTCTGCATGAGGGTTATTATTATTATTATTATTATTTAGTGAAATGTTTAGGTAGTTTTGAATCAAGGGATTTGCTTCCAGTGTAATGGCCATATTAGTAACGGAAAGACTACTACTTATTTTAATGGAAAATCAGTAAGAGAAAGAGCGTGGCAGGTGGTGCTATCAGTTGGTGGTCACAGCAGCATCTTCCACCTACTAAGACTTTCTTCAGTGTGACCTGGACACTGCTTCCGTGAAAAGTAAGGGCCATATGCCCTCCTATTAGATCCATAGGAGTTTGTGTCTCACCTGCAACCAGACAGCAGAAGTGATGCTAAGTGTCATTTGAGGTTAGAACAGAGAAGACGAGGCGGTTTCTATTACTCTGTATTCCAGACAGAACCCTGAGCAGCATGTAAATGGTCCCAGTGCCCTGATACTGCCATCTTGGGAGAAAGCCCAGACCAGCTCACATTGAGAGACTACATGGAGAGGCCCCAAGGCTACATGAAGAGGCAGAGACAGAAAGACACACATTCAGACAGAGACAGAGACAGAGAGAGACAGGGAGAGAAAAACAGAGAGAGACACAGACACAGAGAGACAGAGACAGAGAGAGAGAGAGAGAGATGAGGAGGGGGTCTGGCCAGCCCCCAGTTGCTCCTCTAGCTATTCCAGCTCTATCCCCCACCTGACTACAACTACAAAAGAGACCTTCAGCTAGAATTGCTTAACCAAGCCCTTTTCAAATTCCTGACTCAGAAAACAAATGTGCAAAAAATAAGTGGTTACTTTCAGCCACTGAGCTTGGGGTGATGATCACACAGCAGTAGCACCAGATCAATGAGTCTGATGTCTTGACTGAGAATCAAGATGCTGGGGACCTGGGTGTGGTCTTCCTGTTATGACCTGGTGCAAGATGCTTTTCCTCCCTTGGGTTTTACTGCTTATTTTTAAGCAGATCACAAAATTCATTGCTATATCTTCTTACAGGATTGCCACGATTTATTTCAAATGAGGTAATGTTCCTTGGAGAAAAGTAAGAATGGTTAGGTAATAAAACGGTATTTTAAAATTTTGACAGAAGAGAGAACAGAGTAAAATAGAGGTATTTAGGTATGTGATTCCAGAAGGAAACAATGAAAATACATTTGGGGGTATGTGGCATAGGAAGGAACATGCTATTCTAAGTCCCTGTTTGCATGATCCTCGTCTACACAGCTATGTTACTTTCCCTGTTATTATCACTGCTAGCATTGTGTTGAGAGACAGTGTGATGGCTCTCCAGCCAGCCTGTCTGACTTTCGTCCTGGCTGCATCGTTTTCTAGCGTATGATGTTGGGCAAATTACCTAACAAATCTGCCAATGAATAAACGCTGTTAGCACTGTCATTCCTCCTGTAAGTTTTCCAGCTATTATCATCTCTTACTTTCTTCACCTTCCATTCTCTGACTGCATTTGCCATACTTGTTTTCTAGCTCCTGGCTCAGAGACTCAGACGTCCCATCCTTGGGCTGACTGTCCCGGGGGCAGGACCTTCTCAGCAGAGGCCACGACTTCCTGCCGAGAGTGACACTTACATTTTTCACAGTGTGTATTCTGATCACCCCGGCTCGCGGGGGACCCCTCAGGTAATGAAGCATCTCCTGTATTGGTTTCCATCTGCCAGTATCCAGCACCTAATACAGAGTTATTACAGAAAATGAAAAAAAAAAACAGATGAATCAGTAAATGACTGAATTACACATTTGCTTTAAACCACAAATAATGCAAATCTGGGAAGCGTTTGAGGCAAAACGATTCTGGAACTGCTTATGTGCCACGTCAATTATCCTCTTCTGGTGACTAATGTGGCAGTTGATTTGATTGGCCATAGATTTAAGAACGAAATTGCAAAGGTCTGGAATTCTAACAGAAAGACTTGTGGCATTTTTCTAACTCTTCATCTCGAGGCAGCAGAATCTGATAATTATAATTTAAATATTTCTGTGTTTTGTGGAAGACAACGTATGCATTTCATTAAGGGTGGATTTTTCTGAGAAGCTGAAGAAGCTTTAGCCTCCCTCACAAAGAGTTCATGAGGTTCTCTGTTGTGTGTATTTTTCGAAAGAGACATAACCAAGCTGTCTAAGATCACTCTTCAGCATTTCCACGTGGCAGCTCTCCTGTGCCAGCTGGTGATGGAGGCAACAGGAATTTTTGAGGCCTGTCTATCGGGAAGTTAAAGTTAAGGTTGTGCCATTTTAGTAGCAAATTGGAAAGCCATTTTGGAATGTTTCAATAAAGTCAGAAATTCCAGGTTTCTGATTTTGTTCATATAATAGGCACCCTTGCTAGTCATCTTTAAACTTACAAAAGAACTGAGAAAAAATAAGATAAAACTCAAAAGAATGTGAAACAAAAACAGTAAATATGAGAAATGACAAGGGAAATTACTGTCCTACGGAGACTGAAGTTGTACAAAAATGTTTCAGGAAAGCAGGAATTCACTGATAGCAGGAATTTACCTAAAGAAAGACATAAGTTTTTAATAGAAATATTAAATAGTAGTTTGCAACTAGTTACTGTACAAGAAAACATAAGATGCTCTGAAAAATTTAAAGTTTCTATAAAAAGAAGTTGAAAGAGGTTTTATTAAATTTGACAATAAACCTAAAAATTTACCTGATATTATCCATAAGGAGTTGTGATGCTGAAATGAACTTTTCTAAGCTGTGAAAAATTTAGTTTCAAGGACAGATGTTACCTGGAAGAAGACTGAATTATCTCTCTACTATTTCTAGCAAATTATGTTACAAAATCATTGACATAAAGAAGCGATCAAAGAATAGGTAACTAAAAAATATAGGAAAGTTGTGTTACAAACATACATCAGGCAGTTAATTAATCAAATATTATGTAATTCTTCTGTAACTTTTGATTCTTGTGGTATTTATCAGCTTTATAATATTTATAATTTATTTTGGCTTCTCTTTCCCAATAAATCTTGACTTTTATATTTGTACATTGTATTCTTGTTCACAAAGTAGGATCCTAAAACTGTAGGAGCAACAGGCCTCACAAATCCTGGATCTGCCCGCATGGAATTTAATTGCATGCCTTGTTTCCAATTTCCAATGTCTGTACTTCCAGTGCATTGTCTAATATCCGTGAGCTTGAGAGACTTCACATTACTACTCAGTGTCTACTTAATTAATTGTTAATTTCCATTTAAGCCTGTATGAAAAATCTTTCATCTCCCTTCTAAAGGAGATTTTCATTTTATTAATGTTGACTAAATTTCTTTTAGAAGACAGTAGTGATCGGGGAAGAAAGCAGCAGATGTAACATATGGAAATTGGGTTGTCAAGTGTTTAAAACAAGGCATATACTATAGGACCTTGAATATTGACTCAGTATCTATTTTCAGGGAAACTCAGATCAAATTTTGAAAGGACCGTAACGAACACATCTCTGTATGACCAATACTGTTTTAACAGGGAAAGAGGTTTGTCTCCAGAGAGTAGAACTGTTTTTGGTTACTTATTTAAGCACATTGCAGAAAAAAGATGGCTTAGTCATTCTCAGGGAGCACAGGTGTTGTTTCCATTCACAAGGATAACTTGAGCTAGACTCTTGTCTCCAATTTTTTCCCATCACATCCAATTTTCTGCAACCTGCCTGTCACTGTCACTGGGAGCTTTTTCCTGCTCTTGAATTGCTTGCTTTATTCTTCCAGAACAACTCTGTCATTTCTGATTTTCTTCCTCTCCACCTTTTCTCATTCATCCCACATCAAAACATTAGGATGCCCCAGGACTCTTTATTCCCCAGGTCCTAAATACCATTTAATATTGAAAACCCCTCAATTTTCTTTTCTATCTGAGTCATCTCTCCTGAACTCCAGATTTGTGTATACAACTCCTCTCTTAACCCTTCCACCATATGGGCGTATTAAACTTCATATGTCAAAGCCAAACTCCTGATTTTGTTTTTACCAGCCTGCTCTTCTGAAAGATGTACCCAGCTGAGACAGTCACCTCCGTCACTCCAGTAGCTTCAGTAGACACCTTCAGTTCATTCCTGACTCCTCACTTCCTTTCCATCCTACATCCCATTGAAGAGCAAATCCAGTCTATTTGACATTCACAACGTCCCTAAATCCCATCTTTGTCCTGCTACCACCTGGTCCAAGCCATGACCACTTTTGCCTGCATTGCTGCAATGACTTCCTGCCCTTCAGTCTCCAGCCGTCATGTCATGTACTAGTTGCCTATTGGTGGGTAAAACATTGCCCCAAACTTATTGGCTGAGCACAATAGGCACGTATTATCTCACAGCTTCTGTGGGTCAGGAATCTAGGTTTATACTAGCTGAATGCCTATGCCAGGGTTCTCCAGAGAGGCAGAACAAGCAGGATATGTCCGCAGATATATGAAAGGGGAATTAGGGAAATTGGCTCACATGATTGTGAAGGCTGAGGACTCCCACGATAGGCTGTCTGCAAACTAGATGCTGTGGCATGCTTCAGTCCAAGTCCGGAAGCCACAGAACCAGGAAAGCCAATGGTGTGATTCTCAGACCGACGCCAAAGGCCTGAGAGCCAGGGATGCTGCTAGTGAAAGTTCTGGAACCCAAAGGCTGGAGAGTCTCAAGTTCTGATGTCCATGGACAGGAAAGAAACCTGTATCCTCCCAGCTCCAGTGGAAATAAAGTGAGAGATTCACCTTTTCCTCCTTTTTTGTTCTATCTGGGCCCCAGTCGGTTGGATGGTGCTCACTGATGTTAAGGGCAGCTCTTTCCTGCCCAGTCCACCCAGGCCCACATGCTACTCTCTTCTGGAAACACCCTCACAGACACACCCAAATAATGCTTTACTAGGTTTCTATGTACTCCTTAATCTAGTCAAGTTGACACCTAAAACTAACCATCACATGCAGGGTTCCTCAAGATGTCACAGTGGGAATGTCCACAGGACTACGGTCTCATCTGAAGGTTCCACTCGAGGAATCTCCTTGCTGGCTGGGTTCTGGTCCTCACAGGCTGGTGGACTGTGGGCCTCAGTTTCTTGCTGGCTGCTTGTTAGAGGCCACTGTTAGTTCTGTGCAGGTGTCTTCCCTCAGAGACACTGAGCAAGAGAGGAGAAACATCGCCAAAGTAGAAGCCAGTGTGTGGAACCTAATCTCAACAGTGACCTTCCAACACTTCTGCAGTAGTCTACTGGTTAAGAGCACATCTGTAAATCCTGCACACACTCAGGGAGAGGGTTTCACACATGGGCATAAACACCAGGAGAGAGGCCCATGGGGCCCCCTAGGAGGTGGCCCATTACCCTCCTGTAGTGTGTTCTCAACAGATCAGCCGCAGCATCACTGTTCCATGGCAGTCACTGCTCTGGCTCAAAATACCTCAAGGGGTCCCATCTCACTCAGAGCTGGAACTGCCTAAGAGCCCTGCACAATCTGTCCCCACCGTCCACCCTCCTTACTTCTCTGAATTCATCTCCTGCGACACTCTCCTCTTTAAATATTTCTGCCCAGGGCCTTTGCCTCTGCCTGGAATGCTAATCCCCAGAGCCCCTCGCAGTCGAGCCTTTGTTCCTGTCCCCCCTCCTCCCTTATCCAGCACTGTCTGCCCTCTGCATCTTGTTTACATTTGCGGGATTTAGCAGGAGACATCAGACACTCTGCGACATCCTGCACGCTTGGCTTCTTAACAACGACTGTGCGGCCTCCGTGAAGACAGGGTGTCTGTGGGGGTGTCTGCCTGCGTCGTCGTTTCCTGTGTTCTCAGGCCTGGCCTGGGAGAAACAGGCGATACATCCCTGTTATTCTTGAATTTTCTCATCACCAGGCATATTCCGTCTTGGCTCCCTGAACAGCACTTAAATTAGGTTCAATTTGCCGACTCCGGAAACCTATAAATTTTAGGTTGCTTTTATGCATTGCTGTTTCGTTTCATTATCTTTCTGGCTCTATGATGTCTGTGCTTTATCATTTTTGTTTTACACTTGGGGAAGCTGAGGCCGAAGCAGGTTAAGCAAAGATTTCGTGGTTAGGACACAGTAAAGCCAATGTGGGAACTTGTACCTGTCGTTCAAGCGGCGTGCCTTCTGAGAAGACGGTAGTGCTCGGACACACTCCTTTGAAGAAACTTCTCCAGGACTAGAAAGAAACTTGGCAAAGTTAAAGAAAATAATTATAAAATTGAATCAGAGTTAGCTTATGAAGAATTGAAAGCACTTAACAAGATCACTGAGTTAAAAGTCAGGATTTAGGGGCTAACCCTGCCTGTATACAACATACAGGATTTTGGAGATTATCTTCACTTCTGCTGAGCCTTGGGTTCCTTGTCTATAAGATGGGGTTAAAGTATCCACTTCATAAAAGTGATTATATGAGGAAATAGTGTGTGGGGGTGAACACTGTAAATTATATTCCGATATGAGTATAAGGTAATTACTGCCATAACTATGGAAAATGCTATAATTTAACTTGAAACACTGAACCCGCAAACAACCTGAACATTTAAATAAATATAGTTCAAATCCATCTATGTGAAATGTGTAGGAATTGCAAAAGTCGTTATATGACCAAGTTATATAGAGACTGTTATTAATTAATAAACTAATGTATATTGAGTTCTTATTATATTCTTAGCAATGTGCTGTGTTGAGAGTCACAGAAATGTACATTGCAGGATCCTCCCCGTAAGAAAATTAACAATTGACTACAAATGTACTTATATGTTCAAAATACCTTAAATAATAAAAGTTTTTATGAGAAAGTATACATTTTTCTCTTTATTAATCCAATGAACATTTAATGTATGTCTGTTATAGTCCATCTAGACTTCTAACACAGGGCCATCTGCTCTTGTGTATACTTTTATATTTGTGACTCCAGAACTACAGTTTTAGTTTAAGGTACTGTTGGGGACCAGAATTTAGGGACGCTGTCACCAAGTGGAACCTTGTTCTAGACCTCATGGTTCAACGGTCAACTTCCTCTTATAGGACAGAGTACAAGTGCACTTTTTTCCAACTCTACTAGTTTTCCTCTCAATTCACTTATTTCTACACACAAATTAAACATGAAGGTGTACAATTTAGATAATTTGAAAGTTATGGGAAATGTTTCATCCCTACACCAAATGAAGAGTTCAGACATCATTTTAATAGGGAGCTGCTCGGAAGGCTTACAACAATCTCAATCTTGAATAAAGAAGTCACACAGAATCTGTTTTGGAATTAATTGGTAGCAACACTCAGAGTTTTCTTTTTGTTGTTGTATTACTGTGTTGTCATTTCTTTGTTTTTAATTTGAGAATATATTAACATACTCAAAGGAATTGTTGAGAATAGCTGAACCCTCTTGGTTAGCAATCTGCATACTGCAAATCAGCACAGGCTCCAGTGCATTCAGCAAACCCTAAGTACCTTCTGTGAGGTTTTCCATATGCTTTTCAGCCCTCTGTGTCTGAAGGTATGGACTTTGAGGTCCTCAGGCAAGGAGAGAGGGAGCCTCTCTGAGCCTTTTCTAAAAATCCTTTTTGCGGAAAGTCCCTTTTCTGTCTGTTTCTTCGATTCCTCTTTGTGCTCTTTTGATTCACAGCAAAACAGAAGTAGGAAGAAGAAGCTTAATGATGGCAGCATCATGCTGCCTCCCAGACCTTTTGTAATGATGGTTCCCTAGTCACTTATTAACATCTAAGTATTTAAAAGGCAGAGCATAATTTCTGCTACTTTAAAATAATTTACAACACGTCACAGTAAATATTTTTCTCCTGTATTTCTCAGCAATGGTTGAACGGCTTCCAGCCTTTGATTCGCATTGAGTGACCATTCAAGCTTAGCAGAAAATAACCTCCAAAGAACATTGAAACCAAATACCACAGGATTCATAAGTAGTAAAAAGAGGTTTTAATAGAGAGGAGCAGAGAATTGGAGACCACCGTGACAAGTGTTGCCAGGAAAGGTTCTCCTACAGAAGTGGTACTGGAGTTGTGTCTAGAAGGAAAGGAGATAGACAGGGTTTCTAGAGAGATGGGGAAACCATTTCTGGTGGTGGCAGAAACACCCGCAAGGGCAGGCGGCAGCCCCCTCCTTGGCATTCACCCACGGGACCATGAGCGGTCTGCAGGGTGAGCATTGTTGAGTCACAAAGAGGAACCAGTCTAGAGGGAACACATCCATTTATTAACTTAATACATATTTTTAAAGTGATTACTGTGTGACAGCTACTGGGGAGATCATGATCTGCAAGGCCCACAAAAACTCCTGCCTTTATCTATGAGGGGGCTTCAAAATATTCATGGAGAGATTTGCATTATCTTTTCATTCTGTTTCTTTCCTAAACATTCTCAAATACCTCCTATCATACTGGGAAGCAGTATGTGCTGCTGACAACAAACAGAACATTAGAACTAAACAACAGGAGACAGGGAGGAGCGAGCACACTGAGACTGTTTACAGTTCCAGGGCCTGGCAGCCACTCTGGGATGACAGGATTGCCAGAGTCACTGCTGTAGCTGGCTGGGTGGGAGACAGCAGAGGATGATAGCAGGAGGGGCAGGGAGGAGCAGTCAGGTTCTGGTGGACGTCTTTTGAAGATGATGTGGATAGGGCCTGCTAAGGAATGTGTGACAGAAGAGGAGCCAGACGTGACTCTTATTTTCTGACCTATGCTCAGGCTGTGTCCTGAGATGGGAAGACTAAGGAGGCAGTAGTATTTGGAGGCAGATCAAGAGTTTGGTTAAGGACAGGTGATGTTTTACCTTTGTATTGGATATCCAAGCAGGGATGATTTGTATGAAGATACTTCTAAAAGTTCCAAAATTTCCAAAAGTTCATGGAGAAAAAGATAATTCATATGTTTCTGTGAACTTTTTGAAGACCTCTGGTAGGCATTTGGGTACAAGTGGACAGGACACATTGAGTGTCAGGTGAGAATAAGGTGTATGTGCAAGAGTGACTCGAACTCAGGCCAGAACACCTGGGTGAGGATCGCTACACTTCGAGTCAGCACAGCACAGCGTGGCTGAGAATTGTTTGTTAGTCTCCTGCCATACCCAAAGCACTGCCTGGAGCACATGGAGTGTCGGCAGCCCTAGCAAGTCAGCCTGGAGGGAGACACAGGGGAAAGTAACGCTGCCGCCAGAGTCAGCAAGCTCTGTTAGCACTGGGAAGGGAGGAAGAGGCTGGAAAAGGCCTCCTGAGGTAGGTAGGGTGTGGGACGAGCCTAATGGAATGTGCGGATTGAAGGGTAAGTCTTTTTCGAAGGAATAGGGCACTCTGGCAGTACTGAGAGTGCCGAGGAGCAAAAACACGCTGCCAAGGGTTTGCAGTGGCCAGGAAGACAGGAGAGGAAGGTTGGGACAAATCTCTGAAGCCTTTGATGTCAGATGAGGACTTTGGATGTAATTCTGAAGATAATGAGGAACCAAGAAAGTTTTATGACTAGGGGAATTCCATGATCAGATTGCTGTTTTAGGAAATTGAAGAGAAAAGATGAGCCACTGTATGGAATACACTGGAAACAACGGGCTGGTCTTTCAACCTGGGTAACTATTAGCAGATACTGTGGTTCAGCGCTGAGATCCCCTACCTTTATGTAGTTCTTGATGGCTCAGAAAGAGGAAAGACAGAGCAAGTAGAAGAGTGTGGTTGGGGGTTGCAGTGAAGCCCAGGTTGAGGGGTTCCGAGGGGGTCAGAAGCAGCTGACTCTGCCTTACTCAGGGGACAGGGAGAGGACAGGGGAGAAATCTCATGAAACAAGGAGACCCCACTTCTCTGAGTTAAGTGGGCTGGAGAGGGGAGCTTTTGAATTCCAGGTGAACATAAATCAGAGTTGTCATCACCCACCTCTCCTGTGATGGTTTTGTACCACTAGATAAAGAAAAGTGTAATAACTTCTCAACACAACTTAGGCCAGAGGTTCTCTGCAGTGAACATACCCCAGAGGGCCTTAGAGAAAGGAGAACATCATTTTCTCAATTATTTTTCAAGCTTATCGACAGAACTCCATCAGCCGTGCCACTTCCTTTTCCAAGTTCCGTTATGTCTTTCTTTTCTTTTTCTTTTTTTCTTTCTTTTTTTTCGAACTTAAGAATTGCATGCACAGTTACTTTTAGACACAGATAGATTCGATTTTGTCCTGACAGCTGTGTTTCCAAATTTCCAGTCTTTGTTTGTCTTCAGATTTTTTATCTGTAAAATTAGCAATGCGGTAATCTTCTTTAACGTCCCCTACGGGGATGGAAGTGATTAGCCGACCACACACCTCAAAAATGGAAATTGTTATGAGAACCTGACAGCCTTACGGCCGTTCAGCTTTGGCCAAATGGCCACAATAGGGTAATTTTCTTTTTACTATTCTTTAATGAACCTAATTCTCTTAGGAGAGAGTAGGAAAAAGAAGAGAGAGAGAAAGTGAGAGCAGGTAACAGGCTACGGGGATTTCTTTTCTAGTTTAGTATTTACAAAAGCCCATGAAGTAGCCATTGCAGGGAACTGACAGAAGGAAACCGGTGCTCAGAGAGGTCAGGAATGTGCCCAAGTCACATAGCTAATTACTGACAGGGAGTACGTCTGACGTCATTTCAAATCACAGGTAAAAAGTCATACGTAGTTTTTTTAGGACCAAGGAAGTCCTGGTGCCAACCCCCACGCGTCCCTTAGGCCCTTTTGTGGTATGCAGTGTTAGTTTAAGAATTTCTCCCATATTTGAAGAATGGTATTATTTACTTTAATATTCAGAGGTCTAACAGGATTTTGTCTCTGTGCCTCCCACGGTGATGGAGGAGAAGTAAAGTCAGTTACTCTCGGTCCCAGCTGCCTTTCTCTCCTCCTGTCTCAGAAGTCGTGTCCTTACGAACAGTCTCCTGAGGCATTTATGAGTCATGATCTGTGATGGTGTTCAAGCTGGGTCAGAGAAAGAAAGGAAGAATCTGGCCCGGCATGCAGCAGGCAGAATTTTAGGCACAAGAAAGTTCCTTCTAGGTGAAGATTAGTTTTCAAGTAAAAAAACACCCCAGTGGTAGCTGATGGAGTGAGTAGAAGAAAACAAACCAACCACATGCCATTTTTTGAAGGCATCTGTCTCCAGAGAGAAAGTTTGACTCTTAATTTCTCCACAACTTTTGATCACCAAAATGTGTATTCAGTGTCCATGGTTTTATCTGGGAAGAAATGAATGGAAAAAGGAAGAAATATCACAGGGGACGTCCTTGCCATTGTCCTGATCAGTTCCCTTCAGTGCATCTGTAACCAAACCCTGCAAACATGCAGCAATGCTCTGTGCCCTGTGCTGTCAGCCTCCCCAGGAGTCCCCGTGTAACCACCGTGGTGCGATGCGAGCCTCACTGTGAGTCTTGACTCTTTCAAGTATTTTCCAAACTATGAGGCTTTTTTTTTTCTAATTCTATGTATTGCTTTTTATCGGGGTCCTCTAAGGCAAGAATATCCGTGCTAAGTGATTCAGATGAAAAGTACTTAGTGAAGGGACAACTGACAAATGTGTGGGCAACGTCAGCCCTCAGCACCCCTGGAAGGACAGGTGTCACCACGTGCTGAGCAGATCCAATAGACCCTTTGTATTCATTCACTTTAAATATTTTAAACTTTTTTATACAAATAACTTACAAGAGTAAGAGTAAGGGCATAATGAAAAGTAACTTTATGATAAAGAATTCTGTCACATGACTTTTTATCAAAACGAGAGAATTCTCATCTGAGAATGCTGTCTTTCCCGGCTGTCCTTAGAAATATATTTGTGGAAAGCAGACGTCTAAACAGCCACCGATAATTACCGCCCCTGGTGTTTGCACCCTTGGATAACCCCTTCCTCTGGAGGGCGGCCTGGAATTAGTGATTTGGCTCTCACAGACAGAACCCAGCAAGGTGAGGGGGGTCTCATCTCAATTATTTGTTTATAAAGGGTATGACTTCTGCCTAGCTAGCAGAAGCCACTTCCTTCTTGGGTTGATGTTTGGTGAACCAAGTTGCCATGGTGAAGAGACCCACCATAGAGAAGCCGGGAACTCAGGGCAGCCTCTGACCATCAGCCTGCAAGAAACCACATCTGGCCAACAACCCTGTGGCTTGGAAGTGCCCCCTTTCCTGGCTGAGCTTTGTGATGACCACAGCCTGACACCGCTGAACTGCTGCCTGTGAGAGCTGAGCTGTCCCCAGATCCTTGACCTAAAGAAACTGAGGTAGTGAATGTATGTTGTTCTAAGCCATAATATTTTGGAGTAATGTTTTATGCAACCATAGATAATTAACAATTTCAGTTTTATTGGGGCCTACTTCACATATTATAAAATTCAAAAATTTTATGTGTATAATTTTTTTCAAAGGTGTATGTAGAATAATAAACATTCACAGTCAACTTATTGAACACTTCCATAACCCTCCCAAATTTCTGCAGCCGCTCTCCCCCACCCCTGGTAACCATCTCTCAAGAACTTTTGAGTTTAAGAAAATTAATCTAGAATATCATCATCTGAAGATGTATAATCTGAGTTTTCACTTACACATCAACTTTACTGTCATCGTTAGAGTCTAGAGTGCTGTTCTCTGTCTCTTTGCATCCATCTTCTGAGTAATACGTGTGAACAGTTTTCCTCTGTCAGTTTTCTTTACCATTAATTAGGAGCTACAGCAATCCACAAAGGTGCTGTCTCCAGTCTTTTTCTGATCCTTCCCAGGCAGTTGTACAATCCTTTGGGCAATGCAGTAAGAAAATTGGAAAATGATGTTTCACAATCTCATCACCTTCCGGAGCCTTTCATTTCTCTTGCATCTCTTGTTATTTCAGTCTTTTTAAGCATTATTGGGAATAATTGCTGAGTAATAATGAGCAATGATGAAATAGCAAAACATTTCAAGATATAGGAAAAATAAGATCAACAAGATCCCATAATGTATCTTGACTTTATAAAAGAATCCAATGGACCTGTATGATAATTAAATGATTAAATACATCTTATTCTGTTCTTTAAAAAATGTTTATTTTTCTCTTTGGTTTTCGGAAGACTTCTAAGAAAGAATAAAAGTCCTGAGATATCATTTAAACTACTTTTAAAAACCTCAAAAGCCTAAAACTGGCTCCCAAGATTCCTGGGGATGAACATGAGCATGGCACAGTGAGACTCCCAGGGACCAGCACTGGCAGGAAGCCAGTACCCCAGGACAGAGGGGACAAGATGAGGTACCAGTGAGGGGTAAAACCTGGAGAAAAGGCCGCTGGAATAAACTAACTCAGGAGGAATCCTGCTATTGCCATACGTTGACTCAAGCAGAGAGGGAGCCGGGGAGAAACACCTGGCATCTCTCCTCCCTCCCAGACACCCTTTGGGCTTTCCTTGGCCAAACCCAATCAGGTGCCACCTTCCAGGGTTGAGCAGGGCAGGAAGGCAGAGAACCGGCCTGGGCTGGGATGCGCGGAGCACAGCCTGCACACACTTCTGCTGATTTCCCTCACATTCCGTAGGTCCTGGGCACTTTTCCCCGTTAGCACATATGGATGCACATCACTCTCTCAAGCAGCTCTGAAAGATGAACCGTAGATGAATCACTCAGTCAGGGAAGAGCTCGTGAAGGAGAGGGCATTCCATCGGCACTCTGAAGGATTTTAGCACGTGTTGCTTCCCATGAAGCAGAAATAGCAGTGCAAGATGGGATGGCCTAAAAAAGGGTCTGGAGGTGAGAAAAGGTGGGCTGTGTTTGGGTGTAACTGGTGGAGGGAAGGCTTAAAAAGGATTGCAAGCGCAGGCTGCAGAGGCTTGGTACACTTCAAAAATATGAGTTTCTAAGGAAAAAACCTCATTACCAAAGAGCCTTGTGTAGTGGCTGGCACAAAAGAAGTATGCAATAAATACTTATATTAAATTACATTAAACTCATCGAGAAAGAATTAATTAACCAAATCTGCATTTTGTTTGTTTGTTTGTTTAATTAGATCCATTTCTTTAAGCATGTGTTAATAGCAGAGCATTCTGGAGATCTGAGGCAATTATCTGAGTAATTTTAAGATGGAAAACCTGATATTTAGAAAACAGTTCTTTTAGGTCTAAATGATCGATGATGTTTTGCAGATTCAATTAAATAATTGCTCAGATCTATTTCGCCTCCTTAGACAAAAACTAAACACATAGCATGCCATGTGGTATATCCTATCTTTTTGTTCAAAATAAACAGTCTGTCTCTGAAAGATCAACTTGGCCTAAATTTTTGTCCAATATATCTCCATATAGAAATATTAATTTTTCACTTTCACAGGTATGATTTCAACATCATCAATTATAACAGTTTTGAAAGTGTGCTTTCACTTGGATAATACTCTAATGACTTCTTCTGTCTTTGACTTCATGCGTCACAGGAGAATTGTTCTGAGTGAATCAAATTCGGTGGTTCTTCCATTATTGGAAGAATTCCTCTTGTCTGCTTTTTGTCAGATACGTATAAAACTGTAGAAGAAAAGTTATACTTTAATATACAGTTTTTATTATGCATGAGATGCCTCTAATATCCCATACCAAATGCCATAATTCCACACACACAGCTTGTCACCTGGCATATGTAAACATGGAATTATTTAAACATTATTACATAGTTATATCAAAATGCCAAGCAGGGGAAAAACAAAAAACAAAAAACAAAAAACAAAAAACAAAGAGATCCAATATTCACCCAGGGTTTCGACAAGAAAATTTTGTTGGATGTGAAAAGCATTCATAATTTGATTACAGAAGAGCATTTTTCAGTTGTGCTCACAGACTGCCAGTAAAAAATAATTCTTTCCTCGTGGCCGTGCTTTACATCACATGCCGGCCACATGCTGATGCAATCTCACAGGGGTTATGCCGAGCCGAGAGTCTCTCTGCAGAGGGAGAGACACCCTTAGAAGATAATCTGCCTTGCCTGTTGCTTGGGATCTAAAACAAGTTGTTTCAAACCTCAGGCCATTGGAGTTAATATTGACTAATTCAAAAGGCTATGTGAATGACTACCACATACAGCTGAACAGTTTTCTCTCCTGGCTCAGTTTTAAAAAAAAAAGAAAAAGAAAAGAAAAAATTATGTATGTATATGTAGTGGTATGTATGTTTAACCTGGATGTCTGTATTTGCAGGGAACTCTTGAGCTGGAAGGTCTGGTCTTTCTTCTGTTGGGCAGCATCCATTCCCCACTCCACGCCCCCTGCTTCGAAACTACGTAGCTCCCCTTTGCCTTCCCTCTGTTTGTTCTTGGTGCAGAGCTGTCAAGGGAGAGATACTGGAAGGGAAAGGAGAGAGCAGGTTTTATATGATATTACAGGTGGTTGGTTTCCTATCTCAGCCAACTCTGAGAACTACTTGGAACTGAAGGAGATAAGCCGCAGCAAGTCCTCACACGCTCTTGTGAATGCATGGACTTCTTTCTTTGAGCCAGAAGAAAAACCTAGGTGGGGACCTTTATTATCTTTTAGCCTACAGACTTTCATGCCTTCTGATTAGTTAGCAGATGATGAGGATCTGGACCAAGAGTTTCGGTGGTGCAGTTGCTCCATGTGGAGACTCGCTGCAGCGATCGTGGGTGAGATGTGACAGAGCCAGGTGCAGAGGACACTTCTGGCTTGATTTCTCTTGGTTGACACTTTTCAGTCCTTGCATCTAGTTCTCCATCCTCACTGGAGAAAGCCACACCTGCAGCCCTGCCACTGGGGACCTTCTCCAGGGGCTCTCAGCTGCAGGAAGGAGCTGTCTCTATTCCTTTAATCACTTTTCCCCCTGGAAAATAACATTTTGAGCCTTTTTTGGTTTTGTTTTAAAAGAAAAAGGGGACCAATTCATTCTTTCCCACTTCTCTTCCCAAATGTCTTTAAGATTGAGGTTCTCTGACCCAAGACACAGAGTTGGTGGAGGGATGGAAGAGGAAGATGACTTAGCACCTAGTGGCAGCACTACCTGGGAACCTGGGAGAGGTGGAGGTGGGGACAGCCTCCGAGGTCTCTCCTGGACGTTCGGTTGTGTTCCTAGGACTGACTTCATCTCATGGGCTGCTCAGAGGTCCGTTTCCCTACCAGATAGGGAGCCCCGTGAGTGTGGATATCTGGTCTGACTCACTTCCTATCCCTGGCCCCAGCACACTGCCTGCCATTTGGTACATAGATGGCACATATTCTTTGAAAAAAAAAATTGGGTAAATGGTAAAATATAATTTTTACCATGGGTAATTACCATTGTAACAAAAAACACAAATGTACTTTGCATGAAATTCAAACAGTGCAAATTCAAGGAAAGAAAGAACTTGTTAGGGGCAAATACTGGAAAAAAAGAGCTGAGAGTCAAAAGTGAGCCTGGATGGATGAGCTGGGAATGACGTGCCTTGTTGGGGCAGTGGTGACACGTGGGGAGGAACCCGAGGGCCCAGGATGCACAGACCCAGAAGTGGGGTGTTCCCGACAGGACACCCTGTTGGAAGGGTATGTGTGCGGTGTGCTTATTTGTCTTCATCATATTTATAAAATGATGGAAACCCCTATTTTTCTAGAGAAAATGGAAAAAATAAAGAACAGTGGCAGACAACAAGCAGAGAGAGCCAGGGCTGAGTGGCTAGAGAGTAAGAACCTGTTGCCCTTCAGCAGGCAGAAATTGCTGTCATCGTCCGTCCCTCTCTATGGAGGACTGAGCAGGAGGAAATAAGGAGAGTTTCTGAGAGGGCTTCTGGAAGGAACTCTCAACATCAGCATTGGAGAGTTTAGCTCATCAATTCCTGAATGGCAGAAGTTTGGACTAAATAATAGCACATGGTTTATTCAAGCTACTGAGTTGTGTGATTGTTTATCCCAGGTAAGATTTCCATAAAGAACAGACTTAGGAGTGACTATTAGCAATAACTATATTCAGTGGCGTTTATTGAGCACTTACTATACCACTCTAAGGGCTTTAAAAGCATCATTTTAATTAATCCCATTCCAGTGTGTGCTACTATTATGAGCCCATTTTATAGACAGCAAAGTTGAACACGTGCCCAAGGTCACATTGCAGGAATTACACAGGTTCCAACACAGGGTGGTAGTACAAGGGGAGTGAAGGAGGAACAGAAGCCTGTCACACATCACTGGATACAACGGGGCTTCTGCCAGCCTGTCTACTGAGTGTGCTGTGCAGTGTGTACACACTCATGTGACCCACCCTCACCTGTCCAGTCACGGAAGTCAGCACTAGCACGTTGTTACTCACTACCAGAGTACTGTGCCTGAGTGCCTCCTGGCAGCACCTATCCCACCTTCCCTTCTCTCCTGTCCAAGATCAAGTATCTGCTTGCTCATCCGATTCTGTTTTCAGATGATGTGGTGGCCTGAACACTCTCTCTTGATTCTGGAACTAGTGAGACTGAGAAAAAGCAGGAGCAGGGTGCCAGTTCCATCAGGTGGGGGTGAGGGCTCCAATAAGCAGCATGTGGCAGGCCCTGGCCTTTTCCAGCACCTCCCCCTCCAGCTGCAGCCTGCAACTTAGTGAGCATGCAGGTGGGGTTCGGACATCGCCAGGTGTGGCTTGCAGGGGCCTGTCAGGGCTGGCCCATGTTCCCTCCTCCCCAGCTCCTCCTGTAGCCACACCCATGTGCCCTGAGCCTGGCACATTGGCTTCACTCCCAGGCCAGGCTGCATTCATGCCTACCCTGGAGCACTTGCATGCTTCATGCCCTCCTTCCGGCACTTTCCGACTCGACCCCTCCTGTGCCCGGCTCCTCATCAGCCTCTCTTCTCCCTTGTGGTGGGGGGAGACCCACCCAGGCACTTATCTCCTAGGCCCACCCAGGCAATTACCTCCCCTCCCAGAGCAACACCCTATTGCTTTGTCTATTTCCTTCTTACGTTGTCCTGCAGTTTGAAGTTGTCATGTTCATGGGTTTGTCACCTCTATAGTGAGCTCCGTGGAGAAGCCTGCCTGTCTTGTTCACTGATCTAGCTCCTGGTCTGAGAACATTGTTTACTCAATAAATATCTAATGAATTTACAAATAAATAAATGGATGTACTGGGGGAGGAGGTTCTAGTTAAAAAACAAAGCAACAACAACAAAAATAAATAAAAAAAAGAAGTGGTGTACAGGCCAAAAAAACCCAACAAAACTCAGATTTGTGATTTGCAGTGTTGGTCGATTTATGTGGTGTAAATCTTCTCATCCTAGCCACAGGTAGCTCAAATGGGCTAAGTTGAGAGTGTTTGCACCACAGAAATCAGCCAGCACAGCTACACGCAGCAGTGTACTCTCTGTCCTTGGAGGCTACTAAACTAGTAGATTTAGTCAAGGTGGTGGAGTGAGCTTACCCAGCCTGACAAGCTGGTGGGACTGGGAAGATGCTGGAAATACAAGCATCACCAAGAATAATGACCAGTGTGAGCACTTCTCATGTGCCAGGCTATGCTCAGCACTGTGTGTAGGTGACAGCTGCCCATCTTCCAAGGAACTCTAGGAGTTACATATTATCATTCTCTTGTTCTAGGTGAGTTACTGAGATTTGGAGAGATTAGTAACAGGTGTGTCTTCACAGGTCGGTTAGAAATGATGCCTGGGTCCCTTTGGAAGCCTTGGCACTGGTCCGGTTGATGAAATGCTGCCTGGTAAATCCAGATCCGAAGACTTTTTATGAAACCTAGGTGCTCCAGGGGGTCTCCCCCACCCCACCCCCCAGGAAAGCTGTGTGACTCGACTCCATGCTCCAGCTCTACAGTCCACGCAAGTCCAGGGGGGCAAATCTCTTCTTGCCAGTCTGCAGTGCATGGTGAGCAGGGACATGCTACGTTAGGCTGCCTGGTTTCATACTGATTTTCCACTTCTGAGCTGTGTGGTGTTAGACAAGCTCCCAAGCCTTCTGGCAGCCTCAGTTTCCTCGTTTGTTCTGTCAAGATAATACTGACCTCTCCTTCCTGGGATTGACATGAGAATGGTAAACGATATTGCGGTTAAAGTGAATAGCAGTGTCTGTCATGTACTAACTGCTCAATACAGGCAAGCTGTTATTTTATTAGAAAGTGAGGGAGTATGTTTATAGCTTTATTGTGTTCTTGGGCTCTCATCCTAACTGTATTCTTTACCCCCAAAACATAAAGTTGCCAAATAAACTGTTTTACTTCATTATAATGCATCAATAAACTATTAATGCGGCTTATTTGCTTTCCATTTAAAATCAAGACCCACCGCAGAGGGAATACCACTGTAGTATACATGTCGCCGTCCAAGAGGATTTAGATCCATTTGAAAACTCTGTTGGAAAGCTCTGTTGGAAAAGCACGATGTTTTGAGATTGTCTGTTAAACCCAAGCTTCTAGAGAGAGTCAGTGTGAGGAGGTTTCCTTCCCTCCATTTTCAGTGGGTGGAGTCATTACGTGAGGTGCATATTGACTGTTTTCACAACTCAAAATACCTCCATACTACCAGTGAGGAAGCAGAGGCTCAAGGAAGTAAAACAACTTGTTCAGGATCAAACAGCTCTATCACAAGGACAGGGCTGTGACCTGAGACCACTTCTAGCGGATGCTTAGACCCCAGTTTCCTCAAACCCCTCTGCTGAGTAAATGCTTGTTAGGTGATCAGGGGACTGAGGGATCAGTATGTATGTTAGATCTCTCTTTAGGTCACATTAACGATCCCAGGAATTTGCATTATTTTTTAGTAAGACTTTGTTAAGAAGATAGATTGCTTTGTTTATTTGACAGGTTTTAAATACCAAAAATAAACTGCAAAAACACATTTTCAAGAATTTGAAGAAAGCATCTCCATCAATTTCCTAAATGATGGTCTTTGGAAAAGGACCAATTTGATGCTTAGCTTCAAATCTCAAGAAAAAATAAGCAGGATGCTTTGTGAGCTGTCAAAACCACTTGGATCAACCTGGGCTAGAGTGTGTGCCTATCTTCCAAGTAGTTTTGGTTAGTGCACAGATGTGTAAGCTCAGTCCCAACGATGCTGGCTGCCCCATCAGAATATTGTCATTTCCCTTGACCTCCGCACATTTGGTTTTATTTCCAACAAGAGAAAATCCTGGAAATCCCAGCATTGTTTGGATTCCTTTCTCACCAACCTATCCAGGCTTTTCAGAAATCCCTCTGCCTCGTTCTAAACAGGAAGTTTCAGCAGGCAGTTGTACAAATGGCACTGTATTATGTGGGATGTCACCTATTGTTATTGGAACAAAGATATACTGAAATAAGGACAAAAGCTTCAAATCCACCAGGGTCCCAGACCCTTCAGTAGCCTCTCATTGTATCTGGGAAGTGATTGAGTGAATTGGGTCACTCCAAGAATCTACCTAAGCTTTGGAAACTCTGCTATTATTAGGCTGCCAGAGTGGAACTGCACACAGCATGTGCAGACAGTGTTTGCAGTAACCCTCCTCCTGTCTGCTCTGCATACATGCAAAACAGACACTTTCTAACTAGATGGGATCACCGACATCTGCATATACATAAATGTGAAAAATATCTGGAGAAGGATCTATAACTCAGTTCTACTATAAAAGTGTTAAGTAAAACCAAAATCTTTAGTAGTCAAAAGTGCTATTAGCATTTCTCTTTTAAAATGTTGCACCTAAATCATGTGATTCTCAAACCTTGAAGACCTAATCTGCAAGAGTATATACCATATTTTATAATATGTTAAAAAGAAACACTGTGTTCTTTTTAAGAAGGTAGGAAGTTGTCCAGGGCTCTCATTCAGCTGCAAGAGGATTTCACCGATGGCTTCTCATCTCAAAGAATTTTCGAGTGGGGATATGATACAATAAACTGTGTTTATGAAGTAAAGCTTAGACACCCCAAACAGGATTGCATTTAGCAGTATTTTCCTTTATCTTAACAACAAAATTGTAAAAACATTTTCAAAAATGTTATTTGAAACTGTGAATACAACAAAATTAATGTGATTATTGTAAGTGTCCTTTTTTCTCGGTGTTGAATAATCTAGTGCACACATCAGCTATTTTACACACGATCATCCTTCTCCCCCAATCCCCTCCACATTTGGATCATATCTATGCTGACATGTGTTGAATTATTTGTTGGGGTAATTGGATTGTGCCTTAATGGACAAAATAATTCAAATACGTTTAGAGACAAAAATTTACCTCTACTGCCTCTTTATTATTTTTTTAACAAGCACTGCCAAATATATTTCTTCCTTCTTTCTTTCCCCCTTATCAGGAGAAGATGTTCTTTTCCTCTACTAATCTGCTAACAGGCACCCTGCTTTTGGGTCTGCACATTCCCATGCCACTGGCTGCCCATGGGAGGTCTTCTGTTTTTAGTCACAGCCCCCTTCCCACCAGAAGGATGTTCCCCAGCAGCCTCCACATTGGTGTTCTCTTCTGGTGGTGTCAGCTCTCCCATCTCTGTGTGTGAATAAAGCACTACTTGAACCAGGCACCTGTTATTCTGGAAGTCATGAGGCCAAGTGGATTAATACCACTGGTGACTGATGTCAATATAGCAGTTTCATCCTGTAAAGGCAGGGATCTTACCTGGTATTGTTGCTTAAAAAAAAGAAAAGGAAAAAAAAAAAACTACCTACAGTATCAGTCTGATTAAACCAATTATAAAACTGCATACTGACTTCTCGATACTTCTGGTATTTCAATTAAACTATATAATAATTTAATTAGAATACCCCTACAAGAACTCAACTTCATTCCAAAAATAGAGTATTGATTTTCTGTGTTATGAATTTAAGAAGTGATAAATGGACGAGGCAGTTTGCGTAATTAAGATTGACCCTTTGTGAAAACAGCCTGCAGTTTTCGTTTTCGTGTGATTTCTACAGAATACTGTTTCCAAAGAAATCGTGAGGAACTGGTCAGGCATCCCAGAGTCACAAGTGAGAGGAATGTGGGTCTCTCTAGATTAAACCCACAGGGAACCCATGGGCTCACATGCAGAGGAAGCTCCAGGAGTGAGCAGTCCTTAGGGACAGCCGGGCCCAGAACTCGGTGTGTGATTGGAGCCCTGCATCTGTGTGCACCTTGCAACTCTGCTTCACATGGTGTTGGCTTCATTTTTAGACGTGTTTTCTCCATGTGGTGGAAAGGATGCCCCTTAGAGTCCTGCGATCTCAGGAAGAGATTGTCCAGCATTCTTACCAATCCTCACACATTTCAGGGCTTAAGCTGATCCGGGGTGGGTCTCATGCTGACTTGCAGACATCTGGATGTCTCTAGAGGGACGAGGTGCATTTGGTTGGCCACCCTGGATCACAGGCTTATCTTATGGCTGAGGGAAGCTTTCCCCCTTGTACTGCATGACATGGAGAAGCCACACCACACCACTGACTGCTGTTGGTAAAGATCAGGGAACTTAGTGTTCATCTCAGTTCTGCAGTCTATTTATGGGAGAGGCTTGGAATTACTATTCTAAAACATTTCATAGCACGGCCTTAGTATGTTCAGACCCTGGCCCTGCCATAGCGGTATTCTACATGATTATTAAAGACTTCACAGTGAGTGCTGCCATGTTAGGATCTTTCAGTCTTATCTAAAGTAGAAAGAGAGATGCTGAGAGAACTGGCCAGGATCCAGAATACCCAACTTGATCATTTGCTGTAGGTTCTTGAAGGATTTATGGAATGAGGCTACTCCAGCAATGAGCTCTTTTTATTTCTGCTTGGAGCTTTGGACTCAAACCCAAATGTGCCCTCCTGATGAGCTGTGTTGGGATCTGTGTGAACTTTTAGAATCACTTTTTTTTTAACCCCTTGGCACCTTCTCCTAAACCCATATTCTGTTCTGGGTCTTGCTGATATTAATGGCCTAATGTTGATAATAATTCTACAAGGAAGAGAAAAGAAGGGTATTTGCTCAATATGGGCTTATTGTTGTCCTAAAATCACGTAATCTCTAATTCCATTCTTTTCCTTTCCTGTCCCATGCCTTTGTTCCTCCTGCTCATGAGGAAAGTAGAGCAGAATGGCCAAATTCTGTCTTAAGCTTGGACTGAGCCACTAGCAGAACCCAGCTCAGGCATGGCAAAGGACACAGTAATGGATGTGAGAAAAGGACTGTGGAAGCCCAGGGGTGTGTGGTCTGGAAAAGCTGCGGCTCAGCTGCCCTGGACCAGCTGGGATGGCCTATCTGGAGGCTTGCTTTTAGGAGATAATGATGTCCCTATGACTTGTCAGTCAGAGTAAAAAGAATCATGTAGAATCAGCTCCCAATGCACAAACTGATTGTACATTAAAGGTTGATTTGCAAAGGAGTTTATGTTTCTATGGGAATATGTTTCCCAAGTTCCACAGTTAATGGTGTGTAGGTTCCTAGGCCACTGTTCATAACAGAATTTAATACTTTACATTCATAATGTAGAATATCAGACAACAATATTATAGTAAATATACAGTATTTCCTCTAAGGTATGATGTAAATACCAAATAAAAGCACTCTACGTGTTTCATTTAATGTCAAATTAGATGGAGCAAAATCTCTTTGCTACGGCATCTTCCCTGTAGAACTATCCTCCATCCTATGTGTCCAAGAAATGGTTTCCACCAGTGTAATCACCATAAGAGTTTTCTGTGCTGCATATGAAGGTGGCCTGCAGTTCCACAGTCTGGTAGAAAAGTCTATCCAGGCTCTTTGAGAGACCCAACATAAATAGGGTCGCAGACAAGAGTGGAGGTAACGGAATTACAAGTGTCTGGGTGTGGAGTGTGAGGAGCTCAGCCAGAGAAATAAGAAAAGCCCCGAGTTTCTAGAATGTGGCATCAGAGCTGTCACATGCTGGAAGAGTCACAAAGAATGGGAGCCATGTGGGACTGAGACCAAAGGGGTTAGTTAGCTTTAGCAGGGTGACTAGATGCCCTGGTCATCACTTTGCAGGAGCAAGGAACATAGGCACAGACAACTACACCAAAATGGACATCAGGAGCAGAAAGAGGAAAGGGCAAAAAATAATTCTGTATTTGTTTATACCAGTACAGAGGTTTGTTTTAGTGTCAACAGTGGCAATAACCATAAAAGCGGAGTCCTGATTTATATTGGTACTTACTTTATGGAACAGATGCATTCAATATCCACAACTACTTATTTTATTTTTCATATATATATATTCTCCAGGTGTAAGTTTTCCTCCTCACTTTGTAATTTCTATATATAAGGGGTACATTCTAGAGAGCTTCATGAATGGAAAAACCTGGAATACATTATGGAATAATTCTGAGAAAGGACACACAGAGAGGAGTGTGATAGCCCGAGATGCTGTGAGTTGCTTGTAGTTCTCCCACAACCGTCTTTTAAGAGGCTGTTCTTATCATTGTCTTTGGTTGCAGTAATTGCCACTTATTGAGCATCTGCTGTTCTATGCACTTGGCATGTATTCTTTAGTTTCAGTGCCCTCATGTCACTGGGAGGTGGGTGTGATCCCTACGGTTGAGAAAAGATGGCATTCAGGCTGTGTAACATCATTCCTTTTATTCCAGATCTCCAGACTTCTGACAATGAGACAGGGTCACTTACCTTCCTTTTAACAAAGAATGAGCTCTTCAGATTTAAGATATCTGAAACTTAGGTAGAGGAAGATTAAAAGTATTAATACATAGCCATAATTGCTTTAAATATCATGTTATCTTTTTTGAAGAAATAATGTATCACCAAAACAGCTAATGTCCAACCATCTCTCCTTTACTTCCATTGCATTATTCTAGATTATTCCCACATGTGAGCCTTTGTTTTGAGAAAGGATGTGACATGACATGCTACATTCTTGGTATTGAAACCAGAAGAGAATTCTCAGATTTTTCAGTGCTGGGAGAGTAGATAAGATGCCCAGTAGGCAGGTGTTTCTCCACAAGATTAATTCCTCATTAAAACTCTGAAAGCAGGTCAACAAGCTTTTTTCCTCTATTTCAGCATCTCCCTGTCTTTGCTCTTCAAAATTTTTGTGGGTGAGAAAAAAAAAAAAAAAAAAAAAAACCAACTGGAAAATCTGCAGTTGCTCTGTTGATGGTGGCCAGCGAGAGGCTTCCCTGACCTGGGATGTGCTCCTGGTGACGTCCTTCATGCATTTGTGAACTTGTGGATGACTGTGAGAACAATTACAGAGTGCAGTGCATTTAGCATTACACCACATAACAAACCATATCATTACTGGGTGATACAGGTGTCAGAGACCTACTGAAGAGGTTTTGGTCTCCCTGGGCTTCTGGCTCAGGTGCAGGAGAAGCTCAGAGCTGGTCAAAGTCCCCCGGCATCATCATGGTGAAGAATTAAGGATCTACCACCAACACAGAGCATCTAAAAATGAAGTCTCTTCCTCACACAACAGAGTGTTTTGCAAGTTAGTGGAAATAATAGCAATGCCAATCTAGAATGTATAGAAAATGTGTTAAAGTACCAATTTAAACTTTCAGAAATATAAGAAAATGTGCAAGATTAAAGCAAATTCTCTGCATTTATATATTTATCTATTGATCAAAGTCCAAAATATGTCATAACTTAGTTATTTTAAAATAACTTAGTTTTACTTTTTTAAAAAAATATAGACACATAAAGAAACAAGTGGTTATTGACTGTACCAAGATAATTCTGCTGACTTTTTCATCAATTAAAAATAAGTCATCTTCACATAGAACATTTAAACAGAATAGACATAAAAGAACATAACATAACAGACATAGAATAAAATAGCATAAATTCTCCTCTTCATTAATTTTTTCTCTCCCCCCAAAGTAACAACTATTTACTCTTTCTTGATTATCTTTCTAGAAAAATAAACGCATACATCAGTGTGTGTGTGCAACATTTGTACACACACACATGCACACTCAATACGATATTTTGAGTCCAGTACCACCCCATTCTCACGGAGCTTGCATTACTGACCATGTGAATCATAGTGTAGAAGGTACATTTCGATATTGGGTTCCTATTACCCATGTATTTGTAGTTCTACAGAGAAAATTTTGTTTTACTTTTGCCCTGATTCCTGTGAGTTTAAATTTTAATGACTTTATAATGGAAAACAATAGAAGCATAGATAAATACATGAAACTCATACTATGCTCAGTTATTATGTAAGAAAAGTCTAAGAGAAACTACCCAAGTATACAACAGCAAAAGAAAGGATTACTAAATACTTGTTTTTATCTTTCAATACTTAACTTATCCTCATGATGGACCGTAAACTTGACTATAACTAGATTCCATATGTATCTTATACCCGTATATCATTGCACATACTGAAAAGATACACCAGAATGACGTCTAAAATATATGATTGCAATTTACCCATCTACCGACTTCATACTCTGCTTGGTGCTCTGGATGACACAAGGATAAGATGTTAGAGTTCTAAAGGAGGTTTCTCTAAATGGAGAAAAGAATATCTGCAGGAAAATAACAACTACACATTACAAACATGGCCAATGCCCTGGCAGCTATCAAAACAAAGGGCTTTTTACAGTCTGCATATTACCAAATCTAGAAATACAGAAATTCTGCTTCCTTCCAAGTGAATGCATGGAACATGGATTTCTTGGTAGTATGTCAAGTTGCTGGGTGGGAAGGTGCTGGGATAAGAAGGAGGAGAAAGGGATGGACTAGTGAGAGCAGAAGCTAAGTTTAAAAATTATGAATGTACACATATTCCCTAAGGGAATTTGCCTCTTGTTATGTTTCAGAATATTGATAACAACTGTGCCCTGATAGATTAAAAAATGAGATTTTGATTTGATTTGATCTTTCTTGGAAGAACTACCTTAACAATGAATTAGAATTTGATGAACTCTTGCAGGAATAATTTTACAAACACATATTCTTCTTGCTGCACGAAAGACATATTTGCGTAGTCCTAGCGAGGATGAACTCTTCCCACATTATGCTCTGTATTTTCTCAGACAACTTTTATTGAACACAAGTATGTTCTGCTCATCGTGCTAGGTGCTAAGAGGAATAGAACGAGCAAGACCTGCTTCTGTGCTGGGGGTTTGTAGCTGAGGGGGAGAAAAATTGTATGCGGGAGGCGGAGCTTGCAGAAGAAAAGTGCAGTGATCGAAGGGAGCAACCGAAGCATGTGTGGGCTCAGGAACATTATCTACGAGGTCGAGACTTTGGGTCAAGACTTGCCTTTCCTGACCCCACTTGCTAGGGAGGCCCAGAGGGCAACAAGGCAGCCAAGGGAAAGCAGAGTAAGTTGAGCACTGGACAAAAGTGCCCACATGCCCTGGAGGCTACACAGGACCTTCATTCCAGGGAGCTTGGGAAGACTCCCTGGATCTAGAGCACATGGCCCTAGCCCTGGAAGCTGAGCAATCTCTCAGCATTTATAACATGAAGAGAGTGGCATTAGAGCTCAAAGAAACAAATGAATAAATAAAAATAGGCTGAATGAAACAGAAGCGTGGATCATGAGGCCGATTGATCCTGTTGCCCAGGAGCTGTGAGATGGGAGGCGAGGCAGGGCAGGTACAAGGTTCACTGTGGAGACCCTTCAACAACGCACTGAGCACTTTACAGAATTCAGGTTGCTCCACTAACCTATTCATCCCCTTTGTGTGTCTGGCTGTCTGTAAGACAGAAGATGAGCTGCTGTCTGAGAGCTAAAGCCTCCTCATTCCCGGCACTGCTAGACGCCGTGCTCAGCTCTCCTGGCGCACATGTACACAGAACATGCAGAATCGCATGCTGAGTCCAGAGGGCCCCCTGTGCTCTCCTAGGAAATGTGGTGTGGACCAGCATCCCAGGGGCCAGGCCAGGTCTGTGGGGCAGGGCTGTGGGATGTCTGCTGGGAGGGGCTGCATGGGGCCTGGGCCATGGTAAGCTCCAGCTTCCTCATCTGTTGAGTAGGGGGTGGTGGTGCCCCCCACACAGGGCTGTGGTTTTTCCTATAGATGTGCCATACGTATACAGCAAGCACTCAATAAGTGTTCATTATCCGCCACCACCATCCTCGTTTTCACAGGTAATTACAGGCCTGGACTTGAGTCCCCTCACTATCCATTAGCTGTCCTTGGAAGGGTGACCTCGTGCTCCGAGCTGGAGTCCTCTGATCTATTAAAGGAACATAACACCCTCACAGACTATTGGGAGAATTAACTGCATAAATATGAACAACCTGGTGAGGTGACGGTACATGGTACACGGTAGATACTCAATAAAAGTTAAACTTGACCCTTTGGCCAAGAAATAAGCCTGAAGGCATTTCATACTCAACAGATTGGACCCCTTGGAAGTTGGTACAGCCCAGAGCACAGCTCTTTCACCTCCTATATTTTGTGATATGGAAAATGAGCCACCTCCGGGGGGTCATTCCTCTGGCCTAGGCTTGACCGTTCCCGCCCACTACTCTGTCTCCTCTGGCCTACACTGAGTCTGCGGAACATCTTGTGGCTGAGATTATAGGACTCTAACCTTCATCTCTGCAACCTCTGTCCACAGGCCCCATATGCAATGAGAGAAAGTGAGGCAGACTGGCTGTGAGGTCTGGGGACTAAATCAAAAGTGGGTGATGGCCCAGAAATCATCCTTCAGGCACTGCTGAAATGTCAGTTTCACAGCATGCCTTTCTGTATGTGTGGCAGACGTCCCAGGCCTTTGAATATACCCAGCTTTTCAAATTTGACTGAAAGATACAATTCTCCCCTAAAATGCAATAAAGCATAACAGAAAGCAGAACTGACCTCTTCACATCATTAATGCTCTTATACAAAAGGAATAAAGCAATTTATAAAGCTGTGAAAATACGATCCCTCTGGAGCACTTGCTGAAACTGCTCGTAAATCATGAACACTTGTGTCTGTGTGGAGCTTGCTGAACTCCAAAGCCCACTGTGTATCTTTGAATCCTCTCTATCCCTTTTACACCAGCAAAGTATTACAACTTTAAAGTAGAAAAATGTGACTGTTTTATAATAAAGAGTTCGATTGCCAAATAGTTGCCCAATGGCTTCTTGGCAGCCAGCACTGCCCCAGGAGCGGGGATTCAGGCCTGGCTGGTGCACCTGGCTGTGCAGGTCGGGCTTTTCACACCTCTGCTCTCTCAGACTTGCAGGGAATAGCGCCCGCTGGGGTTGTGCCAGGGCCCAGCAGTTTCATTCAGGGGGGATGACAAGTGCAAAGGACCCTGTAAGGGAACAAGGGAATTCAGGCGAGTGCTATAAAGAAAATGAATAGAGGGTTGAGGGGTGGGGAGGCTTCTTTAGATTGAAAAATCAAGACTTGTCCAAAGAGACGAGATTTTACAGGAGTAGTAAAAATCGGGAAGCACCAGGCAGCTGCAGGGCTGTGGCCAGTGCTCCAGGCTGGGGCACCTGTGGGAGCAATGGCTGTCATGCAGAAGGGAGCTGCCTGTGTCCAAAGGACAGGGGAGGGGATGGGCTAAGCTGGGGCCTTGTGGCCCAGGGGAATGGGCAGAGGGGAGAGGGTGGGAGGGAGGTCAGAACCCCACAGGGACCAGGCTCTGCTTGGGTGGTTACTAGTTCCTTTGTTGTAAGTGTGTTATGAAGACACTGCAGGGCTGTGAGCTGGGAAACCATGACCAGGGTCGTTCTGAAGGTGCCCAGGATGCTGGGGGAATGGACAGCAGGGAAGCAGCAGAGGAAGTGGGGAGGGTAGTGGGAGCGTGTGGATGTGGTCCAGGCAAAAGACAGTGAGGCTTGCAAGAAGAGGGAAGAGCGCAGGTAAAAGTGAAGATAAATTTGGAGGTAGAGTCCCCCAAAGTTAGCTGATGGCATAGATATGTGCTAGGAGAGGCGGGGAAGCATGGGTAATTTCTAGGTCCCAGTCACGGCATGGATTGTCCAGAAGTAGGAAGGCACTACCTCATTTTATGGTGGAGATTCTGGGAGCTTGGATGGGTTAAGCAACTTGCCAGAAATCACAAACCTTGCAAGCACAGAAGTAGACAGTGAACCCAGATCTTCCCCACTCCAAATGCAAGTTTCGACCCTGTACCCCTTCTCCTCTGTGCTCTCATTTCGGTTCCAGGCATCAATCCCGCAATTAGCTTCCTCTTCCATTTCCCAGGATGTGCTGTGGGATGCTGAAGACACACGGAGGAAAGAAGTGTGTCCCTTTGCAATGTGATGCCGGGACAGCCTCATTCTCTGTTGGAGTGAGTGGCCCTGGATGTCAACACGAGGAAAAGGCGTTTATGCCACGGTAATGAATGTGGTGATGACCGCATACCTTTGTGAGGAAAGTCACAAGCTGAAGTCACACACACCTCTTTCATGGGTGTCACGCTCCATCCCCATCTGGTCTGTCTTGTAAATGGAAAGGACAGCAGGTCCCCCTGGCTAGGAGAATTTGTTGAGCCTTATTGTCTCTGGATTGGATTAAAAATGCAGAGACTTTACCCCAGCTATGAGTTGTATACTAGATTATGAGATTTTTTTTTTACAAGCTGTATTTTCACCTCAATGCCTACTTCCCTTGGAGTTCCCATCATTAATCATTTAACTGCCCTGTGAACCCCCTCTTCCCCCCAAACCCATGGGCTATAGGTAGCTGCTTCTCTGGTTGCTAGCTTCTGCAGTTTTGGAATCCTAAGCTGCAGCATATTGTTGTAAAAGCCATCAGTCCTCTCTGACCATGGTCTCCAAGCAGGCTCTTTTCCCTGGCATATGCTCCGTGCAGACATGGGACAAGCTCATGGCATTCAGAACAACTCATCTGTTTGTGCTGATGGGTGCAAATTTTCTGTTAGTCACCAAAATTTTTCCCCAGTGTGTTAAAAAACAAAAACAAAAACAGAGCATCTCTCTCTCTGTCTAGAGATACAGAAACCAATATAGCATTGATCCTATACTGATTGTCCATTTATCCAGCAGATGCTTATGGCAGCTCTGGCGAATGTCAGGCATGGTGCTAGGCAGTGAAAATATAGAAATAAAATGTATCCCTCAAGAAATTTATGGAACTAGTCAGATGACGATAACTGTGCACCTTTAAAGAATATAGTTAGAAATAATGGCAAATTCTGAGAAAATACTCAGGGGCTCCCAATCTAGTTTCTGTGAGGCCTGCCAACTGTCTGGCCTATGGGATCCAGATAATACTCCCTAGGTCTTTTACATCTTCATATCTAAAGAGTAATCTCAATTGGATTATTCCATGTGTTATTCAGACTCCTCAATGTGGAAGAAGAGCTCTATATGGTGTAAAAACTTATCTACACATCATGTGACCAGTTGGAATCCTAAACACCATGGCATTGCTATGGGAATGACCTTGACTATAAGGTAAACATATGATTTCATAGACTCTCTGAAGTGGCAAACACCTGGAAGAAAGTGACATGGATCGTTGTAGAGAGCAGCAGCTTTGAGGTGTGTTCCAGGAGCGTTTTAGCTTGTATTACCATGTGGGATTCAACTATGCTCCTCATAGGGGCCAGATAATGGCCAAAGGGTGTTATTCAGCCAAAACCCCAGGTGGAAAATTCTCCCACTATCAAATGACAAAATTGTGTTATTCTGTCTACAGTTTGGCTGAAAGCACTTTATGAATAGAAGACAAGATTGTTTTTGTCAAAAACAACCGTTTGGATTTAACTGCATCCGATGTGAGCCATGACAGCAGCTAAAACTCCGTTGGAAAGTAACATCAACTGAAAACAAGGCCAGGAAAACAATTCCTTCCATAGAGAGAGAGTGCGGCCCGTGATGCTGGCTGCGTTCTTCCACACACCACATTCTTTCCCCTCTGACTTATTTTTACTTTCTGTTTGAATTGGCTGGGTTTGATCTTGTCCTAAACAGTCTCTGTGGTCATCCTTTGATCGGGTTGCGAGAGAGAAAGCCCGTTCTGCCCACACCGGAGGGAGCTCAATGCGGCTGTTGTCAAGTAGTACTTGACGTCAAAGCTGACTTTTAAATTTGCCAGAAAGGCGTTCTTCAGGGAGCAGTCCACACAGCCACTTTCCCTCTTTAGAGAGCAGCTACTGGCTGCTGCATTGGAAGCCTACAAATTGCAAATTTGTTTTTTCTAAACTTAATTCAACTCAGAGATGGAAGAAAGATACTTCATACATTATCAGCTTTTTAAAAACATGTTTTAATTTATTATCGTATTTTCCTTTCTTCTTTTCTCAATTTTCTTTTACAAATTTTTATTAACAATCCTCTGCTCTCAGAAAACATATTTAGAAATCATTTGCTTCTTTTTCACCTGAACATCGTATATTTAGTTACTTTGGGTGCTTGGATAAAGTGTGCCTTAGAGCTTAACAAAGTTATATTTTATTAAAGCCTATCTTTTGCTTGTTTACACTTTTAATTTGGAGTCCATGGAAATCTCTAAATTTGCCTTTAGAGTCTGCATAATCATCTAATAACACCTTTCCAGACTCCTACTTGCTGACACTAAGTGACTTTTCAAACCCCTTCATTTTCCCTTTCTATTTAATGTACTCCACTCCACTTTTTTATTATTATTATTTTCATTTTTTTCTTTTTTTTAACAGGCCACGATGGAGTATTTGTTTAGCAAACGTTACTTTTCTTGGATCTAATCTATTTTTGCAGAGTGCAAGAGCAAACAACTGTTTGGAGCGGTCAGCCTTCTCTTTATTTATGCATGAATAACACAAATAACTCAGAAATGACCTAGTCTGTTTTTCTCAGATTTATATAGAAAACTGCTTCCGGGCAATGTTTATGCCAAACCATTCACACCAAGTTTCCAGTATCGGTGCCAACTGGGTTTTACAGCCAAGTTGTAAACCTTCTGTAAACACGGGCAGAGCGTGAACCATGCACCAGGGGGATGGATGGGAACTTTCTCTAAGAGCAGGATTCTAACAGGAGCAGGAGGGGGAATAGTTGGCTACAAGGTGTTTCCACCACAATACGGAAAACACACAAGGGGTGATGTCTGGTTACAAAAATCCCATCAGACCCTTGTAGGCATTTTATATATCTCCTTTGCCAGCATTGCCAAGCCGCTCCACACTTAGTGTGAATGACTGCCTTACTGTCGGTCACACAGTGACTCTTGCAGAACTCAACCTGTAGCTGGGGAGGGAAGGAAGCCATGACATTTCACAACAAATTGGTGTGTACACCTGCATGGGTCAAGGTGCATGTGAAAGAATCAAATATTTTCTTTTAAAATCAGTTCATAGATATCCATCCATGTCAACATTCATATCCTTCCCTTCCCGGTTCCTGGAGAATAACCCGCACTTCTCACGGCCCAAGACCAGCAGGGGTGGTTCTCTCTGTCTATAAACTCACTCGCACCCTTACCCCAGTTGCAAATCCCTGCTCAAGAGCACCAACACCTTTATGTTCCTGCAGCATTCCAAGCTAACCCCCACCCCAGGACTTCTGAGGCTCCTTCTGTCTGCTGAGAAAACTCTCTTATCTCTTACTTGGCTGTCTTCTCTCTACTCACCTGTCCTTTCTGACCATACTTTTATGAGAGGTGTCCCCTAGAGACTCCATGGAAAGCAGCTCCAGCCCACCCTGTGCCCGCATCTCCATCTATCCCTTTGTCAGGTTTTTTCTTCATAACATTTCTGAGATCACTTGCTCACTTATGAATTTACTTACAGACTGATTAAAATGTAAATTGGGTTATATGTCAATTTTATAAGAGCCTGGATGTTTTCTACCTTTTCTCAGCTGCATTCCTGGGAGTGGTGCATGTAGAGGGTACTTGATACATATTTGTTAAATGAAATACGTGTTTATTAAACCGGCATCTCCTGCTTACAGGTCAGTATGCCCAGCACGGAGAGTACAACAATGGATGGGACTGTCATCAGGCTCACAGAATTGCTGCCTAAGCTGCACACTTGTGTGTCCTCAGGCCGTGACCACACAGCCAAGGGCCATGGGGACCAAGTTGTCAACTATAGGATGTCTCTGTAGGTGCTGAGGGGAGAGTAGGTGTCCAGACAGGATGGGGAACTCATGACACACTTATGGTGTTTGTGGTGAATGTTGTCAGGCACATTGCACATGTGGGATTCTGTCATCCCAGGCAGAGCTCACGGTGCAGCTGTGATAAGTATGCAGTCCATTGTGAATGATTGACAGAGGTGCTTTGCCACACTGAATCCAGGAATCTCAATTCTGCACAGCACCTGTTGTGGTCTGAGTGTTTGTGTCCCCCCAGAATTCACGGGTTGAAATCTTCATCCCCAGAGTGATGGTGTTAGGAGATGTGACCTTTAGGGGGTCATGGCAGTGGAGCCCTCATGAATTGGGTGAGTGTCTGTATAAAAGAGGCCACCCCACAGAACTCCCTCGCCCCTTCCACCATGTAAGGACCCAGCAAGAGAGCTGTCTAATACCCAGAAACAAGCCCTCACCAGACACTGAGTTTGCTGGTGCCTTGATCTTGGACTTCCAGGCTCCAGAATTGTCAGAAACCAATGTGCTGTCTAAGCCACCCTGTCTGTGGTACTTTGCTATAGCTGTGGAAATGGACTGAGATGCCTCCCCACGACCTCTTGCTAACACAGCATTGTAGCACAGACTGTGATAGACTATGACCTATTCAAACTCACTAAGAGAGTCAATAAAGAACTAACATGGTAAGAGATTTGAATGTTACAATGCTTTGTTAAAACGGTTATGAATGGATGTTCGATAAAGCAGTAATAACTATAAACACACTGCCTAAGGACCAGACCTGAGTCTGCTTCCCTGTAGGACAATGTGGTCTTCACTGAAGTCCTTCCTCACCGGCCTCCATCCCAGCTGCCATCTCCCCATTTCATAAACACACCTACTTTGGAATGAGCCATTTAAGTCTTTACTGCTCATGACTGGGTGGCCCCTGCCCTGCCTGCTTTCCCCCATAGGCAACCCACCTTGGAACCACCTGTCACAACGTGGGTGCAGAGGGTGCTTCAGGAGGCACTCAGCATGTTTCTGGCCTGCGTTCTGGCTTTGGAATGAAGAAAACAAAAACTTCAGTTTTAATTGGGATACTGCATCGTTCATATTTCCTTTGAGAGTAAATTAGTAAATACCCTCGATGATTTGTGCTTTCCCAGTCAACCCCTTCTTCTCAAACTTTCAGACACATGTGTACCTGTAGTCTTCTGGCGAGTGTAGGACAGTTATTTCTTGGCCACTTCCTATGTCCCCAGCAATCCACGAGTTACTCCATTCAGTTCTGACAATTATCCCATGCAGTGGCTCAGTTACTACCCGGCTTTGCATGTGAGGGACTCAAGGTTTAGGACGTCAAATGATCTCCCCAGTCACACGACTGCCAGCAGCAGAGCCGGCATTTAAACCCAGACAGCCAGACTCCAGTGTTTTGGCTGTTCATCTCTTCATTTCTCTAGAGTCCTCTGGTCACAGGGGGAAAATGTAACAGCTTAGTCTGCCATCCTACAAGTATGCAACTCCACACTCCAGTCAGTTTTGCTTCCTGAGATTGAACCCTCTGCTTTCAACAGCCCCGCCAGGTTCTTGCGTGTGGCTCTGTACTGACTCCTGTAATGTCTGTAAGGACAAGAGTTCCATGCCCCTCCCCACCACCTCCTGGGTCCTGAGACTGGGCCTCTGGATGCAGAGCCTGGCTTTGTGGGTCACCTCTGGCCCACCCCTCACCTTCCCTTTCCATCAAGTGCACAGCCATGGGGGCAGACAGATGCCTCCCACAGCAAGCTGAGCAATCCAATGGCTTCAGATCCGTCCTGGTGCCTCCAGCTCCATCCCAGAGCTGCCGTGTTCCTTCTTCCCCTCCCTGCCGCGAGACCTGGGCTTCTCCTCCCCACACCCCCAAGAGTCTGGACTCACAGGAATTGCTACAGAGTCAGACCTGTAGCCCTCTCTCAGCAGATGGGTGTGGAAAACAAATCTTAGTTATTTGTTTTCTCGCCACCCAAATACCACCCCTCTCGAAAATGCAGGTTTGCTTTTTTTTTTTTGTCTTGAATTATTCAGGTATCACTTTCACTGGAAGACACTCTCTCCTGTGAAGCATGAGTCCTGTCCAGCTGTGGTCTAAGCCCTCCTGATCAACATGACAGCCCTGACCGCAGCCAGTAGGGAGCTGCACAGTGGAGGCCAGACCCTTGTGTCTTGCAGTGGGAGGATTCCCCTTCTTTGTTGTTGAGTCCAATACAGTACAGTCAAATAAAATCAAATAAATGAGAGTTGATCCATTGAGCTTAAATTGCCGTGGGCTAGAACAGCCATTGAGGTCATCCTGACCACCCTTGATCAAGATGGGCACAGGCACAGAAGGAGCCGGGTCCCTGGAGAGCCAGTAGGGACAAGCCCTTTCCATCAGGGCCACACTTCTACACCCCTATTATGTGTTTGAAGCTTCAGGGTCCACACACCAAAGTGACAGATTCTGGAGGACACTTGCCTGGAACACCTGAGGGAGGAAGCAAAGAGAGCCAGGACTGAGCAGAACTGGCAACCTAACCAAGAAACATGGTGTGCAAGGAGCCAGGAGTCTTCACCCTGAGGTCTCATGGCAGCAAAGAAGGTGCGCACGGCTCTGGACCTATCCCTTCCCACGAGGAGCCCTTGTTTCCTCATCTGCACAGCGAGGGAGTCTATAAGGTGGACTTTATGATCACTCTGGATCTTCAAGTCTACAGAGAGAATCAGAGAAGTACCTCGACTGTAGAAAGCATTTCATGGGAACCTGGTGCTGGCCCACTGGACAGCAGGTGTCCGTGCACATCACAGACTATGTGTCAACCCCCGCTTGTGCTGATCTTGTATGAAGTTCAGTGTCTTCATCACTATTCTCCAATCTTTCCACAAAAACACAAAACCATCCGGTTGCTTAATACAAAACTGGTGAAAATATTAGAGTACACTCTTTCTTGCTTGCTTTTTTTGCTGATATTGAGATCAATTTCTTGTTGACAAAATATTTCATTGTAATATTCACTGTATATATCGCTACCTTCTACTTGCAACAACGTGGATGGACCAGGAGGGCAACATGTTAAATGAAATAAGGCAGACACAGAGGGACGAGTGCTGCTTGAATCTTACATGTGGAATCTGAAAAGGTGGAACTTCACAGAAACAGAGAGAGATGGTGGTTACAGTAGTGGAGGTGGGGAGATGCTGCTGAAAGGTTACAAAATTTCCCTTGTAAGATGAATAGATTCTGGAGACTTAATGTGCAGCATGGTGGCTATAGTTAATAACAATGTATCATTTGCTTGAAGTTTGCCAAGGGAGGAGATTTTATTCTCACCACACAACACACACAAAGATGATTTCGTGAGGTGACAGGTGTGTTAATTCGCTAGGCTGTGGTGGTCACTTCCCAACTATATATGTAATATCACACTGTGCACGTGGCATACAGTACAATTTTTATTTGTCAATTAAACCTCAAAAAAGCTGGAAGAATAAAAAGACATACACAATAAATAAAAACAATTTCCCATAACCCCAGTGGAAAAGGAAAAGCACTGGGAGCTCTTGTCAGACAGAACGGCTTGAGGAAGAACCACGAGACACTGCTATGCTCCTAAGGAGGTTTTTTTGTTCACTTTTAACCAGGAGAGATTTCTTTGTTCTCCACTGCTTCTCACGGATGCTGCTGCCTTGGTCCTGGGCTGTAGGGGCACCAGGGAGCTCCCGTGCATGTCCCATAACAAGAAGATGTGCAATGTAGCCAAAGCTGCTGCACCTGCCCTCCACTGAGAGTCGTGGAGTTTAAAGTCTCCAAGTTCCCAAGGGGAGAATCTGGAAAGTTCTCTGAAAATGGTAGCGGGAGCTAATGTTTAATAAAACAAAATGTACCGTGCATCCAGAAAGACTTCATATGTCAAATACAAGTTAAATAAAAAGGACAACTTGATTAACTGATGCTGATTTCTTTTTTAATATTGACTTTGAAAGGAGTTCATTGCAATAAAAGGCTGCCTCGAAGGCTTTAAACACTCAAGGTGGACTCACAGAGCAGCTGCAGGGGGAGCTGCATGTACTAGCCATGGTTTTAAAGACAGGATGAATGAGTGCCCATGAATTTAAAATGTCAAATGAAGCAAAAAGAACATAAAAAAAGAGAATAATAGATTCCAGGCACAGATCCCAACACTGTATAGCACATATGACATTTGATGTGTGCATGGTTGGCCTGTGTTGAGAACACGTGATGAACCTCTTCCATCCTTGGTCTCCAGGGGCTGTGGCTGGCCGGCTTCCTCTCCTTGCTTTGCTTGAGGTCCCAGGAATCCCACAGCCAAACTTCCCTTGGCTGGGACTGTGCAGGATTCAAGACCCAGAGATCCAGATAGAGATAATGGACTCTTCCAATGCACTAACTTGTCATTCATTCCAGGAGCAAAAACTGATCACCTCAAGCTCCTCCAAGCTGCTCAAGATGCACATGGCTCCAGTGGAGTTTATCCCCTAGGGAAGGAGATGAGAAAGAGAAAACAGGACAGCAGGCAGAAGGCTGATAGAACAAAGTTGCACAATGTATCTGGAGCCTAGGCAAGAGAGATGCTGCAGGCTCCGAGAAAGGTATGGCATTGAAGAGGAGTGTGGGGACTCCGGGTGTGAATTTAGAATCAGATAGGATTGCTCAAAGATTTAATACTGAGGCCAAGAGAAAGAGGGAGCATTCAGGGGAAGCTAAATTATCAGCTGGTTTACTAAGATTGAAAACTGAGAGAAGAAGAAATTGGGGAGAAATCCAGAGATGCAGGAGATGAGTAGATGGCGGGACATCTGAGTGTGGAATTCCAGGGGGCAGGGCTCTTGGTAGCATGAGCATCTAGACAGAGCAGCGCTTAGGGCCTTGTGACAGACTGTGGCCACCCAGGCCGAGTGTCATGCAGAAAGGGGAAAGACACCTTAGGTAGCTGCTTCTGTAGAAGTCAAGCCCAGGAGGACCAGGGAACTGAGGAGTAGCCAGTCAAGCAAGGTTATCTGAAAGACATAAGAGTGTTTCAAGAGAGGGACAGGCATCCTGAGTGAGCTATTGCTGGTAGGCCAGTAAATTCAGAGCAGAGAGGTGGTTGCTGACTATGAAAACAGGCACGGCTGGCCCTTGGCTGCTAGAACAGTTTCCATGGGGCTGGGGGAGCAGCCATTAGGGTAGGTTGGTGGGGAGGTGGGATGGGAAACTAGAGAAAACAGGTGGGGACAGGTGTCTGCTGAGGTGTTGGTGTGAGGGGTGTGGAGGCGTGGACTGTGGAGAGAGGTGATGTAGAGTAACAGAGTGGAGGTCCTTGTCTGTCTGTTTTAATGATGGATGATTCTAAGTCATGTTAGTTGCAGATCGTTATGACCCAGAGAAAAGAGAGAGAAGAGAAAGAACATTCAGTAAAATTCCTGAGAAGGTGTGGAGGCATGGGAGGGGATTCAGAACAAGATTGGAGGGCTAGCCCTTTGACGTGGGGAGGGTCACTTCATCCGCAGTGACAAGAGACAGGCACCAAGTACAGGGAGTGAGGGCATGGGCTGGGAAAAACCAGGAGGTTGGGAAAACCAGGAGGTTTCTAAACAAATATTTCTGTTTTTTCAGTGAAGTGAGAGGCAGGTTTGTTACCTGAATGTGAGCATGTGGGCTGGGGAGCAGCTTTGGACACACGTCCAGGGCCTAGCAGAGAGCCACGGTGCAGGGACCGGCAGGTGGCAGTGTGTGCCACCTGAGATCTAGGGCCGTAAAGTCCAGGTGAGCTGGGGCATGAGAATCGCATGCTTCCTTGGTTCTGATGCCACTGCTGATTGGCAAGCCCAGATTTTGACAGGACTCATCAGGTGAACTCCACCACAGAGAGGTGGGGAGACAAGGTGGACAGTGTGTCAGTGAGCATTAAGCTCTGTTCTGAGTAATGAAGACCAAAGCTGCAGAGGCGTGAACACGATGGAAGCATTTGTTCTTGTTGTTGTTTCTCTCATATGAAAACCGGGAGGTAGGTGACCTACACCTAGCAGAGCAGCTCAGTTCCATGAGGTTGTGAGACATCCAGACTCTTTCATCCCTAGGGTGTAGTCCACACTCTTGTGGTCCAAAAAGGCTACCAGAGCTCCAGGCATCACATCTATGTTCCAAGCAGCACGATAAGGGGAGACACAAAAAGAAAGTGGGGAAAAAAACATTTTAAGGAACAGTGCTGGAAGCCATGCCAGGACAATTTTCTTCATATTTAGCTTTGATATAGAGGATCTATTCTGAGCAGTCATTTGTCAAGGTAACACCCAGGCTCTATTTCTATGGACCATCAGGAGGAAGAACATGGAGAGACAACCATCCCTCTCTGCAAAGAAGATACAATCGGTGAAGACTGAGTGTTAGACAATGGATTGAGGCCTCAGTGAGTTCAAAGACTTGCTCAAGCTGGTGCACAAGATTCCAGGAAGAGCAGAAAGTGGTGTACAGGTCTAGGACCTGCTAAGTTGACATTCTGGTAGTGGTGTTTTGAGTCACATAGGGAACTTTTTAGAGGTAAAGAGGCCCATGAATCCTAAGACTTGCTGTGATCCCAGAAGAAAGTGAGTGTAGGAAGAACCTTTTCTCAAAGCTATTACTGGTTTTTAAAATAGAAGGAAATTTAGATTCATCTTTGTTGCCTTCTAGCTAAAAACTCTGAAGAAACCAAACATTCATTTAGACATTTATAGAGTCCCGAGTACCCTGTTAATCCCTGGAAATCAGTTAATATGAAACTCTTCTCTACTTGTTAAGAGACTTCGCTAGTTAAATAAATGCTTTCAACCTGTTCTCCAGCCAGTAGTCAAAGCTGCTGTTTACAGTATTACCATAACAACTGACTTTAAACATTCATTCAGTGTCTCTAGATACCCAAAAGAGAACCATAAATAAATGTATCTGGACCCACACGTATGGACGATCACTTTCATTAACTGATTGAGTCACCGGGTGTCCCCATGCCTTGGTGGCACCGTGTTGACTGTGGTTTATGCGAGTAGCTGACTCTGAGTCACAGGATGGAACAGAAGGATATCTGGTTTCCATTTGACAATTGATTGGTGTTTTACTCATCTTAGGGCTTTTGAACTGGTGCATAATTTAGGTTAAAGTTTCTGAACAGCTCTCAACTGCAAAAGGGTCCCTTGTCACTTAGCAGATGCCGACAACTATGTGCTCCTCTGATTAACACCAAACATCAGGGACACTTTGGGAAAGGGTTCTTCTGTATTTATCTAGGAGATTTATGCTAAGCCTCCACAACCAGTGTAGTTCATATCTCTGGGGAGGAGAAGGCATATGAACAAAACAAGTTACTCAAGAACAGAAATGTGGCCAATTAAAATCAGAAATGTTGCCTGATTTCCACAGCGGCTGCAAACCCATTTGACTAGGTTGTTTTTTTTTTGCTTTTACTTCAAGAACATCCATTTCAGCATCTTGTAGGCTTTTTTTAAAAGGCATGTCATATTGGTAAATTAATTCGGTGGGTTGCAAAGCAGAGTTTTAAAATAAAAGAGTAGAATATATTAAAATATCATGGAACATCATATAATGGAATAGGATGGAATTAAATAGAAAATATCAGGGAATATGGCTTGTGATAAGGGTAAGAGAGGTTTTACGAAATTATTTGGGCAGCCAGGGTTCTAACCAGTTGAGGACCAGCACAGCGTCTGGAGGCAGGAACTCCATAGAAACTTCTAATTCTTGTTTTATGTGGTAACGTGAGATTTCCTTTGCTCCCTTCCTTCCTTTTTTTTTTTTTTTTTTTTACTTCAATTTTTGTCTGTTTTCTCTCTCTCTCTCACGCTTCTATACTGAATAACGGTCAAAAAAGATTAAAAAACACTCCATTGTAGACTAAACCTCAGAGGTCAGATATAGACAGAATAGGAAAATAATTATTATATTTTTATCTCCCAGTACTAAAGAAGCTCTGTAATGTTTTGGAAGTAGGAAAATATAGCATCAAGTGAACTTTCCTTCATTTCATTGGAAAGAATACATTTATAACAGGAAAGCCCTCGATTTGTCAGTGTTAAGTTCTACCAACTTTGCAGAACACTAAGCCTTTTCATTCAATTGCTTTACAGCTATATTCCCTCTCCAAATAATAAAATAAAAAATTTCTTTTCACATGTCTAATAATAAGTGCTCAAATTAAATTTACTGACCTGCAAAGCAAACTAGGTTGAAGATTGAATTTGGAATCTAAATAAAGGGCTCCTTATCAATGCACCCATCAAATAAATACTAAGCAACTGAACCAGAGAAAGGGATAGAGATACATTAGAACAAAAATATGCAAAGTTCTCGGCCTTATGTAGTTTAAAGTCCAGAAGGGAAAAGGATATTAAGCAAAGAACTATAAAAATATATGTACTGGTACTAGATGTTGATGGTGGGGGAGGCAGTGTCCAGGTGGGGGCAGGGGGTATTTGGGAACTCTCTATATTTCCTGCTGAATTTGGCTGTGAACCTAAAACTGATGTTAAAAATAAGTCTAGGGGCTGGCCGGTTGGCTACATTCAATCCCTGGACCAGCCAGAAGCCAAAAAAAAAAAAAAAAACCTATTAGAAAACAACCACAAGAAAATCAGCACAACAAAATAATGTAAAACTATAATCATGAAAATGCTGACATGGAGAGGGACCTCAAGTTCTGTGAGGATGTTCTTTGGTGATCTGACCTAGTTTTTTTCTGTGGAAGCTAAGATCTAAATGAAGTGTTAGCACTGACTAGGTGAGTGGTTCCATGCTCTGGGCAGAGGCAGAGCATGTCCAGAGGCCAGCTGTAGAAGAGAGCAGAGTTTAGTGCATTGGAGGATGACCCACATGCCTGGGGTAGCGGGGCTGCAGGGTTCAGGAAAGCCCGTGGAGGAGAGGCTGGGGTGGGAGTGGAAAGGGCGATAGGAAATTGAGAGTTTTAAGCAGGTAAATGCTATAGTAGTATTGACTTCCTCTAAATAGTTTTCCCCATTGTGTTTTATTCCCTGAGGTATAATTTTCAGTGAAATGTACAAATCAGTGAGTATTTGCAAATGCAACCTGTGTCACCACCCCAATCAGAGTAGCACCTTCCCGTCACCCCCGGGAATTTTTGTCTTTTTCCAACCAGGAACTGCATGCACCCCTCTGCAGCTAACCACTGTCTGACTTCCACCCCCCATGGATGAGCTTTGCCTGCAGAACATGCTACTCAGGATGTCTGCAACAATGGGATGGATTTCAAAAACAGGAAGCTGCCCAAGAGAAACTAGACACACATGCATGGATAGTGCAGACATCATCACCCTGAAGTCCAGGTTTGCTTTTTGAAAGAGTTAATGTGGTTTCATTATGGAATATAGATTGGAAAGAGCAATAGATTTGGACCCAAGCAGGAGCAAAGATGGTCCTATCACAAAGGAGGAAATGGGCTCAGCAGTGTGTGCCCCCTGCAGCCTAACCCCTGAGTGCAAATCCTCACCCCACTCTGTGCCAGCTCTGTGACCTGGATGGAGTTCCTCAACCTCCCTGTGCCTTAGGGCCCTTGTCTGTGAAATGGGGATGCTGGTAATACTATCTCCCATTGTTGGTTTGTTGGGAAGGATAAAGTAACTGATACACATAAAATGCTTGCAGAGTGGCAGGTGCCACGTGCTATCCAAGCATTAGCTCTTCTTATTAACCACAGAGATTGACCAATAATATTTTCAGCATCATGTGTTTACACTGCAATACAATTCCACACTCTTACAGAATACATGTACAATTCAGGAAATAAAAATATAGAAAAATTTGCCATAAAGATTTCATAAAGCTATCATTTGAATAAGAAAAAACACATTGAAATAATCTTAAATGCTAAAAGGCACTTTTGCAGTTAAGGAACAGTTTAGCAAATTTAACCTGTGTTTTGAATCACTGTAAACTTGATTTATTATTATTATTATTATTTTCATCTAGCGATGTTTACTTTTATAATTGCCATTGCTGCTGCCTGGAATATAAAATTAAACACCTTTTCTCAGGAAAAGCCTCTGGCTGCTTTTTCTCTCAGATAATACGCGGTGATTTTTAAAAGACATCAAACATGCAAAAAATGCTATCCCTTTTTAATGCTTTAGGAGAAAGTCTTCAGAGTGAATGAACCAAACACAAAATAAAATAACTTTTTATTTTATTTTTTTAACATTGTAAGCAAATGGTGCATATATGAACTCCATCAGGCTGGTAGAATTTCTTTCTGATTAGGTGGCTAAATCCTATTTTTGGATTCCCCCTTTCATTGCATTCATTTTTATTTCTTAGAAAAGAAAGAGGGTTAGCTGCTCACCAGTGCACAGCATTCTGGCTTTAACAGCATTCTGAAATCTAGGCCAGGGAGAAAAGGACTCTTTCATCCCTTCAACAGTTCCCAGTGTGAAGCTGTTGGCATTAACTCCACACGTCCTCCTAAAATCAAGCCTTCAGGGGCTCAGCGCAGGCTCTGGGGGCATGGAGTCCTGGTGGCACTGGTGAGATCTCATCAGCCACATTGCCTTCTGAATTTACCCTTCAAATAGTGCCACAGTGCTGCTCTGCCCTTGGGTTTCGACTCTTCCAGGAAGTGTCCCATGAAGCTTTAACAAGTCCTAGAGGGGCAGAAACAAGTTTCAGAAATCCAGGTGGCAAGACAAAGTAAACGAGACAGGCAGGGGAAGGTATAGGTTTATGCTAGTCCTTGCACAGACTTTGAAAGTAGCTTTGTGTGCTTCTGTGTTGAGACTATGAGAACAAAGCAGACAGTGGAAACTTTTACAGATGGAAGGAATAAAACTGCAGCTTTCCTGTTAAATCTAGACAGTGAGCACCCCAATATCTGACTGAACCTGTACCTCTGCAGAGGAGGAGAGTGTGCTGTTTATTGGGAAACACCTAGCAGAGTGTGCTGGGACACCTAAAGTATGTGTGGCGGGTCAGGGCTGGGACGCTTCCTCTCGTCCACGCAGCACCTGCAGGATGGGGGCTTAGGGGAGCTCTCAGCCCCTTCCTGCCATCCCTGCGAGTCCTTGCCCTCCTTCTGGTGACTGCCTGTGTACAACAGTGCAGAGCCCACCTCCTCTCTGTAGACACCCCCTTCTTTCCTCTTCATCTCCTGTTTCCTTCTTTCTGGATCTCTTCTCTCCTTCCCCACAGATTTCTCTACCAATGCGGCCTGATTCACTGGCTCCATTTGGAGTATGCCTGCAGGGTGAGTTGGGGGTAGCAGGGAAGGCCACATCTTTGGTAAGGATTTTTTTTTGGTTTGGTTTGGGTTTTTTTGGCTAAAAGAATCTCCTCTTTATCAGTCCTGAGTTATACTGCAAATGTGCCCCCCTCCCTGCCCCCACTAACATAAATCCTTTAAAAAAACAAGCCTGGCCCAGGTGTGTATCAAGACTCAAGAAGAGAGGTGGTATCTGCTGAGTCCCTAGAAGGGAGGCTGGTGGGCAGGCGGTGGAGGGATAAGTAGACTCTAATCCACCACAAACAGCGGTTCGAAGATTTAGTTTTGCTATGGCCTCCCTCTGATGCCCACGTTTACCTATGGATTATTATCCTAACTCATTTGTTTTTCATTTTGAATTTATTTAAGCATTATAAGTATTTCAGGTATGATGCTAACTGTGAATAAGTCTCATTCTTTTTTTATTTTTTTGGCAGCTGGCCAGTATGTGGATCTGAAAACCCTTGGCCTTGATGTTATCAGCACCATGCTCTAACCAAGTGAGCTAACTGGCCAGCCCAGTCTCATTCTTGACATAGGTAACATTTCAGTAAGATAGAAAACCAGGTAAAAATGGATTTGTAATGATATGTAACAGATGCTAATAAGGTCATTTACAAAATGATACAGCCACAAAGCAAGACATAAATATCTCTTGTTCTGTAAGAGGAGTTCTAAAACTAAGACTAATTTTACTATTAGCTTAAGCTAATGATATTAAGTGGTTAAATTTGATGCCTTCTCCAATAATTTGTATTCTTAAATGGAATATTTTTAGCTTTTTGAGTAGTGTATGTGGTTTTGAATCCTGGAAAAACCATCTACTGGTTTTACAAACTTAGTCAAGTTACTTCAACTCTGCATCTCAGTTTACTTTTCTGCAGAATATAGGTTAAAAAATACTTAACTCATAGGTTGTTCTGAGAATTAAATTAGTTAATACATGAAAAATGCTTAGATTAGTGCCTGGTCCTCAGCAAGAACTTCATAAAGTTTAACTCCGTTACTCTGTTGTGGTGGTGGTTGTTTTTATTATCCTTGTCAGTACTAATAAATTACCATATCACTGTTTTTTTCTAGTGTAAAAAACAACACTTGAGTTGAGTTTTGCATACACAAGAAAACTAACTTACTTGGCTAGAGTGATGCATTACTCTCACAGCACCGTCAGAAAGGCTGACAGGCTTGATTTTCCTCTGACTGCACCACAAGAGCCAAAAACGATTGATTGGCAGCAATAAATGTTTTGGTCATAAGAGTTCAAGAACCATTCTTGTAAAAGATTTCAAAAATATTTGTCAAGACAAGATGACTTTTAGCAATAAAAAAGTCATACTTCTCAGAAGACGAACTCAACACACACAAATAATATCAACAATTGTGTCAGAATATTGATCTGGAATCTGCATTAATAATTCCAGGCTCAATGCCAGTTGATTCTAATGGGCTAAAACACTGATACTATTATTACAATATCCTATCCTGATATTGATTATAAAGAATTGGAACCATAGGTATTAAATAAACAAGTATGCGTGCGCGCGTGCGCGCACACACACACACACACACACACATACAAATCTGACTATTCTCTTATAATGCTTAGGCTAGAGATTAAAAGTGATTCTATATTTATGTCACGACTCTAATTTATAATGTTCTCATTTCTTATCCTTGGAGAAACATTAAGGCACAATGAAATAAATGAGAAGATTATAATACACATATGATGAAGTGGAAATCATGAAAATAGAAAGGATTTAAGAAAAAAATGTGCAAATATAAGAGAAAATAATTTTCTCCTTATTCAGAGATGTTCTGGTTGTCTCTTGCCATGCAACAAACCATGCCAAAATTTATTGGTTTAAAACAAATTTGTATATAAAGAAATTCGTATGGAGCTCATAAATCTGCAGTTGGGCAAGTCTCAGTGTGGAAGGCTTGTCAAAGTGGGATGGCTCAATGTAGTTGGAGTATCCACTTTCAAGATGTTGCATCCACATGGCAGGCAGTTGGAGCTGGCTGCTGGCTGGGAGCTCATGTCGGGCTAAGGACTGTGGCCTCAGTCACTCTCCACATTGGCCTCTTTATGGGCCATGTGGTCTTCCTCCCAACATGGTAGCTGGGTTCCAAAAGCAAGCTTCCTGAGGGAGAAAATGAAAGCTGCCAGTTTCTTAAAAGCTAGACCAGAAATTGAGACAATGTCACTTCCACCATATTTTATTGGTCATGTAGTCCCAGAGCCTAGCTACAAGGAGAAGGGGCATAGGCCTCACCTCTCAATGAAAATACTATCAAATATTTAGGGTTATATTTAAAAATCTCTGGTTTTTCTTCTAGTCACAAATGATTTGCATTCTTTCCACATGCAAAATACACTTACTTCTGACACTTCCAAGCATCTCATCTCACTATAGCATCAGACTGAATATCAAGGTCCAGAATTTATTGCCAAAATCAGGTCCAGACATAAACAAAGCTCCTCAAATATGACTGTTAAAGTACAGCACCAAAGTTCTGCTCTTCTGAGCCTGAAGACTGAAGAACTCAAGAGACAAGTCATTTGCCCAACACAGTCATCAAACAATGGTGGCATGGGCACAGGGCACCTTGTAGAGACCCTCCTGTTCAGAGGAAAAGGCACACAGTCACTGCTCTGTAACAGTACTGAGATCCATCCAGGTGTTGCCACCTCCTTGAGGAGAATTTACCTGTGGTCCATACATCACTCCTGCCTCTACTCGTTGGACTGTAAGTGTCACCTTTTGGATCATCCTTCCTTTTCCGTAAAAAATAAAACTGAATTTGCAACCAAGTAGCCTTCTTATCCTATTTCTGCCCATAAAATATTGAGGGTCAAAAGTCGCTTTTTAGTCTAAAGAGGTTGTGCTTCAACCAGAAAAATCTTTTTAAGAAACTTTGTGGGTTTTCTGTGAATCTCATTTGGATGTATACCATTAAACAAAAGTCACAACCAGAAATATCTTTGCAATGAGCCCTTCTCTCCATTGAGTTGCCTGTGAAGACACTGAGGGAACATTATCTCTAAGATGCTCAAATTCCCTGTGGTCTAACGGAGAGGGTCTGTGAGCCAAACCATAATGACCTTTGAGCGTCCTTGACTATCCGAAGGGATCTATAAAGTACTGACTAGATCTTTTTGAAGTCTTGAAAAATGATTTATTTATTCCACCTTGGAACTGATCTTTGGCCTGAGGACCTTTCTTACTTTAAGAAACTTTTTGTCATTTGGAGAGCCCAGGAATGAGAAAATCTTGTATTTACAAATCTAGCCAATTCTGGGTCCTTTATATTTAAGAGTTTATTTTTCAGCACATTTATTTAATTTTGTATATTTTCATAGACAGCAAAGTCCAGTGTATCTTTTTATATTTTGAATGGGATTCTCCTTAGCTAGATTTTTGGTCTCTTTAGGTACTTGCTATGGACTAAGTTGTGTCTCTCCTCCCCCCGGCCCCCAATCCATATACAGCTGTATTTGAAGACGGGGCCTTTAAGGAGGTGATTAAAGTTAAATGAGGTCATAAAGATGGGGCCCTAATCCAACAGGACTGGTGTCCTTACAACAAGAGGAAGAGACACCAGAGATCTCTCTCTGTCTTCGAGAGAAGAAGCCATGTGAGAACACAATGAGAGGGTGGCTACCTGCAAGCCGGGAAGAGAGCCTTCACCAGGAGCCGGCCATGCTGGTTGGTGCCTTGATGTTGGACTTCCAGCCTCCAGAACTGTGAGAAAACATATGTCTGTTATTTAGCCCCCAAGCCTAGGGTATTCTGTCTGTCACAGCAGCACAGGCTGACCAGGACAGTACATTTCCAGTTTCACATTATCTTCCACACAGAAAACATGCCAGACTTCCTACTTCTGCATAACCAGAGCCCCTTGGCCTCAAGCTTCTGGGACATCTTTCTCACTTTTCTTATGTTGTCACAGAATGCTGCCTCAAGGTCTTAGACTTCCACTGACACTGGCCTTGAGGCCCTGCATGCTTTTATCACTCATGTTGAGGCTCTTCAGACATTGCTAAAACCCCTCTTAAAGTCCTGATACTCTCCCAAATCCAGTGTCCCATATTTTAGGCATTTTATTAGGGCAGCACCCTGCTTCCAGATTCCAAATTCTGTTCTGGTTTTCCATGACTGCATAACAAATCACCTCAAAACTTAATAACGTAGAACAAGAACAGTGATTTATTTTGTCCCTGGATCTTCAGTCTGGGAAGGCAGGGCCTGGTGGGATAGGCTGGTTAACTGTACAGGGTGTTGGCTGGGGTGACCTGTGAGACCCTATTCTAACATGGCGCACTAACATGGGCAGACAGTTGGTGCAGGGGGGTTGGCCGGGAGCTCAGCCATGGCTGACGGCTGAGGGCTTATGTTCCTTTCTTCTTGGGTCTCTGGGTTACTTGGACTTCCTTCCAAGAGAAAAGGAGTAGAAGATGACAATTTCTCAGCACCTGGGCGCAGATCTGGGCAGTATCCATTCTTCTGTCTTCTACTGGCCAGGAGGTCTTAATGCTCACATTCAAGGGGAGGGAACGTAGACCCCAACTCTTGATGAGAAAAGTGTTAAGAATTTGGCAGCTATGTTTTAAAAACCAATACCATCTTAAAAAGAAAAAATAAAATAAAAAAATGTCATGTTCATTAAATTTGAGAGCATAATAAGGTCAAGAATAGGAAAACTGCTAAACGCTTTTTAATAAAAATGACTTTAAATCATATTATTTATTTCAAAGTAAAGAGTGTACGTTAAAAACTTGAAAATTAAATAAATAAACTAACCCTTATATTAACTCCTATAATCTGTGACAGTAGTCTTCTTTACAGGCATACAGACTTAAAAGATTTCATCCACATTAGGGACCAACTCCATGAACTAGTTTTCTCATCTTTAAAATAAAAATAAAGTAGATTTTGCAACATGACCTTAGACACCTTGAATGTCACCAACCCATATTCTTCTAACAGTTTCATGTTCCATTACTTGACCCATTGAGCAAGTTGTAACATTTTAAAGCACATAACCAATAATTTATAAATAACTGTAACTTTTTACTAGATAGTCTCAAAATAAACGTGTCCTGTAAGTTCAAACACCCAAGGGAATGGCTTTTAGGAGGGTCTGACATCAGGAGATTACATTTAGTTTTAATTTACATTTAATTTGCTATTTCATTTGAAGCCATTTATTCTCAAGCAATGCCCTTTTTGCCTATGGTCTTTATTCCTTTGATGTATAGCTACATAAAGATGCCAGTGGAATTCTTCACCTTTCTATTGGAGGTCTTTCAGTAATTTCAGAAGCATGTTTTATTTCTGATTTTATGAATTCAGAAATGGAGACAAGGATGCCTTCAGTCACTTGCTCAAGGACACGAAGAGGATCCGCAGCAGTGCTGTGCTGGGGTGTGACAGCTTCTCTCTTCATAGGTGCGTCTTCTGATTGCCCAGTAGAGCTGCCTAATTTCCACTCTGCTTTTAGAAAGCAACAGTTATTGTTACCTGATTTGGTATAGACTGGATAATGATCCCACAACATGTGAAATTTATTTTCTCAGAGATTTAATGCCAGAATTTTCTCCAAGTAAAGGATAATTCAGACAATTTATACTGTTTTCTTAATTTTTGTTGTCCAAATCAGGTAGTTTCATCTTACCTTACCTTAGAAATTATTAGCAGGTCTGTAGCAAAGACCTAATGCTTTCCCTTTCATGAAATATCTTTTTTATGAAAAGTCTGTGGAAAAATAGAATGGAAAGATAATATGTACCCTTCCATGAACTTTTGAGGACCTGTATATTCTCTTTTAATTCAACTTTTCCAGGAACATTTTAAAGTACTCTTGTACATTCTACAGCATTATTTGTTCTTAGGAATGCAGTATAACTTCTATATTGATATCTATTATTTATTTTAGAAAATATCTAGTTTTCTATGATAAAATTTAACCAAAACAAAAAAACATATATTATAAAAATTTCATAAAATATGTACTACTCCTCCCAGAGCTGGATAATATTTCAGGCCCCTGTGACCTGTATAAATAATTGAAATAGTAAATGTATCTTACATTCATCCAGCTAACCATGACAGAACAAAATTCTTCAATGCCTCTCGAGCTGAAGTAAGTGATCTCTTCATTTTACATCCAGGGATACAGCAGAGAAGGCAAGTCAATTTTTAGGAAATTCAGTTATACCACAGGGTTGCTTTGTTGAAGATAAAAACAGTATGGACAACTGGTTAGCAACGAAGTCCAAAATTGCTCATTAAGTGTAACTTTACTATTACAATTGTACTTTTGGTATTTTCTTTACCTTTTCATCCGTTTTGACTGTACTGTTGAATGTAAATGCCTTTGTTCTTGTTTTGTTTTGCTTTTTACAAATTTCCCTTTTCTCCATTTTCTTGTTCAACACTCATTGCTAATATTTTTTCCTTGAAGTTACCATTTTTCAACAAAATGATATTGTTCTTTCTTTAACATCACAAGCTAATATTTACGTAGGGACTGCAAATACATATTTTTCATTAAATATACTTTAACAAATAATCAAGTACTATACAAAAGCAGTGAGTTGTACAAATAAAAAAACAAACAAACTCAAGGAATATGGAACATTGCTTTGCAAGTGGCAAGTAATTCAGAGGAATTTTAGCCACTCATTCAATACATTGCAGTTTATCCTCCTTTACAGTATACTCAATACAAAAACCACCAGGACGATGGCAGGTCTTCACTTGGCGGGTCCATGAGTGGGTTTGTTCGTGTCCCCTGGTAATCACGAGTGATTGACAACAGTGCCTCACACTCACAGAGCTCATCGAGCTTCGTCCTAAGGGAAGAAGCACACCCTTGTTCATCTGCACACAGCCCTACCCAGTGGGCACTACCACTGTGGGCACTGTTCCATGAGTGAGGAAGCTGAGACCAGAGAGGCTGGCAAGCTCACGTGTGAGCGCAGCTTTATCAGGGAGATGCCCGCCCCGGAGCCCGTGCTCTCGACCACTGTGTTGTTCTGACACTAGTTTCATCTTTGTGTGTGCATATAGCCCTCTGAGGAAAGGGAGCCGTGACTTTAATGATATGCTACACGGGTGCCCAGAGGTTGCTGGCATGTGCACAGGGGGGAGACAGTCAATTGTGACACACTGACACCTCCTGCCTCTCTAGACCTCAGTGCAGTCTCCAGTGTTACCTGGGCTGCATGCCAGGAGCTGGACAGATGTCTCTGAAGAATAGAAAATCATCCAACACCCTAAAAGTTATCATCTCCCCTTTCAGTTTCATATCATAAGCGAGTAGAGGGGTTCTTAAACTTTTCTTCCCAAAAAAGTAATCAAAAGCATGTGTGAATATTTGGTAACCACGTTTTATTTAGGCATAAATTGCATCTTGTCATATTTTGTAAACTTTAGAAATGCACGAAGTCCTGGGAGTTGTCTTGTTCATTCCCTGATGTTAAAGTTGGGAAGTCAGAGATCAGTGAGGTGACTATCCTCACACAGCCAGTCTGTCGATGGTTCTGCTACAGGGTGCCCTATTGCCTGGCTAAACTGTCCTCCCAATTGTGAGGCTTTTGCTCAGAAATGAGTTCTTTCTCATTCAGTAAAATGCTGACACCTTACACCTGCTGCATGGTGGATGTTGAAACGAATGTGAGCTCTGCATTCTGGGTGGGCTCTGTACCCTGAGAGTGAAGAAGGGTGACCAGTGTCACTAAGGGAATTCCAGATGACATCTTTGTGCTCTCAGCAGACTTCAGGTGCATTTTCAGGGAATAGGCAGGGAGAAGTGGGGTGGGGACAGGGGAGGGGATCTTCCAGCTACCTCATGCTGTGTTGTGTGGTGGGGGTCTCAGTGGCCATCAGGGCAGCACATACCCGGTGCTATATGTCTAACTTAGGGACTTAGGGCATGGGCCGGGTGTCCCCCACCTTCCACAGGGAGGGCCAGGCAGAAGGAGCCCCACAATTCAGCACAGTTTAAAATTATGTTCATTTTTATCTCATATCACACTTCTCTGCTACAGAGATGTACTAGCCATGGTGAATTACTTACCAGCTACTTTAAAAATGACATCTGAATGATGACAGAATTGTCCCTTGGGACATCAGTGAATTTCCCTTATTTCTCTCTGCTCTGTGTTAGTTTTTACCAGCAGTCATTCAGGAGTTCCTCTGAAATCCCTGTCAACAGTTCCACAGGTTTTTGAGCCTTTTCCTAAATAGCAAAAAGGCAAACTGCAACCTTGACCTGCACCAACTTCTTATAATGTGTGGAATCCAAATAAATAGTGTTTCCTTGTGCCCTAAGAGGGGCTCTGGTCACCAGAGCACTAGTAAGACCAGAGACTTTGTAACATGGTCTTTAATTCAAGCATTTCCCCACCTCTCTTTCTGCATCTAGTCTGGATGGGATGAGTCAGGAGGGTTTTAACCTAAAATTATTTTAAAGAGGTGGATTTATTCAAAACGTATAAAGTGTTCATAGTATCTTTTCTTCCCAAGGCCTTTCCAAAAGAATCCAGTTTTAAATTGCAGCTATACTTTATTTTTCTGGTCCATAGTCTTCAGGTTACAGGGTCTTTAATTATCTCAGCAGTGTGTTCTAGTTCAAAAATATTATGTAACAAATCAAAAAAATGAATAGATACCCCAGCCAAAATAATCTGAACATTACTAGTATGATAGTCCATGCTAAGCAAACAAAGTAAATTATAAACCACTAAACACAAAAATGAGATGCTTTTCCTTGGGAACTAGTGATCAAAACAGAATACATGAGAACTAGAAGGTCTCGGTCAAGCCAGCATTATTGCAGAACAGATCAAGTCATTTGACCTGTTCCCTGATATAATTCAAGTCTGAAATGTCATCTTGTCCATTTAGAAGCAAATCCACAACTCAGTGCGCTAGATGCACCCTGCAGTAAAACCTCTGAAATTATGCCTTCCACCTTCTAAGCAAATATAACAAGATGAGCTGCATTCCATTCAAACTGTAAAATCTGTATTGTGTCACTATTCAGAAGTCAAGTCTGTACTTACCGCACCTTGTGAAAGATGTGCCCCTGGCCTGGAGAACACACAGTGGTGGTTAAGTGTATGATTTTGTAGGGAAGTAAGTGCAGCCGCGTGGAAATTGGGAAGTAGAGTTTCACTCTGGCTATCTCTGGAAGGACAGAACATTGCTGGTGGAAATGTGGTCATCTTTCTAAAAAATAAATATGCTGCTGTATAAACATGAGGCTATTCTGTTCAAATGCAAGGTTCACAGAATTTTATTGCAACATATCCTCTCCAGGGAGAAAGATTAAGAAAACTTATCCAGGTATATTTCAGTATGGGTTTGAGTCTATGTATGTGTTTAATAATCTACTTATGCAAAAGAATTGTACTACACAATTAAACTACAGGGAATAAGCCAAAATAACAAGATGATTTTGGATTTCTTAAATATAATTGCTTGTGAAATCATACTCCTTAATTTTTTGGACTATTTTCAGGAATTGCTGATATTTTACTCATAAGAAAAAAAATACATAAAATAAATAATAAAACATAAGTAGATTGAAAACAGGCAGTTTATCTGTGATAGTTTTTGCTAAGCCAGGAAAGGAAGAGCAAAGATCTTGTCACCATCTGAATTTGATGAGTAATGTTGCTGATCTTTGTCTTAATTTTTATTTTTAAAGGGTCGTACATAACAATTGCAGCCCAAGTCTATGAACCAGAACGCTACAAAACAAGACAAATGCTCAGGGACTTCTTTCATTAGACATTTCATCTATTCTACTTTTAGAAAAAGAAATGTTTTGGAAATGTGCAATTTGGATTTTTGGGGTCATAAGGAAATTTTTAGAAATTTTGTTTCCTCAGTTTTTGCACTAGATACTAAGCATCTAATTTATTCCATGTGTGAAGAAAAGAAAAAAACTACTTTTGACATTAATTCCTATTATTCCCAGGTCTGTCTGTATTGCACAGGGTCCTACAAAGGCAATCACATTTTTTGCTTCCATGATGCTGTTCTGTTTGTGGACAGAACTGTATGTAGCACTTCAGGTGGCAACTAACCCCCCCACCCCCCAAAATTGTAAGCCCTCTTTTCCAAACCTTTATCTTTCTTCCTCCTCACTTTCAAAAAAAAAAATCCAACAACAGAAGTGTAAAGGAACGATTCACCCAGAGAACAAAAAAGAAAAGGAAAAGAGAAAAAAAGCAATACCAAAATGTGGTATTTCACTATATGTTGATTCTATTTATGATGCAAATGCAAGTAGGAATAACCAAGGTCCCAGCATATCGCTGCTGCCTGCAGGCCCTGTGGATCTGAGCCCCATGATGCGTGCACATGGCTTGAGAAGTCCCATGGGCTCTGAGGGACTCCTCCTGTCCCTGGAGAGGGCGCTTCATTTTCATAATGCAGAGCAGACCTGCTATGGGAGTCTGCAGGGTTCAGCCCCTCCCTGGGGCATACAGGCTCCTGTCCTGACCCCTGTCCATCAGCACAGCCCATAGGAACCCAAGGCATCTGGAATTCTGCAGAATGTTTCCATGAGAATGGTCGAAACTTCTAGTGCATCCTTTTATGCCACAAAGATTTTACAGATGGCACTCTGCCAGGTTACATCTGGTTTCCATTTTTTAAACGTTAACTTCAATTGTATCATTGTAGGTTTTATTTCTATGAGACACTGGATCTGTGCTTTCCTTAATAATGTTCTGCTGAAGATTTAAACTCTTCTTAAGAGAACATCTTTGGTATCTGTGACTAAGCAAATTTCGCCTCTGCAGAAAGAATTAAATATATATATACACACACACAATGGGCATTTCTTTTTTTATACTTTAAAAAAATTTTTTTTGTAATTATATCAAATATTAGTTCCCAAATGTTTAGATAGAAATAGTTGTGGTTACCTAAAATTAGTTCTAGGAGGAGAACCGCTTAGTTATTTCGTTCCATCTCAAAAAAAGGATCTAAGAATATATCCTGCTCCATATAAGGATCATGAAACAGGAATGAATAACAAATACACAGCCTGTCTTATTTCTTTTAGCTTCTGCACCACTCCTGCCCCCCACTAAAGTTTCCACCCCCACCACCATACCTGTACATACTTGTGCTAGTGGTACATTATTGAGAATTAATTCTTCAGACAAAAGACAGTTTAAATTTACAGGATTATCAAGCAATAGCTATTACCTTGCTTAAGTTGGAACAAATATTTGCTGTACTGCCCAAAGTCAGACTTGGTTTCTGTCCTTCAAATGCATGTTCCTACTTATGAGGAGAGAATTCTGATTTGAGCACCTGCTGCATGCTCAGAGGAAGCTTATGGTGACCACAGTCTGAGGGACCTCTGCCTTCTTGCGGCTTTCTGACTGAATTATACTTTTGAGAATATTTTATGAATGACCATGGTTCTTATCTTTTAGAAATTTAAATCAATCATTAAAGACGGAATGTATTGAACCCCTTTAATGACACATACATCACTTCATCTCTACAAGAGCACCAAGAAGTAGATATTATTACCGTCCCTGTTGGAAAATTGAGACACAGAGTATATGGGGCTTGGCAAGAAGGACACACACCTAAAAAGTAGACCGTTTGGACAGACCCAACACCCGTTCTCCTTCCGTTGCAGTGCTGTGGTAGGGCCCTGCTCTTTGAGCAATGGGCGTTGACCTGTGTTAGCCACCACATTACAGAGCTTCAAAACCTGAACTTTGCAAGTGTCAGATCCTGCAGAGAAGTCTGATAACTTTTGGGTACATTTATAGGAGATCAATCAAATCAGGGAAAAGAAGTTAGAGATAATCTTTCACCAGGATTCTCAACCCTGTGGCTGTTGATCAATATTTCTTTCTTTCTTTAGATTGCTAAACTTAATTTTTTAGAACAAAAGTTCACTGGGAATCATAGCTGATTTTCGTATTTGACAATTTCAGAAAGCCTCTGAAGGATATCCTGGAGACTGACTGGGCAGTTTCTGCTACCTGGTGGAAAGATCGCAGACTGTGGGTCAGAGCTGCCTCTGTTTTGAATCCTCTCTCTCGTGTTAGTTTGCTGCAACGTTTGGGTCTCATTCCTCTCATCTCTCAAATGGGTATAATGTATGTAGTGAGACAGCAGTTTCTACCCATGAGATTCTGACATGGAGAAGACAATACTTGTAAAGTGCTCAGCACATTCCTGGACAAGAGCAGGCACCACAGGGCAGACTCCTGGGAAGCAGACTCTGAGAAGGAGATTTTCTAGGGGTGCTCTTGGGAATAACATATGTAAGGGAGTCAGGGGGGCTTAGGCCTTTTCTGCCTCGCTTGGAACAGTCATCACATCTGGTGGCACCAAGGGAGGAGCATGACCTTTAGTGAGACAACCCCTTGGCATGAGAGCAGCTCCGTGGGAGAGATTCAGCTGTTGGCCTCTAGCTGGTGACATTCCTGGAAGATGGAAGTGTCTCCATCCTGAGAAGCAATCTCATCTCTTCCTGTAAGCCTTCCACAGATGATTAGTATAGTTATTATAGTTAATTATCCAAAGATCATTTCTTCCTCCAGAAACAACTGCCAGCAGGCTTTCCCTGAGTCACAGTCACTCTGGACTCACTGCAGCACAGGCAACAGAAACATCCCATGTAGAATAAGAAATGACCTAAGGTGGAATCATCATCTGTGGAATGTAAGAAAAATTTAGGAGAAATTACGACTGAGAGTGAACCTGGAGAGCACTTCCAGCTGCACGTGTGATTCTGATTCTCTTGTGTGTGGCACAACTGCATCTGTTGGCTTCAGTGGGCACCTGTTTCCTGAATATCATAGCCTGACCATTGGAATGGAAAACAATTTTGGAAATATTTGACTTTTCATGTTTGAAACTGTTAATATTTGTGCACAACAGTCACACAGTATTTTAATGAAGGCATTTTGCAAAACAGTGTGACTTCAGAGAGATATTTTTCAAAATCTGTTTTGAATTGAAATCTGATCAACATTGAGAAATTTGGGGGGATTTTGAGAAAACAGAAATGAATAAGATAAACAAAGTAAATACAGTATTCTGATAATAATAAAGAGCTTTGAAAAGTGTTAAATATTGAGAAGTACCTATTATTAATGATATTATCTGTATTTTACTTATATGTGTATCTAAGACCTTGTAGTTCATAATCATCATTCCAACTCCTCAACAGGGAAAGGATGTCAAACTGAAGTATAATGTCTGAATGGTTCAGGACTTACAGGGATGCTCGGGACAAGTCTAAGATAAGAAGACACAGACGGTAGTGATCAAGTCCCCACGGCCTACAAGGCAACAGTCTTATGTGAAAACCCAAAGAGCTCTTTTTTTTTTTTTTTCTTTTCTTTTCTAACCTAGTTGGTACAGGAGAGTTCGAGCCATCCTGACCTTTCAAAGCTGTGAATGATGACATACAAGTAATGCTGGTGGTAGCTGCAGTGGTTTCAGCTGCTTGGCCATCCTCTTAAGCCTGTGGATTTGGCTGGTCTCAGAGGATATTGCCATTCCATCGACAGCTTTAAGCATTGGTCTTGAGAAGGGTGGAGTGGGGCAGTGACAAAGGAGTGCCCGTAAATAACCAGACTCTGAACTTGTTGCACTTGGCAGCCTACTGAGGAAGTAATTTCATAAAAAACATAGAAATCGAGGAAGATCCACAGCTCACCTCAGAGACTTTGGAAAGGGCACGGGTACCTGGTCTGACTGTTGCACCTGCTCTGGTCATCGTGGGCTCATGGTCTATATTTCTTGCTGTACATGCATAAGTACTGAGAGTTCTAGTACTAGCCGAAGCTTTATCCCGCCCCCTGGACCAGCTGGCCTATGTCAACTCATGAGATTATTGATGGCAGCTGGGTGACCGAGCAGTTTCCAAGCCAAGGATTCCTTTTCGATGACTCAGTAACTCGATGTATGGTATCACTGTCATTTATCCACTTGAAAACACTTTGATTTTGACATATAGGTAAGACTGGATTTTCTTCTCATTGCTTTAATTTAGTACTGACTGATTTCATACAATTTTTAGATATTTACTACAGTCTCAAGCTGAATTACAAAACAGCAACATTGTGCAATTTGTTTTTTCTTTCTCTAAATTTTTTCTTACCATTTTGAGAGGTCAAATAAAATTAAAAATTATATTCATCCTTTTAGCCCATTATTTACTGACTTCCTGAGCTATAATTATCTCTCTGCTCTTCACAGTCATCTTCAGATTCTGGAGAACTAAGTTGCTCGTGCCTAGCTCTGTAAGAGCAAAGCAATATAAATAAATATAAGAAGGATAAAGTCAACTAAATTGTGCATGTCTGACCCAAGATCCTCATGCAATGGAAAGTGTGTGATTCTTTTCAAGTTTTCTGTTGCTTCTGATGACACATGTGACAACCATGTTTGATTCAAGGTCCTTAATCGAGTCTTGAGGCTCTGAAGGGAAAGAGTCAGGGACTGTTTCATGTTCCCAAAGTGTAGGAACAAGATCTTAAAGGTCTGGGTTCTGTGAGTATGTTCTAGTCATGCCTGACCATAGGGGAGCTTTGGAGGTCCAACTCCACAGCAGGGTTACCCCACTCTGGAGCCTCCCTGAGAACATCAGTCAATAGTCCATGTTCTTAGTCATCTCCATACTTCCCTGGACATGTCTAAAGTCACTTCACCTGCCACTAAGGGGATCCTTCAAGAATTTTTTGTCAAATTGGTTCCTGGTTTCTCTGGAACTTTCCACAATGCCCTGAGACAAGAAGAGGGGAACTTTAGCTCTTTCTTTTCCTGTTTGAAAAGACCCCCACCATTGTAAATAACTCTATAGTTTAAGTTTCCAGACCTGCTCTTTAACATGTTAAAGGAAGGGCTCTGCAATTTTAAAATTCTACTTTCCATGAGTCCTGTTTTTAAGAATCATGTTGCTAGCAACAAGAAAATTGGATTTAATACTCAAAGTATAACTCCTGGTTAGGTAGGTGCATAATACTTTCCCAGTAGAAAATAAGTTCTCAGAGGTAAAAACCTTACGAGTCCTTTCCCACCATATCTGCAGTACCCAGAACAATGCTTGGCACGTAGCAATTGCTCGGTAAATCTTTATAGAATGAAAGAATGGCCTCTGTCACAGGGAATTTCCCAGTTAATAGATGTTCTAGTTTCCACCAAATTCAGGACTTTTCTCTACAACACAGTGATAGATACTCACTCAGTTTATGCTTGAGTACCCCCTGTGATGCAGAGGAGCTCAGCACCCTTAGAGATAGAATTTTACTTCAATAAGAACCAATTTATTTATTATAAAGTGTTTCCTTCTATTGGCATTAAAATATTATTACAACTTAGTTATGCACAGCCCCCTCCTCTCCTTCCCCCATGAAGAGAAGAAACATCACGTCCTCTGCACATGACAGAGTGTGAAGAATCTGGGGAGGCTCCCTTGTTCACCATCTCTCCTTCACTGCAGCCGAGATTTATCTCCAGCATTTTAAGTGTTACCACTTTCTTCACCATACTCCATATTGTTGCGTTTCCAAATCTTTCAGCACTCTATTGCTTGCCTACATTTTCTTTCATCCATCAGAACCTCTTGTAAAATGGTACAACCTGAGCTGAGTATTTTAGGGCTATCACTTTACTTGTTCCAGACACCATGTTTTTATCGATGAAATTTAGGACTGGGAAGCTCCATCTCACTATTGAGCTTTCCGCCAACACAAGGCCATAAATCTTTTGTCTTTTTCATGGTACTGGGGGTATGGCTCACTTTTTTCTAGAGGCAATGAGTCTGCATTTTTCTGTTACATTTCATCTGGTGAATTTCTAAATGCTCACAACTTCTGCATGTTTGTTTTATCTGAGGACACCTGTACCTTTGCTCATCATTTATTTCCAGGTGTGGATGGACCTTACCTTGATCCCTTCTGATGTGCTTTTCTAAGGGGCCTTATCTTATCTCAGTATGGGCTGCCACCATCAGCTCGTGTACTTCCTCATTCATTCAGCACATTTTTGGGAAGTGCTTATTATGCTCCAGAAACTCTTCTACTTTATGGTGGGCAATTAAAATTAAGCTTTCCTCCTACCTTACTTTTAGAATTACATGGATTCACAAATTGACCCTCTTTTGATATCCATGCAAACTAGTTTGTAATCTACCTCCATGAAGTACAATGCTGCATACATTTTTTTATCTTTTCTCAAATCTTAATGCACAGTCCAGAGTACAGATGATCAGGCGTGCGATCCCCGGCCAAAGGGTGTCTGTGGACTCTTTGCTATTAGTCTCTGCCACGCCAGGCACAGAATTTGAAGCTGATCTTTTGGAAAGTTTTAGAGTGTTTTGACAGAGTAATGGTATGTTGGCAAATCCAATAATAAAAAGATTGGTTTGCATTTTGTATGTTTTTGGTAACTTCATTTTCTAGTAGTTCATTTTCATTGTACTGGACAAAATTATCAGACCAGAAATTTTTAAAACGAGTGGGCAATCAAACAAAATCTGAACTCATCCAAGTCCACATAGTTTGAGAATAACTGGTCCAGAGAATTCTCCTGTCATGGCAATCAAGTCATCGTGTTTTAACTGACCCTGGATAATCACATATTGCACACAGGTATTGATATTCAGTGCGGTATCCCACAGATATGTACAATCAGTTATCTTCAGGAATTAAAAATAAATAAATAAAGTAAAAATAATAATAATAAAAGTATCATGTTATTTCACCTTTAAACCATTATCAAAATTCAAGTGGAAACTTTCTTACAAAATCATACAATTAAAAAAAAAAAAGACCCTGGATAATTTGTTTGCCATTTCATGTTAATTGGTCTCCTAACCACAGGGCATCAGAATTGCCTGTGGGCCTTTTCATGTCCTCAGATACAGGGAGTCATGGTTGGGCCCTCGCATCCCTGTTTTCACAGGTTCTTGCTTGTTTCACTGTCTCTCCAGCGCTAGCACACGGCCTGACACAGGGCAGGTGTTGCTTAAATATTTTGAATGAGAGAATGACTGTATGGACTAAGTTTAAAGTAAATTCAGTGTGTGTGTGTGTGTGTGTGTGTGTGTGTGTGTGTGTGTGTGTGTGTGCGCGCGTGCGCGCACCCTCACACATACGTGTAAAGAAGGTTGATGGGCACCAGGTCTAAAAGACATCAGCTCTAAGTCCTGCTCCCTTCTTGTGCAACTTGATACCAGACATCTCTGAGCCACACAGCAGGGAAGGGCGCTGTGGTGTAGAATGGAGCAGCCTTCAGTAGCACAGGATTCATAATCAGAATAGTATTGCCTGCTTGGCCCATTCTTGTCTTTGTCTCCTCACTCCTGTGTCTCAACACAGCAACAAAACCAGCAAAAACTGTTGGCCATTCTCCACAAACTTGTCCATATCTCGTTTTTTCTATATGTTTTACACATGGTGCACCACGGCCGTAAACATTTCCATACGAAGCTCTGACTGCATGCTAGCACACTTGTTGGGCACTGACTGCATACATGTATACATGTCAAGTGCTGCACACATGGCCCATTCCAACCTGAGCTCATGGCAGAGGCCGGTTGGAAATGCCTATCCCCTCTGGCATGTTTCTCTCATCCAACTCTCACTTGGCTTTGAGGGCTTGCCTGGAATGATACATCTCTCTGACATTTTTCACATTGAAACTGCAAGGGTGTGTGTTTGCACCTACTGCAATGAATAAATTAACTGCAAAAATAACACTTCAAAAATGCTCACCACTTGCTTTAAGTTAATGGATTTCAACAAAGTTATCATGGAATTTGTCATTTCTTTAATCTTGGTGATTGAAGTCCATCAGAAGTTATTTTTACTAATAAAACAAAGAAGAGACCCATGGAGATATTTTGAATAATGCATTCAACAATGTGTTCACTCAAAATACTGAGTGCAGACAATTGTACAATAGGAGGTTTCCCCCTAAATTCTGGAGATATGTGCTTCAATTTAGACATCACACTGCCTAAACCTGAATCAGAGAATAGCAGTCAACACATTGAGAAACTGCGATCTAGCATGATTTTACGTTATACTTGTTGGCTTTAAGTGAGATTTACTGTCTTTATTAAAGCAACTGATGATTCTTAGCAAGAGATGATGTGGGTGGATGTTTTTAAAAAAGGTTTGTATTTCCCTTTTCTGTCAATGCTTGTTTTTATAGGCAGGAGACAGATGGGGTCAGTGGATGAGGTAGAGTGGGGGGAGTGCAGTGGGAGGGGTCCCTCCATGAGGGGGACTCTTGATCACTGGGACAGTTGCTGCACATGGGGAAATGATAGTAGACTGACTCTTAGTTGGTTCTCTCATTTTATTTATTTATTTATTTATTTATTTATTTATTATTGATTATACATATTTTTGGGATTCAATGTTGACATATGTTGATCAAATCAATACTACTAGTATGTGTATTGTTACAAATCGTACTTATTCTTTATGTCCCTTGTCCAACCTCTCCCCATCCCCCTTTCCCTCCCCCTTCCCCCTCTAATTATCCTAGATTTCTTCTCTCCTTCTGAAAGAATAATGATTACTCTGTTGATTTATTGCCTAGATGATCTGTCCATTGCTGAGAGGTGTGTTCAGGTCCCCCAATATTATCATAGAGCAGATGCTTCTTATGTCACTCTGGAATGGGCTTTGTGGAGAGAGACATCCTTTTCTTTACTTTGGACTCTGCTGATGACTCTCCTTGTGTCAATGCACTCCAGTGGCTGGCAGACCATCTGTGTGGTGGTTGTGGCATCTAGCCACTTTCATGGCAGCTGTGGTTACTGTGGTGGCTGTGGAGGGCCACCCACATGGAGGTGATGTTTTTGGCATGCTCCTTAGTGCTGGTGGTGTGCCTTGTTGTGTGTGGGGGGGTCCAGTCCCCAGATCCATGCCCCAGGCCCTGAGGCAGGGCCTTGAGGTGCTGGCAGTGAGCCTGGTTGTGGGTGGGGGTTCTGGTCCCCACTCCATGCCTCAGGTCACCTGGTGGGCTCTGAGGCACTGGCATTGTGCCTGGGTCAGAACTAATTTTTTGTCCTTTGTTTACTTCTGAAATGGGGGAACTTCCTTTGGGGACCAGTACTTGAGCTGTGCAGTTGAACTAAATTGCTGCTTTGCTGCTGTTTCCCTAGGGGAGGCTTTTTGTGCAGCTCAGGGTTTAATGGTTGACCTTATAGGTGCTTCTGGCTCTCCAGAGACCCAGTGCACCTGGGTTGTATAGAAAGTCTGATCTGGGCCTGAGATTTTTCATCAAACTGCACACCATGCAATTCTGCATTTCCCACCAGTCTCCTCTGAGTGGTCCTGTCCTAACTGAGGGGGTGGATCAGCTGTCCTTGCTGTGTCCCAGTGTTCTCCTGGTGGGCCCATCGCCCCCACTGCCCATGCTCCAAACACTTCCCATGGGATGGGCCCTGAGCCAGTCCCTTGTGATGGCTCACCAGCCTCTGAATGCTTCCCTTTTTTCAGCTGTTCTGGCTCCTCTCTCCTGTGTGGGTCCACAGGAAGCTTATTAGTGGTCTTGTTGTCCTGGGGGCCACCAAGGCCCTCTCCTCCCCTGCTGCCTCCAAGCAACTCCATCTGAAGGGCACAGCCATGGCTTCTGCTGACTCCTGCTCCATGTGCTCAGTAGCTCCAGCCTTAAAGCGGCCATGGCCCGAAATACTCAGAGCAGTTCTTTTTCTCATCATGGCTTCTCCCCTTTCACGCACTCCATCGGGGTCCCCTCCTCTTCCCCTGAGCTCCAGCAGCCCCAGCTTGGCTGTTGTTACATTTTTATAGTTGTAAATTGGTCTGTTTGTGAGAGAGAGTAACACTGGGGACCATCTACTCTGCCATCTTGACTGGAACCTCTCATTGTTTTTAATTCTGCACAGACAGACAGTGCATCCCTGACTGCCTGCACCCAGGGCACCCTGTTTTCTCTGCTGTATGTGTCCTTGGTGTGACATTGGGATCCAGACATTTGCTCTTAAAAATGTAAGTAAGAAATGAGCTGCCAAACTTTGTGATGCTCACTGGCAGTTTTATAAGCTAGAAAAAACATCAGGTTGCCCTTAACTTGGCATCTTGTGTCAGATCTTGGGTAGGGTTAAAAAGTTCAAGTAAACTTTTTGTATTCCCATTATTGTGTTAGCATGAAGACATAATATTTTTAACATTCTTTCTAATGATCAACTAAATATGATATATTTATGAATGGAGTTTCTTGCCTCTGGACTTATTCAGTGTGACTTATAATCCTAAGAATGGTGCTGTTACCATCTCTCTAGCATCCCATGTCTCTACTAGTTCTGCCTGAGGGTTGAAGAAGACTACACTCATAAATGGCATATTGAAGATTTAAAACAGCTACAAAAAAAGAGTTGGTAAATAAATATTCAATATTTGATTGTGGCTATGACATTGAAACTTTTATATTGGAAAAATATGGCTCTTCTTAGTTCTAGCACTTATTCCCCAGGGGAATGACAAGATGACATTGGTAGTGTTTTAATCACAGAAATTTCTGTGAGTAATACATTTAAACATGAGCAGTCCTTTTGCTCTCTAGCATCTCCCATACTGATGGGACAGGATGTAAGAGAGGTTGCACCAAACATCATTGTCCTATATGTGTTCTCAGGCTGCACTAAGCACTTTGTCACTTTTCCACCTCTTAATTTCCCGCTCTCCTTACCCATGTGTGTCGTTTGTGCATGTGCCTCATCTGCAGACAACTGTGAGGACATGTATTCTGTCATTTCTCCCTTACAGTGCTTTCCCCGGGGTGAGTACAGAGCACATGTTGGCTTGTTAAGTAAAACTCACTGCCTCCTCTGTAGTGAATCTGGATTTCAGGTCTAGTCTCATTTCAGTAAATTACTGGTATGTTTTGAACTTGAATGAATGTAATATGGGCTGCAGGACATGACATGGGAAAGGCATTCCCTCCCCAAATAAATACTTATCACCTGAAAATATAGTAAAAAATCAGAGGCTTTGTAGAGAAAACGGGCCTGGAGATGTCAGGTGGTGGAATCTGAGACTCCATGTCCGTGCATCTGGGAAATGTTTTGGGTTGGATCTAATCAGGTCATATTCTAGGCATGAAAAATTAGGGAAAATAAAATAAATTTAACACATCTGAAGTAACTGATGAAAGAAGATTCAAATGGTCTGTTTGTTGATGCCTTTTTGTTTTAACTCTCATTAGAATATAGAAGGTTATTGATATTTGCAACTGAAAAAGTCAATCCTTTTTTTTAACCTAATTGGGCTGTTTTTAATTTTAGAAAGACTGGACAACATGTTTGATATCTGTCACCACTTTTAGGTTTAGTTTTGTAGAGTTATTAGTAACAGCATATTTTGATATTGGGGGAAAGAAGTTTGAATTTCAAGTAGAAAAGCTAAGTTCAATCCATATTCCAGAATGATAAAACTTCTCCTTCAAATGGGATTTTAACTATAAATATTATTCTGATTTTACATAGTATGAAACCTTGGTTTTCGTGGAACTCAAAGAATACTAAGAAAAAGGCACAGAATCCATCAGATAAACAAACCTACTTCCTCTGAAAACATGATGTAAACATCATAGGTCAACAACTCACTCAAAACCCGAGGACGAGTGAATCCCAGAGACCTTGTATCTGAATATTCCCAGGATTTTCACTTTTAGTGGCATATTGCTCAATGTATAAGAAAAGGGAAACTTCCAAGAAATCAAGAGAAGTATTTTCTCTTTCACAGAAATGAAGAAAACTGTCTAAACGTTGCTTTTACTTTTGTCTTCATGAAAAGCCACACAAAACAAAACAGAAACAGAATCAAAACAAACCAAAAAACCCAGAAGGAGAACTTGTGTTTTATGTCTTGCTGTGAAACCTTAAGCATCCCACCTACTCCTTCAATAAGTGAAGGAAAGTAAGAAAAAATCCATGAAAACAAACACCAACAAAGCAGCTGCATAATCGGGCATCTGCCCCTCAGACTGCAGCCAGGGGTTAGGAATATACATCTGATGTACATGGCTTTCTTGAAAACAAGGAAATCCTGTTCTGCTAAAAATTTTCCAGTAGCTATAATTCTAAGAAATCAAATAGCATTGACTAAATAAATTGTTTTATTTTAGTGAAGATCTAAGTTAAAATAGGAAAAAAAAAAAAAAAACTTTCAAGTACAAAGGGAAATTTTAATCTCCTTTATCATTTAATTTACAGATTCTAAAATGTGATTATTATTTTAAAAGACCCACCTCAAAGATTTCGGCCCACACACATATGTGTTTGTAGTCATATCTGTTAATTTTTATCAATATATATTTAAGCCATTACTGAGGACCCGTTAGCTAGAAAGATGAACAGTAATGCCGCATGCTGAGTGAAACATAAAAACATCTTAGAAAAGGGAATAGGGATGATTTGGGCTTGGTAATCCAAGTCACTTTTTATTTTTTTCCCTGTGAAAATGGGTATGTTAGCATTTTAGGGAGTCAGGACATGGTTCTTCCATTTTATGCTAAAATTAATTAATTTTTATGTTTCTTATCTAGTTACAAAAGTCACGAATACTTTTTTGTAGTTAAAAATAATTTTACTGCACGCCCCCATATTTTCAGTTAACAGTGATACTAAGATGCTTATCAAGGCAGGAGGTGTTCAGACAAAACTGTTACGAACATAATTACTTCAGCCCTGATTGAGGTTTTGCTAATGAGCACACTTTTCACTTCTATAATGTAAGTTACTTTAAAAAGTGAGCCCATTTTAGGAAAAAATGACTCGGGGGATTCTTTTAAGCAGCATAACATTTCTGAATGTGAAACCCTTTCCTTCACTTTCTTTTTCAGTTGTGACTTGCTTACTGACCTATATGTCTGAGTAATTTTTCAGTTGCTTGTGTTTATTTTATTTTCCGGGGGGGGGGGGGAGAATCTTTTTTGCCTAAAATGATATTTTTCCAGAGAATTATTTAAGGACCACCAATATATATATATATATATATATATATATATATATATATATATATATTGCCAGAACTGAAATTGTAGAGGAGAAGGGTTATTGGGGCTGCATGGTGGGAAATAACAGGTGTGATGTGAGAACCCTCAATATGAAAAGTCTAGGGAATACAGAAAACCAGACTAGTATGCTCTGAACATAAGACAATGCTAATTTTTTGCTGAGAGGAAGTTAAAATAGGGATTTGTCCTGTGGTGATATACTATTTTCTGAGGTATTTACTAGTAATGTCTTTCTCCCTTCTCTCACACATCCTCATGCGTGCCAGCGGCCCGTCCGAGTTGATTTCTAGAGCAGAGACGTGGGAACACAGAAAGCTGAGCAGATGTCAGTAAAAGCCTTTGAACGGCATAAGCTTTGTCTTCTCCAGGCCTAAACCCACCAGGCTGACTGTGATGCCCCAGAGGGGACCTAGGGAGGGCTCTCAGAGAGCCTGGGAGAAGGCAGACTGCCAGGAAGAGACCCTGAGGGCCAGGGAGGGGGTCGTCCTGGATTGCTGTGACAGAGGGTCTTCCTCAGGTGGGTTCTTGGCCAGCAGACCACCCAGCTGGGGCCTTTTGTCTCCCTCTGAGCTTTGTCTGGGATGCCAGTGAGTTTTTACCAGGAACAAGTAATTGTCAGATTCCAGAGCCCCAGGGCAAGGTTTTGCAAAAGCAAGATAACTGGGTCACTGCTTGTGGTGGTGCATAATCTGATCGGTTATTTTTTTTCTGACTCACCAAATTGGAACTTTTATAAAGAATAATAATTATGTATAGACAGTTGTGACTTACAATGTATTAAAATATACTGCATTTTCTGTCCCTTTTCATACCCCATTTTCATTAGCTTTGGATCTCCTTCAAAGACTCATGTCTTTTCTTAAAGGAAAGCCACGCAGGGCTCCTGATGGAACACTTCAGGCGCTTTTCACCTGCTGCCTCCTGACAATCTCTCAGCAGAAGAACAGCTCATACTTCACCAGAGAGAAGGCAGGCCAGCCCTCCTGAGAGGCTGCCATGTGGCTGGAAATCTCAGGAATCCTGTACCTGCTCCAAAGGTCCCAGCAAGGGACAGCCATGCTGGGTGTACATGGTTGCTTCAGGGCTGAGGGCGAGGGATGGTTCTCCTGCAATGACAGTTCACAGTGGTGGTAACTTCACCTCTTGCATCCTGCAGCTTGACTTGAATTTGCTTAAATAACCTCTGAAAGGCAGCCTTGCCATCTATCAGCCTGAGCCCGGACTGAATGTGGGTGGGAGCTTGTAGTCTTGCTCTGGCTCCTCCCACTGTTCCCTGACCACTAGGCTTCCCTCTCCTGCTCCCCTCTCTTCCATTCTCTCGTTCTCTCAGTGATTCTACCCACTCCCATGGATTTGACCACCTCTGACATCATTATCTCAAATCCTCATCTCTTTCTTGAATTTGCAGTCCTTAGCAGACACGTCAGCTTGGGTGTGTGACATTTACTTCCAATGGCAATTGCCTAGTCCTCAAGTTATGTACCCAGACACTGTTTTTTACATCACTCTCATTTACTTATCTCTTAGTACTGATAGCTATTTGATATGTTGTGGTATTGCTGTTTATTCTTTTATTAATTTCTATATTCCCTGCTCCCCCCCCAATAAAATGGAAAGTCTGTGAGTACAGGGATCCTGCCTGCTTTAGTAGCTCAAATCCATGCACATAGCAGCACATGGCATCAATGTGTGTTGAATGAATGAACGATCACTGACACTCATGCACTGACTACTAACCAAAAGGCAGTGTTCTTGGGTTGTAAGGAAGTAGATACAGTTTCTGTCTGTATTCTTGAGAGGCTTCTAGTACAGTGGATAGAGACAGCGGGTACATGGATGATTGGATGCTAGATCAATGTACGTAAAAGACAGAGAGGTAAATGAATGAAGGTGATGTGCAGAAATATAAAGTGTATTCTGATCTGTAATTTCTTTTAATTCCCACCATCCTGCATAACCTTTGCTAGCACTTAGCACAGGGCTCCAAACTGAATAAGTGCTAAAAAGCTATTTGCTGATCACATGTACATATTAGTAAATAAACGAATGAAAGTGGCTTGTGTTTGAAGAAGTTCTTGAAAGTTCATCATGATAGTTGATCACCCAACATATAATTCACAGAGATGAGGTGTTTTCAAAGCCACAAAATAAGACATTCAATTTGAGGAAATATTTTCTAGGTCACATAGGTGGTTGCAGAGAGTCAGGACCAGGACATGCTGGAACATCACAGATGGTTTCGTGAACACACTTCAAAGCAAGAATATGGAGAAAATTCAGAAAGTCCACAGAAGAGTGCCAAATTTGATTAAAGATATGAAAAAGAGAGTCTCCAAAAGAAGATGAAGTGTAAGAAAAATGTAAGGCATGACTTAATTATAATTGTTTAGATTTAGACAAGGACAGGGTCATGGCCACTGATCAGTTTTTCTGGATAATGGACTCAAGTACACAAAATCTGATGAAACTAAATTTAGACATAAAAAGATCATGACAATATTGAGGAAACTCTGCAAAACCCTAAAAACTAGACCCCACCCCTCACTTTTCAGCGTGCAAACTGAAGCTCTGGGAGTTACAGGGGCAATCTGAGCCCCACCCCCCTCTCTGACATGCCTGTCCTTCTACCAGGGTCATCTGGCATCTATGAGAAGACACTGAAATCATTACCAAGGAAGAGACCAGAGACCAAAGCACGATCTATTTTTGAATACATTAGACATTTCTGCACCTGCTGGTTTTGAGAAATCTTTGAGCTTGGTGGTCCTAGACGTTTGCCTTTGTCAGGTTAGAAGAGAGCAGAGGCCAGGTGGAGGGAGGCAGAACAGGGAGCCAGAGCATCGCAGCTCCATGGGGCAGGGGCAGCCTGGGCTTCCAGGGGGACGCCTCTGCCGCACTGCCCGTGGACAGCACCTGTGGCTCTGTGTCATGGTTTCTTACTGTACAAGACCCTCCTTCTGTCATCAAATTCCTTGTTCAGGATCCCACATCCCCTCCCCCTTGCACCAGACTGTGAGCTTCCAGAGGCAGAGAATGGATTCACGTTCACAGACAAATGCCTCATGGTCGCACATGGTACAGATCAGTAAGAGCTTCAGGTGTTTGGCCAACTTGCTTATTCTCACGGTTCCATCTCCCCTGCCTTCCATTGTTCTAGTCCTTTCTGCTGATGGTGAGAAACTGATGGCAAATGGATGGAGTGACCTGAGGACTGTGATTTCTACCGCAGCATCTCCCTATGCCATAAACCTGCCTGTCTCAGGCAGGTGAGGCCCAGAGAGGTCGTGTGATTTAGGATTACACGTTTACTGCAGGTGTCTGTGAGGATCAGCTGCTTGACCCTCATCTTGTCAGTCTTCTTTTAATGGTCTTTGTTTCTATTCTATCTGTTGTTTTGTGTGAAACCTACCCAAATCTATTTTGGAAAGAGACGTAATACAAATAAATAATAAAAAATATTAGAGGCAGTGCAGAACATCATGGTAGTATAAAATTTTTTAGGACTTAATTGTTTTTATCCCCACTAAACCAATGTTTGACCTAAAGTAATACTTCATACAAAATTTTCTCCTGCAAATTTGGAAGCACTTTCCAGGGACCATTATAGCACAAGCTACGCACTTTTAAAAAGAAATGAAATATTAGAATAAACTCTTTAGCAATTTTGCCCAGATGCATTTTGCAACGAGCAGTGAGTAGTAGCCTGCACTTCATCATGCATCTTAAAAGGAAGTGGTTTTGTTAAAGTAATTTCAGCGGAAAAGAAAAAAAGGACTTCTCGCTCTAAATAATTACCAGCATTTTTGCAGTAGAAAATGGAAACAAAAAATTATATTTATATTTTCTTTTGGTAATATTATAAGTTTTATCAATTTCTTTGTGTAATGAATTTTGTCAAATGCCCAAGATAGCATATGCTATTACAAGAAAAGTGTGAATTATCTGCATTTAGCCTAAAATAGATTATTTTCTCTCCCCAACTGTAATCATCTTTTATGATATACATTTTTTCATACATAGCTTATTTTAATAATGAGAGTATCAGACTATAAACACCAGCAGTTTTCTTTAATTACTATCCTATATTTTGAATGATCTCCTATTAGGAAAAATCTTTTTGCGTGCTAAAATATTTACAACCATTTGTTCAACTTGAACATTAAGTGGAGAAATAGTAGTAGTTTTATTTTTAGTCTCAGGAAAAAAACTGTGAATGATCACATCTACAATGGCTAGAAATTGGCCAGTTAGGTTTTGGGAATAGAATTCCATTTCCTTCCAGCTTTCCTAATTTCAATTTTTATTTTTCTGGAAGTGAACATAAGGCAGTAACACACTGAGACTTTTAGTTTGGGTGGTGGCTTTTGAGTCTTTATTTATAGACTACTCGTTCATGTTGTGTATAAAGAGCTGGAGAAATGTCCTTTTCTAATCTGGATAATAGCCCAAGAGAGACCTCAGAAAGAAATGCTCTGGCCTGGGATGCCTGGGGTCTGTGTGCCTCCTGGAAGTACCTCCTTGTCAGCCACAGGCAGAACAACAGGAAGAGAGTCCAGGGATGCTTTTGGACAGATTGATGCAAAAGCAGAGGTCTTTTTAGTGTTTCAAGGAGGTTCTACATAGAAAACCAGAAGCAGCAAAATAAATCCTGAAGAGCCACAGCAGAGGTCAGGAAGTACTCTCACTGGGTTACAGAGTTGTTTTACCTCTTTACTTCAGCTTCCAAGGCAGTGCGTGGCTGGTAGAAGCCCCTGTCAGCTGGTCTGAGGACAGGTTACTGTGGTATAAGAAGGCACCAGGCGGGCAGCATCGGTGGAATGAAGAAAAAGATATCGCCGTATTTTATGGTCCCTATTTTCCATGACTTAGAGATGAGAAACATGTCAACACTGTCAGAGATGGATGGTCCATGGGGAGGTCTACAGGGACAGGAAAAAGGTTTGGATTTTGCATCCTGAAACCAGCCACCTTCCCGATGCTTCTCTATGATCACCTTCAGATGATTCAAAACCAGAAATAGACGTTTTTTTCTTTTTTAAAGAAAATTTATCTGTTTACTTAATTAATGATCAATTTCTACTCCTCTTGGATTCAAATATTAATATATTTGCTTCTCTTGACAATGGCTTTCAGAGTTAGTTATTTTTATAGGTAAAATCCCTCCAATACAAGTAAAAACTTAACTTTATGGTCTTATCAAGTCTCTCTGTTGTGATGAAGGCTAATACGTCGTGGGAGAACCCATGTCTGGTCTTGGCATTTGATGATAAAACAAAGCTGAAAAGAGAACTAATCCATGGTGGACTAACCACAGAACTCATTTTTGTTTTTTATTTTGTCTTTTGATATATTTTTTTTCTTTTTTGAACCAGAGAATGAAGAGCTATGTCCTACATAATCTAGTTATTCATTCTTTCCTTTTGTCTAAATCAGAATTTCTTTCTTTTCATTTCTAGTCAAAATTTAGTGTTTCTGATAAAGTTTTTAGGGAGGAGGGTTGGTGAGGACAGTTAAAGTGTTATTTGTGAACACTATAAAAATCTGTAGAATTTAGTTCATAGTAATCAATAAGCAATGCCCTACTATATGCATAGGTATAGAATAAAAATAGATAATTCAAAAGTAAAGAAATACAGTTAATCAGCAAAAACTGTTCCAAGTTACTTTGTTAGTCAGAGTCCTCTAGAGAAACAGAACCAAAAGGAGTGTATGTATACAGAGAGAGAGATTTATTATAAGGAACCAGCTCATGTGACTATGAAGGCTAAGTCCCGAGATCTGCCATCTACAAGCTGGGTGCCCAGGGGAGAAGATGGTTTATCCAATCTGAGGCTGGAAGGCTCAATACCTGGGAAGAGCCAATGTTTCCATCCAAGCCTGAAGGCAGGGAAAGAACAAACGTCCCTGTTCAAAAGCAGATAGGTGGGATGAATTCCCTCTTGCTTGGGGGAGATCAGTCTTATCCTATTCAGGCCTTCAAGTAATTGGATAAGACTCACTCACGTTAAGGAGGGCCATTGCTTTACACAGTCAATTTAAATGTTAACCTCATAAAAACGTCCTCATAGAAACACCCAGAATAATATTTAGCCAAATATATGGGCACCCTGTAGCCCAGTCAGGTTGCACATAAAATTAAACATCACACCCATCATTGTCATCAATGAGCCTCTAGTTCTGATGACACCCAAACTTTCCTGTTACACCAATGCTTTGTTATTCTCTTTCTTTCTTTTTTTTAACAAATGTTTCTTTTTGCCATACTAAATCCCATTCATCTTCAAAGGATCAACTCTTTATAAAGTTTTATTTATTTATTTTTAACTTTCTTTACTTTTATAGCACTTCATGTGTTCGTGTAGCACAAACCAACCATCACAGCTATAGCAATGAACTATCACAATTCCTCAAAAGACTCATGATAAAAAATAATGATATTTTTTAACCTTTAAATTTTATAATTAAAAAATGAGTGCTTAGGTACATTGCTGGTGTGAGTATAAATAGGTACAAGCCATTTGAGAAAGCAAATTAGCAGGGATCTTAAGTGTTCATACTCTTTGATTCAGTATCCTTATTTGGGGGAATATTTTTAAGATAATTTCAAAACATTATGCACACATTAGATATATACCAAAATCTTCATCAAGCTATACTTACGAAAGCAATAAAAATTAAAAGGAAAAATGTGAATTTAAAAAAATACATTAATGGGCTGGCCCCATGGCTCACTTGGGAGAGTGCAGTGCTGATAGTGCCAAGGCTGTGTGTTCAAATCCTATACAGGGATGGCCAGTGAGCTCACTGGTTGAGCGTGGTACAGATGACACTGAGCCAAGGGTTGTGATCACCTTACTGGTCAAAAAACAAACAAACAAAAAAACCCAGCAAAAATAAACGTTAATGGTTAATTACAACAGGTCTCAATGGGGTAACAAAATACCAGACACTCATTAAAATGTTTGTAAAAGTTTCTACTTATATTAAATGTACTCATATTAGGCGAAAAAACATTATAATTACTACATAAAATATGTGTAAAAAAGTCTAAAAACAAATATCCCCAAATATTAGCAAGTAGTTATTTGGTGATAGTTAACCTTGTGATACCCTTTATTTTATCTTTCATTTGTTTTTATTAAAAGCAAAATAAAAACAAACTTGATAATTCAACTTTTCTTTGTTTTACTACTTAATTCAAATAGCATAAATTATGTTTTAAATTTAGAGAATGCTATAAAGATGGGACTTCACAAAAACAATATTCCTTTTACAGAATTGATTTTAACAAGACCACGGCTGTTATTCTCTAGTAATTATTTCATCTGGCAAACATTTTTGTACTGTCTTCTGTAAATAAGGCATTATATAAGGGTACTTCAAAAAGTTCATGGAAGGATTCGTATTATCTTTTAATTCTATTTTTCCATGAACTTTTTGAAGTGCCCTGTACCAGGAGCCTTGTATAACAGCAGTGAGATAGCTCTGTACATCTTTTCTTTGTATTGGTTGTCCATGTATTATTCTGTTAATCCACTTAGGCATGCATGATGTAACTCAGAATATAAAGTTTATATTAGGAATATATGGTGACAAATATTTGTTACTCAAAGGGTTTACTTGTGCATATGAATAATAAAAATATTGCAAGCTAAAAATTTTGTTACAAATACTTAATTAATTTTACTGTCATTAGATTAGCTTTAATCTTCCCCTCCATATTAGCTTGTTAACATAGCAACATTTAGTAATGAAAATCTCTTCTTTCTGATGCTCCTGGACTATCCTCAGGAGGAGACAGGGCCATCGATCTATAGGGAGTAAAAAGAGTTGTGTTGACAAATCAAAATGTCCAACCACTGAAGAAAGAAAAAAAAAGAGGCAGAAAATCTATTCTGCTTTAAAATAGATATTAAAGTTTATCCTCTAGTACGTTAAACAGAATAGTCCACAAAACTGTCTTTGGCAAATACAATACAGAGCTAACACTGGGCCCCATCAGACTAATGTGTTCTTTGCAGCTGCGGTGGTACAGATGCATTTCTTTTGGTGTTTTCACCCTCTCCCAATTCACAGTCTCATCCAAAAGGTTATGAAACCAGTCCACAGAGGTAGGCAAGATATGAAAAAGATTAGGACATGAACTAATAACAGTAACTTCAGGTAATGCATTCTGTGCCCAAACACGATTAACATGATACCCACTATTTGTAACGTGCCCTTCTCTGATGCTCTTACCTTAAGTAGCAGCTCTGCTCTCTTCCCTTTCTGGCCTTTTAGACACAGTTTCTTCTGAAACTGAAATTAAACTTTTTAAACAGAAATCCCTGGCACACTAGCAGCCAAGGATTTCTGTGACCTTCTCGGGGCTGTCAAAAAGCATAAGCAGAAATCGTGGACGTCTGGGGGTTCGATCTTGCCATAATCTCAAAATGTATATTCCACACCCATGCAAACATTGAGCTCTCCATAAGAGGTCATGCCTGTTTCACTACAAAACTGTTTTAAATTGTTTAAGAATTGAATTAAAGGCAAACTCTCCAAATGCACACCCATTTTCTTCATTTGATGTTACATGTCTCCAAAATGTGACCAAGAACCACTTGGGTTTGGGTGCCTCAGTTCAAGAAGCAGTGCCATACAGAATTTTTAGGTCCTAGATTCTAGAACATCCAGTTTCAATCCTGGGAACTAATAACATCAATGACAAAAATCTGCTTGGGGGCAGTCCCCACGCTGCAGCTATCTTCATATAAATATCTTTAATGGAACGTTAACACTGAGACAGAAAAGAGGAGAAAACAATGATTTCATCTTCTAAAATCAGATTTATAATTCCAGATTTCTGTTGCTATGGCAACAAAAAGTGGCATTAGTGTAATTCATCAAAAATGTATTTCATTCATAGAGCACTTACATTTCAGGACTGTCAGTGAAGATTAAATGGGTTCAGGCACATAAAACACTTCGCACAGGGCCCAGCACAAAGAAAATTCACAGTAAATGCTAAGACTGTTAATTCTAAAATCTCTTTAATACACATAAGATTTACTAAACACTTCTGGATGCCACACGGGGTTTTAGACAAAGCCAAAATAAAACACCAAAGTATAAAATATATGCCCAGGTGGAACCTGCAATCTTTTGTTAGCAGTCTGGTTTATAACATGAAAAGTAAGAAAGCAAAATAAGACAAAATATTATGAAATGAGGAAGTCACCATAAAATGGCCGGCACTTTAACAGCATGGTAGTTCCTACTTGCCGAGGGCTCACTCCATGGCAAACACTGTGTTAAGTGGTGCATGTGCTCTCTCATGAAGCCTCCATAATAGTCCTTCACACAGACAGGGAAATTGAGGACTAGAAAGTAATTTGTTGCAATAGCCACAGTTTGCAGAACAGGTGTTTACTCCAGGCTAATGTGTCCTCAAGTCTTGTGCCTGTGGTCTACATATTCACTCCTGTACTGGGAAGGTGAGGGACAAGAACTGTGTTCACTACTGCTCAAAGCCTTTGATTAACAATGCAGTGGTTTTCCGGGCCTGTTCGTTTGGGATGACTAGATATATAAACAAGCCATACGCCTCTGAGCACTGACCCAGATTTTCTGAAGCAATGGCGGCCTGTCTTGGGTTGAGTTGGGGTTCTCTGGGGTGGAGGTTACCTAAGTTCACTGAAGTAAGTAATGATGGGTCTCTCTGTGTTCCAAGCTAATCATGTTATATCCATGTTAGTGTGTAATTGATGCTATTCTCCTGCTACTGGAATTAATTTGAACCAGATGCCCAGACTTAATATTTCCCGTTTTCGCATCACTGGGACTTGTTTTCAACATATTCACTCTCTGCTTTGAGAATTTTAGTTGGAATCAATAAATTGCTCTAGTACCTCCTTCCACATTTAAATTCCTACTTGACAATATTTACCTTCTGATAATTGCATAAAAAGATAAACAATTGTTAAAATCTAATGCTTAAATGGACGTTACATCATCACCAAACCATCTGTTGTGTTCTGACCATGTTCTATGCATCGCTTGTACTTCTGACCTCTGGGATGAAAACGAGTTCTTCTCACGACAACTGTCCAAGAGTTTTGCTGTGGTTTGTGTATGTGAGCTATGCCCAGCTCTCTAGACTACGTCCTAGTTTCATGTTTCCTAACTGCTCTATTTTTCCCTCCTTGAATAGCACAGATTTTTCAATTTCTATCTTAAGGTATTAAATGCGGGTTCATGTTCTAGTTGACCCATTTACCATATGACTTAACTTTCCTGAGTTTCTATTTGCATCCATATATAGATAGCTGTACCTAATTTTCCTGGTACTCTGAGGATTAGAAGATATATGTATGTGTATATATTAGAAGATATATATAAATGTATTTATTTATATATGTAATCACTATAACAGTGTCTGGCATTATAAATAATAACCTGCTGCATGTGATTTGGTTCTGACATCAGACTATTGATAATAATCACCCCCTACACCCTGACCCCCACTTTACCACATGAACAATATCTTTCATTTACACTATGGCTTTGTGGGGGAAGATGGCTCTAATTGTTAAATATTTTAAGTGCTTTACATATACCGTCTCATTTAATCCCACCAACAGCCAGCCAGTCCTCTGAAACAGGCACCATTACCTCCACTTTTTAAATTAGGACATTGAGACCAGTGAGGTTAGATGACTTGCTGAAGATCTCATAGTTAGTACAAATCATAGAGCAGAGATAAAAATGCAGGTGCCAGGGCACATGTTTTTAACCAATTTTCTTAGCTGCCTCTAAGAAAATTTTATGTTACTTTTTACGTAATTGATCCTGTTTTATTGGACTCCAATGTGTAGGTCTGTTATGATATGTTTAAATTCTAATTCCACTACTCCACTCCTGTACCTAATATCTCTATTTTCTTTAAATCGTTAGCAGAATCGAATCCATATGCCAATCAAATTTTGCAGTAATTGCTAATCAGAGGTCAAAAAAACCCTTATTGCAATATAAATACCCCCTCCCTTTATTTCTCAGATTTGACATCCTAGGTGTTACACAAGGATGCTTCAGAAAGTTCATAGAAAGATTCATATTATCTTTCAATTCTATTTTTCCATGAACTTTTCAAAGTACCCTTGTATAATACTCAAAATGAAAACTCACCCACAGCCTCTATAATCAATTCAATTCCACAAGATGCAAAACCTTTTTTTTAAAAAAGTAATAAAATGTTAAGAAAAAAAAAAAAACAGAAAAACAAAACTCAGTTACAGCTCCTACATGCTTTTGTCTCTCAGCGGGGCATCCGTGAGGCCCTTTAATTAGAGGCTGGACATATCGCATTTGCTTTTGGTCTGGTCATGGCAGCACCTGTGCAGAGGATGCTCTAGAAGGAGCAAGGGTACAGGCAAGGAAGCCTGGTTAGGAGGCAAGTGGTGGCCCAGTGAAGACGCAAGGAGGTCGTGAAGGAAGGCAGTCAGGCAGGGAACAAAGAGGAGAGGATGAGGTCAAGAAACGTGGAGCAGGTGGATTCGACAGAGCTGCTGACTGGCTGCAAGAAAGCTGGATGGGCCTGGGCTGAGTCAGCAGTGTGTGTCTTGGGAGTTCATGTGGACACGGGCCCCACATATCCAGGTAGAGACTAAAGGGGCAGGGGCAGGTTTGTGGGGTGAATGGAGGAAAAGATTGACTTTGGTTTGGATCAGTTAGTTTGGAGATGCCTCAAGAGATAGAGGGAGGAACGCCAGTGTCCTAACATTCAGGGCTGGCATGGTGGTGAAGGCTTTCCTCAAACCACTAATGAGCAGTTTCTCTGAATGTTTCAAGTTGGAGCCGAAATGCCGAATACAGTAACATTTCAAAGTGTGGGGGATACAGCAAGCTACAGCAACTGTCAGACTGGGTGCACAGATACATAGCTCTGTTTTATGTTTAAAATCATAACTTTTCCAATGAATATCTTTAAGGGTTCCATACAGAGATTTTTATAGCTGTGGTTAAAAATAGCAAGTTCGAGTGGTTAGTAAATCGTCTATTCACGATGTTGTAAGGAATTGACATAAAATGTGGGCTCATGTTTCTTACCTTACAAAGACATCAGAGCTTCTCAGTCTTAACCAACACGTTAGTAGATACCTACAGTATTGATTACTGATGCATGTTGAACATCATGGCAAATCAAGAAAATATTAGACACTGTCAGTGCTCGCAATGGGTGAATACCGTAATTCACGAGACAAGATAACACATAAAACTCTAAGTGGTGCTGTAAACTACGTGCATTTTCTCGGGAGTTAAGTGTGTGTTTTGGATTTAGAGGAGTGGGAGCTGCTGTCCTGAGCATGTCACAGAAGGAAGGCATCACTGGAACTTCAGCTGGGTTTGGAATGATAAGTGATACCTGTTAAAATGCATAGTTTACATCTTGTCACATTTTATTTTAAAATGTCACTATTTGCAATGGTTAAATTTTGAACTTATCCATCTGCTAAACAATGTAAAATTTCTGTGGCAGATTACCACAGTCTACTGCTGTCAATGGAGTGACCTGAACAGATTCATCTTGTACTTTAGCAACCACAGCAGATCTTCAGCAAAGCTTCGTACGATCAGGGTCAATGACACGGAGCCCTGGGAAAGCCCTGAAGGGTATTGTGTCCACATTAAGAGCAAAGAGGATGTAAGTGAGATGAAGCATCCTGAGAGAAGGTAACAACATGTGCAGAGGTCTTCAGGGTAGAGAGAAGTTCAGACTTGTGATGAGTCTGTACCTCAGCCAGGACAGGTAGGTCCATACCTTCTCCTTCATCAGAAAGACACTCAGAAATACTTGGGAAGAAACTCTTTTTTTTTTTTTTCTTCTTCAAGTAGTGTTACAGGGGGAAGTAGATATCATACAATTCTTTATCCAAGTAACTAGTTATTGGCAATGGTGATAAATGCAATGAAAAAGCACAGGATGGTCAGATCTCACATTATAGAAGGTTTGCAGCTCTTCAAGCAGGTCAGAGAGTTGTTACCATGAAGAATCAACATTTAAGTTGCCATCTGAAGGGCAGGTAGAAATTAGCTAGGAAAAAGCAGCAGATGCCACAAAGCTGAAAGGTGCATGACGCACTGAAGGAATTAAAAACAACAACAAAATAAACACAAAAGTAGCCCAGGTGATTGAACCAGAAAGCAAAGGGGAGGCCGTTATGTACAGAGGCTGAGAAGGCAGATGCCAGCTTCAGGACACCGAGGACGCCATTAGGGACTTGGCACAGGTGCATAGTTGGGCAAGGCAGGGGGATAGAAGACAGAGACCAGGAGTCAGAAACATAACAAGGAGCAAAAAACGACTCTGAAAGAAGCAGAACAAACATTGGATTTCTCTGTACTCGATATTCTGTAAATTTTAATATCATCCAAATGACCGTAAGTCCCTGGTGTCCTGACATCATTCTTACTTGACATGTAGATAAGATGCCCATGAGCCCACCTTTGGAACTGGGGAAGTTCACTAGCTTCACTAAGTGAAAATGAAATACAGACATCTGTGTTTTCAAATTCCTTCACCCTCCCCAGTGCTGGCTCACTCTCTCTTTTTTCCAGACCTTTCTTTCACCTTTCATCTCCTCCAAACTTCAGACCTGCCCCATCCACAGATGAATAAATAAACAACCAGCCAACCTCACAGCCACACAATTCCCCCCAGGGCATCTGTCCTCTGCTGGGTAGAGCCATCTACTTCTCACTCTCCATCCCCAGATGGACTCTTCTCTGCCTTAAGCAACCCTGTGAAGATTCCTTGTGAGGAAGTTTGTACTCAATACTTTTACAAAAGCGAAAATGAGGAGAGCTGTAGCAGACACATGCAGAATCAGCCTGGAGACATGGGTTATAGTGTGATGGTGACCACGAGGACTCTGCAGTCAGTGAGAAGGTGCGAAAGGCCACTGGCACAGATGCCATGCATCTTTCTTCCAATGCCAGTGACCAGCCTCGCAGGCACAACATCACCTATGACCGTGTCTTCTCGGCCGGATGCCTGTCTACAGCTTTTGTGTTTGTGCCTGCAGTCTGTGGGCACTTGTAGCCCCAGTGGCAGCATAATCAGCTCGACCTAGAAAGAGAGGTGACAACATTTCTGGAATGAGCCATGCTGGCTACAAGACTGCCTTGCTGGAAAAGCTGAAGATGTGCCCCCTCCTGTCCAGCTCTGAGATAGTCCAGCTCCTCTCTTCCTTTCTAAAGTTGGGCCAACATTTGCGTGTCTGAGAGCTGCAGGCATCATGAACTGGCACGTTAAGTTTCTTCCCCCTCTGGCATGGTGGGGCATTTACAGCATTTGTTTTTGGGTGTTGTGCTGTGTACCTTGAGGTCCCAGCAGCAGGACACGTGTGATGGAGTGTGGTGGCATCACAGGAGCACAGGTTACCTGTGCTGTGCATTTGCCACAGGAACATCTGAAGTCCCAGGCGAGGGCCTCAGCGGCTCCCTTCATCACTGGTAGGTGATCTAATCAGACTTCTTCCTCTGCATTTACAGTACTGAGAGAGCAGTAGAATAAAGGATCCTCATACGTGGTTTAACCTTGGAACTTGTCTTCCTTTGCCATGCCGGGGGATGTGTTAGCAATTCATCACCCAGTGGATTAAGCTGAGACCACCAACCTGACCCAGGGCACTGGAAAGGCCCTGATGCCTGCCCTGCCCTGTCCTTGTGTGCTTGAAATTCGTTCTGCTCTGAGCATCCTCCATATTCACACCGTCCTCATCACCAGCAAAGTTGCTTATTCTCTCTCCTTCATCCCAAGTTTATTCTGTCCCTCTTTGAAGGGTTGGGGAGTAATCAGATGTCTTGGCTTATAAAATCTCCTGCTGGGCTGTCAGTGCAGGAACCAGAACAATAAAAGAACATGTAGAGCAATATGAAGGAAAATAAAAGGTTTACAGACCTCTTCTACTTACTTATTTCAGAAGGTTCTGGAAGAGAATACCTCGATGCATAATCAAGAGCCAGTGTAGAATCATAACGTCTGCTTAGGCAAATTAAAAACAAGTGAACAAAATATGGCAATCAGGAATAAAATGTGCCTAGGGGGCAATCTTTGGTGGATGCTTTTAAAAGAAATGTCACCACTCTAACAGAAATATTTCTGAATCCTGGTTGGCACAAATAAAGCTGTTTGCTGGTCAGGCGACTCTGTGTAAATTTCTACAACCCAGAGGCTCTGGCTTTCCCCCTAAATCACCAATCGTGGTTAAAAGCAGTTGACCTGAATCAAGGAAGCACAGTGTGGAATGCAGCTAATTGCCAGTCAAGGGTGGCCATTCAGCTTCCACATTGGCCGGCAGCTTTGGGAAGCACTTGTCTTAGAAAGACCACCTTTTCCCTGGAGATGCTCCTGGCGAGGCCAGAGAGAAACGAGTGCTCATTCACGTCTCACAGGACACAGTAAGGATGATCCTTGATTTTCCCCCAACCATGCACTCTAAAATATCTCAAATTGCTTTTACTCAACACCCCTCACCACCCGCCGCAAACAAAACCAAGACCCACTAACAAAACATGACACAATTTCAATCGCTAGTGTGAGAATAAGGACTTAGGTGAATATTCTACGCCTTCTAAAGTGAAATGTTTTCTCCTGCAGAACTGTGTTTAGAACATTTAGCACTTCCTTTATTCCTGACTATATGTTTCTTTTTGTCTCTGGAACCTGCTACATTTCACTATGATTACTAGCAGTGCATTTGCAATGAGATTTTGCAAAGCCAGACACCAAAGCAGAATGTCTCCTGACGATCAGTCATTTACTCTAAAATCAGAACCAAGCCTGAAACACTACAGACATAGAATAGGAATTTGGAAGGCTTTGCTGGTGTTCACAAGTGGCAATCATTACGGTCGTTATAGAATTGCTTCATAAAGTACACAGAGTGTTTTTTAGACAGCAGTCTCAGAAATCAGAGAATTCCAGAAATTGAGGAGTGGGAAAGAACAGTCACTCTCCCAAGGCACTAGATGAGACTAGAGAAGCATGGGGGACCCAGAGCCACAGTTCCTGCCCTTGGTGTAGAGGCCAGCATGAACGCTGGGGGAAACTGCAGGCAGGAAGATTGAAGAATGACTCAATAATAGCAAAGTGCTGGGAGGGTTGCTCTGGGGACAGAACAAATGAAAACAGGTTGAAGACATAGCATGAAGGATTTAGGTTAGAGATAATGATGTATTTCAAGCTGGTGAGTGGGTCACTAGGGAAGTTGTATGATCTCATCCAGTTCTGTGTATACCTGCTTGCCCTGTTTTCTGAAATACTGCAGCATTTTCTGTATGTATCGTTCCTTTGAGCACTTAATCATATATTAGATTTTGTCTGTTCATTTAATGGTTTAGTTATGTCGTTCTTCTACTGTTACATAAAATTGGCCCATGTCCTGGAAGAGTTATGCAATTTTTTGAATAGCTCTCACAACTTACTAATCTGTTCCATCCTTACTAAACCTCTGTGAAGAAAGCAGAGCAGGTTATTTTTATTACCACTTTTCAGATAAAAATATATATACCAAGTGGAGCCAAGTAGAAAGAAAACAGAGAGAGGAGACCATAACCAAGCCCTGGCCACCCTAAACCCACACTGCTCATCACAAGATGAGCTCACAGTAATCACTTGCTAGGAAATGAATGGAGCAATTAGTAAGGTTCCCACTTAATACAGATTTTATGAATGAAGACATATTCATCTTTTGCTAACTGGATTGGTTTTTAGTATTTCATTGGTGATCTAAGAATTAAATATGTAATTTTTTAAAGCAGAAATAATTTATTGAGAACATCTACCACTTCTCTCCCATTTCTTAGCTCTCTTTAAAGTTCTGAAGATGGTAATTACATACATATAATACAGAGAATAAAAATAACAATTTCATCCTGCCCTCTGAAATTAGAACTAGAAACATTTTGTTGAGTTGATACAGTTGCCAGTGAAATTTTGCTCCCAGTGTAATTTTTAAAAATTGCTTTTCCAGTACCATTTTAAAAACCTTAGTAAATTTGTTTGTACCTCTTCCCCAGAGAGATTATAATTTAATGTAATGGCACCCACTCTTATGACACTCTTGGGCAAAGGTTATGAATGTCCTTTTTAAATTTAATTGCTGTACTTTTAGATATGAACTCTAATGCTACCTTAAATAAACATTTATTCCTCTCCAAGTCTTTTTTTTTAAAATTTCAGACCCACTTGTTAGTCATTTCTTCACTAACCTGTAACTATGTCATTGTCATTTTTATTACTTTATCTTTTTTCCCATAATCACTTTTCCTGTTTGTTTCTTGATTCTCAGCTCTGTTGTCTACCTGCTGTTGGTGTCCCGGCCCTTATTACTGATTTCAGATTTTTCAAGCAGGTTATTTTCAGAGACATGCTATTTCCATATTTACCAAGCTGTAAACCAGACTTCATTCATAATTTTTTTATTTGTTGTAGCATATTACGAGTCTGTCTTAATTATATTTTCACTGATGTTTCAATTAACAATAAATATACCTGATCTACCACATTATTCCAAGGTGAATCTATACATAAATGATTACAGAAAAAAGGGCAAAAGAAAAGGCTCAAGTTATAGAAAAAAAATTATATGCAAAATAATTTTTGAATCTCAAATGGTGTAATCTTTTAAACAATATTATATATAATCAAGTTCCGGTGTAATATTGGAATCATAATGTGGGGTCTGATGGGATCAAGTTTAATCTGGACCTGAACGTGATCTTGCTCTTATTTCCAGGCATGGTTTGAAGACAATGAAGCTCTTCATTCTATGCTTTGACTCCATTTTCACAGACTCTCTTTTTTCATCTCATCCTGCTAACTCCCTCATGTGCCTTTCATTCCCATCCTGAAACCTGCTTTTGATCAGACATCCTATTAAGAGGACCCAGTTAACTAATTCACTCTAATCCGTGTGTAGCTAATGATAGTGTGCTGTAGAGACACAGCAGCATACCTGGAGGGTTATTTTGGGATGAGAACAAATGAAAACAGATTGAAAATGTAGACTGAACTATTTAGATTACAGATGAAGTGCATTTCAAGGCAATGAATTAGGGTGACATAATAATGGATATTAAATTATGAATATTCTAAACCCAAAGCTGCAGATCTGACCAAGATTCTGAGTGGCAAGCACGGCGTCTATTATCTGCAGGTGTTGATTTACATCACACAGCCATTTGCCTGAAAATGTTCGCCTGTATTATCATCTAGGAGTTTTATAAATTTTCTTTTTATGTTTATAGCTATCATCCATTTTGAGTTAATTTTTTTGAAGGGCAGATGGTCTGTGTCTAGATTCATTTTTTGCCTGTGTATGTCCAGGTGTTCCAGTGCCATTTGTTAAGTCTGTACTTTCTTCATTGAATTGTTTTTCTTCTTTGTGAACAATCAGTTGACTATATTTGTGAAAGATCAGTTGACTATGTTTGTGTGGGTCTATTTCTGGGATCTCTATTCTGTTCCAATGATCTATTTGTCTTTTCTTTCAGAAATATCACACTGTCTTGATAACTGTAGTTTACAGTAAGTTTTGAAGTCAGTAGTACCTGTACTCCAATTTTGTTGTTCAGTACTGTGTTGGTTAGTCTGGATCTCTAGCCTTTCCATACGAACTTTAGAATCAGTTTGTTGATGTCCACAAGTATAACTTGCTTGGATTTTGATAGGGATTGCATTGAATCTGTCAGTTTATCTGGGAAGAATTGACATCTTAACAATACTGAGTTTTCCTATGTATCCATGAATATGGAATATCTCTCTATTTATTTATATCTTCTTTTATTTCTTTCATCACAATTTTACAGTCTATCTCATAGAGAGATCTTGTATATGTTTTGTTAGATTTATGCTGAAGTTTTTTTCTGGTTTTTTTTTTTTCTACTTTGGGTAAGTGGTATTGTGTTTTTAATTTCAAATTCCAATTTTTTTTATTGCTGGTGTACAAGAGTATTTCAGAGAGTTCACGGAAAGATTTTTATTATCTTCAAGTCTATTTTTTCCACAAATGTTTTGAAGTACCCTTGTAAAGAAAGCAATTAGCTTTTGTATATTAACCTTGTATCCTGCAACCTTGCTTTAATCTTTTTAATTTTGTGAGTTTGTTGTTGTTGTTGTTCAATTTTTGGAATTTTGTACCAAGGTAATTATGTCAGATGTGAACACAACAGCTTGATTTCTTTCTTCCTCATCTGTGTACATTTTATTTCATTTTCTTGTCTAATTGCATCAGCTAGGACTTCCAGTATGATGTTGAAAAGGAGTGGTGAGGAAGAGCATTCTTGCCTTTACCCTGGTTTTAGTGGGAAACCATCTAGTTTCCTTACAATCCTTTTTTAACAGATAAAATTAATTAAAATTTGTCATAGCATTGACCATACTAGGTGCTCTGGGCAATATACTCCAAATCTTACTCCTAAGGAGTTTACACTTTGGAAGAAAGGCAAAAGTAAAGAAGCAAATATAACAAACATGTAGTGATGTACCCACCCCCCACCCCCAAAGAAGATACTCTTTGCTAAAGCTCATCATACTCCTGACATAAGCAGATTCTCCATCTTGCTCAAGCAGCTTGTTCTCTCTGCCTTTCATCACTCACATAACCTCCAGCACCTCAATTCTTCTATACATGGAGTCCAGCATGTGCTAAGTGATGCTGAGTTTCTCATTTCTATTTCAGATTTCTATTTTCCTATATTCTCATGTCCTCCCTTCTCACTTTCTTCTTCCATGTCTTAGAAGAAATAATCCTTCTCTTTCCCACCAATCTTTCCTCCAAAGACTTTATCTTCAGAATCTCTACCCATTGATTTTCCTTCTTTTGTACTCTCTGATATCTTTCCTCTCCTTCAAAAAAAAAAAAAAGAAAGAAAGAAAATTAAAACTTCCTCTGACTTAACTAATCATTTAATATAACAAATATTCTTCAATGTCAAGCTGCTTAAAATGGTTAGTTAATATTTTCTCACTGTAACCACCCTTAATTTGTCCCTTGACTTCTTCCCTGTGATGCTGCTAAAATAACTCACCAAAGTTCACCTTCTCTTCACCAAAGCAAGTCAGTCCCACTGGCTTTGAGCATCTGCATATTTGACATTATTAGACAGACTTCAATTCCCACATTTCTGAATGTCTTTTCTTTTTAAGGCTTCTATCAAAATACACTTTTCATGCTTCTTCTTCACTTTTATTCCTTCTTATGGATTTCCTTCTTTACATACTTAATGTAGGTTCTTGGAAAATTCTGGCTTTCAGCCACATTTTTGCCCTCCCTCTCCACATTCTCTCAGTGTTGGGTTAGCTTTCAGGCAAAAGACTGTAGCCGTCCCCTGACAGCAGAATGGTCTCCAGTTGGTCTAAATTTCCAGCTCTGGGCTCTTGTGACCTCAAGCTGTACATATTCAATGATCTTATTTAAACTTAATTAATTATTTATTTATTTATTACGAATATTCATGTGATACAAAGCTGATTGTTCCCCCTCCTGTCCATGATGTGAGGGCCAGATTCATACTGGAGGCATATCCATTACCAGAAATTACTTTTGTACCCTTTGTCCCCTCCCAGTTATCCCTCAACCTCCCTCCCCATCCCCCTCTCCCCTCAACTTCAATTTGTAGCCCTAGGAATGTTCCCTCCCTCTGTTGGATCACCACACAGCTGTGGTCTTTCTTTCTTGCCTTCCTTTCTCTCTTAGCTCCCACATATCAGTGAGCACATGTAGTATTTATCTCTCTGTGCTTTGCTTGTTTCACTTAACATAAGTTTCTCCAGGTTCATCCATGTTGTTGCAAATGGGAGTATTTCATTCTTTTTTATGGCAGAGTAGTATTCCATACTGTATATATTTAATCATCTGTTGATGGACATTTAGGTTGGCTCCATATCTTGGTATTGTAAACAGAGCTGCAATAAAGATGGAAGTGCAGGTATCACTTTGACATGATGATTTCCATTCCTCTGGATATATACCCATAAGAGGGATTGCTGGATCATATGGAAGATCTATCTGTAGTTGTTTGAGAAACCTCCAAATTGTTTTCCAAAGTGGTTGTACTAATTTACCATCCCACCAACAGCAGAGGAGTGTTCCCTTCTCAACACACCCTCGTCAGCATTTGTTACTCACCGTCTTTTTGATCATAGCCAGTCTAACTGGAGTGAGGTGGTATCTCAATGTGGTTTTAATTTGCATTTCCCTGATGACTAGTGATGTGGAGCATTTTTTCATATATCTGTTGGCCATTTGTATGTCTTCCTTTGAAAAATGTCTATTCATCTCCTTTGCCCATTTTTTGATTGGATCATTTATTTTTTTACTGTATAATTGCTTGAGTTCTATGTATATACTGGATATTAGTCCCTTGTCAGATGCACAGTTGGCAAAAATTTTCTTCCACTCTGTAGGTTGCCTTTTCACTCTGTTGATTGTTTCTTTTACTGTGCAGAAACTTTTTAGTTTGATATAGTCCCATTTGCTTATTTTTTTCTTTTCCTGCTTGTGCTTTTGGACTCATGTTCATAAAGCCTGTGCCCATACCTAACTGCTGAAGTGTTTCACCTATTTTTTCCATAGTAATTTTACAGTTTCGGGTCTTATAGCTAGGTCTTTAATCCATTTTGGGTTGATTTTAGTGTATGGTGAGAGATGCATATCTAGTTGCATTCTTCTGCATATGGATATCCAGTTTTCCCAGCACCACCTGTTGAAGAGGCAATCTTTTCCCCAATGTAGATTTTTGTTGCCTTTGTCTAATACCAGATGGCTATAAGCCTGAGAAGTGATTTCTGAGTTCTCTATTCTACTCCACTGGTCTGAATGTCTATTTTTATAACAGTACCATGCTATCTTGGTTATAACAGCTTTGTAGTATAATTTGAAGTCAGACAGAGTTATGCCTCTGGCTTTGTTTATTTATTTTTATTTTTTGCTCAGGATTTCTTTGGCTATTTGGGGTCTTTTGTTTTTCCATATGAAAGGTAAAATTGTTTTTCCATTTCTGTGAAGAATGTCATTGGTATTTTGATGGGGATTGCATTGAAAATGTAGATCACTTTAGGTAGTATAGACATTTTCACAATGTTAATTCTTCCAATCCAAGAGCATGGAATATTTTTCCATCTTTTTGTGTCTAATTTCTTTCAGAAGTGGTTTGTAATTTTCATTGTAGAGGTCTTTCACCTCCTTAGTTAAATTGATCCCTAGGTATTATATGTTTTTGGTGACAATTGTAAATGGACTTAATTTCTTCATTTCTCTTTCTGTTAATTCATTATTTGAGTATATAATTGCTACCGATTTGGGGGCATTTATTTTGTATCCTACAACATTACTTAAGTTATTAACCAGCTCTAGGAGTTTTTTGATAAAGTCTTTAGGTTTTTCTATATATAGTATCATGTCATCTGCAAATAGGGAAAGTTTGACTTCATCTTTTCCAATCTGGATTCCCTTTATTTCTTTTTCTTGCCTGATTGCTCTATCTAGTACCTCCAGTACTATGTTGAATAGAAGTGGTGAGAGTGGACATCCTTGTCTTTTTCCTGTCCTTAAGGGGAAGTCCTTCAATTTTTCCCCATTCAGAGTAATACTGCCAGTGGGCTTATCATAAATGGCTTTTATTGTGTTAAGATATTTTCCTTCTATACCTAATTTGTTGAGAATCTTTATCATGAAGTAATGTTGAATTTTGTCAAATGCTTTTTCAGCATTTATTGAGATGATCATATGGTCATCTCAATGACCATATGAGCTTGTTGATGTGATGTATCACATTTATTGACTTTCTTATGTCAAACCATCCTTGCATCCCTGGGATGAATCACACTTGATCATAGTGTATAATTTTTTAAATATGTTACTTTATTCTTATTGCTAATGTTTTGTTGAGGATTTTAGCATCTAGGTTCATCAAGGGTATTGGCCTGTAATTTTCTCTTTTTGTTGTGTCTTTATCTGGTTTTGGTATCAGAGTTATGTTGGCCCCATGGAATGAGTTTGGGAGAGTAGCATCTGATTCAATTGTTTGGAACAGTTTCATGAGAATTGGTATTAACTCCTCTTTAAAAGTTTGATAGAATTCAGCTGTACAGCCTTCTGGACCTGGATTTTTTTTTGTTGGAAGATTGCTAATTACCACTTCAATCTCCTTGCTTGTTATTGGTCTGTTTAGGTTTTCTATCTCTTCTTGGTTCAGTCTTGGTAATTTATGAGTCTAAAAACTTATTCATATCTTCCAGATTTTCAAATTTGTTGTCATACAGTTGTTCATAATAGTCTCTAATGATTCTTTGTATTTCTGCGGTGTCAGTTGTAACGTCTCCCTTTTCATTTCTGATTTTTGCTATTTGGGTCTTCTCTCTCCTTTTTTTTTTTTTGTTAATCTAGCTAATGGTGAGTCTATTTTGTTTATCTTCTCAAAAAACCAACTTGTAGTTTTGTTGATCTTTTCTATTGTTTTTTGGGTTTCTATTTCATTTAGTTCTGCTCTGATCTTAATTATGTCTTTCTGTCTGCTGTCTTTAGGTTTGGATTTTTGTTGTTTTTCAAGTTCTTTGAGGCATAGCATTAGGTCGTTTATTTGGAGTCTTTCCATTTTTTTGATATAAGCATTTACTGCAATAAATTTGCCTCTTAGTACTGCTTTTGCAGTATCCCACAAGTTTTGGTATGATGTATCTTTATTTTCATTAGTTTCTAGAAACTTTTTGATTTCCTGTTTAATATCTTCTTGGACCTATAGATCATTCAGGAGCCTATTATTTATTTTCCATGTATTTGTATAGCTTCCAGTGAATTGCTTATTGTTTATCTCCAGTTTTAGTCCATTGTGGTCTGAAAGGATTGTTGGAATGATCTCTCTCTTTTTTTTTAATTTGCTGAGACTAGATTTCTGACCTAATATGGGGTCTATCCTGGAGAATGTACCATGAGCTGATGAGAAGAAAGTATATTCTTTAGCTATTGGGTGAAATGTTCTGTATATATCTGCCAAGTCCAGTTGGTCTATGGTGTAGATTAAATCCTTTGTCTCTCTGTTGACTTGTTGCCCGATAGTCCTGTCCCATACTGAGAGAGGTGTGTTCAGATCACCCACTATTAATGTATTAGGTCCTATCTCCTTCTTTAGCTCTAGGAGTCTTTGCTTAATATATCTGAGTGCTCCGGTATTGGGTGCATACACATTTATGATTGTTATGTCTTTTAGCTGGATAGTTCCCTTTATCATTATATGATGGCCTTCTTTGTCTTTTTAAATGATTTTTGGTTTAAAGTCTTTTTTGTCTGATATAAGAATAGCTACTCCTGCTCATTTTTGGTTTCCATTTGCATAGTATATCTTTTTCCATCCCTTCACTTTTAGTCTATGAGTATCTTTACAGGTGAGGTGGGTCTCTTGAAGACAGAATATACAGGGGTCTAGCATTTTAATCTAGTCAGTTAGTCTGTGTCTTTTGAATGGGGAATTTAGTCTATTCACATTGAGAATAGTTATTGAGAAGTGTTGTCTAATTCTTATCACTTAGTTGCGACTTGTTTAGGTAGTTTAAATATCTTTCAATCATTATTTCCCCTTTTATTTCTCCTCTTCAGTGTGAGTTGGGAATTTAAGGTGGAATGATTTAGCTTCTTTCTCTTTCTTGCTGGCATTTTTGCTTTAAATGTGGGTTTTGCTCTTGCTTGTATATTCGTGATGATGGTCACCATTATTCAGATTCCAAATGAAAGACTCCCTTGAGAATTCTTTGCAGGGATGGTCATGTGGTGGTGAACTCCCACAACTTTTGTTTATCTGGGAAATATGCTATTTCTCCCTTTTTTCTGAAGGAGAGCCTTGCTTGGTAAGGAATTCTTGGTTGGCAGTTTTTTTTTTCTTTTAGTATTTTGTATATTTTGTTCCACTTTCTTCTGGCCTGTAGGGTTTCGGTTGAGAAATCTGCTGTTTGTTTGATGGGGGTTCCACTATAAGTGCCCTGACGCTTTTCTCTTGCTGCTTGTAGAATTCTCTTCATCTTTGAGCTTTGCAAATTTAACTACAATATGTCTTGGAGAGGATCTTTTTGGGTTGAATCTGTTTGGGGACCTTCGAGCTTCCTGGATCTAAAAGTCTGTATCTCACTCTACGTCTGGGAAGTTTTCCGTTACTATTTGTAGGTTTTTTGATACCTTGAGTAGGTTTTTGATACCTTTTCCCTTCTCCTGCCCTTCAGGAATACCCACAATTCAGATGTTAGAGCGCTTGAGATTATCTGCTATCTCTCTTAGGTTTTCCTCATTAGTTTTAATTCTTTTTTCCTTTTTTTTGTCTGCCTGACTTATTTCAAAAAGACCATCTTCAAACTCTGAGATTCTTTCTTCTGCTTGCTCTACCCTGCTGCTCAAGCTCTCAGTCATGTTTTTTTTTTTTATTTCATTGAGTGAGTCTTTCATTTCTAGAAGTTCTGCTACACTCTTTCTTATGGTATTAATCTCTTTGTAGATTTCTTCTTTCATATTCTCGATGTGTTTTCTTGTTTCATTGTGTTCTCTAATTGAGTCTTCCTTTATTTCTTCAAGTTTTCTTAAGATTATTGCTCAAAATTCTTTTTCAGACATTTCAAGGATTCCCTGTTCCATGGAGTCTGACTTTGGGGCATTACTTTCAGTACCCTTTCAGTCTTGTCATTTCTTCTTGATTGTTTGTGCTTCTAGTGTTTTTTCGTTGATGCTTGGTCATTTGTTAGGGGGTTTGCTTCTTCTATTACACTGAGGCTGCCTGCAGAGTGGCCTTGATTGCTACTGTCGGGGGTGAATTGTCTGCTTGACAGTAGGTGTAGTGTTGGTGGTTATGTTAAACCACTTTGGTTCCCATTCTAGACTCTGTGGTTGTAGAATGAGCCCGTAGCAAATGGAGTTCTGCTGGGCCAAACTCGGTGGGTCAGAACCATAGACTGGTACTCCCCACTGGGTCTGAGGCGGGATGAGGGGCTGCATGGAGCCACGTAGTTCCACTGGCTGGTGTAGCTGCCAGCTGCCCCTGGTGCACTCACCTGTGTGGTCCCGGTTCATGATGTGGGGGTGGGGCCTGGAGCTCCCCTGCTGCCTAGGTCCAAGGTGGCCGGGTGAGGGAGCCTCGTGGAACCACCAGTTTCCACTATCTGGTGCTGCTGCTGGCCACTTCTGGCAGGCTCCCCTGTACAGAGCTGGTTCAGGGCACAGGAACGGGGTCTGGAGCCCCCTCTCCCTTCGCCCCTCCCCCGCCCAGGTTCAAGGCAGTGGGGCGAGGGAGCTGCGTGGAATTGCCTGGTTCCTCTGTCTGGTGCTGCTGCTGGCCATGTTCAGTCATCTTGATGTTTTTCTATGTCAGAGTGGCTGCTTGCATCCTAAGGTTCATCAGGGCCAAAGCTGTACTTTTCCTCCAGGACCTCGTCCTTACCACCCCCACCTCTAATTGTCCCTAATTCCCTACTATACAGGCTCTCACTTGTCAGTCATCTTTGAATTCGTTCTTCCATCAGTTGATACACTGGACTGCTTCAGAGTCCCTAATATCCTCACCAGCCTTCAAACTGGATGTAGTTTGTCTCTGACCTTTGAACCTTCTTAATACTAGTATTCCACCTGGTATGAAATTTTCAGTGGTTTTAAAAACGAAATCTCTGCTGCTGTGTTATAAGATATGCTCATTAATGTACATATTCTTAATCCTTTTGTATAAATTTACTGTTAATCACATTGATCAGTTTTTATATTTGTTTTCTTTCTTGGATCTCTATGAAGGGAAGCATAATGTCTTGTGATCAATTATGATATTAACAAAAGTTGGCAACTTGCCACTATATTTGGCAATTTGAGTTATATGACAAAACTACAAAAAGAAAAAAGAAAAACCTACTATTAAAGTAAAAGCAGTGTATTACAGGCTTAATTTAGTCATTTATATATTACAATGTTGCTGTGGTTGAAAAGATACTTTCATTCAATGTTTTCTCTTTTAGTCTCCTCTGAATTTCTGAAAAGATGCCTTTAGGGCTGAGAATTTTCATGCTAGTTCTTAGTGCAGTCTGGGCATTGTTGAGGTAATTAGGTATAAAAAGTAATACGTTTTAATAATTATGGCACTAAAATTTTTTTTGCTCTGTTTTGTTTTATTGTCGTATAATGCAACAAGATTTACAAAAATCCAGTCATAACCTAGTTTTATGCCAATATCTTCTGAAAGTGATGCATGCCCAGGGATGCATGCTGTGACTTAGGCCACTCTGAAGACAGCAGGCAGAATCTCTGCTGACACCCTCGGCTCAGACCATCTCTGGCTTCTGGGGCCCAATCCACTGCTGAGAGTGTGACCCCTTGGAATAATGTTCTATAAAAAGAAGGCATTAGTGAAGAGACTCTCCACAGTCCCTGTGTCCACATACAAATGGGCAGCCCAGGCCAGGCTCAGCCTTGCTTTTTGGCTTCACATTGTTGGCTTAAACAGTATTTTTCACATTGTTGTCCCATATAGAATTTTAAATCTAGGCTGGATACCAACATTTAAAAAAAAATTATGAGATTTCTCATAAAAATATGGATTCCTGGCTTCTGTGGATGAACCTGAGTATCTGGCATACATACAAGGAAATCCTCAGCTGGAGTTTAGAAGCGTTTAACCCTTTCACACTCAGCTATCATGCACAACCATCCTCATCACTGAGCCAAGAACCCATCATCACCCTGAACATTGTCTACCTCACTAACCACAGTCTGCATGGTCCTGCTGGCATTGAAGGTTGTGACTCATTGCTTGCATCCGACATCAGGAATCACCTGGGGGTTACTGCAATACAGCAAGCAAAGGTTATCAGAAAGGATGAGTTTATTTTAAGGATAAGAAAATAATTTTTGAATGGAATAAAAACCTACTACAGCTAAGTTGGAAGGGGCAAATGCCCACATATCCATATGGCTTGAGATTCAATAGAAAGTTCTTTTACTACCATATATTCACCACCAGATTGTCGCAGTTTGATATTCCTCATATTCAAAAATATTTTAAACAATGACAGTATGTCATCCCTGGAAAAATAAAGATGAGTTAAGGGGGGTTTCAGCCTTTAATCTTATCAGATTCACAGGCAAAGATGAAAGTACAGGGTCTTCAGAGACTCAGCTCAGCACTGGATCCCATGTGTCCTGCACTGGGCCTGGGAGACCCCGGGAGAATTGTGCACCCTTCTCCAAGGGCCATTTGTTTTCCCTCATCTGTAAAAATAGGAGGAGTCCTACTTGTCTTACCAAGCGGTAGAAAGGGTTAAAAATCATATATGTGTAATGATTCACACAGAGTAGGCACCAAATTTAAAAAAAAAAATGTCATTTCTGTCCTCCTGATTGATATTGTTAAAATCCTTGCTGGAAAGCAGGAAATGGATCTTGATGGGATGTGACACAAATGCATCAATTTAGATCTCCTCAAATTCCTTTGTAATCTAGACACAGATTGAGTAAAAAAGCACATGTGTACAAACAAATGGATTTTTAAAAGACAGATAAATACAGTTTCATGGGGGTCTGGTTTGAGCAGGAGCACGGTCCAAGATGCAAGTACCTGGTGAGGCGCAGAAGCCAGCCTCGGGGAGGGCAGGTGCAGCAATGGCCATCAGGAGCAGGAGCTGTTCCCTTCCCAGAGTCTGGCAAACTGGATATGTTGTGTGAAAGTCTGTTGAATGGAAAGACCAAAGGAGAGCTGAGCAGCAGAGGACAGACGAAGTCTGGAACCAAAGATCTCAGAGAAAAAGTGTCTTTCTTCATAAGTTTTTAGAAGATTGGTTTTGATCATCTTCTAGAGAGACTGGTTAAAACCTCATGATGCAAAAATATAAAATTACCTTTAAATTGGTTGCTCAACCCTTATAAAAATCATCCAAAGTGAACTTTTATATTTTAACTCCCTCTTATCCTCTGATTTATAAGACTCAAAAGTTACAGATAGACAGCCCGTGTGCCTGCGAATGTCTCTAATCTCACAATCGTTTCTGGGAGAGACTAACTAGGGCTGGTGTCAGTCACTCCCCATGTGTTCCATGGCTTTTCTGAAGGATCCGATGGAGCACATTGATAGCTCAGTTACTGAGCCTTTGGTCCTCACTCTCTGTGCGTTCTCAATTTTAGGAGAAAGAAATCTACTTTTCATCTGTTTTACAAAGTCTGTTGTTTGAAAGCTGGTGTAGGAAATAGGACTTAATGAGATTGTCTTTTCTTGTGCCCTGTTCAGGAAGACGAAATGTTGCAAGTCCAGATTATCATTCCCCTTCTTTAGCTGATTTAAGAAAATCGAATGGAGCTCTTCTGAGAGCCCGCTTGCTTTAGGTTCCTTGGAAGACACTGAGTCCTCAGACGCAAGGGTTGGCAGTTTGAACTCTGGGTCAATGCCCCACACATGCATGGGCTTTGGGGCCAGCCTGGCCTGGCTTCAATTTTAGGATTTGCAACTATTGATGGCTTTGGCTATTTTAAGTCTTTTGAGAAGGGTTTAACTTTCTTTCTAGAAAGTGAACCCCTCAAAGAAAGAGGCTTACTTTTTTATCCTTAAATCTTTAAATATTCAATAAACACTTGATGGATGAATGAGCAGTCCCTTCTTGTTCTGATACTTCCTGGTGGCCCACTCTGTGTCAGCCACACTGGGAGTCACAGGGGCTTCCAATGATCTTCCTTCACCTTTGCAGCAACATTGCAAGGCAGGTGTTATCATATCTTTTAAAAATCAGATTGGTTTTAGACAGAATTAAGATCTTGCCCGGATAAAGGAGGTGATGTTCAGGCCTGTCCACATCTTAGGGTGGGTTGGTATTTTGTAAATGGCTGATCATACCCCCTAGATGGTAATCCTTATGAGTTCCAGTATTTGAAGATGATAGTGTCTGAACAGATCCCAAAGTTCTTGGAGGAAAATGAAAATGCTCACCAGGTTGGCCTGGATAGAAGCCTACAGACTGAGGTAAGTTGAGGCACCTGGACAGAGTCGGCAAAATGAATGGGAAGAGAAGGCAGGTGCAGACAGGGAGGACATGGCATTATTAATCCACATCCCCCCCACCCCCCAAAAAAAACCAGCAGCAGATTTCAGTGCCTTGTCCACAAGAAAATAGTGTAACTTTCATTTAGTTTGGTTTGTTCTGCTTTCTTTTACCTTATCATGCAGCAGGAATCAGCAGGAATCACATTCATGGCTTTGCAGTATATTTGCAATAAATGGCTCATGTTATTTTCAAATGTCTCATTGTGACTTTGGCATTTAATCACCTGCAAAACGCATTTATTGCTTTGTTGAGTCCAAAGACATGGACCTCATCCTGGGTTACTCTATGGAGTTTTAACATTTTCTCTGAGGGTTTTTGCTTTTTTCCCTCTATTGGAAATGTTTATTTTACTTCCCAGAAACGACTGTGGAAGATCTCACTCACAGTCCTATTTTAAGCTACTCACTATTATTATTTCTTCTGCAAGTTGTGTCCTTCCCCCTCCCACAGTCTGACTGTCTGTTTTTATGCTGTACCATGCTATTTTGGTTACTATATCTTTATAGTGTAATTTGAAGTCAGGGAGTGTAATGCCTCCAGCTTTATTTCTTTTGCTTAGGATTACTTTGGCTGTTTGAGGTCTTTTGATGTTCCATGTGAATATTAGGATTGTTTTTTCTATTTTTGTGAAGAATGTCATTGGTATTTTGATGAGGATTACATTGAAGCTGTAGATCTCTTTGGGTAGTATGGACATGTCCACAATGCTAATTCTTCCCACCCAAGAGCATGGACTGTCTTTCCATCTTTTTGTGTCCTCGTTAATTTCTTTCAGCAGTGATTTGTAGTTCTTGTAGAGATCTTTCACCTCCCTAGTTCAATTGATTCCTAGGTAATTTTCTGTCCTGAAACTTTCTTGAAATTGTTTATCCACTCTAAGAGTTCTTTTGTAGTCTATAGGTTTCTCTATGTAAGGATCATGTCATCTGCAAACAGGGACAGTTTGACTTTATCTTTTCTAGACTGGATGCACTTTATTTCTTTCTCTTTCTTCACTGCTCTGGCTAGTACTTCCAATACTGTGTTAAGTAGGAGCAGTGACAGTAGGCATCCTTGAAACAGAACAAGCAGCACAGACATTAATTGGATGAAGAAAATACAGTATGACAAGCAAACTACTATCACGTAAGAGAATTTTCTTTTCTTTCAGGATTAGAAGACTTGTGAATAATGAGAGGAGTGACAATTACTCACATTTTCAGTTCTGTGTGCTGGGAACTGTGATTCACTGCATTTAACCCTCATAACAACCTTGATGGTAAGTAAGGACTGTGTTGTCTCCATTTGAGAGGTGGGGATGCCATAGTGAGCAAGGTTTAGTAACAGCCATGAAGAGGTTAACATCAAACAGGTCAAGGCAGAGCTGAGAGGACACCAGATTCACTCTACACCCATTGCTGAAGAGAGAGCATCTGTCACAAGAGACCACAGGTGTGTGTGCCTGTGAGAGTGTGTACTTGTATGCATGCATATGTGTGTGCACGTGTGGGCACAGTGTTACATTTATTGTGTAAATTTGTGTAAACTCTCCACAGTGCTATTTATATTCTCTTCAACTAATTTATATTCTAAAGCTGTCAGTTAAAAGAAAGATACTTCTTCCAGTACTGAAAGCCATGCATTTCCAAACTAATTTATGGATGTCACTAGAAGATTGCATTCTTGGAGACTTCTCCACAATTTTCATCTTGATAGGAATAGGAACTAAAGTAATGACTGAAAAGGGAATAATCTTGCTTTGGATATTTCAAAATAAAACACGTAATTATTGTTCTGGGTGAGAGCCTTAAGCTATATGCTGAGAATACCAGGAACTTAATCAAAATGGTCTTTGTCCACACAGTGCTCACAGATCAGTAATGTACATGCTTTATATAAAGATTTTGCAGCCACATAAGGAAAAGATATTCTGACTGTGACCATCTGCATCTATACATATGCTCATCCCATAAGCTGTCCTAATGAATGTGTTGATGTCTTAATAACGTAATAGACATTTTAAGGATAAAAACAAATAGAAGTATATTGTTTAATCATCTTTATTTTATAAGTTAGAAAATGTAGAAAGACCTAGAGGCCAGCCAAGTTCATTTTATCTTACAGACAAAATCATAAATAAAAGCTAAAGTACACCACACACACACACACACACACACACACACTTCCATACACATCATTCAACTAATCCTAATATAAGGAAAGTTGGAAAGGAAAACCCCCAAACCCAGAGCTAGATGAGATACAAACTGAGCTAATTAGAAGAATAAACAAGGTCCTGTGCATTAGTGATTAGTGTCAATTCCTCCTTCTGGCCACAGCATTATGCAGCACTAATCATTCTTTGCAAGGATAATTCCTCACACTTATTCAGTGAATGGAAGTAATATATAAAAACACTAGCAAACAGGAAAGGGGATTCTTGGCAATGTGTAAATTTAAAAGGCCATAACTAGAACAAAGAGCCTGTCCCACATAGTAAAGAAAAGGCTTTGAATAATGTACATGATGCTGCTTTGAAAGTTAGGAAGAAGTGTCATGCAGGCAGCAGAAGGCAGTACTTAAAATACATTATCTGTCTAGTGGGACCGACTAACGAGTGAGAAGGAATTCCTTACTTTGCAAGAGTGACAATCACATACAATATAGTAAAAATCTTGAACAACAGGAATGTTTATCTAAGGGAATTATTAAAATTATAATAAAAGAAAGAGTCACAAGAGAGTCAACCCAATCTCACAGATTCTAAAATCTACAGTAGAATTTCTGTGATCTGGAACTTAGCTTCAGCCTTTCCAAAAACACTAGATGTAAAATGCCAGCAAGGAAGCAAAGACAACACATCAGCAATGAATAAACCACTTGAGAATAAAAAGTCTGGGGTAAGGGGTGGATGGCAGGAAGTGAAGATCTTCTGGACAGCAACCAACTCGGAAGATCTACTCTATTCAGAAGGGAAGAAATCTCCGGTTGGATCTTGATGTCTCTCAAGGCTTCATTTTTTTCTTATCCTAAAACAGCAAACTTTAAAGATAGATGAATTATAAAAAATAAAAATATATGTAAGAATAGGGAGTACAGTGTCCGATAGCAACTGAGGTGAACTTGCGGGCCCTGGGGTACCTGGATGGTCCAGATACAGGCCCACGCTGCCCAGCAGGACTTCCACAGTGATGGAAATGTCTGTTCTGTACACCGTGGCAGCCAACATCCCCACGGCGACTGAAGTGTGGCTAGTGTCACGAGGAGCTGGGTTGTCAACTTTAATTTTAATTTAAAATTTAAATAGCCATATGGAGCTAGTGGCTACTGTGTTTGACATTACAGATACAGACTCATCTTACTACATTTAAAAAACTTTTAAACACAAATGTCGTAATTATTCACTTAATTAGCATTTTCATAAGCCTGTCACATACCAAGTACTCTACAAAGCACTTGACTTCCAATATTCTGGCTGCTGTTATAGGACAGAACTGGAAACTTATTCCAGATAACCCACTTTTCTGCCCAGTGAGAAAACACTAATAACATGAGTGGGCTTAATATTCTTCAAGTTTCTCCTGTATATTCTGCCTGTATAGATCAGAGTCCCCAGAACATCCAGGCTACTGAAAGACAAATACATGGTATTGTCATGAATTACTTTTACAAAGATAGATAGGAAATAGAAAAAAAAAATCTGCAGAGCTGTCTTGACCCAAATTTAAGGAGAAATTTATGGTTATCCAAATAATGTACATATAGTCATTGAGAAGTACTAACTATTCGTGCATGTTAGAATTAGAAAATGCAATGGCCATTAAACCTCAGTTCTTCCCTACTTGCAAATAGTCATTTTCATATTTTCTGTGTGTATAGTGCAATTTATTTATTCTTTCTTTCTCTCTCTCTTTCCTTCTTTCTCTCTCTGTCTCCCTCTTTCCCTCCTTCCCTTCCTTTTTTCTTTCTTTTCTTTCGGGTGGTGGGGGAGGGTGTCTGTCTGGCTTCACATGCAAGTGTCATACTGGCTTATGTTTTGGAGGTGGTAAAATCATGCATGTGGTCATTTCTTAAAAATTTTGGATGCACTCAAAAATTTATTTTTGTTTTCAGGAAACAACATTAAAAAATAACATCCAGAGGCAGTCTGCGCCTATGAGAACGGTTTCAGGTTTCCCACACTGGCCTTTCTGTGTTACTGTTAGCAATGATCTACTGCAAGTACCAGCTGCAAAGGGGACCAGCAGCCTACATGCTCCTGTCCCCAGCACACAGGGTCACAAGTGATTTGGCAAAGTGAACTTTTCACCATGAATGTGACTCTTGGAAGTCAGGTGTGGCTTCCTCACTCTTGGTCCCCAAGGGCCTCAGAGCCACTTTGGGGCATCGCAAGGTGGTTGGAGAGAGCATTTTCATAGTGCACATCCTGCCAGGTGGGCTCTGCTTGGGGGCTTCTTGATCAAGCCCTGGACCCCTTCCTTCTGCCTTCCATCAACTAACCGTGTCACCCTTTCTCAGCCACCAGAGCTAAAGGCTTAGTGATGTGCAGATTTAACTGACATCGAATATATTCCACAGAAACTTTCTTATAGGTGTGGGAGTGAAATAGGTGATAGGGGAAACAGTTTTATGAATAACTAGGTCAGGTTTAGGAGCAGAATTAGAATCAGTTTCTGCGTCAGCCTCAGGATTAAAGGTTGGAGAGAGACTCCCTCAAAACAGCACATCGCTGATTTTGATCATTTATTTTCAGGGCTTGCAAAAAATAAAACTCCTATAAAGCAAGCACTTGTTGAAACTAGTATCAAAACTGTCAGCAGCAACAGTCACAGCAACAGGATTTATGTCATTTAGAAGAAAATTCACTGAAATATTTTAGAAATTCTGATCATGGTGGCTCTATACTTACCGCAATAAGATTTGTGTGGTATATAAAATAATGTTATATGCTCAAATCACAAGGAGAGAACAGAACTGTGGTTACTGGAGGTGGGAAAGAGGGAGGGGATTAGAGAGAAACTGGTTAATGGACACAAAGAATAATTATGTTTTGTAATAATGAATATGCTCACTATCTTGATTTGATCATCACGTATTACACACAATACAGATAGTCAACTCTATACCCCACAAACATGTATAATTAATTATGTTTCAATAAAAGAAGAAAGTAAATAGAATTAAATGTTCAATTCCCCACTGCACAAGCTATGTTTCAAGTACTCCAGAGCCATACATATCTTGGAGCTATCACATAGGCTAGTTTCAAATATAGAATTTTGCCATTTCGGAATGTTTTATTAGGTGGCACTTGAGGTGTGGTTGGTCACATCTTTCTCCTTAACTTCATCTTATACAACATCAACTCCAAGGCCATTTTACCCACCGTTTATCTATGGAAAGAGATTGGGCATAGGATATAAAAACAAAGAAATGACTATTTACACATTTTGCCTTTTCTTTGCTCTTGCTGGTAAATATTGTTGGTAACAACATGGATAAATGTAGAATTCACAATATAATATATGCTATGATTACAATTATATTAAAACAGATTAGCTATGGACAGGGACTGAAGTCAAACACACACACAAAAATAAAGTAATAAATTTGTTGGGTTGGGAGGACTATGAAAGTTTTCAATTGATTTTTAGTATAGCTATTAAAACGATTGGGTTTCAAAAATAAATAAAATACAAAAATAATGTGATAAAGTGAAAAAATATACCAATAATCAATTAAAAACAGTACTTTAATTGATCTTTTATGTATAAATAGATACCTTGTGGTTTTGTGTTGCCTAGGGCCTGGCCCAAAGTGAGCATACACGTATTTGTTGAATGAATAGGCTGTAGTTTTTATTAATTATTTTAACCAAATATGATTGACTGTTTTAGTCACTGGCCTTCATAGACACATCTTCCTTCTTTTGCAACTTTTTAATTCATAAAAACATTGTTTCTTCATGTTTTAACACCTCTGACTGTATGAAACCAAAATAGGAATTAAGACCAATTTGTTCTCTATTTCTAATATCATTGATGTATTCTTCCTAAAACAATTACGTGAGATATATAAGACAGGTATAACGAGCTCCATTAGCCAGACAAGACGTAAAGACATTTAGTGATTTCCTGAAGGCACATAACTTATCGGTGGCAAATAAATGGGTTGTGATCCGTATCTCTGGTCTCTTGCCCAGTGCTGATGCATCATAGTGGAGTGGAGTCTGCTCCAGCAAACTCTGCCAGCTGAGACGGGAAGGTCCACTTCTTAACTCCCGCCCTTTGTCCATGATGAAAACTCAATGCATTCTACATCCCAAAGATTTACATGCTAATTGTTCTTCAAAGGAGCACAGAATCATCTCACCTTCTCCAAATGCTTATCTTTATAAATCACACTTACATATTATTTAGAGTTGCCTAATGGCCTCTGTTGATAAGATCAATTGTCATGATTAGATTTCAGGATACAAACTAATCCTGCATTTTCTAAAACTTATGGCATGCATCTGCCTCTAATATGTCTAGATAACACTAGAGGTGTACTGGAGGGCTGCAGCTTTACCTGGGCTGACAGGTGCATTTAATTCCACAGCTAGTGGCAGGAATCACAACTTACTTCATTCATACATTTCAGTCCTGGATGAAAGAGAGGGACACATTTCTTACCCGCATTAGAGTGAGAGTGAAATTTACATTTGCATGGCTGGTAATACTTCCACACTATTAATGTTGTTATTACAAAACTATTTTTCCGAATGTATGTCTATCCCGTGTGGTAAAATGGAATATAGTTTAAGAGGGACATTTGATTTTTCTAGCACTAACTGATACAGTCAGCCAGCCGCCATAGCCATTTGAGCGTGTGGTAAGTCTGGCGGTCTCCCAGGGAAAAAGCCAAGTTGATCGCAATACTCCAAGTGTCCCCTCTGCCTCCTCCAGGCCGTCACAGCGGCCCCCCATCTCTGAACACAAGAGTCCCTGGCTGGTCCTCGGGTCCTCCCAGGATAGGAAGCTCCATCCACAGCGCCTGCTCCCACCTGGCGGTGCCAATAACACCGTCTAGCAGGAAGCAGGACCCTCTTCCCATGCTGGGTAACAGACCATTATGTGCTTGGATGTAATTTTGTTATCCATACCCTGCCTGTCTTCAGAATAAACTCAGGGTGGTTTGGTTTTTAATTCGTCAAACATTACTGCTCAGAGCTTTTAAACTCTATGGCGTTCTTGGTAAACAACCCAGGATGTTTTATTTGATTGTTTGGTGTTCATTTTAAAAAATCTTTAGAGTACCAGTCTTGTTCTGTAGGAATCTTGAAAATCACAGCCCCTGGAATGGTACTTATTTGTAAGGTTGGAAGAGGACTTTAACTTTGGGGAAACTTGACAGGATGGAAGCTAAAAACCCACTACACTTTGAGATTCTTCATATTTCTCTGCCACCTGAATATCCCCTAGGGGACAGAATTATTAGTAACATTATTTGACTGACTGACCCTAACCTCATGGGGAGGACCTGGCCAGGCAGCGAGTGAATTGCAAGGAGGCTAAGAAATGGGGTTGGTGTCCCCCGAGCCCATGCGGAGGACGGGGCACTGCTATTGGGTGGTCTCCCCCTGGGGAAGGGGTTTATCATCTCCTGGGGCCCCTTTGATGGTGCCCCCTCACTAAGTGCTGTTCAGCCCTGCACACTCCCTGGTCTGTGAACTGCATAGCTCAGGAATCATGCAAGCTTGGTGATAATATTTTAAAAATTAGTCACAAGTCTCTTGATTTAAGGATGTTTTCTGTTACAATCTCAAGACCCAAGTTAGGTTGTATGCTGATAAACAGAGTCACAAGGCTGTCATATGTGCTGGATTAACAGCCAAAAATAGTCGGAAGGAAATATGAAGAAAAAAACGTAGAACAATATTTCCCTTTTATATCTGGGACTGTTCATTTTATTGATATACGGGCCAAACAGTGATACCAAAATTATGAGAATCTAGTCAAACTGCCAGGAGGTTTGACAATGATAACTGTGGTGTGATATGGTCTGTAAGAAATGGGATTTAAAAAAATAATTTTTAGATCTGCCATTTCTTTGTTATTCCCCAATAACTGCTTCAGTGATAGAAATCAAATAAATTTTCACTTATTTTTAGGATAAAAGGTATCTTTATATTTTACGTGTGCTTCTAGAAAAAAAAAATATATATATATATATCAGTAGTTCTTAGAGGAGATTTCACTCCCCCAGCGGGTATGTGGCCAGGTTTGGTGACACTGTTGGTTGTCACAGCTGGGAAAGGGGATGCTCCTGGCATCAGATCGGCTGAGGCCAGGATGCTGCTGAGCATCCTACTACACAGATGAACACACAACAAAGAACCATCTACCCCAAATGATGTCAGTAGTGCTGGGGCTGAAAAAACCTGATGTGCGCATGCGTGTGTGTGTGTATCTGTACACACAGATATACATATATTATATATATATATACACATACATTTAGCACATATATAATCATATGTATGGGGGAGGGAAAAAGATTGGAAGCTCCATTTAATTGTCTTTAGATCTACACACAAGTGCTAAATGTTATTTCCTGCATAACCAAAACATCCATGTGTTCCAAAACAGCAGGAAGTAAGAGAAAATAAGAATTAAAATATACAAGGTTTTTGTTTCTTTCTTCCTTAGACAAAAGCCCAGAAAAGAATACGTAAGGAAATAATAGAAAGGAGCACAGGATCAGAACCTCGGGGTCCTCAGCCGCTCCCTCTCTTCCAACTGTTAGGGACTCGCACCTTCTCAGCCTCGGATGCTGCACTTTTAAAATGAGGCAAATAATGAGCATCAGATTGAAAAAAGTGTGGGAATTCACTTTCTAAACCCAAATGTGATTTAGAAACAAAATATTTGGATAATTAGGAAGTGACAGAAGCTCAGGAAAGGGTTTAATAGAAAATCAGAAGACAAATAATTTTACCAGAGAGTAAAACAATCTCAGATATATATTTTTTTCCAGAACTGTTTCTTAAATAAACTTTGCTTTGAGGTAATCCCATTTGTCTATTTTTGCTTTTGTTGCCCATGCTTTTGAGACTTATCCAAAAAATCCTTGCTGTAACCAATGTCATGAAACGTTCCCCCTATGTTTTTTCTTAGTAGTTTCATAGTTTTAGCTCTTACGGCTATGTTTTTAATTCAAGTTGATTTTTGTAAGTGATGAAAGATAGGGGTCTAGTTTCACTCTTCTGCATATGGATATCCAGTTTTCCCAGCACTTTTTACCAAGGAGACTATCTGTTCCCCACTGTGTATTCTTGACACATTTGTTGAAAATTAGTTGGCTCTAGATGTATGTATTCACAGAAATTATCAACAGAGTAAAGAGGCAAACTACAGAATGGGAAAAAATATTCACAAACTATGCATCTGACAGGAGGTTAATATCCAGAGTATGCAAGAAACTCAATAACAAAAAACCAAATAATCTGATTTAAAAATGAGCAAAGGATCTGAATTTTTCAAAAGAAGACATACAAATTCCCAGAAGGTGTATAAAAAAATTCTCAACATCACTAATCACCAGGGAAATGCTAATCAAGACCACAGTGGAATGGGGATTATCAAATAGACACTGAAACAAACTTTTTTATTTTTTGCTTTCTCAGAAGTAGTAACTTTATTTATTTATTTGTTTGTTTGTTTGTTTTTCTAAAGATGACTGGTAAGGCGATCTTAACCCTTGACTTGGTGTTGTCAGCACCACGCTCTCCCAAGTGAGCTAACCGGCCATCCCTATATAGGGATCCAAACCCATGGCCTTGGTGTTATCAGCACCACACTCTCCCAAGTGAGCCATGGGCTGGCTCTTATTTTGTTTATTTATTTATTATTTATTTATTAAGAATATTCATGAGATACAAAGCTAATTGTCCCCCCTCCTACCCCTGATGTGAGGGCCAGATTCATACTGGGGGCTCACCCATTACCAAAAATTACCTTTGTACACTTTGTCCCCTCCCTATTATCCCCCAACCTTCCTCCCCCACCCTCCTCCCCTCTACTCTTATTTGTAGCCCTAAGAATATTCCCTCCCTCTGTTAGACCGTGGCACTACTGTGGTCTGCATTTCCTTCCTTCTTCCTCTCTTAGTTCCCACATATGAGTGAGTACATGTGGTATTTATCTCTCTGTGCTTTGCTTGTTTCACTGAACATGTTTCTCCAGGTTCATCCATGTTGCAGCAAATGAGAGTATTTCATTCTTTTTTTTTATGGCCTAGTAGTATTTCATAGCAAAAATCAGTAGCATTTATATACTCAAATAACGAATTAACAGAAAGAGAAATAAAGAAAGTAAGCCTATTTACAATTGTCACCAAACAAATACGATACCTAGGGATCAATTTAACCAAGGAGGTGAAAGACCTCTACAATGAAAATTACAAACCACTTCTGAAAGAAATTAAAGAAGACACAAAAAGATGGAAAAATATTCCATGCTCTTGGATTGGAAGAATTAACATTGTGAAAATGTCTATACTACCCAAAGTGATCTACATTTTCAATGCAATCTCCGTCAAAATACCAATGACATTCTTCACAGAAATGGAAAAACAATTTTATCTTTCATATGGAAAAACAAAAGACCCCAAATAGCCAAAGAAATCCTGAGCAAAAAACAAAAACAAAAAAACAAAAACAAAGCCAGAGGCATAACTCTGTCTGACTTCAAATTATACTGCAAAGCTGTTATAACCAAGATAGCATGGTACTGTTATAAAAATAGACATTCAGACCAGTGGAGTAGAATAGAGAACTCAGAAATCACTTCTCAGTCTTATAGCCATTCGATATTAGACAAAGGCAACAAAAATCTACATTGGGGAAAAGATTGCCTCTTCAACAGGTGGTGCTGGGAAAACTGGATGTCCATATGCAGAAGAATGCAACTAGATATGCATCTCTCACCATACACTAAAATCAACCCCAAATGGATTAAAGACCTAGCTATAAGACCCGATACTGTAAAATTACTAAGGGTAAATATAGGTGAAACACTTCAGCAGTTAGGTCTGGGCACAGGCTTTATGAACATGAGCCTGAAACAGACATTTAAAAAGTGAATCAGATAAAAATAAATGTGCATAGAAGTTCTAATATTTTTTCCCTGTATTTCAATGAACCATTTCATGCAGACTTGGGGTAAGTGCACCTCACTTTTGAGATCCTTAAGCTAATGGGAGTCCTGAGGTGCTTTAAGGAACAGCTAGAAAGGGAATGCCGTTGTCCTTCACTTTTGTTAAATTTTGGTTTTAATCGACAAATAGCAATTACATATATTTAAGGGTACAGTGTGATGTCTTGATACATATATATTTATTGTGTAATGATCAAATTGGTATTTAGCATATTGATGACTCAGAAATTTATCATTTCTATGTGGTAAGAAGATCCAACATCCACTCTTCTAGCTACTTTTAAACATATAATGCAATATTGTTAACCATAGCCACCCCACTGTGTGGTAGGACACCAGAACTTACTCCTCTCTAACTGTCACTTTGTACCCATTGACCAACCATTCCCCACCCCACCTCCCTATCCCTCCCAGCCTCTGGTAACCACTATTCTAGTCTTTACTTCTATGAGACCAACTTTTTTAGATTCCACATATGAGTGACATCATGCAGTATTTGTCTTTATGTGTTTGGCTTATTTCATGTAACAAAAATACAGTGTGTATTCCAAAACAGCTAGAAGTGAGGCTTTCCAATGTTCTTACCACAAAGAAATGATAAATGTCTGAGGTGATAGATATGTTAGGATTGTTTCTGATGATCAATCAGAAGAGCAACAGATATAAGAAAAATCTTTAATTTTTCCAATTTGCCAATCCCTTGAGTCTGCTGCTCCACCTAGGTCTGGATAATACCTACAATCAGAACATTGACTTTGGGGTCATTTTGAAAATTCCACAAAAATAGGGCAATTTTACCACAGTTCATAAACACCGAGGGTTCCTTAAATTGACATCAATATCCAACTGTTTGACCAACTGAATTTTTTCTTTTTCTGCTTTGAACCAGAAAGTTATGTGGTCTGTTAAAATCTCGTCATTTTTCCATGAATGTCAGGAACAGCCATTCAAAGTATTTGCTTTCTCTTAAAATGTGATTTGTGGCTGTCTCTTTACCGCATACCTCAGTGAGATCAAATATCCCTTATTTAGACAAATATGCTAGCCTGGACTATGATTTTAACAAGCACCGAAGACAGATCATCCTAAACTGCTATTCAAGATTTGAAACAGCACACATAAGCAAAATATACCTGACCAAAGTAAAAGTGAGAGGTGACACATACATATCTGATAGAGGACACGTTAGTTTACCAATAACGAAAACTGTAGTTTAATGCATCATATCGCACAGGGTCTGCACTGGCATGAACTTTTCAATACCCAGGTGGTGGTAAGAAATAAACAATCTGGACATTTAAAAGGTGGTAGTGGACATTTCTTACTTCAGTAGATATTTTTTCCTTACAGCCTGGGAATAGGAAAGCTTATCATTTACTTAACTGAGGTTGTACTTCGGTGGGTGGCAGGTCATGAGTTCTCTAACACGTTGTATTTATAATATAAACCTAGTAATTTATTCCCTGAGATAGCTTTGTAACTGTAGGATATGGGAAGGAAAATGACTGATTTCTATAGGTTTGGAACAAATAAAATGAGAACACTTCTCATGGCATTCAAAAAAGCTAAAATTCCAGTGAACCATCACATAAAACCCCTCCTAAAATGGATGATCTTTACTTGGAAAGATAAAACATAATTTGTTTTTTTTTATGAAATTGTTTTTCTCCTTCTGTTGGGTCTCTTTTCATAGGTCCGTGAAGGACTTTCCAGTAAGTATAGAATATCAATTATTTATCAATATTGCAGAACAATCTGCCCTTTAGAGCATCTTTTGCTTGTAGACAGAGAAGACGTTTGCTTAGGTGGTTTTATTGAAGAGATTCTGGAAAGGGTTTACTCTATCTGATGATACTGTGTCATTGTTTATGCCTGAAAATCCATAGCTGGAAATATTTAATCCAGTAAATTGCTAGGAAATGGCACACACTGCCCCTTGGAATAAGACCCTACTTCTCCTCTCTCCCTAGCAACTGCCAGGACTAACAAGGACTCTCTGTGATAGCCCACAGGAGAGAACTGGAATCTCAGGCTGCAAAGCTTTTGTCAGGATGACACATTAAACTACTCTTTCTAATGAGCATATCAGTGGCTAATCTGACAACAGTGCAGGGGCTCCTGAAGGGGTCTGCTGTACTCTGCTGCAGAAGGTGGTTTCCAGGAGTCTCCTGTTTTATCCTAATATTTCTGACAAACTTGTATCCTAATATATAATTCAACTTTTTAAGTATTAAAAAGTGTATCTTCCCCAAAGCCTTCAGTAAATCTATTACTTAGAGGGAGAAAGCATCTTTCTTTCTTCCCCAGAGTTACAGTTTTTCAGGTAGAATACTGTTACACCTTGATTTTCCAAAATGATCATGATTAAACCAAAGTATATAAATACACAGATGCTAAGTGAACACGTACACACAATCTTCAACAAATGAAATAAAATCCCTACGTGGCTAATGGAAGCGGAAGGGGATCTTAATTTCCTACATGTTCTGTTCTAAAAGGCAAGCCCCAGTACACTCATTTTATGATGAATTTTACTTGATCTGACTTGAATGGGCATTTTTCTTCTGAATGAAGACTTTGGCAACCGCTGAGTCAGCATTTCATGTGATTAACTGAATGCCACTTAGCAGACAGTGGGTACAGAATAACAAGGTCTGGCAACCACGGTGCTAATTCAAACCCGAAATCCATTTTGGAGGGAAGTCACACAGGCGTGAGAATCAGCAGGTAGAGCAATCATCAGCAGCCCATCTGCTTCCTAATTATGCCATAATTAGATCAGGGATAATTACTTTGATTTCTATTATTGTTGCTCAGAATACCTTAGAATCTTAGAATATAATGTTATAAGGGAATTTAAAGTTCATCACTTTTAATATCCCTATTCAGAGGAGGTAAGAGAGGCCAGACAGTTTAAGTGACCTGTACAGGATAAAAATCAGACAGATAGTTATTAATGATATTCAAATTTATTATATCATTAGATAATGGATATACTTAATCAGGTTCTGATATTCTGTGTGCAGAATATACACAGGTGCCCATGCATTGGCCTGCAGGGAAAGGATGTCCACAATTTTCTGTTTCTCCTGCACCTCTGTTGCTATCACATGCACTGTCCATTTCATCACATTGTTCTCTGTGTACTTATTTTTGTTTCAATTCCCGTCTGCCACCCCTGCACCATGGGCTCCTTTGATGGTACTGTCCCTCTTTCATCTCTTATTCTGCATGATCTCCGCACAGAGCCTGAATCAAATAGGAACTGAAGAAAAATGTGTCCAGCGAATATTGAATGCCCTTGTGCCTAAGGCCAGTGGGCCAGTCCTCTGTCCAGAATTCTGCCACATGCTTCTTTATCCTTGTTCTTTCGAGGAGACACAAATCCCTGGCATAACCCCAATAGACACATGTGCTCACAAAATTACAGCACGGTCCATTTCTGATGCACACACGCACACTGCACTTTACAGCCCCGTGGCAATATCAGCTCTCGGTCAGAGTCCACCATCTAGGGTAGCCCTCTCTGTCACCCCATGGAACTGTGTTCCCATGGGGGGCAGCTGTGGTGGCCTCTCCCATATGGCCCTGGTCCACTAAACTGTCAAAGATAGCAATGCTCAAACAAAAATAGTATGCAGCAGTGTGTCTCCTTCTTCTAATTAATAAAAGGTGCCTAAGGTTGTCCAAATTCAGTCTGTTTTCCCTAGGAATAAGTAGGACGGGAATGTCAGGAATTCTAGAGATGCTAACTTCTAAGAAATACCACATGACAGATCTCAAGAGAATCTTGATGAAGAAACTACAGGGCAGAATTTGGGAATCAAAAGTGAAATGATTCAGATTCAGAGACAGACACATAATGATTAGGTCATGAGGTAGAAGACTCCCACAGCGCTGAAGGTCGCTGCTCCCTGATCCCTGGGCCGCACCTTCCAGGTGGGAGAAGGATGCAGACAGGAGATTGCTCTTCCTAGCAGAGACTCTGGGCACTCCTGGGGCAGATGGCATTTTCCAGCTTGGGTCTCAGACTTTATTTAGGGCTTTATTTCAAAGACAGCCACATACCATTTTCTCTGTGAGGTCCTCCCATGAGGCTGAGAAATACAATAATTTTTGCAAATATGTCAGTCACTCGGACTGAATTTTAAGAGGCTGTTAGCAGAGGGTGGTTAAAGCCATGTCTAAACGAAGAGGGGAACTTTTGTTCTTCCTGGATGGGTTCTGCCCGGCTTGTCCAGTAGAGTTAGCCTGAACCCACTATCCATAACCCTCTCCTTCCTCAATAAAAATGCTGAAAGGAGCATTTTTTTTTTCATGATTAACCACAGTGTCCAAATAAGTTTAGTTTCAGGATATGTTTTCTTAGACTCATCTGTAAGAAGAATAAGAAATTTAAATTATAAACTTAGATGTTTAGGTAATATTCTCTGTCCATTTTGCATAGAAAAAGTTGACCCGAGTGTTCTATTTGTAGGGAAACTCTTTTTTGGGGGGAGTAATATTTAGGTGGGGAGGGGTGATATTGTCATGGAGTTTGTCATCTATAGGAAATAGTTTCACAGGGGCTACTGTGAAAGTTCAGTCTAAGCTAAATAGTAAGTGGTGGCTACCGCAGAAATATTTGTTCAGGGTACATCTGACTGAAGATCGTTCCAGTGAGTCAGTTTTCATGCTTGTTATTCCAACTTTCTCTTTCACATCTAATTAGTTTCACTCAAACATTAATATCAATCTTAGCCAGTGGGCAAACACAATTTGATGCAGTTTAGACCTTGACTATTGAACATGTATTAATTTTTCAAATGTTAAGCTTTCGGTGGTTATTAGGATTCGATTCATTAAGCTGACAGCCAGCTTGATAGCCTTTCTAGATTGAATGGACAAAAGGCGCATGCACATATTGAGGGAGGAAAGTGGAGATGTCAGGATGGTTATGGAGAAGAGCCCAGCTGTTAATAGCTTCAACACATTCATCCAGAGTTTTAGTTTTAGTTTTTACGTTTTGGCGGCTGGTTGGTGCGGAGATCCAAACCCTTGATCTTAGCGATTTTTAGCACCAAATTAAACTTGCTCTGGAATTTGCTAAGAGCCTTGGTGAGGCTGAAACACAAATCAGACAGAGGGATGCCAAGCAGGCTGGGTGGGAACAGGAGGTAGCACTTTTGAGCTGCAGGGAGTGCAGACAGAAGAAGGGACCGTAACTCTCACTGGGGACAGGTGGGGCTCACTCCGCGAAAGCAGTGAAGGCTAGCGGCTTCCCAGGAGTGATTCAGCCACCCACGAGGCTACTGCGAAGTACCTGAGATACACACACACACACACACACACACACACACACACACACACACACACACACACACACACACACACGTGTACACACACCCACACATCCTAAAGATACCCCAAGAGGAAATACCTTTAAGTTGAAAAGCAAGATGTTTTTGAGCAAAAAATAAAAAGTAAATACATACTTTATTTTTGCCCATGTAATTTCTTTCTAATTAATATCATTAGTAATTTTAAGATACCAGACTTCCAGAAGTCACAGCACACATGCATTGGTCATGCTGCTGCTGTAGGAATCCTGGCGCTCAGTAGGTGTTTCCAGGAAAGGCATTCATGGACTGAGAGTCCCAATCCCAATCATTTTTGTTTTGTGCAGCCCACGGCTCCACGTGAACAGTCATCAATCACTTACTGAAATGGATAATGACGGGCTTTCTCTTTTACTCACCTCATAGCAAGGATGTCAGAGCAGGGATGGGGAGGAGCAGGTGGAGACACGCGGAGCCTCCTGTCCTCTACCATCTCGTCTCAATGCCCAGAGCCTGCTGCCGCACGAGGACTGAGCAGGAACCTGGGCAGAAGTCTCTGCGAAAGTTCCTTTGCACCGCGTTCTGTAGCGTGAGCATCTCAGATTCCCATCAGTCGCCTGGTTCAGCTGCTCCGTCCTCGGACTACCCACTCCCTGCCGGCGGCCCGTCATCCTTCATTACTGGGAGAAATTACAAGTATTGTGTAAACAATTACAAGTATTGTACAAACAATGAACATGCTGGTTTGGCCCATCTATGTGTAAGAAAAGCATGTGGGGTTTTATGGAAATGAGTTACAGCTTGGAGCTCCTGGCACAATCACAAATATCTTCGGCACAAAATGCTCAGTTTATGTATCTCTTCTGTCCTAAATGTGCAACTCACTAGTAGAGTTTGCATTTCGTTTTCTGAAGATCTGCCAACTGGTGACATCAGTGAAATTGTTTTCACCAAAGTGTGCTGCATACAAAGAAATGGTTATGGTTATTTTAATAGTAGTTTTGCAGCTCATTGCAGATCATTCCTATATCAGAACGTTAAGGACTATACTAATTATCACTGCACGAGCAACTCTAAATCCATTGACAATTTCATCTCTGACTCCTAATAAAATATAGATCTCTCTGATTGTCCTTCCCATTGGTTAGGTGTGGTGGTGGTTGTTCTGGGGGAAATAATCTAATCCAAAGGGCTTGGAGCTTCCTTGCCAGATGAGCAGAGACAAATAGCCCCCTGAAGCTCCCCAGGTTCTGATGGTGTGTAGTGAGATAATATATACAATATTGCTTTCCAAACGTAAAGTGCTAAATAAGTGTGAATTGGGTATTATTTGCCGTCCCATCATACTGCATAGCGTCCAATGGAGAGGATGATGCTGACTACTCAGGGAGCTGAGTAGCTATTGAGTTGGATATTGTACTACTGGCCACATGGAGCAGTCCATACTGTACAATCTCTTTATGTATCAAAATAGAAAATTATGATGGGAAACTAGAAAATACATAGGCCTCCTTATAAACTCAGAGGCAGCTACTGAATAAAATTGTTTTGGATTTTTAGTGAAGTAGTTTTCTTTTTGTTCTTTCTTTTTCATATTTTCCTTTAAAAAATTCCAAGTGTAGTGGATTGAATTATGTCCCCCAAAACTCACTGAAGTTTGAATTGTGTTCCCCAAGTTTTATGTATTAGAAACTTGGCCTCCACAGTGACTATTAAGAGAGTGGGAAATCCTGTTATGGTAATTGAAAGGTGGAGCCTTGAAGAGGTGATTGGATTGTAGGACCATGCAGTAGTGAATGGATTAATAGTGGTGGTCAGGGGTGTGGTTCTGAGAGTTCTAAAAGAGGAGAGTCTGCCTCTCTCTGCTCTCTCTGCTTCCACCATCTAGCAATGTGAGGTGTCACTGTTGCCACCGCCAGATATGCTCCTTAGACTTTGGACTTCTGAGCCTCCAAAACCATAAGCAATAAATTTAGTTTTCTTTATAAATCACCCAATTCCAGGTTTTTTGTTCTAAGTAACAGAAACAGAATAATACATCATGTTACGGTCTTCTATTATATTGAAGAAACAAATTGTGAAATGTCAGAAAATAACTTTAATTTTTTTCTTTTTTAAATGAGCATTTTAGTCAGCACCCTGTACAAAAAAAAAAAAGAACAAAAAAACCCCCAGTATATTAAAAATTGCCCACCAGCCCCACAGATTGATTCTCACCTTTGCTAATTTTTCCACCTAGAAGACTAATTAATTAATTAATCACGCATTTGCTCAGCAGATACTGAGGTTCTACTACATGGTTTGACGGAATCATTAGGGCTCAGCCTTAAATACTAGTCCTCAAAGGCTTATCAATTCCCTAAATCTGATTCAAAGAAAAATATATCCCAGAGAAAGGCCCCTCATACTCCTCAGAGCCTGGAAGTCAGCAGCTCCTTTAGAAGAGTAGCCTATTAGAAATAGGAATGTTCACCCTGAAACCATAAAACCTCTTAAAGAAAACATAGGAGAAACACTTCAGGAAATAGGACTGGACACAGACTTCATGAATACGACCCCAAAAGCACGGGCAACCAAAGGAAAAATAAACAAATGGGATTATATCAAACTAAAAAGCTTCTGCACAGCAAAAGAAACAATTAACAGAGTTAAAAGACAACCAACAGAGTGGGAGAAAATATTTGCAAAATATACATCTGACAAAGGATTAATATCCAGAATATATAAGGAACTCAACTTTACAAGAAGAAAACAAGCAACCCAATTAAAAAATGGGCAAAAGAGCTAAGTAGGCATTTCTCTAAGGAAGATATACAAATGGCCAACAGACATATGAAAAAATGCTCAACATCACTCAGCATCCGGGAAATGCAAGTCAAAACCACACTGAGATACCATCTAACCCCAGTTAAGATGGCTAAAATCCAAAAAACTCTGAACGATAAATGCTGGCGAGGTTGCGGAGAAAAAGGAACTCTCATACATTGTTGGTGGGACTGCAAAATGGTGCAGCCTCTATGGAAAATGGTATGGAGGTTCCTCGAACAATTGCAGATAGATCTGCCATATGACCCAGCTATCCCACTGCTGGGAATATACCCAGAGGAATGGAAATCATCAAGTCGAAGGTATACCTTTTCCCCAATGTTCATCGCAGCACTCTTTACAATAGCCAAGAGTTGGAACCAGCCCAAATGTCCATCATCACGGAAAATGTGGTACATCTACACAATGGAATACTACTCAGCTATAAAAACGAATGAAATACTGCCATTTGCAACAACATGGATGGACCTTGAGAGAATTATATTAAGTGAAACAAGTCAGGCACAGAAAGAAAAATACCACATGTTCTCACTTATTGGTGGGAGCTAAAAATTAATATATAAATTCACACACACACACACACACACACACACACACACAAAACGGGGGGGGGGAGAATATATAACAACCACAATTACTTGAAGTTGATATGACAAGCAAACAGAAAGGACATTGTTGGGGGGAGGGGGGGGAGGGAGAAGGGAGGGAGGTTTTGGTGATGGGGAGCAATAATCAGCCACAATGTATATCGACAAAATAAAATAAAAATAAATAAATAAATAAATAAACAAACAAATAAATAAATAAATAAATAAAAGAAGCTTGAACATCAGTAATCACTGTAAAAGGAGAATGTCTTACATAACTTACTGAGACCAATGACCACCAGTGAGAAGCCTCTGTCTTGTACCACAAACCTTATTTGCTGATCTCTGATGGTCTGAGGCAGAGCACAGCCATTTGGCAGAGTCTGGTGTTCAGGAAGAAGGAGGCATGACACTGGGGACATCCACACCCCAGTGGTCAGGCTCTTGGGATTTATGACCCAAGAACAGACCTACATCCAGACTCTGGCAGGAAAGCCTGCTGCCTGTTTCTGGGAAATTCCAAACTTAACTTTGCAGGCCCCAGAGATTTAGATAACTGGTTATTTATTTAAAGTAGTTTCCCCATGTCCATGCTGTGATTGGGACTACAAATATTTAGCCAGACAATGAAATGCTATGCTTAGATCGTATCTAAATACTGTGGAATCCATATTTATTTTAGTGTATTCCTTCAAACTGTAAATAGTGGTACAATAAAAAGTTTTCTTCTTAAAAGAAAAAAATACAATTTATTTTTTTCATAACTTTAAATTAAGTCAACTTTACATTGATAGAAACAATGTGTTATTCAAAACCATAAAGTTATTCTTTATAAAAATATTCCCCTCTTCATTTTCAAGCAATTGATACAAGATACAGGACAATCCCATGTTAATTCCAAGAAATGAGCTGTCTGGTTCCTTAATTTATTTCAATAATTTATGTTTTTCTATATGCTTCTATTACTAAATCATAATTGGTGCCTGCAGATAAGGGGAGTGAACATAAAATAAGCAGTAAACCGTGAAGTTGGCTCATTTTGGTTTTATGTATCTTTTGGAAGAGTAGGATGCACTCCCTAATTTGGGGGAAAGCTCTGGGATATAATCCTAGCAATAGGCACTAGGTGGGCCCTAGTAATGGCATTCTATGATAAATATAGGAGAAAAAGAATATTAAAATCACTGGAAGTAAATTATTCTTAGTTGTTTTAAAACGGATACCACTTACCGATTTCTAGCTTTGTGATAATGTAAAGACAGACTTTCTGTGTCATTGGTCATTTCTTTAGAAATATCTATCTTAAAAAGATCCCCGTATATAATTCCAAGGGTGAGTTTTTTCCTTGATATTTTGTTTTGCATTTATTTTGTAAATTTTTGACATTTATTTTATGTTGTATTTGTACCCCACATTAATTAAAGCATCCACAGTTTAATATGTCTGATGTGAAATAGGACTTCTTTGCCTTCTGGAGCTTCCTCTAACACTTCTACATAAAGAGAAATCTCTACTTTTATAATTTCTGTATATGTGCAGGGTGAAATTATTATTTAGTTCCAATCATCTTTGTACTGGGAGATTTATACATTGTCAAGTTGAATTCCTCCTTCACTCAGAGGGCTGTAGAGTGTATCTGATAGAAGATTTTCAGGAGGCCAGAGAATCAAGTTGAAGAAATTATTAACGTGTTGAGAGACTACCAGCTGCTTTGAGTCAAAACATTGCCACCTTTTCCCCCTTTGGAGATTTCAGGTAAGTTGCTAAACTCCAGGTAAATTGCTAAGGCTGTGCTGTCTATGACTTTTCCTACTAGGAAACATGAATTTAATTAAAGCAAGGATCCACAGGGAGATACTATTCTCACTGGCTCATGTTTTGAGTCTGATGCTCAGTATTAGAGAATCATATTTCTAAACTTCTAGAAAGCTGAGCTAAACATGCGTGGGGCATCTATCTGTTGTTTAAAATGGTTTCATGTCAGCTAAGTGTTAAAATCACAGCAGCTAGAAGAGGCCGATAAGCACTCTATGGAGCAGCTCAGGTATCAGGGTCTGCAGAGTACATTATGGACAGTCCTGTGGTGTCAACCAGGATGAAAAGGTGTACTGTGCTGAAATAATAGATCTACAGATCCATAGGTCATTTAGATTTTCACAATCTGCAGTCCAGCTCACAGGAATCGAGGTTGCCAAATTCACACATTTTTGTAAATAGAATTATTGTTTTTACTTCCACATAGAAATAGAGTATCATTAGTATTAGTATTAGTAGTATTAGGTATGGCATGGGCAGAAGGAGGTGTGCTACTCAAGTCTCTTTGGTTGCATCTGACTCAAAGCAGGTAAGGTACAAGGAAGAAGTGGGTCAGCAGGGGGTGACTGACTTCAGGGACAATTGAATGTTGACTAATTGCTCTGCTAATTGCCCCTACCTCTATCTGCAGGTTGGATTTTTCACCAGGCTAGTTAGAGTCATAGCTACCAATGTCTCTCGTCTCTAATTTTTTCCAGGTTTTAGTTACCTGCAGTCAACGGTGGTCAGAAAATATAGGTGAATGTAATGCAATGAGATATTTTGAGAGAGAGAGAAAGTCCACATTCACATAATTATTACAGTATATTGTTAAAATTGCTCTATTTTATTTTTAGGTATGTTGTTAATCTCTTATGTGCCTGATTTATAAATTAAACTTTATTTTAGGTATGTATGTATAGGAAAAACATTGTATATATAGGGTTCAGTACTATCTGAGGTTTCACACATCCACTGGGGGTCTTGGAATGTATCTACCATGGATAAAGGGGGATTACTGTAGTCCCCCTGAAACGTCTCAGTTTAAATTTGGAAATAAATAATTAAAAAACAATAAAAAGAAGAAGAAGATCATAGGGCAGGATCTGATTGGGACATACACTCTGACCCTCCAGTGGACAGTTACAGTGGGGCAGGGGGAGCTGTTATTGATCTGTTGTGTGAAGTGTTTATCTTTCAACAAACTACAATCCAGAAGAGGGGGACGGTAAGAAGTGGTGGGTGGGACTTTATCTAGTTTGGCCCTGGGTGCAAGGACACTGTTGCAGAAGGTGAGCCACCCTCTCCATCTCTCTCTGCAGTACACCAGAATGTAGTCCACCTGTCAGAACCTCACACTTGATTCATCCCCCTGTTTTCTAATTCTCTGCCTTGTGTGACTGCTCTCTGGCTGCAGTATATTCCATGGATAGCTTTAACCCCTTTCTTCCAGGTCATTGCCATTCAATTCCAACAAGTATGTAGGATCTGCTACCAGCCAAGTACTCTTCTAAACCCTCTTACACACATTAACTCGGTTAGGTTTTACAACAACTCTCTGGATGGGTACAATGTTTATTCCCATTTTACAGGTAAGAAAATTGAGGTGCAAAGAGGTTAAGTATCTTACCCAAAGCTACATTGTTGTACAAGATAGAGACAGTCCTGAAGCCTCCCCAGAGGGCCTCTGAGACCATCTCCCTTCCCTGAGCATTGCCAAGCACGCTGCTGGGCCATCCCTGACACCAGGTCCTGAGCAAGTGCTGTAGACTGGAGCCCCCGCCCCCCATACTGAGACTTACTCCCCACTGAAACTGGTGAGTGTGGGAAATCCTATTACGGTAATTGAGAGGTAGGGCCTTGAAGAGATGAATGGATTGTAGGACCATGCCGTAGTGAATGGATTAATAATGGTGGTCAAGGGCGTGGTTCTGAGGGCTTTAAAAGGAGAGCACAGCACAAGAGGTTAGTCTCTCTCTGCTCTGCCATTTCTCAATGTGATACCCTGCCATCACTGAAGTCACCACCAAAGAAAGCCTTCACCAGATGTTTTCCCTGGACTTTGGACTTCCAGCCTCCAAAACTGTAAGCAATAAATTTAGTTTTCTTACAAATTACCCAGTTCCATGTATTTTGTTATAAACAACAGGAATGGACCAACAAACACAGCAAGATCACCTCTTGTGTAAAAAACTAGAAAGTGCCAAACTAGAAGCTGTCATGTAAAGTTTCTTTCCTGCTTGGATTCTGGTGTAGTGAAAAACCCAATTACAACTTGTTTTGAAAAGCCAAACTGAACAAAGGTAAACTCCTCTTAGACATAGAATTGAAATTTATAACTTACAAAAGGAGAGAGTGGAACTAAGGCCACCAGAGGTGGGGATGGAGCAGGAGGAGGGGGATTTACGTAAAACAAATTTCAGTCTTTATTCATGATTACTTTTCTCCACTGTCTTTAATTTCTTCCTAACTTATTGATTCTTTCCAGTTTTTCCACATAAATAATTTGGAGTAACACCTAAAGGCAAGAAGACTGTTGGGTTATTAGTCATACTTGAAGCAAGAAGGAGTTGCAAGCAGGCTAAAGAGCAGGATGCATGATCACATGTAAACAACAGGATCACTTAGCTATTCGTGGGTGAGACAGGAACGGAATGTCTCTGAGTAGAGGAAATGTTATTCTTAGATTTCAACTGAGAGAAGGAATGTTGAAAGTTATCGACAGGGAGGGCAATGTGACATGCATTTGTTTTAAAATTACTAACACGCACACACATACACATACATATCCATCCTTCTGCCTTACTTCCAGGGTTTAAAAATGTTTCTTAATACAATTGTGGATATAGCTGCATTTACACACATTACCACGTATAAGACAATATCATGAAGAGTATAATTATGACCCTCTCCCCATATTAAAACACTTCTGAAATTCTGTATTTACACTTTCATTAGGTTTAGTGAACAGCAGTTTGTTGCTGATAATTCTACGGCTGCTCCTGGTAGTGTTGTGTTATTTTAAGAGATTCATATCCTCCATGTGGGTTTTGAAACATCTGTTCAGACCAGAACATAGCAGTTAAAGCTATATTTTGCTCCTCTCAGTTTGACTCCAGATGGTTGTATCTATGTATTATGTACTATAAGCTTCAATTATCTACTGTAATTCAATTTATTTTCTTTTATATGTCTAATAAAACTAATTATTTAAGACAATAAAAACTCCCAACACATTTTTAAGGTGTTCAAATTTAAAGCTCCTTAAGTACATGTGTGTGTCTATGTGTACATATTTCTGCTATAATTCTGTAAGTCTCCTGTTAAAATGTGTATAAACCACATTATTAAAGATAAGTTTAAACATTTTCTCTGAGTGAATTTTTTAAATCCAAACAAAATGAACTTTATCAGAAATAGAGCTTCAATAAAGAAAATCATTGAAAATTGTAGTAGAATTATTACTTAATTGGACAAAATAATACATAGTCCATCCTAGAAACATACAATAAACTATTTTTCTCATTGATTGCTATTTTGAGAAAAGTGGCAAAGCTATTCAAATGAGCCAGAAAAGATGTCAATTTTCAGATAATTTTTCTTCAGAAAGGATGTTTCATGATGCTCTAGAATGACTCTTGTTACTGTTAGACTCAATTGTTTTGCAAAGTGCAATCACTTTTAACTCGACATATAAAATTTTTCCTCATAAGCTTAAGTAGTGGAGAGTAATGCAAATTTCAACATACTGTTGAAATTTGAACAAATAAACAAATAACAATGAACAAATAAAAATGAACAAATAAACAATGAACAAATAAAAATGAAACTATAAAATTGCTCTTTTAAATGTTGGCAGTGGGAATAAACGGGCTTTGTTTATCCTAAGATGGAGGTGGCTGTGGTGGTTGGCACGGAGTAGCTGAGGTGGAAAAGGCGGCCACTGGGCCTTAGGCAGACGGGAAACTTGTGGACCTTCCTCTTGCCGTCTCTTAAGGGAGGTCCGCTGCTGGTGGCCGGTTGTGGGGGCTGACTGCCACTTTGCCCTTGGCAGGAGAGGCTGCCTCGTTTACAGGCAACAGCGTTGAAGAATGGAGCAGGAAAAGAACTGTCTCTTAACTGCAAAAGTGAGTCTCTAAACAGGGAACATGGAGCTGGGGCTGCGGTTGATGCAGCCAGGATCCCGGAGGCTGGGGCCACGCTGAAGGTGGCCAGCTGCCCTATTCATGATTCGAGGTTTCAGGCCGGCATAAAAGAAGATTCCTGGGAGCACATGAGCCATGCCACGGGACCGACTGAGCAGCCCGAGGCAGCGATGGCCGAGAACGGGGATGGCGACAAAGCAGAGGCAGAGAGGGAGCTGCCCGGCCAGGCACAGCCCTGTGAGTGATGCCCGCCTGGCTTCCGCCTGCCCCATCGGGCCACTCACCACCCCCGGGGTTGCCTCCATTTTCTCAGGTGGTGGTAGCTCCGGCCCAGCTCAGCCAAGCCTGTCCTCCTCGTCCGGCTCGGCTCCTCACTGAGCCTTCCCACTTGCTTGCCCCGGCATGGGGCTTCCCGGGGCCTGTGGGCCAGCCTCCCCTCTCACTCTGTCCACGGTTCTCAGGCAGGGCTGGTGGCATGGGGCATCCCCGGCCAGCGTTGGGAGGGCAAGGAAGTACGGGCTGGACTGACTGTCACTCCACCGCACCCTGGGCTCTGGCCCCTGGTAAACTTCCTGTTACTGGGAGGCAGATACCATCTCTGCAGCCACCAGTTCGGAAAAACGCCTAACCAATTTCTGGTTAGGAATAGTGTGGTTGGAGAGTTCCCAAGTTCGCTTGAAGCTGCCGGAAAGCTGACTGCGGGCGGGCACCGGACTCGGTCTGCGCCGGGGGGATACAAAGGTGAACCGTGTGCTGTGGGCTCCTCCCCCGAGGAGCTCACGCTCTGGTGTGGGAGATAAGACAAGTACACAAATAACTGCGATACCAGGAGGAAGGTGATAAGTCCCGAGAAAGATCTACACAGTGCTACAAAAGCACCCAGAGTGACCGGTAGTCTGCGCCTAGCAGAAACCTGGTAGACTTCCTGGGTGAGGCGGTGCTAAGCAGGGTCTTGAAGGCCCAGCTGATAGATGAGTGTTGCAGAAGACACGTCCCAGCCCAGCCCCGTACGCACAAAGCGGGCAGTTGTCCGGCTAGGGAGGCGGAGACTCTACAGAAACCACACACCCTGTGGGGTCGCCACTGCATGATCCAACAGCCTGGGCCAGAGCGCACGGAACAGGGAGAAGTACTGCACAGGAAGTGAAAGCTCAGCAGAGATCACACACCCTGCAGTACCACCCCATGATCCAGCAGCCCAGCAGGGTGTCTGATCCACCCCGTGATCGAAGCTGACCAGAGAGGTGGCTCCCCGGAGAGGCGCAAGACCTGAGGCAACCATACACACAAGGCACTAGAGACCAACTGAGCAGTCACGGAGGTATCCATACCAAATTGGCAACCACAGCAACATCTTAGTTAGTCAATAGTCTCAAACAGGTGGACTGTGAAACTCCCTGCCACAATGAATAAACATCAAAAAAAAGATACCAGAAATACAAAAAATCAAGAAAGTACACCACCAAAAGTTAATAAATCTCAAACTCTAGATCCTATAGAACAAGAAGCCCTTGAAATGACTGACAAGGAATTTCGAGTGATAATTCTAAGAAAACTGAAAGAGATACAAGAAAACTCAGCTACACATCATGATGAAATGAGGAAAAGTATACAGGACATGAAAGAGGAAATGTACAAGGAAATCAATGTCCTGAAAAAAAATGTAGCAGAACTTGCTGAACTGAAGAAGTTATTCAGCGAAATAAAAAACACAACGGAGAGTTTAACCAGCAGGCTTATCGAAGTTGAAGAGAGAAAGTCTGAACTTGAAGATGGGCTGTTTGAAATAACACAAGCAGACAAAAGGAAAGAAAAAAGAATCAAAGACATTGAAGAAAATCTGACAGAGATATCAGACAACCTTAAGCGCTCAAATATCCGAGTCATGGGTATTCCAGAAGGGGAGGAAAATGGAGATTGCATTGAAAACATATTCAACAAAATAGTGGCAGAAAACTTCCCAGGTATAGGAAAAATCACAGATCTTCAGATACAGGAAGTTCAACGATCTCCAAACGTATTCAACCCAAAAAGGCTATCTCCAAGACATGTTATAGTCAAATTGGCAAAACTCAGAGACAAAGAGAGAATCTTAAAAGCTGCAAGAGAGAAGCATCAAATCACCTATAAGGGAGCCCCAATCAGGCTACCATCAGACTTTTCATCACAAACCCTAAAAGCTAGAAAGGAATGGGATAATATATTCAAAATACTAAAAGACAAAGATTGCCAGCCAAGAATACTCTACCCTGCAAGGCTATCCTTCCAAAATGAAGGGCAAATAGTATATTTCTCAGACAAACAAAAACTGCGGGAGTTCACCACCACACTACCACCCTTACAAGAAATTCTCAAGGGAGTACTGGGTTTGGTTCCTGAAAAATAGCTACCACTGCCATAAAAACCCAAGAAACATCTAAACCCACTAGTATAATAAAAATGGCATTCATGAAGAGAAAACAAACAAACAAAAACGCTATGTACAACCTAAGGAACCAACAAACACAGAAACCAAACAGTAAATCAGAAAGCAAGGAACAAAAGACACCTAAGACAACCAAACAACCAATAAAATGCTAGGAATAAATCAACACCTTTCAATAACAACTCTTAATGTAAAAGGCTTAAATTCCCCAATCAAAAGACACAGACTGGCTGACTGGATCAAAAAGGAGGACCCAACTATATGTTGCCTACAAGAGACCCACCTCACCCATAAAGATTCACATAGACTAAGAGTGAAAGGATAGAAAAAGATTTACCATGCAAACAGAAAAGAAAAACAAGCTGGAGTAGCTATTCTTATATCTGACAAAAGAGACTTTAAACTAAAAACCATAAAAAGAGACAATGAGGGACACTACTTAATGAAAAAAGGACTGATGCATCAAGAAGACATAACAATCATAAATATGTACGCACCCAATGTTGGAGCAGCCAGATTTATAAAACACACGCTATTAGACCTAAAGAAGGAAATAGACATTAATACCATAATAGCAGGGGACCTGAACACCCCAGTGTCAATATTAGACAGACCATCTAGGCAAAGAATCAGTAGAGAAACACAAGATCTAAACAAGACTCTAGACCAATTGGAATTGGCAGATATCTACAGAACATTCCACCCAACAACCTCAGAATATTCATTCTTCTCATCAACACATGGATCATTCTCCAGGATACATCACATATTAGGTCACAAATCAAGTCTCAATAAATTCAAAAAAATTGGAATTATCCCATGTATTTTCTCAGACCACAATGGATTAAAACTAGAAATTAATAACAAACGAAACTCTGGAAACTATACAAACACATGGAAATTAAACAGCATTCTACTTAATGACATATGGGTCCAAGAAGAAATCAAGCAGGAAATCAAAAAATTTATTGAAACTAATGAAAACAATGATACATCATACCAAAACCTGTGGGATACTGCAAAAGCAGTATTAAGGGGGAAATTTATTGCATTAAATGTTCACCTCAGAAGAATGGAAAGATGGCAAGTGAGCAACCTAACACTTCACCTTAAAGAACTAGAAAAACAAGAACAATCCAAAGCTAAAGTTAGCAGACGGAAAGAAATCATTAAGATCAGAGCAAAACTGAATGAAATTGAAACCCCCCCAAAATTCAAAAGATCAATGAATCAAAAAGTTGGTTTTTTGAAAAGATAAATAAAATTGACAAACCATTAGCATGGCTAACAAAAAAAAAGAAGAGAGAAGACTCAAATAACAAATATTAGGAATGAAAAAGGCAATATTACAACTGATTCATCTGAAATACAAGGAATCATTTGAGACAACTATAAACAACTATACGCCAACAAATTTGAAAATCTGGAGGGAATGGATAAATTTCTGGACACACACAAGCTCCTAAAACTGAACCATGAAGACATAGAAAATTTGAACAGACCAATAACAATAAAGGAGATTGTAACTGTTATCAGAAAGCTCCCAACAAAGAAAAGCCCAGGACCAGATGGATTCACAGTAGAATTTTACTAAACATTCAAAGAGGAATTGACGCCGATTTTTTACAAACTATTCCAAAAGATTGAAACAGATGCAAATCTCCCAAACTCATTCTATGAAGCAAACATCATCCTGATACCAAAACCAGTTAAAATATAACCAAAAAAGAAAACTACAGGCCGATATCCTTGATGAATATAGATGCAAAAATCCTCACTAAAATACTAGCAAACAGAATACAGCAACACATACGAAAAATTATTCATCACGATCAAGTGGGATTCATCCCAGGGACGCAAGGTTGGTTCAACATACGGAAATCAATAAATGTGATACACCACATTAATAAAGTCAAACACAAGGACCATATGAGCATCTCTACAGATGCTGAAAAAGCATTTGATAAAGTTCAGCACTCATTCATGACAAAGACCCTGTATAAGTTAGGTATAGAGGGAAAGTATCTCAACATAATTAAAGCCATATATGACAAACCCACTGCCAATATCATCCTGAATGGGGAAAAGCTGAAAGCTTTTCCTTTAAGAAGAGGAACTAGACAAGGATGCCCACTCTCACCACTCCTATTCAACATAGTGTTGGAAGTACTAGCCAGAGCAATCAGAGAAGAGAAGGAAATAAAGGGCATCCAGATTGGAAAAGATGAAGTCAAACTGTCCCTGTTTGCAGATGACATGATCCTATACATTGAACAGCCTAAAACCTCTACAAACAAACTCTTGGAATTGATAAATGATTTCAGCACAGTAGCAGGATACAAAATCAACACACAAAAATCAGTAGCATTTCTTTTCTCCAATAGTGAACATGTAGAAAGAGAAATCAAGAAAGCCTGCCCATTTACAATAGCCACCAAAAAAATAAAATACTTAGGAATTGAGTTAACCAAGGAGGTGAAAAATCTCTATAATGAGAACTACAAACCACTGCTGAGAGAAATTAGAGAGGATACAAGAAGATGGAAAGATATTCCATGCTCTTGGATTGGAAGAACCAACATAGTGAAAATGTCCATACTACCCAAAGTGATATACAAATTCAATGCAATCCCCATCAAAATTCCAAAGACATTTTCTCAGAAATGGAAAAACTATCCAGTCATTTATATGGAACAATAAAAGACCACGCATAGCCAAAGCAATGCTGAGCAAAAAAAATAAAGCTGGAGGCATAACACTACCTGACTTTAAGCTATACTACAAAGCTATAATAACCAAAACAGTATGGTACTGGCATAAAAACAGACACACTGACCAATGGAATAGAATAGAGAATCCAGAAATCAACCCACACACTTACTGCCATCTGATCTTTGACAAAGGCACCAAGCCTATTCACTGGGGAAGGGACTGCCTCTTCAGCAAATGGTGCTGGGATAACTGGATATCCATATGCAGGAGAATGAATCTAGATCCATACCTCTCACCGTATACTAAAATCAACTCAAAATAGATTAAGGATTTAAATGTACACCCTGAAACAATAAAACCTCTTAAAGAAAACATAGGAGAAACACTTCAGGAAATAGGACTGGACACAGACTTCATGAATACGACCCCAAAAGCACGAGCAACCAAAGGAAAAATAAACAAATGGGATTATATCAAACTAAAAATCTTCTGCACAGCAAAAGAAACAATTAACAGAGTTAAAAGACAACCAACAGAGTGGGAGAAAATATTTGCAAAATATACATCTGACAAAGGATTAATATCCAGAATATATAAGGAACTCAAACAACTTTACAAGAAAAAAAACGCAACCCAATTAAAAAATGGGCAAAAGAGCTAAGTAGGCATTTCTCTAAGGAAGATGTACAAATGGCCAACAGACATATGAAAAAATGCTCAACATCACTCAGCATCCGGGAAATGCAAATCAAAGCCACACTGAGATACCATCTAACCCCAGTTAGAATGGCTAAAATCCAAAAGGCTCTGAACGATAAATGCTGGCAAGGTTGCGGAGAAAAAGGAACTTTCATACATTGTTGGTGGGACTGCAAAATGGTGCAGCCTCTATGGAAAATGGTATGGAGGTTCCTCAAACAATTGCAGATAGATCTACCATACGACCCAGCTATCCCACTGTTGGGAATATACCCAGAGGAATGGAAATCATCAAGTCGAAGGTATACCTGTTCCCCAATGTTCATCGCAGCACTGTTTACAATAGCCAAGAGTTGGAACCAGCCCAAATGTCCATCATTGGATGAGTGGATACGGAGAATGTGGTATATCTACACAATGGAATACTACTCAGCTATAAAAACGATTGAAATACTGCCATTTGCAACAACATGAATGGACCTTGAGAGAATTGTATTAAGTGAAACAAGTCAGGCACAGAAAGAGAAATACCACATGTTCTCACTTATTGGTGGGAGCTAAAAATTAATATATAAATTCACACACACACACACACACACACAAAAACCGGGGGGGGGGGGAAGGTGATATAACAACCACAATTACTTGAAGTTGATACAACAAGCAAACAGAGGGGACATTGATGGGGGGAGGGGTGGAGGGAGGAGGGAGGGAAGTTTTGGTGATGGGGAGCAATAATCAGCCACAATGTATATCGACAAAATAAAATTTAAAAAATCAAAAATAAAAATAAAATATTAGCAAATAAAAACAAATAAATAAATAAAAAATAAATTTATTTTATTTATTTAATCAAAATCTATTATGCATATTTTTTGGGTTGAAGTCAGTGGAATTTTAATAACAACGAGATTCCATACTGACCATCATCCATTAAAGGAAAACACACAAACAAGCTCTTCAATCATAGGAAATTAGATATTGTTCCTTTTTTCTCTCCTCATTTGTTTTATCTTCAAGTAATATCTTTCCTTGAAAAGTGCTTATTGATTGTTTCATAATTCCCTCTGTGAAGAAAATATATACATTAAAAATAAAATATTTTAATTTTACCAATGCAGCTCTAAATTTTACATTTTTCTATTTTGAATTATCATTATAATTAGTATTTGTGCAAGCATGATCAAAATGACACATACATTACCCAATTTTAAATTCAATGAACAAAAAAATAAAATTTAATTTGAAATTTATCTTAATGAGATAGATGGAAATGTTTTTATTAGTTTAAGTATCCATGGATAATTACTACCTAATTGAGGGAATGAAATAAGAGCAACATTAGATCTATTCTTCGTTTGTTTTTCTGATGTACGTGCCAAGAAAAGTTGAAATGTCATAGAATTTCACTGACGTATTTAAAACTTCTGAATGATACACAAAATATCTTTGATCTGTCATTAAAAAAATGACCCATCTTCCTCCCTTTCCCACCTTCTATGTCTTCTTCTCTTTCTCAAACTCTTCTTCCTCTTCTCAGGTGTTAGCTCCACCTGATATTCTTCTAGAATGCTCCCGCTTAGTGGTGACTATCTCCAGTACATGGTGGTCTGACAAACTCATGAAAGAGAAAGACTTCCATTTTACAAAACGTCTTTATAAAGAACCACGCATTAGTGTTTTCATCAATAAGTTCCAATAGTCATTTTTACCAATGTAGAATATTCACTTTTAAAATATTTTATTCTGTTTATTATTTAATGTGTGAATTATTATTTTTTTGGCCTGGATCAAAGCGGAGATTTCTGCTACATTCACAGCATGTAACCCTTTTAATTACTGTTAAAATCCCTGCCATGAGAATCAACCAAGTAGCTAAATCTCATTGAAATTTCATTGAGTCCTCAAAAAGCACTCTGTCCAGACAGAACTTTCGCATCAAGCAGTTACTTCAATCTGACCTTACAGAAAAGAAACGCAGTTGGTCTTCAAGTGCCCATGTTGATGTCATGACATGTTTGCACCTGTGTACGCCTGTGGATTTGACAGGGAATGTCCATCCCACCCTTCCAAAATGAGGATGATTTGAAAGGTGAAGCTTAGCTCTGAGGAGACTGGGAAAAACTTCCTTTCCCACCCCTCCTTTTCTCAACGAGTCCATCCATGCCCCCAACCGTAATCACATGGCAGATCTTTATTCTTGAACTGCATATTCATTCACTTTGGAAAAAATATATCTAATTTTTGTTTGTCTTCTTATTTAAAGGGGTATTTACTTTAATAATTTTGTCTTTATTATTTTGTGGGTTCTTTTTTTTTTAAATAAAAAGGGTTAAAGCAATGTTATCTGTTTGGGGAAACCATAACTACATCTTTCAAGAGCTATTAAACAGTAAAATAAAAAGACAGATGAAACTAATTCCATTTTCCCCATACTTTTATTTTTACTTCACTCTTTCAAGATTCTTGAAAGTGATAAAGTGTCTAGTCTCAAGTGTTAATTTGCACAATGGGTCAGTCCCATTTTATAGGGGCTGAAACATACATTTTTGAGAACACTCCTTAAAAATTACAAAATAACAAGTAGAAAATTAGCTAGAAAGTGAATTTTTATTCAGAAAGAAAAAAGAAATCAAACAAATTGCAATCCTTATAAAAGTATATAAGTATGACAATATTACAGAACTCAGAAATTAACATGATTTTGTTTTAAATAGCTGCCCAACCCAACTCTGAGGCATTTAAAAAATATATAGTAGCATAACCAATTAGCAGTTTTTCAGGTGCAAAGATTTTTTATATCAATTTTTATAAAATGAACAGTAAAATTTAGTTTTTTCTCTAGTATAACTGATCAAATGTTTTAAAATTAATATTTTTTAAAACATCTTTTAGTTATACTAACTTGTTATTGGCAATGGCATGTAAATTTATGGAGATGTAAAATCTGTAAACACCTCTACAAAGAAACTTAAAGTGTATTTTAAAAATCAGTTATCTGTTATGAAAAATACATAAATTAAAAGATTGCAGAGAATTTAAAGATTTTCTTCATTTTTTTTGTTTTATTTTACACATGATTAATTAAATAGATTGATGAAACTCATTAACCAGTTCATCAAATGTCCATTTCTGGTGTGTAGTACGTGTCCCATGTTAACTTCGTGAATGCCAGGATTTTGTGTCAAATCAGTAAGATTTTAAAAACTTTTGTGATGTATTCAGATGATGTAATTATCTTAATTGTTAGTATTATCAAATAATTCAAAAGCCTTTTCATGGCTTCTGCTTGAAATTTATTTCCTGTTCTCAGTGAATTACTGTTTTTGGTATGATCTGAAAAAAAAAAAAATGTTTCTTACATTTTACTGTCAAAGTCAGAACAAGTATTTTATTTTACCACATATCTTTTTGGTTTTTTTTCATATTACATTAATTTTTGCCTGTATTTTTCTATGTTCTATTTAACAAAATACCTTTAGAAATGATTGAAACATACCCATCTTGTATGGTAATTTCCTGTTTTGTTGAGACTTTCCAAAACATCCTTTCAAATTAGAGTTATATAATAACATAGTCAGGCTTTATCAATTTTTTAATTAATTTTACTTCTTGTCATTTGTGTTTGGGTCTCTCTTCTAAGACTTCAAATATATATTTGGGAGTTTTAAAAACTTTATGGAACCCAATTTTTAAGGCTTGAACAATATAATGGATAAGGCATTTTGATCCACATAGACTAAAGGAAAATTCAACTTTTCATGTGTCTTTAAATCTAAGAGATGATCCTGAAAAGAAAGATGATCCTGGGCACAGCAATACCTGCCACCTCTGGGTCTCATGATGTTTGGTAATTTGACATGGGGTGGGGGAGGAATACACTTGCAAGGCATTCCTCTATTGACCTGGTTAGCAATAACTTACTAGATTTGACAGAGCCATGCAGTTATACCCTAGTAAACATAAACTGAGAGTATCTCTAATTCAGTTTTCTCAGCTGGCTCCAAAAAGTGCTTTAAGCTTTATATCTTCACAGTAAATGTGCTTCTACTACATAGTGTCCTCAGTTAAAACATGGAGGCAGATAAAGAAACAGCTTGGCAATTATGGCCTCAAAGCCCATAATCGAGGTATAGTCAGGTCAAAATCATCAATGCTCTTGTTCCCAAGAATCTTAGGGTTTCAGATTAATGATACCATGTTCTTAGTCTGCTCAGGCTGTCATTACAAAATATTATAGTCTGGGTAGCTTAAATAACAAATTTATTTTCTTACAGTTCTGGAGGCTGGGGAGTCCAAGGTCAAGGAGCCCGCTGATTTGATTCCTAGTGAGGGTTCTCTTCCTGGCTTGCAGATGGCCACCTTCTTGCAGTGTCCTTATGTGAAGAAGGAAGAGAAAGTGAGCTATCTAGAGTTTCTTAGAAGGACACTAATCCTATTGGATCAATGCTTCTTCCTTATACCTTATTTAACCTTAATTACTTCCTTACTCCAGATAGGTACATTCAGGCCAATGGCTTCAATATATGAATTTGGGGGGGGGAGGAACACAACACCTGTCAGTCCACAGCACCATGTATATCATAAATGTCTGTAACAGAACACTAAAAGCCAAATTAAAGACTTTTTTTTTTTTATTTTACAAAAATTTGATTGCATTTTTTACCTTGATTAGAAAATAAATATACCCTCCCACGTGCAAAATACACTCAACTCCCTCCCTCCCCAGGTCTCATTGGTGGTGTTCCTTGAGTTCAGCTTTTTAGATTCAGTCTCTCTTGATTTGAAGAACTATGTGCTAAAAGAACAGAAATCTAATGTATAAAGGTGTGACAGGCACAAAATAACAACATGCATACTCCTGTTGACAACAAATGCACACTGGAGCCACTGTTCCACAGCAATTCTGAAATCCCCCAGGACAAGTACTGGCACTTCCTTAATTAGAACTCAAGCTATGTGATATTCTCTATGGCCTCTGGCTCTGCCTTCTTGGCTCCCGGTTTCATTCTCTGAGTTATCTTTTATTCTGTGAAATGTGGCCAGTGCTCCAACCTGAGTAGTTTTCTCAGCTGCTTCTTGCCTATAGAAGTTTGCAGATCTAAAGGATTCATTTCCTTTGGAACTTCCTCTTTCCTTTTTAGTCGAAGCTGCTGGTTTTTCTGCAACTACAGTTCTCTTGAAAAGTTGTATGGGTCTCTTATGAATCTTATTGTGCCATACTTCATTTTGACCAAGCCATGCCTGGAAATATCTTTAAGATAAGCCCATTTTGACCTCGGGCTCCTGTTGAGATAGTTGAGGAACCATATCCTGATGCTGAACCAAGTCCTACTGCTTGACTAAGTGGTTCTGTGAGACCTCATCTTAGGTTTTTCTGAACTCTTAAAGAAGGATTTTAAAACCACACTCTGGCTTAAACTGTTTGCCCTGTGTTCTGACAGTGCCCTGGGTTTTCCTTTTGCCTGGAGGTTGTTTTTTAATTTTAGCATTCTTTACTATCAAAATAAGCTGGGAATTGTCAAGATATTTTTGATTATCTTTTTGATTGTCTGTCTTCCTTTAGCTGATCTCTCTCTTCTCCCCTTTTGCTACTGATAGCAATAAGCAGCCCAGGGCACCTCCAAAACTCTGTCTGGAAATCTTAGCTGATCACCAAGTTCATTTCCTATTTTTCATATTACTACAAGTGGAGATCTTGCTAAATTTTTTGCCACTGCGTAACAAGGATCCCTTTTCTTTCCATTTTTAATAGCATTTTTTCCACTTTCTGTAGAGCCTGACCCACAGACATCCATGACCAGTGTCTTCAAGGCTCTTTTGGTTCTTACCTATGCTCTCCTCAACGTCTTTCCAACTTCTCACTGCCTTTTGTCACCTCATTGCTACCATCAAAATATGTAAATGTTATCTATTGCTCCATTAAAAAAAAAAACTACTTCAAAACACAGTGGTTTAAAGTTACAATACACATTTATTATACTCTCATTTTCTAAGGGTTAGGAGCTTAAGATCAGCTTGGTTGGAGTCTCTTGGGAGGTTGCAGTTCAGGAGCCAGGTGGGGCTTCGAGCATGTGAATCCTGATGGAGGTGGGAGGATCTGCCTCCAAGGCAGCTCATTCACACAGAACAAATTTTGCCGGTTGTTGTTGAGTCCTCAGTTATTTGAGTGGGCCCCTCCACAGGCTGCTTTACTGTCCTTATGTCATGGCTGCTGGTCATCCCCAGAGTGCATTGTCCAAGAGAGAATGATGTCATTATGGCCACACTCCAGAAGTCACATGCCATTACTTCTGCAATACTCTGTTCATTAGAAGTAAGTCACTAAGTTTGGCCACTTTCGAGGAAAAGGAAAATTAGACCTCAATATTAAAGGCACAGTGTCATAGAAGGCGTGTGCATGTTTTCAAACCACCACACAGCAGTTAAGCAATTTGAGGAATTTATGGGCCCACATAACAGATGCATCTAGAGGTAAGACAAGATCCAAGCATGGTTTGAGCAGGAACCTGGCTCCGTTTACTGTGACTCTCATGGGTTTGGACAGCCCCATGGGTCATTCGTCTTCCTCACCATGGTGAAAAGCTGCAGAGTCCCCAGGAACTGCACGTGCATACATGCCATCCATAGAAAGAGAAAGAACTTCTCTCCTCAAGGACCCAAGGAGACTGGAGACCTAGAACATGGCTAGGGGACAGAATGATGCCTAATCATCTCTGGTGGGGAACATAGATCATTCCTCAAGTGAGAAATGTGAGGGCACTTCAACAGGTTTATGGAAAAAAAAGTTAAAAGATAATAGGAATATTTCCATGAGCCTTTTGAAGTACCTTCATATACAAGCTACTGGTTCTGTTGTCATCATTAGGGGGTCAAAACATAACCCCAGTCTTCATTTTTAACCTAAAAAGGCAAAACGCCTGATTATAACATCCTATCCCATAACGCTGCACTGTTTTAATATGCTGGTAGTAGGTTCATGCTAGGAGTGTTAGGTTGCAGGGGCTGCCATAAAAATTACCACAGACTGGGCAGCTTAAACAACAGACCTTTATTGTCTCATAGGTGACAAGTCTGAGATCAAGGTGTCAGCTGGCTGGCTTCTCCTGAGGCTTCTCTCCTGGGCTTGCAGACAGCCGCCTTCTCCCTGTCTCTTCACAGCCTCTTCCCTCTGCCTGTGTCTGTGTCCTAATCTCCTCTTTTTATAAGATCACCAGTCATATTGGATTAGGGCCCCCTAATGACCTCATTTGACCTTTATTATCTCTGTAAAGACTCTGTCTCCAAACATAGTCAAATTCTCAGGTATTGGGGCTTAGGACTTCAATGTATGGATTTTGGAGGACACGATTCAGTCCACAACACCAGGGATTCTCTTTACCAGGGTTCTTTGAAAATGAAAGACAATCTCTTGCCTGGCCCCCAACCCACCACTCTCTCAGGGTGTGGGATTTTAGTACTCATGTCATATATCCACATGGATGTGGAGTGAACTGTCGTGCTGTGAACAATATCCCTTACTCAAAAAGAGGACACTCAGCAGCTACGAGAGGCCGCGAGAAAATGTTACATCCCCACTGGGACTACGGATGAAATAGCTGTTTTCCATTTTTTCCCACCTGAGAGACATGGAAAATATTGTCCTACCTGGTTCCTTTCTTCCAGATGTTGAGGTTCTCAAATTTTTTAACTTAGCTAATGATATAAAGTCTCTTTCTCTATCAAGAACAATAATGATTTGTCATGAATGTTGTACTTTAAAAACATATTTACTTGTACGTATTTGTGGGATACAATGTGTTGTCTCAATGCATGCATGCACTGCACAATGACTCGCTGATCATAGTTTAGCATAGCTTAGATAGCATAGATATAACTACAGCTACAGTTTTGTACTTTTTGAAAGAAAAAATACTACAGTGGATGGAAAACATTCTAATTCCTTTTCTACCCTTCCAAATGATTTGGGTAAGATAAGCAGGCAAGCTGTTGTGACATCCAAGCTAGGGCATAGATTCCTGCTCTGATAAGATATTACACATTATTATAGCTCAGAGCTTGTGCAAACTCGGTCTAAGAACCTGATTTTCTAAGACAGCATGTTCCAAATATTAGACAAGACAGTCAAGCCTCCATTCTGTCTGGAGACTTGTTTCTCTTCTTTTTCTTCTCAGGAGATGTAAAATGGTGGTGTTCTAACAAATATGAAACATTTAAAAGGTGTTTCTATTCTCAATTTATTAATTAACAAAATTGAAATAAATCCATGCAGTGCTTGTCTTCTGAGAACACTTCATGACAGAAAGGAGAGCAGAGACCGGGGGTGCACAAGGAAACTTGGTGTGTGAGCAGCGGGAGTGTGCAATGCTGTGTGGGTGTCAGGTGGCCATGCACAATCATCTGGGGAAAGTCCCAGAATAGTTTAGGATATTTAAAGTTTTGATTGGCAACTAGATTTTAAATAGCATCATTTTCCTATGGGCAGCAAATATCTTTTGTTTTTAAAAGCATGCCCTTTTAGAAAGCAGCAGTTAATTTAAAACTGAACTCACATGACACATTTGAAATATAGGCTTTCAAAAGAATTATTAGACTTGTTTTTTGGTGGCTGGCCATAGACATTTTGACCTGGAAAAAAAAAAAAAAACATTTCTTTCACTGATGTTTAAGTGTTTCCATTCTTCCATTTAATGGGTGATTCTACAATAACCAAATATGCTGTCTCAAAAGAAGATGAAAGTTTAAATCTAAACATCCTTTTTGCAGATCATCATACTACGTTTTAGAGTCTTTCTTGCTTTTCAGTTTTTAAGAAGTAACTTAGTGCATAGAATTTTACTATGACATTTGGACTTCGTTCCTACAAACACCTATGTAAGAGCACACCAAGTTGAGAATTTAGAGGGAGAGCTACCAGATTAAAAGCCTCCAGCATTGAAATTTACCAAACAAGAATAGCTAGAAAACCAGAATTACAAGCTGAACTACTTTCTTTTTTCTTTCAATCTCTGCCCTTTGTTTTTATTCCTCCATTTTAATTAAGGGAGGGATAGCTGTGCATAATTTATATTCAGTATCATGTACTTTATTGATTGTCTCTTCATTCCTTACAAGGCCCTCAGAGAATATTCCAGAACTTGGATCATGAAGGAAACCTGCACTTTCCCAGGAAGTTGGAAGCATTAGCTTGGCCTTTCTAAATACTCTACCATTAGCTTTGATTATGAGAATTGGCTCAGCCAGATGGACATATCACAACCCCAACTGCACCAAATCTAAATGACCTCAAAGCATAAAGAAAAAATGATTTTTTATTACTTGCCTTAGAATGGCATTTTAGATATATGAGTGAACAAGGTTTTGGTAAGTACTTGCTGTCTGTTCTGCACTATAAAAAATAGGGAAAAAGAAATTCACCTGCTTTCAAGTTGTTTTCAATAGCTGGGAAGATAATTTTAAAAGGAAACCTTTAAAAGAGCTTATCTGTAAAGGGACATTTTGGGCTTGTGCTCTGTGAAAATAAAGACTGGGTTTGTCTTGTTAGCAGTCGTAATCCAAGCCATGAGACACAAATGCACATAGTAGGCATTTGATAGATATCTGCTGAGCAAAGCTTGTTGAAGTCCTCATGATAAAGAGAGCATGACTCTTTCTAGTTCCAGGCTGTAAGTCACTTTAACACTGAGAGTAGTAGGACCAATGGCAACTTTTGGAACAAGTATCCAGAGAAGACATGAAATTATTTATGAGATATTTATAATTTTGTTGTTTAAGCCAGCATAGGATGATATGGAAATATATTTTATTTAAAAGTCAAATGGTGGGTATACTGGTTACTCTTTAAAGTAACCATGTCATTTCTTTAGGAATTCTGTGGACAGTTTGTGACAAAAGTCTCTGCTTCAAGGACAGTAGGCTAAGCAGATTCAAATAGAGTCATTTACTGGTTCTGTGGAAACCATCAAAACCATATATTTCAAGCAAAAAATAATATCTTTGCTACTACTTAGACCACTGAGTCCTCTCGTTTTCCCTCAGTTATTTTCCAGGTGTGTTGTTGGTAGAGTTTCAACTGTGAACCCCAAACCATTGCAGTGGCCTCACTGATGAAAGGCTGACCTTGATTCTCCCAATTCTTTTCAATTCTGTGCATTACAGCCAGATCAATCTTCTTCAAACACGACTTTCACCTGTCTCCTTGCTCCCACGTCCTTAAAAACTCCCTGTCACAAGCTGCGTCTGATCATAACTTCTGCCTCTCAGCATTCTCCAGGATTGGACGCTGCTGTTCTGGAGGACACACTCCTCATGCCAGGCAAAGCCACCCGCTGGCCAGCCTTGTGCACTCCTGGATTCCCCTGACCTTGGCCCCAGAGATCCTAACTTGCGGCTTACTTTCCCATCCCCTCTTCTCCTGCAGGAGGATCTGGGCAGCTTAAGCCCCTTCCCCAGAAGGTCTCCCTGAGACCTGACATCAGCTGTCACTGGTATGCCTTTTTGAGTTCTTCTCCCCTAAACACCATCATTATGGAGCCTTGGGTCTCTCTTCACTTCTCTAACTGTGTTGTGTGTATTGCCCCCACAACACTACTTAAATCACTGATAGAGATGGCAAAAAAATTATGATTTCCCCCCCCAAAAAAAATAAAAAAACAAAACACAGGGATCCCTTAAACGCTTGGTTTGATACTTAGAAATTATATTCAATCATCTTTGACTAATATTCTCAGGAACCTGAAACATTCTGAATTTAACAATGGGGATACCCCAAAAACTGAAAACAAGCACGTTAATTTTATAGCCTTGTTTAGGATTTTTGTAGGTATGGAAATAATATGACATTGTGTCATAACAGTATGGATTTCAGGGACAGAGATCAGTCACCAGCAGACTGAGAGGCAAGTTTTATCCCATTACATTATCTATCAAACGGCTGTCAGTAAAACCCAAGGAAAGCCCGAGGCTAGTCATTCACTGCAAAAGAAAAAAAAAGGTTCTTTCCTCTGTTATTTTTACATGGTAGGATCTGATTATTAAAACAATGGTAATTTAACTCTGTAGAAATCCATAGGTAGTCTTCTTTTATTTTCTAATGACCAGTGATATTTCAAGTGGTATTAACCAGGTAAAATTAATTATAATCCTATTTTCACAGGGTAGGAACTACTTTCTGTTCAGGGCATCTTTGATGGTGTTGAGTAAGAGCTGGATATTCATTACACCTTCGTGTACTCCCTACTAATTTATAAAATTTCACTGAAAAATGTTAGCATGGTTTTAGAAATGAACCACCTGCATGTTCAAGCTTGAAAGCTTTCAATATGTGCATCCTAAGTGAATTTTCCTGATTTAGAACAGAAAAAATGGAGAGAGGAGCCTGGAAGAGGAGGTCTGAGAATGAGGAAAGATGGGCCACATCCTCCAATTTGATCAAGTCTCCGTAGCGGGTCATTTGTTAGTTTGGTTAGATTTTGTACCTTAGATCAGACTTCTGTCTGGAATCAGCTGAGCTGGATAATGAGTACAGTAAATGATGAATGCCCTTGATGAGGATCAGCAAATGTAGTTTTGCTACTTCATTGATACTAATCCTTAGTTTGGTCGGGAGGACTTTGTGCTTGCCTTTATTTCTGAGATGGGGGAAAAAATCCATTGTTATGGTCCTAATCCTAATGTGCTGGATGCATGTGATTTATCTGGCTGCCTTGAATAGGCATGTGTGTTCCTGGGGCATTCTAAATCTTCGGAAAGTTAAAAGGGCTTTGTTTAGAGCCTCATGTGATCTGGATTTTTATCCATTTCTTGCTTCTGTTTAATGAAATGTATGACATGGAAAGTAAGAACATGCTGGCTAATGACAAGTAGCAGTTCTGGCCTCATGACCAATGAATACTTGTAAAAGTGCAGAGTGAATAATTGTCAAAAATTAAGGAAAAGGCACTTACTGTGTAATTCAGAAACTCACATATTATTTTTATGTGGTAGAGATAACATGGGGAATTTTATGCATTAAAATTACATTTTGCCTTTTGAACAGTTTTTATAATGGTCCAGGTTTCTGCACCCTCATATCTCACTTCAGCATTACAGTCATCCTTTGAGGAAGACTGGGATTATTATTTCCACTTTACAGTTTATGAGACTGAGATTGAGAGGTGTTCATGAACATAATAGCTAGCGCTTATTGTGTATTTGTTATATATGAGGCACTATTCCAAACACTTACATGTACCAACTAATGTAACCCTCAGATAAAACAACAAGGTAGGTTGTATTATTATTTCCAACTTATAGGTGGGGAATGAGGCACAGAGAACCTAAGCAACTTGCCTAAGGTCACACAGCAAATAGCAGCAACCTGGTTATTCTGTCTTCAGAGCCTCTGTCTTAACCACTCTGCTGTACTCTGTGTCATGATAGTAGTTCTACACTGAGTGCTTAAAGACACCTGTGTATGCATATCTGCTGTTTCTTTACACAATCCAAACTGCCTGAGGGAGATATTTGCATCATTCACATTTACATATTCTGGTGCTGACACATCTCAGAAGAAAGCTGGTATTTCATGTATGTTTACTTGACTAGATGAGGGTACTTCAAAAAGTTCATAGAAAGATTCATATTAACTTTTAATTCTATTTTTCATGAACTGTCAGAAGTGCCCTCAAATGAGAATAATCAGTTTGCTGAAGGCTTCTTACTAGTAAGCATTGCTGCTACAATTTGAAATCAGCCTTTTGACTTTTAGTTCTTTTGAGATGTAGTTTTGAGGTTTATTTTTTGTCTAAAGCAGGTTGATCTGTTTTCTGAATGATGTAGGTGAGTACAGATTAGCTTGATAGAATGTTCAAGAATAATTTGGCCACATATGTTTCATGTGCTCTGTGACACTCTTTGCTATATCATGTGACACTATTGACCTCAGACTCTCCTTTCATTTCCTCTCTAGCTTCCAGCTCATATTCTGGAGCTTCTAAGTCCTAAAGAACTTGGGAATTACTGGGTTCCTTTAATAGTCCATTAATGCTTGAAAAGTAAACAGTTCTGTAAGCGCTTTATTGCTTCATTGATTTTAAAATGTATTAGTAAGAATGGCAAGTAAATAAGAAACTCTTGAAAACCAGAAGTTGTTTTTACTTCCCATTTCAATCTCTCTGTAACTCTTTTCCTTTGCTAATATTTCCAATACATATGGCAACAGTTAGCATCATTAATGTATGAGCAGCTCTTCCATGTCACTGAGAAAAAGAGGAATGCTCCAGGAAAAAAGTCATTAGAGGATATAAATAGGACATTTTTCAAAGCAAGAATTCCAAAACGTCAGCAAATGTGTGAAACTTTCTTTCCATGGTGCTAGTATTACTGGTATGTTTCACTAGTTTGTTTTTTCTTTTTTCTCCAGCAAATTGCTCCAATGTCGACAAGCCCTCTTGAACAGAAACAGGTCAGCATATCCCTCTTGAGAATTCCTCAAAATTATCCACAGGTCCTGGGATGGTCCAAAGATCTTCAGTCCTATGTCCACATACCAGGCAAAGAGAGGAGGCAGAGCCGTCACTGGAGAGTCCAGTACCACCCTGTTGCAGTCACCATGATGCTCGGTGGACCGATGTGTCCACTGGGGTGGGAGCTCCCTTCCTGGTCTGGGTCCTTGCCACCCGCTGGGTCCAGGGATACAGTCCTTTCATTTCAACAACCCCTTGCTCAGGCATTGATTCCTACAGTGAGACATGGGGCTGTGGGGGCTGCCTTTGAAGGCTGTCCAGCTTCAGCTCCATGTGCTGGTGGCACCAGATGTCCCCTGATGTGCCCAGGCTCTTGTGTTGAGTTTGGCCCAGACTTTCCTTCCCAGATTGTGAGTTACTCTTCAACACTTTGGTGTTCTTTCTTACCAGCACACCGTGGTCGTAATCCCTTTACCTGCCACAGCCTCTTCCTCCTTGAACAGGTTTCCTTATCCCCTACTACTGGTCAGAGATGCTTTCTCAGTACCTACCTCTATCAGGTGATTTTGCTTTCCCTGTGTAAGCAGAACTGAGCCAGTGGCAGGGCTGCACATCACACTTGAGTCAGGGAGGGAGCTCCTTGGCCACTGTATTAATCCATTTCTGTTGCTAATAACTAAATACCTGAAACTGGAAAATTTCTAAGAATATGAAACTTACTCCTTACAGTTTTGGAGACTGTGAGGTCCAAAGTCCAGTGAACACATCTGGTGATGGTCTTGGTGGTGGCAACAGTGACCTAGGGGTCTCACATGGCAGAAAATGGCAGCACAAAAGAGAAAGAGGGACCAACTTCCTCATGTGCTGTCCTTTAAAAGCCCTCAGAACCACGCCCATGACCACCATTATTAATCACTGCAGCATAGTCCTACTATCTAATCATCTCTTCAAGGCCCCATATTTCAATTATCATAATAGGACTTCCCACCCTCCAGAGTTACAGTGGGAATTAAACTTCCTATATATGAACTTTGGGGGGTACAATTCAGTCAACCCACAGTAGCCACAGAATCTGCAGAGCCATTCAATCCCAGTTATGATGGCTTGCTGTATCCCACTACGTAGAGAAGCTGCCAGCATAAGCTCACAAAAGTCATATCATGGTTGTACCCCCTCACACTGGCAATCAAAACCACAAGAATTATCACAACAAAGATATTTTTTTGTCCATTAAATCAGCAAAGATTAAAAAACATGGAAAAGCAGGTGCACTCCTTCATTGTCTGTGAGTTGAACTGTTTCAACATCTCTGTGATGCAGTTTGGCAGCACAGATTAAATACCTTAGCCAGGTGGACCACTTGATGGTATAATTACATTTGTTGGGATTTTATATTACAGAAATAAATAGTCAATCTCACAAAAATTGACAAGTTCACAAAAATGGACAGTAGTCATTGTAGAAAAGGGGGAAAAGGGAAATAAAAACCACTGAAACCTACATATAGGAGATTGGTTGAATAAATCCTTTTATATGTGTGCTATGCTATAACATAACAATTAAAAATGATCATGTATTCTTGACCTATATTTATTGCCATATAGTAATATGCACAGTATATTGTTACTTGATAAGAGGAGGAAATTGAAAATAGGCACTATACCCCATTTCTATAAGAATAACTACACACACAAACACAAATATCAGAGAAAGGGGTGCCACAGTAACTATTTATCACTGTGGGTTATTGGAAGTCTCACTAATGTATGTTTTTCTGTATTGATTTCATATATATTTTTGTAATCAAGGAAGATTACTTTTATTTTTTTTTATTAGCATTTGTGTGGTTGTGGTCCCCAAGTGCCAGGCTCCACAGAAAGTTTTATGACCATTTTCAATTGAAATCTCACAAAACTCCCCGAGGTCAGTACTACCATGATCCCCATTCCATAAATGAGGGACATAGAATTGAAGCGATTTTATGAGTTCGTAAAACTAGTGACCAGTAGAGCTGGGCTTTGAACTCTGGCCATCGTGCATGAATGTGAATTACTCTTATAATCAAAAAAGAGATGATAAAAATATACTTATTTATTTAAAAGGAATACAGAGGATATTTCTTTCTAATGTTCATACGTATTGGACTGTGCTTAACATCTTTATCATAAAATATTAAAAACAAACATGAAGAATTAAGCAAAGGATTGCTATATTTTGGGGTTTTTGTTTGTTTGTTTGTTTTTCCCTCCCACTCAGAGTCTAGAGTGTTTCACAGTTCATTTTCTGGTTACGAACGATGTCTTCAAACTGAATAGTCTTCAATTACAAGGAATGACCAGCTGATTCTGTGTCTCTGCTGTATGGAAAACAAACTCACAGAAACCATTCTTTCCAAATCTACTCATGAACATATTAAAAAGAAGATCTGTTACTCTGGTGACAGAATGTACCAGACAGCCCCCCATAACACAGTTTATCAGGTGTGACAGTGTGCCCTGGCTATGAGGAATGCCCAATGGTTTCCCCAAATCTCATATACAGAGGATGTTGATTACGTGGCAACTCTACAACTAAACACCTACTATGAGAACCAGATATTAACAACATTTCCAGCCACACAGAAAACATTCGCATATGGAAGGAAAAACATGAGTTCTCTTCCATTCGTGAGCTTTCTACCTTTCTTTAGTAATTCACACATGAACACAAACACACATAACATATTATCTCGTCATTCCTCCCAGCAAATCTGAAGGCTCCCATCACATCCCCATTTTAAGAGACTGAAAAGCCAGGTGACTTGCTCCAGAGAACACACTTCATGATGCAGCTGGGGTTTAAAGCCAGGAATACCTCCTGCCGGTTCATCAGGATGAACTCCCATGTGTACAAAGTACAGAATGATCAGAACCTGAACAGCATGAACTGGAGGAGTGAAGGGAGGAAGCAAAATGTGGCTTTCTAGAAACTGTGGAGGGATCACACACAGAAACATGGGAGCGCGGGAGGCAGTGGAACTTGTGCAGGGTGACTGGGAAAGATGTGACGGACCACCCTGAGGGAAGAATTCATATGGGGAAGAAATTAAATGTGGTCCATCCAGACAATGGAATATTATTCAGCCTTAGAAAAGGAAAGGAAGTTCTGACACCTGCTACAATGTGGATGAACCTTGAGGACCTTATGCTCAGTGAAATAAACCAGTCACAAAAGGAAGAACACTATGTGATTCATTCCACCTCCAGGAAGTTCCTAGAGTCCTCAAATTCATAGAGACGGAAAGCAGCCAGGTGGTTGCCAAGGGCTCAGAGGAAGGAGAAACGGAGAGTTGTCATTTAATGTGAAGAGTTGCAGTTTTACAAGATAGGAAAGTTCTGGAGGTGGGTGGTGATGAAGGCTACACAACAGTGTGAATGTATTAATACCACCGAACTGTAAACCTAAAAAATGGTTGAAATGGTTAATTTTATGTTACGCATATTGTAGCACAATTAAAATACAAAGAGTGCACATGGCACTTACAAATCCTGAGTGTGGGGAGATGGTAGAAAACTAGCTCAACAGCAATATTTTCACAGCTCTGTGCTAGAGATGCCAACTGTCAGATCCCTCCTGGGCCTTTGCCTGTTTACTCTGCATCTCAGGGAATGACACCAACAGGGGTCTTGTCAACTGGCTTCGGGGTGAATTTCACACGGGAGACACCAGTAGAAGCCTGGCGGGAGACTTGTTCCTCCCTCCCACTGCTGAGGTGTCTTCTCGGCAGAGGCTAAGTCTATGCCACAGCTTGTTTCTTATTGAAAGATTAGATTCCCCTGCCTTCCCTCATGTCCAGGGCCCTGCCTCACAGCCTGTCCTGCGGTGTTCTGTTTCTACTAGATGCCCCGGTGTCTGGGCTTGGGTCACTCACTGGTCATCCCTACAGCCTTTGCATGCAGGCACCAGGGAGCCTCAGAGTGTGCCCTGGTTGACTTCACATCCTCCCCAGCTCCTGCAGAATCAGCTCCTGTGTTCAACTGCCTTTATCCAGAATGGAGTTTGCTATTTTGATGAGGAATAGTATTGTGAATTGCAAAGCAGCAGAATACTTGCTGTTTATCCTCAAATGAGTCATCAAGTTATGGGGGCCTAGCCAAATATGAGGGAGACCTGCTCAGAGGGTGGCCTTGTGAAAGGTTGTTATGTAGCGTGGGGAAGAGCCCAGTTTTACACGTCTCACACTAATGTGCAGGATTAAGTTTTAGTGCAAGCAGCTCTAAGAGCCAGAGGCACACAAGGGTAAAAATCATGAGATAAACCAGAAATCCTCAACAGTCCTCCAGCACAAACAAATACAGTGCTGCTGCAAAAACACGTGCCTGTGAACACACACACACTTTTGTTGGGCTGCCAAAAAGTAATTCATGATCATGGTGCTGTCACTTTCACCCTCATGATAAAGTCAAAAGTATAATTTGTATTCTCATACAAATTATGAGAATTTAGAAAATTTGCAGTTAAGAGAATTTTTTTCTTCTTAGTAACTGATTATGTATCTATATCTATCTATCTCTGGCGTAAACTGATATATAAATATCTTGTAAATACACACACGTATACATACAGAAGAGGACATAATAAAAGAAAGCTTGTGTAATACTGGTGTTATCAGGCAAAAGCCACTTCAAAACAGAAACTGTTACTAAAAATAAAGAGGGTCATTATGCAACATAAATGTTACAATTTCCCCATGGAAGATATAACTAAGCTTACATACACTTAATAATAAAGTATCCAAAGCAAATATTGGCAAACCAAGGAGAAATTAATAGGTTTCCACATTTTATTAAGAGATTTTTGGTAGCTTCTTCTTCCCAGCTGTGTGATGCTGGGCTATTACTATGACTCATGATGGTGAAATGCTACAGTACGATAAACACTTCCTACTGCTGTGTTAAATAAAACAGTGCAGGCAATATACTTAGCAATATGTCTAGTATGCAGGAAGTATTCTATAAAAATTAAATACTCTTATTATTAATATAATATTTTTGATGAAGGTGACAACAAGATAAAGTTATATTAGAGAAAAATAATTCTAATTGCTTCACATAATAATAGAAAAGAGGCAGGAAACCCTGGAGGAAGGGTGGCTGGGGGTATCTGGAAGCTATTTTAAGTAGTCCTCAATGGGACATAATAACCTTTTCATTTCAGATTGCTGCTATGACCAATGAATGAATGAATGAATGAATGAATGAATGAATGAATGAATGAATAAAAAAGAAGGCAATGAAGAAATGTGAAAAAAAAACCAAAAAGCTGTTTGATGGTGGAGTTTATTACTCTATTTTGCTTGAAGGCAAAGCATACTGGAAAAAGAAAGTCCTTCTTATCCTCCAAATTCTTTGAATTTTATCTTTAAATATGTTTCTTGCAATGAAATCCAAATTTTATTTTCTGCCTGGGTAATATGATGGAACTCAACTAACCATTTGATATTGACTCATTACTCCACAGTTTTTAGATCTATATGAACACATCTTGGAAAGAAATGGAAACCAGAAGTACAGCCTCATCTAAAGTAAAATAAAACTCACCGTTTCAATTGGATTGCATTGCCTATGTGATCAAAAATTTGTAAACTGATTTGGCATGGAATTATTTACTCTGGTCACTGGCTTCCCAATTACAGTGTAAACATGTAATTCTGCAGTGATACCTTTGGCTAGAGCCATAGCCTGGTCACAGTGGTCTTGCAGACACCACTGAACATCTTTGATTTAGTGCTCTGCGATCATCTTAGGAACCAGCCTCATCAATGCCACTTAACTGTAGATTGTTCCTAAGTGTCTTTGAAAAACTTCAGGCACACACAAAACCACTACCTTACCCTTGGGGTTTGTCAGCTAATAGCCCTGCTGCTTTACAAAAAGAAGGTGGTTAAACATGCATTTTTTTTTAAAAAGCATATTTGGTTTCTCTAAAACAGAGCAATAAAATTGCACAATCTAAAGGAAGGAACAGTTTGTTTTCCCCTTTTTATTGCCAGTTAAATGCCAAAAGACTTTTAAAGTAACAGCAGCCAGTGTAAAAGAGAAAAAAAATCAAATAAAATTTTTACGATCTTAATATAAACCTATTGCTCTTTCCTCTTCTATAGTTTTACAAAACTTCCTATACCTTTCGGCATTGGAAACCATGTATAATGTTTGCTCTGAAAATACGAGCAGGGCATCATATAAAGTTGTATTTGTAGGAATAGAGGTGCTGTAAAACCAAGCTGGGAAACAGAGAATTTTCATACAGAGTAACAGAGCTGATGTTATTTTCTCTCTAATAAAGCAAAATTTATAATAAAAGAAAAAGAGTAGAATTTAATATATGCTTTATTTTGCCTAATTAAAACCTTTTAAAAATAGCATTATTGGTGGTTCTTGTTTTTAAACAGAATAGTTGTTCCTTCCATCCTGCATCTGATTTACCACCAGATCAATATTTGACCATTTCAGCAGATCTTAGCTGTGACTGCACATTGGAATCACCCAGAAAGCCTTAACATCTAGGAATCTCGGGGTCCCAAGGGATTCCCATTCAACTGGTCTGGGGTTCCTCCTGGATTTTTCCTCCTGGGAAGTTTTCAAAGCCCCCTAGTTGATTCTGGCAGATAGCCAAGGTTGAGAATCACAGCTTTAGAGCAAGACCAGCTTAGCTGAGTCTCTTAGACGAGAAGGCCATGTACAGAGACAGTCAAGTCATGATGTGGAATGTTCCCCCAGGAGAAGCCTTCATCTTGGCATTTAATGCCCAGTATGAATCCATTGCTCTGATTTTAATGAGCTATAAACCACTCTTGACCACCTGGCCCAGTCTTCTGCTCTCCTGACCAACCCCAAATTTCATCTGAAGGGAAAAGAGTAAAGGCTGTTCAGAGCGGTGTGATGAGACAGGATAAAGGAACAATTTTTGTTTCATCCTCTTTCTCATCTTAAATGCTGACAGCCCCTCAGGACATTTTGGGTGGGTCTCCAAATGCCAACCAGTAGGGTATATTGAGCTCATATTGCCTCATATTTCTTTGTTTTCTCCCACATATGCATCGTATCTTCTGTCCTGCTTTAACATTGAATTGCTAGTGTTAGGCTGCATAGCAGAAGTGACAGACCCATGTGAGTGTGTGTATGTGTATATGTATGTGGGTGTGTATGTGTGCATATGTGTGTGCGCGCACGCACATGTGTGCATGTTGGAGTGCACATGTGTGCATACACGCGTGTAAGTGCACGTGTGCGCGCATGTGCATGTATGCACACGTGTGCACATGCACATGTGTGTGTGTGTGCGTGTGTGTTCTGTGCACGTGTGTGTGTGCTGGCATCCGGGAGAGATGGGAAAAGGGGCATTAGGACAGGTGAAGGAGCTGGTGGTGGTGAGCAGGGGTGGCATCATCAAGGACCAATCCCACCAGGATAAAGACACATCTCAGCCTTACCCACGGATGGAAGCTAGTGCATATTTATAACTCACTGAGCCTAACAGTAAACACAGTTCCTACCATCCAGCATAGCTAAGAAATCAAACCGACTATAGACTGAAAGTACTTTTATCCAAAATTCGATAAAATACAAACTGTGTCCTTGCATATACCTGGGGAAGTGTCATGTAAAGAGTAGCAATTAACTTGGAACAGAAAGAACTGATTCTTTCGGTTCAAAGAGTTTCCTAATATAAAATAAAAGATGCTGTGTCCTGTCCAATGTACAGAATATAATAATAATAAGTAATATTTTATTTGAGATAATATTTTTATTACTACAATAAGAAATAATTTGTGATAATTTACTGATAAACAGTAAATTATTTATTATATAGGAGTAATTAATAGTAAACATAATAATCACTAAATAATAGTAACAATTTGTAAGTAATTAATAAATGCCACACCCCAAATTAGATTAGGGGCAATAACAGGAATAACAATGACAATCACAGTGGTATTTTCTAGGCTACATAGAATCATCTTTATTTTGCTCACTCATGTGTACATTGAGCAGATATTTAATACCTGTGTTACATGTCAGGTACACAACAAGGAGCAGACACAGCCTCTGTCCTCAGGGAGTTTACAGATCAGTGGGACACAGGTGTTAAACAAAATCCAAATGTACATATCATCACAAATGCGTTAAACTCTGTAAAAGTGATGAACAGGGAGCAATGAAACTGTTTACCAAAAAGTTCTGCTTTTATTTGAGTGTTCTGAGTGCGGCCTTTAGGAAAATGACATTTAAACTGAGTCACGAGTGATGCGTAGGAATAATTTTGGTTAGGAAATGGAAGGGGTTCATTTTATTCAGGAAGAAGAATGTGCTGTGTGCAAGGAGATAAAAATATTTCATAAAGAAGGTGTATTCACACTCACAGCTTGTGGACACACACCCACACACGTGTGCACACACACACATGCTCCGAGAGTCTAACAGCAGCTAGACAGTCACGTTGGTGCCCAGCCCCTTCCAAAGTCTACGAAGATGGGATGAACCAGCTGGGTGCCAAAGACCACAATTTTCAAAAACAAGTGCAGGGCAAGGCTGAGAGTCTAGGCAAATCAGTCCAGACTTTGATACGGAGGATCTCATGAATTTTGTGCTTGCACAATCTTGCCTGCACTGAGATGTGCTGAGTTTCACATTCCTCTAGTTTTCCAGCAGCACTATGGCAGCACGGGAGGGAATGGGCTCAGCCGAGGGCCCCACAAAAGTGGGTTTCTGCTACTGTGATGGCTGGGGGATCGTTCTTACTGGAGAGTGCCAAGATCTGAACAAAATATTTTTATAACATTGTGAAGTTGAATGAGACAGGCTGCCGATGATTGAAAGAAAATATGTTGGCTTTTTCTCTGCAAATAGCCTTTCTGGTTTTACTGGCAAGTAGAAGAAATGTCTCTCTTTAGTCATTGAGGCATTATATTGCTTTTTTTTTTTTTTTCTAAAGTATTCTGAAAGTTGTGTGTATATTCTTCTAAGGATTTTGAGCTGTGCCATTTTCCAGGAATGGGGAGCTCCTTTTGTCCTGAGAAGAATGCTGTGACCTATCCTTGGAATATGAATGAGATAGTACCCCAAGCAGGAGATGAGGTATGGGCATGGCTGCACAGTGAAGCCTCACCACGTGGTCCCTGGATCGCTTTATCCACCTTGTTTTATGTTGATTGGTGGTGTATGCTGTCATCTTTTGAACAGCTCTGTTCTTTGTCCAAATGCTGCTGACTCACAGTTGTCCCAAATCTGCAATTAATTCATCACTTGTGAATTTCGGCCCTGTGCTACCCCATTCCTTTTCCTCTCTTTCCTCTAGCCCTTCCTGTTGAATATATCCCTAAGTTTGGTTTTGTGTTCTTATCCGTGACTAACTCTACATTATTTCTGGTTGGGATTATTTCAAAATACACTTGAATTTCTGCTGAGTCAGTCCCAGAGTTGATATAGACTCCTCATTTTAACATCAGAACAGACATAGTCTCGAAGACTTCCTTCAATTCCACCGCTGTCTCAGAACCACGTTTTTCCGGTCCCAGTGCCTAGAATCCTGAGTAGCAGGTGGCCCGCTCTGCTCTTGAGAGCTAGTGGAGTCTCAGGGCCAGTCCTCCCTGGATGAGCCCTGTGGTGAGATCCTGTCTGACTCAAGAATAGAAGCTGACTGGGACAGAACAGAGCTGGGCTGCGACTGCCTCGGTGCAAGCAAGTCTTAGGTTAGAGCACATCTGAACACATTAAACAGTAGTCCCAGTCGCTGGTTAACAAGTGCACATGCCTGAAACAAAGGGGCAGACAATTACAGTGGAATGCCTTTGCACTTGTGCGGTGCACAGACCAGTAGGGCTGGCATCACCTGGGGATTAGTCAGAAATGCAGATTCTCAGGCTTCACATAATCTACTAAATAAGAAGTAATAACAAGATCTCTAGGGGAGTCATATGCACAATGTTAAGAAATTTTCATTTCACTCTGACCACCTACTACGAAGCCAAGTATTGGAGCTCTGGAATTTGTCCTAGCTGGGGCGGGATGGGCAGGATGGTCACACCCCCCCCCCCAAAAGGAGCACAGACCTGCAGCTGGGAGCTCCCCTCTCCAGGAGGCGCTGGTGGTCAATAGGCCAGTGGGAGGGGTCCTTCCCATGCCCTTGGGAGAAGCTCCTTAGGGAGGCACCTTTTGACTTGGGAGTGTGTGTTATCCTCCAGGTATGTTAGAGAAAGAATCAGATTTCAGAACAACTAACTAAGAGAATGAAAACTTAAAGGGCACCATGAAACAAAAAGGAGAAACTGGGGAGTTACTTTAGCAGCAGGTGGGCTGGCTCCAGAAAAGAAAGTTCTGGGTCAGGCCTCTCTCTCTGCCCTGCCAGAAGGCCACTTAGGGCCTTAGGGTTCTAAGAGGGATCTCTCCTGCTCTGCAGCCCAATTTTACTCCCAGAAATTTCTGGGTTCTCCATCAGCCCTCTCTGCCTGGGACATGGAGGGGAAGAGGCCTCATTATTTTCTGGTTTATGATAAATTATCAGGGGTAATGACTGTTTTTAGAGGTTTGGGGAGCTTGTTCTTGGTCTTAAAGCAAACACTTTAGGTGGGCCTTTGATATACACATATAATTGTAAGTGCATATGCACATTTGACTTAAAAAAACCCAAATACCTAATGAACAGTCAAGAATTTTTAAAAAGAGGAGTTCTGCTCGAAAGGCTTATGACCTGATGAGAGGACAAGGGTAGCTAAGAGCTGTGGAAGAATGTTTGCTTCTGTGTGAGGCACAGGCTTGCAGTTCTCGCCTGGTGGGTCACATCAGCCTCTCAGGGCTCCTGCCTCCAAGTGCTCATCAGCTATTTTTAACTATTTCTTTGAACTCCAGGGCCTTGGCTGAAATCAGATGGCAGACTGCAGTCTATGGATTCTTTTATCACATTGTTGTCTCCCCAAGCAATCTGCACTTCTAGGTTAAGAAAGATAGCATCCTTTTCCTTAAAATTTTTAAATACTTTTATTTATTTATTTGTTTATTCATTCATTCATTTATTTATTTGTTTCTTTGTTTGTTTTAAGAATTAGACAGACTGTTAAAAGTGGAAAGAAGGGCATTTTTCTTCAATGGTTAATACCTGTCTCCACCGGCCCCAAAATAGATTTCATCACACAGCAACTCTTCTTCAAGGCTGCTAAGGGCTGTCGTTAGAGCTGAGGAGAAGAACGTGAAAAGGAATCTGTGTGTCCCTAGAAAACATCTCTTGTGGAAAGACACTTAGGTGAAGGATGAAATAAGACCCTGCCTGCAGTAACAGCCCCTCTTCTGTGGGAAATAGCTGTACTTCCACTGGAGAAGGATTATGGCCATGTGCTTGTACAAGTTTGGGAATTCATACCCCAGGTTTCCTTCCTGGCATGGACGTGGAGTGACTTGGGCAATTCACTTTCTCATGTCATTTGTAAGATGGTGATAAACGTGTCACACATAGATCTATGTTATACCTTCATTGTGACGGACTGAATGTGTACCCCCAAAATTTATATGGTGAAATCTAAATCTAATTAGGAAGCAGGGCCTTTGGGAGGTGATTCAGTCCTGAAGGTGGAGCCCTAATGAATGGGATTAGTGCTATTATAAGAGAGGCCCCCGAGAGCTCTCTAGCCCCTTCCACTGAGTGAGGACATAGTAAGAAGGCACCGTCTATGAACCAGGAAACAGGTTCTCACCAGGCACCGAATCTGCCATGCCTTGATCTTGGACTTCAGCCTCTGGACCTGTGATAAATCAGTGTCTGTGGTTTATAATCCTCCCAGTACACAGTACTTTGTTATGGCAGCACACACAGACTAAGCCACCAGATCATTTTCCTTCTCCCTTTCCCTCAGTGGCCTCTCTTGCAATGACACCGTAACTGACATAGCACTCCCTATCAGGATGGGACTGAATCAGGACTTCCCACCTACTCACTCTGACCATCCCCTTGGGGTCCAGCTCCTCAGATGCTTTGAGAAAGAAGCCAGCAGAGAACTCCTCGCCCTTTGCACATCCAGCAGTCAGCCGTCAGAGTCCATGGGGCAGCCTGTGAAGGGCTGCCTTGGAGCAAACACCGAGCTCCTCGGCACCCTCCCGCATGGCAAACCGAGCAGGTCCACGGGGTGGTATGCTGAGCATGAGCGCAGAGGCACCGCAGAGAGTCTTAGTTTTATCTACATTCCAATACTCGTTAGGTTATTTTACAAAAGGTAGACAAAACATTATAAGCAGGAAAATATAAGCGTGCAGAGCCTGAGCTGGTATATTCTTAACAGAAAGTTTCACATGTGAACGTAATCCATGAATGAATATTAGATGTAAGTGTGGGTTAGGCTGGTTCCGGTTAACTACTGCTAAGAATGGTTTTCAGTTAAAACCATTCAGGACGATCATTTTTATTAAGCACACAGCACGTTATTATTTTATATCCCCAGCAATCTGAACCTTGGAAGCTTCGATGAGTGTATCCTGTATTTCTAGCCTGCATTACACCTTACAACGATTTTTCCCTAATTCCTTTGATGACCCGACTGCTTATATTTATATCATTAGATTGGGTAAAGGAAAACGGCTAAAAAAATACTGGTCTATAATTAATGAGAGGCAGAATTTTTTGGTTAAAATTCCATAAGCATTGGATTGAGAAAGACTTAGGTTCAAGGTCAAATTCTGCCATTTGCTGTCTATATGAACTTTAATAGATCATTTTTTGTGACTCCTGAAAATAGGACTAATCAAAAGACCCATCTAACTGGTGGTTGTGAGTTTGATGAAGATAATGGAAGGAAAAATGCTGGGTAATGAGGAAAACATTACAATCAACTGTTGATTAATGCAAAAAGATGGTTTGTTCCATCTTTTTATCACTGTGACATATTGCCACAACACAAAAGATTCTTGTATACAGGGACATCTTTAGCATTTTCTTGTGTTCAGTATTAATACTGCTCAGTGTTTAAATAGATCAAGGACCCTAAATAGTCGCATTCCAAGCCAAGATGCTCAGCTCCCTATTTCTGGACAACAGCCCCCCAGGGCCTCTCCACTCCCCTGGCTGAGTCTCTCAGTGATGCTGACAGCAGGTGACCTGCCTGGCCTCTCACCAACTGGTTAATGAGGATGTGGCAGGGAGGTGTCCGTTCAGCGGTAGAGTGGGGCAGGGGACATATATATTCTTACCCTTCCAGCATCACCCCACACAGCTCATGGAAAACTCAGAGCTCTTAAGAAAAGAGGGGCCCCTTGTCCTGTTTGGTCCTGTCCTGCCTGGTCTCCAAGTTTGTGGCAGCAGCTCCAAGCGGGTCATGGCCTGAGCACAGTCCCTGGAGTGAGGCCCCTTTGAGAAATCCACTGAACCTCAAGAGGGACTCTCATTTGTCCACTGGGGAGCTGACTTCTTGGGGACATGTGATTACGGAATTGACTTGGTGAAGTCCCATCTCAGAACATGGTGTCTGCTAGGAAAGACAAGTCTCCAATGCCAAGATATTATTAAAATATGACATGAGTTGCACAGTTTCTCTGTGCTCCCGTTTTCTCATCTGCAAACTGGAGGCAGTAACACCTGCCACAGTGTCTCTGTGAGAAACCGCTGAGCCCAGGAGGGGGTGCAGCAGGTGCTGCCATACTAGATGCTTTCTCAACTTGGTAGCTCATTCCTACAAATCCTTTTCTTTTCCCTCTTTTAAAGCTCACTCCTCCCCATCCTTGTCGCCCCTCTGTAACCCTTAAGAACCTTGAGGAACTTGAGCTTCCTCCAACATTTCATGCCATGACCCACCCCTGTGTATGTCAGCTGCCTCCCAGTACCCCACCTTCAAGGTCTGTGCATTTCCTCCACACCCACAACCTTGACCTTTGTCTCACCTGTAGAATGCACTCAGGACACACCCCAGACCTCCCCATTATGAGGGACTGCTCTGTCTCTTTCTCATGTCAGAAATTCCCCTTTCTGATGATACATTCTGCATTCACTCCTCTCGGCACCGTCCTCACCCTCTCTGGGCGTGTCACTCTTTCAATCACCTCCATTCTCCTGGCCCTTCAGCCACTTCTCATTGTTTCTCTACTTCCAGCCCAAGGCATAGGATTATACTGAAAAATTCGCTCTCTCTTCTTCTACCAATATCCTTCCTAACTCAACAAATATTTACTGAATTGTAACATTATTCCAATGATCTCTTTCCACCTCCTTTTCTTGCACCTTTGCATCTACTTGGGTCATTTCCTCTCCTTAGCTTAGCCACCACTATATGCCCACACTTTATGAAATCTAAGGTGATATCATAAAAAAATGCACCACTACATTATGCACCATGGAAAATAGAATAAAAACTGCCAGTTAAAACAGTAAAATGCCATCAATTGTAAGATGCACTCTGCTTTTGGAGCTGCTAAAATATGAAAATGTATGCATCATATAATGTAAAAAGTAAAGATATGTTATGGATTAATGCAAAGATACTTCCTAATCTTCCTTTCCTTCAAATATTAAATTTCTTGAAATAGACTGAGCTGTCAATCCTGTCTTCTTACTTCCCAGATATTCCTTATCCCATTATAATTTGGCTTCTCTAATAAAACTGCTCTCTTAAAAACCAAGAGTCACTTTATACAATGGCTGAATCTGATGCCGTGCCTCAGGCCACAGCACAGGGTGCCACCACTGACCATTTGTCCTTGAAATTCTCCCCTTCATTCTGAGACCTTTCTGGTTCCTCATAAGATGTTGGTTAATCTTTCCCAGTCCTCAGACTTTGGTTTTCTCTTACCGGCCACTTACCTGTTTTAGTTCTTGGTGGTTGCACCTGATATACTTGCAGCCTGTGACTCCTCTTCCATTGGAAACCCCCGCATCAGCACTTCCCCCAGGAGCTCTTGTGAAGGTCCTTCTTTAGCACTCATGTTGCTAAATCCAACGATCATCACCTTCTCTGACCTCCCAGTGGCATCTGGCTGCAGCGGTTATTTGTTCTTCGGTAACCACATCCCTTCTGTGCTGCATGGGAAGCGCTCTCTCCTGCACTACCAGCTCTTACACTGGTGGCTCCTTCTCAGTCTCTAGATGCACAGACACCCCAGGCTCTGTCCTCCCAGTGCCATCCCTGGGCGATCCAGTCTAGCCCCATTGCTTGAAGCTGTGCCCGTCTCTCATTTACAGACTCCATATTCACATCTGAATCTGGCCTCCCTTGTGGAACTCTAGACATGCCTACCCCATCGCCTGCTTGGCACGGCCATGGGTGTCCAGTTGGCATCTCACACTTGTGATGTCCAGGGATAAATTCCTGATGTCCCTAAACCTGCTCCTGTCACAGTCTTCTCCATCTCAGGAAGGAATGAGGCTGTCTTTCTTGTTACTCAGGCCCCAAAGCAAGAGGCTGTGCTTGATTTCTGTCCTTATGAGTTCTGAGTTTGTGTCCTCAGTGTACACAAGCAGAATCTGCAGCTGTCCCACTGGTCCCTCTGTCAAGAACACTCTTCCTCCAGACTTCCTCATGCTCATTCCTTCACATCCTTTTTGTTTCTCCTTGAGGGCCATATTCTCATGTACCCTGACCATGCCTATAAAAAAATAACAAGCATTCCCTTCCCTTGTTGTATTATTTTCTACCACAAATATTATGGTAACATACTGCCATAGACTGGATGCCCCCCAACTTCACTGAAGATTAACTCCCACTGTAACTGTTGAGGGTGGAAAGTCCTATTATGGTAACTGAAAGGTGGAGCGTTGAGAGGTGATTAGGTTGTAGGAACATGCCGTAGTGAATAGATTAATAATAATGGATATGGATGTGGTTCTTAGGGCTTTAAAAGCAGAATACATGAGTAGCTCTTTCTCTCTCTGATCCGCCATTCTTGCCATGTGGGACACCTGGGTCGTGGTCACCACCACCAAGACCCTCACCAGATGTGCTCCCTGGAATTTGGACTTTGGACTTCCCAGCCTCTGAAACTGTAAGCAGTAAATTTTGTTTTCTTATAAATCACCTAGTTCCAGATATTTTATTATGAGCAACAGAAAAAGACTAGTACACATACTGTATATTCACTTGTTTAGTTTCTCTCTCCCCATTTGTATTTTAAGCTGCCTATGACCGCAGCTCTTCCTGTTCAGTTTACTGTCATGTATATTCACATGATCCAGAATGGTGCCTGGCACATAGGAGGTGTTCAATAAACATTTCTTAAAAGGATGAATAAATTCATGCTATTTTCCTGCAGAGCTCTTCATTTCCTGAAAACTCTCACTGCTCCTTCGGCCTCACCTATTTTAAATCTGTCCTTGCAGTTTTGAATGTGTTCCAAGACAGATTTGAAAACTTCTCAAACCTGATCTGAGTCTGTGATTCCAAACTGGAATCAGAGCAGTTTAATCCCAGATCTACTCTTCTTGTGCCCTTTGTATTATCATGTGTAATTGTGAGAGAGGCATCGTCATCTCCATTCTTGCCATAATCTATTACATGGCCTTGACCTGAGGTTGCCAGTGAATACTGAAAATTTCAAAAGGTAAATTGTGAGGAAAATAGAATAGTTTAGTCAGGCCTCCCTCACCTCAGGTCTGGTTGGGGGTGGTGCAGCACATTCTTTGTAAACAAGTTGTGTGGGATTAGAGTTAGTGTGCATGAGTGCTTGTGTATCTTTTTAGCTTGTTGCTATTCTTGTGTGTTCTTCAGTGTGTGAAGCTCTGAATTGCTGGCTGGGAGAGCTCACATCCAAAAATAGAGCACATTTACTATGCTGGCAGCTGCTCAGTTTCTCTTTGGACTGCCTAGCTCTTAGACACATGTGTGCTGAATAAAGCTTATCATCTCTTCAACCAAGTTTCCAAAGGACCTTTTTTCTGGTTACCTAGCTCATAGACCTGCATGTGAAAGGTTTGTGACCCAGTCTGGACAACGGGCTTGAGGGGTCTGTGAGTTCCAGATTCAGCCCTAGCTCTACACAAATCTAAGATGTAAAACTTTTCCTGCCTTTCCTTGAGGCAATGCAGTCATGTGTCTCCGTGGCTTTGGCTGTGCTTTCCCCTCTGACCAAGGTTCCTGCTTCCTATTTCCAGTTAGAGAAATATGGCTCATTACCCAAGGCTGAGTTTTGACTCATCCACTCTGTGAAATCTGAATCACTAAAAGAAAGACATAAAGTTAACCCAGTGGCAATGAGGATTAAACAATGAAGACAGTTGTGTTCACAGTATGTGTTGTGTATGTCACTAGCATAAATCTACTTGTATTATGGTTACTTATAACATTTTTGGTACTTCAAGGTGATGGTTGATTTTATGTGTGAACTTCACTGGGCCAAGAGATGCCTAGATATTTGATCAAATGTTATTCTGGAAATGTCTGTGACAGTGCTTTTGGATGATATTAATATCTGGCCAGTAGACTGAGTAAAGCAGATGGCCCTCTCCCATGTGGGTGGGCTTCATGCAATTGAAGGCCTGGCCAGAAGGAAAAGTCAGTCCCTCCCCCAGGTAAGAGGGATCTCCTTCTGCCTGACTGCCTTGAGCTGGGGCATTGGTCATTTCCTGTCTTCAGATTCAAACTGAAACCTCAACTCTTCTGTGGTCTTGACCTGCCAGTCTTTAGACCGGATCTTATACATCAGCACCTGGTTTTCAGGCCTTCCGACACCGGCTAGAACTATACCATTGGTTCTTCTGGGTCTCCAGCTTGTCAACCGCAGATCTGGAGACTTCTCAGACTTCATGTTGCATGAACCAGTTCCTTAAAAGTTTGTCTATCCACTCTACTGGTTCTGTTTCTCTGGAGAACGCTGACTAATACAGCTAGACTATGTTGTGAAGGACTTGAAGGCATGGAGTGTATAATCTTTATCTGCATGGCCTCAAGGTTGGGCACAATACCTAAGGACTCTTCAGCCTATCCTCAGCATGGTGTGAGCAGCGGGTAAGCTCTCAGTTTCTAAAGTCTGACCACCTTGATTCAAATATTGGCCCTGCTAGTTTTGAGCTGTGTGATATTTAGGCAATTTACTTAACTTTCTTGTGTCTTTGTTCTTTCTCTGTAAAATGGAGACAGTAGTAATCCCTACTTCCTAGAGCTGTTGTAATATGTGAGTACATGCACATAAGTACTCAGAACATCATGCATCCTGCAGGAAGCTCTCAGCAGATATTAATTACGATCATGATGCCCAGTGAATTAATTAGCATAGGAGTTGTCATGCTGTAGTGGAACTTCGTGGCATTGCATCTCTGTTCCTTATTCACACATGGACCTGAGTCAGTGACCTAGGAGGTGCTTTTGGACTCCGGTCCCTGAAGGAGGATCTATGTTCAGATTTGGAAGCTCAGTGTACAGCTTAGCAACTGGCACGCAGAAAGAATCTATGCATACTGCTTGATGAATCGGTGAATGAATGCATGCACTTGCTGAGTACTTAGTCTGTGCCTCTTTTTACCACAGTTTTAATGATTAAAAAGGCACATGTCACTGAGTCCGACACATCATAGGTGCCCAATGAATGATGCCGGTCAGCATTTTTATTATTTTTAGAATAATACCAATCTCATCTGTTCCTTTCTTGGTCCTTGTTTTAATTCTTAATAATCTTTAACCTGCATTGGTAGCTACCTCACATCGTTTTTTAAAAGGCTGGAGTAGCAATGATAAATGAAAAAAATAGAATAAGTGTTTGGAAATGTGCACATTATTGGACAAAGTAAGCATATGGTCAGGATTTAAAATTTGAGAGTTTATGTACATTTTCAAAACTAAGATTTCAAAAAGAACCCTCACTTTTTCCCACCATATTTTTTAATTCAAAATATTTAACATCTACTTGTACATATTTGTGGAGCACAGTGGGCTGTTTCCATACAGGCACGTGCTGCGCATAGTCCCCACTTTCACCTTGTCAGTTTTCACACCCTGGACCTCATCTAAGATCCTAAGTAGTGAATTTGGGAAAAGATCTACTGAGTTTTCTTCTCCAATTACTAAACATGTCTTCTTTACTCCATGGAGAACTCTCAACATTTTGTTAAAAGAAAGGACTTGTGAATTAAAGCTTTTGATAACATATATATTTAAAGAGTGAGGCAACTTAAAATTATAAAATACTGACAAATCAAATGCTGCCAAGTGGAAACTTCAAGTCTTGTGTGGATGTTCTGATGTTTCAGGATAGGAAAACCTACGCAGAAAAACAAATTCTCTTTGGAAAATGTGTCCTGTTTTGCAGATATTTGGATCAATTTTCAAACCGTTTTCTTTTCCATTTATCATCTTTTTAATTTTCTTGACTTTATTTATTTATTTACATTTTAAAATTTATTATTAGCATATTCATTCTCACAAATCATGATATTTCTTTATGCCGTTTATGTGACCTATCACTTCCCAGACCCACTCCCTCCTTCCCACCTTTCTCTAGTATCCTTAGGATTGTTCTCTCCTTCTGAAAGTCCAATGTATTGTGGTCTTTTCTTTCTTTCTTTCCCTCATTCCTTTCTTCTTCCCTCCTTCCTTCCTTCCTAGCAGCCAGTTCTGAGTGAGAACATGTGGTATTTCTGTTTCTTTTGCTGGCTTATTTTACTTAACACAATTTTCTTCAGATTCATCCATGTTGTTGCAAATGGCAGAATTTCATTCTTTTTTATGGCTGAGTAGTATTCCATTTATCTCTTTTTGATGTAAAATAGGTTTGGACTCAGGCAGCGTAAGCGGTGGACGAACAGGTGCACGAATGTGGTGGCAGTGCAGGGTGGCGGCTGTGCTCCTCAGGTGAAACACCTCTGTGCTCTCAGTACGAACCCTTGCAGATGTTTCTGTAGACAACCCCGAGGCCCTTTTGATCAACCTTCCTTGGGTTTTGTCAAATGAGCCTCCGCAGGTTTCAAAAGCCAAATTAACAGAACTCTTAAACATGAACATGGTCTCTCATCAGAGTAAAAAGACCCACCTCCACTAAGCTTTGAGCACAACTCTAAAGTACGACAGTGAGAAGTGGTCAGCCTATGCCATGCCTGAAGATGTGTGGCACTCATATGACTGTCCTCCATCCCAAGTCCCAGCGTGTGGACAGTAATAATGACAACCTGGCTCCCTCACAACTCTCGGAGTGCTTTAATGACCCACAGGAAGCTAAATCATCAAGTATTTTACTACCACTTTGATCTAAGTGCAGAAAGACTACATAAGATTGGAAGTGTCACAGAAACTTCCACATGCATGTTTCTAACGTTTTTCCACACGTAAGCAGTGAAGTAAGGCATTCTAGTGGTCTGCACTGGGTTTTCTTAAAGGTCTTAGTAGACATGTAACAATGTAAAAGCACACTGTGGAGTAATTCCAGAGGCATAAATTTTGCCCCATATTTTTCTCTAGATATTCTTTCCGTGTTTACTCTGTGTGTGCACATGCGCATGTGTGTGCATAAGTGTGTGTTTTAACGTATGGTGGGGGACTGTAAGATCCTATGCACTGTAGTTCTTTATGTTTTGTGCCCTAACAGAGCACTGAAAAGGAATGCCAGCTCTCCACCCAGGGCACCTCACTGCTCCTCAAAGCAAGACAGAACAGCAAAATGGGAAACCTTCTCATTCATGCCAAGATTTTACCATCCTCATGTCTGAATTTCTAAAAGCCTATGTTTTGTCTCCCATAATGCCTTTTATGAAACACGTTACAGAGCAGATGGCATTCAGTCCATGATATTTAAAATTTAATAATTCAAATCCTGAGCTTTTTATAGAAATGGAAATAGAAACCTGGGTGTGAAGACACCATTTTTGGAGTTTTTAATTTTTATATTTTGAAATGTTTTCATCAAAGTTCTCAATTGTTCCTCATATTTGAAACTGTTTTCTTCCTCAATAATTAAACACTCCACCATGACCCAACCAAAAAAAAAAAAAAAAAAAGAAAAATTCAGAAGCGTTTGGAAAACAGGCATCCAAACAAACCAGAATAGATTATAAATGTGTATGACTAAGAAAAAATAAAAAATAAATAATTTTTAAAAAATTGGGACTAACAAAGCAAACTGCCTGCTTTCTAAATTGTAGAAATACGTGCATACAGCTAGTGCGCTAACCTCTCCGTGTCAGGGAAGATTCCCCAGTGCACTCACTTCTCTCTCCTGTCCCTTCCTTTTCTCCTTGTTTTCAAACAAGTTCCTGACATGTAAGCCGGATGTGACTCTGGTTCCTGTTTCTCTGATCAATCTCTTATCCACTTACTGTCCATCATTTGTATTCATTCTAAAACTCACAGGGCTCTTCTGGCTTAAAAAAACTGACGGAATAATAATTAAGTTATCTGATTAATTCTATACTTTCAATCTGGAAAGACTGCCTGCCTATACCTGTAGGGAGCGTATCTTTGTGAAGACATACTAAGAATCAAAGCAATATAAACATTAAAGGAAATTGTTTAATTTTCACTTCAAGAACATTAAATTGATCATTCCTGTCGGTTACTATAATTATCAAGTGATAGTTTATCTATTAGTTTTCAAAGTCTGAGCAAGGATAATTGAGGTCCTAGCTGGCTGTTTTTTATTCCATGCACCTCTCTGTCCATCAGGACACATCAGGGTTTAGAATTCTGACCTTATCAACTCTCTGGTGGCAGAGTGTTCTTCTAAATGTCCTGGTAGGAGGGGATGGGCACACACCTGGATTTCCCCAACCCAGCTGCAAGTTATGTTTCCTATCCTTACTCCCTCCCTTCCCACCCCAGCCAGAGGGAGGTTTATAAATACACATTTATGTTTGGTTTTACACCATGTTTCCTGGGAACAGACTTGAGAGATGAGGTTTGCATTTAGTATTTCTCCCCAGTGGCTTCAAGATCAAAGCTGTGGGGGTCAAGGACGTAAGGAAGTAGAAGGAAACAGAGTTCAGGCAGAGGAAGAAGTTGAACTGGAGGCACTTGGTCCCGTGGGAACCCACGCTAGGATGGCCCTTCCGTACTTCTGATTCAAAGCCTTTGTACCCTAGCATTAGCCAGTTATTGGATACGAATTGCCCCAGATAGGGGACATGTCCTTGGGCGAGGTGGTTCTCTGCAGCTGAGAGTGTTACCCAGAAAGGGGCAAAATTGACTACTGTCTCCTAAAAAGTTTCTGGTAAATGGGATTTCTGAAGAGTGGGCATCTCCATAATTCACCAGTGCATGCATTTCACACGTGCATACATACACAGACACATGTCTTTATATGTGTACATATGTGTGTATACTATATGCATATACAGAATCATGTATGAAATAAATCCACCCTCACATAAATTGTTTATACTGTTGTGTAATATGAATGTTTTCTAGAAAAAAAAGAGGAAATAGAAATGATCACAGGTGCTGTGGATTTCCTTAACTGTTCCATACACCGCCTGCTTGTAGTCCCCGTGTCCACAGCGGCTGCTGAAAGGCACTCTCCTCCTGTGGCCCTGTGGGCTGCAGCTCTGCTCAGCACAATGTAATCATTCACCACGCGTTCATGGCACTGACAGATGTGGTTGGGTGATGTTGTGGGAAGAGGAACATTTTTATCCCAGCTTAAAGAATATTAATAATAATTCACAGCACAGTTGTTCCTCAGTCATGGCAACTCTGTCTCTGGACTGGGAAAGTCAACTGCTCGAGGCTTCTCTCTGTGTCCTCTGGCCTGCTCTGGGCCTTGGCCCTTTCTTCTGTCCTGTACGTGGATTTGCTGTGACTCACATTGTGCAGTGCAGCCATTTCTCTGACTTATAGTCTGGAAGTATGGGCTTGCCTCAGCAGAGAACAATAGACTGTTCATTCCTATTCCATCGCTAGCCGACAATTTAATTTGCTTTCCCCAAACCATCTGTCTTACCTCTCACTCTTTCTAGACGACATCTTTAGTGATAATTACATCTTTGTAGTCCCCAGACATGCTTTGTTCCTATCACAAAGACCACATAAAAATATGTAGGTTGGAGAGATTCTTTTGTCCTGTCGAAGGTCAGATTTAATTCTTTTATTAGAACCGTAGAATTAGTAGAGTTTCAGCACTGACAAGTAGAAATACAAATGCCTTACAAGGAGATGCATACTATCATTGAATTGTGATTTTAAAGCACTGAAGTGGTGTTGATATAATCGCAGTTTTTTGAAAAGATAAACAATTTGAAATGAATTCAGTCATCAGCCTCAAGGCAACTTTACATAATGTTGAGGAGCTTGAACTTGGAAGCCTGACTGCCTGAATCCCAGTTCTACTCCCACGGGCTGTGTGAACTTGGGCAGGTTACTTTACCTCTCTGAGCTTTAGTTTCTTCAAGTGCAAAAGGGAAATAATAAGAGCCCCTCCCTCATAGGGTCATTTTGAGGATTACATGAATTCATCCATATAATGTGTTTAGAACATGAGCTAGCATATAATAAGTACTGTGAAAATATGAGCTAATTTGAATGATGAACTGTTCTAACAAGAATTAACTACTCATTTTTACAAGAGCTTTGAGGCCTTGATATACTTAGATATCTGTTCACACTTCTTACTACTTTGAGTATCTCAGTGACAGCATGGATCAAATAGACACAGAAAAAAACTAGTACTTCTTCAGTACCTAGAATGTGCTATCACATGTCCATCACAAGTGAACATTTACAGCAGACATCCCTGCAGGTGACGAATGGGGAAATAAGATAAAGCACCGATTCACAAACCTATGACTCTAAAGTGACTTCATCAGGTGATCTTGAGTAAGCAGAGGCAAAATGAAAGGATATTTTCCATACCTGTGATTCTTTGGACATCCTTGGTCTCTGCTCCATCACAAATTTCCCAAGCCTTTATCAAGTCATTGATACAAAAAAGAGAAAAGGAATAAAGCCATGAAGTTTGCACCAAGTGTGCCTCGTTCTTCATATATTTTAAAATTTGGTAAATTAAATACTTCGCATTTAGTTACCCTTTCTGTCCTTTGCCCATAGTAGGGATGATCCTCGGTTTTGAAACCCAGAGGCATGGCCATGGCTGAAGGATTTCCTGAGCTTTGGTGTTTCTGTGTCTCGCTGCTGTTGTTTTTGGAATTAGCAAAATTTGCGCTAACCACTTCATACGGTAAATACAAAGAGAAATTAGACCCCACACCCCGCACTGCCCTGGTGGGCTTCGGTTTTGCTTGTTCATCTGCTATTGCAGATGACAGAATCTGTCTCTTTCTTCGGAACCCACCTGTCCCCATTCTTAATCCATGCATTTTGCTGACGTTGATGTCAGCTCCAGGTGGGTGCTCCAGTCCTGGCCAGAGCTGGAAAGTTTTCTGTCCTACAGCCCAGACACATGGCTCCATGGGCCAGTCCAGGCCAATCCTGGGACTGCAGCTGAAATTACTGGGAACATAGAACATATTTTTACTAGAATTTCTAATTGTGGGGAGAATAAAGACCAGCACTGTTGGTAGTCAGCTGTGTCACACCACGAAGAGAGTTTAGATTGAGACAACGACAGAAGCGCTTCCTCTTCAGGTTCGAGCCGTGACCCAAGACACTGAATTCCCCAGGTGTCTGGGAGCTGCAAAGGGCCCACTGTTCTTTCTCTTTACTTATGCTGCTTTGAATTAGGTTTCTATCACTTGCAACCAGAAAGGTGTGACTATCTTACCCCTCCTGTTTCCCTTTGAATCCTTCAACATTTAGGGGTTGAACCCCCATCTCATTCACATTAAGAATTATGCAGGGATCTAAAGCCATTGTAACAACTGGTCCCCTGAATTTCTAATTTATAAATAATGTCATGATATTTATTTCTGCCTCATTCTTTCCTTTCTTTAAATGTGATTTTAAGAGATTCTTTGGAAGAGGTGTGTCTACTTCATAAATGAAGGACGGTAGGCTGAATAGCTGAACAGGACACAGTCTTCATTTAAAACTCTGTGTTTTAGAGATATTAAAGGGCTACTGAAACCCTCCCACTGATTTAGCTAAAATAGTGAAGTTCTATGTGGGCTGTATGACACTGGTTTATTGCTAGTATTTGTGTAGTCTGCATGGTTTTTGTGGTACTTTGGGATACTCTGCAATGCCAGGCATTTTTCCTTGGGCTTGTTAGGCTTATGAGTCCCTGCACTTGCTAAGGAAAGTGGAGAAGGACATATTGAGAGAAACTGGAGATTTTGCCTCTATCTATCTATCTATCTATCTATCTACCTACTTACCTACCTACCTGTCAATCATTTTTCTACCTAGCATCTTCCTCCCTTCCTTCCTTCCTTGCAGAGAATGAGCACTTACAAAGATCCAAGAGAGAAGCTCAGCCAAAAAAGGTAAAGGCCCACTGAGGGGCACCAATGGGAGGTGACACTCCAGATTCTTTTCCAAACGCAATTGGATAGGAAGTGGAGTCATTTCCACAAATGGAGTTGGAATTGAATGTCTCCCCAAGGTACGGTGAGAATAAGGCTGTGTTAACTAGTGGCCAGCTCAGGCGTTGTCTGAGGACAATGCAGACCAGCTGTGGAAGCCCCAAAGGACCGTTGTATCTATTCATGTAACCAGAGCTCCAGATAAGATAAGGGACATAGTCATTTCCTCAGAAAGTCCCCACATGTGCCCCTTAAACACTGCTTTCCGCCTGCATTTGGATTTCGTACAGGAGAATTATGCAGCACTACTTCTTGTCTTGCTCCTTCCATTGACAGTGATGTACCCGAGATGCATCAGGTGGGATTCCAGTACTCCAGTGTGCACGCCCCACAGTCTGTGCATCCAGTCACCACTTGGTGGACAGTCGGTTGGTTCAGGTGGGGCTCTGATGCATGAGCTCAGGTACAGCTTATTCTCACCTTGAGACTCTTCAGTGCCGTGGCTGTTTACCAGACAGGCACTCAGCCCAGTCCATGGATTGGGTAAGAAAACTTTAAGCTGCACCCGAAAAGACAGGGATGTTTCAGGTGAGGAGAGGATGCAGAGAAAATGTTCCTGGCAGAGGCACCAAAGTGTTCCAAATCCCAAGGCTTGACAAGTCAAGGCACATTCCACAAACTGGAACAGTCAGTGAGCCCAGAGCTTGGCATGTAAAGGGGTTTTTTATAATGGAAAATGCAAACAATTTCCATGGTTAAAAATTCTAGTGGCTTCTCATTGCCCTCAGAATAAAGTACAAATGTCTGGATATGCCTCCAGTGCCAAGCTGTCATGACCTGGTGCCCGTCCTCACCTTCTCAAGTTCCCCTTTACAATAGCAGGGTTTTTCCCTGCTATTTTCTCTGAATGTACAATAAAGGTGTTTTTCTTTTCTTTTCTTTCTTTTTCTTATGGATTGAACTGGGTTAGGATACCAGCACCTTGGAATGTGATCTTATTTGCAGATAGGGGCTTTACTGAAGTAACAAAGTTAAAAGAGGCCTTTACTGTGGGCCTAATCCAATATGACTGGTGCCCCTATAACAGAAAGAAATTTGGACCCAGAGACAGACATATACACACACAGGGAGAAAGCCGTGTGAAGATAAAGGCAGAGATCAGGGTGATGTTCTACAAGCCGAGGAATAAAAGAGATTGCCAGCAACCACCAGAAGCTAGGGAAGAGACATGGGACAGACCCCACACCCTCAGGAGGAACCAACCATGCAGATATATTGATCTTGAACTTCCAGCCTCCAAAACTGTAAGACAATATATTTCTCTTGTTCTAAGCCACTTAGTTTGTGGTGCTGCGTTATGGTAGTCCCAGCAAATGAACACACTTTTTCCTTTCTTCTCTTGCATTCTTTTTAATTATTATGACTTGAGAAGAAGACACTCTCACTAATGCAGATTCCCTGAAATGATGATCCTTACTCTCAATTATTTCTAGAAATTCTTGAGTTATTGGGATAATGCCAGCTCCTTGGAGGTTCCATGTGTTTAACACACAGTTATTTTACTTTTAGGTTTTGAATTGCTTTGGAGAAAACATGGAATGTTTCTAAGGCATGAATATGTTTAGTGCTTAGATGTGGTGAGTGCTTTTCCAGAACATGTGGACACCTGGGGCCACACACGTGGAAGTGGTATTCAGATTCTTAATCTTAAAACAGATAATTCTAGGACTGGGATCACTTCTACAATATTCTTAACCACTGACTGTTGAACCAAAAATTTAGTTTTAGTTCCCCAACTAAAAATTCTTGAGAAGAAACTGAAGCTGTGTTGAAGAGTTCAATTTCATCTTCGGAGAATTTTAGCCATTATAGAAAGTCCTTCCTCATATTAGCCAGAAAATCTATTTTTGTCTCACTGTATCACTACTCCAAGTTCTGATCCAGTATTGCCATGGCTACCTGCCAGGTACTGGAAGACACCTGTCACATCCCTCTAAAACTCTCTTTCTGAGATCAAAAAATTAGACTTGAGGGCCGACCCCGTGGCGCACTCGGGAGAGTGCAGCGCTGGGAGCGCAGTGACGCTCCCGCCGCGGGTTCGGATCCTATATAGGAATGGCCGGTGCACTCACTGGCTGAGTACCGGTCACGAAAAAGACAAAAAAAAAAAAAAAAATTAGACTTGAGTCATCTTTTGTAATACAGTTCTTGTTCCCCCCTTATCTCTGTTTTTCTCTGAATAGGCTTTAGAGTCAGGGTTCTGATTAGATTGTGTGTTCAGAGATGAACATGATACTTTGCCGGCAGACTGGGTGGCACTCAGTGAAACAGACCATCACCTATTATATTCTGGCTTCCATATTTCCATTAATACAGCTCTGGCTTAGTAATGAGTATGTTGATATACACGACTCACAGTTGACTTAAACTGAATTCAGAATGGTTGTAGTGTAACCCAGATAGACACTCGTAGTTAAATCTACTAAACAGTAACATCTAGCTGGAGTCTAGGAGACAAAGCCTCCTGGTGCAGGAGGTAATGTCAGCTGCTATGTGCAGTAAAAGCAACTTCCTCATTTAGTACCCACCCTAGAAGTTCTATTTTTACCAAAAAAAAAGCCAACAGGCTAAGACCTGGGTGTCTGATAGAACTTTCTGCATAAATGGAAATTCTCCAGATGCACGCCTTCTGTATGGTAGCCACCAGCCACAAGTGTCTGTGGAACACTAGAAATGAGACCGATGTGACTGAGAAACTGAACTTTAAATTTACTCAATTTTAATTAATTTAAATTTAAATAGCCATATGAGGTCAGTGGTTACTGTATCAGACAGTGCAGGCATATAAAACAATTCTGTCACCAAAAGGGAGTAGAGTGTGGGTGCTAGGGGTTGAATGTGTCCCCCCAAAATTTATGTATTGAAAACCTGATCCCCATTGTAAGAGTGTTAAGAGGGTGGGAAATCCAGTTATGGTATTTGAAAGGTGGAGACTTTAAGAGGTGATTAGATTGTGAGGACTGTGTCCTTGTGAATGGACTGACTCATTCATGGAGTAATGGGCATGGTTCTGAGGGCTTTACAAGGAGAGCAGGTGAGGAGGTGAGCTCTCTCTTGCTCAGCCCATTCTTGCCATGTTTACCGTGTGATGCTGTAGATTCACCACCTACAAATATGGCCCTCACCAGATATGTTCTCTGGAACTTGGAATTCTCAGCCTCCAAAACTCTAAGAAATAAATTTCATTTATTTTTAAATGATGCAGTTTTAAGTATTCTGTTGTAAGTAACAGAAATGGATTAATACAGTGGGGTTGATGGGAATGTTGGAGCAAAAGAGACAGCAAGACAGGGAGAGAAATAAAACGTTTTTGAGAGAATCAGCTTCAGGCCAGTTTTGTGGAACACACATTGGTGGAGAATGACCTTCATCCCCTAGTTCTGAATAGATCTTTCCAGCACATTAGGAAAAGCATCACCATCACTATACAAGTAGAGTTGGTAAAAAATGTCAGTTCTTAAAGTGAGACAAAAAACAGAGCTTCCTTATGGTTAAACCAACTGCCCTCACCCAGGGAAAAAGAGGCCAGTCTGATGTGGTCCCGGACACCTAGACCACATGTTGTATAGGCTCAACAAAAGGTCTCCAAGAGGCAATGAAAGACAAAGCCGAAAAGGTCAGAAGGCTGCTGTAGGAGCAGGCAGGTGTGTTTCCCTCTTCCTTACCTGCTTAAGAGTCGCTCATCTTCCTGGCGATAGAAAGAGAATAAGGAGAGAGAGTATTAGTGCAAAGGGCACTGGGTCAGGCACTCCACACGTGTTATTTATTTAATCCCCCCAGCAGTCCTGCAGTGACGATCATCCCTAGCTAGCAGACATTGAAATTGTCTCAAAGGCTGCCTCCAGTAACCTTTAGCCATGGTGGGATCAGAAATGAGGAGAATCTTGTCTTCTTGAGGGCCAAGAGGGAAGGGTCTTTGTTCGAATCTCCATAAAGGTTTGTGAAATTTTCATACCAAAAAAAAAAAAAAAAAAAGAAATATTGAGAAACGCAGTGTTAACAATAACATTAATAAACATTATCACTGAGTGTATGCTATGCAACAGACATGCTAATCTCTTTACACACATATTTCATTTATTTTTCATAGATATATTTGAATTAAGTAGCATTATCATTTTATATATGAGGATAAGTGTGAGTAAAATGTCTAAGGTCATGTATATGTTAAATAGGGAGCATGGATTTTAACCCAAATTTATTTAACTCTAAAGTTAAAGTTTATATATCTATATCTACAGATACATATGTGAATAAAATCTATTTCACTCTAATTATATCTATCATGATAATATCAGTCTTAATATATTCTATTTTACATGTATGCATAGAACTATACAAGTGTTTATACATGTATGTATAAAAACCTGTGTTTATATGCATATTATATTATTTAACTAGGAAAGGTTTTTTATTTTTTATTTGGAATAACTTTTTCTAAATTAGAAACCATCTTCATATATAAACAAGTGATGACAGGGGATGCCATATGTTATCTGAGACCTTCAACAAGGTCTAAGAACAGCTACAGAAATTATATATGGGTTTTTTTCAAAAATTACTTGGTCATTAACACAATTTCTTTTTTCTCACAGAACTTAAGTACCTTAGGATAAAATAGGAGGGTATTTCTCTGTTTAACTCTTTATCCGGTCTTTGAAGTTCCTCTCCAGACAATGTTTATAGCCAAAAATCATCTCATATTTTCACTGCTGGAGCATCAGAAATATTGGTTGATGTTTTTATTTTGCTACTTTAAGTGAGTTCGTAAACACTGGGTCATGGACTCAGAGACTGAAGAGATTTTAGAGACCAGACCTAACACCACAATTTAGAGAAGAGGAAGCTGATGATACCCCTTATTGCAAAGCGACTTCCTAAGGTCTTAGGACGAGCTTGTGCCAGAGCTGAGTTAGGTCCCAGTAGCTCATATGCTGTGTTATGCTTTCATGATATGGTTGATTTTTGAGTTGTTGGCTCAGATTCTTATATAATTTGTGACTGATATTCATCTTTCTGGTTCAATTTTATTTCTGTCCTCCCTATAAGAGAAAAATAAAGTCAAAGAACAATATTTCTGTAGATAATAATAAAAAAAATTCTGTAAAAACAGAGAACTTTTAAATGTGACACAATTTGCAGTGATGGAATAAATAGGTAGTAAATAAAATAAGTTATAATTTGAGTTGCAAAAATCTTTCATATCCTCTTATTAAACATACACTTCAGAGCTGATGCCTTTCTCTACCAATGAAGGGTTGTTAGTAATGATTATTAAAATAGCACCTGTAATTCGTTCAGCACTTATTCTGTGTATGGTTGTGTATCCATCTGCTAGGGCTGCCATTAAAAAGTACTACAAAGGAAGGGGCTTAAACAACAGAAATTTATTGTCTTACAGTCTCAGAGGCTGGAGGTCTGAGATTCAAGTGTGGCAGGTTGGTTTATCCTAAGACCTCTCTTGTGCTTGCAGATGGTGTCATCTCCCTTTGTCCTAACATGGTTGTCCCTCTGTGCATGACTGTGTCCTGATCTCTTTTTATAAGGACCTCAGTTGTATTGGATTAGGGCTACCCTATTGACTTTATTTTACCTCAATCACCTCTTTAAAGACTGTCTCCAAACATGGTCACATTCTGAGGTCTTGAGGGTTAAGTCTCTTAACATGGGAATTTGGGGAGGCTACAATTCACCCCATAACAGACTATATTTATATGTTACGTATAATTTTATAATAAGACAGTAATATACATAATATTATCCTCATTTTACAGAAATGTAAGTTCAGGCGGATTAAGGGACATGGTCAAGAACACACATCTCTAGGAAATGAAGACAGGCTTAGACGTTGTCCTTGTCTGGCTTCTAAACCATTGCTTTCTCCAGCATATCAGAGAGACCATGGAGAGACAGCAAGTATTTAACACCTCATTGGGCAGAAGAGAGGCAAAGATTAAATCTTAGAAGTGGTTCCAGTGGCCTCTATCCAGCCTTGTTTAGCTAGAACCCACCTTTAAAAGTCTCCACACTCCCTACATCCTTGAGAGATTTCCCTCTAGTTAAGATTACAACTCTGTAAAGTTTTACTTATTTTCATTTTCTAAATATATGTGTTTAGTACTAATAATGAATTCTTGCAGTGTGTGTGGTGAGAGTAGTGCTTATGTTTGTGGGTGCCTAGTTATGTCTGTGTGGGTCTACCCGCAAGTCAGCAGGTGGGTGGTAAAGAGGACATTTAGCCCATCCTTCATCGAGTTGTAAGAGGCATCTAATGACCTAATGGCCAGGCCTAATCCTGTCCTGTCTCAAAGCCTTTAGGATCTTAATTGGTGACTGCTATGGGTCAAATATATCCCCCAAAAGTTCATGTACTGGAAACTTTATCTCCATTATAACAGTGTTAAGAGGGTGGGAAATTCAATGATGGTATTTGAAAGGCGGGGTCTTTAAGAAGTAAGGAAGTGATTAGATTTCTAGGACCATGCCCTAATGAATGGGTTGATCAATCCACGGAGTAAAGGGCTGATGTTTTAATGGGTGCAGTTCTGATGGCTTTATAAGGAGGACAAGTGAGAAGGTTTACCGACTCTTGCTCAGCCCATTCTTACCATTTAGCAACCTGCATCTCTGCAGAGAGCCACCACCAGGAAGAAGGTCCTCACCAGATGTGTTCCCTGGCTCTTGCACTTGCCGGCCTCTGAAACTTAAGAAATACATTTCATTTTTTAAATAAATGACCCAGTTTTAAGGACTCTACTATGAGCAACAGAAGGAACTGAAATAATGACTACTATGTAGAAAGAAGCCCAGGGATTTGAACCAGAATAGCAGCACAACTTGCATCAAGAGCTGTGATGTGAAAGTGAGCAGACCTGGGCTACGGCCCCATTTGGCCCGTGGTGTGACATCAGACAGATCCCTGCAGCTCTCTCTTTCGTCCTCTGATTCCTAATTTGTGAGCTAAGAAAGTTATACAATGCAGTCTCTCTCTTTAAGATCTGATGTGTTTGAGTTTTTACTATGGTTAACAACATTTTAATCACACTATAGTAAAAAAAGATCAGAACTGTTGCTTTAAAAATAAAACATACACAAAATTAAGACTATAAAGATATCTTAAGAGTAATATTTAGTTAATTTTAAATGTTTGGTATGAATTCGAAATTTCATTTTCCATCTTTTAATAGATCTCTTATAATACTGTTTCTAGAAAACAGGTTGAAGTGAATTATTATGGATCAGTGGTTCTAATTTTTATTTCAGATTTTATATTTCTGCTAAAGCTGGGATTTGAATGGAATCTTTCTACATATTTTTTGTTTAGAAAAAATTCAAAACAAGAATTTCCAAGGTCATGCTTATTTATTATAGAAAATTTGGAAAATACAGAAGAGTCCATAGAAAGAAAACAAAATCCACCCCAAGTCTCAATGTGTAGAGATGACACGAGGCACATTTTCATGCATGTAATTTGCAGTGAGTGGTACAGTCTTCTTGTTTTGCTTTGAGTTTAGCTTCATATCGTTCTCTGTAAGTCCTTCACTCTTGGTTTTCCCTTCCAGGACCTGAGTCCCGTGAGCTACTGCTAAGAACAATGTCGATGCCAGAGCAAGAGGGCCTCGCACCTGCTTTTTTAACATACTTGATGATTTTCTGTTACTTCACGTGAGAGGGAATGAAAATGTACTTCTTAGAATCCACTTGCCCATCAATGGATCATGGCCAGGCTGAGAAGAGAGAGCCCAGGCTGACATTCTAGGGTCTGGACAATGTTGTCTCTCAAGGTACATGTTCTCCGTGATTTTCCCTGTGACATCTTTAGTTTGCTAGCATAATTGATGGCATTTGTCAGCTGCAATTCAGAGCTCTACAGGCAGGGGAAAGGATGCTCAGTAAACAATAATAGCTGTGTTATTGTTACTGTTTAGGAGAAACACATGCAGGATTGCAACAGTAGCAGTAGGCCCTTAAAAATCAACACGTGTGCCCACTCCAGGTGTATGATTGAAGGTGGAAAATGCTTTAAAAATGCACTGCCACAAACAGGCCGACTTCCAGATTGTGTTACTGACCTGAGATTTTGGTTTTGATTTTTTCTTTGCCACTGACATCCAGAAGAGAAACTCGCATGGAACGACAGCTGACAAATACCAGATGCTGTCAGAGCGGCAGATCCTGCTATCTTGTGTTCATATATCTTTATGGGAATTCACAGTGTTCTCTAGGCAGTGGGCCAAGAGATAAGCACCAGAGCTTTGCAGTAAGATAGTGGAAAATGGGGTAGGCTGTGTGTTTGAAGTGACGTTCCTGGCAAACTGAAGGGGGACCTTATTCTGCCAGTGGGAATTCTAAGAGCCTGGATTGTATAGGAGGACTGTGTCTTGAATGTCTTCAGCATGTGGGTTGAGGTAGGCTTAGCTCTGACTTAAGGTTTCCAAAGTAGCTGCTTGTTTTGTGCACTGTCAGCTCTCTCAATTCTTGATGTATTTTGGCATCATAAGCAGAGCAGGAGCAACTGGCTTAGATAAACAGATTTCCTCTTATAAGGGTGCTTCACCCACGTGGTGGTATGCAATGATCATCTCTCATCCTCTCAGCTTTTCCCTTGATAATACATTGATCATTTCAGGAGCTTTCATAAATGTGGGCCAGGCTGACATTTTGCAATGCCTGTTGGCAATTATGAGATTTTATGGTAGCAAAAGAAAATTCTCCTAAGGCTGCTAAGTTTTACCAATGACCTACAATATGACAGTTTTGTACTTTATTATCACCAAATATCTAGTTGCTTGAAAATTGTTTTTTTAAAAAAATGATGAAACAACAAAAATACGAATTTAAATTTCTTTAGCTTTTATATATCTTGGTTTAGTTTAATTAACTTGCCAGCCATTTAGCTCACTTTTTAAATATATAATGAAATAAGAATTAGAGATTTGAATAAGTTGGTGAATTGGGGGCTTATGTTTTTCAAAGCCAATACATCTAATTCTTTATATTCTTGATTATTCCATTAGCACTGTGTCATAAAGGAAGGAAAGGACAGAAAAAAATTCATTGACTTAAAGGATAAATTATGTTGATTAAAATGTGTCTTATTAGCCGGATGTCCTAGAAGAAAATACAGTCTTGGCATCAGAAGTAATCTAGTTTCTTTCACTGCCTAGAGCAGAAGGGATCTTTATATATTCCTCTGCTAAAGACTCAAACTGTAGATTGACCAGGATTCTTATATATGAAATTAGGTTTAGAAGGATATACTAGCTCTAAAAAGACAATCCAGCAAAGTTTTTTCTATCAGTCTTATCCATGACATAAATCCATGAGCAAATACAAATTTACTTGTAACATAAGGGATGCAATATTCAGGTCAAATATTATAAAAATGCATGAGGATGAATACCTTTGCAAAGACCTGTGAGATGGATACTTTCTCCAGTGCCATAAATTTTGCTACAGAAGGGTCTTGTTATGTGGTGATGAATGCATTGTACCAGAATTGCTAAAGCTGCAAAATTCCCTTTACACTTATCTTTTACAATTACAATAAGAAATCATTATGACCACTTATTAACACTTCCTATGTGCCGGACATTGTGCTAAACACTTTCCATGTGTTCTCATTTGACCGTTGCCACAAGTCTGTGAGGCTGAGGTCTCTCACTGCCTTTTCAATTTCATGAACACTGAAACTGAGTTCAGAAAGAGCACCTAATTTCCCCATCCTTATGCAGGGAGAGGTGTAGCTAGTATTTGACTCGTGTTTTATGTCAATCCAAAGCCCTTATTTCTGTTTTTCACACACTCTGCCTCCTCTGCCGTCAGTCCATGGCAGGCAGGATATAAAGCTGACTTCGCCGCCACAGCTCCACGGCAAAACCCAGTTTTAATCTGAGATAACGAACGGTACAGGTGAAGCCATATTTGTGACTTTGAATTTTATGCAGTATAATGTATGAACTTGGTATACAGAAATAATAGGCTTTGAAATATTCCCTAGAGGACTCTGGTCCCCTTGACTCCCTCCTATATAGAGATCAGAGCTCTTAACAATGACACTTACTTCATTAGATTTAATTATAATGTAGATATATATGAAAATTTTTTTTAAAATATATTTTTCCACTCGCTCTAGCCTGAGCCTTACTAATGTTTATGAATCAACTTCTGGAACTGGACAATTGAGACTATTAAATAAATACTTCTTGTGCATCTCAGTGTTTGGGCACATGCCAGGCATTGAGGGATGTACAGAAGGAAAGTAGAAATGGCACCAGCACTCCCTCCAGCTAACAGACATGGCAGAATGGATGTGTAACATTTCCAAAGTAACGCAGAGCCAGGAGCATCACTCAGTGCTGGGAGATGAGGCCTGCGTGTGGGGTACAAGCACCAAGGAGGAGGACAGACCAAAGCGGGGTTCAGGGCTGAGAGGGAGCAGGGGTGAGCCCACACTGGGATGGTCTGGACACAGGACAGAGAGAGGAACAGCATTTCTAACCAAACTGTTCATTTCTCCTTATACCACCCCTCTCATACCAATTTCCCAACGTAAGGAATTATACTATTATGTTGCCAAACCCCAAGCAAGAAATTTCCATGAATTTGAAAATCCATGCCCCTTTCAGGCTCTAGTCTAATCTGGCCACTTTCCCATTCCCAGTCGCATGGAAGGGGTGCTCCTCTTCAGCTTGGTGTGCGCATGTTTGCTTTTCCCCAACTGTCCCTGCAGATCAACAGCATTCACCTTCACATGAGGCTCAAGGTCATCATTGTTCAAACTTTTGTCACTCCCATTCATAAAGTGAAACAATCCCAACCCCATTCATAAAGCTTCCCATGAATTCTGTCTTTACTACCGCAATTCACTACTTTCTATTTCAAACCCATCTTGAGTCCATCCCAGACTTCCCATTTCCTCCTGACCTTGCTCCTGCTTCTGATCGTCCTGCTCTTCTCCACCTGCCTCTCCTGGGTCTCGTCCCTCTATTCCTATCTGAGCCTCTGAGAAATCCTGAGGCTGCTCTGCTTTTTTGATTTTATTCTATCCATTGATAAACATTGTTAAGTTTGTTCTCTCTTTCTTCCACTCTTATCACATTTCTCAAATAAATTGATTTTTTCTCCACAAAGATATTCTAGGTCATGTAGAGATAGTGTGGCCATTTTGCTACTTCTTCTTTTTCTTCTTTTTCCTCCACCTAAATTTGCCAGTCTATGGCTCCCTTTTAGGCATCTCGCTATTAAATGTACTGACTACTCTCTCTCTCTCTCTCTCTCTCTCTCTCTCTCTCTCTCTCTCTCTCTCTCTCTCTCCCCCCCCCTCTCTCCCTCCCTCCCTCTCTCTCTCTCTGCTATTAAAAGAGAGAGAGAATATCTATCTATCTATATGTACATATACACTATATATATATATAGATATATAGATATATATACAGAGACCTATGTAGGGAAATAACTATAGGTCTAGATCTACATCTATCTATCTATATAAAGAGAGCAGTCAATAAAGCAAATATTCTTGCTTTAAGAAAATCAGAAACATTTTAAATATCTAGTTGGAAGCAGGGTAAATAAAGCTACATAAGCTCTGTGGGACTGTTATCTAGCATTTACACATAATGGTTGTTAAGACATTAAGTAAAAATGCTGAGAGGGCAGGATGGAGAAGTGACACAGAGACAGCAGGGTGGAGGGCGTCCTGAGCCCTCAGTGGTGCAGGGAGGCAGGAACGTGACTTTGGCATTTCCTCAGTTCCTGATCCTGTAAAGCCTGCTTCATCTCTGAACCAGCCTCTGTCTTTACTGCCTGTAGACAAGAGAGGCATGGCTTGCACAAAAAATGTGCTCGGTGAGAAATTATGATACAAAATTGTCCTTATACAATTAGGTCAGCTTTGTAAAAGATGAGCATAGAAGGCAGAGGACAGCTAGAATAACACTCAGAAGCTGTAACACTGGTTGTGTTAGGGTAGTGGGATAAGGGGAGCCGTTCTTCCATCTTCCAGACTTTCTATATATTAATTTAAATATAAAGATAATTTTTAAAAGAAGTCATGATATGAAAATCTTACGAAACAGGGCAATGGAAGTCATTTTTTCAGATTAAAATTCTCTCTGTCATTTTATACATGAGTCATAAAAGCAGATCCCCTGGTGCATTTGGGTGTTCTGCGAGGATTTTTGGCATATGAAAGTTCAGAGATGCAGAAAAATTTTAAGTGTCAGCAAGTACTTCTAATGATGCCCAGTCAGAAATGAAACTATGACAAGGCAAAGGGGTAAATATGATCTTAATTTGTAAAAACTCAATTTACATATAAGTAATGCTTCTCTTAGACCAAGTGAAGCATATTTGGAGAGCTGTACTGGACCTGTCTCTTGGGCTATGTGTATACAATGCCAAATAACAGAAAGAGAAAGGAGCAGCCAATTCCCTTATTTGAACTTAATGGGTGTTTTACTCTTCAGATACTTTTTTCCTGCTAATGGGTTGATTGGGTAAACATATTTTTAAAAGATTAAAAGTAACTCAACAATTCATGTTTGGTATTAACTGGAAATGAGCTTGGGTCATGCAGCCGTCACTTGTCACGCACTACCCTGGACATTCTAATAGGGAAGGGTGCATCTCCTCACCTCCTCGTCCCATTGTTCTGGAGAACGTTCTTCTTTTCTCTCCAAGGTCCACCTCTGTAATAGTCTCTTGAAGTCCCAAGGATGCTTCTTGCATACATTCAAAGCGGGGTGGGAACAGAAGTGACCCATGAAGTCGGGTATCATCGTAGCCCCACCAAACATGGCATGCCTCTCAGGAGACTGCTGCAGTACAGAGATCTGGCTTCCCGCCACTTCATGCAAGTCTGAGGAGCCCTTTTGTGTGCTGTGGACTCACCAGCTGAAGCTGGTAACCAGAGGTAGGGCACCAGACTTCCCAATTTCTGATGAGCCTCCTACTGTGGTCTGGGTCATGACACTGGAGCAGAATTAGTCCTGGGCAAAGCTATTGCTCTACTTCCTTAAGTGTATTTTCATTTCAGAACTGAGCTTAGGATCCCCTGAATGGCTCTTTAAACGATCTCATACAGCCACTGCCCCCAGGACACGGGGATTGGGAGGACCTGCATGAGGAGAGGTTCCAGAAGCCCATGCCACGGACTCAGAGTTGTCCTTCAGCCATCAGACTTGGTGGAGAGACCACTCACTGGTCCTGTTTCTTTCCACCCCAATTTTGACTCAATTTTAGATGCTTTTTTCCTTGATATCAGCCCTTGTGGGGCCAGTTTTGCCTACCTCAGGAGGTTTCTATGACTTTGAGACTTAAAGAAAGAGTTTGGGATCTCAGTCTTTTCCTCTCAAAATGCATTTAGCCTCCTTATGCAAATTTCTTATCCTCCTCCCAGTTTATTAGTCTGCTTCCCATTGCTGATAGCAGAAGACCTGAAACTGAGTAATGTCTAAAGAAAACAGCTTTATTTCTTGCAGTCTTGGAGTCTAAGTCCAGGGTCAAGAGGTGCACCTATTGAGGACCTTCTTTGTGGAGACTCACTAGAGAGTCCCGAGGTGACACAGGGGACCACAGGCAAGGACTGTGCAAGGACGTTTCCACGTGCTTCTTTCTTTCCTTACAAAGCCTCCAGTCCACTCCCTGATGACTTATATTAAAACATTAACCCATTAATTTATGAATGGATTAATTCATTCACAGGGCACAGTCCTCAGGATCAAATCACCTCTTAAAGGCCCCACTATTCAAATGCCAGAGTTGGATTTCTCACCCTCTTAACACTGTTACAGCACAGATGAAACTCCCACATGAGCCTGGGGGACATTCAAACCACAGCACCCAGTGACCAGAATTTGAAGCATTTCTCTTGTGGAATAAAATTAAAGTTATTTTAATTCACCAGGTATCCCAGACAATGAAAATCAGAGAGGCAAAAAGTCCCCATATTGGTGTAACCTACATGAACTCCTGAACTCTTGAGATGATGATGCATTGTCATTCTTGAATAGAGTGCAGAAGAGTCTGCATCTGCAGGTATATTTTCATCTCCAAGGGGCTAACTGACCTTTAGCCTGGGATTCAAAAAAACACAGAACCTGGAGGGGTCTGAGGAAGGAAGTTAAGTTCGGCAGGTCACTGTCTCCCCAGAGAGTTTAGGTCACTGGCTCCCCTCAGAGTGCCTCTATTTCTACATTGCTGCCTCCTCCACCATGAGGGCTGACCTGTCACTACTTTTTCACTGTGTTTCAGGCTTGTTTCCCATAGGAAGCATGTCATATGTCATTAAAATATTTGTGGTATAATCCAGGAAATTATGGATTAAATAAACCTCTCAGCATAACATTTTTTTTCATGTAACAAAATAAAAATAAAGTAATTAAAGATGGACTATTAGAACATAACCCAATGCTAAGTGGGGATTACTTATACTACTTATTAAGTGAACCATTCACTTAATAGATGATTTTATTGGCAATCATCTGTGCTAAACATTGTCAACGAAAGTACTCGTTCAAAGACATCGATCAGAAGGTTCTCTAACGTAATCACTAGTCTGTAGAGGTTAAATTTCTTGCAAAACTGAATCAGGAAACACACTGGATAGAAGGTACCCAGCATATATACTGACAGCGTATGATTGGAAAACAGAAATTGTATTATATTATTCTTTCATATCCAAAATTTATGCTGCCACAATTTTAAAATACATCTATCAAGACTCAAGTAGCATAACCCTCCAGTTTCAGTTTACCTTATATTTTGTTACCATAATGGCGTATGTCAAAAATTCAGTAACTCAATAGTTGTCTGGTCACATTCAGAAGTCTTTGTACTAAAATTCTTAAATAACTTCATAAAAGATTTTGATATATTTCTTCCATCTTTAAATACTCTATTTCCCCTCAGACATATAGTATATAAAATTGCTTATATATCTGTGTGTGTGTGTATATATATCTATATTTGTATACACACATACATAAGCAAAGACACACATATGTCTGAGAGAATTTACACATTTTGGCAGAGAAGAGAGAAGAGTTGTAGGATATGCCCATGAGATATGTATTTATTCATGAAAGATTTTAAGATTTCTTCAAATGGAGAGAAATAGAACATTTAATGACAATGTACTTGGAAAGATTTTTTTTAAAAATATGATTATCCTGCTATTTTTTGGTCTTTCAATAAAAATCAGTCTTATTACAATGGAAGAATATGTTTGGGAGAAACTTAGGCTTTAAAAACTGAAATTTGGTGAAATTTATGGGCAGAAAACATTTCCCACTTGAGTAGTGTTCTGGGGGACCAGAGATAGAATGATCAGTCCTAATGGTTTTGAAGAAAAATTACTCTTTTCATGCTTCATGAGCTTTTGGAAGACAGGAATTGTCCTATTCATCTCCAGAACCTAAATAATTACCAAGCATTTAATAGGCATCCCATAATTTCTTCTTGAATTAATGAAAAAATAGAAAATGTCATATCCTTACATGGTAATATTAGTTCCTCAGAACAATTTAGGCCACGTTTATATGAGTTCCAGAAAGCACTCTTTAATGACAGATATTGACAAACCATGAAACAATCAAAATCTTGAAAAGGCCTTGTGACCAGCATGAAAATGACCTGGGAAATCCATCATAGGAGAAATTGCTCCGAGTCTTGGGATTATACACTCTCGAAAATTGTAGGCTGTTGGTAACATGACAGTGTTCTCCATATGATGAGAGCATGGCACATAATCTATGTAGCTCTAGACTCTAGAATTGAACCAACTAGTGGAAATCATGAGGAAGCACAATGTAAGTATTAATAAACACTTTCTGGTGTTTAGTTTCTGCATTAGAATAGACTATCTTGCAAGGTAGGGAACAGCTTTGGAAACAGTCTAACAGAAGTTAGGTAAAAACTCCTTGTGAGTAGTGTGGAGACTACTCCTGTATTGAGTGAGAAAAATACTCATTGCAATAACAAAAAACCCTCAGATATGGTGTCTCACAGAAGATAGAAGTTCTATTCTCCATTTTATAACTGTGTTAGGATGGGTGGTGCTCCAAGTGTGTGCTTCTGCTCCTCAAACCCATAAAAGAACCCCTGCCCTTTCGACCTTGAGGCTGTACTGCATCCTGTCAAACCTTAGCCATTGCTATGTTGGGTTCCAGGGTGCAGAAAAGGGAAAGGACAGGATTACAGACAAGTAGTTTGCCTTTAAATTGAGGTTGACCTCAGTATTACACAAATCTCATCTGTTTATGGTTCTCTAACCCAATCCTCTCCACAAAGCCACTTCCATTCAAGGGAGGTTGGCACATTAGTTTCTAGCTGAAAAATAATTGATAGCATGAAAATCCCACTACTATGGAAGAAGACTGGATTTGGGCAAAAATCTGGGAAGTGATCTGCTATGATAAGCAGCAAGGAGGTCTCTTATTCAAATACTATTAAAATCCTGCACTTACAAGCATTTAAGTATTCTTCTAATAAATGTGTAGCAGGTACTATATTGGTCACTGAGATATACATGGAGATAAAATATTGTTCCTATTTTCAATAAGTTCACATTCTAAGAAAGAAAATGAACCTTTTAAAAGCAGCTATAACTCAACAACAAATAACCCAATTAAAATATGGGCAAAATGCTTTAATAGACATTTCTCCAAAGAAGATATGAAAATAGCCAATAAGCACATGAAAAGATGTTCAGCTCACTAGTCATTAGGAAAATCAGTTTGAAACTACAATGAAATAGTACCTCACACCCGTTAGGATGGCTACTATCAAAAAAAGCACAACAAGTGTTGGTGAGAATGTGCAGAAATTGGAATCCTTGCACACTGTTGTTGGAAATGTAAAATGGTACAGTCACTGTGGAAAACAGTATAGAACCTCATCAAAGAGCTGAAAAGCGAATTACCATATGATCCAGCAATTCCATTTCTAGTGGGATATATACCCCAAATCATTTAAAGCATGGCTTAAATGAGATATTTGTATACCCATGTTCATAGCAGTACTATTCACATTAGCTGAAATATGAAAGCAACCCAAGTGTCTATAAACAGAAGAATGCATAAACTAAATGTGGTGTAAATGTGCAATAGAATATTATTCATCCTGTAAAGGAAGAAAATCTGGACACATGCTACAACACGAAAGAACCTTGAGGACATCATATTAAATGAAATAAGCCATCTACGCAGACATAAACACTACATGATTCCACTTAAATGAGATAGAGTAGTCAAAATTATAGAGACAGACAGTACAATGCGGAGTTCTTGTTTACTGGGTATAGAGTTTTGATTTTACAAGATAAAAAGAGTTACGGAGACGGGTGGTGGTGATGGTTGCACAACATTATGAATGTGTTTAACAACACTGAGCTATACACTTAAAAATGGTTAAGATGGTAAATTTTATGTATGTTATCACAGTAAAAAATTGGTGAAAATAGCTAAAAAAAAAAAAACAAAAAAACCCCCTGACTTTTAAGTGCATTCTATAAGCAAGTTAGAAGTGTTCTGGGCAGAGGAAAGTATGTGAAAAACGGGGAGCATGGAACAGCGCACCACATTTCCAGAGCTGGAAAAGGGAACAGGTATGAGGGGAGGGTGGGTGACACTGGGTAAGTCAGAAAAGAGATGAATGGAATGGCTTGTTGTATCATGTGAAGATGTTTGAACTTGATTCTAGAGTGATAAACAGCCATGCACACAACGTCTAAACTGGAAAAGCTATGATTCCCATTAAAGAACAAAAGCTGAGCCTGAAGATCGGGACAACAATAACATCTTTCCAGTAAGAAAGGGTGAAGGTGTACTGAAGACAAAGGAAAAGGGTAGGTTTGTGTGAGGTTTCTGAGGCGTGATTGACAGTGTTAGAATATATTGTTTTACTTCCCTGGTTGCTGTATGCTTAGTATACAGTATGTGCTTCATAAATATTTGCTGAATGAATAAATGACTCTGGATTTTATTCTGGGAGACATGTAAAGTCCTGTGTATATGCATTAAAATTGAGTAGTTGCACAACTAATTAGCTCAAAAGAGCCCTCAGAATTATACAGAAGGATTCCAACAACAGTTTCTGGGATGACATTTTTATACTATGGACACCTGTGTCCAATGGAATGGATTAAAATTGAATCCCCACTGATTTTGTACAAAAGGGAAATCCACAGTAAGTCATTGGGGGTTCATCGTGTGTTCATGATGGGATACCCCAGTGATGCTGGCATACCCAAATTGCCAGAGAGCACCTCTGTGATATCAGTGATGGCCATAATTCAGTTTCCATCCTTGCCTCTACCGTGGCCGGGTAGAGTATCACAGGCAGGCATTTGTCAATGTCCTTTCTTCTCATTCAGTTGATCACATGCAAGCCTCAGCTTTCACTAACTTCTGAGAGACTCTGCTCCAGGGTTGGGACAAGCAGCAGCAGCAGCTGGAGTGCTGAGAAGCCACGAGGACAATATGATGGCCCAGAAATTCCAGCTCTATGAAGACTTCGCAGAGTAAGGATTAGAGTTTGTGGTGAGGCAAAAATAATGGTTCTTCATTTTAATTTACTTTTCAAGGTGATGTTGATGTTCTAGTTACGATGAGTCCAAGTTCTACAGGAAGTTATAGACTTAGCAGTTACCCAAAGTGGCCACTAACAAGGATGAGAAAGGGGCAGCTTTGTCAACAATTCAACTTGGATAATATCTGCAATAACTCACCAGCGGGTTCCTCTCCCTCAAACCTCTCAAGTTATGATGTCCACTGCTTATTAGAAGCCTAATTCGAAGATGTTTTGTTTAACATAGTTTTGCTCTGAAACTCAGTCAGTAAGTGTGTAATTCAAAATTGCACATCCTGAGAAAGGACTGAAATTGAGCAATAAAATCTAGAAAATCAATAGTTCCAAAATCAAGGATTTAAAGGGGTTTCTCATTTGAAGTGCAAACAAGAAATTGCAAGTAGTCCCTAGAACTTCTTTAATTTAATTTAAAAGAACTTTATTTCTTATCAACACATTAGTTTTCTATGATTTTTTTTCAAATTTCTGTTTTTTAATTTATTTTTTCAATTGAAACATAATGAATACACATATTTATGGGGTACATTACTGCATTTTTACTGGATACATGCATTATGGTGTTGTTTTGATTGCCTTAGTCACATTTAGCCAGAGAGATTAGAGAAAGATAAAACAATTCAGATCATTTTAAAAACTGTAACTGGAATCCTGGGCAGAAAATATAAAATTTCTTTATTGGCTTTTGATTCTAGTTTATGGTCTCAGAAAGTTCTGATAATTATACAATGTTACAGAAAAGTATTTGAAAAAATTGAAATAAAATTTTAAATACTTTGATTTCCTTTTTATATAATAGCTAAAAAGTTAAATCAGATAGAAAAACACAATTTCCAACCAGTAATAGGATCCTCTGTTAAGAAAAATTTTGGCCACATTCTCTGAGATAAAATACTTTTCTTGAAAAACATAATTATGGAGAATTTGCTTGCAGCTCAGAATTAAAGAGAAATAGACTTGAGTGCTGCCACTTCCAAAAAAAAAAAAAGTCTTGCCTCTTAATAAGTGTATAATCTTTCACAACTTATTAACTTTTTCTAAGCCTCAGTTTTCTCATTTTTCTCTTAAGTAGTATATGTCCCACAGCAGTTCTTGTGTGGATTAAATGCATGTGGAGCATTTAAGCAGTGTTCCTGGTATAAGGCAAGGACTCAGCCTTGCTTCTCTTCTTACTGTACCAGAAAGTTGCTTGATAAATTTACTGCAAGGTATTTTTGTGATCACAATGCTATTGTTATAATAGCACAAATATTGTAATAGTATAATATTTTCCAATACATTTTTAATTTCAACAAAGAAAAATACCGTGTTCTTTTTTTTTTTTTTTTATTGCTGATGTATAGGAAAAACTTTGATTTTTCCATATTTATTTTGAAACTAGTCACCTTACTGAACTCTCTCGCCACCATTTCTACCATTTTTAAATGCATGGCTTCTTCATGTTTTAATGTCTCTGAAATCAAGGCACGATTTATAATCAATGTCAGAAACAACGTGCTTTCTACAGCTGTCATTGGAGGAGATAACATCGTGGCAGAGCTGTCATTGCCGGTACATTGCTTTCATCTGGGCATAGAAGCCATCAGTTCATTGTGCCATCACGTGAGCTGTTTGCCTTGTTAGCACTGGATGCAGTTGAAATTTAAATTAAATTTGGAATAAACATTGTCACCTGTTTGCAAAATGATTACTCATGATAAAATATTGATACAAAAAATTCATCCTATATACAGACAAGGCTTCTACCTACCAATTTAATGTAGTATTGTTTTAAATATTGCTAATAGATCATACTGTGGTTAAATTCGGAGCAGTTGTAACATCAGAAGGGACTGTCACTAGGTGCTAAGTATCTGTCTAAAGTTTCCATGTCTTCCAAGAAAAACTTTATTAACTTTTGTTCTTGTGCAATTCAATGAAGAAAGGAAAAATGTAACTACAATTTTGATCAAACTGGAAATATAGGCAATCTCCAATTTTTTTAATAATCTATATACTGTCAACCCTAAAGATTATGGGTGTAGATTACAAAAACCAAGTACCCATACAGATAGGCATAACCACCAAAGACCAAACATCATTCAGAAGAATCTCTAGACTATGAAATGAATATTATATCTTGCAAAGGAAGGCAGTATGTCATTGTACGAATTTTAAAAAGTTGCCTCCTAGGAAGAAAAAAATATAAAATTATTTCAATGTTTTATTTTTTCTGTTAATTGCTATTGTTAAAGTGATTTTAAATATTCAAATTAATTGCATTTTCCTATCAAGGAACTGCAGTAATTTAAATAGTTTTCTTTGCTTCTCTAGATAGTTTGTCATATCAGCAGCAGTGAAAAGCCACCCTGCAGATAACCAAAAACAGAGACTTCAGAGTCAGAGCCCGACTCCAATATTCATTGTTATTGGATCATGAACAACTTATGTATTGTTTTAATGTGGATCCTTTCCCCTATTAATTCATAATACCCACATCCCAGATTATTGTGAGGATGAATGAAATGTACACAAAGCATTTGCCACATGATGAGCTCTGGATAATTATTGACTATTTCAAGTCATTTTTTTTTTCTACCCAGGATTATCAGGACTCTTTCAGTTTCAAGGAACAAAGGCTGACTATCATTTCTTAAAAGACTGCAAAAAGATGTCACAGGAATCTAGAACAAAAAGCAAAGTAGAAGCATTTCCTGTGGAAAGTGAAAATTGTCAAGAGGGAGGACCACTCTCTGGGAGGAGGATTCCCATTTTTCTCTGCTTTTTTCCTTTTATCCCTGTCTTCCTTCTAGCTTCTCCTACTTCCTTCTCACTGTCCACCCTTAGTAAACAAAATCATCCCTATTTTCCTGGAAGTGAATGTGATTAGCCCTCTCACTTTTTAAACCAAGCCACATACATTATGTGCTGCTGGCCAGGCTGTGTGGGTGGGTTACTCTGGAGGCAAATGTTCAATACACCTGATCAATAACCCATAATCAGTCCAGAGTCAGGCTCAGTCAGAATGTCAGTGGTGGGAAATGTCTTACAAAGGAGGTGCTTGAAAGATAGAGACTGAAATAAATTTATAATAATATCTTATTGCTGATATTTACATTTAATTTTTCTAGTCTTATTGCATTTACTACAACTCCAAAGTAATGTCAAATGATGGCAGGTTGTGTATGCTCTTTAGAGATACTTTCTCTAGGTCATGAACAGACAAACTATTGTCGCTTAACAATAGAATGTTATTTTTTGGGTCAGGAATATTCAGGCCTGCTAGATTTACTATCTCAATTTCCGGGTGGTTGTACAAATACTGCAACAGTTTTGCTCCCTAAACCTTCCTTTTCTAGTCCCCATAATGGCCCTTTCCTTCTCATTAATTAAATATTTAATTAATGTCATGAATACCATTCATTAGGCTGCCAGTTTTGTGATTCTTTTTTAATCAGTAAATTTTATTGGATTTTCTTTAAGCCATTTTTTTTTTTTTTTTTGCTTTAGACTCATGAGAAGCTAATGTAGGTAAATTTTACAGATAACTAGTGTTATTCTTTGTATGTGGGGGGAAGGGGTATTATTTGGATCAAATGAACCATGAGAAGAAAACTTCATATTGATGTTCCTGAAAAGGACATTATCATTACTAGTCCTCATTTTTAGACAAAAGAAGTATCACTAGACCTGCCGGGAGGAACAGAGAGGTTGTGGGTGTGGCAGACATGGGAGCACTGTCTACTTCCTTCACCTCAACCCCCATCTGGTTTACTTCTCAGAGATACTGAGCAATGTTTGTTTTTTATTAAAAAACTTGTGTAGAAAGAAAAATGGAAGGGAGTACTTTGTTCTCAGATTTACAAAAAAAAAAAAAAAAAAACAGACCAAAAACCAAAAAAACCTGTCAGGCACCTGGAAATATAGATTTTAACATTTTTTCTACCATGATGTAATGGAGTGTTTATATATCTAATACATTCTCATGTGTCTATCTAGGTTGGTGGATGAAGTGTAGATGGATTAGCCTGCAGAATGTGAGTGTGTCCTTGCACTGTGGCTGGAACCTCACCACTTCCGTATTCAAAGATAAAATATATTGGATCACAAGCGAGAATGGAAATCTGACAGGGGTGATCCTACACACACACACACACCCAACACACACATTTTAAAGCATTGTATATTTTTAAAAAATTATTATATGATCCTCAATTGGTCATAATATAGCCAAATTAGTATAGTCTGTTAGAAGTCACTTTGGAGCTCTACTGAGTAGGTTGAACATATCAAGAGAGTATTTACATAAGAATCCAAGCACCTCAACGTCCTATAGTCACCCCAGGCTTGGGATAGCAGCTGGAAACCATCTCAGGACAACAGTCAACAACAGTCAGAGCTCAGCGGACCCAAGCCTTGTCCAGCATTCCACATCTGCACCACATTGACAGTTTCTTCATGGGCCCTGCAGGTGCCAGCCTCTAATGTTAAGAACTGAGAATTCTAGATCCCATGGTGCCTTCAGTATGTCAAATTCTCCTAAAGATGTTCTCTGTCGTCCAAGAGATACAGTTGCTTGTGAAATTCTAGGTTCAGCAACCACACCCATGTAGACACAATTTTGAGTTTATTTTTCTTCTTTCTATTAATTGTCACTGCTTTTCTCAATAGAAATACATTGGCAAGTTCTAGCTTTGTGCCAAGGGAGGAGGCTCCTGCATATACCTACACTTCAAAAAGACTCTAATTAGTGAACCAAGAAATTGAGCTCAATAATTATATCATTCTTTTTAACTTTTGCTATAAATATTTTATAATACAAATTTTTAGGAGCTTATATGTAAAATATGAAACTGAAATATCTTTAAGATTTGAAAGAAGAAAATGTCACAAATATTCTTCAAAGTCACATCAATATGCCAGTGCTCTGTAGAGTTTCACCAGTGTTTTTAAGCTAAAGTTTAAAATAAATTGTATTGTCTGAGTTTTCCAAATTAAGTTATCATGTCTATTTATGACAGGCAGTTCCTGTCATGTAATATGATTACATAGGCTTTATCAGAAGTGACACATTGGGTGATTTATAGGATGTGTCAGCCAGCAAGATACAAAGGCAGATAATTTCCTGTAATTACTTTTAAAAGAATTTTGAAAATGGATTTTAAATAAATACTATGTGACTTGTATTTGAAGTAATTTTTAAATATCATTCCTAGATATTACTGGCAATAAATTAATCAAAGATGCAGAATGTTAACAAGCATTTCTCAATGGATTAAAAAAATTGAAGAATATGCTCTTTCTTTCTTTCTTTTCTTTTTTCTTCCCCCCCCCCCTTTTTATTTTGCAGCCCCTCCTGATGGTGCAATGTTGGTAGGCACAGTCTTGGAACTACTCAATCCTCATCCAGTGGAGGGACGTTTTGCTGTGTTTGTCATTGTTCTGGTCATATCATTGTTCATGCTAAATACTGAATCATTTGTTCCTTTGCTTTGATTTCACCTCTCTGCTCATTTCCTACCCAAATTCTTCACACTTTTCATAGTCAATGGAGAAAAAAAATGTTATTGCCCAGAAACCTTTCCTGACAATATTTGCCTTCACTGATCCCTGTGTTCTTAATAAGTTCCAAGCCCTTGGGATCTGTGCCAGTCTGTTTAATGTGGCTCCTCTGAGTCATTTTGACCACTCCTGTACTGCTCAGCTAGCCTGGTACAATAGTGGATTTCTCACACTTGGCTATTATTTCCTGCCATAACCTGGAATGACTTGCTCCAGCCTGTTTTGCAGTGTTTCCTGACTTTTTCTCAGTCCTTCTCCCTTTTGACCTCATAACTTATTTTACTTTAGTAGTTTATTTCTGCACAGATCTAACAGAAAGTCAGCATGGCAAGAGGAGAAAACAGCAGGGCTTTGGAATCTCTCTGGCACACAGGCCTGGGTTTAAATTAGATCATCCATCTATTTTTGGAGTAATTTTGGACCCTATCTGAAGATCATTTCCTTCATCTGTAGAATGGCATCTGTGTTCCTTACCTTACTGAGCCAATGTTATCTAGGCAAGACCCTGACTCTTTTTGCTTGTTCCTATAATGTCAAGATATTGCACTTAGCACATTACCAGATGAAATTGGTGCTCACAAATATCAGTTAATTAAAATATTAGCTGGAGTTTTACTTCATCTTTGACTGCAATTCAGATTTCTCACCTGGCTACAACACCTCCAGGGCAGATGTTAATGTTTTGCACAGTTCAACAGACTGCCTAAACCCTTTGCCAACAGCTAGCTTTATGGTTAAGCTTATTGCTTTGTAACAGAATCGATTTATCTCCACTAAATTTGGTAATCGGGTCTTTTAATTTTTTTTCATGCATTTACCTTGTCTCCTAAATAGATTATAATAGGTAGTCAGTATTCACATCTTTTACTGTTTAAGCATTCATATTTGGCAAAGGTACAGAGCTTAGTGCTCGGAGATGTTCATTGTTTATTGACTAAATAGGGAGATGGACAAATAAGTTTTTTGGAAAATAAACTTTATTCCTGTTGACCAATGTAGATGTTGAGGAAGGAAGGAAGGAAGGAAGGAAGGAAGGAAGGAAGGAAGGAAGGAAGGAAGGAAGGAAGGAAGGAAGGAAGGAAGGAAAACCACAATAAAACATTGAGCTTTCAGAAGGAGAGAACAGACATATAGTTACTAGAGATGGGAAAGGGGTACAGCGGAGGGGGATTAGGGAGTAAATGTGTTTAGAACACAAAGAATAATTATGAGATTTAATGATTATAATGCTAATAATATTGATTTGATCATCATATACTGTACACAAATACTGATAAGTCAACTCTGTACCCCATAAATGTGCATGATCAAAAATAAATAAATAAACAAACACAAGGGAATGTAAATTACAGAATTACTGTTTCTGTGCTCTGTGTTTTGTAAGCAGCTTTATGAAGGTGACACTTGTGTCCTTTTCCTCATTATGTCTCAAGGTCCCAAATTATCAGGGGCTTGGTACATGGTGTACCATAAATGATGAATGAATGAATGATTTTATAGAAATTAAGGGTAAATGTTCACACTTCTGATGCATAATATCTTTCTCAATATCATAATATTTATCAACAAATGCTTTGTCAGAAATTGTCCAGCCCTCAGGTGGTCAGAATATCTTCAAAAGCAGTTTCCAGTAAGTTAACTATGTGGAAGTCTGAGCCTGGCTGATGGGTGCCTAGAGTTTATATCACTGGGTGTAGTTTACACTCTATGGACCTATTATAATTCTCTGTGTAGGGTGGTGTGAGAGTGTCTTACAAGGTAGTCTTTTCTGCATTGGTTTCAGCAACAGAAAATTCTTTAAAACCAAAGTTAATTTCTATCCATTTTCTGCCTCCTTACCCTCATACCAGGAATTGTAATGAATCTCACCAGGTAACTCATATGTGCAACAAAACAAGATTTTTTTTAAGACACCACTAAGCCAACAACATCCTTAGTAAGACCACATATTTTCACCAAAAATTGAAAGCTGCCTTTAAATGTGGAGCCTTCCCGGAAGATGAGCCAAGAACAAAACTTGGGACTTATACATCTGTGGGAGGATCTTCCAAGTTCAGGTGGGATTTGTGATTCGGCGACCAACAGTCTTACTTTCCTATGGCAAACATTCATAAGCTTCTGGAAGCACTTTACTTAAAGTAAAAATACAGTCAATACTGTTTTTTTAGGAGAAAGATAGTTCTTTTAAGAAAGGGTAGTTTCTGCAGCATATCAAGAAAAAACTCTGTGAACTTTTTGATTCATTGTTTTTAATGATCAATCAGTTTGTTCATCCTAGTAGAACACCAGAGGTACAACATACAACTTGATTTGTTGACACAAGATTCTGAACCATATGGTTCTGCTGAGCTTGGGCACCCTTATGTAGCGAGAAGGATCTATGTGCAACACAGAGAACCGTCCTTGGGTTTCATTTGTGGAACATCAGGACACTTCCATGACTGGTGCTCTGTTATACACGATACTGTGAAATGCTTTTGCCCAGCTTTAAGGATGTATAAATGCAGTCATCCTAAAGGCATTCTACACACACTTGCTCAAAAAGGACTGCATCTAATACACAGGAAATGTTCATTTTAGTTATTTAACCTTCAAGATCCTTATTAACAGTTGTAGAAAAGTAAAGATTTATTCATCAATAAAATCCAAAGACTCCATTTACCAATTTTCCATTCTTTACTTTAATAAAATTTGTCTGCAGAATTTTAAAAATTCATTTATAAAGTTAGAAATATATTCAGCTCTGCTGTCCTAGAGATAGATAGCCACATTATCACTTGTCTGTCAAATATAAGTAGGGCTGTTAATAATGTAGAGGCAGCTACTAAAGATTCCAAACATGGGTGATTCCTTTAGAGGAAATTGCAGTCCTAACCCCTGAATTCCTCTTAGAATCAATTACTTGACTTTGCAAGTGTTATGAAATAGCTTACTTTTTAGTTTAGTTAGAGGAACAAAACACAAGTTGGTATTCTCCATAATATTTACCCAAAGAAGGCAAATGAAGCTTGCAAAGATAAGCACCAAAATGAGAATGAACATGACACACATTCAATATTGGAACTGGTCTGTTCTATTCACTCCAGAAAGGATGATCTTAGTTCTCTTCTGTCTGGGACATGCATTTACATGGGATGTTGGAGTTGGAGCAGAAGTTAAAAAGTGAAGAATTACAGGCTGTTTTGAAAAGATCAGACACCTTCTTACTCTGTAAGGTATTAATATATATTTGGAGATGACTTCCTTTTTCCTCGCCTCAGCATCAGAGTCCTGAAAGAGAATATAATGAGAGAAATAGTGTTAGAATACATTAAAAATTTGATTTTCTGGACTAAAAAATTTAATTTCTTAAATATCCTTAGGTACAACTAAGTTCACATTGTAGATGTCTTCACCTCTCTGTCTTAGGATGAATAAATGTGGCAATACAATGCTACACTTTCCCAAATGTGAACAGGAGATGTTACACTATTCAATAATTAGTACTTTCTGTAAATAATGTTGATACATTTTATCAGTTAATATGCATTTTTATGCACCCTCTTGCTATAATAGATACAACAGTAATGTAAGGCTATTTCTAAATAAACCTTAATGTTATTTGAAAACAAAGATTAGTATCCAAAAAATTATTTAGTGCTAGGAAGCATATTTGGACCTCTAAGAAAGGAGGAGTTGTAGGGATTGGTTACCACAGAAAAGGATTCACAGAGAAGGGAAACTAGGGTTAGACCCCTAAGATGTGGTTGAATTTAGGTAGGCTGACAAAAATGATGGAGAAATTAATAATACTTAAATTATACATTCTGTCCTAAACAGTTGACTCATCGATATAAAAAATAAACATCTTTTTTTTTTCCATTTAATTGTTGAAAATTAATACTTGGTTTATTTTGGAAATTTCAAGTCCTTTTCAACCAGACAGTTATTAGATAATGGGCGATTCAGGACTTTACTGGTGAGAAAATGAACAATAACATGTGCACTCATTTTTATAAATTTCAGCAGACAGCATTGAACAACACCTTGAAACACTGTTTTTTTCAGTTGTGGGAAAAAGTCATCAAGATTTTGCAATACATGACCGTGGTAGTGTGGCTGACACAGCACCCATGCTGATTGTTTTATGAGCATGTTTCCATGTGTAGCCTCTAAGTGATGACAATTTCTCTCATCTACATTGTAAACAGAGATGGGACTGTGTGATGCACGACTGTGTTCTCACCATTTAGTATGTCCTCGGGGTTGAAAAATTGCTTTGCTAAGAACAGCTGTGAGCTGGATGACCAAAAATCCTGGCAGTAAGAGATAATGTCTTCTTTTTCTTTAACATTCCATACTCTGGCAAGGTTTTACTAACTCTGTCTGCAAGCAGGGGAAAGGTCATGCCAGAAGAATAATTACAGATTTTCATGTAATTCTTAAATGTACAGTGTTTGGTGAAAGAGAGAAATCCACTCTGTCAGCATATGTTCCTTAGAAGTATTAAATTAAGCAGGTTTCAGTTGGCACTGCTTATATATATACATATATATATATGCTAAGGATGCAGAAATCTCTTGTGGCATAAAATCTCCATTGTCCTTAGAGAATTTAAAGGATATTCATTCATAACTGATTTTAACTTATTTTCAGTTACTGAGTTGTTGTCAAGCACTAACTTGACTGGCTAAAGTAGACACTTTCAAACACATTAGGAAAACAGTATAGCATAATAGTTAAGGACACTGGCTTTGGAAATTTAGTCACGGTTTAAGTCCATGCTCTCATTGATCAAATGTACAGACTTGTGAAAATTGCTCAGCCTCCTGGCTCGCATTTTCTTCATCTGAAAAACAGGACAGTAATGGTGTCTATCTTATAAATTTGTCTTGGAAATCATACATAATATTTGCACATAATGCTGAGAAGAAAGCTCTTTGTTTAACCAATTATTTGTTGGTCTCGAACAATATTGGAACAGGATGTAGGTGTGTTTCTTTTGAAGCACAATCAAGAGTCTTTCTCTTCCTTTCTCACAGAGGGGACAATTGGTCTCATGTGGAAGGCTCAGGCAGCGTGGGAATCTGGATGCTATTGTTGTCCTCAGCTTTTCTTAATCAGAAACCATAGCATCTAAGTTGTCTCCTTTGATTTTATTTTAGTTCCTTATAATTAACAGAGATTTATTGGCTCTGGGTTCTGGAGTCTGGGAAGCCCAAGATTGAGGGGCTGACAACTGGCATGGGTCTTCTTGCTATATCACCCCATGGCAAAAGGGCAAAGAGAGGCTGAACTTGTCTTTTGATAAGAAACCCACTCCAGCAATAACAAACCCACACCCAAGACAATGGCGTTAATCCATTCATGAGAACAGCACTGTCCTAACCCAGGACCTCCCATTAGGTCCTGCCTGCCAACACCTCTGCACTGGGGATCAAGTTTCCAACACAGGAACTGTGCGGGCCACTTTCAAATCATTGCAGATTTTATGAGAATCTCTGCTCAGCTGGGGTTCAACACAGAATTTTTCCTAGTTTCTATCACATATATGTTATGGGGTGAATACATTTGAATGAGGTCTAATTCTGCCCCCCTTGTTACTGGCTTCATAATCATCTATGTTTTCTGTGTCAACATCGTTACAAAGACACACAAGATATTTAAATTCACTCCACTCCGAGTATATAAATTTCGTTTGCTTTTTATCATGTTCATGTATAATAGACATGTCTTTGGTGTTGATTTGCTTGGGAATGTACTGTCTAGCATGTTTATAGAAAAGGAAACAAAATTAAAGATGTTTACAAGAAAAACGTATTTCTTGGACAGGATGCATACTGAATTGCCGTCATTTATCATTGCTATAAGATGGAATCAAGTTGTTAGTGTTTCTCAGCTAATCGAATTATAATCTCCTCTAAGAAAATGGAATACAATAACATGACCAGTCAAAACAGGGATCTGATGATACTAACTCAAATCATTTGTAAATTTTTTCCTGTTAATTGCTGTCAATATTTACTTCTCAGCTCTCTACACTGTTTTCAAACATATTTTCAATAACAGAAAATTGGAACCTTATCCTCTGTGCTCAGAATTCATCAGTTTGTAATATATACTGGCTGTAGATTGATTGAACTATATTCCCCAAAGTCCATATATTAGAAGCTTAATCCTCACTGTAACTGTGGCGGGTAGGAAATCTTATTATGAAAATTGAAAGGTGGGGCCTTGAGGAGGGTATTAAGTTGGTGGTTTAATGGTGGTCATGGGTGTGGTTCTGAGGGCTTTAAAGCAAAGCAAGTGAGAGTTTCTCTCTCTCTGCTCCACTTTTTATGCCATGTGAGACCCCTGATTCATTGTTGACACCACCAAGACCCTCACTAGATGTGTTCCCTGGACTTTGGACTTCCCAGCCTCTGAAACTGTAAGAAATAAATTTCATTTTTTTACAAAGTACCCAGTTCCAAGTATTTTGTTATAAGCAACAGAAATGGGCTAACATGCTAGTTTATTTACTAATTATTTCCTATGCTTATGTTATGTACGTGTATCAAATCCCTTCAAATTTATCATCGGACAATTGTGAGTAGAATTCCAGTCCACATAGAACTCCTATGGGTTTGTTGCATAGCAAAACCTCATAATATTTTCAGAATTCTAACCTTATAATTTTAAATTTTTAAGCAAAATTTATTTCTTATGAAGAATTTCTCATTTATATAACTATGTTGAACATAGACATGTTACATATAGGTATTTTTCCTGTTAACCACTTTATAACTTCAAGGCTCAAAATATGTATTAAATATAATTTTTTAAAACATGTTAAACATATTTCCCTCTAAATGAGGGACTTAAACAGATTTTAAACTTTCTTTGATGGCCTAATTGACCATTATTTATGAATAAATTTTCTTTTATCTAAATAACATAGTTTGCATTTTTTGTCTATTTGCCCCTGCTTTGATTATCTAGAGACCATCACTGCTCACTGTGAGTCCTCCTAACATATTACTGTAATCTCAAACAGGCTTTCTAGTTTGTTGTTTCTAATTTTAAGTAAATGCCAGGTAATAGGCAATAGCATCTACTTGAATATGAAAAGGGCTGTCTTTTAATTATATACAGTATTTTCACATAATGCCAGAAGTTCTTTGTTTAACCAATTATTTGTTAGTCTCAGACAATAGTTGGTATGTTCTGTAAAATTTGTTACACTTTAATATAAAATTTTTACCTTTTAAAGGCAGTTGGTTTCTTTTTCTTTTGCGTCTGTTGTAATTATACAGGCAAGAGGAAAACATTACTCAGTTAAAAAGTAATTTATAGTGAAAATGGAACACTGGATTCAGTTGAGAAATAGAGAAAGGTAAAATTATTGATTAAAGTATGGGCATTAACTTCACTTAATTAGCTAATAGTTAGCACATTAAAATAAATAAATCTGAATAAAGTTTGTGCTTTAATTTTTAAAAAAAGAAATTAAAGGGATTACTTTGTACAAACCATTTGTTTTACTAATTAGCCAGGCAAAAACAATAGAGACTTAACAAACAAATTAGGAAAGTGAAAGTTTAAAAGTCACAAGAAAGCAAATATTTAAAATAGTTCTAATGCCCAAAAGTGAAAAGCGCACTGAAACTTTTATTCTCACTTATTCTTGGTATCATTGTACATTGGCACAACTCCTTTGGAAAGCCACTTGAGTCATAAAAATAAATACCATCTTTGACTCAATAATCCTGTTTCTGGGAATTGCTCCAAAAAAATAATTCAAATCAAGGCAAAAGCTACATGAACAAAGAATATTCATTGTATCATGTTTTTTAAGAGTAAAACTTGAGGTTATAAATATAAACAATCAGAAAATAAGTAAATAAATGATGGAGCAGCTACTAAATGGAATATTATGCTTTCATTAAAATAAATGGAAGATATTTAATACAGAATGCTGTGGGAAAGTTGTGCATTTCCTCAAGTTCAAAATAGTCGCCTTGAACATTTAATTTTTTTTTTCCTTCCTAACATCCCATTAAAATGATGGTACAGAAGTGCAATGAAAGACACTTATAAAAGGTCTGAGAGGGAGAGGGAACAGCCACAGCAGGTCATGAGTACTGATAAATATCTAGACCATGGAAAACATTTGGAATCATTTATAAATGAATCACAGGAGACCATAGCTGGAATGCATATAGGAAACAGCATTAGAGGAGGTGCCAGCCACTGCCTTCTGAAGAATCTTGAGAAACCCTCATCTTGTTGCATAAAACTGTGGGAAACAGGGCAGAGATCAACATCATTATTGCAAAGCTGTCAGTGGAAGGGCTGTGAAGTTGTCACACACACGCACACACACACAAACAGACCACATGATGTGCACTTATTGAACATGAGGAGGGTTAGGACAGTCACTTGCCAATCTTGATGCCCAAGGTCAAGGCTTTTATTTTCTGTCAAGTATGGAGATGAGAGTACTTGGATGTCCCGCCTCTTCCCACCTGCCCATCCCAGGCTGAAACTTTCCAGTCACCCAAGAGCATCCAAGTGTGTAGAGATTATAATCTAATTACCTACTCAAGAGAGGACTGGTGAAGAAACAGACTTGCATGATTGTAGAAGAAATTCTGAATAGCCTTCTTTAATTGATCTAGTTCTTCATAAATAAATATAAGCAGACAACCAAAGGTCCTCAGGCAAGAGAACACTAGTAGCTGTCCCCCAAAATTACCAGGATGAAGAAATAATATAAAATACTAAGGGAACAGGAAAGATTTAAAGTAATCTCCAGTTAGTATCTTTAGAAAGACTCAGGAAGACAGTGCTTCTATGAAATAAGAGCAGAGTACAGTGAAAAATAATTTTAAAATGCTAACAGAATTTTTGGATTTTTTTTTTATTTAAGAGGAATAGATTATTTCTTTTTAAAAATTTTAACCCACTATGACTGAATTTTTTGTTCCTTTTTAAAATAACTGATAGGCTTTCATTTGAGCAGTTTTAGATTTACATAAATACTGAGCAAAACTACAGGGGTTTCCCATTTGACCTCTCATCCCAACAACAGAAAGATGTTTGGAAAACCCCAGTTTACATGGGAACAAAAAACATACTTCTAAATAATACATATTCTGCAATTCTTATCCTTGCTCCTCTATAGATCAAAGAAGTCTCAGAAGAACTAAAATAAAATGAAAATATAACTTACCAAAATTTGTGAGATGCAGTGAAAGCAGTGCTCAGAGGAAAATTTGTAGCATTGAATGCATTTGTTACAAAAAAAGAGATCTAAAGTCAATAATCTAACTTCCACCTTAGAAAATCAGGACAAAAAAGAACAAATGAAATCCAAAGTAAGCAGAAGAGAAGAGGTAATAACAGTAGAGCAGAAATCAATTAAACTGATAACATGAAATCAACAGAAAAAAAGTCAATACTGGTTCTCTGAAAAAAACAAATAAGATTTATATGATAAAATTGTAGCCAGGTCAACTAAGAAAAAAAGAGAGATGAAAACCACTAATACCAGAAATGAAAGAGGAGTTATTACTATTGATCGCATGGACATGAAAAGGAAAGTAAGGGAATACTATAAACGATTTTATCCCCACAACTTTGATAACATGGATGAAGTGGACCAATTCCCTGAAATATACAATTACACAGGAGATATTGACAATCTGAACAGGACTATATATCTATTAAATAAATTGAATTAATAATTAATAAACTTTCAACCAGTAATTAATATCCTGGTAAGACATAAAACATTTAAATTTATCTTCATGCTTTTATTTTCTCTATCATGCTCTCTTTATGTAGATTAAAGTTCCCGACCTATATAATTTCATTCTCTCTGAAGAACTTCCTTTAACATATTTTGCAAGGCACCCTTACTGGCAACACATTTCCTTAATTTTTGTTTGTCCGATAAAGTCTTCATTTCTCCTTCCGTTTTGCATTGCAATTTTACTGGATACAGAAATCTAGGTTGGTGGTTCTTCTCCTTTAACAATTTAAATTCTTCACTCCACTCTGGTTTTTGCTTACACGGTGTGAAGAGAAGTCTGAGGTAATTCTTTTTCTTTTTTAAATAAAGTTTAACACATCGTTAAAAGTATTTAATTAGGTGTCTATTTTATATTGCAACATACTTTTAATTAATTAATTAATTTATTTTTATTGAAACATAATTGATTCATACATATGAATCGTACTTATCTGTGGGGTTGAATGTCAATGAATATGTACATTCGTACATATCTGTGGGGTTGAATATCAATACCTGTGTGAGCTAAAAAAATAAACAAATTAAAAAGAGAAAGAAAGATACAATGATCACAATAATATGTAAAACTTTCAAAAGGAGAGGACAGAACTGATATAATTCTTATCCTTGCTTCTCCATAGGAAGGTGTTTTCCTCCCCTGGCTTCTTTCAGGATTTTATGCAGTTAGAATATGTCATACATAAGAGTAGATTTTTTGATACTTATCGTGACTGGTGTTCTCTGAGCTTCCCATATCTGTGATTTGATGTCTATTATCAGTTTTGGGAAATTCTCAGTCATTACTCCTTCAAATATTTTTTCTGTTTCTCTCTTCTGCTTCTGGTATTCCCATTATGCATGGATTACATGATTTTGTAATTATTATACAGTTCTTGGTTATTCTTTTATGTCTTTTTTATTTTTTTCATTTTAATTTTGGACAATTCTACTGACATTTCTTCAAGCTCACTGATTTTTTCCTGGATGTTTCCAATCAATGATGAGTGTCTCAAATATATTCTACATTTCTGTTATGGTGTTTTTGATTTCTAGCATTTTCTTCTGTTTCTTTCTTAGACAGTCCATCTCCCTGCTTACATTACCCATGTGTTTTGTGTTTGTACAACACACACAAAATAAATCACAAATAAATCACAGTTGTTGAATTTCTGGTCTAATAATGTCAACTTTGCCATATCAGAGTCAGGTTCTGATGTTTTCTCTTTCTCTTCAAACTGTGTTTTTGCCTTTTAATACGCCTTGTAAATTTTTGTTGCAAGTGGGCATAATGTACTGGGTAAAAGGAACTAAACTAAATAGACCTTCAGTGTGAGGTTTTATGTGGATCTGGCTAAGGTTTAGGCTATGTTTGCTGTTTTCTGGAGCTTTAAGTATTGGAGGCTAAAATTTCCTCTGGTGTTCCTGTTTTTGTCTCCCCTGTTGTCTTTGGATTTCCCTAGATTTCTTCTTAACTAATGGCTGAGACTCACAATTCATTTAGCTGTGTCCTCATGCTATCACACAACAGCCCTATTGATGTAGTGGCAAGATGTGGGGGGAGAGAAAGCATTGTGTCATCCTATGGTTAGGACTCAGTCTTTTAATGAGCCCCTGGACTGTGATCTCCATAAATGTTTCTAAGACCCCCCACCCCTAGACTGTGATCTCCATGAGTGCTTCTAAGTCCCCCTAACCCTTAGATTAGACAGGAAGACTAGAGGGAGCTGGAGGTGGGTCTTTCCCCGCCCACAGGTAGGTTAGGCTTTGGTAAAATAGTTTCTCTTGAGGGCAGCATTAACAAGAATGGGATGCCCTGTCATGTTTCAAAACAGCTCCTTTTTTCTCCCCTGCCAGAAGCAGGGAGTAGGGGGATGTTTTGTCATATTCACTATGAGAAGCCTGATGGGGCTCCTGGAAGTAGAATTCATGAATGTGTGAGGCCCCCAGAGGACTGGGTCCCTGGAGCATATGTCTCTCCGTCTTGCCCACACTAAGCCTCCTCCAGCAATTCCTCAATTACAGTTCAGGGTCCCTCTACCCAGGACTGGTTCCCTCGGAGGTTTCTGCTCACAGGTTTCACTCTGATAAGTTTTGATTCTCTGTATCCACCTGTCTTCCTCTATATGTTCTGGGTCTGCAGTTTGCCTGTGACCTCAGTTTTCTGATGAATGTAAGAAAAGTTGTTGATTTTCAGTTTAGTCAGCTTTTTTCTTGTGTGGATGGGAGAGACAACTTCCAAGCTCCTTACAGGAAGGCCTGGATAAAGTTTCTGTTTGAATTTTTGGAAATTTTAATAGAATGTATTTTAGAAATAGAAAAAAATAAAATTCTTCTGAAGGGATTGAAGAATTAGTCAAAGAAATTTCTCAGATTTTGGACAAATGGATAAAAAAATGGGAAATATGTGAGGAGAGAAAAGGCCAATAAACTAGTTAATATAGATCTAGTTCAAAAGAGGAGAGGACCCAGGAAAATAGAGAAAAAGTCTAATAAAATAGAGTAGAATTATCTAGAGCTGAAGAAAGACATGGATTTTAGATTAAATTGTGCTGATTTGACAATGAAAAAAGGCTGACATAGAGACACAACTTCTTAGGTTTTTAGCACACCAAGGACATGTCATGTCTTAAAAGTTTCCAGAGAGATGGACAGTATCATTTGCATCATTTACAAAAAACCAAAACAACAACAACAAAAAATCAGACTAATGTCCAGTTTCTGGTTTCTCATCAGCAACAGTGAAGGCATGCTAGAGTCAGCAGGAACTTGCAACAAAGTTCTGAGGGTAAATTATCGAATCCTGGATTCTGCAATCTCAATGTCAGTTGGGTGAGAGGAATAAGGTATTTCACCTGGGATTTCAAGTGGACATGCCTACAGCAACAATATTAAAAGATGAACCCAGTCAGGGATAGGACATTAAGAATGGGTAGCACCTGGAGGAAACTGGAAAAGAAAGTCAAGGTCAAGAAAACCCCATAAAACCCAAATCAAACAAACCAGGTCACCTCCTATTTATACCCATAGACCAACCATGGAAGAGTCAACTGCAAAATAAACCATCCAAAACATCTGAAAATAAAAAGTAAATGGGAGTCAAGAAATCATGCATCTAACCTAAAAGTGAAATTAAAAAAAAGATATTAGAATTCAACTGTGTAGCAGCCTTAGAAAACAATCAGGTCGTACTAGGGTAGGAAATAAAATAGCTCCAAGGAAATATTTGAAATGGAACCTCTGAAATAAATAGTACAAATTCTGTGATAAAATGAAGGCATCAAAAATAAGAAGCAAAAGAAAGATAGGTATTACCAGAAATTCCAAGCACAGTAAAATTTGTACAGGAATGTCAGAATCCAAATATCAAACAAAGATCACATTGTATGGTCTTTGAGTAATAAAAACAAAGACTTTCTGATTTTGGTGCTAATATTCTCTTCTAAGTGTCCCAGGTTTGGTAGTTAACAAAGCTGCACGAGTCCTAAGTACCCAGTGCATGAGAGCGGATGTATTTGTGCTTGGTGGTGTGTGTGTCTGGGGGAGGTAGGTGTGCAGGGCTGGCAGAAGACTTGAGTTTTATGTCTGGATTGGCACAGGGTAAATTGGAGTCATCATGCATCAGTGCAAGCTCTGCAAGTAGAAGAGCTATCAAGACACTAGCCCTCGGCATCAGCAGAATTGGCAGTCCTGAGTAAGGTTACCAAGGGCTGGATGCCTCACTGATATCAATATATGCCGGTAACCTTTTTCCAGATAAATATGGCATGTAATTTGCTTTGGGAGGGCTGTGGAATGATGAGATTTCCCCTTGTTTTCCTGGCTGTCTATTCTGGGGTTATGTAACTTCATAAAAAAAGTGACTTTATAATTAAAATTGGAACAGACATTTCTAGACTTTAAAAAATAATTGACCAAAGTTAATTATCATGTTTATAACAACCACACCTGTTGTATCATGTGGTTGCCAAGAAGCACACTAAACATGAGAAAGTGCATCTGCTGTCATTTGATAGAAGCTCCTCTGAAAGTCTGCAGGAGAGTGACATCACTCAGTTTTATGAGCTCCAGGATGAGAGATGGGGGTTGGCTGGAGGTGGCTGATCCCCCGGGGGATCTTTAGTGCTGATGTGGTGATTAGACACATCCTCCCACCCCTTCTCAGCCAACAGAACTATCAAGCAAGTAGCTGCGCAAATTATACAATCCTTTCATTTTCAACACTGAAAATGCATCGGAGCACATATTTCAGAAGACTAAAAATCTCTTGGTCTACAACAAGATAAGGAAACATCTGCAAACAAGCTTAATCTGCACCTTTCTCTTGGACTTTGGCAGTTTCCAAGAGGAGATTTAAATGTATATAATAAAAAAACTCTTCAATACGTTTGTGGAAAAATAGAATTCAAAGATAATGTGAGTCTTTCCAAGAACTTTTTGAAGACTCTTTGTGTGTGTGTATATAATAAATATTTTATTTACATATATATGGTCTCACAATAAAATAAGATCATAATAACCCAGGGGAAGGGATATTTTGATACTTGTGATCCAATTTTGTATGTTTTACTCATCACCTGTGCACAGTTGGACAATAGTTTCCCTCTTGGGGGAAAGATAAAAGAGCTGAGAACTCTTTACGGAAACTTTCAGCTGTAAAGTTCCGCTAGTCCGTGAACCAGACAGATCTGGAGAAAGGTAAGAGTTCCCCTTCAGGTGTCAGGGATGGGTGGCCGACCTCCAGGAAGAAACCATCACTGGCCCCACCTCAGCATCTTCTAATGCCACTCCCATGGCCAGTGGGAGGTTGACGAGTGAAGGTCCACTCACTGTCTTGCCCAGGAGGGTGTTACTGCCTGCTTAGCCATCAGCACTTCCTTGTTATGTCCATCAATGAGACGTATTGTTTTAAATAAGTTGATAAGTGCTGAGTGAACAAAGTAAATCAAATTGCTTTAGCTTGCATATGCAATAATGTATGTGAAATGCTCTCCTGAGATACATGTATCTCATACTGACACTAAGATAGTGAAAATGTGTGTGTGTGTGTGTGTGTATACATACATATATATATATATTCATCACAGCCCACTATATAGGAAAATAAAAAAAATACATTATGCCATGTTATAATTAAATGTGAAGATACTTATCTTAGCATTTACGAATTGTGTATTAACTTCAATACAGTGTTTTCTAGAAATATTGAAGTAGCTTTGAATAACCCGGCATTTTTTTATATTTCTCAGATTAAAAAGTTAAATGTATGTACCCTGTTTCTTGCTCCCCTCAATTCCCTGTTTTTCTTTGCCAAAAGAATGTGCTGGATCTAATATCCAAGAAAATAAGCCGATGGTTCTAATTCTGCATATTTCAGAAAGTAACTTGAAAGGCTCTTGATTGTATATTGATGAGGAGCTCTGACTGTTAAATAATTGGATTGAAAAGGAGAATTTATTTCTGTTTCACTCAGAAATGGAGTCTACCCTTTCTCTTCATGCTCAAAATGCTTGTGTTAATTTGACAAACTCTCTGATAAAAATTTTTAAAAATAGAGTAAAATACTTAAGGATTTTACTTAATGATTCAACAAGAATATAGACATATGCTTAGTTATTTGATTTTATTTTTAGCATAGTGCATGCAGATCTGAGGACACAAGCACATCCCGGCATCAGTACGAGTCCTCACTGATGTAGCAGGGCAGGACCATGAGGGAGCCTTCCTTTGTGACTACACCCAAGCTCCACTGTGTACCTAGCTCTGTGTGACACTGTACAGATTACTTAACCTCTTTTATCCATATATTCAAAATTCCTTTTATTGTTGAAAGTAATTGAGATGATATATGCAAAGTCCTTAGAGAGGTGTTCAATAATTATTTTGCAGATAATTTAAAGAACAGAAATATGCAGAAAATGCTTAGAACACACAACTGATTTTGAGCATTTTCTTTCTGATACTTTAAAAACAACATATGCATTTGTTAATAAGTAATATAGATTGCAACCATTTATATATATGCACACTATAGGAAATTTTACTTGAAAAACATTATTGATGGTCTTTAGATTTTTATATGTTGAAAATAGCAAAAAATTTTTAAACACAAAATTTCAGAAATTTTATTTAATTAGTCTATGTTTTTATATTTATTCATAGTCTAAAGTAATTTTTTTCTATGTTGAAAGAGGAATAAAAATTATTGAAAACTGATATGGATTGTGTCCCCCAAGTTTTATGTATTAGTAGCTTGATCTCCATTGTGACTGTTAAGAGGGTGGGAAATCTTATTGTGGTAATTGAGAGATGGGGCCTCAAAGAGGTGATTAGATTCTGAGGATCATGCCTAGTGAAGGGATTAATAATGGTGGTCAGGTGTGTGGTTCTGAGGGCTTTGAAAGGAGAGTGCATGAGGAACTATCTCACTCTGCTCTGCCATTTTCTGTTATGTGAGACCCCTGGGTCACTGTCACCAGCACCGAGACCATCACCAGATATGTTCCCTGGACTTTGGACTTCCCAGCCTCTGAAACTGTCAGCAATAAATTTCATTTTCTTATTTATTCAGTTCCATGTATTTTGTTATAAGCAACAGAAATGGACTAATACAAGAAGTAAATTTGCAGGGAATGAAATAAATAAGGTAAAGAGAATGCTCGTCTATTGTGGTAGTTACAGAAGTAAAAGGATTTAACTTAGTTTAAAATTGGTGTCACATTAGCCTCCAGCTTCTTTCTTTTTTACGTCACCTGGCCCACAGTTCCTGCAGCAAACATGGCACCAATTTTTCAGTCTGCTCTCTTTCTCCCACTTCTCTTTCCACTACCCCACCCCATCTCTTTCCAATTTGCATTTAATGTTGCATTTAATCTTAATGGACATGAGTCAAAAAGGAAGTAAACATTTGCATTCGTATGCAAACTTTGCAAGGGAAGTCTGTGCATAAGCCAGCTGTGACCACATTTGCTGACAGGGCAGACACTGGTCTTGAAGTGCCCATATGTTTAAAATGCAAGAAGTGAGCACGTGCAATATTTGAAAAGAGATTATATTTTGTCACCAGTCATATGTTTAAGGTAACTTCCAAAAAGGCTATTAAAAATAGACTTTAAGAACAATATCTTTCATCTTTTTAATGAATTATTTTAGACAAAAATCTCATTGTGTGGGAAGGACCCTTTGGCATTGCTGTCTAAGAGTGAAATCCCAAGTCCCCCGGTTTTTCTTAGAAAAGCCTGCTCACAGATAGAAGAAGTTTTGGCTTGTTCACATTAACATCCATGTTAATGCAAGGAATGTCTATTGGTGCTCAAGAAAAAAATTTAATTCATTTTCTCTGGATTACTATTTGGAAGATAGTATAAAACAAAAATAAAGTCCACCTCATTATAAAAAAATCTTAAATGAAAAATGTATCAAGGAATAAGAGACAAAGTGCATAAATCTGCAAAAAATTGTTAATTACCTATGACTCTAAAAGTCCTGGAGCTATTTAACTAAAAGAAATAATAAATTAATATAGGTATGTCTCAAAGCAAGTAATAACAAAATTCCTGAAAGCATATATTTCTTAAAATTTTATTTTGTTATGTATTGAATTTTAGATAATTATTCTAATTTTTTACAACTCTTTATTCTTACGTCACATCTTAAAATCTGTAAAATATTTCTGAATGCATTAATATTCATTTATACATTCATATTACATTGTAGCAGTAATCTTCTCAACTTGCATTGTGACGCAAAGTTGATTTTGTTAAATGTACATGTGAAAGTGACAGTTAAATTATTTGTGCCTTCTTTAGAAATAATTTTCTAAAATATTCTAAAATGCCCCCTAAAATTTCTTTCCTGGTGTACAAGCTTTATATCATTGCCAGGGCTATGAATTTATTGGGATATCACTCCCATGATTAGGTTAGGTCACGTGGCACACATGACTTTAAGAGAGGGAGATTGTCCTGGGTGGGTCTGACCTAATCAGGTGAGCCATTACAGGGAACTGGGATTCCGAGTAGCAGAGCTGCAACCACTGCCCTGGACCATTCCCTTCTGGATTCAATTCATGTGAGAGAGGAAGAAACTTATGCCTTTCTCTAAGCCCATTGTTATCTGGAGTTTGTTGACAAGCTGGATTTTACCCAATGCAGACTATGCTGCTCCAACTAAAATTTAAAAAAAACTTTTAAAATTCTGTGTGTTGATATGTTGTAGTGTTTTGTCTTCTAAAATCTACATACACAAACACCCCATACTCTTGATTTCACAATTTACAAACTGTGCTCACTAGCAAAGAAGGTCTTAGGGACAATTTGTGGTTATTATCAGAGAATTATTAGCCTAGTAGATAAAACCTATATTTGAGCTCTAACATAATTAACTATCTCTGCAAAGTGAACAAGAGCAGGCCATTATGTAAATAAGAAACCATTTACTTTACAGGAAAGAACTTTAAATCTCTGTTTCAGACTCAACCAAAAGGGGGAGGAAGCAGCTGCTGATGTCCTGGGCCACTCAGTTAACACCAGGTCACTGTAAACTCCAGCCTTGGCACAGCCAATCCATCAGTACTTGTGAACAGACCCTTAGGGGCAACAGACTCAGATGCCCAGTCAATATTTACTACCTCTTCAATTTAGAATTTTTAGTAAAAAAGATACATAAACTGTATCACTAATGTGCCTTACTTTGGGATAGAATCCTTTCCAAGTAGCTCTCTGAAGGGTTTTCCTGAAGGAGCCCCTGATTCTCTAGACACTTCATAAACAGGCATAGAGCAGAAGACCTCCCATGATGTATTAACAGGTGTGCCACAATGATTATTTTGTTTAAAAAATCTTCATCTGTGTGGAGAGCAATATCCACCTCTGAAGATCTCATAAAGCACATCAACATATTGAAGTTGTTGAGAAACCCTAAAGACAGAAATCTGCTTAACTTAAAAAGAGAAAAAGAAAAAACAACTCGGAATTTCACAACACTTTTTTACTTTGATACCTTTCTCACCCACTACTTCCACCCTCCTCAGCTCAAGGTGCACCCATTAGTACCTTGAAGAAGACAAGTAAGGGATGTACTGTTTTGGATCATAAAGTTCTCCTGAAAGGGTGAATCCAATAGCCACATGTCATTGAAGCAACTGTCTGCAAAGGCCAGCCTGTCTCCACTAACTGAGAAGCCTTTAAAGGCATCTGCTACAGAAGTAATATTCTCCCCACCTACAGGAAGGAGGGTGGAATCAGTAATCCCACTGTGCTGCTAACACCTTGCTATTGTTATTTACGGAAAAGTTTTCTTCACAAAGGAAAAATTTCAAGTGGGAGCATTGGCAAACTTTGTTCAGTACAATGAGATAATGATAATCCAATAAGGGTATAATTGGATTACGACTCAGAAAATAAATACTGCAGAATCTGAATGTAACACAACATTTATTTTGACATTTTGACCACAACACTAAATGATCTAAAGGCAAAATTCAGTTGCAGACCTGAGGGATGGGGCTCAAAACCGCTTACTACATACATGGTATTCTCTAGACAGTTAGAAACACACTGTGTGGTGACCCCAGTGAGTCCCTGCTGTGTAACGCCTTTCCCTGGTGTGTGGGGGACCTGTCACTTAGTCTCACCAGTGGAGAGCAGCAAACATAAGCGTATGTTATTCTCTGGATGGAAGATTCCTTGTGTGGCAGAGACAGTGAGCTGTCACTCCTGTGATAACTTTGTGTTATACAAGAATCAGTCTCCACAGTCAGGAGGGAGCCATGCTGCTGGTTTTGGAGATGTGAATGGCCATGCTGCAAGATGCCTATGGAGAGGGCCATGTGTCAGGGGACCACAGGTGGCCTCTAGAACTTGCAGGTGGCCTTGAGCTGACAGCAAGGAAAAAGCCCAGTCATACAGCCACAGAGAAACAGATTCCACCGACAACACAAACCAGCTCAGAAGCAGATTCTTCTCCAGACTGAACCTCCAGATGAGAATACAGCCTGACCTGCACCTTGATTTCAGCTTTGTGAAAGCTTGATTGGAGGGCCCAGCCAAGTGTGAGGACTCCTAACCCACAGACATTGGAGGAGAATAAATGTGTTCATTTTTAAGCTGCTGAATGTGAGGTCATTTGTTATGCAGCAATAGTGAACTAATAAATACACTATAGGACGAAAGGCTTACAGTGCTTGTACTGATATTGTATAACAAATTGAAAACTTCAGCCAAATGCAGTAATATGATATCAAAATTCTGAAATATTTTGCAATCCACTGTTGATCATATTCCATGACAATTCTCTCAAAATCAGGGTAATGGCCATATCTACTGAGTGGAAGTCTTAAAATATTTTATAAATTTTTTTGAAAATTCTTACAAAAAAAGACCCCCTTCCACAAATACGCTAACATAGGCAGACCCATAATTTTTAATGTTAAAGTTAACTTTTTCACATTATTGTCAGGAAAAGGTAGGGAGTACATCATTGTCTCAAAGGAGGCTGCCTAGAGAATGCCTGTGATGAATGCCATTACTAATTACTGGATGCAGGCTGAATCTTCCACAGAAATTCAACTAAGGGGCAGGGAGTATTGCTTCCTCTTTTTTATTTTGGAAGTATTATTTTAATAACACCTTCTCCCCCAATATTATATATATTTTCAGAGGAGCTCTATGAATCAATTTCAATAATGGAGAGAATAGAATAGTTCTGGGAGACAGATGATCTGAATTCCAATCTGGATTCTTTTTTTAACTGACCTCAGTGTATCTGGGCATGTCCCAGCATTCAGGGTCTCAGTTTCCCCAGCTATAAATGGAAAAAGTCTCTACAATCTCTGCTAGCATCAGAATCTGTGATTGTATTAATGGGGATGAAGGCTCAGTCAATTAATCAGAAACTTTGTAAAAAGAATACAAAATGGAGCTTTTATATAAACCAGCTAAAATTTCTGGAGAACATAAATTACTGTCATTTACTGAAAATTTTCCAAGTAATCATTTTGCTTCTTAAACTAAATTTACATTATTCTGCTCTCAGGTGGAAATTTCAGGCGACTGCATTTTGTAAAGCAACTGATATCACAAAGTGATGAAAAACCAAAAAGCCCATTTTGTATGGTCAACTTCTTCTACATCATTCCTGCCCTACTTCCCTGTGGTTATCATTGGAAGTCTAATGTACCTCACAGCACAACAAATGGTCTGATATAAAACAGTTCATTATTTCCTTAACCTCTGTTTCTCAGGTGCACTGTCTTGAAGAAATCTCAGAATAAATGCCAAGAGCAGTTAATAAACATTTATTGTAAATCAATAAAAAAATTTAAATGCTCTCTCCATAAAGGCATACATGGAATCCTTCATTATTTTCTTTCCTCAATTTCCAGTAAGAGTACTTAGTTATGATTTTCATGCTGAAATTTATCTTACTAGTGTGCCTTATGATTTCCTAGAAAATAATAATACTAAGCAAAGACACAGACTATAACAATAATTCTACTCCTGAAACACCTTTTTTTTTTTTTTATAAATACATGTAACCATTTTCTAAAAGTGTCAAAGGATATATTTAATTATAACATTATCCCAAAGTTCTTTGTGCTTGGTCTCCAAATTCAAGCAGACCTGAGATTCTTTGTTCTTTCTGACTTGATTGCACAACATGTTCCGAATCAGCATGTTCTGTGAAGTCAGCTCAGATTTCACAAGACTTTATTTTATGTACTAAATATGTCTTAACATGGACTTCGTGAAAGATGCGATAATCGATTGACAGATAGAAATAGGAAGCAAGAAAATTGCAATTTAGTAAAATAAAGTTTCACATTACTATATCAATATTAGGTTTTACGCTAAAAGGAAAGCTAAATTTAGGAGCTCTATTTCATACCAGCATTTATGAGTCATTTCCTCTCCATTAAAGCAACCAAACCTCTAACTTCCTATCTTAGGGTGCAATCTGTACCAATAAGCAGATTTCAGATCTCAATTCTGTGTGTTTAAGTTCCTCAAAAAATAAAAAAAGAAAAAAATCTCAGTTTAAGTTTGTACTTTTAGTGGAATTTTAAATAATTCCAAAAACGAGAATAGCTAACAGCAAGCATCAGATATTAGTCAGAAGAGTTTCACTTTCAGCAAGAGTTTAGTATAGAGCTCAGTTAGAATTTGCAGATACTGTAAAAGGAAAAGTGAGGTAGAAGAGTGTCCATCTTTGCAAAATAAAAGGACTCATACTGAGCTGAAAGCACACACAAACGTAGATTCTCAGAGCCACACATAGGCACACACAGGGACACAGACACAGACACAGACACACAGAGACACAGACACACTCTCAGCCACACAGAGACATAAACACACAGATACATTCACATACAGATGCACAGACACACACAGACAGCGACAGACACAGAGACACACATACACCCAGTAATGATAAATGCTTCTCCACTTTCATTTTATGGTGACACTAATAACCTAGTACTTTTTTCAATACAGTAACCTACTTTAAGTGTGAAATTAAAAAAAAAAAAAAAACTATCATCTAGTCTGTCTTTGTTTTTTGTCATTTGTAACAGAATACCTAAAATTTATAAGAAAACAAAATTTTCTTTTTACAGTTTGGAGGCTGAGAAGTCCAAGGTCAAAAGACTGCATCTGGTGAGGGCCTTGTTCCTGGTGGGGACTGCAGAGTTCCGAGGTGGCACAGGGTGTTACGTGATAATGGAGCGAAAGCATGCATTAACCTGCTCACTTGCTCTCCTTATAAAGACACCAGTGCCACTCCCATGATAACCCATTTATCCATTAACCCATTAATCCATGAGTGGATTAATCTATTTACAAGGTTGTAGTCCTCATGACCCAATCACCTCCCAAAGGCCCCACCTCTAAGTACTGCCACATTGAGGATTGAGTTTCAGTATGAGTTTCAGGGGAACATTCCAACGATAAATGAAATTACTTGCCCTGATGTCTTTATACTTTATTCTAATTTTCTAATTTCTTCTATTTCCTTTATTTCTTCTACTGAAGGATTCAGTCTTGTGTAGACAAGGTTTGGAACTTGTTGTGCTTGACCTTTCAGCATGTGGCCCATTGGCCAGGGATGAAGTGGACTAACAATTACATATAGCATGCGATGACACCTCTCATAGGGCCATTTCCAGGGAGACTCTGTGGGGAATGGCATTAGAAATCAACCATGCGTGGTCACAGTCCTGGCTGCGGACCAGCCATGGTTAAATATCAGCTACAGTAGTGTGCTACATTTGGAGGCCGGGTGAACAGAAGTGAGTTAAATGTTTTCAGCTGATCAGTAAAGACACATACACCTATCGGGCACCTGTCATAGTCCCTAGGAGTGAAAGTATACAAAGAAGAGTAGACCGCATTCCTCCTTCAAGGAGTTTAATAAATAAATGAATGGAAAATACATTTAAAAAATTTTAAATAGCTACACAATGCAAACATCATAAAATAAAAGAAAAATAAGTAACAAGGACTTAAGTATGAGAAGGTTAGGGAAAAGAACCCCTTGCTGAAGAAATCAGAAACTAAATAAAGGACTTCAAAGTTTTCCCACACAGCTGTTCAAATGATTAAATGTTTTAAATTTGACTCATGGACACCTTTAGACAGCTTTTGACATATTATGTGTTATTGAATCTGTGTCTGAATGGATTTGGTGACTCTGTGGAGAATATAATGATCCCTATTTTGTCAGGTGAAATATGTAGCATTTGCAAGCAGAACACACTCCAATTAAAACAGAACTAAAGTGGAAAATCTTTAAGGGTCAAATCTTTACTTTAGTCATCAGGTAGGACTGGCCTAAGTTAGTTATCTCTACATTCAATCCTTACAGATAGTTTTAAACTTGGGAATTTTTAAAGTTGAACAGAAATTATGTATGTTTGCATGTTTTTATGCATATGTGCATATATAATTTAATATAATAAAGTGTATACTGGATTTTGGCGTTAATTTTTCTCCTTAAAAAAAACCAACTTATAATTCTTAAGTCACGAGGAAAACAGTTGTCTCTATTCTGGTACAATTTCAATCCTCTTCTGTGTGCCTGTGTCATCTTCCCTGGAACACGCATTGATTTAGTGAATATTAGTGAATACCTACTTGTCAAGTGTTATTCCAAAAACTGGAAAGAAAAAACTTTAAAAAAAAAGACAAAAATTCCCTTTCTCTTTTCTATACAATTAATTATAAGTATAATGAATAAGTAAATTTTATTCTGTGATAGAGGTGATAAGCACTAAGAAAAAAAATAGGGTGAGGGATATCTAAAGTGCTGGGTTCTAAGGGCTAGGTTGCAATTTTTTTATTGGCTATTAATATTCATAGGGTACAAAGCTGACTGTCACCACTTGTGCCCAAGATGTGATGGTCGGATCCACACTGGCAGCATGCCCTTTACCACAAATTGTGATAATACTCTGAGTCCCTCACCCAATTATCCCCAACCTCTCTCCCCCTCCCCTTGTCCCCCCAACTCCACTTCGTATCCCAAGGTGTACTCTTCCCCTCTGCAAGTCCAACACACCACTGTGGTCTTTTTTTCCTTCCTTCTTTCTCTCTTAGCTCCCACATATGAGTGAATACATGTGGTATTTATCCCTCTGTGCTTTGCTTGTTCCACTCAACATGTTTCTCCAAGCTCATCCATATTGATGCAAATGGGAGAATTTCATTCTTTTTTATGGCAGAGTAGTATTCCATGGTGTATGTATACCAGTTTCTTTATCAAGTCATCCATAGATGGAAGACATACAAATGGTCAACAGGTACATGGGTTGCAGTTTTGAATAAGCTGTTTAGAGTAGATCTTGTGGTTGAGCCACAGGCTCTGGCAAAGTCTCAGTAAAAGTGAAGGGCTGAGCCTTGCATCCGGGGAAGGAGCATGTTAGGCAGGGGGAGTGCACAGGGAGCAGCGTGAGGAAGATCAAAGCTCAGCATGGGGTGGGGTGGTGGGACAGTGTAGGGAGGAGAGGGGACTGTGAGGAGACTAGGAGTGAGGGAATCCACGTCTGGGACTGGGCTTTACTCTGCATGAAATTACGAGCCACTGGAAGGCTGGAGATGGGAATCACAGGATCTGACTTCCGTTTTGGCAGGTTATCATGCTGAGCTAGAGTGAGAGGTGAAGGTGAGAGCTGGAGACCAGGTAACATGATCCAGGTTTGGCAATGATGCCTTGACCAACAGCAAAGACAGTCAGGCCATGAAAAGTGGTCTGATTCTGAACACATCTCCAAGGAAAAGTTGTGTTCTCTAACAGTCTGGATTACAAAAGAGAAAAAGGAGATAAAGGTGAGTAGGAGGAGATGGTGGAAAGTGGAAGTCCAGAGAATGGCTAAGGGAAGTGGAATGTGTTATCATAACACCATGATGATGGTCACCAGGCAGTGGCAGGGTGCAGTCATGTTTGTGATGCTGGTGTAAAACGACACCACTCAGCTTGGTTCCGAGTTTTCCTCTCAGCATCGAAGGCATGGCTGGGATCCTTCTTCACCAAGGTCATGGTTTTACCAGGTATCTCAAGCCATGGGAGGAGCAAAGGGACAGAGGGTTTGGACAGTCAGAGATCACTAGACCCTGTGCAATCTTCTTAATAAGAAAGACAGTGGTCAAAATAAGAAGAAAGTGCAATGTGAAGGAAACAGAAATCACAAAGGAAGAAGAAAACTTAAACAAACCAACCAGCCTCCTTCTAGGCTGTGGGATATGAAAGTATATACCCATTGCCATAGGCATGACTGAAGATGATGTGACAGCCCACGAAAGGAGAAACTGAAAATAGAACATTAAACATTAAACACTGTTCTGAATTCCCCGTGCCACCCTTTCTGCAGTTCTGCAGGTAACTCCTGGTGGCCATCCTTCCCCTCAGGGGTGTGGTTGCTGTTCTGCTCAGGAGCCATCTTTGTGGAAACACTCTCATCCTGCTATTTCAGAGCATTCCGTCCTCTGGTTTTACCACCCCCCCCCCACCCCTCCCCCTGCCCTGCCCCCTCGGGGGAAGACGGAATAACCTTGTTAATTAATATGCAGAACAATGCAGCTTTTGTGTCTCTGAAGGAGTCTAAATCACCTATGCCAGGATACCTTGCCTCTCATTACCAGACCATCTAATTAAGGTGCTTTCTTTAGGCCTATTAATGCAAACCCGAAGAGTGGTTTTTAAAATAACCATTTCCTTTTCTTATTATAGCATCACTTAGAGCTATCTATTATCTTGTAATTAATTGTTCAATTGTCTGCCTCTCTCATTAGAAAGCAAGGTCTTTCAAGCCAGGTACTGTGGTTTATTCACTAAAGTTTTCCTAATATGAAACCGCTTTTACTCTACCTCATACCACTCATAAACATTAATTCTAGATGGGTTACAGATCTAAATGTGAAAGGAAAACAGTAAAACCTCTAGAGGTAAACATGAAGATACCTTCATGCTCTTGGGGCGAGTGAAGAATTCTTTAAAACTAAAAAAAGAAAAAGAAAAAGAACTCGCAAAGCATTGAGTATAAAAGAAAATTTCAAAAATTGTATTTCATTACAATTAAGGACTTTTATCCAAATATATCATTAGTGCAGTGAAAGAACAAGCCACAGACTGGAAAATAATATTTGCGATTTATTCTTTATTCAAGGGCTTGTGTCCAGAATATCCGAAGTTCTAAAAATCAATAAAAAGGACATACAATCCCATAGAAATACAGTTTAGAGAATTAAACAGGTGATTCACAAATAAGGTTATACAAATATCCAATAAATTTATGAAAAAGTGCCACCTCATTAGTTACAGGGAAATGCAACTAATCAAATAAAAGCCCACTACATGCCAACCAGAATGGCCAAATCACAAACCAGTCAGCAATATCACACAGTGGGAAGATGGAGAGCACCTCGGAGTCTTGGACACTAATGATGGAAACATTAGCCTGTGCAGCCCTCTGCATGGTCATCTCTTCTAAAATGGAACATACACATGCAGTATCACCACAATTCTACTCCCAGGAATCTACCCACCAAAATGAGGACACACGTTCACCAAAAGATATGTGCAAGAATGCTTATAGTGACCTTTATAACAACTCTGAGACAAAACAACCAATGCATATTAAGAGCAGAATGAATACACTGTTGTACATTCAAAAAAATAGGATAGCTTCATTGTAACTTTAAAATGCAAAAGCTAATCTCAAGTAATAAGGTCAGGACTGTGGATCCCCGTGGTGAAGATAGTGACTTGGGGGATAAGGGAAGGATCTGGGCTGCCAGTAACATTTTATCTCCTGATCTGGGCAGTGGTGACACACTAGTGTTTCCTTTCTAAATATTCCTTATTTTGTGAATTTGAATTGTGCACATTCTTATACTTTGTGTACTTTCCAGTGCATCAGCTATACTTCAATAAAACTCACTAAAATTATTTGTTTATGTTCAACAATAATTAAAATTCTGTAATTATCTTCTAAATAAAGAAATGCCAATACTATGAGCAACCAATTGAGTTGGATGTCATCATCGACAGGAAAGACAAGAGGACCTTGGAGAAGTTCCATTTCTGATAGAGAGTTCCAGATGTTCTCTTTTCCTCTGGAGCAATAGAGTGAGAGGTCCAGCTATTAGATTTACCAGTGTGGATATTTTTTGCATTGTCATAGATCCATTTCTTAATAAGGTATTAGAAGAATTTTTTTATTCCTTCCATGCCTATTGTAAATATTAACGTTAAAAGATCTTATTGCAATAGTAAAATGAGTTCTAATATCAAAAACTGACTGTGAGCTGTAATGGGTGCGTGACCTCATAGTATTTACCAGGCACTGCATACCCAAGTCATTAATTTGCTAAGCACTTTGAGCAATCTCAACTGTGAAAAGTACTTAGGAGCCAAAATTCTATTCTCTTTTATATTAATCATGTTTGACTAACATGATGTAAAATATTGTTAAATAATTTTAATGCAGGTGTGTAGATTAGAGCTACTCTAGAGCTTTCATGACATAAACATTGACAAATTATGTGCAAGTTTGTTTGCGCAAATGATTAATCAGCTATTCTGCAGTTAAAATTAATTATTACACTCATATTTACATGACTGGTTCAAAACATGTCCAACCACTAATACAATCAATTTCCACAAAGTTATTTTTACACACAGTCTTATATACTTAATGTACAGCAAGTACAAAGAGCAGGAGAGAATCAAATCAGAAGTTTAATTTTACCTGTTTTAGCTTCAGGTTTAGCTGGCTATTTTTTTTTTTGAATTGCTGAGGTTATTAAAATATTTTATTTGTTCTGTCTTCACAGATACTTAATAAGATAATAACATTCTTATGGTTAAGTGGACTGGAATATGTCCCCAAATTTTAGCTGTAATATTAACATAATTTTTTATGAACAGTATATCTGAACATTCACATCCTCTCTCATGAGCTCACTTACAGGAAAAGTGGATACAGAGACTTTTAGAAAGTCACATATGCTTAGTGGGAAGAGACCAAGAGTCAGGGCCAAGAGCCACCCTGGAGGTAGCCTCTGCTGTCACCTGCTGAGAGGGTTCATTCAAGTCACTGCAGATAGACGGATATTCACCTTGTGCTCCAGAGATGGAGATTTTACAAATCACCTACAATTTTTGATGTTTTGCCACCCTTCATTGTTGGAGAGTATGAGTGTATAATAAAATAACTTCAATAATAGAAAAACAAGCAATAATAGAGCTCCCATTTATTAGGTGCCTGTTTTGTTCTGGGCATTATTTTTGGTTGTTTATCTATATTGTCTTACTGGGATTTTATTATATTTTCTATCACACTTAACAATGCAGCAGTATCAGATATAAGTCTGACTACTGGTGAGGGACTTCCAGAAAGTAGAATCTACATGGGGTAAGAATGTAAGTGGTGCATATAAAACACAATATATTTATGTAAATACCTTCTTGTTTTTTGTGTGTAAGGGCCAGACAATTGTATGTTTATTGCCATCTTAGCAGGCCTGAGTGGCCAGGGTACACCTTAAATGTCTTGTAGCCATTTTTGTTAATGTTGGTGTTTCAACTGGTTCCCATTCATATTGGTTAGTACCAGTTTTGCATAGTATTTTTCAGATACGGATGGGGATGTGAAGAGGAATGGAATGAAATATATAGTGAAACATTTATGAAAACTGAGGTCCAGAGAGGCAAATAGATGGACGGGCCAATAGATGAACAATTAATAAATAATATAAATTGCATTTTCAATCTTTGTTCTCTTTAGTTTGTTTAGCTAATTTCTATTGACCCATCACCTCAACTTCACTAACTCTTTCTTTGGCTATACTGAGTTTACTGATGAGTCTGTTAAATGCATTCTTCACTTGTGGTACCATGAAATTTTTATTTATTTGTTTGTTTATTATCATTCTATTTGGCTCTTTCCTATAATTTCTGTCTCTCTACTGAAATTCTCTATCTCTTCATGTACGTTGTCCACCTTTTCAACCACAGCCCTTAACAAATCTCTCTCACAGTTTCAACATCTGGATCATCTCTGAGTCTGGTTCTATTGATCATATTGTCCCTCGGAAATGTTTTCTTTTCTCCCTTGCTTTTTTGCTCATTACTTTTAATTAAATGTCAGATATTATGCATAGAAGAGTAGATGGAGATCAATACTATTTATGCCTAGACATGGGTGTTGGGGAGAAAATATAATTTCCCTTCAATCTTCATAAGTTTGGAGTGGGAACAGACCCCTGTGGCAAAGGACATATTAACAAGAGAAAGACAAGCATGTTTATGAATGTGTGCAGTGCATATCACCTGGAAGAAACCTCAACAAAAAGTAAATCGAGGCAGTGGCTTTAAACTCTGGCTTATGTAACATCTTCAACGAAGAACAACAAATTTGTAGAGAAATGACAGGACAGAGGAAAGCGTCTTTAGGCGTCCAAAGGCAGGAGACTGTGGGAAAGTAAATAGGAAGAAACTAGCAGAGGAAGGTTTGTTTGCAGATTCCTCTTGTGTCTCCAGTAGAGGAAAACTTATATCCTGTCTTTAGGCAGAAAAGCAGAAGATAGGGAGAGCTTTCCCCACGCTGGCTGCTTCTTAATTGCTTTTAGCTCAAAAATAATTTTCATCATAGAGGTATATTTCGGGGTGACATATTCTGGGCTTTTTTATGGGTTCGCCTCTTCAGAGAGGCTGTCAGTCAATCTAGACAGGAGTTGAGCTGTTTGGGGTTTGCTGTTGCTATGGTTATCTTCTGGTTTGCACTGGCTTCAATTTCGTCTGGAATTACCTTGGGCTTAGGGTGAGGCTAGGGTGACGGGACATTTTCTCGGTGCTTCTGCTGCACCTGCGGCGTCCAGCCTTCCCCGTGTGCCTGAGTGCAGGTGAGCCTCTCGCCCGCTCTGGCCTCCTCGGGTTCACTGCTGGTCTCGGTGGTGCAGGGTAGGCAGGGCAGGGGGAGCTCTCCATGGTTCTGGTCCAGCCTCAGTCTTTTTTTTTTTTTTTTTTTTTTTGTCTTTTTTTTCCGTGACCGGCACTCAGCCAGTGAGTGAGCCGGCCAGTCCTATATAGGATCCGAACCCGCGGCGGGAGCGTCGCAGCGCGCTCCCAGCGCAGCACTCTACCAAGTGCGCCACGGGCTCGGCCCCAGCCTCAGTCTTAAGCGGGTCCAATGTGCGCCTGAGTCTCAGAGGTGGTGATTTCTCAGCGATTCAGCCTCCTGAGGTTTCCGGCCCCTCCCCTAGGGTTAAGTCTTGTGTTTGCACCTTTCCTTCTTCCTCAGTGGGTCTGCACCTGTGCCTTGGGGTAGCTTTAAGCAGCGTGTCTCACCTTTCCCACCACGGCGGCCTCTCCTCCACCAGGAAGCCTTCTGGTAGACCCCGCCAGGCGATGCACGCGCGCGCGGGGGTGATCTCCCCATGTGTCCGTGGCTCGAGGCGTTCGATGCTCTCAAGCCAGCCGCATTCAAACTGTGACTGTGTGAAGAGTTTCAGCTGTCTTCTTTCCTGCGTGTGTGTCGCTGGCCTCTCCCTCCTGTGCTCGGCCACCACGCTGCGTGTCCTCTCTCCTCGGGTCACCCGTCTTTCCCTACATTTCAGGCTACTTGGCTGTCCTGCCATCTCAGCTTTCATAGGAGTTCAAGAAAAATTATGGTTTTACAGGTTATTTAGGGATTTATAAAATTGTTCAGGTGGAAGCATTTTTTTTTTTTTTTTTCCTTCTGGATTTCTATGTACCAGGCAGGAGTGGAATTCATGGTAGTCAGTATCGTGGTAACTTGAACTTCTCAGTCAAAAAAATCTACTATTTCTCCTCTGCTCTGCCTTGTTCCTAAAGACATCCTAACTGATCACGGCCATCCAACAGAAGCAGTTCCAATTTACCCGAGATGTGCAGTCTGGGATGGTCTTTCTGCCCTTGCTCTAGAATCCTGTGTTAGTGTAACCCCTGCATTCCTGGTTACTCATCAAGCTGAAGCCTTCCTTTTCTTTTTTAAAAAATTCTCTTCACACACACACACACACACACACACACACACACACACAGTTTTCCATAAATCTATAAATGTGATCTTATCATGCACTGATTTTTTTTTTTAAAGCTTTAGCAATTTACATTTCAAATGCAGTATGAGAGGATCAGCTTTCTGCATCCCTGGTAGCAAGAGCAGTTACTATTCCCCGTGTAGTAAGTATACAATGACAGTCCATGGTTACTGTAGTCTGCGTGTCCCTATCGCAAGTTTGCACATATTGTCACCAATTTGCAGACCCTTTAGCTTTTCACTTCTATGCCTCTTCACACCATTCAACTTTCTACTGGAGTTTTTCATCCCCTTCAGGTGAATTTGCCAGATCTTTGTATGACTGTACATATTAACAACGTTCCCCCAAATAACTGTGTTTTGTTTTGTTTTGTTTTGTTTTACTGTGTGATACATTTTATCATTCACATACTTTTATAAACTAGAAAATGTACGTCTTTCCTTTATAGTTTCTGAGATTCCAACCTTTGCTAAATGGGATTCTCCAATCCTTAGACTATACTTGTGGTCACCTAGAGTTAAGCAAAGTGCACAAGACACCGACAGCCCTAATAACACAGTACACAAAAGTGCGTGTAGTTAGGGTAATTCACAGATGCAGTAGGCAGTACCCATCCTTTCCATCTTGCAGAGTTGTGGCTGGGTTTGGTGTATGTGGACACTTGTGTCACTCCACTTATGTACCCGGAATGGGTGCAGCAAACCCCTGTTGTTACAGAAGCCACAGAGATCCAACTTAGGTCTTTTCAAACAGCTTCTTGATCAACTGACCGCAGTGGGGAGGTGAGCTTCTAGGGCCATCCGAATTTGTGTCTACTGCTGGGTTTTCTGCCAAAACCATTTTATTTTATTTGTTTTAATTCGAGTGTTTAATCACTTTGAACTTATTTTTATATGATGTGAAGAAGTGTTCACATTGTATCTTTTTCCAGATGCATAGCTATTTTTGCCAGTTTCATTTATTAAAGTCTATCATTTTCTCACTGAATAAAAATGCTGTCTTTATCATATAGTAGCCTGTCATATATTATATTTTAATATCTCTATGCTAATGCCACATTAATTTTATTTTAGTGTCTTTATGCTTTTTTCTGATATCTGTCAAATCACTCCTTTCCTAGTCTACATATTCAAATTTTCTTGACTATTCTTTGACGTCTATTCTTTCATATAAATTTTATGGTCATGTAATTCAGATAGAATTGAATACAATAATTGCCATTACATATCACATTTGATAAATTTAATGTTTTATATATCATATTTTTCATTTAAGAATATTGTATGTATTTTATTTATCTGTATAATGTTATATTCCTCAATAAGATATTATATATTTTTTAAATATAGGTTGTTTCCTTCCTGTGAGTTTTATACCTATTTCATGCTTTTCTCATAATAATGAGATTTTTTTTCTTATTTTCTCTAAATTGTCATTATTAAACTAGAATAAAATCTAACGCCTTTTATGTATTTATCTTATATTCATTCATCTGACCAAATTATTCTATCAATTCCAGTTGTCTTTTGGGTTTTCTAGTTGTAAAATCATGTCATAAAAAGGAGATAATTTTTGTCTTTTGCAAGTTTGCACCGTTATTAAATTCTGTGTTTAATTACAATGACTGAATCCTTGAAGATGATATTAAACTATAATAATAATAGCAGGAATACATGTTTAATTTCTGATATTAGTTAAAATAGAGCTTTCATTTTACCATTTTGAATAATAATTTCACTTGTTTTGTAGAAACAGTTATTTTACTTACGCACTTCAAATCTACTCCTTTTTTTAACTTAAAGTTTTGAAAAGGAATGGTTAAGGGGGAATTCTATTAAATCTTTTTAACATTTTACACTGCTTTTATTTCATAGGCTTCTACAATGGTTCTTAATACGGCATCATCCTTCTGTCTATTCCATGCCCATCTCCTGAAAGTAGCTGGAGAAAAATAAAGAAACCTTAGGTAACTCTGAAATCCAATCACACTATGCTTCTATAGTCCTTTCACTCTCTTACTGCCCTTTCCACAAACTACCTCCCATCTCTCCTCCCTTCTTATCACTGGTTGATGACATCATCTCTATTTCTGTGGGGAGGGGAGACATCCACAGACTCTGCTCCTCTCTGGTCACCAGCACTCCTCTCACCTCCTAGCCTACCACTCTCAGCCAAGGCCACCTCCCCTCTCACTTGGGTACTAGATTCTCTCACTCAGGGACACTGCTGCAGGAACGCTTCCCTCTTTCTCCTGATGTATTAATCTTCCCCATTATTATACAAGCATGCTGTTATTTCTCCAACCATTAAAGAACAAACAAAAAACACCAAAAATCTTCTCTTTATTCTGGTTTCCTGTCCCACCTCAGCCCCACTTTCTCCCGTTCTTACAGTAAAACTCCTCTGAGTTGTCTGTATTTACCTTTTCCACATTGTGTCTTCCCATTCTCTGTCGATCACTCTCCAGTTAGGTTTTTGATCTTCAGAATGCCATTGAAACAACTCCTAATTTTGGAATGCTTCCTTGTATATCTTCCTCTTCTGTTTAAACTCTTTTGGAAATCCCATCTAATTTCACAGCTTTAAGTAACAGCTATATACTTAAGACTCCCAAACTCTTACTTCCAGATAGGTACTCTCCATAACAACTTAAGTCTCTTATATCCAACCCTCTATTTGATTCCACATGAATGTCTAATAGGTATCTTAAATTCGATGTCTTCAAAACTGACCATATGATCTCTCCCTACCCTCACCCAAATTTGTTCATCCCTCAATCTTCCAATCTGACTTTGTGGTTACAGCTTTATGCCGGCTTCCCAAGCTATAGTCCTTGAAGTTATTCCTGTCAAGGTATCGTTTTGATCCTATTTTAAAAATATACCCAGGGCTATATAATTTCTTATCATCTTTACTGTTACCACCCTAAGGCACCATGAGGTCTTGCCTGGATTATTGCAAAAGCCTCCTAATTGGCAGTGCTTCAATTCAGTCTCAGTGCAGCAGCTGGAGTCGTGCATTGCAATGGAGCTCAGGTAATGCCAGTCCAGGAAAGGCCTGCAATGACTTCTTAAAAGGCACATTCGTTATTGCCTATGACAGCCCATGATCTGGGCCCCACAACCTCTCTGACTGCATGTTTTGCACTATCCTCTTGCTTTGTTTTGGTGCGGGTATGGTGTCTTCCTCCTCGGGACTTTGCACTGTCTTTACCCTCTGCCTGGAATGGTCCCCCATGGTATACTTCCAGCCTCAACAAGCTGATGTTGTCCCCTCTGTTCATTGTCCTCACTAATCACCTGAGTGATGCCTTCTCTGACAGATTCAAACAGATCACTCCAAATGGCCAAGTTCCAGAAAAACTCTCTGTCTACATTGTCCATTTAATTTTTCTCATTTCCCTCACCCCCACCTAACATACTAGGTACATGTTTTCTATTTATTTTGTTTGTTGACTTTCCCTTTACAGTAGAGATAAAGCCCCATGAGGGGGTGGTAGAGATTGTCCTGTTTACTCAGTTTCTATATTTTTGATGCAGAGAAGAGTATAGGAAACATGTTCGGTGCTCAACCAAAAACAAACACAAAAAAAGTTGAAGAAATAAATGAAAATACTCTTTGAATATAAGTTATCATATTTTAATAATTTTTCATCAGTATTTATAAATCAGATCTATCTATGATTTTCTTTTATTGCTCTGTCTTTATCAGATTTTTAAAAGAGTTATATTGCCTTTGTAAAATGAATTGGGGAGGACTTTCATCCTTTTTCTAAGTCCTGGAATAATTTAACTTTGAAAAGCTCCCTTTCTTAAAGGTTATATAAAATTCATGTTACATAAACCTCAGCTGGGAATCCATCTGTTCTCAGTGCCTTTTTCAATGGTAGATCTTTAAGTGTCTTTTTCTAAACTCTCTTATGGTAACTGATGTATTTAAGTTTCCCCTTTCTTCTTGGGTGAATTTTGGCAATACATACTTTGCTGGGAAATTATCCATTTCCTCCAAACTTTCAAATGTCTTGTCAGAAAGTTACATATATATATATACGACTGCTTTAATCACTTCAATATATATGGTTATTTCTTATTTCTCTCTCCTAATTTGGCATAGTTTTTGTCTTCTCTCTTTTTTTCCTTAAGCAAATTCATGAGACATTGGTACAATTAAATTGAATACCATTAGGATGGCTGCTATAAACAAACAGAAGATAAGAAATGTTGGTGAGCACGTGGGGAAATTGGAGCCTTTGTGCACCATTGGTGAGAATGAATGCAAACTGGTGCAGCTGTTGTGGTTCCTCAAAAAATTAAACACAGAATTACCGTATGATCTAGCAATTCCACTTCTGGATGTATACCCAAAAGAACTGAAATCAGGTCAGAGATATTTGTACACCCATGTTGACAGCAGCAATATTCACAGTAACTAAATAATGAAAACAACCTAAATGTCCATTGAGCAATAAATAGATAAGCAAAGAGTCTTCAAAGAGTTTATGGAAATATTTGTATTATCTTTTAATGCTATTTTTCCAGAAACTTTTTGAAGTACCCCCATATATATGGTGGAATGTTATTTAGCTTTATGAAGTGATGGAGTTTGGATGTGTTGTGCCCTCCAAAACTCATGTGGAATTTTGATCCCCAATGAGGCAGTGTTGGAAACTGATTGAGTCATGGGGGCAGATTCCTCATGAATGGATTAATGCTCTCCCTGGGGGAGGGGGGATTAATGAGTGAGTTCTCGCTCTGTTAGTGCCCGCAAGAGCTGATTGTTTAAAAGACCCTGGCACCTCCTCTCTCTCTCTTTCTTCCTCTCACCATGTGATCTGCTTGTACCCGTCAGCTGCCTGCCACTTTCTGCCATGAGTAGAAGCAGCCTGAGGCCCATGCCTGATGCAGCTGTCCCAGAACCGCAAGCCAAATAAACCTCTTTTCCTTATAAGTTACTGAGTTTCAGGTATTTCTGTCATAGCAACACAAAACAGACTAAAACATGAAGAAAGAAAATTCTTGCATATGCTGCAACTGAATGAACCATAAAGAGATTATTTCAAGTGCAATAAGTCCACACAAATACCATATGCTTTTCTTATGTGCTGTACCTAGAGTAGTCAAATATACAGAGACAGGAAGTGGAATGGTGGTTGTCAGGGGCTGGGGGTAGAGAGAATGGGAAGTTGCTTAACTGGGTAAAGAGTTTCAACTTCACAAGATGAAAAGAGGTATAAAAATGAACGGTGGAGATGGTTGTACAACATTACAAATATATTTAAAACCACTGAACTGTGCACTTAAAAATGATGTTTTATTCTATTCATTGCCTTTCATGGTTGCCTTTTGTGTGCACGTATGTGGTAAGAGCACCGAAAATCTACTCTCAGTAAATTTTTAGCATACAGAATTATTAATCATAGTCCTCATGCTATACATTAGCTGTCTAGATTTACTAATCTTTTTGGCCAAGAAAATAGCTGATTTTGTAAATCTTCCATGAACATGTGAATAAAAATATTTTCAATTCAAGGAATGTGAGATTCTGGGACTACCAATTATATTACATTCAGATTTATTTTGTTATATAATTTTTAATTACAACTTATTTATTTTATTATTTAATTCATTTATGGAACACTATTCTTTTTTCTTTTACATTGGTCCAGTTTTCAAAGAGGCAGATTAAAATATCCACTAAAGTTATAATATTAACAGTTTAGTTTTTGCCTTATTTATTTAGGCCTGTGTAGTTTGGTACATGTGAACAATAGAATGTCTCTCTTCTGTATTACTTTTGCTTTCCATTTTAAAGTGAACATTCTCCCACAGCACCCCTCCTAGCTTTGATTTGTGCTAGTATTTGTAGAATGTCTATTTGTTGCCCACTCTGCACCCTCTATTAGGATGTCTTTGCTATTTGGTTTCAAGGACTTTCCCAAGAGCTCCTTCAGATGAGGCATAGGCTGATACGTTTTCCAAATCACCGTACACTCGCCACACTTTCTTTTACTTTGAAAGGCGATTGACATTGTTCATGTATCATTTTGAGATGTTATTCGGTGTCTTCTAAAGTACTCCTTCAAAAGACTTAGTCTGAGTCCACGTCTTCTTACATTATTTCTCCACCTGCTTCTTTTTTTCTCAAAACACTTTTTTTTTTCCTTATCTGAGGCATATCTGGGGGATTTTTTAGAAGTCAATTTATTTCTTCTTTTTTCTAGAATTCCTGTAATTCTCATGTTTATCTCATGGCCTCACTATTCGAGTCTCTTCCTTTTGCCCCACGATTTCCAACTCTACTATTTTGCTCTGTGCTTTGAGGTATTTCTTATACCTGGCTTTCCAGGTATAATTTAGTATTCAGCAAAAACCATCTTCTTTGTTGACTCATGTATGCATATTTTAGTTGTGAAATGATGATTTTAGCTGCAGAGGGAGTTTATTGTACTGCACTTGGATCCTTCCTATTCTAGTTCTCGTCAGTGGCTCTCTCCCACTAAGACGGTGTGTTCTTTGTTCTGGCTGTTCTTCCACCCCCAGGCTCTTGGGCCCTCATAGACATGTGTGCATTTTGCTTTGCTTGCTCAATGCAACTCAGATCTCATGTTAGGAGGACCCCAAATGTTGAAAGTCCCCACAATGGAGAAAGGCAAAATGATTCGTCCTCCTACAGGCCACCACTATAGAAGCAAGCAGTCTCTACACCTCCCTTCTGCACCTGTCTTCATGTCTCTCATTCAGGAACAGGTAGGACTCGTCCCCAACTCAGCGATTTCTTCCCCTTTGGGAGGCTGTGGTGACCATGTATGTTCATGCAGATCTGATGCTGACCTCCTCTCATGGGGTCTGCAGTCTTGGCACTTCCTAGGATTCCCTGCTTTATGTTCTAGACTGTAGGAGTCCCCAGGGTTGGCGATATCTAGATTGATATTCAGCCTGTGGTGGGGATAGCCTGTGCTGATTTCTCTGCAAGTATTCAGAAAGCACCTACGCCTTCACCAGACCTCATTCAGAGGTCAGGCCCCTGCTGCCATCTGACACAGGAGGGAATCCTAATGAGATCACCTTGGTCACAGAGGTCAGGTGGCCTTTTTCCCAGAATCCTCCACTCAGGGGCTCTCTGATGCCTCCCAGAATGCCTTGGGGGCTATTTAAAATTACTGCTCTCTGTTGCCCTTAACTGAAACTGTTTTTATTGTTTTCATATACTTCTAAGATGTTAAAATACCAATTTAAATCAATCCTCAATATTTTTGTTTTACTACTTTAAAAAATCTCCATTTTATATTTTATATTGACATTCTCTAAATGATTTTTTAAAGTATTAGATGAATCTATTTAGATAAAACTCCCCAAAAATGTGTCCGAGACTACATTCCTTCCCTAAACAAATTTCCTACCAGCTCTAATCATGATCCCATTTGGTATTTCCATCATTCACTACATGAAGATGCCCCTGTTGACATACTAATCAATATAGACCATCTACCTGCACGTCAGCACATGGCTTTCCTGACTCAAATGACAATTTTTGATGACCATGTGGATACAACAAATGATTTGACTGAGCCCTCACTTATTTTCCAACATTGTTTCAACATGGTCCTAAGGCAATGAGCTAGCATGAGGTGAGGGCCCTTAGGACTACCAGATGCTAAAATAGTACTTAGAGGGCTGTGCAGGGCGACTGCTGGGTAATTGATTAGAGCAAATTTTCTTCATAAATGCTGAAAACACAGGATGGGGGATTCAGTCCCAGCTTGTACTGAGGCTTCTGAGCTCTGGAGTCCAACAGGAAAATCCCTTTCCTACCAGCTGAGCACTGCCCCTGAGATTTCCCTTCTAGTTGCCCCAAGCTGTTCTCTGTACACTCCAAGCAGGGGATTTACTGTGCTATTGCAGCTGACTCCAGAGAAGCCTGTTTGAAGTTGTGACCCACTATATTTTTCACTAGCTTGGCACTTTTCCACAAAATATTTTTATTCATTAATGAGAGAATAAAATATTTTCATCATCTGATTCAAATACTTCTCAAGCATGCTATATGATTTTGCTCCGGTTAGCTTTTATTTTTCTGTGAATGTTGTGTGTAAACTGAGTACATTTCAGTGTCTATATTTTCATTTTGGTTTTCTCTTTTAAGAATTTACATTTTAAGTTTCAGGATTACTAATGTATTATTTACTCCTACAAATGAAGCAGACTTTTCAATTTCCTGATAGAAGCAGCACGGCACATCAACATCATATATGAAGGCCTAGTACATTCATGATTTGTTGATGTGACCTATTTCTTTTTTCAGTTTTAGCAGGGCTCCATGAAGTGATAACCAAGACCCTCAAACATTCTTTGTGTGTGCTATTTCAATATTTCACCTAATAGATTAGTAAACTGAGAACCAGATAAATGAAGTGGCTCACCGAAGGGGACAAGCTAAAACTAGAAAATATAATTTTTTTCTACTACCTCATTTTCCTTCCCTTTAGTTTTCTTTCATCTATGCCTCACTGCCGCATGCTTTCTAGCTTTAAGATGTAATCAAACAAAATAAAACCAAAAATAGCATACAGAACAATTCCCTTAAAAATGATAAAGTTTGAGCAGCTTCAACTAGGTGCGTTAATAGTTATAATTCCATAAAGGTTAACTTTATCTTGAAAAACCCATGTTGCTTCACGTTGAGTCCATGGTGCCTGGAATAGCCCTGAAAATCCATGTTGTGTGACTATCCACAGAGCAGAGTCCCCTCCCTATCCCTTTGCCTGAACTGGTCTTAAAATAGACAGTTATAGTTGCTTTAGTTTAGGAAGAGGGTTCAATGAACTAAATTAAAGGTAGAAAAATTTGTTAAGAGTAAAGACATTTGGAGTGCCTCAGGGTCAAGAACAAGTGGAGTCCACGCTGAGCTAGTATCCATGTCACTGTGGAGGGAGTGGCACAGTGTGGCCTTGAACCACACAACTGGGGAAGCATCTGCCCTGTGTGCATAGGGAGAATTCCCAGGCTACCTGGCAAACTTGCTCCCTGCCTCAAAATCTCCCATCACTCCTGCTCCTTTCAGAGTTCTTACACCATGAAGGAATGTCTCCTTGTTGGTACCGGCAGTAGCTGTTCTGTCCCTCTCCTCTCAGGAACATCTGCTGAGTAGGAAACGCCGGGTGGGTGGATCACAAGCATAGTGAGAGACACCCCCTCTGGCAGCTGGGGGAACAAGAGCATTTTAGGGGAATTTCTCAAGAAAAAGGGGAATTTTTTAAAGCTTATGTTGTACTGAGGCTTGTTTTGCTTTTGTTATCTGAATGTTTTTATTATCTACAAATTTCATTTAGTGGCAGTAGCATAGTTTCTGAATACACTGGTCAGTTCAGACTTCATTTGCAACTAATTTCATTCTATCCAGACAATGGTCTGCAGGATGAGTTGAGAACAGCCAGTCTGGGAGGATTTTAGGGCTGCTCAGGGGCTGCTAGGACTTCTCCAAACAAGAGATAAGCAAGAGGGATAGATCATATGTCTATATTATCCAAGGAAAAGAACATCCATCTTTAAATAAAATACAGCAGAGGACAAGTTCTATGGGGAAACTGACATGTGGCCTAAAATGATCTGCTGGGAGGGCTGTGAACTTATGAGGATCCAGGATCGATTGAGGGTAAAAATACTGTTCGTTTTTTAAAGTCCTCATATAGATAGCAAACATACTTTGATGTGGGTGGGACTGAAATGAAATTGCAGAGATAAACATTTGGTGAGTTCCCCCTTGGCTAGAACAAGGTCATGTTCTGAAGATAATAAGAAGGTGCACTGTTAACAGCAGGTCAGAAGATGGGAAAAGGTGCCGGTAGGCCTGTGATGGACTCAACCACATGGTCCACATCTGAATGCAAAGTAAGGAAAAGCGAACGTATTCTGCAAACTAAGTGCTTGGTTGTTTTTCTTGGTTTTATTTTGCACATGATATTCCTAAAAAAAAAAAAATCATTTTTGTGTTGAAGTAAACATTTTTAAATCTAACGTGCTTTAATTGCAAAAGACATACATGTAGAAATACTAATAAATAAAGATAATAAAAAACGGAAAAAATATACCCATTTGACATGCCTCCACCCAAAGATTTCTAGCATGACTGCTTTCAGTGCATGTTACCAGAAGCTGTCTGTGTGTTGTGCACATACAGAAAAGGAAAGCAAATAAGTGTAGGACAACTGTGATATCACATACCATAAATGGTGCATATGGTACTCGTGTTTTAGAGTGGTTTCATATCACCTGGGTGGAAGAGTACTTACAAAAAGGCTCTCTATCCATAATCAGAACTAATTCTAGGGATCTGGAGCAAATTGTGGACCTACCACTTGACTTAAATGTGGGGGGACTCAAGTTTCTCTGTCAGTGCTGGGATACACAACCAGCTTTGATCAATGGAAGTGGTAATAGCTAAGAAGCTCCTGTGTGAAGAATTGGCACTGAATGAGTTCACTAGGCTGCCATCACAAAACACCACCAGTTGGGCAGCGTCAGCAACAGAGGGTTATTTCTCACAGTTCTGGAGGCTGGAAGTCTAAGACAATGTGTTGGCAGGGCTGGTTTCTCCTTGGCTTGTAGATGCCATCTTCTCGCTGTGTCCTCATGTGTTTTTTTTGTTTTTTCTGTGTGTGCAGATCTCTTATGTCCCTCTGTATGTCATTTAACCTTAATTACCTCTTTAAAGGCCCTGTCTCCAAACACAGTCACATTGGGGATTAGGGCTTCCACATGGATTTGGGTGGTGTACACAATTCAGTGCGTAACAGGCGTCTACCATTTAGTGAACACCTTTTCTCTGCCTGGTACTGACTAAAGACTGTATATACACTACCTCATTTAATTCACATGAAACGCTAAAAAAAAAAGTGCTTTTCTTTTCTTGAATGAGAAAACTGAGGCTTGAAGAATGAAATCATTGATGCAGTATTATATCATTAGTAAGTGGCTGGGCCGTGGTGGAAACCCAGGTTCTTCTGACCTCAAATGGTCTTGCTGTTTCTGTTTCAGTTATAAGAAATATGATTTAAGAAGGGGAAAAAAGGAGATTTAAAACAATACTATGTGCTAGGTGCCTTCTCATCTGACTTCACTCTAACAACAGTCCTCTGAGGTAGAACACATCCACCTGTGACACAGATTGGAAAGTGGAGTCTAAAGTAGGCAAGTGATGTGGTCATACCCAGAGCTTGGTGGAGGCTGTGCTCTTTCTATGGTATAAACTCCCACTGTACCATGACAATGCTCTTTCTTGTCTGATTGTTTTTTTTAAGAGACTTGACGATTCTTTTTTTTTTCCCCCACAACCATTTTAATTGTCTGAGTGCCAGTACTGGTGCACTATCGTAACTTAAAAGTTTAAGGGGTTTTTTTGTGATATATCTCATGACACATTATGTTCATCAGCATCACCTAAGCATTTCCATGTGTAATGTATAACAATGTCTGTTGCGTACACAGAAGAAAGAGCAATGTTATTTCCTAAGGAGGTTGTTGAGGGGTGTGGTGCTTCCTACAAAAAAAAACTACTTTGGGCAATTCTGAGGACCTTGTGTGTTTATGCATAGCTAGATAGTACGCCCTGTCTTGTGACATCCTTACAACGTTTTTGTTACTGAATATTTTTTGTACACGTGATGTGTCACCACTGTAAGTCTGAGCATCCTGCAAGCTCAGACACTATTCTCTGAGTAAATTAAGAAGAGAGAAGATGGTATGTCTGTGGTGGTTGAAGAAAATATTAAGTGGTTTCCACTTCTACTTTGACAGAAATCCCCTAATCAAGGTTTCAATTTTTATTTAAAGTGCGTAAAATACTTCAATTCTTCAAAGCTGTGGTGAGTAATTAGTGACATATTGTGGAAAAAATTATGGTAAGGATAAACAAATGGTGATGTTATTTCCTTCAATATACTTTATTTTTTAAAGAGCATTTTTAGGTTTACAGAAAAAATTTGAATAAAATACAGTGTTCCCATATAGAACCTCACCCACACCCATGCAGTTTGTCCTACTACTGATGTCTTGCTTTCATGTGGTACATTTGCTACAATTGATTAGACAATATCGATATATCATTATTAATTAAAGTCACAGTTGACATGCATTATGGCTCAGTCTTTGTGCAGTACAGTTCTGTGAGTTTTATCCACAGAACTCATACAAGGGGACCTCAAAAAGTTCTTAGAAAAGTAGAATTAAATGATAAAATATATGTAAAAACTGTATTTCTCAACATAAGCTCCATCAACTTCAAGACACTTTTGTAAGTGATGATACCAGCCACTTATTTCTTTCTTAAAGAACTCAGGGTCCTGAGAATTTAACCATTTTTCTACATTATTAACTTTTACATTTTTTATATTACTAACTGAAAAAGAATGGATGCCCTTTAAATTTTTTTTTTTAATTAGGAAACAAAAAGAGGTCAGAAGGAGACAAATCAGGACCTTAAAGTAGATGTCTAATGATGTCCCACCCAAACTCTCTCAAAATTGCTCTTGTTTGATGAGAAGAATGAGCAGGAGCATTGTTGTGCTGAAGAAGGACTCTGGTGAAGATTTCCTGGGCACTTTTCTGCTAAAGCTTTAGCTTTCTTAAAATGCTCTCATAACAAGTAGATGTTATCATTCTTTGACCATCCAGAAAGTCAGGAAGCAAAATGCTTTGAGCATCCCAAGAAACTGTTGCCATGAACTTTGCTTTTGACTGATCTGCTCTTGCTTTGACTGCACCACTTTCACCTCTTGGTAGCCATGGCTTTGATTGTGCTTTGTCTTCAGGATCATACTAGTAAAGACATGTCTCATCTCCTGTTACATTTCTTCAAAGAAAAGCTTCAGGGTCTTGATCCTGCTTGTTTAAAATTTCCATGGAAAGCTCTGCTCTTGTCTGCAGCTGTTCTGGGCATAATAGTTTTGGCACCCATCAAGAAGAAATTTTGCTCAACTTTAATTTTTTAGTTAGAATTCAGAAAGCTAAACCAATTGAGATGTCTATGGTGCTGGCTATTGTTTCTGATGTTAATCATCAGTCCTCTTCAATTAGGGCAGGCACAAGAATTTTTCTCTCACAAATCAATGTGGGTGTTCTGCCACTGCAGGCTCCATCTTCAATGTCATCTTGACCCTTTTTAAAAGGAGTTATCCATTTGTTAACTATTGATTTTTGGAGTGCATTGTCCCTATAAACTTTTCATAAAGTAACAATGATTTTACAGTTCTTGCACCCAAATTTCACATAAATTTGATGTGTGTTCTTGTTTCAGTTTTAGCAGAATTCATGTTGCTCTGCTAAGGGCTCTTTTCAAATTGATGTCTTATCCTTCTTAGTGCCTCAAACTGGATCCTATTTAGACATGTCATGATAGTTAGTATGAGTTTATTTTGGTGCAAAAACATTTTGAAATCCATGCACAATTTTTTCACAATGCACATTTTCACAAACTTTTTGAAGATACCTCATATAACATCATGTGTTCACCATTGCAGTATCAGACAGAATAGTTCATTGCCCTGAAAAATCCCTGTGCTCTACCTATTTATCTCTGCCCCTCTCCCTGAATACCTGGCAACAGTTTATATTTTTACTATCTTCAGTATTTTGCCTTTTCCAGAATGTCATATAGTTGGAATCATACAGTTACATAGCTTTTTCAAAATGGCTTTCTTCACTTAGCAATAGGGTTTTAAGTTTCTTTCATGTCTTTTCGTGGCTTGATCATTTATTTCTTTTTATAACTGGATAACATTCCATTTAAGGATGTGCTAGAGTTTGTTTATCCATTCACCCAGGAAATCATCTCGGCTGTTTCCAAGTTTGATAACTATGAATAAAGCTGCTATCAACATTGGTATGCTGGTTTTCTTCTGAATGTAAGTTTTCAACTGATTTAGGTAAATCTCTAGGAGAATAATTGCTAAGTCATATGGTAAGAGTAGATTCAGTGTTCTGAGACACTGCCATACTGTCTTCCCAGGAGACTGTGCCATTCCACATTCCCACCAGCTGTGAACAAGAGTTCCTGATGCTCTACGTCCTCATCAGCACCGTATGCTGTCAATGTTCTGGATTTTGGCCATTCTAATAGGTGTGTACTGGTACCTCATTGTTGCTTTAGTTTGCAATTCCCTAATGACATATGATATTGAGCATCTTTTCATATACTTATTTACTATCTGTATATCTTCTTTGATGAGGTGTTTATTCATATCTCTTGCCTACTTTTAAATTGAGTTGTGTGTTTTCTTTCTCTGGAGTTTTAACAGTTCTTTACATGATTTGGAAAAACTCCTTTGTCAGATACATGTTTTGGAAATATATTCTCATAATATGTGGCTTGCCTTTTCATTCTCTTAACAGTATCTTCTGCAGAAGATGCATTTTTAATTTTAATGAAGTCTCACATCTCCTTTCCTTGCCCACCCCTTTCCTGGATTGTTCTTTTGATTTTGTATCAAAAAAGTCATAACCAATCCCAAGGTGACCTGGATTTTCTCCTATCTTATCTTCTAGAAGTTTTACACATTGGTGTTTTACATTTAGGTCTATGATCCATTTTGAGCTATTTTTTTGTGAAATATGTAGGGTCTGTGTCTAGGTTGTTATTTTTTTTTTTTTCTTTTTTCTTTTCTGCATGTGGATGCCCAGCTGTTCCAACATTGGTTGCAAAGAGTCACCTTTTCCCCCTGAACTGCCTTTGCTATTTTGTTAAAGACAGGTTTGTGTAAGTTTATTTCTGGGCTCTCTATTCTGCTCACCAATCTATTTGTTTTTTCTTTCACCAACACTACACATATTGATTATTGTAACTTTATACTAAGTCTTGATGTGGAATAGTGTACACACTGATTTTGTTCTTCAGTCATATGTTGGCCATTCTGGATCTTTTGCTTCCCATGTAAACCTTAGAATCAGTTTGTTGATATTTGCAAAATAGCTTGCTGGGGTTTTGACTGGGATTGCTTTGAATCTGTAGATCAGGTTGGAAAGAACTGACTTACTAACACTACTGAATCTTTCTACCTATGACTGTGGAATACCTCTCCATTTACTTAGTTCTTTGACACATTTTATCTGGCATTTGTATACATAGATCTTTCACATATTTTGTTAGATTTACACTGAAGTATTTTTGGGGTGCTAAAATAAATGATGTTTTTAATTTTAAATTTTAATAGTTCATTGCTGATATATAGCAAGTGATTGGTTTTTCTGTATTTCTCTTGTATTCCGAAAATTTGGTGGAATTGCTTATTAGTTATAGAAGATTTTAGTTGATTCCTTGGGATTTTTTTACAGAAACGACCATGCCATCTGTGAACAAAGACAGTTTTAATTCTTCCTTTGCAATCTGAATAATTTTTATTTTATTTTTTGTTTTATTTTGTTAGCTAGGACATTGAGTACAATGTTGAATAGGAATGATGAAAGCAGACACGATTCCCTTGTTTCTGATCTTAGCAAGAAAGTATCCACTTTCTTTTTATTAATTATGATGATTGCTGTATTCTATGTCAGGTTGAGAAAATCCCCTTCTATTTATAGTTTGCTAAGATATTTTTATCATGAATAGGTATTGAGTTTTATTAAGTTCTTTTTCTGCGTATGATTTTTCTTCTTAATCTGATGTGGTAGATTGCATTAATTTCTTTCTGAATAATAAACCAGCCTTGCGTGACTTAGATAAATCTTATTTGTTCATTTTAAGTAATAATGACTGAGATATTTCCAAAATATCTCAGATATATCACCAAACCACAGATTCTAACAGGACTGGCTTCAGTGGCCAGGCTTCTCTCCCTTATTTATGTCCCTAGTAAGCAGTGATTTTTGATATTTGCTTCTCTCTCTAGTTTTTAGGGCAGTGGTCTGCCTCAGTTCTCTGACAGATGTAAGAAGAATCATTGGTTTTTCAGTCTGTTTAGTTTTTCCTTGTTCTGAGGATGAGTGATGACTTAGAAGCTCCTTATTTGTCAGACCAAAAACTGCTAATCTTGTTTTTCAAAAGAAAAAAAATAGAAATATTTTAAAAGATGTCATGTATGAATCACATACAAAGTTAATATTCAGTGTAGTAGCATCATTTTAATTACATTTGCTGCTAAAATCAACTACAAACAGGGTCTTTGAGACTTTGGTTCACTAAAGTAAGACCTGAAGGCCCATGTCATTATGAATGACAAAAGACAAAACAAGAGAATAAAGCTTGTTAAGTATGATCTTTAACTTTTGATTTTTTTCACTTTCCCAGGAATAATGTGTTTGTTTTGAAGATTTTGAATAGCTGCTGAGCAAAGAACTATAAGTGAGTTGTGCTTTTTATTTTACCTTTTATATCACAGGTTTTTAAACCTGAGGAGCTTTAGCTTATGGATAATAAAAATGCACCTGAATTCTGTATTATGACATCAGTTGTCACCTACATGGTTCCTATATAGTGTAGATCAATCATGTGCAAAGAGCTTATTTATTATCTACACAATTATAAATTTTTAATTGCAATTGTATAAAAATTCTGTTGTATTGCATCCTAAGTTATTTGCTATTTTTTCTTTCATGCAGGGCACTTATCCTATTATGAGAAAAAATAGCTTATTTTATTTAATTCTCGGTGTGTGTGTGTGTATAAAATACATCATTTGGTCTACATAATTTTGTTTGATTAAACTCATTTCATGAAAAATTGGCATTCATACTTGCAATGGACAGTCATACCTTTTCCTTGCAACTGCTACTCTTGTTTGGGGGAACTAGGAAATACTGCATATTTATGGGTCAAGGATTTAATGACACAGGGCTTACTAAATTACAAACAACCTACAGATATACAGCTTTTGCCATATTAGCAATGAACATCAGGGCAGCTACCATTTATTAAAATATATGCATGCACATACATGATGTTATTATTTCAACAATGATCATCTTGCAGCAGCTATCCATGTGCTTGTTATGTGAGGAAGAAAATATACTCAGAGAAATAACTAAATTAATAAGTGGCAAAGCTGGAGCTAAAACTTTGGCCTGTTTTGTTTTGTTTTCAACTTTTTTTCAAGTTGAGGTGAGATTCACATATTATAAAATTGGCCATTTTAAAGTGTACAATATAGTGCATTTATTATATCCACTATGCTGTGCAACCACCGCTTTCTGTTGGGTTTCAAACATCTCCGTCACTCCAAAAGGAAACCCATATTTGCTAAGCAGTCACTTCCCATTCCTCTCCCCTCAGCCCCTGGCAACCACCAGTCTGCTTTCTATCTGTATTCACTTACCTATCCGGGATATTTTGTAGAGATAAATCATACCTGACCTTCATACCTGTCTCACCATTTTCTGACTGATCTCAAATTCCATGACTTTTCTTCAACATCCTGCCTAGGACATTTCCTTCTTAGAATGATGAGTTAAAAGATACTTATAAAATGTATGTTTTGAAATAAGAATAATGGCATGAGAAATACCTGTGTACCTAAGCCAGGTGAGAACACGCCCGGCCAGCGTGCACTCATGTGCACATACGCAGGTCACAGTGGACGCCTCTATAAATACCCCCTGTAACCTGTCCCGCCTCATCCACAAGACCGACCATTCTCCTCAATAGTTATCTATCTTTCCTTTACTTTTCTTCAGGTGTAAGCACTTATTTTTGTACATATTATTTAGTTCGCACACTATGAAAATCATGTAAATGGAATTCCAGGTGAGATACATCCACATTATTGCTTATCTTTATGATTCACTTCTCTTCACTGATGAATGATATCCCATTAAAGGACTGTACTTAAAATATCTTTATCCATTTTGTGGTGATGGGCATTTGAATTATTTCCAGCTATATTATTATTATGCATGCTGCAATGGGTATGCATATATCCAATATATATATATATATCCTGGTCTGTGAGGTAGAAGGTGGAGTTTTCCTGGGATTTGTGCATAGGAATGGAATTGCTGGATCACAGAGAATGCACCATTTCAGCTTTACTGGATAAGCTGATTTTCCAAAATAGTTGTAAAAATCTACACTCAACAAATTTTAGAAAAATGTTTCAATCATGTTTCCTTACCAGTACTAGATATTTTCAGACTTTTTTTTTTTTTTAATGTTTGCCAATTCATTGTGTTAGAACTTGAATCTCATTTATTTTTTAATTTGTCTTTCTCTGGTTCTTCTTACCAATGGTAAGACTTTTTTTCCCCATGCACATTGGTCATTTTTACATCCTCTTCTGTGAAATTCCTCCTTTATTGCTTTTGTCCAGTTTTCTACTGGATTATTTGAATTTATCTTGTTAACTTGTAGAAACTCTATAGTAATATGAATGATCTTTTCTCAATGTGTTGAAAATAATCTTCTCAAGCTTTGTGCTGCTTTTCACTGTCGTTATGGTATCTTGATCAAACTCATTTAAAAATGCATTGTAACCTAGATTATTAGTATAATAGGCTTTAGTTTATCTCCTTTATGATTTGTGATTTGTCATTTGCTTTAAAATAAATCCTTTCCTACTCTGTGAGCACAAAGCTATTTTTATAATATTTTCTAAAATTTCTAAAGTTATCTTTGACATTTATGTCTTCAGGGATGTGATGTAGTAAACTAATTCTGTTTTTTGAAAAGCCTATCCTTTCTTTACTGACCTATGAAATGAGCTCTATTATAACATCACATGTATATTTTCTCAGCAATTTATTTATATATAAACACATATTTCTCAGCTCTCTCTTGTACTCCAGTTATCGATTTCTTTATCCCTCTGTCATACACCCTGTGGTATCTTGCTTTATTCCTTATTTTTTCTTTCGTTTATCTTTCTTTCTGCTCTTTTTCTTTTTCTTTTTTTCAAACTTCCCTTTTAATGCCTTCTTCAGCCCATTCTACTCCACCATGGGAAAATATTCAAAAGTAGTTAATTCATGTAATGTTGCTAGTATGTGCTTTTGCATAATGTGTGTCTTTGTTTCATGCAAATTCATTTTTAATTTTACTGAATTATTTTTTATACCTCATGCTGTATTTTATTCTTTTTGTCTTCACAAAGCACTGTGTTTTTAAGACTCATCCATATGGCTGTAACAGACGATCTGTTGGTTTCATGCTCTGTCCTGCTCTGTCCCCATATCTTACCTGACAAATCTCCTAAAAGCAGATGGGCACCTCCAGCTTCTCACCCATAGATAATGCTGGAATGATCATGTGTGTGCATGTTTCCTTGTGGACCTGCATCAGAATTTCTGTAGGATAAATATCTAGGAGGGGAATTGCACATACTTAGTAGAGTTTGCACAAAGTTTGTCTGATCAGGGAGTGCCAGAGCATTCTCTACAATGTCTACGCCAGTCCACAGTCCCCCCAAAAGTGAATGCAGGCTTTCATCCCCTACATTCCTGACACTCGGCATTGCTTCCCTTTTTAAATTGAGCCAATCCATACGCAGAACATAACATCATGGTACTTTAATTTGCAACTCTCTGTTTACTAAAGCTTTTGAACATTTCCCCATTGTTGTTCAGTTTCCTTTTTAATAAATGCCACTCCGTATTCTTTGCCTAAACGCACGTACACCTACAGAAGGGTACTACAAAAACCTCATGGAAAGATTCATATTATCCTTTAATTCTATTTCTACACAATCTTTTTGAAGTACCCTTGTATATGTATGTATATCTATATTCATATGTATAATGAATATGTATATTTTTATAAGAGGTTGTGGTCTCTTTCTTGTTCGTTTACAGAAATTTCTTCTAAATGATAAAATCTAGATTTTTTTGTTGTTGTTGTTCTTTTGGTTTGGCCAATAGAAATATGCAAGGAAAATTTTTGATATGTTTTATTCCTAAAAATGAAGAACACTGTGAAGAAAATTAGGAGGGGCCAAAATAGCCAAACAAACAAACAAACAAAAAAGTCCATATTTTAACATTTAGAAGTTTGTTTGTTGGCTTTTGTTTTTGTTTTTAAAGAAACTCTTTCCTGACCCTAAGTCACATAATATTCTGCTACATTTTTTTCTATTTTTTTGGTATGGTATTCTGGGTAATTTCTTTAGATCTGTCTTTCCAGTGTGATGATAAATCTGTTCATTGAGGTTTTAATTTCAGTTAGCAAAGGTTTATATCTAGAACCTCAATTTAGTTTTTTTTAATCTGCTTGATCATTTTAAGTCACTTCTTATGTTACCCTGTTTAATTAAACATAATAAACACACCTCTTTTTAGTCTGTCTAATATTTGCAACTTAAAAAAACCCTTTGCTGGTCAGTTTGTGCAGTCTTTTTTCTTTTTTTCCTTGCCTGCACCTGTTTGCATTTCTAGTGCTTGTTTCCTTGTGTGATAAGAGACTTTGTAACTTTATCTGTACACTTTCTTGGAGATACTCTTCAGTGAATGGAGGAATCACATTTCTGCAAAGTGCCTGGGTTCCCGCTAAGCCCAGGACACTTTTTACCAAACAACCAGCCTCCTGTTTGTGGAGCTCCCAGGTAGCATAACTCAGACTTCAAGTGCCCATGAGGACCCTCTTGCATTTGAATTTCTCAGGAGAAGTTGTCTATCTTCTTCCTCTTGGAGCCAAAGTTCCTTGGACTCCCTGGGCTTGGGGGAAATTTACCAGCAGTTCATCCTTATTCTTACAGTCCCAAGTCCAATGCAAAGGTTGTCTGAATAGGCTCTTCCTCTTGCAGCTGGGGGATTGAGTACTGTCACTGGCTCTGTGGAAACCAGAGCTAAGTGTCATCTTTCAGGGTGGTGCCAGTGGTGTGCTCTGCTGCTAGTCCCGAAATCTTGCTCAGATGCACTGCCTAATCTCAGATTCTGTCTTCCTAACCTGCTATTTTTTTAAAATAAATTTTAAAAGATATTTTAAAATATGACATTCAGAATTTTACTTATATTTAGCAGTAGGATTAGTCAGGGACCTAATCTGTCCTTACTTACAGGATTTACCTACCTAGGGAAAAGGTAAACATCTTTTGTCTCTTAATCTAAGGTCTGGGAGTCTGAAGGCCTATGGCAGTATCCTCACGCTCTGAACTTGTCTTCTTCAAGCACAGAAAGATCCTAAGCAGTCTCTAATTTTTCTGTTGATGTGTTATAACTTTAGTACAATATAAAAACTAGGAAATTGGTATTGTTATAATTTGCATGCTTACTCTATGTCCTTTAGTCACATGTGTAAGTTTATGTAACCACCATCACAACCAAGATATAAAAGTACTTCACCACCAAGAAATTTCACCTGTGCTACCCCTCCAACCCATTCTCTTCCCCTCCCCAACCCTATCCCTATCCCTTGGCCACAACTAATCTGTTTTCCACATTATAAATTGTTATTATATATTATTATTATTGTTATTTTTCATTTTGAAAACATCATAGGTATGAAATCATACGGTATGTGATCTTTTCAGATTGGCCTTTTTCTGCTCAGCATAATGCACCTGAAATTCGTCTAAGTTTTTGCAAGTGTCCATAGTTCCTTTTTTTTTTCCTTGATGAGTAATACTCCATTGTATGAATGTCCCCAGTTTGTTTATCCATTTATCTACTAATAGACATTTTGATTGTTTGCAGTTTTTAGCTATTTCAAATAAAGTTGCTATGAAGAATTACATACAGACATAAATAAATAAATAAACTTGTCATCTTACCTCTCCAGGGGAACTGTCACATCCAACCGCTTTTCGCCTTCTCTCCTCAATGCTTTATGCTGATCACTCCTAGTGTGCCCTTTCCCTTGCAGTGTCATTCTGATGTTGTTTCCACTCAACCCAGCAGATGGATGTGTGCCTCAGGCAGCTTGCTCCTGTCTCCCTCATAAAAGCATAAATCATCTTCCTAATTCTCAGAAAGCCAGATCAAACCCTCCTCATTCCTCAAAGGCTTCTCTGCCTACTGACTTGAGTTATTAAACCCTTATCCAGTTGTCTCATCAGATGGTATTCTGCATTATGTCACATGCAGCTTCCATTTGGGGATTCCCTCCCAGATTCTAGGCTCACAAATTTGTTCAACGACTACAGAAGATCAAGTCTCTTAGCTCCCAGAAGGGTTAACTAGAAACTCGACTCGAAACTTCAATTATATACATAAAATCTACATACTCTCCTAATTAAGCACTGTAGTCCGCTGAAGCTAGTCTTCAATTTAATAATTTTATTAGCATTCTAAAATTGTAGCAGGAAAGATTAATTGTGTTAATTAGTAGAAAATTGAGCATTAATGTTTTTTCAGCAGAGTTGCCTGACCATTATTATATTTCATTTCATTTCAGCAAAGCAGTAAATACACAAACAAAATAGTTCATTTGTTTGTGGCCTAACTTATGATTCTTTAAAAAAGAATGTAAAGTTTTTGTAAAGACACAGACAGATGTCACTGTTTTACTAACCAACCTCACTATAATCCTAGACCCACAGCATCTCCTTTCAGAGACACCCCTCCCCAGCTTTTCCATCAGCCTATAGGATGCATATAGGAAGCCGCTGGAAGTGCAGAGAAACAGTTAGGGACCAGGAAGTGAGTCTCTCCAGCAGGGTCTGCTCTGTACACTGCATATATGTCTTACCCTCCATGCCCCATTCTTCCTATCTTGCCTTTTCTTACCCTTTGCTACATTGCCAGCCCCAGCAGCTGAGCACCTCCTCTCCTGAGGTGGTGCAGATGGGCTCCACCTGCAAGAGCCCAGCCTCCTCCAGCATCCTTGGGCATAGCTTGATTCCTTCCTCCTGGGGTCTCCTATTTACTTATTCCTCTTTGTTTGAATAGCATAGGTGAGGCTGGGATATCCTGAAGGTTGGATTCTCCATACAGCACATTATTGGATTTGGTCTTGCCCAATTTACATGGTCAACATGAGTCAACATCTTTTAAGTATGCGTGCCCTAAAGCTGAAGGGGACAAGAACTCTAGGTTAAACCGTGTGCCGCCTGTGTCCTATCATTTAGGATTCATCATGAAGAAAGTCATGGGGGAAGTGAGGAAAAGCACATAAGCAAGGAATGTTAAAAAAAAAAAAGGCCCAAGGTCAACTTAAATATCAGTGAACACTGTGCAAGGACAGAATGGAAAACAGAGCTTGTCAGCAGGTGACATCAGGAACCTGGTGTCTGTGCTTGAATTGGTCACCCTGAAAGGGAGAGAAGAAAAGGCCAGAAAGAACAAAAGAAAAAGTAGGGGTGAGCGGGTATTGTAAAGGACATCATGAAGGCTTTCCTACGGAGCTGATGAGGTTCTACCTCTCTGCCGCTAGTACTGAGAGAAGCTCTAGGAAAATGTCAATGTTGACTTACTGAGCTCCAGACCTATCCATGGAAGTTCTGTGCTCTGGCCTTCTAGAGGAGCCAGAACTTGAAATGAATTTTTTGTATATTTTATTGGAAATGTAGAAACATTACATTCACACTTACTTAGCCCATTTGGAAGATATTGATCAGAACTTCCCATTTTCTGAAAGGTCTTTTTTAATCAGTACTTCAATCACTGTATTATTGCCATCATCTCCATAAAATTATTTGGGCTCCTTTAAGCTTTATATTATGAAAGATGTCAGTTTGATTACTTTAAAAAAAACAATTAAAATGAGTTGCAATTTTATATCAGACTTTGAGCCATATACAGATTGATGAATGTTCTCAAGTCATCATACTTTAAAATGCAACCAAACAGGTAATTATCATATACCATCAAATATAATTATACGTGCTAATCTCCATAAAATCCCACAAGTTAATATCACATATTAGCAGTTAATCATATAGTTTAAATGGGTTCAGGATGCATTTATATGAACTGTCTAATCTGCATCGTAAAGAATGCATGGAGCATGAGGAGGGAGAGAAAGGCATGTACATGAACGCTCAAGTGAAAGAAGATGTATTTTGAAATTCCAAAACAGTCACCACTCCAAACAGAAAGTGTGTTCTAACTCAGGAACTGGACTATGAGTCTGGAATCATATCAAAGTGACCCAACCCACTCCGGGAAGCATCACCCAAAGAAGCCACTTTCCTTCTAGCTCATTAATTACCCAAAACAGCCAGTCCAGTGGATTATCCCAGTGTCCCAAGTTGTTGACCTCTTACACCTCTTCTGCACCCCTGAGCAACACAATTAACAGCAAATACACTAGGACGGTTTTCTCACATTGGTTTCCTTTGACATAGCTTTGGCAAGGCACTAATACCAAGCTCTGTGACAAGGCACAATGCTTCATTGATTCCCAGGAATTATTGATCACTCCATCTGCAGATTCTCTGGAAGAATTATTTTGTGTTTGTTTTAACACTTACTGTCTTGTATCACCTCCATTGAGTTCAATTGAGTGAGGTGCTTGATGGAAGCCTGTTGAATGAATATATTTCTCTACCTATTCTTAAATTTCATGGGAACCTATGCCTATGCTACAAATTTTTTAATTCTAAAAACAAAACAAAACAAAACAAGCCAACAACAACAAAAAAAAAAAAAAAAAAAAGAGTAGCTTTTCCTGGGTAAGGAAACCCAGATCGACATTATGCATCACAAAGTATGGGGAATCCATACTCAAATAGGAGGAAGGTCAGAGCTGGTGGTAGAAACAGCTGCTGCTCCTCCCCCTCGATGGCAAAGATCATGAACTGCTCTCACTGTGAGAAATGAGCCATGAGGCTGGGTCAGGCACCAGCGGCACAGCAGAGAATGGTGGGGCCCTTGTCTGTTTCCATTTATACTAGAAGATGGTGTGGAAGACATACTGCAAATTACTGGAAGAGAATAGCATGTGAAGCTTGGATCACAGGGTTGGGGGAAGAGCTTGTGAAAAGTAATTTGCAGAAGGACAGCCTGGAAGAGGCAGCAGGCTACTGAGTCTCTAGGACTCAGAGGTTCAAGAGTCTTGAGGTCATCTCTTGCATGGATACTAGTCGGTGCTTAAAGGAAACGATTTGCATCCCCAAGTTCTGGAGAAGGACAGTGTTATAGCAGCTGCAGCTCTGAGTGTGAAAACTCAGCCCTTCCCAGGGTTTCTGTCTCATAAGAAATGGAAATCTGGTTAAAGGATGGCCTGGCTGGCAGGAAACCAGAGGTCTGGCTAGAAAATGAGTTTGCCACTGTGGCCAGCAAAGTCTTTATTGTTGGAAAACCAAAAATTGCTCAGAGTGAAATATCCATTTCTGGCATCTATTAAAAATTAGTTATGATTACCCATTTTCATTATATAGTTAGATTTTTTAAATAGAGGATTTAATTTGCTTTTGCTCCTGGTGGTTACTGATTTTGCTCTGTTCTCCAAATGGCTGCTGTCGTGTTGTGTCTAGTACTCAGTCTGCCATCCAGAAGCAATCAAGAAAGCCCAAGCAACTTAAATTACTCTGCTGGTAACTTCACAATAATGATCAACAAATAGAAGTATAGAAGTACAGCAAAGGGGGAAAAGGAGAGGCGAGAGGGCAGGCAGGTGAGAGGCTAACACCGAGGGAAATCCCAGCACACACAGAGACTGTGCTGAGCATTTACCAAGTGGTTCTTCATTTAATTTTCACCAAAGAGAGAGAAAGGTATCTTTTGATGATTTACAGATCAGAATCTCAGGCATGGATATGCTAATAGGTTTTCCTAAAATCAAACAATGACTTCAGTTATGAGAAGTCATAATTTAGAGCCATATATTTAAGAGTCCAAAGTCCACCTTTATTCTGTAAGAAAGAAAAGAGGTAGCATCTGATTGCTAAGTGTGTTTGAGTGCTTCAATTTTATTGTGCTAATTAAATTTTCCAAGCTTAAGACTGAGTGGTTGTGAGGGTATGGTGGAATCAAGGAGGGAGGAGGAGAGACAGGGGAGATTTAGAAGGAGTTTTCAAGGAAGAAGGAATTACAATGGTCAGTGATAGGAAGCATTGTGATTAGGGAAGAATGCCCTTGGGAATAACTTGGCATTTAGGGCATAGAAGGCAGGGGTTCTTATATTGTTTCCTAAGATCCTGACCGTATTTGCAAAATAAAGGTCACACTGCCAAATATGTGTGGAAGATTTTGCATGCGCCTCTGTTGGAGCTGCAGCATTTGACATCATATATTAAAGATTATAAGTACAGGAAGGAACCCTGCTTTAGTTCCTGTGCCTGCCTGCTCAGACAACTTCTTTACATGTGACGGCTCTGAGCAGTCTGCAAACTGTGGGGGTATTTGCCGGACTCACAGTCCCTTCCTCAGGAAATGACCCCATCCTCATTTGAGGGACAGGCTTCTGGCACCCATCTTTGTGGCCTGCTGTCCCACAGGCTTGACCATGGCTGATTAGGTCAGGGACAAACACCTCCCCAAGCTGGACTTTCACACTCTCACTTTTGGGGATTTGGAATTGAAAACAAAAGAATTCAGTTCATCTCACTGAAGGGTCAGAACTATAACAAGCAAACGCATTGGGAACTATGAAGCAGCTGGATACTGTTATATGAAGTAGCAAGATAGGATAGCAGAGAAATGATAGGTACAGATAGCTAGATAGAGACAGATGGATAGATGATTGATAGAGATGATAGATAGATTATAGATAGATAGATAGATAGATAGATAGATAGATAGATAGATAGATAGATAGAAAGAAAGAAAAATAGAGACAGAAAGAGGAGAGAGAGAAGAGGTGGGAGAGAGAAAGACAGAAGTGACTGTGCAGAGAAAAGTATGAAGGAGAGACACAGCCCTGTTTCAGTTTCTTCTCGCGCTTTCCTGCATTCATACTCATTAGTTCCATGAGACATCCCTACGTTCTTATGACACATTCTTACTTTAAGCTAAATGTTTGTTTCTGTTGCCTGCAACCAAAGACTCTTCACTAATACACGGTGACACAGGATGACTGAGCTTTGTGTAATATGATAACCTGATAACAGTTTTTAGGATAGATTAGAATGAGACAAAGCTAAAAGCAAAACACCTATGCACCATAAAGCCTTATAATTAATTTTCTGCTGACTTAGAATCCATGATCACTACGAGGTGGTCTGCAGCAGCTTGCCGTCTCTGTCAGCAGCTCATGCAGAAGAGGGGGCAGAAGAGGACACAGCGTGGAGCCCGCTCACACTCCTCAGATGCCCGACCCACGTACAAGTGATGGGGCAGTACCGATCACACTGTCTATTCAACGTCCCTAGCTGCTGCTTGTAGCAACATTCTTGGGTTGCTTCTCAAGATGTGTACTGCTTGACAATTTAGGCTTTTAATGAATTCAGATTGGCTGTGCTATTTGTGTGCCCTTCTCTGTTCCAGTCATATGAAAGAAACTTGACAATTTGATAACACTTTTTAAACCATTTCTCATATATGTATTTCAAGATTTGAAAAGAACGCCCTAGAGGCTTACATGAGGAATGAGGTAGTACTTGAAAGAGCATAGAATCTCTCACCCATAGCAAGCACGTAAACAAATGTTGATTGATTGCCTGCAGAGTATCTCTGTTCTTCCCTACGTTTTCCAGACCCTAACCTCGAGGTGGAGAAATAATGGAAATAACTTGCATTACTTGTGGATTGAAGCCAAGAGGAGGGGCTTTGGTGTGCTATGTACGTTCTTCCCCTAGTTGGCCCCAGTGTATTTATGGGCTCCATGCTCTGGAAGGTGGAGCCATGAGATCTGAGAGCTTCCATCAGAGAAGGTCTTCAAGTGACAGAAAAGAGCTAAACTTTCATCTAGCCTGTGTTGTACAGATGGTATGTGTGAGAAATAAACTTCGCCTCTCGGGTTTGGGAATCATTTGATAGCACAGAATATTCTGTGCCATCCAAGAGATAAATATACTGTCTCATGACTCCTGCAGTCTATCTAGCAAATTGAGAAGTGATAACATCGTATTAAGAAGTGGAACTGCAAGGTATCATCTACAAACCCTGCAACTTTGTACAAACTCTCCTCCCTTCGAATTCTCTGCCTTCCTCCCTTCTTGACAAACTTAAGCACAGAGCAAACCCAACAGGAGGAGGGGACTGACCCATGAAATGTGTTAACCATGAAGGCATGGGGCTCCAACGTGTCTGTGTCTCTCTGGTCTTGCCATGAACTGTTTGACCTGGGACAGTCTATTTGAATTATCTAAGCTTCAGGATTCTCACCTGTACACAGAGAGAATGAAAGCCACCATCTCACAGTGTTGTGAAAACTGAGTGGAGGAATGTGGGTGGCACCAGGCACCAGGGGCCTGGAATGTTCAGTGGACATGAGCTACGATGGTCAGGTGATTAGCAAGCAGATTGACTATTGACATACATGAGATAGTCAAGTGTGTGTCCAATGCAAAAAGCCTCATAACTGGAGTCGAATATGGCTCCTGGGACTTTTTCTGTGACTCAGGAATATTGCTTGACAGGCAGGTTCTCAGAGTGGGGCTAACTTCAAGATGGGTTTTGGTTGTAGAACTTGTCTTGTGTTTGCAGGTGTGTATGCCTTTTAGTCTTATTAGAGGAAAGGCCAGTGAAGCAAGAGACCGTTTAATCATCTCCTCTGAAATTCACTATAGGCACTAGCAGAGTCTTGCCTAAAAAAGGCTTTAAGTTTTCGTTAGGCAGCAAAAGCAGAATTAGTTCATAAACAAAGTGTTGTTCTTTGTTTTTTGTTTTTCTTTTCAATGCTGGGTTTGTGATTTTCCTTTACAGCTTGATCTAAACCACCTACTTGTGCCTTAATAAGGGTGAGGTGTACAGCAGGCAGGTCTAGCTTGCTTTGCCTGCCTCTGAACACATATCATTTCTGGCTCTGCACAGACAGCATTTTTAAGTTTTATGGGCGTGCTGAGAAAAAATGGCAGGAATCTGCATGCAGGGAAGCAAGAACTCAGCAAAGTGACAAACAGCCTGTGGAGGGAAGTTAAGCCAAAGGTCTTTGGCAGAGAACAGCTTGAGGCTTGCTGAGAAACCAGCTCTTAGTGGTATAGAGAGTAAGGTGTTCTCATTTGCAGGAAGAGAGTGGCTGGACTTGTTGCCAAAATAAAGGCTTTAGCTTTCAATGAAACTTTTTTTTTTTCCTCCTGAAACTGAAAGAGTAACAGGGTGTGACATTGACCCACCTAGTCCCAGGGTCAAGCGGGTGAATTATAGTCAAAGTGTATGTAGAACAGGTTAGAAGTTAAGGCCCTTACTTGGAATGAGTTTATATTTGCAAAGCAATTCCTTTCTTAATTTCCAAAAGACACCGGAATGAGTGATGAAAAGTGTTTTCCACACCAAGTTGGTAGCAGAAAAACTGAAGCAAAGCAGAACCAGTTGGAAGCTGTCCTTTCACACCTGAGCGGCACCCAGACATTCAACTCTTGATTATCAGGACTCAGTGCTGTTGAGGAAGCTATACTCCATTTCTAGATGATTCTATAGGTCTTTTATTTTTGTTTACTTTACTTTTTTATTATTATTACTGGTGAAAGATAGAATATGCTTCTCTTTTCAACTTTGCACATTAACTCAAAACCTGATTTTTAGGAATATACTCTGCTCTTCTCTTACTCCAAAGGTTTGAGAACAGTGTCCTGTGGTTGTGTACCTTCTGAGATTCTCCAGCCTCAACCTCAGATCCACCTCTTCCACCACTGTTCTGTAGGAAGCCAGCTGAGTATTCCTTATTTGGGAATGTCTCAGGAGTTCCAAAACTGCATTGTCCTCCCTAGAAACAGTCTGTATAATTGCCAGTGCCTTTTTCAGTTGAAACATTTGCAACTTTTTTCCTATATGCCTCATCAGTGAAATCAGTCAAACATCTTAACTAACATTCATGCCATTATTTCCAACAAGGTAATTGCCACACCAGGAATGTGCAGAATGTCAAGTACATTGTAATGTCTGGTCAGGCTTCATCATGCGCTATTGCCAATTTTTGACCAAAGAATAAGATGGAGTTGGTGGTAACTGACAAAATGAATTGTGCAGACAGGAAACAGGATTTTCAAGGGACCTCAACAATCTAACATGGGATAGAAATCTCATTCTTCTCAGAATAGAACTCGTGGTTACCTTTCACGTCCGTCCTTGCTTGGAAGGTACAGAAAAGGGTAAAATTCTGCTCTTGCAGGCCTGATGTGTTGTGTGTGTGTTACCCACCTTGCAGAATCCATAGCATGCCCTGCCATACAAGTAGCCATACACATGTCACCTCCCCAGCAGGGCTCTGAGCTAGCTTTGAGTTCTCTAGGAGAGCATTAATGTAGAGTGCTAATGAGGGAGGACACTGGAATCAGACCACCTTTGATCTTCGTTCCCCACTCTTCCTCCTTCTGGTTCTGTAACTTCAGGAAAGTTATACACTTTTTCCAAACCTCAGTTTCCTCTTTTATAAAACAGGGACAGTTATCATTCTCACCTCTTGCGTTGTTGTAAAAATGAAATTATATAACAAGAAAAAACTTGTGGCATCACTTCATCGCTTGATGAGAAATAAACATTTCATCTTCCTCTTCCCTTCACAAAATGTCTGAATTGATTTGTGTTTTTATCCTTCCCACGTAAGAAATGGAAGTGGCAGCTTCTCTCTAGCCATGGTGACTCCCTCGTCTGCCACCAGGTCTCAACCCCCTCCCTACCTCAAGGTTGTCACTGGTGTGGTGACTCATCACTCCTGAAATGCCAGCCTCCACCACCAATGGATCCTTCCCATACACAGAAGCAATAATTTAATATCTTTCAGAAACAAAACAAAAGAAAGTCAACAAACCCCAAACTCTCCCTTGACCCACATCCTCCAATTCCTACCTCCCTTTTTAAATCAGCTTCTCAGAAAAACGTCTTGAAATTTTGTCTGTGCAATTTCTATGGTCCCTGCCACCATCCCCTTTCCTCACTCCCTTTCGTTTTCCTCCTGTGGACAATGATTGCCTATGATTTTTTTTGGTCCTGTTTTGGCTTAGCTTTCTAGTTCTATTCAATTCACTCCAAATTCTTCACCAAGGTTCTACCTCTCCTCTCAGTATGCTCAGCTACATCAGGTACCTCTTGGGAAAATCTCTCCTAGAGCTTGAAGATCCCTTCACTCTGCGTTGGTGCCTCTGTACCTGGTCCACAGTTGTCATTCCTGGAATCTCTCAATTACATGAATGAGGCCATTCATCTTTTTCCTGTGTTGGGTCATGTTTTCCCATTTCCATAGCTTTTTTTTTTTTTTTTTCTAGGTTACATTTCTTTTGGATAGAGTAGGTTCTTGAAGCACCATCTAGAGACAAACACCTACAAAATCGATCTGTTTGAGGCTTTTAAGCATTCACAACAAATAGGTTAGTCTAGGATCTATCTTGCAAATAACTGTTATTTTAGGGTTGTGAAGGAATTTCCCGCTGTTTTCTAGCTTTCACAGTCGCTGTTAAGAAGTCCAAAGCTGTCCTGGTCTTTGATCTTCTTTATATATGACCTAGTTTCAGTGCTAGTGTTTCTCTCTGGAAATTTGCTGGTTCCTCCCTTCATATGCGGTGCACTGAAACTTCACAACAGAATTCTTTGGTGTAGGTCTGTTTTCATCTCTTGCTGTGGGCTCTCATTGGGTCCTTTTTGTCTAAAAAATCCTCTGTTCTAGGAAATGTTATTGAAGTATTCCTTTGATAATTTCTTACCCTGCATTTTCTCTTTTTTCTTTTGTCTGGTATTCTTGTTAGCTAGAGATTGGACACTCTAGACTGCTTCTCCAGCTTTTTTATTTTTTAATCTTTTCTTTTTCTCTCTCTCTCTTCTTGTCTGTTTCTTGTGTTCAGCTTTTCTTTTTGGTGAATTTCCTCAGCATAACTTCCAAACATTCTCTTGATTATCTGTTTATATCATGTTTTTCATTTCTACATGCTATTTTTGGTCTCTAAATGTTTTATATTCATGTGATACACATACCACATGTCCTTGCTTCACGGAGACAATATTTTTCAATCCCTGAAGATATTAATGATTTGGGTAGGGTTTGTTTTGTCTATATGCTTGAGCATTTCTTTTTCCCTAAATAATCTCTGTTTCTTTCAAGTGGTTTTCCTGTTTTGTTTGCATTTTTGTTTTTGTTTGGGTCTCAGTTATTTTCAGGTTAGAGGATTTTTTTTCAGATATCTGGTGATTATTTGTTTTCTGATCATAATTAAATAAACAATTCACTGAATAATTTTCCCACAGCCAGATTTGGATTCTGTTCTCCTGGGTCAGTAGTAACCCTCGTACATTTGCTCTGCAGCTTTCAAAACTTTGCTGATGTTTTTGCCTTTCACGTTGTCCCTTTAATTACGGGTTGTGTCTTTACCAAGGTCCCGTTAGAATTGTTTATTTTGTTTCAGATGTAGGAAAAGCAGGTGTCTGTGTCCATCCCCCATCATTACCTGGATGTCTCCTCTCCCTTCTTAGCCCATGTCATGTGGCACCTCTCTGCTGTCCCCCCTTGGAATGGCTTTTACCAGGTTCACCAGCCATTTCCATATGGCCACATCCAGTGGACACTTTTCTTTCACCAGATCCCTAAGTATGGCTGCTTTCCGCTTCCTGAACACTGCCCTCCAGAGGTCACCATAGTGTGATGGTCCAGTCATCACCCTCTCAAACATTTCTGTCACCCTGTCTTCACACCCAATCGAAGTCCGTTGACATCAGGCAGCATCCCTGATATAGGCCAGTCTTAAATTGTGCAGGTTTATATCCCAGTAATAGAACCTTTCCTTCCCTTCTCAACAGGTGGAGGCACCAGAAACCATGCCCTTGTACTCACTGGATCTTATATTCACAGTGGAATCTAAGAGTACCATACTTGTGAGATTAATTCCTGTGTTTCTGGCATTGGTATCTGAAAAGAATGCAAAAAAATTTGGCAAAATCTGCTGTTGTTCTCAAACCTTAGTAAATTGTGTTATGTGTTATGCTGCAGAATTTTGTCCAGTGTCAACATCACAATTTCTCTTCAAAGATCAGAAAAATAGCCAGTCTATGGGGCACCTTCCACTTACGAAGAGTCCTGCCTCACTTGGAGGCTCTTAAGGTAGCAACGGCCATTTTTCATTCCGGTCCTGAGCTTCATCACACGTAAGCGTACACGTCCCGACAAGTTTTTACCTCTTCTAATGAGGACTCTATTATTCCCTTTGATGCAGAAGATTAAAAAGCTGAAAAATTGAACACTTTTGCCTTCTGCCTGTCCCATGTCACCTTCACACCGTGCAAAAAGTGATTTAGCCACAAACCTAGTGAAAAAAATAATGTTCATTTCTTTGTTGTTATTTTTATCTTTTATGAGAAGCTTTGAGTATTCTGCACTTAAGCCTTTCAGATAATATTCTTACAGGTCCATGCCAACCTTGTAGATGTTTATAGTTATATTAAACTCAGCAGAAACTCTGTTTACACATACTGGTTTTTATAAATATATCTCTCCATCCTTCATTTAGAGTATTTTACATTTTGAATTTTTTTCTCATTCTGGAATTTTTAAAGCTTTCTTATTTATAATCTTGTAAGAGTACTATTCCCAGTTTCAAGGTGGAATAACCATTCTCATGGAGAATAATCACATAATGACAAAAGTCACCTTTTGCTGAAAAGGTGCAGAGCAAGAATTGAAAACCAGGTTAGTCTGACTCCATAGTGTACATGTGTAGACACTGAGAACAAGAAGCTGAAGACACACTGTTCCATCCTTGCCCTGGGCATGGCCTCGGATGTTGGAGTTACAGTCTTCTGTAAAGTTTGAGAACTGCTGGCCTGAAGATATCCTGGCCATCTGAAACCTGAGGGTCAATTTAAAGTGAGAACCATTGTCTTCCCAGAGACCTCAGTGTGGCTTTGATAGCAGAGGGAGAGTCAGGGAGGCCTGATAGCCAGCCTCGACCCACCCCATCATCTTCCCAGGTTCTTAACTCTGCCACAGGAAAGAATTCAAAAGCAGAGTCACAGTAGAAATAGAGAACTGGTTTAATGTAACAATTAAGAGATACAGATTTCACAGAGAGAATGACCCCTAGCTCCAGAGCCTGAGCAGGGCCAGCAGCAATTTTAATACAAAAGCAGGAAATATTCACTTACAGTTTAATACAGAGTACAGGCTGGCTCAAGAGAGTGAGCAGCTGTTTGCTGAAAGTAAGTTTGATATGAAAATAAAGAAATACACACTCCACAGGGCAGAGTGCAGGCTGGCTCTGGGAGAGTGAGCAGCAGCCCCACCTTCTGCTGGGATTCAGCTTTTATAGTTTCTCTTGTACACATTCATGATTTCTAATGAATATTCAACTTAGGGGGTGGTACCCTGTTATGTAACATAGTCTTGCACATGCTCAGTTGGCCACCTTTTAGGGCATGTTCATTGGTCAAGTTCTATCACATGCAATGAACGTATTCAAGAACATTCTGTGCTCTTTAGCACCCCTAGTGGAAGGTCATTCAAAGGATTAAACTCCTTCCACTGAGCATGCTCAACTATTGGGTTATATAGTCCCTCTCTACTGAGCATGCTCGGCCACTTGATTGGCATAAGCCCACCCCTTGTGGTCTCAATTTCCCCATGTTGGTGCTGAAAACAGGTCCAATAAGCAACAATAATTCTCCTTTAAGGGAGGACTTAGAGGAGGGGCTGGAGACCTTGGGGAGTGGCTGGAAACCCAGAAGTGTGTCCTGAAACCTGAACCCATGGAAACTGAGCACCTCCTATATCAGTTTGAGTTACAACCTGCTGCCTGTGGAAGGATGTAGGGCCCTGTCCTTGAGAGGAAGAGCAAGAAGAGCTCGCTGTGCTGGACTTTCTTTGATACTGTCAGCATGACCTGGACATCAGAAACGTGTCTGCTTGGGCTCTAGCTCAGCTGATGGAGTGATGGAAACACAGGAATATGGGACAAGAATGGGAGCAGTGGTATCCAGGGTAGCAGGGTGCCATTGCTGCTTAGAACACATAGTCCTGGTTTCTATTTTGGTGATTCAGAAGCAGAAATCTCAAAGTCAGAGGAAAATTAAATCAATACACAGCCCATCAAGGTGCTACAGTGCCCCATTCAAAGAGAACCTGCTGAGTGGCAGTATCATGTGTGCTCCCACTGAGTTCCATCCCCCTTGTTTTGAGAAGCTGTGAGGCCACACAAATGCTGGGTGGGCCAGGGAATTCACATTCTCAAAGGAAGAGAAAACGTTATTGGCTTTGCCAATTCTTTAATGCATGGATCAAAGATTCCAAGAACAACTGGCAAGAGAGGAGATGTAGTGTGCCTAATTCATTTCTTTCTGAAGAACCACCAGATTAAAGTGAATGGGGAACTGAATTTTTTTTTAAAGGAACTTTAAAAAAAAGATGCATCATGAATTTTCAGTTAAAAATGTTTTGTTGAAGAAGCCAAACTGGGTAGACAAAAGATAACTGTGTTCTTAGTGGTCCAGAAGGAAGTGGCATGAAATGGCCTGCCTACTTTGACTGTATTCATGTGTGTATGTATGTGTATGCACATGTATACATATGTGTTTGTGTGTGTGCATGCATGTGTGCACGTGTGTATTGTGTGCCTGGGTGTATATATGTACACATTCATGTGTGTGTGTGCACATGTATGTGTGTGTTTGCATGCATGTTTGTGAATTATGTGTGCATGTGTGTTTGTGTGTACCTGAGTGTCACTGTAACCGCTACTGTGGGGCATCATCTTCTCAGAGCCATGTGGCCAGTGTTCAAAGTCACCCTAACATAGTCAGGGGCAAAGCCAGGCAGACCTACGGTGCTCCCCTAAGACAAAGGCTGATCTAGTCTGGAGAGAATGCAAGCCCAGTGCCAAACCGTTAGAGGCACATTTCAGCATTGTTCGCCAAGTACAATTAATCCCTTTTTTTTAAACCTTCAGAAATATTAAATATTAATTGTATGGTTATGCTTGTCTGTGATAGGTATGTTGCTTTCTTTTGGGGAGAATTTGCTCTGGATCTATGGCAAATTTTTTGACATTTTGACCTTTAAAACCAAGTGTCTCCAGGTCTCCTGTGAAAACAGCTGTCCTGAGATGTGAAGCAGAGCTGGGCTTAAAATAAGGGATTTTAAAAAGTATCACAGTGACCACTATATTTTTCTTTGGAGACACTGCCTCCAAAGCCACTCTTTTTAAACACTGTCTGATCTCACTCCTCCGTTTAATGTTATAGAATAGATACGATATTTTATACATGACAAGCCCATGAGAGGAATTCTATTATCATTCTCTCCAGTAACACAGTATAACATGAACTAATCTAAGTGGAGAAATATTCATCCATTTCATGTGGACGGCTAAAACATTTGCTGCCAAAATTCCATGACTGCCATTTATTACTGACATAGAGAACATTTTCTTACACAATTGTGAAAGCACTTTCCACAGAACCACTGGGGTTTATGAATTGCTTTCAAATATGTAACTGATTTAAAAAAGAAGAATTGAAAATCTCTATGCACTGCTGATTTTGAAGTAAAGGCCTGGTTTTTCTTAGGTTTTTAAACTTATATGAAAATAATAATTATTTGATGACTCTAATTAAATAAATTGGATTACTTACAAGATGAATATTGCTTTACTGATGAAAATGTGTGGCTTGTTTTGGAAACAGGATTATGTGTTAAGTTTAGAAAGAAAAAATGAAATATGGTATTTAGCAATATCTTACACAAATATATTATAAATGCCAGAAGTCTTTAAAACACATTGCCAGCTTCAGCATTCTTATACTAAAGATGCTACTTGAGATGACATTATGTGTGTTATAAAAATATTTTTGTATTATATGGAAGATAAAACTCTATAGTTTACTCAGTGTTTTCTGTTAAATGTACACAGTGTATCCTGCATTATAAAATTTGAAGTGGAAATAAAGTCAATTGTGATTCAAAAGCATTCAGTGCTTTGTGTAAATTTAAAAATAATTTAAAGGAAAAAAGTAAAAGAAGACATTTATTCCAAAAAATTTAAAATAGGAAAGCATAAAAGGACACTTACTGTGATTTGACAGCAAAAATGAAGGGTTGGACACTGGGACATTTATGTGCTATTTTTTTTAAGGTATTTGGAATGTATATTTTACAAGTTCAAAAGTAGCACTAATTTGATATAAATTGTGAGAGGGAAAAATAAAATCTTGCAAAGATGTTATGCACTCCTGATGATTTCTGATGCATGTTCAAGTGACTTTTAATGCCTGGGTTAATTTCTGAAACATTATCACTGGTATTTCATGTTATCATCACGTGGAATTTATACAAAGAGCTTACAGCTTTTACACTGCCCACCCAGGCAACAAATAGGACTCAAATAACTCAAGATGAGTAAAGCAAAAGCAGACAATGAACCATTTTTTTCTTCTAGCTTTTATTCTAAACTAGTCTTCAGCTATGTTTTTTTTTTTTTTTTTTTTTTACATTATCCATCTATTTATAATTAAGGCTTCAATAAATAAGTGTATGTTATTCACATTGTGTTAAAATTATTCTGCTTTTCCTCCTAATTCATTTCTATGAACTTCTCTTTTGGAAATCAACCACAGATATATCTATGCCTGTAATACATCTCTACCTATGCTTACATGTGTATATATCCCTGTGTCTAAATGGATATTTATTGTAGTACAACTTATATTGAAAAAAGAAAATATTTTACATATATTAACATAATGTATGTATTAAGAAATTTATAGTGTAATAATAATCAAACAACAGTATATTCTTTGTTTTCAAAGAAAATAACATGCAAAATTGATGATGATATACAGTTAAGTAAAGTAAAGATAGTAGTAATAATAATAATAATAATGTAGAAAACCAAACCTTGATATACTATAGATAGAATTTTCTTAAAAATATGTTCACATATCTGTAAGTATTTGTAAATAGGTATAAAAATTGGAAGAAATGTATGTGAATTAACAGTGGTTACCTTATCGTAAAAAATTTATGTTGACTTTTATTTTCATTTTTATGCTATTTTTCTTTTCCCCATTTTTTTTTAAGTAAATCTATTAATTTTACAATCAGAAGAATATTAGAATAGTATTTTAAGCTGTAATAAAACTCAACTTGCTGGCACTGGGCAAGTCGGACTAGGGCTGTTTTTAATCCTGTCCTGCTATGTTAATGAATATAGTTGTGTTTGGGACACTCTGACCCGCACAATGGCATTTGGATCTTTATTTGATATTGGCCCATGTTAGAGCCAGTTCTCCCAAATACCATTCTAAATTATACGTGTGGATTGATATCAATGGCCTTGAGTCCCCAAGAGCCAGTCCATATTACACTTTATTCATGGTTGACTTAGCCCTTTCATATGCATCTATGCTCTTCAAGGATGTATTCTAAATATTCATTTAACTTAAAATATAATTTACTCTACAATTCATTGCAGAACCATTGAGGTCCATTATAACACTCAAATCCCTTTACTTTGCTGATTTAGATACTAGAATCTGAAGAAATTCAATACCATTGTGCTAGTGATCTCAAGTGTTTTGTTTGTTTTTAATCTTTATTGCTTGTTTATTTACTTAAATATTAACTGTTTTCTTTTTCTATACAAATCAATTAGGGTCCACTAGAAAATATGTCAATAATAATTGATATTATACATATAAAAATAGGTATAATCTATATTTTATGCCAGGAACCTCATCTTCATGCAGCAGATACACAGGTATTTTGAAACCCCATATTTCTATCGAAAACATTTAAGTATTAGGTCAGGCTCAAAAAAGTGTAAGGTGTACAAGGTACAGTGAAGAAACACATCTTTCCCCTCACTCTGTGCATGATGAGGTATTGCATAAAACTGAGTATTGCATATAACCAAAGCGCGAGCCACCAGAGACCTTGCTTTTCTTAATTAGTCTTGTTTGCTCCCCCTCCCCCACATCATAGCACAATTAGGAACCGACTTTGGTAGGATGGCAGCCTTGTGCCTGCTCCCAAAGGCAGCAGGTCAGCAGTCAGGTCTGGACCTGAGCACCAGGACCACGGCAAGGGGCAGGTGCACACAGCATCAGAGCAGCCAGCAAGCACTTCTTGGGAAGATGGGATTCCAGCACACTTAAGGCACTGGTGACACAAAAAGTCTCCAAATGTAATGCCTGGTGAAAAGGCACTTTATTCCAGTTTAGTTATAATTTTAACTAGATGTCAGAAAAGGTGCACTTCTCAGGCTAACTCGAATGTTCAATTTGAAAAGTCTCCCCTCCCCAGACTGCAACATAAGTCAGGACATGGTGACGGGATCTCCACTAAGGATGAGAAAGAAGTGTTATAAAAGGAGACTTCACCTTTTACAGTGTCTTTCCTTTGCTCCCTCAAATTAGTAACATTTTAATTTGGCTTTCTTTTCTTTTTTTGGAATTGGTACCCAAGCGTTTATTGGGAATGTTGAATTAGAAGCAGATGGCTTTTCTGTTCCACTTCCCTTCCTTTTCCTGTTATTCTGAAAATAATTTCAGATCGAGATAGTTTTGGTGCTCAGCTAGGATTTCCTTTACTACTGTGCACAAGAGTCACTAGCTACAAGATAATTTTTCTGGTTAAATAACTCAATTAATTTTGTTCTAAGTAGTGCCCCTAAAGAAAGTAGGTTGCTTCCTCCTGTTTTGGGAACTCTTCTTTTAAATATGCCTGACTTTTTAAAAGCTACAATGCTATCTTCTGGACATGTGAATACATCATTTAAGTTGCATATAAGAAGTTTTTAAACAAGCTAAAAAGCTCTTGCAAGTTATTGGTTAATGAAAATATCACTGCTTCACCGAGGACATTTCTATAATAACTTCACTTAGAGAATTTTCACAATTTGAGTCATTTATATTTTGCTCGTGAGATTATACTTAACATTTAAATTTAATATTCTGTTTCTATTCTACTTAAATAACATTTTAATGATTCAAATATTTTACTATACACATTTTATTAAGAAGAAAGCAACTTATAATATTGAGATACTTAAAGTGATGGTCTTCATCATAGGCACAGATAGAATTATTTTTTCCTGAGTAATTAATATATTTGCTCTCTTTTTTTGCATTAACTCTCTGTTACTCATTAACTAAATGAATTATGGTAAGTTATGCGTAAATACAGAGAGACAACACTCTCCTGCCCAAGTCTTTCGAGGGTTACAGAGAAATGATACACCATCCAAGATGTCTATGCCTGTCATCTCCCCCACAGTCATGCGAGATCATGTTTTCCCAAATCACACAGTCAGGGAATTGCAGAATGGCTGGAAACTCCTGATTACACTGTGAGAATTTCCAAATCAAATTCCACTGAAAGCTTGTGACAATATTAACTACAGCCACAAAACTGAACCTGGATTTGAAACTTGGAGCTTTGCCAATAGGCTATTTCTCTCATGTGTTAACTGTGTATACACTCTATGTACTCCAGTAAATGTCTATTGACTGAGTGAAGTTATACATTGTTGTTACTCATCCTAGAATGTCTTTTTTATTCTTATCTTTTTTTAAAATGGACCTCTAGAAATAATTATGCTGTGCTTCATGGGTGAGGATGACCCTAGAATATTCCACATGGATAGTGAAGCTTCCGGTGGACAGTTCACAGTGACGATGGCATTGATTTCCCCTCTGTTAGTGTAGGTGACCCTGATGTGAAGCAACCCATCTCTAACGCTGAACTCCATGTCCTTCCCATGGGGACACTTTGACTCCTAAGGGCACTGCATTGAATATCTTTGCAAATACCTATGTGTGTGCTCTAATGTAAACCCCAGTAATAGCTTCCTCAGTTGCACAGGGTAATTCTCCCGATAATACTAGAACACAGACCTCTTGCTTTGTATTGTTTTGCAGTATAATTATTTCATAAACAGGCTGGAACCTTCCATCTCATACCTTAAGCCACAATTAATAGAGGATACTCAGACTGACCTCTTGAAAAAAATGAAACATGGTGTTTGGCTCCAGCCCCACAAAGAAATGTGTTGGTTTTATTACATTTGGACTGTACCCTCTGTCAAAAAGCTACACTACATTTCTACTGTTTATAGAGGCTAAAATGTGGGTGAAGCCAAATACCACGCAGTGTAAGCTCTAATAAGACCTATTTATTTATCTTTCCTTCTAGTTATTTATTTCTCAATCTAATACTTCTGAAAAGCAGTCATTAATTCCATCACCAGAGCTGTCTGCTCACCAAGCTCTTTTTTCTGTCCTGTGATGGAAGAGGGACCCTCTGTTGGCACCTATTTGGTCTAAAATGTATGCAAATGTATGTAACCCTGTCCCATTAAAGGCTACTTTCACGGGACTATCCATGAGAAAGTGTGGCTTCAAGCCCACACTGATGGAATATGTGATTCTTGAGAAAAGCAGGATTGAATCTCTTATTAGTTTTTTTTTTCTTTTTTTAAATTGAAACATAATTGATTATACATGCTTGTTGGGTACTGACTTGACTATCAGTATTTGTGTACAATGTGTATGATCAAATCAGGATAATTAGCATACTCATTGTTGCAGAATGTAATCTTCCTTTATGTCCATTAACTACTTCTAATAGGACTTTGAGCAAAGAAAAAAAAAATCTGAAACTGATTTATCTCCCAGCATCAAACAAAAGGACATTGTTCATGACATATCTCTTACAGATGTTTTCCCTTAGTAATCTTTCCAGCTATGATGCATCATGAAGTTGGTCTGCCCATCTTGCTCTGCTGTTAACACTTCCTTTTAAAATACACCTTGCATTTTAGTTCTTTTAGAATTATTGTTATTATTTTAATAGAAAGAATAGAATTTCCTCTTTCATGGTGACACTGCAGCACTCTCTAACTCTAGAAAGCTGCAAAAATAAACTTTGAAGCTCTTTCTGTGGTGGCCACATGCTGTTCCTGTCTTCACCACACACTCCCCAGCCCACCAGTGTCATGTGAATCTTTTAGTTTTAGGGGCACAGCTTGTGACTAGAGATGAAAACTCAGCCCTGCTAAGTAGGAAACTGAAAAGGTCTGGTTACAAAGGCATGTTTTCAGCATTTGCATTTTGGAAGACTATGGTGCCATTTAACCAAACACCCGTTAACAGATGTGATCTGGCTGTGCCCTCAAGAGCAGCTGCGATTATGGGAGAACTGAATAAAAGATCAGAAGGGAGTAATCTGTGAGATATTCTCAAGGATGCCAGAAGCAAAGCCAAGCAAAGGGACTTATGAGCTGCTAGATTCAAGTGCTAGTATTTAGAATAGGGAAATACCACCAAGCAGATGTGAATTTGCTTAAAGAAACCATTGGTGCAATTTCCAGTTTGAAACTTATAATCATTTTTTTTTTTTTTTTACATCTAACACTTCCAAGATGCAAATGACAGGATCACGTTAATCAGTAATATTCCTCAGTTGCAGACCACATCATCTGTATTATTTTGGTTATGTGAGAGTTGGCCTTTTAGAAATAATGTTTTGATTCAGCTACAGTCCAGGAAGATAGGTCTTTTTAAAAAATCTTCCTTATCTCATTCATCCTAACACTCTAGAAAGTGTTTTCGCAACCAGGAGTTCTGCCTTTCTCTGTCTTACTGTGCCTTTGAAACTGAGCGTCATTACTATGCCACGTGTGTGCAAACACTGCTTTTTGTTAAGGGCTTGCATCCTCACTAAGCAGTTACCTTGTGTTCTATATTTATATAGTACCCCTTCCACATCATCGTGACTCACTTGTTCAATAAACCCTGCTTCTAATTCTCTGCATTGTTCAAGGCATTGACTGTGAAGAGCCACTGGACTCCCCAAACAGGCAGGAAAAAGAACTCTCAGTTTGGTTTGTATTACTTAAAGAGCACCTTTCCCATGGATATTTGAATAAAATGAAACAAATTCCATGGAGAAAGGAGAAGGAGACATATACAGGCCAGTGCAGGGTATATTTATATGAGAGTTTTAACTGTGTGTATCTTCAAGTGCATGTATTTTGTGATGATTTTTTAAGTCTCTTTATATCTTGCTCACATGAAGTTAAGGTCTTCCTTTGTAATAGCAAGTGAAGACTTCTCACAAGCTGCCTGGGTCTCAAGGTTTCAGTGTAGCACCATCCATCCCGAACCTGCTCCATGAAGCCAGTGCTATTCAATCTAATTTGGGAAATATTTTGAAAAACAAGTATATACAATACACTGCAGTAGATTCTGGGAAGTTATAAAAATGACTCAAACCTTTCTGGAAGATCATTATTTGTTTCTAATAAATGTTAATAATTATAAATCAAGTTCACTCTGGCAAGTGCAATCTCCACATGTAAAGTGATTTTGGTAAAAGCATGGGAAGGAAGGAATTTCTTCTGTCTAGATGCTCAGGAAAGGAATCTTTGGGTAGAGAAAGATGGAAACAGGATCTAGAAGGACAGGTAGGACTGGCGCAGTTGTATATGGTGAGAAAATTTAGTTCAGTGGAGGAAAACATCGTGCAGAGGCACGGAGGTTGAAAGACACAAGCCTGTTTGCAGAAAGGTGACAGCGATTCCCACACATCTAAAATATGCTGCAGATGTAAAAAAGAATGTAATAAGAGCAGGTAGCTGGAAATGAAGCTTGGAGTCAAATCAGGGACTTTTATATAAAGCTAAGAAATGGCAATTTAACTATCAGGCAATATGAAACTTCCTGAGAAAGCTCTTGGTCGTGTTTGGTCTTCAGACTCTCACTCCATCTATTTTATGAGAGTCCTGAGGGCCTTTGACTGTCGCTCTGTGGCTCCTGAGGTTTTCTGCCCATCTCTGGTGGATTTGGTTCCTGTGTTGTCACACTTGGCCCATCTGGGTTCTATAGCTCCAGAAAAAGAGGGTCAGAATTTTCCTCCTAAAGTTTTCTGTTCATTCATTGAAGAACATGTTTAGTGAGACACTAGGAAGGCATTGCAAAGACAGAAAAGACCAACAGGGTTCCTTCCTTCATGGGGCTCCCATCCAGGAGCAAGAGACAATACCTGCTCACTCAGCCCCGGAGCCCCAAGCATGGGTGGTGACCTGGACAGGCATTGGGCTGTGCATGCTTAGCTTAGGGTAATGATAAATGCTGGGAAGAAAGGGCACCGGTCCTCTAAACCAGTCCTCTCAAATTTTAACGTGCAAGTGGGTTAGTTGGGGTTCTTGTTAAGATGCAGATTCTGATTCTGTGGGTCTGGGACTAGGCCTGGGATGCTGCATGGCTCACCCTACAGGAGATGCTAGAGCCCACGTGGAGGAACAGGCTCTGGAACATGGCCACAGGCATTGAAAGGGAGCAGCAGTGCACCAAAGGAAAGACCAGAGCAGAGTCACACTGGGTTCCACAGAATACGCCCAAAACTTGGATCCAGAGCACTCCCCCTCCCTAAGCATTCTGTGAACACCAAAATGGTGCAGCAGGAGCTGTGCATTTTGATTCTCCCCACATCAGCATGATTTCCTTCCTCATTGTGAATCTCTTCTTTTCCACTCAGTTTGAATGAAAAGCAACTTTTATATAACTGACATCAAGAAACCTAGTCCCTGCTGTACTCAGAGTGGCCCATCCCATGAGCAAGCATGGTGCAGAGGGCAGACTGCGTGGAGTTTGGAAAGCTTCCCACCCTTAAGCTCAGAGCACAGCCTCGGGCTTCAACCCCTGGTTCCCCTTTCTCAGCCACAGGCATCAGTCCTAAAAGCACAAGCCCATTGTGATGGGACTTCTCCAGCTCAGCTCTCCCTTATACCCTTTGGGTCTCGATGAATTTGCATTACAGTGCTGTGAACAGCACAGGTAGCAGGTTACTTTGTTTGCATGCCTGAATTGCCAGTGTACACATCACTGACCGCTTGTTATTAATCGCGTACTTATTTTCATTCCCTAAAACATATTGTAGAGCTCCTGTGAGCAATAAACATTTTTAAGTCCCTCTGTTTTACATACTGAAAGCAAATAATTGTTCTTAACAAACTAATTAGTAGGTCAACATGCACACTGCACTTAGTAAAATCCATATATAAAGTAGAACCTTATTTTTAAAGATATATGTGTATACATATATATAGCTTGGCCACTGTAATATCAGCATGGAAAAAGGTAGAGGCAAAATATAATGAAAATGTTTTAGGCCTTTAAAAATGCTATCAAATTCCCAATACATGGCCAAAATGTTACGGGAATTAAATAGCTGAGAAGAGTTTTTATTTTTTGTAGACACTGTATACAGAGCCTGAGCTCATCACTAGATACCTTTATTACCTCATGTCTGAGTATGTAGCACTTTTAATTTTAGCAGTGCTGACAGGTTTTACAACGGCTGCACAGTGTCCAGATTAAACACCGAACATTCATTTGAGTTTTGCTGTTGGAGTGAGTTCAAGCTGCTGAGGCTCAGTTTTGAACGTGTGTGACGTGCAGGAGAAGTATTTGCCATTGTTCTTCCATTGCTTGTCATATTTGGACTATCTAAAAGTATACTTTAAATATAATATTCAGAAAGTGATGACTCAGAATGGAGAACATAATTGGCTAGGTGGAAAACGCTTTCCTAAAATAAATTCTAAAAGCTTGTTTGTTAGCTGATGGAGCAGAAATGTGGAGTGAAGAGGTCACTATATTGGATCAAAGTGTGTAGTTATTTCCCCAAGATATCACATATTGAGACACATCTAAATCTAATTGAACAATTAACTTACTTTCATGAAATGTCTATAACTTTTAAATACCCCTTATCACATTAGTTGGCTCAACTTTTTAAAAAGTCATCTTTCTACCTGCTTCTACTTAATAATACATCATTTGAAGTTTAAGGGCATCCCATTCCCACTTTAAAGCCAGAAGAGACAGTGTTTCCTTTACTAACTGTTGAAGACATAACTGATGAGACAACGTGTAAAATGAGCTCAAGACTATGTAGCAGGTGCATCAGTAGAACTAGATTCCAGAAACATTTTGACACTTTTTAGAAACCTCTCTGCCTTGACTATAGGCCAAGTTCATCTCCATGCCAAGTGTACAGAGGAAACATGCTGTTTCCTGTCTTTGGAGAAACCCAGTGGAATGTATGACTTTGGTGGGCTGTCCATTGACTTACACTTCCAGAAGGAAATTAAGGCAAGAGACACGGGTCTCTGAGCAACTGGCTGTGTGAATTCAGACCTCATCCCAGCAGAGAAAGACAGTCCACGATGGTAGATGTCTCCCTCCTCAGAGACTGAACTGTCACATAGCAGCTGGCTGTGCAGTCCTCGCTGCATCCTTGTAGAAACGGACCTCTACCTCCACAACTCAGATTGTGCTGGAGTATAATGACGACCCAATCACTCATGTCACTCTCTCAGCATTTCTTAGAACAAACCATTTGCATAACATATTTCAACCTGTCTATGCATGGCAGATCACTCACCCTCTAGTGTTAGAGAACAAAGAAATATGGCAAATCCCCCTAATGTGAGCAATGGCCTATGTTCCTGTCAATTTCCATTGCCAAACTGAGAAGTTGCTCTTCAAAACTGGAAAATGCCATAGAAACATTCTCATTTAGGGGTTAATTTTAATGTACTAATAATAAAAAAAAAAGCAATCAGTGGAAACCAATAAAAAGGACCCAAACTCATAAAGCTGCTGAAATGATGGCCACACAGAGCATGTTCAAATCTTCAAAGAGCATTAAAATTAATACTCAATTAATTATCAGCACATTCGTGTAAGGCAGGTTTTACAAAATTGTAACACAGGGGAATTGAGGAAAATGCCCAAGGCTGCCGGGGAGTTACTACCCACGTCTCAGCCTTTCTAAGTCCTAGGCATAGGTGTGTGTGTTCTTTCTGGGCATGGGAGAAAACTAAAGCCCGTAAAATGTGATTGCAACACAAATACCTGATGTTTCAGATATTTGTCATAAACTCACAAATAAAACCCATCACCCATAAAGCAGTTTTATAGGATTAAGACTTCTGACAATAGGACTGGCCAGTTAGCTCAGTCGGTTGGGGCACAGTGTTACAACACCAAGGTCAAGGGTTCAGATCCCCTTCCTAGCCGGCTGCAAAAAAAAAAAAAAAAAAAAAAAAAAAAAAATCTTACCATGACATATTTGCCTGGGGTGCTGTTATAAAGCATGACTTTGACACTCTGGCTTTTTAACAACATGCGAAATACAATAACCTCTCTCAAGTGAAGGGATGAGAGTATTATTATTGACACACATTAAAATGTAGGCATCAAAGCAGGAAGACAGCCAGCTGGACACAGGTACTAAGGATTGTGGACACTGGTAGGTCCGCTGGCTGGCCTGTCGTAACATGCTTACTGGGCACGTCTATGAAGGATACTGAGGTAGCAACGTTGAACAGTTTTAAGAAGAAGATGGAGACAGAAAAAAATATCATTTACTTATGGGCACTTGCCAATTTCATAACTCAGGGAAAGCAGCATGTTTTATGAAAGCACAGAGAAAAGACCCAGTCCTGAACGTGGTAGCTTATTAGCAGCTGAGCAGGCAGGAGTCTTTAAGCAGTCCAAGGAAGGGCCCTGCCCATATCTCTCCCACTTCGGGAGGTGCAGGAGGGGGTGCTTGTTTTGGCCCACAGCCAGAGCAAAAGCCTTAAAGCCTCATCTTCTAGAATTTGAAAATTCGTCAGTGGTGTGCCAACATTTTGTTGCATGTATTTCTGAGAGGGGGGAGACTCTAACAAAACCAATCGGCTGACTCCTCCATCCCCTCTTCTTTTATACAGAGGTGGCTAGACAGGGAGGGGGGACATGGTCGTGAAGTGGCCACAGTCTGTCCTTCCTTACTGCCCCACTTTTTTCTGCACAAACCATCCCACCCTCTGAATTGGCTGAGCCCCCAGACTGCCACAGAAGCTCAAAGACTTTGGGAGAAAGTGGGTACCTTGCCCGTGGGCAAAAAATATGTGAGTTTCCTGTGGTCCGTGGGTGCTGTGAGTAACAGTTCAGCCATGCCATCGTTCGGGCCCTGGGGAGGTGGGGGAGGGCTGTGGGTGGCCAGACCTGCTGGACCAACTGGGGGCAGGTGGGAGAGAATCTGGAAAAGATCATAAGCAAGGCACTAACAGAGCCTCCAAAAAGAAACAACAACAACAAAAAGAGCCAATATCTGCACACATGTTTTAAAAATAAAATGAGCTTAATGCCTGCATATAACTCAGCTGAAACTCAATGAAACTTGCATCAAACACCACTTTGTTCATAAAGATAAAGTTTGGAGAATGGCAGGCACTGATCTGGGAATTGTTCTTAAACGCCAGGTGGTGCTCTAGGTGTCAGGACATGGACATGGTGACTGAGTCTTCAAGATGCTTCTCATGGAGAAACCAACACATGAGAAGTGACAATCTACAGTCCTCTGTGAAGGAGTTGAGGCAGCCACATCACATCTGCATCCCTGTGTCTGGGACCCCGATTTCCTTCTCTAGCTCTGTCTTTTCACTTGAACCCCAGGCACTTTGTCAGTTCTGCCATAACACAACATATGTTATCCTAAAAATCATCACAGTATAAAATCAGGCAGTCATAACCAGAGTTATAGGGGACATGGGGTTAGGGCCGATGCTCCAGAATTCATCAGTGACAGATGAAAACGTTAGACAGCTAATGAAGATGTTAGCACAGCTTTGCACAGGCTGAGTGGTGGATAATACGTAACTACTACAGTAATGCTGGCACTTTATTTTGAATAAAGCTTTTGCAAGTGGGTGTCCCAAGGATTGTAGCTCACGAGTTATTGTGAGGTGGTGGCAGGGGGGTTATTTGATATGGGATGGAAAGTCCTAACACCAGATGAAGAAGCTCATGACAAGAGGGGTATATTAGTCCATTTCTGTTGCTGATAACAGAATACCTGAAACTGAGTAATTTATAAAGAAACGAAATTTATTTCTTACAGTTTTGGAGGCTGAGAAGTTGAAGATCCAGGGAGCACATCTCTTGACGAGACCTTTTTCTGGATGGATATTCTCTACAGGGTCCTGTGGTGACCAGGGCATCACATGGTGAGAATGGACTGAGCAAGAGAGAGCTGACCTTTTCACTGACTCTCCTTACAAAGCCATCAGAACCACACCCATGACCATTAATGGGTGACCATTAAACCATCAACCCATTACTCCATGAATAGATCAATCAATTCACCAGGGCACAGTCCTCACAATCTAATCACCTATTAAAGACCCTAACTTTCAATTATCATAACTGGATTTCCCACCCTCTTAACACTGTTACAATTGGGGTCAAATTTCCAGTACGTGAACTTTTTGGGGACACATTTAACCCATAGTCAAGGGTGAGGTTTGAGACACATGTGTGTTCCTACATGGCCTGGCTCACCTGGTGAAGTTTTCTGCATTCACCCAGTGTTCTTTGTGGACAAAATCACTCTTAAGCAACCATGAAGTTGGAGAATTCCTGTTAAGCTCAAATCATTCCCTATTACATTGGAACAAATTTGCATTTTTCAAGCAAGCATCATTACTTATTTTAGCAAATCAAAACTTCCCTTTGTTGTTGAATGGCCCTTTTGGATATAAAAAGATCCTAAACAGGACTCTTGACTGTGCCTACACCTTCCCTATATCCTCCAAGTGTGCTCATTCCCTGTCCCCACCCTCACTGTCTTTCCTACGTAAGTAAAAATGACAATCACTTATCCAGTTGCTCAGCTTCAAACCTAGGGGTCATCCACAATTTTCTCTTCCTCATTCCCCACACCCTCATCTCTCACGGCAGTAAATTGTGCTGCCTCTTATTCACAGTATATTTGCATTTATTCCCACACCCCATTCCATAGCCCCTTGTCAGGACCTTAGCAGTAGACTACCATCTGGCTTTTCTGCTTCCTTCTGGCCACACAGCAGTCAGACAGTGTTTTTAAAAACATGAATCAGATTATTCCATTCTGAATTAAAATTCTCTCATGGTTTTACATCCACTGAGAATAAAAACCACATTCCTTTCTATGACCCAAAGTGCCCTATGGAGTCCAGCTCCACCTTGCTCTCTGAGTTCATCTCTCACATGATTTCATTTGCTTACTTTTTAATATTTTGAGAGGTGATCAAGGTCACTCCCACCTCTGGGCCTTAGTAACTTTTTTCATGGCATTGACTGATATTTCCCCATGATATTTTCATGTATCTGGCTTTTTTCTTATTATTCAAGATTTACTAAAAACAGTTATTCAGAGATGACTTCCCTGACAATTTTCTATAAGAAGAAAAGCTCCTGGATGCCAAACTCATTTCAAAGACACTGGAGGCAAAGGGTGAGAGATCAGGGGAACATGAACATAGAGGTTTCCAAAAACAGATGTTGTGAGCAAGACAGAAATTCCCCCACCATCATTTGTTCTTCCAATTCTATGGCACCTATTACCCCAGGCCTCTGCAGGGATCCCCCTGCCGTGATCTCAGCATCCCCATCTCATACTCCGCCCTTATTTACCAATGCCACCTGTGCCCCCTCCCCAAAGGGCTAAATTTGGTATTCTATTGTGACAGCCAATGAATTTAATAATCTTGAATAATATTTCATGTGTTAATAGTCACCACAGAAATGGAAGTGGTAACAGCTTCCAGTACAACGACCCTCTCATGCAGAGGGGCACTTGGTCATTGTAGTCTCAGTACCCTTCACATAGCACCAGCTGGCGGAGTATAGGGTCTGCTGTGCATAGAGCTGACCATGCTGACCTTCTGGGATGACCGGCAAATGACAGACTGCTACTTGTCCTGTGTGCCATGCTGAGTAGATGGAGAGAGCATGGCAGGCCGGTTTGGCAAGAGATTGTAGTGGCCAGTAGGAAAACTGTACCCAAAGGGAATTTTTATGGCAAATAAAACCAGATTCAGAAGGATATTCTTAGTTACTCATGCAGGCTTATTTGTATTGATGGCACTGAGCCTGGCTGCCACACAAGCACTGATGGACATGGTTTTGACCCAAATAGCCTGCATCTCCATGTGCATGAAATGGGGAGCCTGGAGAGGCCTGAGCACCTTCATCAGTTCGGAGAGCCCCATTTGTAAGTTGGTAGTTTTTATGGATTATGTCTTGGTATCATCCTGGGTCACTCACGAGGCTGTTGGTCATGCTGTTACTCTGTAGAGCCGTCCTGTCATAGCCTCCAATCATAGTGACATCACGGTGGCGTTAGAAGCAGAATGCACTCCTTGGATTTCTTGGAAACCATAGCCAATGGTTAATTGAATGAGTTAACAGCAGCTAAAAAATTTCAGAAGCTAATATTTGCACACTATTTTTGCTGTAATGTTGTGTGTAGATATATTTTAATACACCTGATAGAAGGAGGGGTGGGTTATTTAGTCTCTGAGGTATGCCTGGACCTTTCACCAGTCTCAAAGTGAACCTCATGCTCCACAATGGTGGGGACATCTCAGTGTCGGCTCCCAGTATCCCCTGTGTCTTACAGAGGACAAAGTCAATTGAAGTGGGCAGAGCAAATTAATATAAAACAAAGCCATGTGGTAGTTTCCTGTAAACTCTGCCATCTGGAAATGTATCTGAGAAGCTGTGCATGATAATTAATGTGTTAGTCATAATTATCGACATTTCCTTGGGACTCATTCTTATATTCCTTGCACTTGAAAGGTATTTGGTCAATAGGTATTAGTTTTGCTGTTTCTGTTCTCCAGTCGGGTTGTTTCCACATCTATTAATATTTGCAGACAGATCCCTGCTGCCCTATAAAGAGCACAGTGCTGGTGCAAGGAAGTCCACATTATCGTCTGTTTCTGATTTTAGCCAGCTGTTGGCATTAAATAAGCAACTTGACTTTTCTGGCTGTAATTCCTTCAACTGTAAAATGGAGGGAGTGGGTGGAAGTGGACTAAAATTATTTTTAATTCTACTTACAGCTTTAACATTTTGTGGTATTTGTCAGCCTGGGTGCCTAGCACTTTAGTGCCTGTTTTCTAATTTTAATCATGATCATAGTTCTCCTCTGATCTTTTCCTGACTATCTGTCATGCACCTTAAGTCAGAAGTGGAAGTATTGCCCTGTGCTCTGAGGATGTCCCCCTCCATTAGGTATTCTGCGTTAGGATTGTTTGTTGAGCTGCTCTCCTGTAATAGACTTGTCATCTCAGAATTTACTTAAGCCTAATGAGACCTATTTTATATTTCCAGCCTATTATTTTTTTGTTGAACAGAGTGCATACTAATCATCACACATTTTGCCAGGCCCCTTTTTTCCTCAGAACACAATAGGCCAGTTTACAGCCATTTCCAAAGGAAACACCACCATTGGTGGAATCATTTCTACTGAAAAGAAATGCTCACGAGCATGTTTTCAAAATATTTGTTTGCCAGTGGGTATATCTGGGCTCAAATAATTATTTATCTCAATAAAAGTACAGGATATGGTTTTATAAGGACTGTGAAGGCATATATGTGATAGAATGTGCAGAATGCTACATAGTTCTGATTTCTCTATTATGAAAATGATGCTCTAGCTATAATGAATCACAGTGGAAAACCCTTGTTGAAATGTTAAACTGCTTCTCAATAGCAAGGTGTCAGCATTTTAATGCCTTAAAGAAAGTGTTCAATATACATCGTATTAGGCACTGTATATCCCATCAATCACACCCAGTGAGTGACAGATGACATGCAATAGACTAAGTGCCAAAGAACTATTAACAACCAATATCCATGTTACTGGGTTTCATTAATCTGCCTAGCAGCCCTCCTTTAATAAAAAAAAAAAAAATGACATTTCTTCAGTACGCCTTGAGTTTCCTTGCTAAACTTCCATTTAAAATTCAGAATTCCAGCTGGAGGACACTCAAGGAAATGAGCCTTTGAGATGAATACAATTGAAACATGAGGAGACTGAATTATACTATAAATTGCTGAATATTACCAGGCTGCCTGACTATGCAAAAAATCATGGCGCAAAGAAGTATAACAGATTACTAAAAGACAGGATAAACATCCTTTCCCTGTATTTGCATTTTCCCTTGTATGTAAAATGTCCACACTTAGACCTTGAGACTGTTACATTATCTTGATATAAAGTGGTGAGGTCTTGGTCCTCACTTAACATTTGTGTATACTGCATTGAGAAAATATGATTTGACTTATACACATTCATAATTGAAGCAATACAGTCTGGTATAATTACGAGAGACTCTTGCACTGCATGGGAGACCTCCTTGCTACTAGAAATCTATCGATTTGCTGTTAGAAATATTAAGACGCCTTTAAAAATTTTTTCTTAGAACATGGAATACTTCTTCAGAGAGTTGATGGAGGATGGGAAGGATATTTCCAAAACAGCAGGTGCCTGGACATGACTGGAAGTGTGGATGGTGGCATGGGAGGGCATTCAGGACAGGAGGGACCCGCTCACACAGAGGCATGATGAAGCACAGACTGAGTTCTGGGAAATACACATAAAATATGAGGGCCTTGGCAATGAAGCTGTAGATATGGAAAGGCAGCCTAGAATCCTACTTTTAAGGAATTTATACAGAGACATTATAGATCATATTACCCTAGTGAGAATCTTCAGTCACATTTCTTTAAGGACCTATAGTCAAACACCATGCCAACCAGTAATCCAAGTCCAAGAATGGTCGTTCACAGGTCTGATAATAACTTCCAAAGCGTGAAAGACAGTTATTTGGTCCCCTCTTCCTTCCTTAATGTTTCTCAATATTAACATGTATATTGGCAAGTTGATAGTACTTTGGGCGGAAAAGAGTTTGTCCTGTGGTCTCTCCTGTGCCTCTACCAGAAAGAAGAGCATTTCAGACATTCACCTAAGTAGGCCAGATGGTTGTATTGACACGACTAGGAGGGGGTTAATAGACTATTGCCTCTGAAATCTGTATTGTTATACCAACAAAAGGTCATAGATTAATTATTCTAACCACCTTTATCAAGTTTGGCCTATGACCCGCAACATTTAACTGAATGAGTAGAGTTAGCAGTTTTACATAAGAACATAGTGTACTCGGTTACTTTCACGTGCATTTTGCAGCCAGCTGATCCTGAAAGGCAAGAGCTCTTAAAATTAAGTATTTATGGTGCATTCCTGTTGTCTTTATTGTTGCTTTTTGTTTGCTTTATAAAACCGAGGATGGGTTCTCAGTCATACCCACTTGAAAAAATTACATGCCACTATACTCAGCTGTGGAGTGGAACACTGCATCCTTGCAGGTCTGTTAATCTGCAAGCAAGAAGAGTTCTCAAGTCACTTCTTCAGGAGAGTTTAGTCTCTCCTTCCCTCTATCATCTCTACGTGGTATCATGCTATGTATACAGCGGAGCATTCTTGTTGGGCTCCTCAGGCTTTCATGAGAGACTGTAAATCCTGTTAAAGCACATGCTTCCCATGAAGCCAGGAACATAGAGTAACCATATTCTAGATATTTTTCAGGGAGTCTAACCTGTAACTAACTCATGCTCATTATTTATTAAAAGGTTCATTATAAGAAAGATTCATTGAAAAAAAATGCATGGAAAAATATTTGCAGATTATGTCATCCATACGAAAATCTAGGATGCTCATCCGTCTAAAATCCAGTCCATGTTAGACTGGAAGAGAGCTGCTTTGCTGGACAGCACCCTCTGGTCTGCCAGCAGCCCGGCAGCTCTCCCAAGCCTGCCCCTACCACAGCACTTTTCCTGTAAAATTGCATTTGGCGTGGCGCCCTTGCCTTGAGGGGTGTGATGGAAATCACTCTTCTGTGTTCCTGGGTGAAATGCTCTCATGAGTGATGCTTACTATGCCACACGCTATCCTTTTTAGGGAGACCCATTGGGAACGTGTTCCAATGAACTGGAAATAAATGGGTCTCTCTTAAGAGAGTCATTTTCTTTTCCCTCATGGAATCTCTGAATCATTTAATCATGGTTCTTATTCGCCTTCCTTAGAAAATTTGAGTGAAACTTGTGGCTCTCTGATATCAAAGTCTGTGATGTTATGGCATGTTTTTCGTGTCCTTCCTTCAATACAATCTCTCCAAACCTTATTTTAAATTGACCGAATATCTCTACCCACTTTTAAAAAAGGGAATCCTTCTATGATGCACGTATTTTTATCTTGACATACGACAGTTGATTTAATTCATAAATAAAATAAAATGTCAGTGATATAGATAATATATAATAGTGAATAATAATATAGAATCTTTATTTTATATTATAAATATCTTTATTCACATTATTGATTTTATTATATTATTTCACTTTTATTAATAGCAATATGTTGTTAAATAAATACATATTAATAAAAATAAATAATATATAATATATTCAGTGATATAATAAATAAAATAAACATTGCAATGTTGAATGATCTTATCATTAAAAATATAATTCTGAATCCATTTTTCTTTAGTTATATAGATGATTGAGGTTAAGCAGAATGGAAAAAAAATTAATCAGACTGGCCCTATGACTATATCTTTGTAGTCATTGCACATTCCCCACGTCATCCTCAAAATTTCAAAATAAGAGTAGATAAAACAAAATGCTACATGACTTAACATTTGAAAAGCGGATCATGGAGAAGATGCTCTATTCATTTGAACTTTTTCTGAGATAATATTTAATCAATGTGTTCAAGAAACTTTAACATCCAGATCAGATAGAAAGATATAATCTCAAATTTCACACAAGTAAAAACCCCAGGGTTTTCTTTGTCCAGCTGCAAAAAGAGATGTCCCTTTATCCTGATGAGTCCCCAGGGCCCTCCCTGTGGGAGGGAGGGATAAGGTCTATCTGTGTTCTAAAATCCACGGCCTTGGACCAAACATGTCTCATCAAAGGAGCTCAGATGGTGGTTTTTATCTTTGTGGTTAAAGAAATAGAAAAACAAAAATAAAAAAGAACAAACATTAAGTCATGTCACAAACATTTAATGTGAGATTGCGTTGATGAGGGAGGGAGGGAGAATCTGTGGAGCAGACTATTGCATCTGGGTAAGTTCACTTGCCCCTACTCTCACGCCCTCTTCTCCACCCTTTTCACTACCTACATCACACACTTCTTTCCTCTTAAATTTCTTTCATTCCTCCTCTTCCCCTACTTTTCTTTTTCTTTCCTTTTTTATTTTTTTTATAAGCTATAATAGGCAATGATCTCTTGTTAGGTGTACAGGAAGAGGTATCACAGTTCATGAGAGAAAATCATTTAGATGTCTTCATTCCCCATCCTGGCACTAAATATGCACACCATTACTGAAGGCTGGCGATTTACGTTTCTCCTCTGATGGTCCACGCATGCAAAGATCATAGTTTAGCATCAGTAACCAACTTCCGGTGGCCTCATCTTCTACTTTTAAGGACATAAAGATAAGTAGAAAGATGATAGATAGATAGATAATGGATGAATATAGATGATGATAGAAAACAGGTAGATAGATAAGATAGGTGATGGATGGGTGGATAAATGTATGAATGGAAGGATGAATAGAGATAATTAGATAGATAGGTAGATAGACAATAAATAAATATAGATGATGGCAGATGATGGATAGGATAGATGATAGATGGATGGATGAATAAATGGATGAACAAATGAATGAATGGTAGGATGGATACAGATGACTAGGTCGACAGACAGCTGAGGACAGATGGAAGTATGGGTGGACAGATGGGAGAGTGGATGTTTACAGACTGTGATTTGGGGGAACACAAAATAAAAAGTGTGAGGGCTAATTCCAAAATAATGAGAAGACAAAATAATAAGGAGTTTTCTCAGTGATGTTCTAATCCAAACTCCTTATTTTAAAGACAAAGGAGCTAAATGCAATACCCGAGGTCAAGCTATGGGACAGACGCGCTATATGGCTTTTCCCAGATCTTTGGCAAATTGCTTAACTTCAGATAACCCAAGTTTTCTCCCCTGTCCAGAAGAGAGAGAAATATCACTGTGGCGGGGTTGGTTGTAAAAAATAAAGGAATATGTAAAGCATTCAAAACATTTCCAGAAGGGTATATTTCATGGTCCAATGCTAGTTCCTTCTCCCCCCACACACTGTGTCCCCAACAGCAGACCCAGGGAAGTGTGCACATCTCATCCCGTGCGTTCTTTCATCTGATAGATTTTAACTCTCCTTGGAGTATGCCTGCAGTTGATATTTAAAAACTTGGTGCTCTGGTGTTTTGGGTTTTGTTTTTCCCTTTGGAGATATTTACACATGCTCAATTTTCCTGCCTAATCCTGGGAGCATTTATACAGGAGACAGCAGAATGGTTCTTCTCCTGGAGAGCCATGTGTCCTCAGGCTAGGACAGTCTCACAAAGAGGCTGGCATGCTGTACCATGAATAACCAGCCCTTTGGACAGAGATGTCTTTTTCATACTAATTGCCTTCAGTTTCTTAAAATGTTAAGATCAGTTTTTTTCTTGAAGGGTATGAGAAGCCATTTCCCCCTGAGTTAAAGCATTATAGGACCTGGGAAAAGTTTCAGATGACATTAGTTATTAACACCCATGGTCAATTTACAGCTCTCCAAGCACCTGCTGATGAAAGCAGGTAGTCAAGGAGGTTTGGCCTATTTAGGAGCAGAAACTTCCCTCTGGAGATGGGGTGGTGGAGCTTTCCAGGGCAGCATAACTATTCCTAGAGAGACTGTGCTGATAGCTAGGGCAGTCTAGGAAGCAGTGACAGGAACGTATAAAGACTGTGCAGTGATCCAATGTGATAAAAACCTGGATGTGTTTTGTAAATTGCAGCATGTTAGACAGTTTTACAAAGCATAAAATTTATTTGCCTGGAGTTGGTAGGAGACTGGTTGAATGATGAAAGTCATCCTAGCAAAGAGAATGTCTTAAAAGCACTCCCTATAGTCCCATTTTTATTTTTTTGGTCAAAGTATGATATAACAGAGGCTTGAAAAGTCATGGATGTTTATAGAATTTAACTAAAGTTCCCTGAGTTCATGGTTTCTGACCGGGGACTATCTGGCTCACAGTCTGTGGAATAGGTTATAGTCTAATCACAAAGCCTAGAATCTGCCATATTGTAATAAAAACAAATGCTCAGACAGAAGGTCGTGACCAGCGGAGAATGGCCTGGTCTCAGGACTGTGGCTTGGCGAGGGGCAGCTGGCTTGGCTCTGGCATGGTGCACACCAATCAGAGAGGGGCGCAGCCAGAGAAGCGGAAGATCTGTGGAGACCACACAGCCTGTGGTGCCAGCGCATCACCCAGCAGGTATGCCTCACTGCCGCCACCCAACTCCATCCCCAGTCCAGCCGAGTGCACACTGATCATAGAGGCGCCCAGCTCGAGAAGCAGAAGATCCACAGAGACCACACGCCCTTCTGTGCCAGCACACAATCCAGCAGGTAGGCCTTGCCACCACCGCCCGACTCCATCCCCAGCCCAGCCGAGTGCATGCTGACCAGAGAGGCGCCTCCCTGGAGAGGCCGAAGACCCAAGGTGACCACAAACCCAAGGCAATATTAGGCAACTGAGCAGACACGGAGGCAGCCATACCAAACTGGCAGCCCCAACAGCATCCTAGCCAGACAATAGTGTCGAACCAGTGGATGGTGAAATCCCCTGCCACAATCACTAGACATCAAAGGAAAGATACCAGAAATATGAAAAATCAAGAAAGTACACCACCAAAGGGTAATAACTCTCAAGCTCTAGATCCTATAGAACAAGAAGCCCTTGAAATGTCTGGCAATTTATTTCAAGTGATAGTTCTAAGGAAACTAAATGAGATACAAGAAAACTCAGCTAGACAACAGGATGAAACGAGGAAAAGTATACAGGACCTGAAAGAAGAAATGTACAAGGAAATCGATGCCCTGAAAAAGAATGTAGCAGAACTGGCCGAGATGAATAATTCATTCAACGAAATTAAAAACACAACAGAGAGTTTAACTGGCAGGCTTGCAGAAGCAGAAGAGAGAACTTCTGACCTTGAAGATGGGCTGTTTTAAATAACACAGACAGACAAAAAAACAAAATAAAAAACATTGAAGAAAATCTAAGAGAGATATCAGAAAACCTTAAGCACTCAAATATCTGAGTCATGGGTATTCTAGAAGAGGAGGAAAAAGGAGATTGCATTGAAAACATATTTAACAAAATAGTGGCAGAAAACTTCCCAGGTATAGGAAAAGACACAGATCTTCAGATTCAGGAAGCTCAAAGATCCCCAAATGTATTCAACCCAAAAAGGTCTTCTCCAAGACATGTTATAGTCAAATTGGAAAAACTCAAAGACAAAGAGAGAATCTTAAAAGCTGCAAGAGAGAGGCATCAAATCACCTACAAGTGAGCCCCAATCAGACTAACATCAGACTTTTCATCACAAACCCTAAAAGCCAGAAAGGAATGTGATGATATATTCAAAATACTAAAAGATAGACATTGCCAGCCAAGAATACTCTACCCCACACGGCTACCCTTCTGAAATGAAGGGCAAATAGTATATTTCTCAGACAAACAAAAACTTCAGGAGTTCACTACCACACAACCACCCTTATAGAAAATTCTCAAGGGACTACTGGATTTGGTACCTGATAAACAACTACCACTGCCATAAAAACTCAAGAAAGATCAAAACCCACTAGTAAAATAAAAATGGCAATGATGAAGAGATAACAAACGAACAAACAAAAAGGTTATCTACAACCCAAGGAACCAATAAATAAAGAAAACAAACAGTAAAGCAGAAAGAAATGGACAAAAGACATTTAAGACATCCAAACAAAAATCAATAAAATGCTAGGAGTAAATCAACACTTTTCAATAACAACTCTTAATGTAAAAGGATTAAATCCCCAATCAAAAGCCACAGACTGGCTGACTGGATTAAAAAGGAGGACCCAACTATATGCTGCCTTCAAGAGACCCACCTAACTCGTAAAGAATCACATAGACTAATAGTGAAAGGATGGAAAAGGATTTACCATGCAAAGAGAAATGAAAAATGAGCTGGAGTAGCTATTCTTATATCTGATAAAATAGACTTTAAAATAAAAACCATAAAAAAAGATAAAGAAGGCCATTACATAATGATAAAAGGATTGATCCATCAAGAAGATATAACAATCACAAATATATATGCACCCAATGTTGGAACAGCCAGATTTATAAAGCAAACTCTATTAAACCTAAAGAAGGAAATGGACACTAATACCATAGTAGCAGGGGACCTGAACACCAAACGGTCAATATTGGACAGATTATCTAGGCAAAGAATAAGCAGAGAAACACAAGATCTAAACAACACTCTAGACCAATTGGACTTGGCAGATATCTTCAGAACATTCCATCCAACAACCTCAGAATATTCATTCTTCTCATCAGCACATGGATCATTCTCCAGGATAGATCACATGTTAGGTCATAAATCAAGTCTCAACAAATTCAAAAAAATTGGAATTATCCCATGTATTTTTTCAGACCACAATGGATTAAAATTATAAATCAATAATGAATGAAATTCTGGAAACTATACAAACACATGGAAATTAAACAGCATTCTACTTAATGACATATGGGTCCAAGAAGAAATCAAACAGGAAATAAAAAAATTTATTGAAACTAATGAAAATAATGCTACATCATACCAAAACCTGTGGGATACTGCAAAAGCAGTACTAAGGGGGAAATTGATCACATTAAATGCTTACTTCAGAAGAATGGAAAGATGGCAAGTGAACAACCTAATGCTTCACCTTAAAGAACTAGAAAAACAAGAACAATCCAAACCCAAAGTCAGCAGATGGAAAGAAATCATTAAGATCAGAGCAGAATTTAATGAAATTGAAGCCCAAAAAACAATACAAAAGATCAACGAATCAAAAAGTTGGTTTTTTGAAAAGATAAATAAAACTGACAAACCATTAGCATGGCTAACTAAAAAAAGAAGAGAGAAGACTCAAATAACAAAAATTAGAAATGAAAAAGGTGATATTACAACTAATACCTCTGAAATACAAGGAATCATTTGAGACTACTATAAAAAACTATATGCCAACAAATTTGAAAATCTGGAGGAAATGGATACATTTCTGGACACACAAGGCTACCAAAAACTGAGTCAAGAAGATGTAGAAAATCTGAACAGACCAATAAAAATAAAAGAGATTGAAGCTGTTATCAGAATGCTCCCAACAAAGAAAAGCCCAGGACCAGATGGATTCACAGCAGAATTTTACCAAACATTCAAAGAGGAATTGACACCAATTCTCTACAAACTATTCCAAAAGATTGAAAGAGACAGTCCTCCCAAACTCATTCTATGAAGCAACATCACCCTGATACCAAAACCAGGTAAAGATACAACTAAAAAAGAAAACTACAGGCCAATATCCTTGATGAATATAGATGCAAAAATCCTCATAAAATACTAGCTAACAGAATACAGCAACACATATGCAAAATTATACACCATAATCAAGTAGGATTCATCCCAGGGATGCAAGGTTGGTTCAACATATGCAAATCAATAAATGTGATACACCATATCAATAAAATCAAACACAAGCAACATATGATCATCTCTATAGATGCTGAAAAAGCATTTGATAAAATTCAACACTCATTCATACAAAGACTCTCTATAAGTTAGGTATAGATGAAAAGTATCTCAACATAATTAAAGCCACATATGATAAACCCACTGCCAATATAATCTGGAATGGGGAAAAGCTGAAAGCTTTTCCTTTAAGAACAGGAACTAGATAAGGATGCCCACTCTCACCACTCCTATTCAACATAGTGTTGGAAGTACTAGCCAGAGCAATCAGAGAAGAGAAGGAAATAAAGAGCATCCAGATTGGAAAAGATGAACTCAAACTGTCCCTCTTTGCAGATGACATGATCCTATATATCAAACAGCCTAAAGCCTCTACAAAAAAACCTCGTGGAGTTGATAAATGATGTCAGCAAAGTAGCAGGATACAAAATTAATACACAAAAATCAGTAGCATTTCTATTCTCTAATAGTGAACATGCAGAAAGAGAAATCAAGAAAGCCTGCCCATTTACAATAGCCACCAAAAAAATAAAATACTTAGGAATTGAGTTAACCAAGGATGTGAAAAACCTCTATAATGAGAACTACAAACCACTGCTGAAAGAAATTAAAGAGGACACAAGAATATGGAAAGATATCCCATGAAGAATCAACAGTGTGAAAATGTCCATACTACCCAAAGTGATATACAAATTCAATGCAATCCCCATCAAAAGTCCAATGACATTTTTCTCAGAAATGGAAAAAAACTATCCAGATATTTACATGGAATAACAAAAGACTACACATAGCCGAAGCAATTCTGAACCAAAAAAATAAAGCTGGAGGCATAACACTACCTGACTTTAAACTATACTACAAAGCTATAATAACAAAACAGCATGGTACTGGCATTAAAACAGACACACTGTCCAATGGAATAGAATAGAGAATCCAGAAATCAACCCACACACCTACAGTCATCTGACCTTTGACAAAGGCACCAAGCCTACACACTGGGGAAGAGACTGCCTCTTCAGCAAATGGTGCTGGGATAACTGGATATCAATATGCAAGAGAATGAAACTAGACCCATACCTCTCACCATATACTAAAATCAACTCAAAATGGATTAAAGAATTAAATATAGACCCCGAAACAAACAAACAAACAAAAACTTCTTAAAGAAAACATAGGAGAAACACTTCAGGAAATAGGACTGGACACAGACTTCATGAATATGACCCAAAAGCATGGGCAACCAAAGGAAAAATAAATAAATGGGATTATATCAAACTAAAAAGCTTCTGCACAGCAAAAGAAACAATTAAAAGAGTTAAAAGACAACCAACAGAGTGGGAGAAAATATTTGCAAAATATACATCTGACAAAGGATTGATATCCAAAATATACATGGAACTGAAACAACTTTACAAGAAAAAAACAAGCAACCCAATTAAAAAATGGGCAAAGAGCTAAATAGGCATTTCTCAAAGGAAGATATACAAATGGCCAACAGACACATGAAAAAATGCTCAACATGACTCAACATTCGGGAAATGCAAATCAAAACCACACTGAGATACCATCTCACCCCAGTTAGGATGGCTAATATCCAAAAGACTGAATGATAAATGCTGGTGAGGTTGCGGAGAAAAAGGAACTCTCATACATTGTTGGTGGGACTGCAAAATGGTCCAGCCTCTATGGAAAATGGTATGGAGGTTCCTCAAACAATTGTAGATAGATCTACCATATGATCCAGCTATCCCACTGCTGGGAATATACCCAGAGGAATGGAAATCATCAAGTCAATGGTATATCTGTTCTCCAGTGTTCATTGCAGCACTATTTACAATAGCTAAGAGTTGGAACCAGCCCAAATGTCCATCATCAGATGAGTGGATATGGAAAATATGGAAAATTCTACACAATGGAATACTACTCAGCTATAAAAAAGAATGAAATACTGCCATTTGCAATGACATGGATGGACCTAAAGAGAATTATATTAAGTGAAACGAGTCAGGCACAGAAAGAAAAATATCACATGGACCTAAAATTAATAAATAAATACACAAACAACCTGGGGGTGGGGCAAGGGAATAAGACACAACAATTACAATTCCTTGAAGTTGATACCACAAGCTGGGAGGGAGAGGGGTGAGGGTGGAATGATGGAGGTTTCGATAAATGGCCACAATAATCAACCACATTGTATATTGACAAAATAAAATAAAAATTTTTAAAAAATGCTCAACAACAAAAACTAAAGCTTTCTGAAGGCAGGATAAGCTGATCAGGTATCAAGTTCAGGGGATGAGGAATTTAATTAGATATTTAGGGGGATCAGATATCAAGGGTGGGAGATCCTTGTTAAACTGACTTAGCAAGATTCCGGCTAAAATTGAGCTCCATGAGCCCAGGTAGGACAGAGGGCAAGGTCGAGGACACATCAGGAAGAGGACTCAGAGGGTCTCACGGAAGTTTGGTCAAAGAGAGAATCTTTGTCACATCCAAGCTTAGGATAGGAACTTTAGACTATAAAAAGCATAAACCTGAGCTCCCAGCTGTCCTTCTGAGGCTGGAAAAACTGAAAAGTACCTGGAATCTGAGCTCTTGATAGTGTTGCTGGGCCAATCTCCTGAACACCCCTAACTGCGGTGCTGATAAACTTTTATCTGACTTCTAACCCTTCACCTAAACTAGATTTCTAATCACTCCAAACAGGCCCAATTGCCCTTGGCTCTGACCCACTTTCTCTGTGATCTCCAACCCTCTCCTCCCATCTTCATGACTGAATCGCCTGAATTAAGGCCTCTTACTCCTGGGTCTGTTATCTGGCCAAAAAGTCTTGACAATTTTGAAAGGCTATAACCTTTTATCAGTCATTTCTGCTGTTTCCTGTACACTTTCTACTTTCTAGTCTGCTTTCCCTGGAAATCTGATGTTGATTTGAATACAATTCAACCCTCTTTACTTGCGGAGACAGCTGCTGAATGAACACTGCAAATTTAGATTCTGCACTTATCTTAGAGTTCTCTGCCTCCTTAAAAAGATATTTCTAGAAAGCATATGCAATTTTTTATGCTCCTCACCTTTTTTTTTTTTTGCTTTAATCCTTTAGCTTATAGTAGAAAATTGCTTCTAAGTAAGACATTTCCCAAATAGTTATATTTAAAAATAATACATTTTTTAAAACACATTTGTTGCAGAAAGGCACTGACAAGGCAAAATCATAAGAAGAAAAACTTTCTCTGACTTAAACCATTGGTGACTAAAGCAACCTGCCTGAAAGGATTTTTTTAAAAGCAGATCTCATGAAATATAATGTTCCCTAATAAATCAGTCGTAAACATCCACAAGTTCTCTGCTCATTTTTGGTTCCTCCCAGGCCATGTGCTGAGTGTTTTTACACAGCAGACTTCACCGAGTTCAGCCAGCCACTCTGCAATGTTGCTGGTTTACAGAGGCGGAAACGGGGGCTCTGAAATGTGATGAAAAGTGCTCATGGTACCCCAGTGATCAGAGGAGACCCCTTCTCCTGGGGCAACGAGGGGTCCGAGGGCAGCTGCCAACTCTGTCCTCTTTGTTACTGGGGGATGCTGACTTACCCACAGGACTCTGGGGACTGGGAGAATGGGTGGATCTCAGAAATCACCCAGTCCTGTAGTTTTCAAACTGCACCCACAAAATGATACTCACATACTGACTTCTACACATGGATTGCAAAATAATAGTCTACAGAACAAACAAATGTGTTAATTACTGACTTTTCCCCAAACATACGCTTTCCAGATTGGGAAACTGAAGTTCAGAAAAGCCACGTGAATGGTTTTAGTCACAAAGACAACCAGGTGTGAAGTGAGATTTTCAGTCCTATGCTGTTGCTACCACACTAGGACAGTAAATCACCAGAACATATATAAATGTTTATATATGTATGTATGTATATATATATATATATATATGTATATATATATATGTATGTGCATGTGTGCGATCAGTTTAGTTTCCATCAGTTACATTTTCAGCTTATTTGAACTTCTAGTAATAAGAAGTAAACCTTAATGTGCTAAGCATTTATCCAACAGCAAAATCACAACCATTGACCTTCTGAGATAAAAAGGCACACATCAGTCTCAGGTCCACTCGTCAGAAAGAAGCAACTGGCACTTCTACGGTCAGGGTAGCTAGTAGACCCTCTGCTACTCAGGAAGTGCTCAATACTGTTATAGACTGGGGTACAGGAGCTGGCATGTGAAAATAAAAATCCAAAGTTTATTAATAAAAAATTGGAATGAAATACAAAACGGAATTCTGCTCTGACCTATTTAAAGGAAAATTAAAATTCTCAAAGAGTTTAGGTAAAAAGCAAGGAATAATGGAAAGAAACTAGGGAGAAGTAAACTCTACAATGATCAGGAACTATATTTTGCATGAGGATTCAAGAATATATCAACATCTTTAATTGGCCCCAGAGTTATTAGGTAGCCAGCGGCATTTCATGGAACACATTGAAGAGAGCTCCGTGTTCTCTAACAGGAATATTTTGCTTCTGGTGTTGAACCGCTGTACATGCTGCTGCCGATGTCTAATAACCAACATTGTCCTTTGCTATTCCTAGTGTCTCTCCTTCCAGTTCTATCTGTTATAAAGAACTTCTATTCCTCTTGGTATAATTTAAAATCTAGGAGGAAGTAGATTCAATTCTTCAGATGTTTCTTTGGGTCAATTCTTAGAGACAGGAAAACAGGACAAGACTGGAGAATCCAGGTGAGCCAGGGCCTCTCCTCACTATCCAAGGGGAGCAGGGGTGTGGCCAGAATAACATTATTCAGTCATGTCTGTAGGGCCCTGTCACCTGCCCCATCAGCCACCCGTGCTCTTTGCTCCTGGCAGCCCGGCCCTAGGCAGCTTTTGACCAACTCCAAATATACCTCAGAGTAATATGAGAAATCAATTCCTCTTGAAGAGCTAGTTGAGAAATGGTTCATAAGTTATGTCTCCCAAAGGTATTTTCATTCTCATAAGAAATTTCCCCAAACCACAAATTCTTTTAGACCCACAAAGTAACAAATCTATAATGCTAGTATGTTGCTCATGGAGACCATCCTCAAGAAGAAAAAGGTTTGGGGACAAGCTAGCTTCCACAGGGACTCTTCTCAAGCCCATGTCCCAAGGAGTACCCCAGCCATTTGCAAGTGTAAGGATGCTGATTTTTGTGCCTTCATGAGGGGGGTCCATGGAGAGCAGTCGTGCCACCAGCTGCTGGAGAACCACACACACTTTCCTTCTTACATGCTTTCATAGCCCTGCTCTGCTCTTGGCCTCAAATGCCAGAGGATTGCTTCTGCATGTGCTCTTGTAGGCAGAGAGTGGCTCTCAGGCTATGTGAGAAAAGAGCTAGGGCTAAAATCACCAAGAACAACATTCCCTCACTCTATCCCTCCAGAACACACTGATGCAATTCCTAGCAACACCCAGAGAAAGTCTGACTTCTCCACGGGCTGTGGTGCCATGCTGTCAGGGTTGAACCCTTTCCCCAAGCTCTGCACTGAAGGAAAACTTGACTTCCAAATCATACCAACTTATTCTCTTGCTTTTGCACCATCTATAAATGAAAGGAGAGAAACTTTCTGGTGTCTCCCATGGCCAGCACTCTGCCATAGTGAGCCCCCAGAGAATACCCAGCTCCATCTGGATCTTGGGCTCAAGGTGGCCCTTCACCTGCTCTGCAACCTTCTCTTCACTGAACAATGAGTCTCTGTTTCAGACAGCACATGCTGTCCTCCACTCTGTCTCTCTCTCTCTTTCACCCACATGGAATCCATGAGCAAATTCTGTCTGCTTAACCTTCAAAATATACCCACAATCTGACCATTTCTCCATCTGTGCTGTGAATTTTCTGGTCCCAGCCACCATCACTTCTTGCCAGGATGCCTTCAGTAGCCTCCTAACTTGTCTCCAGATTAACCATAGCCCCTACAGTCTAAGCAGTGCATTCGGACAATGCCAGCTCTCTTCCCCAAAGCTCCATGGCCCCCACACCTGTTAGAGTCAGAACAATGGCTGCAGGACCCTGACTCTTCTGAGACTGCTTCTCTACCAGTGACCCCTGGGTTGGGCCCTTGTACTTCCTCTTCTCTCTGCCTGTAATGTTTTCTTCTTGGACTCACTTCGTTGGAGACTTTGCTCCAACGTCATTTCCTCTCTGAGGCCTTCTTTCCCTCCTCCTCTGCCCAGCAGTGGGTCCATTTCTCTCCTGTCCTCCCCCCCCCATAGCACTTTCCTTTCATCTAACCAGCCATACATTATATTTATTCACATTTTATGACTTTACCTACCACAATGCAAACTCCAGAATGGCAAGGATTTCCAGGGCCTTGTGCTGGCTTATCCTCACTGCCCAGGAAAGCCTGCAATACATGCCAGGCATTCCGTGGGTAGTTACCAACTGACTGGTTGAATGAAGGGGCCAAAGAAACCCACACTCCACCCGTTTTCACATGTGCTACCTCTGCAATCCCTGCACTGTTTATCTCGGGGTCTCTTGATGAGAAGCCTCTTGGGAACACAGCCTGAGACTTTGCCCTCGATGGTAACATGCCTGCCTCTTTCACCAAGACGAGCCTCACACACTTGCATAGCTCCTGCAGTGATTGAGAGCAGCCATCAGGAGCACTTCATCTTCTGTGGATGCAATTTCATCAACATAAATCTCCATCATTATCAGAGAAAGACATTAAGAGGAAGACACTCTGTTTCCTGAATTACCCAGGATTAGATTAACAAAATTCATTTATTATTAAACCAAGGTACTATTAGAATACACTACTGTACTACAGGGCCTGGTTACACAGTACTAAACGATTCACAGCAATTATTAACTCATACAACCTTTAGACAATTCTGAATCAAAAACAATGGAAAACCTATCACAAGCAGCAAAAGACAAGCATAGATGCCATATACTTAAAATATTAACATTTATTTTATAAGTCTTTAAAGTAAATTTCAGGTGTAAAAATGTATAAACTGGGGGAAACTGCAGAAAGCTTCTGAGACTGCAGGGCTGACATGCAGCTGTGCTCATTTGCCTTTAATGAATAAACACACGCGGGCTTGTCCACGGGAAAGGGAGCCACGTGCTCCTCTCCTTCTGCAAGGTCATAGATCACGCTACAGTGCACAGGTGCATTTTATAAGCTGTACTGTACTGTCTTTAACACACACAAAAAAACAATGTTTTTAATAGCCTGTCCTGTCACAAAAGGGCCACTTTGGCTTCCATGTATGACTGGAGAAGATCAGTTATTCTAAGGAGAGAGAAGGAGACACTGGGTACTGCTGGCCTCCAAAAGAATTGGCCTTTGGGCTGAGACACTGGATGGCACATGCCAGCACACTAAAGGGATACTAATGGCAACACCACTTAACAGGAACAAGTGGTATTGCATACAAAGTAAAAATGCAAGACTCTACCAGCATAGAGGAGGATACTTCTTACACAGAGCCTGTGCTTCAGCATAAATGGTTCTATGAAAACAGTTGTGCCCAGTCCTCCCACCCTCTACTCAACTGATTTCATGTGCCTTGGGGCCAAATCATCGTCCAACCCTACACCAGCCTGAACCAAACCTCCATGAACCCACATCAGCCTACACCAAACCTACATGAACCCACACCAGCCTGAACCAAACCTCCATGAGCCCACACCAACCTGAACCCAACCTGCATGAATCCTCACACACCTGAACCAGACCTCCTTAAACCTGAATATGCATCAGAAATTAAAGTTTCCAATCCACATTTATTGGAATTATTATAGTTCAAAGGGAGAAAATTAAATCTCTCTATAATTTATTCTTTAAAGATCCTATAACACTTGATTTGCTAACAGATTTGTGTATCTAGCCACACCCTAAGATTGAGCAAAAATGAAATAAAACCAGGAGGAAAGCTGCTTAGAACACATGGGGCCTGATGCACCTGCACAAAAATAAAGTTGCTTGTAAGGGACAACTTGAATACAACAAAAGAGGCTGAACTGCTTCAGAAATTATTGATCTTTAGAAAGGGTTTAAAACATTTCCTTCATATCCTTTATGATTTAGTATTCTCACAGAGCTATGAGTTTACTTGCAAACACTCCCTTAATGATTATGCAAATTTGAAGAAACTTTTAGGAATCGTGAACCAGTAAAAGAACAGTTCTTCACCTTTTCTAATAAGGTAGATGTGATACAGTGTCTATAATCACTGAAACAATCTTCCAGTATCTTATCAAATGTTAAAAGTATTTTTACTCTTACATTCAAGGCACTATGATTAATCAGTGTAATCTCATCCTAATACAGTGATTGGGAATAGCAGGGGCAGTGATCAACTATACACATTTTTTACCTTTTTTTTTTTTTTTTACTTTCTGTGAATAAAGTAATGGAGCCATATCTCTCCCTCTCCAAATTCTCACTAGTCCTAGGGGAACAAGGACAGACACAACTTTGTTCATCTCTGCATCCGCTGTGCCCAGCACAGAGTGGTGCCCAACCGATACTTGATGAATTTGACTGAGCATATCATTAACATAACCAGCAATGCTGACCCTTTGCTATGGATTGGATTGTGTCCCCCGAAATCCAGGTATTAGAAATTTAACCCTGCCATGACAGTGTTAAGAGGGTGAGAAATCCTAATATGATCATTGAAAGGTGGGGCCTTGAAGAGGGCATTAAATTGTGAGGACCCTGCCATAGTGAATGGATCTATTAATTCATGGTTTAATGCTTATCATGAGCATGGTTCTTAAAAGGAGAGCCAGTGAGGAGGTTACTTTCTCTCTTGCTTCTGTCTTTCTTGCCATGTGACACCCTGTGTCACTGAAGTCACCACCAAAGAAGGACCTCACTATAAGTGTTCCCTGGACTTTGGACTTTCCCGCCTCCAAAACTGTAAGCAATAAATATTGTTTCTTCTTTACAAATTATCTAATTCCTGGTATTTTTGTTACAACAACAGAAACAAAGTAATACACCCTTCATATATGATTAGACCCTTTTTATAAAATAATAAATAAATAGAGCATAAAATAGGACATTCACCTGCCAGAGGTAGGGAAAAAAAGAATGTTAGAAACTCAGCTACACTGTGACCATCTAGGTGAGAATGAGAATGCGCTCCTTTCTTTGAACGTGTCACAGGTATTCACAGTTCCATGCCTGAACACCACTCCTCCCTTTCCCAGAACGCCCCTCTACCAGTCCTCTGAACTTTCCATTTTATAGTCTCCTCGTTCTTCAAGATACAGCTCAAAATCTTCCTTCTCTAAACAGTCTACCTTTTCAACTGCAAGCAAAATTATTTATCTTTTTCTTCTTTTTAAATATTTTTCAAGTATTTCTAAAACAATCATGATCATATATTAAATATTCATTTACAATTATAGGTTCAATTTTTTATCTTTAAGAGACCGACTGAATAAAGCACAATATTAATTTAACTACTTTTTAGGTAAGATTTGTGAAGTCCTTGATCAATTTGTACACTTGTTTTCCAGGGTACCCACCTTACCATACGACTTCCTTTGTGCATTAAATATGAATGCTCCTGAAAAATCTTAAATTTCCACTTGTTAAATAATCATCACATGGTGCTGTATTTTTTATATTTTCCTAACTCCAGAAAGGCAAAGACTATTTTATTCATTTTTTATCTTCAAAAAGCTTGGTACACAGTGAGAGCTCAGTATGTGTTTGATGTGTTGCTGTGGATTGGATGTTCCTCCAAAGCTCACTGAAACTTAATCCCCACTGTGACAGTGTGAACGAGGGAAATTTATTATGGTCATTGAAAGGCAGGGCCTCAAAGTGATGCTTAGATTGTGAGGACCATGCTCTAGTGAGTGGATTAATCCATTGATGGTTGAATGGTGGTTACTGGCGTGGTTCTGACAGCTTTACAAGGAGAATGCATGAGGTTAGCTTCTGTCTAGTTCTGCCATCAACATCACTGTGTAGGGTCAACACCACCAAGACCCTCAACAGATGTGTTCCCTGGACTTCAGATTTTTCAGCCTCCAAACCTGTAAGCAATAAATGTCATTCATATAAACTACCCAGTTTCACATATTCTACTATAAGTAACAGAAAAGGACTAATATGAGTGTATAATCAAAACCTGAAGAATATTTGTGTATCTGAGAACTCATCTTGACCTATGCAAACTGGGTGTCATTTGGCTGTTGAGGAACTGCTCTCCTTTGCTTAATAGAAAAGGCAATTTTTCATGCCACTTGAAGCATCATTTTATAGTGTCTTAAAAGTATATATAGATATAAATATAGATAGTATAAGTATATATATGTCATTTATTTAATATTGATATCAATGTTAAAAAACACTAACTGGTAGCATACTCTTTAAAACTCACAAACGTAACCACCTTCCATGAAAATTAACTTTTCTAGCAATAGTGCAATAGTATACATTTATTTAAGGGGATTCTCCGTGACTTATCACAATGACTGCATATGTCAGGTTTCTAGTAACAAATGTGAAGAAAGCAAACTCACTCACTTGCTGCCAGTATGTCAGGTGGAAATGGTACAAAAGCTCTCAAGTTATTTGGATATCTAAATTAAACCACCTAAGACATGGTTAGATTGCATTTTGCCTGAAGATAGATTTATAAAAGAAAGCAGCGTTGGAAAGTTTTAAACAAGATTTTGGGTATCAGACACTTTTTCCAAGCACCAAGATGATTTGATGCCACCCACGGTGCTAGCGTCCCAGTGCTCTGCAGGAATGTCATTCTCACCCTGTTTGGGTGGGGAGAGAGGATGGTGGGGGGACATAGGCCTGGCTATGCAGAATTCCTCATTGGTTTAGCTAACATTCAGTTTCCACTCACTCATAAGGAGAACATTCATCACATGTCATCTGTATGCTGTGGAGAGTGACTCAGTAAGTTAAAATTTGGGAGAGGGGAGAGAGAAAATCCAAAGACAAAACAATAAGTTTGAGACATGGATTTGTCGTGTAAGATATGCACAGCTGAGCCTCAGGATCTTATTCGGAGATGATGGCCACTAGCCGTCAATGGAAGCTCTGAGCTGTTAATGGAGACAGAAAGCCCCAGATCACTCAGTGACTCAGGCTAAGTGGGGATGTGCCCCTGGGACTCTGGTCATGGAACAGCCTTGCCAAAGAACTCTGCATTCTTGGGCAAGTTTAGAAATAAGCTTCCGTGTTCATGTTGTGTAGCTGATAGCGAAGAATACTGTGTTCGATCCTCTGTGTTCAGACTGAAGGTATGATCCTGGGTAGTGAGTGCAGAGAAACTGCTTTTCCTCTCTCAGTCTATTTTGTCTCCCCCATTTGGTGTTATTTACTCAAAAAGGAAGAGTACCTTGGCTTTGTCTACCAGGGTGCTGTACATGCTTGTGTGCAAGTGTGTGAGAGAGAAGCGTGTGCAGTATCTTCCCAGTACCCGGTGATGAAGGAAAGGCTGAAAATATGAATCTTCAGAGAATGTGGGCCCACTAGCTGGGACACTGTCTCCCCAGTCAACTCTGTGAAATTTTTCCTGCTCAATCTGCTTTTGTCAAACTGTCAACCAAATGCATTGGTAAGGAGCCACCTGAGAAGTCAGTTGACTTAAGGTAGCTACATTGGTTTGAGGAAATAGGCACAGGACATATATCATTAAAACTTAATGTGACTGGAGGCATAGTATGAATAACAATCACGTCAGCTCACATATCTTGCTCCTGCATGCTTCCAAGTTTTTTACATTTATCAGTTCATAAACTGCACAATAACCTTGCATGAGTTTGCTAGGGCTGCTGCAACAGAGTACCACAACCAGACAACAGAGTCAAGAGAAATTTATTCTCATGATTGTGGAGTCTGGAAGTCCAAGATCAAGGTGTTAACAGGGCTAGTCCCTACTGGGGCTTAGAAGGAGGCTGTGGTCCAGGTCCCTTTCCTAGATTCTGGTGGGTTGCTGGCAATTCTTGGTGTTTTTGACTTGTAAAAGCATTGCCCTGATTTTTTCACATGGCATTCCCTCATGTGTATCCAAATTTCCTCTTCTCATAAGGACACCAGTCATATTGGATTAGGGCCCACCCCAATGACCTCAGTTTTACTTGATTACCTCTCTTTACAAATAATGTCACATTCTGAGGACTTCAAATGGAGGCATATAATTCAACTCATAACAAACCTTATGAGTCCTAAAACCATCCACAGTCTGCAGATGTGGAAACAGAGGTGTAGAGAAACATGCAATCAACTCAAGTTCACATGGATAATGACATGGTGGAGCCCAGGTACAGCTCAGGAAAGCCAGGATGAAGGTACGCACTCCCCTGCTGTCTTCCCACTCTTCACACTGCTCAGGGATCACGAGATTAGGAAATTGGCAGAGAGACGATGTTTATCCTGGCTAAATTTTAATCCTTTGAGATCAAAGTTTGAAAAAATAGGTTGAGGTTGTTTGATGACTTTGAGCTGAATGAATCATTTAATAGAATAATAATTCTATTAAATTCTCATTTAATAGAATTTTTATGTTCTACCGCCCACTGTACTCCATAGTAAATAGTTTAGAATAGTTAAATATGAATATAGGTTCTTATTCTGGGTTTGTGTATGACTTGGGATTTCTTGCATAATTCAACATTGTCTGAATAGTAATGTTAAGGCCTCTCTCTCATCTCTCTCCCTCTCCCTCTTCTTTTTCTTCATTTCTTTCTAGAATGTATTAAATGTAAGGATCTGGCCAATTTCATATGTTCTAGGAATAGGGCTTAGACATAATCAACAGATGCACACATTTGCAAACTATTTTACTAATTTATTTATGCCAGCTTGGGGTAGACACAGAAATAAGAAAAAAAAAAAAAACACCTTAGGGATTGCTTTTAAGGTAGTAGTGCATGAGAGACTTTAGCTCTGTGTGCCTTTCAACCAATCCACATTGTATATTCGACAAAATAAAATTTAAATAAATAAATAAATAAATAAATAAATAAATAAATAAATAAATAAATACATACATACATACATAAATAAAAAGGGTCTAGAAGGAAAAAAATAAAGGAAGAAACACTCAGCAAAATTCTCCTGCCATGTCCAGAATTCTCAAGGAGAATGAGGAGCATGCTGGTGTTTCCTGAGTTTTTTTCATTGTTTTCTTTTTTTAAGTTTGTTCTAAGTATCATTCAACAATCCACAGTTGGTCTGCAAGGTTAAGATGAAATAAATTCTGCCAGTCATGGAAGCGATTTCCACTTTTCTCCTTTTTCTGCGACCTCGACCTCCGTATCTATCGCTGCATGTTATGCACATCTTACTCACTCTGTCTGAGCTATTCTTCTGAAATGATGCAAAGCTTTGTCTGAGGTAGCAAGCAGGCTTTTGTTTTGCAAATAAACCAGGATACCTATTGCTTGCATAAGTTTTTATTCCTCCTGAAAGGGGAAATTCTATTTTTAGGCCATGCCTTGAGAGCCATTCACTCAGTCTCTGTTAGGTGCCAGAGATAAATGACAGAGTTATTTTCAGAGATGCCAAACAGCCCTAGAGGCCGGCAGAGGAGGAGGTCAGAGCTCTGTGCATGAAGGAAAGCTTCTGATTTCACATCTCAGTGTGGGCATTCGCTGCAGTGGGTATAGCTCTTTCATTTTTTCAGCCTGTGAGGGGAAATGAAATCTTTCCACCGTAACTGTTTCTCTCATTTGTAATTGTCAAATCCAGAGGTGGCCATTGCAACAACAGGCTGAAGCAAATCTGCTCTCCAGGCTGTGAGCCTCTTTTTCCAAGTCAGATCCACTGCTCTGAGAATCCATTAGCAGGTTTCAACTAAGTGATTCTGAACTAGAAAGATAGGCTGGCCTCCGCCCTGTCCTTTTCTTGGGTATAATTTCAGCATTTATCCTGCCCCCCCCCCATGCCTCTACATCACATATTCACCCTGGTCATTTCCTTTTCTTCCCTGCCTTCTCTCTTTAATCATTTCTTATCTGATTACATGCAATTCAATTACTCAACAGAATTCACCATGTTCAGAAATGTCCTCATTGCTTACACAGTAAAGCTTAGAGAGCAAAGTCTATCATGTACTTCCTACAAGCATGTAAGAGGAATTGATTTATTGTAATGTACAATCTCTTTCCAACGAGACCAATTACATATTCCATCTTGCTCCAATTTCTGCTCTAATTGCCATGACTCACCAAAATGGAAACTTCATATAGATATGAATTAGCATTGTTTTAAGGCATTATCATAATCGTGTATTTAGTAATAAAAATGTTAAAATATTTAATATTGGTCCATTGGATACGAAATAGATCTAATTGTATATACTTAAGTAATGATCTTATTATACATGGTTATTCTAATGTGCCTCCTAAACTTACAAGCAGATGTGGTTGGTTGGATGCTAATAATCTAATGTTCCCTTTTCTCAAATAGAATATAAACTGTGTCTGTCCTTCGCCTACTGTCAGGCCCCTGAATAACATCAATTAGAATGTAAAATTGAGTGTTAATGATGTTATTCATTAACATACATTTTTTAATGAATCCCATTTTAGATATGCAAATACATGGGTTAGCTAACTTCTCCTAGACACCTGACAGTCAAGAACCCAGGTTTTGATAGCCAGAACACAGGAGAGTCATTCCACTAGAAAGTGTTATGAAAGTCCTCTAAAACTAATGCACGTAGTACTCAGAATTTAAGGAACCCTCGCCTCCCGTCAACCTAATTGGGCCCACGCAGAAGGTAACACCCCGTCCTACACACCTATGTGTCTCACAGAGGCTGCCATGGGCTGAGCCTATTCCAAACCTTCCAGAGTTCTTCCTGGCTCATTGATGATGGATTAACATAGAAAGGGGAAGAAAGACAGAAAAAAAGAGCTACAGCCACTGTTATTTTAACATTTTTGCCTGATCTTTAAATATATGTTTTGTTTTCTTTCTTGTTGTTCAAAGGAACAATGAAAAAGAAAAACAAAAATCCATGCATCTTTCTCCCCAAGTGATCTTTCTGTGGCTTTGTATTTTGATCCAAAGAGAGAGAGAACGGGGGGGGGGGGGGAGAAAACGAAATAGGCACAGGACAAATTTTTATTTTGAGTTTTACACAGGTCATTTTACATTTTCCACAATCAAAATAATCATCTCCTAAACATGCTGATATTAAAGTCTCCCCCCAAATGCAATGCCTGACTTTGCCAACCTTTAGAAAAAGAAGCTGTACTAAGACCCACAGTTTCCTAGTATTTCACTCTTCTGTTATGAGTGTGAGAAGGACGGAACTCAGCAGAGGTTGCTCATGTTTAATACGTGGGGACATTCATAAAGGGTAGCAATTTGCCAATATTCTGTAATAAATCACCAGTAAATTCATGATTAAATCTTTCTTTACTCAAATATTTTTAAACAATGTCTTTAAGAGAAATGAATGCTTAAATGCATACATTTCTGATACACAGATTTTTTCATCATTGCACAATACCATGTTATCATAAATGGTTTCATTGACATAACTAGGGTTTATTTTACAGACAATGTGAAGCTTTTCTTATGTGTCACCAGCTTGACACTCTCTAAATCATTAGCTTCTTGTAGGTCAAACACATCTCATTGACTTTGAAGCACCTTGGTCAGCGGAGACTGGTCCCTTTCTGCTGTGCTGTGTCATTACTAGGTTCTTGTGTCATTATTTTCTGACCCTTGACCTGTAAATCTGTGTGATTGTGATTGATAGGAACTTTGCTACCAAGGTCAAGTGATGTATTTACATTGTCCTCTGGGTCAAGAGAGAAATGATTGTTTCCTTGTTAACCTTTAGATTTTCAAGAATTCGATTTGTCTAATGTTTTCGTTTGTGCAGTGGAGGCCCTGAGCTGGATCATTTCTCTGGGTTCACACTGTTTGCATTTGTAAATCAGAGGCAGAGATCAGGGGGCCCCACATTCAGATATAGAGGGTCAGAGTCCAGAGGCCGTCACTGACTCTGCTCTGAAGCCGTCATGACATCCAGGATAAATAGCAGGACCTCCCAACTTTAGAACAAATGTAAGAAGTTAACAGCATGTGAGACTTTGTAGCAGCAGAGGGGACCTGTGCTCTGCTGGCAAGGAGGCAGGCAGACCATTGAGAATCCCCTCACAGCCTTCGGTGCCAGACGGGAGATCTCACGCAATGAAGAAACAACCATTTGTTGGTATTTGACTGGCCTTCCCTTTCTTATTTCTTCCTACAGCACACATTTCGGGGTGTAAAAATCCTTTTTTCATATAACCCAGGCTTGCCCACATCCCCAGGTAGAATAGTTGACCTTAAGGAATGTTCTCAGTTTAATTCATGGGGCAAACTGAGGTTTCTAAGTGAGAGATGTTATCTGCCCTTTGGCAGTGAAGAGTGTACCCTACAATTGTACTTCCGTTCAAGGCATAACTTCAAGCTGAAGGTCATTGCCTATTTGCTTGCTTCTGAAAGGAGCTTTATTGCTCTCCTTTTTTGTGCAGAAATTGAATTTTGTCAATACAAAGAAGAAAACAGTTTTGTTTGTGCTAATCTTGATAACCCCCAAAGGGACGGCTGCAAGGAGTTAATATCTTTAAGCTTTCAAATCCACATTTACTTAGATTTTTTTCATGTTAAGTTGTTGTCAAAAGTCTTTTTCCTTCCCTCTCTTTCCATGAGAATATACGTTCTTATATTGATCCCTTCTTCCTTGAAACATAATACAGAGATGATTGATGTTTAATCACAAGGCCAATATTGTAAGAATAAATTAGTTAATATTGGTAAAGATCTTTGAAGATAAATTAATCCAATTAAGTGTTAAGCATACCTCAGCTATTATTTATGATTGTCTTCAATACATTTTCGAGGTATGGTTTGCAGATGTCCACTGGGGATACATAAGCCTGGAATCTTAGACAGTTCTCATGTAGTTTTTAGTAAACCCAATGCAAGTCCTAACCTTACATCGTTGATTGTTTAAAAAAAAAAAAAAAAGTCAACTGTATTTCCATCTCTCTTTCAAGAGGGCAACTTTCTAGGCATCTTGAAGAGGAGAGGAGCTCAGGCGAGCTATGTGCTTTCCTGGGAGAACTTCAACATAAAAAGGACTGACTCCTTCTTTAATGACCAAAGCTAATTCTATTCTTCCTTCTTTTGTCCCTGTTCAATGTTTTAACACAGCTTGCTGTCAATGAACATATGGGCAATGTGTTGCTTATTTAGAAGCATAAATTTAAATATAGCAAACAATTCTCAAGCTCTTATTGCTCCGAAGACTGTAGACACTGAAAGGCACCTTTGGTTATAAAACATAATACAGATTGGAATTTTCAAAATGGACTGCAAAGAATCGATTTTGATGAAAAGAGACACATAGTTTCCTTATTTGTGGTTATCGTAACCTTTGTTTGAAAGAGGCATGGACCAAGGAGAAAAAGAAACAAAGTTTTAAAAAAAAAAACTTATAAAGAAAGGACTAAAAACGTCAGGCGATTGCGTTTTTCATTTCTTTCTTTACCCATTCATTAATTCACTCAAGAAATGATCAAGTTCCTACTTTGTACTTTGCAGTATGTTAGTCCAGAAAACAAAAAAGAAAAAGGAATTAGTCCCTGAAATTAAGGAGTCTACACTCTGTTCATTGGGAGAAATGCATAATAAACAGGCAGCTGAGTCAGAATGGTACAGGATTATACACAGACCGTGGCAGGTGTGGTGGTTGATTCTATGTGTCAACTTCAGTGAGCTATGGGGTGCCCAATGAAATGTTATTTCTGGGTGTATCCGAGAGGGTGTTTCTGGATGAGATTACCATTTGAATTGGTGGACTCAAATAAAATAGATTGTCCTCCCCCATGTGGGTGGATGTCATCCAATCTCTTGAGGACCCAAATAGAACAAAAGGTGAAGAAAGGAGGAATTCACCAGCACTCCCTTTCTTTTTCTGCTTCAAAGCTTGAGCTGAGACATTGGTCTTCACCTGCCCTTGGACTAGAATGACACCACTGGCCTTCCTGGGTCTCCAGTTTGCAGATGGCAGATTGTGGGACTTTACAGCCTCCAATTTCTTGTAAAAAAATCTCTATGCATGTATTTTACTGGTTCTGATTCTCTAGGGAACCCTGACAAATACAGCAGGTAAAAAGAAGAGAAAAAAAAGAAAAGAAGAAGAGAAGAAAGGAAGAAGGAAAGACAAACATGAAGGAAAGGAAGTAAAGGTAGGAAGACAGGGAGGAAGGGAGGGAGGGAGGAAGAAAGAAAGGAGAAAGAAAGAAAGAAAGCTTGCTGGCAGGCTACTGGAATACATTTATGCCAGAAGGGAAGTAGACAGGATCTCCAGCTTGAGTAAGAAAAAGCTGTGCAGGAATTGAATGTGTGGGAGCTGAAAATGGGACATTCTTGCAGAAATAGCAAATTGACACTAGAACATTGAAACTCAGGCATCAGTGGATGGTCAGGATTACAGACCTTACTCAAACAGTAATTGAAGTCACGAGCACACCTATTCTTCCCAATGGGAAATTTACAAAGATAAAAGCTGCAGGTAAAGGGGTGCGAGATGCTGGGCAGATGCTGGGAGAAAGCACACGTAAGGGTGCTCACTGGAAACCCTGTGCAGGCACCTTATCAGCTGTTATGCTGGCCTCTCCTCCCTGCACATGGAGTGACCAGGGCATATTCAGTTATTACAGACACACTCTTTATCTGTGGAAATTGTTTGCTTGGTTTTTTTTTTAAATGCATAGCTAAAATGAACTCTGGCTGGTTGACTAGGTTAAAGCCCTTTTACCAAAAGTCTAACATGATGAGTTTTAATAGCTCTCTGGGGCAGGGACCTATGCTGTGTTTCTTCATCACAGACTCCTGCTGCAGCCCCCTTCCCCACTCCTCTCCTCCCACCAGGACATCCTACAACTTCTTTGGAATCAGATGAGGAAGAGGTACTTAAATCCATCATGACAAATGATGAGAATAATTCAAACCCTGAGATGGTGGATACTCAACTTCACGTATGAAGAATATCAGACTTAAAACCTAAATATAAAGACAGTTTTTAAAAAAAATCTAGTTCAAATACAGATATTTTGTCAAAGCCAGCAAAAATGAGCACAATGATGCAAATATATTTCCTAGGAATTACTTATCTGTAAAATTTAAAATATGCCTCAAAAGGCATTGGACAAATTTGGAAAACTCAAAAGGAATGAAATGCTATCAACTATTCTCAAAAAAGACATTCCTTCTCATAGAAAATATGTTGGTTCTGTTCTTACAAGTGAGCCTTCATAGAGCAGATATTATTCATTTATTCAAAAATATTAATATTGAGACTGTCTTTTTTATGCAGTTATGTCATTGTTTTTATTCAACTTTAAGAGAGTATTAAGAATATTCTATGCATTATGTGTGGATCCAATATCAATTGATCAAATGTACATTTGAAGAAAATGTACTTAATTTGTGCCCAAAATGAATAAATAAATTCATTTTATTCTGCCCTATTTCTTCTAATAGGTATATTATTTTCTGAGAATAATGAGGTACTTAGAAAAACATCTCATATGATAACTACTTGCTCAGGATACATCCTTATGGTATACTCAATCTTGAAAAAAGATTCTAAACTTCCATGAAACCAAGAAGCTTCTGTGGTCAGTTGACCCATGTGTTCTCAGTGCCCAGAAGAGTGCCTGGTAGATAGTTGGTGCTCAATAAATATTTTTGAAAAAATAAATGAATGACAATGAACAAATACCATAATCTACTGGTTGATTGTGAGTTCCTGTCTGAGCATATGTCTGTATTCAATATTTACTATGATAGCCAAAACTTTTTCTTAATCATTTAATGATGTAACTAGTCTACAGAGAATAAACCTGAGGCAACCTTTATTTACCAAATTACAAAACACTAGAGGGACCCTGACAGCTGAGCAATTTATGTCATGATCAAGTTCTATTCTGTAAGATGTGTTTTCTGCAAATGGGATTATTATTGTAAAAAGTTGTGGCAACTGGCTATATACCCAAGCTCAAATAGCACTGAGAGATGTCTGTGATGTTTGGCATACATCACTTAATAAAAGGAGAAGCTTTGGATAATCAGGATCTATTCTGGGCCCTAGAAACTCAATGGTAAGAAGCACACAATTACCAAAAAAGCATCTGCTGGAGCCACAGCATAAGAAAAAAGGGTTGGTGGAACTGATGCTGATTTAAACTATATATACTTTCCTCATATTCTTAACAGTGTGCAAACTCATAACTCCTGGTTATTTGTTTTCAATAATGTCTAAGAGTATTGATTTTATTTCTTTTTTTTTTAATCCACCCATTGTGGCCTAAGTTTTTAAATGTATTATCACCTACCCCATGCTTTCATATGGCTTTGACCTACACCTAACCCTCTTCATTTCACTGTTAGGTTTTACCAGAAAGTAAAATAAATCAGATATTGCTAAAAATTCCAAGCATAGGAAGATATTTTATAAACAAATAATAAATTATTGAGTTAGTCCAATCCCCCATGTTAAAACAAAAAAAAATTTATTGCCATTTTTATAAATGTGGCAACCATTTATGGTTTATGTGTGTGGCATAAATATTACTTATACACCATGCCATTTAATTAACATAAAAGCTCTCAATATTTCATATTATTTTCAATTAAGAGTTTTGGATATGGAAAATATTGTTATGTAAAACAATTTATATGGGATAAACTATAGACTTTGTCAAAGGGAAACAGTAAATTTGATGAAAGCACTGAGAAATTAATCTAGAACAGGTGTCAGAAATAGCCCACAGGCCAAATTCAGCTCACCAGCTGCATTTTTTTTGTAAATAAAGTTATATTAGGACATGGCCACTTCCTTCATTTACATATTGTCTGTGGTTGTTTCACTCGACAGTGAAAGAGTTGATTATCTTTGACAGAGACCTATGTGTACTACAAAGCCTAAAATACTTACTATCTAGCCTTTTGCAGAAAAAAGTTTACAGACCATTGTCTAAAATATGACCAGAGATTCAAAGAGACAAAAAATCGATAGACAAAAGATGTGATCGATAGAATGAGAGGTTCTGACATATCACTGAGAAGCAAAAACTAGCAAATGCATTGGTAAATATGAGAATTTTTTTTTTTTTTTGTCCTTTTTGTGACCAGTAAGGGGATTGCAGCCCTTGGCTTGGTGTTGCCTGCACCGCGCTCAACCAGTGAGCGCACCGGCCATCCCTATATAGGATCCGAACCCGTGGCGGGAGCGCCACTGCACTCCCAAGCGCTACATTCTCCCGAGTGCACCACGGGGCTGGCCCAATATGTGAATAATTTTACACATGCACTGACTGTGAAATTCAGTAATATAAATGAGTCATTTGATGTGCTTAAAATGAAGAATTAAAGTAACTGACTAAAAAGCACATAAAATGAGATTGGAATGATCGATAAAAGTGGTCTAATAACTTGTCAGAAAAATTATACAATTTTTAACTTTAGACACTATTTTGCAAGTATCCATGTTGATATACAAGAGCAAATGCAAAAAATATATATATATTTGAAAAAGCATAGATATCAAAACTCAGTGGAGGTAAACCACCAAGGAAAAGGATTGCACCAAAACTACAGAGAGGAAAGGGAGCAAGTAATAGAATCTGAACAACCCAAAGGAAGGCAAGGAGAGAGAAAATAAAAGGAAAGGAGAAAATAAATGAAATCATAAGATGATAGAAATAAAGTACTGTGTCATTAATCATAAGTTAAAAAAATTATCATCTTTTCTTAAGACACAGACATTCCTAGAATGGATAAAAACAACTGGGATGGTTAATTTTATGTGTCAACTTGACTGGGCTATGGGGTTCCCAGATATTTGGTCAAACATTATTCTGGGTGTTTCTGTGAGAGTGTTCTTAGATGATATGACCATTTTATTCTGTTATGTAAGACAAATAATAATGTGGGTGGGCCTCATCCAATTGGTTGAAGGCCTGGATAGAACGAAAAGACTGACTTCCTCTGGGTAAGGGAGAATTTTCTGGCAGACAGCCTTCAATTGGAATATTTTCTCACCTGAGTTTCCTGTCTGCTAACCCAGTCTGCAGATTGGACTTGCCTCCAACCTCCATGTGATTAACATGAGTCAATTTCTCATAATAAACCTCTCTCTCTCTGGATAACCCTGACTGTTACAACAACTGTATGTATTATGCCAATAAAAATATTAAAAATATACTTATATAGCAGTTTGAAACTAAAAATGTATATCAGAAAAAGCTAACCAATAAAAGAAGATATAGTTACATCAGTGAAATTCCATGCTTTGGCAAAAGAAATTATTAGGTTAAAAAAGTAACTTTTGTATCAATAAAAGGCACAATTCTCCAGGCAGATATGAAACTCCTGAAAGTGTATCCATATAAACATACACATCAAGCAAAAATTGAAAGAATCATAGTGACAAATTGGTAAAAACAAAACCTATCACAGAGGATTTTAACATACCTTTTCAGAAAATCACAGATAAAGCAGCAAAGATTTTAATAAAATATATAGATTTAATTTGAGTTTAACATCAAGACTTGCTTTTTTCCTGTTTCTCTGTCTAACTTTTCCTCTTACTTTTTCCCAATGTGTAATACTTTATGCTAGAGTAATAAATCATCACTTGCTGTAACTTGAATTCCTCTTCCATCACAATCCAAGTACAAAAGTCAGAATCTTTTGCAATGGCTCTGGACATCGTTATTTTCGGAGTCCAGTTGTCCAAAGGCATCTCAAAAGAGTATTTGCAATTATGTCATAAAGTAGAGGCAAGGATTAACTTGATTAGACAGTGATTTTCAAGTCAGCATTATAAAGGGCTCTACTGAATTAGGATAACTTCCAGGAAGATGTTTGGAAAGTGAAATCATTAAGGCATTAGAAGTACAGCTTTGAGACCTGTGTGATAGATTGTTAGGCTGAATATTAATTTTAAATGATCTGAAGAGATAATGACAATCACATGAGCAACTTTAGCTCAGGAGCTTATCAGTGATGTAATACAGATTACAATTTCTTTGTATTACATCAAAAATTAAAATCAAATCTATTTTCTTGAAAACTCAGATCATTTTAGGATCAATATATAGATGTTTCATTCTTCCTAAGTTAAACAGAGTTCATTTTAGGAAGAATCACATCTATTTTTGCTTACCACGTGGCTCTCGCTTCAAAATAAAGACTCTGCAAAGACAGCTGATCAAATCCATCAAACTGAGGTGCAGAGAGCATACCCCCCATCTATTCACCCAACATTCATCTTTCTGCCCTCCTGTCTATCTATGCATTCATCTGTACATCTGTCCTGTACCCATCCTATATCCATCTATCCATTCAACCATCCATCCACCTATCAATCCATTTATCTCTTTCCCCCTCTAGCCATTATTTCCTCCATCTACTGGTTCATTCCACAGATATTTACTGAGCAGCTATTATGTGCCAGATACTGCTCTACATTCTGAGGATATGTTAGTGAATGAAGCAGCAAAGTCTCTGCTTGGGTCTTTATATGCAAATGACAAAAGATGGTCAATAAACAAATATACAAATAAATGCACATTTACTTGCTTTGGTTGCAAAAGACAGTGGGCAGTGATTTCTGGTTAATTAACTTCCTAGGCCTGAGAAATTCAGTCTTAATTAGGTAGGTAGGTCCAATTCTATCTTGCTCAGAAATCTTTTTACAACAAAGGTATACAGAATCCTGGTGTAATAACATGGGGAGATATTAGTCCATTACTTTGTACCACAAGAGAAAGAAAGTGTCAAAATTATGGAAAAAAACAGGACTGTTTAGAAAAATATGTAGAATTCTTCGTTACAGAAATTACATTAGTCATAAGTAGTTGAAGTACTTAAAGGATATGTTTATAACAGAATAGACTGAGATCTAAATAACTCAATTTGATTTTTATTAGTTGTCATAGCCCATCTTCGTGATTTACTCCTGTTTCCTTTCTCTTGGCTGTGAGATCTCAATGATGTTCCAAATTTATTCAGCTCGTCTATGGAGGAAATATTTTAAGAGAGGTAGCAATATGGGAGTGATGAGGGTTTAGTTAAATTGAGTAAGGAACTCAAAATAATATGAAGGATAGCATTTTAAATATTTATTAAACCAAGGAGATAAGTACCTCTATCCAGTTTGAAACTGAGTAGTATTAGACTTTTTTTTCTAGTTTAATTTTTTTTAAAGCATGAACTGATCCTTTTCTTTTCTCTTGCTCTTTTCAAGCATCACCCAACTCTACACCACTGTGCTCAACTCCTTCATCAAATCTTTCCCCTGATATTTCTGGGAGAAAAAGAATAGCGGTGTTTTTTAGTAATAAATCTTCTTAGTGAGTTTAAATATTTTTAAATGCCTTAGTTTTAACTATTGTATCTTTGATTAAAAACATGATTAGAACTACTTGGTCTCCAAAGGAAATAAAACAAAAGCAAATAATTTTAAGTAACACTCAAAATAACATACTTTGAAATTTGTTCTTAGCTAATGCTTTTAATAATTTTGGTAATTGTGTTTTTAACTTGATGCCAATTTTGTATTGTCATGCTTAAACTTGGATTTGAAGTTGAGAGAATCTTGGTGAGTTGTTTAAAAAGCAAAACCAAAAGTTTTTATTTAAGGAAAGGAATCCTGCCCCTTCTTCTTCCAAACAGTGCCATTGTATAAAATATAAGTTAAAATGGAAATGGGAGATTCAGAGCCCTGCCCAGCTATCCTAAGACAACATAGTTGTACTGCAGCACCTCAGATCTGTTGCACATTTCTGAAGAGGCATTTTCCAAATAGTGCAAACTTAGAGTGAATTAATGAAGGAAAGAAGGAATGGAGTCTTGTTGGTATCTTTTTTGATAACTTCAACAAATACATATGAAAGAAAATTTGAACTGCCAGTTGTGTCTTCGACTCTATTTCATGAGGCTTCCAAAAAGCTTTTTCAAGCCAGTGGTCAACAGTTTGACTTGCAGCCTGGATTGAACTCCAGGAATGTTCTTCCATGACCTGCAGGTGATGCGAGCACAACTACACCCAGAGAAATTCCAGTCTTTCTCCCAGGGACAAGAGCTGGATCACAGCCTTGTTCCTCAACAACCATGTTTATGAAACACCTTTCAAGGTCACATGAAATATCTGATCTATCACCGAAACCAGAATAACCATGAAAGGTAAAGGAGTGTTGCCTGCTGTAGTAATGGGTACATATGAGTTCAGAAGAACTTTTTAAAATATCATCTTTAACAGCAGTCAATATTGCTTTTCTACATATTTGCAAATCACACTTCTCCCTAATGTCACCCTTAGCACAGGAAGTTGAGAAGAACGGCAGGCTTTCTCATGAACTCATTCATGCACATAAATACAGACATATTTCTCGATAGAGCCAAGGAAAATGATATGGTGAAAGATTCAAAATAAATAGGCGCTAATTACCTCTCACATTTTCAGCTGACTTATTGAGGTTCTCCCTGATAACCTGAGGTTTACTCAAATTGCTTAGTGGAACTGGTTTTCTTAGAAATGGTAAGAAGCTGCAGAAGTCAGTGTGGTAGTGTTTGTAAAACTGAGTTAGAGCCAGCTTTCTGCCTGGGTTCAAACCTATGGTCTAAGAAGTATGGTCCATATACAGAACACGGTCCAAGGGACTTAATTGCGACAGGTTTGGGAATCATCGTATCTACTCTAAATATGTTTGCCATAATTGGTATTTGAAGGATTAACAAAGTGCCTGAGAAAAATAGTTTCTAAACTCAATTGCAAATCATCCATATAAGTTTACCTTTTCTGGGAAAATCCACGTATAACAAAATATTGCCCTTACAGGACAGTATTTGCAACATGCTTATCTTCATTAACTTTTGAGATTGAGCCAATGCTATTTTTGGCGTGTCTGCAGGTTACATGCATTACACAGACACAACTAAAATGAACCTAATCTGGAGTTTATCTGTAGGAGCATTTAATTAAGCAATGCCTTTTATCTTGCTATTTTATTTTTAGGCTTTGTAACTGCAAATCTGACATGGCTACGATCCAGTAGTTTGTGTTTCTGTGTCCTGGAGGAATGAGTAATTTAATACCTCATTGGAGATTTATAATCTACTTCAGACAGGTTTTGTTAATATTCCTTACAGACTATACCCATTTATTAATATGTCACAAGGTCTCTTTATGCAATAATTTTTCTCATCAATTCAATGTGTCAAAACCTGTAGTTGCATGGTTTCATATTATCCCTAAATCTGATTACATCACAGATGTATAATGGACAAAGACTAATGCATACAATTAACTGTTGTCCTGTTGCATTTGAGAAACTGCCCAGATTACATTATTCTAAAAGTTTCTCTTAGAATCACAGTGATGTCTTCCAGGTTCAGAAGGGGACATTACTTTTGAATATTTTTTTTTCCATTTTTTAAAAATTTATCAATATACAGTGTAGTTGATTTTTATGTCCCTTTACCAATTCTTCCTTTTCCCCTCTCCCTCTCCCCCTTTCCCCATTAACATTGTATCTGCCATTTTTCTCTTAATTGAAAAGTTCTTCCATTGCAGATGAGTTTTGCTTTTAATCACATGACTTCTATGAAAACATTGTGTCCCTCTCAGCAGTCACAATGTTGTGAATGGCCCTGTAGAACATCCCCCACTCACATGTAGTGGCCTTTCAGATTGTAATGTATTGATTTATGAGAGACAATGCTATGCATGAGAATTTCTCCTTCTTTTGTCAGAAAGCTTCTACGCATTGTTACTACAATCCAATTATTGTGTCTCTTTCCCACCACTATCCTCCGTCTATTGGGTTTGTGATGATGAATCCACTGGAGAAAATGCTAAAGGTAAAAACAATAGCTTCAATCCACTGGTCATTACGAACAAAGAATTTATAGACATATTGAAAGAGGCATTTCACTGAATGCTTTATGTATTCAAAATAGAACTTAAAATTTTTCTAAAGACGACAACATCCTTGCTGAAAAAAATTTATCATTTTTCAAATAAAAGGATAATTTTGTTTTAAATAGAGTTCCTTTAATTTTAATTAATTTGCTAGGAGAACTAGAGGAGAAAAACTTGAATTTCAGGAAGCTAGGAGCCTTATCATTTTTTAAAGAAATTTTATGGAAAAAAGGAAAAACATTGGAATATAGGTCTAAAATGTTGTTTTATTAAAATACTGTGCTACTTGTCAGCATGGTTTTTATTATAAAATGAGACACATATGTGGTGTAGACAGAAATGGAAAACAGCAAGTTTTGACTCTTATTGCTTACATACATAAAATACGTCTGCAGAACACAGTAAGTGGTAGATATTAGTTTCTTTCTCTGCCCCAAGGTTTTCTTTCCTTTTCCTTTTAAAAATATGCATCCCGTAGTTTTTTGTTTGTTTGTTTTTTAAAGTGAATATTGTCAATGTTTTGACTTTCTCACGCTAGACTTGGCCTGGCTGTGCCCTGCTGGGGGGAGGAACTGCCTTCCCGTGGGTGGGCACTTCCCTTTGAATGGGAGGTGGGAGGCCCAGGGATGCTGACACTGGGCACAGACCCCAGGGCCTTTGACCAGCAGTTGGGAAGTTTCCAGGGCTTGCAGAGGGGCACCAGGACAGCTGTGCCCGGGCAAGAAGGTGAGAGGAGTCCTGAAGGCCCGTGTGCCAGGTCCTGGATGCCCCAAACCCAGTGGCTGAAGACCACTGAGGTATTGCCAGGAGCATGCCCAGTCACGGGTCCTGCTACTGCTCCTAAGTGAAGGGGAGGGAGTTTCCTCAGTGCTCTTCAGGCGTCTTCCTGTGTCTTGATGACTAGCAGTTCCATTAAATGAATGCAAACCTGAGCAGTAGGGGGATGGATCTGCTTTGCCCCCAGAGATTTTATTAATCCAGTCTCTAGTCTACTGTTGCTAACTTTTATTCCTGTGTGAAACATTCCGTCAAAGGTATCACATATCTTTGGAAAAAGGGAGTAAAGGTAAAATATCAACAAAACTTTTATGTTTCCTAGCTAAAATTGAAGCATTTAAATTTTATGCAAAGAGTTATATCTAGAGTAAAATACAAATAATATGCAAATTGTTGCCAACAGAAAACTGTTGGTGTAGCATAGCTTATATTTATGGTAAAGTGAATTATGAGTTAGAATTGCAACAGAAAGTGTGAAATGTAATTTTATTTTTTGGAGAAAATTTTTTTTAAAGACTGTTTTAAAATGTAATGCTTTTTGAAGTGATATTATTATTCCTTGCTGTGGTTCTGTGGCCATCTAAATTTAATATCCTGTGAGAAGCTCAGTTTGGTAGCTGCTGGGGCTCAGTGAATTCGTGGAGGCAAGTGAGGACTCTTTCAGGGAACCCAATACATTCTTTTCTCCTGAGTCAAACAAAGGGACACCACTATTGCCACATTCCTGGGATTCCTAGCATCTGACCAGGTTACAACCTGTGGCCTGGTACTGTCTGTTCCTTAATGTCAGTTGTTTTGCAGACAGCTGCCTCTTAACCTTGGCGATGGTTTTGCATCAGGCTAAGAGTGCTATGCTCAAACTGTGGTTGCAGAATTATCATCTTGACACGTGGGAGTGTTCTACCAAAGAAACAAAAAATGCATTCGAGGGAAGAGTTTTACCTACAGGACTTACAAAGTCAGTGGTAGTGTAGGAAAGTCTTTTCAGCCTTCTGTTTTCTTAGACTCTACAATCCTCTTAAACATTGTTTGGCCTACGAGGCTCTTAGCTTCACATGAACAAATGTTACTGCATTAGAATGGGAATCTTGGAATCTTTGTGGCTGGGTACAATCTTCCAATCTACTTTATGACCAGGATGGTTAGCATTTGTGACAGCTGAATCCTCACCACTGTCACTTGCAAGAGCACTGCCCCTAGATCTTTCCACTTCAAATCTGCCAAAATGTCTTCATTCACAGTTAATAGAGACTTCGGCATTAGTTTGATTGCTTTTGACAGTCCTTATTCTTCCAAATTGCCCCAGTGAACCTGTAACACAACTCCAGAGCATCTGTTTTTCCCTTCCCTGACAGCATGTCACATCAAAATACTACCAGGCACCATCAGTAATCAGGCATAAATATGCTCTGAATAATAATAATGATAAACAGAATGCATTTAACCCTTCATTCTGAGGTATCTGGCTAGAAGGTGACAATAGATGCATGGAGACTTTTGATCAAGGAGAATCGTTATATAATTAAGCAGCAGTGCTAACAAGTTAGAAAATGTGTCCATCATCAAGTGAAGCATGTGGTCTAAGATGTAATTTTTGACACTCTTATGTACTTCAAAACAACAAGAAGAGAGGGTTTCAAATGTTCTCACCACTAAGAAATGATAAATATCTGAAGTGACAGATGTGCACATTATTCTGACTTGACTGTTACACATTGTGTACATGTATTGAAATGTCACACTGTATCCCATAAATATGTACAATTATTACATGTCAATTACAAATTTATTTTTTTTAAAAAGCAGTACTTTTATTTTGGTAAAGACATTTACTTTCGAAGAGCCTCTTTAAAAAATAACAACTGTAAATTCCTGCCGTCTTGGGCTGAAAAAATGACTCAGAGATTACTAAAGCTCTTAGAGATAAAATAAGTGATTGGCAAATTATTGAAGATTTTATTGAATCAGTGAGCTTTAATAGGAGTATCAGTGGGCTTTACCAATCTTGACAGATTGCAGTAACAGGGAGGGTACTCACTTTGATTCTCAGCACTTAAATAGTTCCAAATGAGCCTGACACAGATGCATACCTGTATCTGCTGAGCACTTTGTAAAAATGTCCTAGAAAGACTTATTCTCAGCATATTCACATGTCCTGCAACAAATGAACTTCAGATTTATGATGCAGATCAAGAAGAGGCCAAATATTAAGTTCTGATATTATATCTGTATATCTATAAACAGAGATATATTCATCAGAACCTCAAGAAATAAACCAGAAAATATGTTCTTACAAAGCAATAGAAGCAAAGTAAAACAAATTAAATTTAAATATATTTACATATTTTTTTATTCATTCTTCTATATGTAAAAAATATAGTTGCTCAACAGGGAAATTAAAATTGAGAGAAAAATTATAGTGCTACTTATAAGAAAAGCTGATTTTTAATAAACCATTTTAAGAAATCATTTATTATACTAATTACAAAGAATTTTTATTTGCCCACTTAAGAATAACCTCAAGGTTCTTTGCTAAGAAACAATTATCATTAAAAGCATAGAAAATCAGCCTCTGCCTCTTTAATTTTTGTATTTCAAGATATTTTCTATTTGTTTCAGTTTTTTTTTTTAATCAACTCATTTTGAGGAGACTCTAAAGGCTTTAGTTAGTGCAAAGCTGTTTCTTTGGTAATTATTGTCTATAAAGTGTTTTTAAATTTTATTTTGTATTAAGACATAGTCAATTATACATATTTGTTTTTTTAAAAAAATACCATATACATAGTATTTCTTAATACTAACACTTGATAAATAAATACATATGTGCTGTACTTAGTGGCAAACTTCCGAAGTGGTGATAAAATACTGTAGATTGTATCAGGGAGGGGAGCTCATATTTTGTAAACCCCTATTAGGTGCCAGGAATATTATGTCTATTAATGTGTATAGTTCCCACCTCAAGTCTACCTGGCAGGTCCCACTTATAAAAATAAGACATTAAAGCTGAGAGACATTAAACAAAATTCCCAAGTGGCATGACTAGTTAGTGAGGTGCTTTTCTCACTGCTGCTATGTCACTCTGGAGTAAATGGTGTCTCTGCAGCCCATCCCACATGAAATGACCTTAGAGAATGGGGCAACTTCATATGACAGAGGTGAGACTCTGGCTTTCCTTGAAGTAGACGATTGGATTAGGCTTGTTCTATGGTTTCTACATTTTCAGAAAGGTAACAACAGAGAAACATCTTTTGGCATAATACAAAGTGAAATTTTTGAAAATTCAGAGATAGAATGTGCTACCTTGAAATGTCTTTGGAGTTAAACAATGAACATATACCCATTAATATGGCAAACTAGTGAATATTACTGAACCTGTTTTTTCACCTATAACTTAAAGATAACACTGAGGTTTCAGGGTTGATGACAGAATTTATCAAACTCAAGTATCAGATTGATATGGACTCCTGTCTTGCTCTTTGCTGTGCTCTTTGCCAGGCATCTAATGATAAGTAAATTATATTAGCCCTATCCTCTTGGAGGTAACATTTTAGTGAGTTAAATGTTATAATGTATTTAAGAAAGGATTGCTCTAAAACAACCAACCAAATATTTATATATAATTGGAAATCTGATTACCAAAATAAAGAAAAATGACTAGATGCCATGATAGGGGCACATAGCATTCAAATCCCTGAATATGTGACATTTGAATTGAGATCTGTGGAATAAGGGAATAAAAATGAATAAAAATGAAAGTCAAAGAATGAAGAATAAAAGAATGAAGTGGACTGAGACGAGCCTGAGTGCCCCCAGACAGAAACCCCCAGAGAAGGGAAATTCAAAAAGGATTGCATTTCAGTACCTCTCTGTGGCAGGACTGCGTGCAAGCAATTTTGGATAAGTTGGGTTTAAAAGTCTTTATCAAGTGCAGATGATCCAGGGTAGTAAGTGTAAAAACATAGAGCTCAGAATTCGGGTTCAGGCTGGGGATGCACTTTTGAAGTTATTAGAGAATAAATGATAAAGAAGACAATGATGAGGATGAAATTGAATACGGAGATAATATAGAGTGACGAGCAAAGACAGTCCCAGGCTGAATCTTGTAGGACACCACGTTTAAAGGCTAGTGTTAGAAGACAAGCCACAGTTCCAGGACACAAAATTAGAGAGGAGCTCAGGAAGGGGATGTCAGCTGCTTCAAACATTACTTACAGGGAAAGTAAAATGAGGGCTTAAAAGTAATTTTTGAATTTTACAACATGGAAGCTGTTTTAAATTGTGATACTACTAAATAATAAATTTTACATGAAATTTCATGTAGCAGCACTCTCTAAAGAATGGAAAAGTTGAAGATTCAGAATCTAAAAGTGATTACTCTCCAGAATTGTATGCTTATGAATTAAAATATATGGTTCTATAATTGAAAAGGAAAGGATTCATCTAAGGAGTTTTACTAGGGACTATCTATTAATATGCAACAGGTAAAATTTCAGAAAGGATTACTCTGCACCTTTGCCTCACAAAACATAGAGAAATAGATTTTTGAGTGGGATTCCAAATGTTTACCACATTGCAATGTTTTCACTCATTAAATCTCTAGGTAGTAGCAATGTAGAATATGGCATTTCACTTACAGTTACAACATTTAAAGCTAGGATGTGACAGTTTTCTTTGGTACTGTACCATAAAAGACCTTGTTCTTACTCTTTGGGGCAAGTCATTGGATAGAATATTACTCGTGACAGATATTTGTGAAATTGTGCTCCATGTCTTACCATCTTGTCTTAGCATCACCTATCAGTTTGTCAAAAACATAGATTGTTGGGCTCTCCATCTGTGCTAAGAAAAATCAGAACCTCTTCAGTAGTGGTTTTAAATGCCCCCTTGTTTTTTTAACCAGTTTAGGTTAGAGGAAGCAGTATCTTGATATACTTTTTTCTTGATTAACTTTAAACAGTATCTATCGACTCCTCTTTATGAATAGATAAGACATATATCTCAATTAAATTATGGTGCTGCCCTCTCCTTGTCTTACCTCCAAATTCCTGCCAGCCATATGTTCATTTATAATTAATTTTTGGTTATTACGACCTGACTGAAACATTATTATGTTATTAAATAATATATTTTAACATCTATTTCCTGACTTCTCAATTTAAGTCAATATCTCTCAGTTCCCATGTGTGAGACAATTCTTGCCCCTATATTTCCAGCTATGTCTTCTCTCCCAGCCACAGCTTACTGGAATATGTGTCTGCCATGCTTTATTCCCTCTTCTTTAATATATTTATAGCATTTATATCTGTTTCATAATTATAATTTTCTTCTGTTATATGTTTATAATATTACCAAAAATTAAAAAGAAGATCATCAGCATATCCAATAATGTGTTCATGGACATTTTATTCACTATAGAACCAAAAAGTAGAATTGGACCATAAAGAAGACTTAATTCCAGGTCGCTAAAAATGTGCCGCTTAAAAGTGTTGTAGCTAAAAAAAAATGGGAAAGTATATAGAGAAAATCATATTCTATTTCTGTATCATTAATAATGAGATCCAGTTTCTAAGCCATACTATTTGTTACAATTTGTTTTCTTTTAAAGTACATCCCTCCGCAACCCTAGAAGACTTGATTTGCTACAACTCTGCATTCCCTTTCAGTACACTTCCTGCTATTCTCCATGTTAACCAAATCCAACATACCCCTCTTTCTTCTGTCCCATTTGTTGTTTATTTCTCTGCAAGTCTTTCAAAGGTAGTATGTGACAGCTGCATTTCCTGAGCATTACATTTCTGAAATAGTTTTTATTGTTTTCTCCTCACACCCAAATGGTATTTTGGTTGGATATAGAATTTTACATTCAAAATTATTTTCCTCCCAGACTTTTGATGTATTTCTGAACTTCCTTCTTGCTCCTGAAGTTGCTAATAGAAAGTCCAAGGAAAATCTGATTCTGCCTTGAAGATGACTGGTTCTTTCCTTCTGGTAGACTTTGGGCTTTTCTCTTTATATTTAGTTTTTTGAATTTTCATGAGTAGGTTAGCATTCATCCTTTAGGGACTTCCTTGGAGACTATTGCAGTGTAGACACTCATACCTGTCTGCACGGTGGCAAACATTTCTATTATTGGTTTGATAAATTCAGCCTTCTGATTGCTTTTGCTCACACACTTATAAACTCCTAGACTGATCCTTTATGTGTAATATTTCACTCATATGCTGTACCATTTTTTTTTCTTTCTTTCTTTCTTTTTTGTTGCTACATTCTGGGATAGTCCTCCTTTCATGATGGAAGTACAAGAATGTTTGGAAAACCTTCTATTAAGTGTTTATAACTATAGCAATTATGTTCTTAATTTTCCAAAACACCTTCTTGCTCCTTTTCATAGCCATCTTTTTATGCATAAAATATCTATTGCATCATTTATTTTCTTTTATTAAAAAAAAATCTTTCTCTTCCTTTCTTGAATTTGCTTTCTTTTTCTCCAAGTCCATACTTACAGCAGTTCATATTGGTTCTTCTTTTTTACAGGCAGTTGTTTTTCTCAAATATCTGGATTATTTGTTCATATTTGCAGATAATAGATTCTTTTTTGTTGTTGTTGTTATTTTAAAGAAACAGCAACTGGAATGGATGAGAATAGCAGATGGAAAGGATATCTTCTGCCTGTGATTGGTATGGCGTCCTCCCTAAAACTCTCTGCTGAACTGGGTTCTAACCAGGGCCTCCTTGTGTAAGTGGAGAGTGAGCTGAGCTTCACCTTAAGGACGTGGGTGAGGAGGCTGCAGATCCAGCAGGGCCCTCTCCCATCCACTCTGTGGAAATGAAGAGGGTTCTCTGGGTGGAAACACCCACCCCAGGAGCATTTCTGCATCCCAGCTTGTCACTTCTTTGGTTACCAACTCCCATTCTTAGAGGGGATGGGGTGGGCGGCGGATGCTGAAACCTGTTTTGACTACTTCGGCCTCCTGCAGTTCTGTCCTCTGTAAACACCAGCTCTGCCTCTGCCCCATACCCTCTTATTCTCTTTCGATGTGTTAGAAATTTGCCAAAATCTGTGATGGGCTGATGCTTCTTCCTGGGATTCTCGTAATTTTAATGATCACGTTAAAGAGACATTTTAAGGGAGTGAAGGTAAACCAGTGTGAAAAGTTTTGCTCTATTTATAAATTTTCATTAGAATGTTTTAATGTACCCATTTTATGCAACAGGGAATTAACATAGTTCTCTAATATTCTAGGACTATCAAAACTGTCTATTGCAGTGTGTATGATCCTTCTAAGGTTTATCCTGAAACACTTTCAAAACATCTTTAACCTTCAAATCTGTTTGCAATTCATTTTCATTGTCAAATCTGAACTGAGCTTACCTGGATTAGTACTCATTGATGTTATTCAAAAGCCATGAACCTCTCTTGTTTGATTTAGAACTATATCAATATATTATCTACATAAAAAGGGATGATAAAAGCAAACAAACAAGCAAAAACCAGCTGTAGCCAGGGAAAGTAACATAGATAACCAGGTCAAATGTCCAGGCTTACCTGAGACAATCCTTGGAATGCTAGTCCTCCTGCACAATTATTAACAGCACCTAAATTAAGTCATGTTATTCCCTGAACCATTGACTTCTAGCGTGCTCTCTTCCTAATTGGACTGAACATAAAACCTCTTGTCCCCACAATCTAGATGCCAAAGAAAAGAACAACTAAAACCCAGGTACGAAAACAATTCTTGGGAAAGGGACCACAGGTGACTGCAGAAGCTCCCTGATGGAGGAAAGGCGATCTTTTATTCCTGCAGTGCATTAATTGAAATGCATGGAGCTCATGAGAGTTGTGCACTTTGACTGGATTTCTAACCATTGAACGTTATGAGATTCATCATACTATGCAATTAATGCCAGAATTTCTGATATAATAAAACATCAATTTAGGATTTTTTAGTGCAAGTTAGAATCATTAACAGAAATAAAATATTCAAAGAACAAGACTGGATGAAGTTAAAGACATTTTATTTAACCACACCTACACTTGTTTCTTTGATCCTCTAGTAGGAAGAAATCAGTTAATACAAGGCAGTTTCCATATATCATTGCAATCCTTACATTTATAAGAAAGCATGATAAAATTAAGTGTTTCATAAAGTTTCTTTGTGGTGTGAGTTAGAAAATGTCAATGAATCTTCTTTCAATGTCATTTTAATATCTCAAATGTAAGAACTTACTTCTGCATTGTTCTGGGTCAGGCAGAATTCAAGCTGAAAATTACAGGTAAAATGCTGGTGTACAGGGCAAGCAGAAAAAGAAAACTCTTTTTTTTTTTAATATGTTACTTGCTATGTTCATACATTTGACACATAGTTAGTTTAAGAGTCTGATGTTCGTAACTTTGGATTTCCAGGGATTCCAGTGGATATGAAAGCAATCCAGCATCACAGACTCTCCAGCTATATGGAATTGTAGGTACTGTTTTCTGGCTTTTGCTTTTTCATCCTCCCCAAATTTCATGAGTGTCTTTAAGGAATCTTACCTCAGAGAGACTGAAGAACCATTGTGGCAAGAATTGGGGAAGTCAGAGTCAAGAGATTTAAGAGTGTGGAAAAGAAATTTTCTTTTAATCAGCAGAAATTCTCAAGGACTCCACAGCTCTTGTTCCGCTCGCTCTGCAAATTGGAACAGAAGGACTATTCTGAAAGGTGTAAGAAAAGGGGGAATTTGCAAGTGGCACAGAGGGCAACCCTCCTTGTGTCCCTCTGCCCCCAGTATTCCTCCACCCCACCACAAGTGGGAAAGGGTGTCCACCCCCTCAGCCTGCCAGGTGTGGAGATTGGACACCCCGGGGCTCAGGAGAGGAAGATGCAGAACAGGCGTGTGGAGCCCGGCAGCAGACAGCAAGAGTTTAAAGATGTTCTTGACTATTACTCTCAGTAAGAAACATCTTAATCCTGCAGTGCAGTCCCACCCAAGTACAACAACCAAATCCACCATTTCACTAATTAAGATTCAATTGTGTTCACTATTACTACCGTGTTCGTTGTACTTGGGGTAGACCTTGGTATAAAGCTTCTCTTGCTGTCTCTGTGTATTTTGACATTTTTCTGAAATAGCCCTCTATACTCCTATTTCGAGTTTATGTTTTTCAGGAGAGCATCTTTGTACTCATTGTTTGACTTTATATTAAGTAAGTATTTAAATTTGGGCTTACAAATTACATTTATATAATAAAAGACTTTTTAATCTACTTTCTATATTTAGATTTCTTGTCAAACTTTACTAGAAAGGACCTCTGTGGTTTATGTATTTTTTTATTTTTATTTATTTATTTATTTATTTTTTATTTGATTTGATTTTATTTTACTTCTCCAAATGCATTGTATTTGATTTTCAGTGCAATGGTGATCTCCAGCCTGTAAAATTTTGTATATGACATATTTTTCCCCCTTTTAATCTATCTTAATTCTTTTAAAAGCTGGATTAAAAAATAAAATGTGAGCCTAATGTTTCCAATCTCCCCCATATCCTCCTATGGTTCCTGCTCTACACTTCTGTATTCCCAGAAACAACAGCCCTCAACACCAGCCACAGGGCTACCTCTTCTCCCATGCCCAGGACTGCCACTCTTCCTACTCAGCCCCCAAACCTTGTGCAGCCTTTAGGATGACATGATACCGATGGACACCATGCTGTGTTTCAGATCACCCTCTTCTGGCCTTCACAGCTAGACATATTGTTTTTCTGTTGACTGGCACCTTAATTATTATCATTATTAAAATCAATAACAAATACTGGAATGGAAAAAATAGCTGTACAGAACCGTACTGGGACAACTGATGAAATCAGAAATGAACTAAAGATGAGAAAAAAAAGTTTCAATATTAAATTTTCTGATTTTCATAACCGTATTGATTATTGGTACTATCTTCTATAAGTTTGAAATTATATAAAAATAAAATATTTAAAAAAATTTTTTAAGGGTTGGCCCTGTGGCGCACTCGGGAGAGTGCGGCGCTTGGAAGCGCAGCCGGCGCTCCCGACGCGGGTCCCTATCCTATACAGGGATGGCCGGTGCACTCACTGGCTGAGCGCGGTGCAGGCAACACCAAGCCAAGGGTTGATCCCCTTACCGGTCACAACAAAGACAAAAAAAAAAAAAAAATTTTTTTAAAAGATTCAATTGTGCAAATGCAAACTATTTGTTATTCTGTTTTATTTAATTTTAAAAAAAGAGTTGATTCCACAATATACCATTCAGGTCTTGATGTACAGTTTGGACCTGGGCCTACAGTTTGATAGATGAGTTCATAACTCACTTTTGGAACCAGCTCAAACAATCATGTTAGCTTTAAAATACAAATCGAACCTGAGAAGAAGTAGTTTCATGGTGAGCGGGGTGAGACACCCCACTCTAACAGATTATTGTGCCAAATCCCATCAAAACAAAGAAAGAAACAAGCAAAATCAACAGAAGGAGTTAGAGGTACATCCACGAAACAGCATAACCCAATTCTAGGTTACCCACCGTAGCCTCAGCATCTCTTTAGTGCCTGACTTTATAATGTTCCCTTATTTCCTTCCAACAGCACAGTGTCTCACTGCCAAGGTGATAAGTGTGTTCTGCTGTGGAATTGCAAAGAATGCCTGAATCCATCAAAGTAAGGTATTGCCAGGAACCTTAGTTCTCTAGAGCACATGCATATTTATTTCTCTCCAGGAGAACTTTGTGTTGACAAATAAGGCCATTTATTGATGGCTTAAGGAGGGAGAGTATCACATTTCACTGAATTCAAGTTGTCATAGATTACAAGACGCATCCCAATTTCAAACATGTTGCAATGTAAAAACATGTGTAGATTTGAAATGAGGGAGAAATTCAAACACAAGAAACTTTACTCAGCCAAAGTACAGACTAGCTTGGTGATAGCAGATCCATAAAAAAAGAATGAGTGGCATTGCCTTACTTTTCAGGTTTTCAGTTTAATATTTGCAATATACCATCTAAAAGCCATCTACAGGTAATTGGCAAAATAAATTCCTTTAGAGCTGGGTAATGAAATAGTGTGTTGACACTACAGATTGAATTAGATTTACTTGCATTGGCATCAGAATTGTTATGGTTGCATCATGAAGTAAAAAAAGAAAATTGGTTTCAAAACAGGATGTGATGATTCTGTATTTGTAACATATATGAACATAAATGCATTCCCACACATCTGACTGTATGTATAGGAGAATGTAAGTCAGCGAGTTTGCAGTTATTATTTTTAGGAGGTAGCACATTCTTGGATGGTGGGCAGAGTTTATGTTTAAATGTGTACTTCTGTTTTTGTAAGTGTGTGTGTGTGCATGTGTGTTATACACCTTTTGCTTTTAACACCAAGTATGTGTTAGTCAATAAGACAAAAACAGCAAAGGCATTCAATTCTGAAAAAAATCTGCAATCAGATTTGTTAGTCAATATTTAAGTTAAATGGCTGTAGTAGTGAGTAGCAACAGTCTCCGTGCTTTCTTAGAGTTACAGTCATGACAGAGACAAACTCTTCAGTGACTCTTCCATTAGAAATATTCTTTTCCCTCAGGAGATCAATCCAGCATTATTTCAAATATACAAAGCTGCTGTCATTGTTTGGAATTAGAGATGGAAATATAGCTATTTTTTAAAAATTGATTGTAACTATTTCAAAAAATTTAGAGAAACTATCAATACATATTTTCTACTGTTCACATTGCTTTCTCTGCTCGCAGACCCGTTGGGCATCCCCTCTGTTATCAGAGTACACAGTGATACTTCTAGCAATGTTATGTGAAACTCAGCCTTGTGACAAGCCCCGATGCCCTTCCTGCTCAGTGCGTCACTGGCAGAGCTGGCTGCAGCCTGTAGACCAAAGCCTTGCTCGGCACAGTGCAGTGTGGAAGCCATGCTCTCTCATGGGTGTTGGGACAGAATTTACAGTCACACCGAGATACATTTCAGCTCCATGGCCGGTTTCAAGTGAGTCCCAAGAATGGAGAGTCCCTGTTTTCTTTCTTTGACCACACCAAAACAGTCACAGCTCTGGCCTTCCTGGTCCCCTACTGGCATGGCCCATGTTTGAATTGTCACATGTTCGTATGTGCTCCTTGCCTTTGGCACAAACCCAGCTGTCGGTTCTGGAGGGTGTGACTGGGCCATCTCCATGCCGGCCCTGTCTGTGGACACGCTGGATGGACTGCAGCATGTGGCTAAGCTACATGTGGTGAGTGTGGGAGGATTTGAGGGGGAGACAGCACAGAGCCCCATACCCAGTGTTGGGTGCTTTTCATGTTTTGTTTTGTTTTGTTTTTTGCTATCTTTACCATCCTGCCATTCAGTGGAGGTGGACATATTCTGTGGAAAATGCAATTATGTTATCTTTCATTTGCATATTTTTCACTTTGTGAGGTGTGTCATATTTTCTATCCTCTCTGTCCTTCAGATGAACATCCCTTCTCAACAGGTCTCTGGCTTTGTCTAGAAGTTCACAGGAGGTGCAGTGACATCCTGAGCACCAAGCTCTGTGTCCCTGCTCCCCAGGCCTGAGGGAGGCCAGCTGAAGTACACATGGGTGGCTTAAGGACTCCTATGCTGATGAGCAAGGCTAATAGCACATTCACACTCATGTGTCCTTTCTGTTGTTTTCAGCTAAGGACTTTGCTAATTGTTCATTTCTTGTGCCATGATGGTTGCTCAATAGTTTTGATATTCTTGGATAAGTTGTCTAGCTTTTAAGTTGGTGGTCAAAACTGACGCAAATTCAATGAGAATTCTCTGATATGTTTGTTAGGATTGAGAGAAAGAGTATGACATTCTTATAAGGAAATGTTATAGAAGAGGGGACTGTCACAGAGAGAGACATAGAAAATCATGAGTCCTGTCTGTATTTTTATCCAATCTGCAAAAATTCATTTCACATCATCATAATATCTGAAATGTACCTTAAATTATTTATCATCCTTGAGATTAACCCTCCATTAGTAGTCTATGTTCTCTGACTGCTATAAAATAGCAGATATGCAAGCTGGCTAGAAAATGAATCCCCAGAGTACAAATTCTCTGCTCTGCAAGTAGATAGAAAAATGCTATTATCGCTGGCATAAATTAGGTTGCATACTTTTGTACTGGTTAGAGGTATTTCCTGCAGGCAGTTTTATATCATAAATGCCAAATTAACTGCTGTAGATTATGTTACTGATTTTTCTTGTTATTTTATAACAAGAATAGATGTTAATCAAAAAATCACCCTATTATAGATATAAAAATAGACTTAAAAATGTCAGAAACCTGGGTAGGAGGTAGGAGGTTTGGGTGAATAAAGCCTATTTAATTTTCAGAGTTGTCTGCAGTGTAAATTTATCTTGACAGCGGTTTTTTCTTTAAGTAGAATAATAGAATTTATGATTTTTTTTTTTTTTGGTATTTATACCTGTCTGGGTTCCTCGTGTTCTAAGTGAGAAAAAGATTTTGTCAGGGTCTTTAAGAATCTGTGCCTTGTATTTTCATAGAAAGTACAATTTTAATCTGTGCCATTTTTAAATGCTCTTGTACAAATGTTCAATTTTGTAACTTAATGGTGTATAAATGGATGAATATTGGTAATAACATGCTCTAATATTCATTGTCTTTAATTTGAAATGTATTATTTGAAATTCATTTCAAATGTATTTAGACAATGACTACTGTGTACTGTGAAAGTGCATTACAAAGCGTTCTGTGAACATTGTGTTCAGATTTTCTCCAACTCAGCCTTTGCCTCCTGTTTATTTAGCAACGAGCAATATACATCTCTCTTTAGATAGTGGAGCAACCCGCTTTATATTCAAGCATAGGTTATGATTAAAACCAAGATTTGTCTTTTTTTTTATTTTCTGGTATTTGTTTTCTAGCTAGATTGGACTTAGACTTTTTACTAAAATGTCATAATTATCTATGGCAATTCCTACCACTAAACAATGTGTGTTTGTGTTTGCATATCAATTAGTATTGTAGCTGTTGCAGTGCAAATGCTTCATAAATGGTTTAAAATAAATGAGTTAATGCAAATAGAGGCAGTTTTTTGGTTAAGATTTGAAAGTGTTTTAAGTGACGGAGATTTTCATCTTGAAATGCATAATCTGTGATTGTTCTTATTTACAAAGTTTGTCTAATTACTTTGATTTATTTTTACTGAAAAATTCATAATTCATTATTCAGCCTTCACATTAATTCATTTGAATTAATTTTATGTATAAGCTCACAAACTTTTGGGTGATTGTTTCTTTCATATCCAATCAATAGATAACACATGCCCTTCAAGTAGATTAACTTCCAGATGTCTCAGTAACAAGAACCGAATATTTCTACCTATTGTGGTTTGAAGTCTGGGGTTATACTCACTTCAAGTCCCGTGGGTTACACACTGGTTTCCTAGAACCATATATGTTTCAAGTTGTCAACCAAAACCAAAAGTCAAATAAAGAAGTACAGGTGTAACCTGTGAAAAATATCCACGTACATTTGTATATAAAAACCACCTCAATTTTTATTGTTGCTTTAAGAGACAACAGAAAAAGTCATCATCATTTTTAAAACACTCAGCGATAGTGAAATCCTACCTCAGCATGTGAGATCCTTGCTTAAACTAAGTCATTTCACTGCTATGTTAAAAAGCAGATTATAGGATCATCCGTGTTGACAATTTTAAAAAGAATTAGTATCTTTACATTTTCGTGTCTGACTTTTTAGCAGCATGAACAAAACGCAACAGCAGGAAAGTCAATAATTCATGGTGCATGAAGACGGAATTGGGGACAGACCCTGAGAGGCACCAACGGGTGGAAGTCGGGCTGGTCCATACCGAAACAACAGTCACACAGCATATTCCTCAAGAATACTGAGAAATTATCACGATGCAGCAAGTTAGCGTTCCTGTTACCTCTTTATGTTGGCTAATCTGTTAAAGTATATTGCAGATGGTATTTTGCCTAAACTTCACAAATATAAATATATTTCAACTTATTTTTAGAGTGTAATTCACTTTGCTATTATAATGCTAAAATTTAACTGGCATTAAAGTGGAACTAAGCTACTGAATAAAATGTAAGGCTCTGCACACACGTGTACACACACACACACACACACACACACACACCAATGCACACATGATACGTCATCTTAGAGGAAGAGTTTGGAGGTAAAAACAAGCTTTCAACATTCTGAGGTCAAGCGTATTTCTGGAGCCTAACGTACTCTTAAAGCTGTGTACTAGATATTGAAATAAACTGTGTTTTACAGGTGAAAAAGCAGGAACAGTCCACTTGACATTTGAAAAATACATTTATGGCAGTTACAAACTTGAAGTGGAAAGACTGAAATGCCTTGATTTAGATCATTCTTTGTCTTTAAAAAGCCAAAGACATGGAAAAGAAAGCAACGGAAATCTTGCCTGGTGCTATGAAAAGGGAGGAGTCTTGTTCTTTTTAGTGCATTAAAAAATATTTCCAGCCCCCCCTTTTATTTCTATTTCTCTGCTTCATCAACATCATTAAAGCATGCTCTCTGTTTGAGTCATTGTGAGACAGTCACTAACTGTACTGCATTCTGTGCTCTGGTGAAGATAATATATCTGTGTTTCCTTAGTGATATTCTAAACACAATTTTTTTCTGTCTTCTCAAGCAGAGCACATACTTTGGGCGGAATTCCTGTTGTGTGGGAGGCCAGCAAGGCCCTCTTCACACAGTCACACTCCCAGATGTGGTCCCATGGGCTTATTGCTATCTCACTGTTTCAACGGCCAGACTTTGTTGCTTAAGGCTGCTTTCCTATTATGCATTTACTTATTTATTTATTTGTTCTTGTTGTTTCAGCTTATTTCTTTTCTTTTCTTTTTTTTTTTTTTCCTTTCTTTCTTTGAGTAAGTGAAAACTATGAAAACGTTTGCTTCCAGGAAAAGGGAGCCAACTGCCCACTGATTACTTTAATTGCATAATTAAGGAAGTCAGGATTCGGGGGAGGGCAGGTGAAAGAGAAACGGATGGAAAACAATTTACACCCATGACTGTCAGACTTTTTTGTCTATCTTGAAAACCCACAACATGGGACTGGAAACAGAAAGAAGATGACTGTTATAATTGTTAGCATTAAATGCTGCTGCCACTACAGATTGGTTTAATCTACCAATGAAACAGTGTGGTGAACTCTCCAAAAGGGGACATTCAGAGGTGCACAGGAGATGAGACACACAATCAGATTTATAGTTCTTTTTAAATAAGGAAGGTCACTCTGGTGACAATGTCAGGGGGACACCTGCATTGTTTGATTTTGTCAGCAGGACTTTGAATATGAACAAAACATGCAGTCATTTCCTACCAGGATGTGTCCTTCTGGACCTATGGTGAACATCGGCACACCTGGAGCATGACTATATCAGGAAAGAATTTTTTCCTCTACTTTATGACTTAATCAATTGGGCATCTTGAAGGGGTTTAGAGATCACGTTTGAAGTTAGAAGTGTGATTGTGTCTCAGTGTGTTGTTCCTGGGGTGATTAATCAAATGCCTAGAGGGAGATAGGGCTACCAACAAGGTCATGGCTTAGATGCGAGTGCTATAAATGTCACTCAGCATACAATTGAGAGAAAGGCATCACTCACAGGACGTGCTCACAATTCTTTATCATCCAGGCTTGTCACTGAGAAAACACTCAATGAATAAAAGAAATCATTCCCTTCAGAGTTCGTGCTACTCTCCATAGCTCAGAAGTCTCTTTATTCACAGTGATCACACTTAGGAAGTGTACAGTCCTCAAGACCAAAAACACATCCATGTGCATAAGCTGTTTTATTCATGTTTGAGGTAAATATTATCCATCTTCATTTTTCAAATAAAGAAATTGAGAGCTACAGTCTGCCTGGCAGGAAAAAAACAAAAATTCTAATTGAGGTCCTCTAAGAGTTCAGGTTTAAGTCTCATCGTCCTGCTATATCAGAGCTATGTTTGTAAAAAATGCATGTCTTTAAGCTTTTATACAGAAACATGAAAATGTAAATGTATCCCAACTCCATGATGTGCAGCCCAGTGTAGAGTAGGATGTATGTTCTAGCAGTGTGTACTTTCATTTCTCAATGTTTTACTCAAAATAATAGTGCCGAATTTTGTTTGACTTTTACTAAAAGCTATTCCCTCCCCCCACCCCACCCCCCCACCCCCGGCCCTGTAGAAGAAAAAGGTTTTGGCATATTTAACTCAGAGGCCATGGCATCACTCAAAGCTAAAATGCCTGTAGCTACTTTGTTCTTTTTGTAATTGTCTCAGGAGTCATTGTTTATTTTCTGGAGATGAGTAGTTTTCACTTACACTGGACAACACATAATTTTATTTTAACTTTTGGGTTGTCTTTCATTCTTGGTGAGGCATTGAGAAAGGAGGTTTAGAAAGCTTGTTTAGAGCCAGAGAGACAGTACTTGACGGACTGCTAGGTTAACTGTCGGAATCAGAACTTTCCCATACTATCTCAGGAATGAAAACATGTCCCGATTACTAATCCTCACCAAGCTGGGAAGGTTAGAGGTGATTCAGTATCCACAAATGTGGTCTGTTCTTATTTTAAGAAGGGCCTCTGAGTCATGTGGATGTGTCAAAATATGTGTTATGTTACGTTATTTTAAAAAGACAGCTTGGAGAGAGGAAATTGAACTATCTTTTTTTTTTTTCTAAAAAACTCTGCCCTTTAATAGAAGAAAAGGGCAAGCCATTTCCCACACTTCTCTCTTACTCTCTGTAAAGTAGGCTATGATGTATTTTTACCACAGATATATTCTTCATGTGGTTTGGCATGACCTTACTTACTGAGAATATTTTAAGTTTATAATTTGAGCTGTCTTGGCTCAATATTTATCCTTAGATGTGCTTAAATGCACTGCTTATAACTGGATAGATTTACTATTGATCTGTTATAATCCTGATTGTTCAGCTATCCACAGCAATAGCTACACAGATACATGTGTTATTTTTATCATTATAAAAAATGCATAATCTTACATGAACTTCAGCTCTCTCAACTCAGACAGGTAGTAATAGACTCAATCTCATCTGTCTTTTGGAATTGTAATTATATATAGGAAAGTCCCTGGAAACGTAAATAAACTTCGTGGGTTAGGCTTCGTGGGTCAGACAACAATTAGTTCATGATGGGTTGTCACATTTGTTGGTAATTTCGTGGCTTGTAATCAAGCCTAAATCCACTAAGGCTCAGGTGGAGTGAAGGGCATGTCCAGGGCAGGGTGAGAAGATCTGCTGAATCTACTCTTGCCTTCTTACCTCCCTAAACCTTTGGGTGTCTTTCTCTACAGTACACCAAGAATGTCCTGACATTTCAACTTCATTTTGTGTAGGCCACCTCTGTCCAGGATTCAGCCAACAAGCAAAGAAAATTGCCAGAGGTGATCCCAGCCCCTCAAGCTGAACTCAATGACCTCTGATCAGGACAATCAGCATCGACCCACTTTCTCTTCTTTCCATCTGTATTAGTCTGTTTCTGTTGCGTATAACATAAATACTTGAATCTGGGTGATTTATAAAGAAAATGAAACTTATTGCTTACAGTTTCAGAGGCTGCAAAGTCCAAAGTCCAGGGAACACAGCTGATGAGGGTCTTGATGGTGACCCTGACCCAGGGGTCTCACATGGCAGAAAATGGTGTAGCAGAGAGTTCCTCGTGCACTCTCCTTTTAGAGCCCTCAGAACCATACCCGTGACCACCATTATTAATCCATTCACTATGTCATGGTCCTACAATCTAACCACCTCTTCAATGCCCCAGCTTTCAGTTACTGTAATAGGATTTCCCACCCTCTTGACAGCTACACGATTCCTATCACCATCTTACCCACACACCCTCAAGAGACATTCCCATTCTTATTCCTTGATTTTTTGTTGCTATTAACTGGCAGATCATGCAACTTATGGGGGACGTATCTGTGAGACTCGAGTCTATCTGTAGGTCTAGATGGAAGGAGAGGAAATGGGACATTATGGATTAGCGGACTCTCAAGGCAAATACCACTGGGGAATGGAGAAGGCATTAGAGGTTCTGCATGCAAAGAGATGCTAACCTCTCAGGCAGGACCGAAGGCTGGCTCCACCAGAAAGAAGGCAAGGATGCCATCAAAATTAAGGGCTCTGGTGTGAGGAGCTGCCCGAAATCGCCATTACAAGATGGCGCTGATTTCCGGTGGAGGGCAGGGCTGCTCGGTAACACGCCTGGGCCGATTAGGCAGCCACCAATAAGGTAGGAGCACGTCCTAGGCGAGGAGCAGTCTCTATATAAAGGGCGCGGGTTCCCTCGCTCGGGGTCTCCATTTTTGGCAAGCTTATGCTCTCCCTCTCAAGATGCATTAAAGCTGATCTGCAGAAGGATCCTTTGTGTGCCGCGTCGTTCTTGCTGGCGAGACGGTAGCGCGGGACATTTGGTGCCGAAACCCGGGAACTTGTGTCATCGTCAGCACCTTCGGAGACCCCCTGGAGACAGGGAGGATTCAGAACTGCAGGAGGGTAAGTTCGGAGAGGTATGCCTGTTCTTGGTCTGGGGTTAATCCGGTTGGTTTAAAAGGTTTTGAAATCGCCCGTTGGTGTGGTCAGACTGACGTAGATAAGCAGCTGCACCAGAGACCTGTGTGAGCCTCTAGTACGTAAGGGAACGGCGCGTCTCACAGCGCCTCCCACGGAGTGGGGCGCGTTATGGGTTCCACTCAGTCCATGGTTACCGCGTTAGAGGCCGTGCTGAGACAACGTGATATAAAGGTAGGGGGCCGTGTGCTCAAAAATTTTGTAAAAGAGGTAGATCGTGTAGCGCCGTGGTTTGCTTGTTCCGGCTCCTTGACTTTGAGCTCTTGGAACAAACTAGGCAGAGACCTTGACCGCAAGTACGCGGAGGGAGACCTCCATCAGGGCACCAAGACCATTTGGAAGTTTATTAAAAATTGCTTAGAAGATGAGGGCTGTAAACCGGTAGTGATAGTAGGGCAAAATACATTAGAGGAGGTCCAAGACAGCATGTCAGAAACTGAACGGAGTGAGAGGATGGGTACCCGCAGGAGGAGAGACGTCTCCCATAAGAAAAAGGGCCCTCCCGGTAAGTCTACGGACGAGGGAGAGATTCTAAAACAACAAAGTGACACTCCCCGCACATCTGCCGGTAAAGGAGGGATTTCAAAACCCAGACAAAAGTTGGAAGGGAAAGAAGGAGGCCTCTACCCTATGCAAGAGCTGGGGGCCTTAAAACAAGAATTAGAAGATTTAAATCTGGATGAGTCCGACTCCGATCCCCTCAGCCCTAGTGAGGAATCCGATTTGGAGGAGGAAGCTGCCAGGTACGAGGAGGAGAGATATCATCCCGACAGGCGGCGGAGACCACTCGGGGAGTGGAAATGCCGGCCGCCCCCAGTGGCCCCCGCACGGCCTGCGCCTTCGGCGCCTCCTCCTTACGTGCAGTCTTCTAATCCCTTCTCATTCCTCTCTGATAAAGTGAGGAAAAAGGTTCAAGCTGCCTTCCCAGTTTTTGAGGTTGAGGGCGGAGGGAGAGTTCATGCCCCCGTCGAGTACACCCAAATTAAGGATCTAGCAGAGGCGGTTAGAAAATATGGTGTAAATGCCAATTTTACTCTAGTAATGCTAGAAAGGTTTGCTGGTGTGGCTATGACACCCGCTGACTGGCAAATGTTGGCTAAGGCAGCGCTCCCTACCATGGGTCAATACATGGAATGGAAGGCGCTATGGCATGAGGCTGCACAAGCTCAAGCCAGGGCAAACGCTGCTGCACTGACCCCCGAGCAGCGAGATTGGACCTTTGATATGTTAACAGGCCAGGGCCCATTTGCCGCTGATCAGACGGCTTTCCCATGGGGTGCTTATGTTCAAGTTTCTAGCACTGCCATTAAGGCTTGGAAGGCACTCCCCAAAAAAGGGGAAGCTTCTGGACAACTTACTAAGATCATTCAGGGACCTCAGGAACCATTCTCAGATTTTGTGGCTCGAATGACAGAAGCAGCGGGGCGCATCTTTGGGGACCCTGATCAGGCTGCGCCTCTTGTTGAACAACTGATTTTTGAGCAGGCGACCCAGGAATGCCGCGCGGCCATAGCGCCCAGAAAAGGTAAAGGTGTACAGGATTGGCTCAGAGTTTGTCGAGAACTCGGGGGACCCCTGACCAATGCAGGGCTGGCAGCTGCCATCCTCCAGTCGCAGAGACTGCCTAGACAGGGACAGCCAAGACAGGGGCGGAACCAGAGAGTTTGTTTTAAATGCGGTCAACCGGGACATTTAAAAAAGGATTGCCTGAGCCCCAGAAGGGAGGGAGATACCCCGCCCTGGACGGGCTGCCAGTCTAAAAAGGCGGGGTGGGCACTAAAAAATTACTTTACCTTTTCGCCTTATATGGGTACCCAGTATAATACTACCTCTTCAGGCCTAAATTGGACATATCAAAACCCCACGATGGCGATCCGTTCCAACCCATTTGATGTTTGGCTGTTGTGTGGGGTAAATGGCAGCTGCACGGACCTTTCACCGTTTGCCTTTTCAAAAGGCGGTGGTTGGGGAAATGCCTCTTTTGAGTGGAATGTGACTGAGTCCTTTGAATCCACTGTGTCCATAAAACAGCTTGGAACAAATTACTCTGTCCCGCCAACACCAGTTTGCCTTTATCCTCCTTTCATGTTTATTTTAACTAATATTAGTGATGAGAGGAGTCAGATTGCTTGTGATAACTATACTTGCTTTTATGCACAGTGCCGGAATGCTACGCTGTTCAATTTGGCCATAGTTGCTCGAATGCCTAGATGGATTCCTGTCCCAGTAGAAGCTCCCAATACTATGGTCTTGTTCAGGCAGAGGAGGGATTTTGGTCTCACTGCGGCAATAGTCGCCGCCGTATCCCTGGCGGCGGGTGCAGCCACAGCTGCTGCCGTCTCCTTGACTACCACGGTACAGACTGCCACCACGTTGAATAATTTGTCCTCCGCGGTAACACAGGCCCTAGAAACACAGACTGCGCTAAACGCTCAGCTGAAGGGAGGATTAATGGTGGTTAACCAGCGGGTGGATCTTGTGCAGGAACAAATAGACGTTTTATGGCAAATTGCTCAATTGGGGTGTCAATGGAAATATTCAGGGTTATGTGTCACCAGTATCCAATATAAAAAGTATACCAAAGCTGCAAATTTGTCTAAACAATTATCCCAGCATCTTTCAACAGGTTGGACGAGAGAATTTGACAACCTGATAAACCAGCTGCGCATGGCCATTGTGTCCGTGAATTCAACAAGAGTGGATGTCTCCTTCGCAGCTGGACTGTCCTCATGGATTAAAACGGCCGTGTCCCACTTCAAGGAGTGGGCAGGAGTGATTGGGGTTGGCATGTTCTTATGTGGGGGAACTGTGCTCCTACTATGGTTGGTCTGCAGATTAAAAGCCCAGACCCAGAGAGACAGGGTAGTCATCGCCCAGGCATTTCTAGCCCTGGAACAGGGGGCCAACCCTGACGTTTGGCTGTCCATGCTTAAGGATTAGCCTGCTCTGACTCCCCTTCCCCCTTCCTGTTGGCTGGCCTCCCTGAAGCTTGTTCAGAGGAGTTCGCCCTTGCTCAAACAGGTCTATGTGTAACAACAGGCTCCAGTGTGTCCAGAGACGGGCAACTTCCCCCAGACTTGAACCAACCTAAGACATGGTGCCCGGTGGCGATAGGGTCAACCTATGACGGGTAAGGTCAAAGTCTGTGGAGGGACGACCTAGGACAGGAACGCTGGCTAATTTGTCCGCGACCGCCGAGCTTGTACCAGCCGCTTTAAATGATAAAAAAGGGGGAGATGTGAGGAGCTGCCCGAAATCGCCATTACAAGATGGCGCTGATTTCCGGTGGAGGGCAGGGCTGCTCGGTAACACGCCTGGGCCGATTAGGCAGCCACCAATAAGGTAGGAGCACGTCCTAGGCGAGGAGCAGTCTCTATATAAAGGGCGCGGGTTCCCTCGCTCGGGGTCTCCATTTTTGGCAAGCTTATGCTCTCCCTCTCAAGATGCATTAAAGCTGATCTGCAGAAGGATCCTTTGTGTGCCGCGTCGTTCTTGCTGGCGAGACGGTAGCGCGGGACACTCTGGGTCCCTTGACTCATGGGAATTTGCTCTCATGGACCCATCCTAAACTTCAGAATCCCATTCATTCCCAGTAAATGTCCTATTTTAATAAAAGATACTGTAAGAGTTTTGGAATTCAATTTGGGCTATAATTCAGGTACTTACAGGATAAGACTTTGCATTTTATTTTCAGAAACCTTGGACCTCTGGCTATATGAGATAGGATTTCTTTCAGGGCCAATGTAGAAGTTTTTAGGCCCCTTCTATAGACCTTGATTGGTGAATTTAAAGCCTTAAGCTTTTCCAAATCATTTTTCCCCAGGTTCTTTAGCATAGATAGATGTAATGAACCAACCCAATTATACTCTTTGTTTTCATTAAAATGGCTAAACTCAATAAATACTTGGTTTCCCAGAACCTTACCCTAAATAGGCACTCAATAGCAGGAATGCAATTTGAGTAATTGATAATTTGAGTACTGTTTGCCACTGAATGCTAGGGACTACTAGTCTCTCTTTTGCCACTGGAAATACAGGTTAAGTATCCCTTATCCAAAATGCTTGGGACCCAAAGTGATTAAGTTTTCAAATTTTTTCAGATTTTGGAATATTTGCAGATACTTAACCTGCTAAGCGTCCCTAATCCAAAAATCCAAAATCTGAAGTGCTCCAATGAGCATTTCCTTTAAGCATCATGTTGGCACTCAAAAACATTCAGATTTTGGAATATTTCAAATTTCAGATTTGGGGGTTAGAGATGATCAACCTGTAGGTTCATTACTGCCTTTAAATATAACCAGAACAGAAAACCGATTTCAAAAAATGCAGAAACAATTCAAAAAGCTTATTCTTAAGATTCTGTCCTCCTGGAACTACTCTCTCAGTACCACGTTCTGTATGAGTCAGGTTTAAATCAGAGAAGCATAGTAACTCCATAGATCTGAGTTCAGGTACTTGACCTTGTGCAATAGAGGAAGCTGGCTAGGCCATCTCTGTACGGTTGTGTCTTTGTGTCTGATGCTGGAGCTTGAAGTCCACAGAATGGGCAGTAGGGAAGAGCAATTGAGTACAGGGCAGAGGAGAACAAGGGATAGCTGGATCCCAAAGCACAAGATGAAGCCCACAGTGCAGAATGAACCCCACATCAGTTCTTGTCACCTTGGTCCTGGTCTATATGGCACTCTGCAGAAGCCAGGACTCTTTGTCGTGAAGCTAAACACACATGCAACCTCGCCCAGAATTCAATGAAACTGAAAGAGGAACCAGCTGTACGATACACTGGTACCTCACATCCATGCCCACAGGTAAGTGACAATGTGTGCAAGATCAAAAAAAAGAAAGGATGCTCCTCCATTTCCCCACTCCAAATCTTCCACGACAATCTCTCTTGTGGCCCACCCTCACTGGAAACACACGGGAAAGATAATTCTTGGAAATATAGTTCATCCTAGCCCACCTTATGAAGCCACCATGTGACTCCACCTACATTATCCATTTTTTCTTCTTTTGCAACTTTTGCACCCTCTGTGCATTCCAAACTTTCCTGTGGCAACACAGAGTAGATTCTTGTTTTCCTTCACATTTATTTTTAGGATCCAGCTTGCTTTATGGAATGTTGATTAAATGTTTGAGAACTTTCTTCTAAGGTTTTCTAATTGCTTCAGGAAAAATGCTTAATGGCTCTTTTTAGTTGTCTAGAAGCATTCTTAAAAGCCAGCACACTGTTATTAAATTTCACTTGCTTTTCCACAAAGATTTTTTTCAGAATCTTTCTTCATCATATTATCACCATTCTCAATAACATCATAGTTGTAAAATAATGTATGGATGAAACATGTCATGCTTGGCAATGAGCTTCACATACGAGCATCTCTACTGGCCTCCTTTGATGAATAAGATTCCTCTGCCGGGCAAGTGGTTTAAGTGTCCTTGTCTGTCTCCTGCTCTGACTTCATTCACCACATGATGAATGACACACAGAATAGGATGAATCATTGCACCGACATTTTGAATCTGGTTGTCAGCTCTTTACTGGCCTGTGGCTGGAAGAGCACTGAACTAAGGGAATTTGAGGATGAGATGCTTGGGCTTCTCCCTGAGGGCATGGGAAGAACAGAAACCTAAGAGAGGGAGAAGCCCAGTGAAGATAGCTTGATATGCTCAACACTTGATACATTCATCCTTGTGCTGGTTTTGCTGTGGGTTTAAACTCACAAGGTTATGGCGTATGAAAGAGTACGTACGGATCAACGATGGCCATGGTGCTGGAGTAAAAATGAAGGGTTACTCACTCATAATTTACAAATAAACCAAGAGGATTAGGATCACTTCCCACTGCCAGCATTTTAATGAAGGGAAGGCATTCAAAAATCTGCTTCTAAGAAGATACAGATTTCACACAACTTTATGTTGCCGACTTTTACTTGACAGAAACTTTGCAAGCAACAGAGGCACAATGCAGAAAAACTTCTCCAGGAGCAGATTAATGCCAGAAGGACTTTAGAGTGTTTGTTTAGGGAAAAGCAAAAAGCCATGATGCTGAAATAAAAAAAGAGCCCAGACAGAAAGTCTCAAACGAATTGTTTAGGGGATGATTTGGGGGGAGGGGAGTGGGTAGGAATGGATTAAACATTTAATCTTTCTGGTAGTCAGCATCTTTGTAGCATGTGATTGAAACTTCTCTCCCATACACTCAGCAGGTTCTTTTTGCTTGGGTCTTTCTCATTAACTGAATACGCTCAAGTCTCTCCATCTTACTGAGGTTCCTGAGTTATGCACATCAGAGTCAGACATACAAAGAAGAGGAGAGTATTTATTCATTTTAAGCTGATCCAAACTTCTCCTTAATACTTAATCTGGAAAGTGAAGATCGATCCTAAATTTTGAGGTTTCTTTAGGGAGCATGGTCTCACTCAACTAGTCAGTCTCTCAGATTTCCTTTGGGATCCCACATGAGGAGGAGGAGAGCCTTGGACCCCTGCACACAGCTCCTCCTGTGAGTCCCGGGCTCCTTGTGAAATGCTCCTTGTCCTTCTGGTTGCTGGAAGCCCTGGTGACATTGGATTCTGGTTCTGACTGGTGGATCTGGTACACTCTCGTGACTCCATAGCTCACCTGGATTCTCATGGTCAGCGTGCGCATCTGCTCTCTCCAGGCCCCCAGGTTGCACACACACAGGTACTCTGTCATGGAAGTGGGGTAGCAGGTGCCCCGTGATGCAGACTTCTCTGTAATCCCAAAGAGACAACCCCGTGAAAGTCCCTTTCTTTTCACTTTCCCCTCAAAATGCTTCCCCTTCTGAGAGAGGGTTAGAGAACATGGTCTCAACATTGCCTCCTTCTGTCTCCACCTCTTTATCTTACAGTTGCCCGAGACAGTCTCCTCCCTTGTCCTTTTGCATTTCTGTCGGGCCTCCCCCACGTCCAGCCTTGTCCTGCCTCGTCCTGCCTCTGGTGGCTCCTGTTCTTGCTCCTTCCCGGGGCTGTAACGACTGAACTGCTGCCAGAGAATGTGCTTCATTTTGAATAAGTGGGAAAACAGATCAGTTTCATATTTTCAAACTATGTCTCTAGTATGTCATTTGAAAAAACAACAGACAGACAAAATCCCTCCTGCCTTACTGACCCGTGTCTCTCCTGTCCCAGGCAAGTTCTCAAAAACACAGACTCTGCATTTAGTTTCCATTTTCCTACCCCCTCCCACTTCTGAACTCACACCAGCCTGACACACCCTTGAAGTCCACTGATACTTCTCTGTGGTGACCGATGACTCCCTTGTCAGCAAACCCAGTGACATTTCTCAGGCCTCCTACTTGACCACTCAAGTCACCCCTCAGTTTGGGACACACTCACTTTCCTTGGCCTCAGGGAGACCATGCACTCTAATTTTCTTCTTCCAAGACTGGCTTGGCCTTCCCCACCTCCTCGTCAGCCTCGCCCCCAGACACAGGTCAACTCTGTGTTGGAATAACAAAGTCAAGGTCGTCTTTGAACTCATCCTTGCCTATCTTCCCATTCACTCACATGATTATGATTGTCAGCCAAACATCAGCAACCCTCTAATGTATCAACACAGCCCAAACACTCTTCTGAGACTGGGAAACCATGTCTTCTGCATACCACGGTCTCCTCATGATGTTTCACCGTGGGTCATTTCAATCTCTGTCACCACATGCTGGCCCAACCTGCCCTCACCTCTTCCCCCAAATACCTGGACAGCTATTCTAAAAGTCTTTTAAGAACTTCTCCATGCTGCAGCCAGAGGGCTTTATAAGATGAAAATTTTCATCACATGAACCACTTCCCCATTCTAATTTTTTTTTTTTTCCTTTCCTCTTAAAAAACAAAAGCCTGATGGTGGCACCTGCATGGTCCAGCTATCGTATTATGGGGCCATGTCTTGATATCTCCTCGTTTTTCTTGTTTCAGATGCTTTGGCAATTTTTCAGGTCCTGTAATGTACCAGTTTTCACCCTGCCATATGCACTTGGTCATCTGTTCTCTGACACCCCTCTTTCACCCCCCAGTTCCCTTCCTTCTGGTTACTGCTAGTCATCCTTCAGACTTGAGCTCAAACATGGGCTGTTCAAGGAAGATGCCAGCCATCCCCAGTCCCACTCTACCATCTCTTCCTTGAGCTGTGTGGTTCTCTTTCATGGCAGGAACTATGCCTCAGTCTTTACACAACCCTCCCTGTTTTAAGCTGTTTTCTGTTGCTTATAACAGAATACCTGAAACAGGGTAATGTATAAAAAAATGAAATTTATTTCTTACACTTTTTGAGCCCATGGTCTAGGGAACTCGTGAGGACCTTCTTGGTGATGACTCTAATGAAATGCAGGATGTCACTTGGTGAGAATGGCAAAACCTCCTTAAGTGCTTACTCACTTGCTCTCCTTATACAGTCATGAGCACCATTCCTGTGCCCACTAAACCATTAACCCATCACCCCACAAATGGATTAATCCATTCACAAGGGCACAGTCCTCATGATACAATCATCTCTTAAAGGTCCCACCTTCTAAGACTGACACAGTCTGATTTCCCACCCTCTTAACACTTACAATGGGGATCAAGTTTCAGTGACTTTTGGAGGGTCATTCAATCCATGACATTCCCCTAATGTGTTGTCTCCCAGACTTCAGCATGTCTTCAGTCCTCTGGAAGGCTTGCTGATCACATTACTAGGTCCTATCCTGAGAGTTTCTGATTCAACAGGTCTGGAGCAGGGCCTGGAAATTTGCATTTCTAACCAGTTTCCAGTTGCTGCAACTGCTGATTCAGGACCACACTTTGAAAAACACTGCTTTCAAGGGACCCTGTATATAATGTCTTTTCCCTTCATATGAAGGAAGGGGCTCAGGAATATTACTATTTTGGGTAATCTTTATCTTCCCAGCATAGTACAGTGCTCTAGGACAGGTGCTCAATGAATCATTTTTTTGAATTAATGAATGAGTATTAGAATAAGTAAATGAATTACAAATAATTTGATAAAATAAATAAAATGATCTGGTGACCAATATGTAATGAGATTACCTAAAACAAGATAATATTAGCTCAAGAAAATGTTTCCATTCCATTATGTTAGTTATCTCTCTCTATATATGTTATATATATATATATATATATATATATAGTTATATATATGAGTATATATTCATTTGTAATACATTTTAAGTTCTAATTTTGTTTAAAAAACACGTGAAGTTTACGATCTTAATCATTTCTAAATATAGTTTAGCAACATTAAAATCATTGTTGTGCAACCAATCTCCACAGATTTTTCATCATGCAAAACCAAAACTTTATATTCACTGGACAACAGCTCTCTACTTCCGCTTTCCCAGCTTCTGGAAATCACTGTTCTACTTTCTGTCTCTGTGAACCTGACGACTCTAAATACCTCACATAAGTGGATTCATGCAGTATTTATCCTTTTGGAACTGGCTTATTTCACTCAGTATAATGTCCTCAGGTTGTCCTCAAATTTTACCCTTGTGTCAGAATTTCCTTCCACTGTGTGCATATACCACATTTTGTTTATTCATTCATCTGTGAATGGATCAAAGGACATGTTGCTCCTGCCTCTTGGCTATTGTGAACAATGCTGCTTATAAAAGTAGGTGTGCAGATACCTCTTAGATATTCTGCCTTCAGTTCTTCTGGGTGTAAACCCAGATGTGGAATTGCTGGATCACAGGGCGATCCTGTTATTAACTTTTTGAGGAAACATCGTACTGTTTTCTGCAATGACTGTACCATTTTAATTCCCAGAAACAGTGCACAAGGGTTTTATTTTCTCCACATCTGGCCCGCTCTTGTTTTCTTCCATTTTGTCTTGTTTGTTTTATCATACCATTTAAATGCATATGAGGTGATACCTTGTGGTTTTTATCTGCATTTCTCTAATGATTAGTGATGTTGCGCATCTATTTGTGAGCTTATTGGCCAGTTTTGTATCTTCTTTGGAGAAAGTTCTGTTCAAGTCCTTTGCCCATTTTTTAAATTGGGTTATTTCAGGTACTTTGTTGTCATTCCTTTGTAATGTTTGGAAAGTCCTAAAATAAAAAGTAAATTTAATGCGTATTGTTCCTGCTCAGCAAAAATTTGCTTTTGAAGATTGTAGATACCATTAGTTGTTAGTGTCTTATATTTAAAAGTACAGGGGAAAAAAAGTGTCATATTTGTGAATAGCTATTTTATCTTGATTCTTTCATTTTAGCTAAAAAAATTAAACCACTGTTCTATGGTCCATGTGGGGCATAAAGGGGATGTTGGAGCAATTTTCTGTTCTGTCCTAGAGACACAAATCCCAGATAACCATTTTGGCAGTTTCAAAAGTAACATTCTGCTTTGAATATTTCCTATACTTCTACCTGTGGTAGAGACACAAAAGGAAGGGCTTGTAATAGATGAACGGAGGTGAGCAAGTAGGCGTGAGAGTGTCACAGGGATGTGTTGAGTAGGGAGACTCACTTCTCTCTTCATGCCAGTTCTTCATTCCTCCTGGTCAGAGCTATCCCATTGGGTCATATTCCAGGCTCCTTGTGACCTACTCATGTGGGTAAGTTCTTGTCAGTAGAATGTGAGCATCCATGACACTTGCATCTAAACCTCTTTTTCCCTCCTGCTGGTTGTAAGTGGCAAGGATTAGAGCATATTGGGGTGACATGTTTTGAGGATGGCAAGCTGCCCAGTGGCTAGGCTCACCTGCTTCTGGAGAAGACCCCTTGGAACAGGACCTGTCCACTCACCCTGCATGTCACATGAGCAAGAAAGGCACTTCTGCCAGTGTGAACCACTACATTTGGCATCACTTGGGTACAAGGGATTTTCTTCTCTCTACTGACATGTGCTTCTTCGCTTCTCTCTATACACTCACTCCAGTCACTTCTTTGCAGATTTAGACATCACTTATTTGTAGAATTGAGTAAAACCCACCTGGGGGTGCAAAACAAAACAAACGAGTAAACATGATGGAAGTATTCTCTATCATCCAGTAACTTGCACATTGTATTTTTGTTGAGAAAACCAAAAGAATGGGTACAGGAAACACACAAGTAATAAAGTACATAATCGAGTGCCTATCTGAACAGCACTGACAGGGTTCTAGAATCTTAACCAGGAGCCCTGTTAGAGCCTTCTAGAAAGTCAGAGCTGATCAAAGAGGGGTCTACTGAAGGTGGAGTGGCCTGACAAGGTTTCTGGCAGAAGGGAGACCTGAGTCGGACCTGGAGGGTTGTTAAGTGTGTGCAGAGATGGGTGATGGCTCACCTGCACTTGAGCCAGGAGAAGGGCTGATCTTATCCCCATCTCCATGTGACGTGTCTATCCCTTCTGTGTTTCTCCTGGGGTGGGGGTGAAACTTCCAGGAGAATCCACTAGTGACACCAGTCTCATGAGAATACCTCTAGGGATTTGCTTATGCCTCTGTTTGGGACACTCTCCCCTCCTTTTTTATTTTGTTTATTTATTTATTACTATTTTTTTCTTACATTCTATGATATTGTTTTGGAGCAGTTGGAGGGGAAGGGAGAGGGGAAAGGGAAAGGAAATATGTAGGGAAAAGGAGGAAGGAGGAGGGGCAAGGTTGAGTCCTGTGGCCCCCCCCCTCATTCCTGCATGGGAGACCAGGAGGCTTCCAGCCGTGGCTTGGTCATTCCTGGGCTGGGTGCAGATGTCACAGGGGTGTGGCTGAAGCCCTCACCCCGCCCCCCACCACCCCAGTTTTGGAGCCTGGGGTGCTTCCTGAGGCAGCTCGGTGGCTGTTGCTGGGCTACTTGAGGGTGTTGGAGGCTGTTGCTGAAGCCCTCGGCCCCCCAACACCCCAGCTCGGAAGAGCTCATCTCCCCCTCTTGATCTTGCTAGCTTCTCCTTGTGTCTTGGCTTGGATGCTGTCTCCTCTGGGAACCTTGCCTAGCTCTGAGCCCTGGTTATGTGCCCTCCACACAGAAGCATCTTTTCTCCCTGACCCAGCCCTGGAAGCTTGAGATTTCAGTTACCAGTTAACTGAACATATCCTCTACAGAACTGGCAGCCTTATGTAAACTTCTGTTATTCTTTTTGTTCAAAGAATCTTTCCCAGTTCTTAGGATAATGTCTAGAAAAAAAAATGGTCTGTACAAAAGTATTTTAAATAAATGAATAAATAAATATGAATGTTTTGGGACAAGATCAAAATTGGGACTGAACTGCCCTGAAAGGTCTTCTCAGAAAGGTGGAAATATTTAAAATTACAAGTTGTTCCATTAGCAATATGTTGTCACATGGGAGTTTGCTAAATTCTTTAGTCCTTTTCTCAGAGCTTAAAATATGAAATGAGTTCACAGAAGTGGAAGGTTTCAAGTAATAGAAGGCCAAGATTAAACTGCTTCTTATTTCCCCTCTGAGAAGAAATCATTTATCTCTAGTGGAACTATCAGAGCCTTGGATAAAAATAAAAATGTGAATTTTTAAAATAGGGCTCACTTTTTGAAATACTCCTCCAAAATGAATCATGCAGTTTGGCCTTTTTAGTTGAACTATTCTGATGCAATTTTCCCTACAGAGATGCAACTTACGATAGAACTGGCCCCTCAATTGTTGAATTTAGGAATTTGTGAGGCTTTCAGTGGAATCCTTTGCTAAAGCCCAGCTTCACCTGCTCTGTGTTGAATGGATGAAGAATGAGCTCGCAGCCTCATTCACTTTGCAAATGGAGGGAGAATCCACAAAAGTAAGTATCCACTTGATTATTTGCTTGGTCTCTGCATGACAGCAACTAATTAAAAAGTGAAAAAGGAGAGCAAGAAATATTCTGCCCAAAATAAATCCCCATAATGTTAGGGGCATCGCCTACGCTAGTTGTTCTCAACTGGGGGTGATTTTTGTGCCCCTATCAACCCTCCCCAGGGGACATCTGGCAGTGTCTTAATGTATTTTGATTGTCACAACTGGGGGTGCTATTAGCATCTAGTGGGTAGAGGCCAGGGACCCTGCTAAAGATGCTACAAAGCACAAGACAAGCCCCCACAACAAAAAATTATTGGGCCCAAAGGTATCAATAGTGTGGAGGTTGGTCAACTTCATTCTGTGCCCTGACGAGTTCCTTTTACCCTTGCTAACCAGAAGAATCTTTTAGTATCCTGCTTTCTGCTTGGTTTAGGCCCATGTTTCTGTAGAAAAGACCCTGACAGACACTCGTGCCTCCCCACACAAGGAACAAGGAGCACATGGCCCCAGTTCAGTGGAATGTGTCACTTCTTGGGTTTGGTGATCCCCAGAGTAGCTAACCCACCTATGTACAGCTCAGAGTTGCACATGTTTGGAAAATGTAATACCAAGACAAGCTGTTCCTCGAGGTGTGTCCTTTTGGCTGCCATTCATGTTTCTGTGTTTCATCTCCCCAAGATCTAGCATCAGCAGCAGTGACTATAGAGGGGAAATATTTGTCTGAAATTGGATCCAGGGCTGTGGTCTGGAGTGGCTCACTCCAACGCACAGTTGGGAGGTGCTGCTCGAGACTTAAATTCTCCTCTGTCAGTAGCTGTAGAAAACCAAGGGAGAAACACATCAAGTGGTTTGTATTTGTAGGACTACTGCCTCTGTGTCTGCCCTTGGCTGGCGTTCGTGATGTCGGGCACTAAGTGGGACACATGCAAACTCTAATCACTGAGTTTTTCTGCTTGGCCTGAGCCCTTTGCTTGACCTTGCAACAGGGAATGTTTGAAACTTAGGACATTTCACAGCCAGCCTCTCCTCACACTTGGAAAGAGATCACAGTTAACTGACTCAAACTTTCTTTTCCTTTGTTTCAGTAATCATAAAAGGAAAAACCATTTTTTTTCAACTCTACTCATAGCAAGGTTTTTAACTCAATTTGGTGAATTTAATGACATAGGGACTGAAAGTTTAAGTTACGATTGAAAGTTTTAATTTTGCGAGTGCTGACATAACAGAGTGACACAAGATGCTCCATTGCCTCTTTGACAGGAGCAGTGTCAGGGACTGCACAGCACAACTCGTGATCCACACAAATGAGAGAGTAAGTTAGGTTGGAAGTCCATAACCGCATCTTAAACATATATGCTGATTGCAACATGTAAGCATCCAACTCCTTCTTCTTTTTTAATTAATAGATTCCATTACAGCAGTTTTTGATTTACAGAAAGATTGAGTGGAAAGTACTTAGATTTCCCAAACCCACCTCCCCTGCCCCGTCTCCCCTGTTGTTGACATATTCCGCTAATATGAAGTCCACAGTTCACATTGGGATTGACTCTTTGTGTTGCACATTCTATGCATTTTGACAATCACATCCACCATTACAGAAGTGCACAGAACAGTTTCCCTCCCCTGGAAAATCCCCTGTGCTCCCCCATTCTCACTTCCCTCCCTCTCCCCGCACCCAGGGCAAAACCTGACCTTTTTGTGTCTCTGTAGTTTTGCCTTCCATTTGCTTTCCAGTCACAACCAGATCTTGTTAATTTTGTCCCCATGATGGCTCTCGGGCCCCACGCGCCCCGTCCTCTTCTCGTCTTTTGCTCTCGACTCAGCTTCCACGCTCACCACACTTTGCCTAGGTTTACAGAGATTGGAGGTTAATTTCACTGCTTCCATCTTTTAGTCAAGGTTGTATACGTGGTTATCATTTTGAAACAAAAACGCTGTCAATGTTTCTTTCCTACTCAGTGATTATCAAAGGTCCCTTTTACCCAAACAATAAGCAAAAGGGTTTACAATGGCAAAGCAGGTACAAGAGATCACATTTCTGCAAACTGCTTCACAATCTCCTCTCCTAATTCTCAAGACCCAAATTCTTAATCCCCTCACCCTTCTCCCAACAGACAGTCTATATTTCAGTCATGCACACCAATTAAAATTCTTCAAAAGAATGCATTTCCTTTTCTATAGGATGAACACTTCCTGCTAGCTGGGTCAACTGCTCGCTGATGTGTGAGTTACACTAGCTGCTGTAACAAATAGACACTGAAGCTCCAGCAGCTCAGTACAGTAAAAGCTTCTGTCTTCATTGTGAACAAAGTCAAGCCAGCATTCTTGGTGGTCAGGGAGCTTCCCTCCACATTGTGATTCAGGGACCTCGTTTTAAAAGCTCATTGTGGCTCTGCCCTGTCTGTCATCTACATGTTGTTGGTGAAATTGATAAAGAAACACAGACTCTTCTATAAGGCTGTGGCCAAGTGACACGTATCATGTGGGCTTGTATTTTCCTGGCAGGAACTCAGTCACGTGGCCACCTGTACCTTAGAAGGGGCTGGGAGATACCCCGCAAAGATAGGCCACCCCAGGGTTTGGTTTGAATAGCTCTCAGTTTCTGCTTCACTTGATACGGAGCATTCTTCATGTGCAAAACTAAAGAAAATTGAGACTAAGCTGATGTATGTCATTGAAAGCAGAGCCAGGGAGGCAAGTCAAGGCTGCAAGGCAGTGAATAAGGGAGTTGAGGTGGCTCTGACATTCCACAAGGCAGGCAGAGACTGGAAGAGCAGATGGGGATGATTTTCTTGGGCATCACAAATCTGTTCTCCATGGCCACGTGGGGAGCGGGGTTGGGGAAGGAGATTCTGCAGGTGTTAGTCCTTCCTTTTGTTGATTTGGGTGGTAGTTACACGGGAGTGATCACATAATGTGCTCCCTTTCCTGTAGGTATTTTTTGCTTCAATAAAAAGTTGTACAGGGCTGGCCAGTTAGCTCACTTGGGAGAGCCTGGTGATGCCTGGTCAAGGGAGATCCCTGTACCGGCTGGCTGCCAAAAACGAAAAAGCTTAACAAACATAAAGAAGAGCATATGGTTCCCTTATCTTTTGACAGTTCCTCAAATGTCTCATAACTGATGAAATTATTTAAATTATGTATTTAATTGGACTGTTATTTCTGTGAACATGCATCACCAATACCCTGGTCACAGGAGTTCCCACATAAATTTAGCTTACAAATCATGCAGGTGCACTTGTTTGGATCCTGTGGATGTTCTTCTGTTCCCTTCCCCTAGAACAACCTTTCTTTCTCTGCAGCTGATACATACCAATCAATTTTAAAGACTTTGATCGAACATAATCTTTATGAAGATTATGAAACCCTTCCTGAGCCTTCCACATAGAATTGACCGTCCTATTCTTTATGCTCCTGTGATACAAAGCCCATCTTCTCTCTGATCCTACAGCATTTTAGTGAACTCATTTGACTCTAATTACCAGATAATAAGCTTTTTTGGTGGTAGAGATGATGTTTAATCATCTTTTTATTCCTAGTCCCCAGAAAACATAGTAAATGCTTTATAATTCTTTGTTAAATGAACATACAAATGAGTGAATGAACCAGTATACAACTTGTACCTATGTAATATTATTTTTGATTATGTTTTATTTTTTGTTATATATATTTTATTGAAACACATTAGGTTAATTGTATAGTGTAACATCACTTAAATACTTGATGGAAGTAAGGGTGGTTTTAGGTCTCTGGTTAAATGTTTTTAGTAAATTATGGGTAAAATAACAGATTTCTAAGTCCCGGCTCCTAAGTAATACTTTTCTGTCACTCAATGTCCATTTTTCTCCCTGTTTGTTACCTATGAGATAAGAAGTGTAAATTAAAAAGCATAACTACTGTTTAGAAGTAGGAAAACCAATATTTGAATCTCAGCTTCATTTCTTACAGTCTCTATGACTTTGGACAATTACTTTTATTTAAGACTTAATTTATTCATTAATAAAACAAACAGCATAATTCAACTATATGATAGTTGTGGAAATAAAATGAGGTCACTTCTGTATATTAACTCAAAAGATTCTTGAAAATGTTAAGTTCTTACTCATTTTCTTGTACCTCCTAAATAAGAGTTCTTACATTGACCATAAATATCCAGGTCTAAAAACCCATGACATGCTATTTTTGTTCATTTTTCTTTTTGCTTTCTTTCCAAAGAAAATATACAATCTAAACTTTAACTCATGCCATTGAGTTTTTATAGCAGTGGGGGCTGGGGTAATGTAGACAGGAAGACTTTTCAGTCATTCTTCCCTCATTTTTCCAATTGTTGTTGTGCACAAATCTTCATTTGAAAAGTGCTGTAAACTTGAGCATCACTAAGAAACTCTATATTGTAAATATGAGATGCTCTGAAAGAGTTCTCGCACATTGCTGCTATATGAAGTAAAATACAGCATCATGAATGCATTCATTTAATAAAGAGGGAGCAGAAAGTGGAGGAATTAATAGGTCAGCTTAAGAAACTAGAACTGCTGAGTTATAGCTAACAGTGTTTTTGCCCCATCCCATCCCCCTCTGTTATTTTCGGCTGCGGTTAATGTACTTCCCACCTGTCTGTGCTTGGCTGTTGGGGATTGTCTTCACAGGATTGCTCTGGAAGAGCCTGAGAATCCACATTCTTCTCCTGCTTCCCTCCCAGGACTGGCTGGTTCCAGAGCACAAAAGCCTCCCCCTATCTGTCTCCAGGAGGAACTGACCCCACAGTGTAGTTTCTACTCCAGGTCTCCCCACGGGTTCAGGCTGAGGCTGGGGCGTCACGTGAACCTCCTCGTCCCCAGTTTCCCTCCCTCTCTTACCACTTTATTTCTCCTGGGATAATTTCTTTAACCAATACTTGCACCCAAACCCTCGCCTCAAGGTCTGCTTCTGGGAGAACTCTGACCTAAGGTGGGAGTGAACCAATAAAATGTATGGAAAAAATAAATGTAAGAGCACAGAATTATTGATGCAATTGAAAAGAAGAGGACACAGAAGGGATTTACATAAAGGCAGATAAATGTCTGGAAATCTCAATAATGAGCACTTTTGTACTATACCATGCTCAGTAGATCGGGTGTGGTGTTGGGGCGGAGAGAGATTTGATTCCAATCAGCTGGTGAGATGATCAAGGTCTGACAGAGGCCAGAGTGAAAATCCCCAGAGAAGATCTTTAGAATAACAAGTGAGTTTGGGCAAATTATGAGTTCCTTAAGTGAAAATCTTACAAGAGGACAGGAAAATAGGATGAGAAGTATCAAATGATACAGAAATGAGCATGTTAGCAAAGGCTTTTGGGTGGGAGCTGAGGGTCTGGCTATCTGCATTTTTCAAAATAGACTTCTCTAAGTCAAGAAAACTTTTTTATTACATAAATATTTATATTCTTCTGTGGTCATCATATCTTGCATATAAAAGCTACACAAGAAAAGTTGAATACATGAAAGCTCAGTGAGAATGATCACTACCCTTCCTTATGTTATATTCATTTTTTTCTTGTGCTCGGAAAACAGCATTTCTTTATATAGGAGGTGAGAAGGGAAAAAGGTTGTTTCATTCCTATTTCTGTCTGTTTTCACAAGCCCTGAAATCTACCCTCTTTCAAACTGAGGTCCCATTCTGACATGTATAAATACAACCATTTGCTAGTAGGTATGTGTTTAGAAATAACAAAATCTCTTTTTTATGGTGTATAAAAGAAAGTTTTATCTCTCAAGTGAGGGGAAGGTAAGTCCAAGCAGGTGGATTTGAGTATATTCCCTTGTATGGCATACACATGACATCCAACAAGTATGATGGCTGTGATCTTAGGTCTGTAAAAAGGACCCCTTCAGAGCAGTGGCCATGCGCTATTTTCTACAAGTAATGAGATGCTTTGAAAAATTTAAAATCATCGTTCTGCAAATGGAATCGGGCACTTATTTAATAAGGTGACTATTTCATTTATTATCAAAGGTTAAAGAAATATTTTCAGTAAGGGACATCGCTAACAAAAATGTCTCTTAGAGAAAGGGAAATCAGTCTTTACAATTTAATTTTTTTCCACTGTTGCCATGGAAGGGAAGGCTGGGGTCCATTGGTTTTATTTCAGGGACTATCAAGGCCGAGGTTAGGTTGGTCAATAGTGGATCTGTCTCTTTACTCTTTGACAGATGCTAGTTTCTATAGATGAAATATTTTTGGTTTTCAGACCAGTTGTCACTGGAGTCAAAAACCATAATTGTTAATTTATCCACATTCTTCTGGGTGAGGAAAAGAACTAAATGGAAAGAGAGATGCCTTCTGTCCCAGAGGCCATTGTCCTTGACAATAGTGGCCTCCCAGAAGAGACAGAGTTGCCTCAGCTGTGGGATTCCTGGGCACAGATAAATCTCAGCTGCTTGGCTGCTGCTGCTGTTGTTATTATTACTATTATTATTATTTGGTTTTATTTGTCTCCAATTCCATGAGGCTGCTCTCTCAAGGAGCAGTTTTTTTATTAAAAGAAATGTTTCAACATAGTTAGTTTTACTCACAGGGTATTCTAGAAGCAAGCAAGTTGCATGTTCGCCTCTCGGCTGACACCCTGAATAGACCTTGACACCTCCCTTCCGAGTTCCCCCTGCCCCTCGCCTCCAAGCCGGACACTGCCTCGCCATATGTCATATGGACAGCAAGCAAATGTGTGACAGTAAATATTATGGTTCCATCTAATGCTTCAACTGCGGAAACAAACGACAGAGAATGTAGTTCCCATAACGGACCGAGGTCAGACACTATTGGTACAGATCTTCCACCCGGCGACTATTACAATACACTTTTCATAAAGGGCTTATTTATGGGAACATATTATGAGTCATAGCAATTCATAACATGATGTCCTATGGAAAAATTCCATTCCTTACTCTGACAAAATAGCAGACACACGGCACTCATTTTTGATTAACGAGAGTCATAAAAGGACCCCACCAGGTATAATACAGTCCTTTACAGCTTTAACCTAAATTGACAGATATGTTTTTTTTTTTTTTTCTTCATAAAATGAGAAATATGGGGCAGAGTGGAATCATTGTGATTCTCAGCCTGACAGTTAACTGGCTGTAAGTGTTGCAGGGACAGTCTCAGTACCCACTATCAGAACTTGGTCTGCTCCTGCATCATTTATTCATTACCTGTACTGCAGAATGGCTGTCTGTTCTATAAATACCTCTCTAATTTGAATTAAGATAATGTGCTATCTGTGCCTGTTAGATGTGGCAGAATGTAGTTGCGCTCACTTTAAATCTCACCAAGTCAGAGAGCATCTCTGCATCCCAGATAGAGCTAAAAATATTCACCCATTAAAATAGTAATCATCATTAAAATTAGCTCACTGATTGTGCTGATTAATTTTTCAGTAGCAAGTATGCTTTCTAAAAAGTTTTAATTAAACATTTTTCGACAAAACTAGATTTTTAAAATGTAAACTAAGAAGAAAGAGATAGTTAAGGAAATAAAAATAGAAAATTTAAATGTACTATAATTTTAAAAAGACTTTAAGAAATATTTGCTGACAAAAATAAAGCGTGAAGAGGACGAGAATGGTTGCTATAACTGGAACGTAGGACTGAATTTCCTTCACCTTCATTTTTGGGCTGTGATCCTCACACCTTGGAAAGGGTATCTATTTTTGGCTGTGTAGAAAAGTACCATCTAGCAGGCATAAGTATGCGAGTGATGAGGGCCACTCTTGTGAGATTTAAATGTTTATTTGCATGTGTTCTATTTTCATATACAGCACTCATGGCTCAAGTTCAGAACGAGGCTGTAAATCAACACTACTACCATCAAAATGAACTTTAAATGCACAGGAGGAAACAAAGAGACGTTGCTTTTAACACAACCATTGGTATAATTCTTTTCTTTTTTTTTGTCTTTAGTATCTTTATTTCAGTTGCAGTTAAAGACACAAGCATGCTACAATATAGTTTTGATTAACCCTATTGAAAATTATAGGAAGGGAAAAGATATGTTTTCATTTCAGTCCTTTAACAAAATCAACTCTTTGCTGTAATCTTTAAGAAAACAGGCTAATACAAATGTCTCTGGTTTTAAAATATATAAATATATTTTAAATGCAGAAAGGATATATCAGTCATAAGATAGAAACTTGTTGAGAAAACAGGTATAACAAGACAAACTATAGGAGAAATGTATAGTGTTCAGTTGTTAAAAATAAAGTTTGTATATAATTTGATACTAATTGAAGGAATTAGGTATCTTTAGCTGTGAATATCTGATGCGACATAGTATTTGTAGTGGACATATGTCAAAATCACTAGTGAAATCCACCCTGTCGTGGATAGCCATCATATGGCTGTCATGGACATGCCCTCTGACCTTTCTCACACAATAAGCAGCAGCTGATCTAAGCAGAAAGCTTTAGGCGTAAATGGTCTGATACACGGCAGGCAAGAAATAGCTGCGGTTAACCCAAGAGTATCTGTATTTCCATGAAAATGCACTCGCATATTTCCTTCCTTTTTAGAGGACACATAATATGTAGTTACACATTACTGTATTTCTAAATATTAAGCTATAATGGAATTCATCATGCTTTAATGAGGTAATTTTGCCTAATCTTTTTCAGAGGTCCAGGAAGCTATTTTCTAAAATTTTTAGAGAATATGTCATTTGAGGTGCATGAGTCTTGGGCATTTGCATTGCAAGAGAGAGTAAATCAAAACATTCACAAAAGGTTATTGATGTATTTTGTGGCGGTGTGTCTGAGATGCTATGCATTTGAGAAAATAAGATTATTTGACACAAGGTGGGATTCATGAGTAGTTAGAATAAAATAATCTGTGTATTTGTGTGTGTGTGTATGTGTGTGTAGATCGATAGGTAGAAGATTGAAAGATAAGGAGACTGATGATAGCTATATAGATAGACAGACATTCAAAGTGCCTCAATTGCCATATATTTCCAATTCTGATTCTTCAATCCAGAAGCATATAAAAGTAAGGGGTTTGAACTATTTTAAATCCTGTATGTGTGTGTGAGCACGTGTGTGTGCATGGTACTTCCTGACTTCCACCTTTTCCCTTTTGCAAACTGTCTTCCCTTTTGTAGCCAAAATGAGTTTAAAATAAAATACAAATATTTCAGGCCCTCGAAGGCCTAGCGTCACACCCTTGCAAGGCCACGGCCTGCCTCTTACAGCTCCTATGACACCTGCTGATTCACTGAGCTCACCTCCCCCCAGGCCACGTGGGATTTCTGCCCACAGCAGGGCCTGGCACCTTCCATTTCTTCTGCCTGGGGCACCGTCTCCCTGCACCTCTGCACACCAGCCCTTTTCACCATGACTGGTGCTCTATCCAGACCCCTCAGATCCCTTGATGGGCTCTGTGGCCCCCAGCTGCCAGGTGTTGCTCCCACTGTCCAGCACCACAGCCTGGTTCAGGGGATCATTCTGGGGCTGCTGGGGATCTCCTGAAAGCTCAGACAGTCTGGAGTGGAAAGCAGCTGTGACTGCAGGTGGGCAGTGAAAGTCCAGCTTCCTTCCCTCCTTGGAGCAAACTGTGGCTGCAGCACCATCTCCAGAGCACCCCAAGGAAACAGGCTGAGGATGGGACTTCCCGGAGAGCCTATGCCCGTCTGACATCTTCCCCTTCCCTCTCCTGATACCTCCTGCCATATTGGCTCTTCCCAGAAAAAATTCTTTAATATATAATTTGACATGAACCCTTATCTCAGGGCATACCTCTGGGGAACCCGAGGTAAGACCAACAGCAGCTCCAATGCCTCCTTCCTACAAAGACACTCATTCAGTGACCCACAGAAATCCAGAGGGGGTGAGCTTAGGACAGTGACTCTGCCTCCAGATTGTTTCATATTGTCTTGCTTTGTTCACTTTATGACACTCTACCCTCTGTAATTCTGCATTCTTTACCTCACTGAACACTGGTTTCCTCCACTATGTTATCCACTCTGTGTCTGTCCCCTTTGGTGCCAATGGTGGATAGCTGCTGTCGAATGAATGAGAACGATGGTCCAAGAGGAAGACAACTGCACCTCCTCCACCTGCGCACTCAGGTCTCCACTGGGCAAGCTGGCCACTGCCCCTGCTGACCCTCAGCTTCTCCATCTGTAATGGCCTTCCTGGCTCCTGGGGCCAGCACAGGACTGGCGGCTGCACAGATTTACGAGGGAATGAATCAGGGAAGGGGTATAGTGTCCAATGCCCAGATACTGGACATGCCTAAAAGCCTTTCCAGGTAGCCCAGATAAAACTGTTATACAGGAATCATACATTATTCAGTGCATGGTACTCTTCAAGCTCGGCAAGGAGATTTATCTCCCCCAGGTGAAGCTGTCAAAGGCACAGGCACCCCCACCCCCCCATAGACCCTGAGCAACACAGACAACTGCGGAGTAACTGGTAGGAGGTGGTACTTCTCCTGGTGGTTGGGCACCACAGTGTCTGTTTCCTAAACTTCTCTGGAAAAAGTAGGGGAAATGAGTCAGAGAGCAGAAGTGAATGGTGCAAATTTCTCATGATTTTTCACCATTTAGCAAAGGTTTGTGCTATAATATGTAGAAGAATGGAAATCAGGTTTAATTTTTTTTTAGATCTGTATCTGGTGACACATCAAATTTGATGATTTATTAATCTGACAAATATTTATTCAGCAATCTCTATATACTAGAAATTGGTCTAGACATTGGGGATACAGAAGTCAACAAAATCAGATGTAGTTTTTGTTTTCATCTAATTTATATCTTAGTTGGCTGAGAAAAACAAAAACCGAATACTTAAAAAGTTAGCTAGTTGGGAAAAGTGATAGAGTAACTGGATGGTGGTGTGGGGGGTGGTGCTTGGAGGTGGTGATGCTAGACTCTTGAGCAGAGATTTTAATGAAGTGAGGGAGCAATTCCTATAAGCACCTTCAAGAAGTGTGTTTCAGGTGCAGTGACAATAGCAGGTGTAAGGGCCCTGTGGCTGCAAGTGAGCTGGAGGATGAACACAAAACATTGAAATTCTGTTCAGTCCAGTGGCATCAGCCAAATGTTAATTAAAGCCCCCCAGGCACTTTTCCATAGTACCCAACAGGATAAAAGGGTATCCACCTACATACACAGATGACTGCTTTTGAGGTGGTACTATCAGACTTATGCTTTGTCTTATCATAGTAAAAAGCAACCAAGTGTAGAATTCATGTTATTCCCACAGCAGCTTTTTAGCAAGTTATAGATTCACCTGGGGGGATACCAGATGTTGATTTTTAAAGATTGAGAGCAAAGTAGAAATTAGGCATGACCCTTCTTAATAAACCTTAGAAACAGAGAAACAGAAAAATTCGTTCTCATCATATAGGTAAATTAGAAAGTAATCATTCATATTCAACAAATATTCATCACGTAACTAAAAGATTCTATATAATAGTACTGCATAGAATGATTTAAAATATGGTTTGTTCCTCTATGACAGAAACCAAGATGTGTGTGTTTACATTTTCTGCCATCCGTACCAAAAATCTTTTGGTTTTAATTCATAAACATTATGCAATATGATGGCATACAGTAAAATTTCTCTGTTCAGTAGAACTGAAGGTACCCCAGTTGGTTGAAAAATATAAAAATACTGGTAAGATTGTGTGTGTGCACTGGTGCATGGATGCGTATGTGTGTATGTATATGTCTGTGTATGTATGTGTGTGTGTGTGTGTATGTGTGTGCGTGTGTGTTCGTATTGTGCAATTCGAGCACCCTGCTTTGTGCATCTGTATTCACGACCTCAGTGCTGCCTGGACAGAGTAACTCATTTTCAGGAGTGGTTGGCCCGGCATCTTGCAGATGGGGGAACAAAGTAACCGCGTGCCGAGGACAGTGATTAGGGTGATGACAAGTTTTTGTGTTGAGTAGAAAGAGCTTCCTGACTTGTTTCTGGAATTGTTATCCAGTTTTAAACAACTGGCGTTTTGCTTTTTTGTGTGGGGGTTCTGTTGTGGACTTAGTTAACTATGACTGCTGCATTAAAATGAATACCTCATCTTCCTGGGGTATATGTGTGTGTCTTAGGAGGTTCCTACTGGACACTGAGCCTCACACTTCCCCAGCACCTTCTCCTGTGTGCTGGGTGTGGCCAGGAGCAAAAGTTCTGGAGGAGCTTCAAGGGGTTCTCCACTGAGTGAGGCTCTTCCTTCTGGGATTTGCATGTGTATTTCACAGAGGCTTTCAGAAATTTCTCAGCTCTACGCCTCAGAAAAATGCCCAGGCTGGCACTTGGTGTAGCCCCTCTGACTTAAGTCTCTTATTAAATCTTGCTGTAATGTATGTGATTTAAAATTTTTTAAACAAAAAGAAGGCCGTGGAGAAGTCCTTTGTAAGCAAGATAGCAGAGCTCTGTTTGGGTCAGAATGCTTTGTTGGCTCTCCTTTCAGGTCTCCATTATGTGCTCTGAGTTCTGGAACATTTCCAAGGCTCCTGTCTCCCTTTTACAAACTTTGTTTATGGTAGCAGCTCCTGTGATGATGAGTTATCTATTCTGTGCTGCTCAAATACAAAGTGGTAACTGCTCCATTGAGCTGTTTTGGGGAATTTCAGAAAGAGAAATGAGACTGGGAGGTCATTCCTCTAAAGAGTAAGGATTAAAAAAGTTTCTCATTTTATGAGAAATGGCTTATAGGTCTTTGCTAAAAAGTGGTATTACCTATGAGGGAAATAAATGTGGATGCACAAGTGAAATTTTACGTTTGGAGAAAGTTGCTGTATAAACCAGCTTGGATTTCAGACAATGAAATGTCTGACTGGGAAATTTTAAAAAAAAGAAAGAAAGAAAGAAAAGAAAAGAAAAAAGAAGCTTACTAAAACAAAATAAACTAATAAAGTGAGACATTGAGAAAATACAGTGGAGACTAAGTATTTAGGATCAAACGACCTGTTGTTTTATTAGGTCTTCCTATGGAAAAGCCTTTACTGGAATAGACAGAGACATTTGATGCCACTTTATTGAAATGATTAAGCTGTAATGTACAAGACTTGGGAAATCCTAAGTGCAGTTTGAAGGTCTAGTCTCTGGTGATTTTAAGCTGTGGGAGGATCTGGCATTACTTTCTGTATTTGGAACATCAGAACAATGTCAAAGGCAGGGAAACCCAGAATAAGCAGGCAGATTGTTACCTGTTTTCAAGGCGTAGGTGCTAAGGTGGAGAAAAGGTTAAAGATGCCTGTTCACAGGGCTAGTTTAAAATGATAAATTGAGTTTTTCAACTGAACATAACATAATGTCCATCACGATAGTACCTGCAACTTAACCTGATAGACCCCCACCCAGTCAGGGGTCTCAATATTATTTATTTCTACCTACCTGCATTTGCCAAAAGCTGTGCAAAGGACGTGGGCATGGTAAAAAGAGCTAAAAGTAGGAAGGGGATAGGAAAAACAGAGTGGCCTGGGACCAGCCATCCACCTAGGGAAGGGGAATCTGAGGAGATAAGGAAACTCTGTAGTAATTCAAGCTTGTTACCTGAGGGAGGTAGTTTAGAAGAGGAGGTGTATAATGAATGTTCTTCCCATGGCATGGAACAGTGTAGGAAATTTCATTTCCTCTGTTAAATAAGATTCTAAATTCATGCTTGAACAAATGGATGTAGAAAATGTTATGAATGACAAATACTTTATACTCTTTCATTTTAAAATAACCCATATCATTTCATAGCATGAAAACTCTTTGCCCCAATGCTGTTGCCATCATAAGTCTTCAGCATTAAGCTTTCTCCCAGTGAAGACAGTGAAGAAGAAAATAATGAAAGCAAAGATCAGGCTAAAAACGGCCCCTGGTTTAGACCTGGGATCATCAGATTTCAGATTCCACATGTGTCTACACAAACATCACAGCCTTCACTGTATGTCAGCACAAGCCATGCACCTGACTCTCAGAATACCAGCCACAGTCAGTGAGGATTGCTAGTAGAACGACAGCTCCGGAACATAAAATGAACACATGCAATTAAAAAAGACATAGTAACTACTTTAATCCTTCTCTTTCAGGCAATGAAATATCTAAAAATCACAAACATAGACTTGACTCTGTAACTGCTGTTGCTGATAATCCCTGGTTAAAATGAGTGTGTGATCTTTGGAATGAAATTATCTATTGTGTTTTTTTCTTTAAACAAATCAATCTTTTGTGGCTCTGAAATATCCCAAACAAACAAATAGATCTATAAATATATTTTTTTTTCTTGAATTTGAGAGAATTTTGTGATGTGCCCCCCTAGCATGAGGAAAAGTACTTGCTCTTTCTCTGTTTTAGCTATATTTTGTAAAGCTGTTAGAAATGACCGAGAGAGAAATTGGTGGAAAGAGGTAGGGACTATGAACTATTTTTGTTTCCTTCAGGTTTCTTTTTGTTTTATGTTTGCTGAATTGGTGTGAGCTTAGCCCTAGTAATTTCGGATCCAGGACTGTTGACTGAAATCTGCTCACACTTGCCAATGGCCATCTCAGTGAGAAAACACAAACAGCCCTGAGAAGTGAATCCTGGAACAGTGAGGTAAACCAGCCTACTGCTGTTGTGTGTGTGTTCTTTCTCAGCCTCCACAATATTTGGGGAAGAACAGGAATTAGAAAGGCAGAAGGTAGACAAGGGGCAAAAAGTTTTATAAGGGAATTGTCAGTTAGCCAGAACACACGTAAATATCTGGGAGCAATGACCCCTTGGTTTGATACTAGATGATACAGCAAGTTTTGAGAAAGAATGTTAATTTTAGTTTCCAGTTTTACTGAAGTCAGAATTTCCATTCAGTTTTAAAAAATTGTTCATCAAGTACATTTTGTAGATGAAGGATGTAACCAGCGTCACCTCAGGGGCCTCAGAAGGTACCTGCCTGGAGCTGCACAAATTGTACCTATGGTAGCAACGCCTGGGTCACTTTACATTTTGCATTGTGCTGGCATTTTTGGTATTTATTATGAAGAGTGAGAAAGGTATGGGAAATAATATCCTAAACTGCCAGCTTTCTCAAATCTTCACATTTTAGTATATGCATTTCATACTTTCTTAGGAAATTAAATTAAGTTTGAAGTTACTTGTAGAGCCCTGGAATACCCTTTTCCTCTTCCTTAGAGATAACCAATCCCCTGAATTTGTTGTCCGCAGCCATATTTTATGTTACCTTTATATATGCATATTTACACATTTTTATACAGTTGCTTTGCCTATTTTAAAATTCAAGTGTTATCACACTGAACATTCTTTCTCACAAGTACTTTTTTCGCAAAGTTTTGGAGAATGTATTCTATTACATGAGCCATATTTTATCTGTGAAATAATGTTTTGTTGTATGATTATTGCGCAGTTATTTTTCTGATCTTCTGTTATGCTCATTTAGACCAGTTCTAATAACAGTATTGCAGTAAAGGATATTTTTAGTGTCAGACTTTTAAAAAAAAAACATGTGTCTAGGACTCTCTGGCTTGTGTCCTGTCCTCTTTCCAGTTCATAAAGCAGGTGCATACACAATGAGCTGCTTCAGTCTCCTGAGAGAGCCCCACACCCCTGAGTCCAGCCTTAGTCCCGAAGAAGAAGACAGGAGGAGTGTAGCAGAGCTGCAACCACCTACTCACCCCACCCACCGGGAGTGCACATGCGTGGGACTGTAAGATGCTGGTGGGGTTATTTGTTGTTGCAATTTGTTGTTGCAGCTTCCAATTAAGTCCATCAAAAGTGAGGAGACAGTTGACAGTTTTATATATGTGAGATCTCAAACAATGTCAGCTTGTTTCAGGAAACAGCTAGGTTCCTGCTCCATTAAGATGGAAATGAAAGTCAGTGTATTAGATGAGCTGATGATATTTTAATGTGTTGAGTTAGAATTTAAGGAAGAATTGGATGATCCCAAAGGGATACCAAAAGATCTCTATGACAGGGTGGTCACCACAGTGACATTAGTCTGGGGGCACTCTGAAGCCTCTGCCGTCCAGTTCCCATGTGGAGAAATGGTCCTAAAGTGCCTGGGCTTCTCTCCACAGTCACCGTGGAGACTCTCCTCTGTTTCCTACAGTGTGGGCTACCTATTTCCAAAAATCTGATCCTTCTCTTCCTTGGTTTACCCCAAAGGATTTTCTTTCTGGCTGCTGGGTTACTTCCTCCTAGACATTTTCTTACTCTTCAACACTTCTTTAAAAACGTTTCTGCTCTCATATTTCACACCAAAAACCTCTGTCTTAACTACCTGATTATTCCTTTTATCTTTTCTTATATTGTGTTCTTATTTCAAAAGAGCAACATTTTATCATATTTTTATGAATATTGTATATTTTTTAAACACAATTTCTTCTGTTTCTGTTACATTTCTGTTTTCTAACATTTTCTTTTTTATAGTTTGCCTATTTATTCTTTTTTTTAAAAGTAAGCTTGAAGCTTTTCTCACATATCTACATGTGTCATTACTCAATAAAACTGTATGTCCATTTTCAGTTTTGTTGATTGCTGCCAAATTTCTCTCCAAAGGATTATACCAATTTAGAGTCACAAGCAGAGAATGAACATTCCTGTGGCAATATTCTCACCCACCAGGGTTTTTAACAGGCAGCGACCAAGATAAAAAACGGCACTACCTTCTCTTTGTCCTGACTTTCCTAGGTCTCAGGGGACAAGCCTTGGAAATGTAATGTCCTTAATAACAACTCCCTTAAATTATCCTGTGTTTCATGCGGTTTTTGACTGATGCAGCTTTGCATATAAAGTCTCTTTCTCAACTGCTTGAATTTTTGACCCTTAATATATACATTTGAACATATGTGGATAATTGGTACATTCTATTTTCTTGAATTTTTTTCACAGACATTATTACTAAGAATTTTATATATAATACATGCACATATATATTTTTTAATGTAGCAAATATGAACCGGGTGTTGGAGTAACATAGTTCCTTCTGCTTTTCTTTGTAGAATTCTTCATTTTTAGATCTTTTGCAATGAAATGTATAGGTGTGATCAGCAAAAAATTATCTTACTGAGGCACAGAATAGACAGATCTATTTATCCAGTAATATAAATGGAAAGCACTGTGCTTCAGTGGACTTATTTCAACCTACCAATGCTTGGGGCTTTCTCTCCTTATAAAATGTGAGATCTATATTAAGAAATATTCTGATAGAAAAATAGAAATGTTTATTGGCATTTATAAAGGGCAGTTTTATGAAAGGATAACTTTGCAGAAATAATATATTAATTCGAATTGATTAGAACTAATTAATAAAATGAATACACTTTAAATTCCTTAAGAAAAATCACTAATGACAATTTTGAAAGAAGGTGATGGAATAATTTCTGTTATTCTAAAATAAAAGGCAATTAATTCTCAACCTAGATTTTTCAGTTATGCCAGATCAGAAACATCTATCTTTACTGTCTTGCTCTGAGTCAAATGTACACACATGTATGCCAGAATTATTTTATCAAAAACTAATGCTTAATTACCCAAATGGAGCACCATTTTTATCAGGCAATATTGCTACTAAAAACGATTTTCACTTTTGTTACCTATATTAATATCTACTAAATTTTAACTTGAGAAATAGAAGAAATTATATTTGGTGATTATTGTAGAAAATTATAAGAGAAAAAGTGACATTTTGTCAGTTTTGATCTTTGTTTGGAGCTCACTGAAAATGTTTTTTATTGACTACCATAAACCCAAATGTTTGGATATTTAACAGTGATCTTGGTTGCTATGAAACTAGAGATAAGTTTCTTGAAGATTGTTTACTATTAAAGGTGTTTTTGCTTTTTATAGAATATGTATACTAAAAATAGAGAAATTCTGGTGAGAAAAGAGTGCTTTGCAGTAAATAGATATATTAGTCCATTTCTGTTGCTTATAACAAAATACCTGGAACTGGAAAATTTATGAGAAAATGAAATTTATTGCTTACAGTTTCAAGAGACTGGGAAGTCCAAAGTCCAGGGAACACATTTACTGAAGGCCTAGGTGGTAGTGACAGTGACCCAGGGGTCTCAACATGGCAGAAAATAGTGGAGCAGAGAAAGACTAACCTCTCATGTGCTCTTCTTTTAAATCCCCCTGAACCATACCCCTGACCACCATTATTAATCCATTCACTTCATCACTGTCCTTCAGTTAAATCTCTTCTTCAAGGCCCCACCTTTCAATTGCCATGGATTCCCTCCCTCAACAGTTACAGTGGGGATTAAGTTTTGGGAAGACATTCAACCCAAGGCAATTTATGATAGGAAAAGGAATTCCTTTAACAGTATTAAAGTAACACCTGCAGTTGTCAGCTAAGCCAAAGTTTCTGCAGAGTTGTCATGGTTACCTTAATATGCCAACTTGACTGGGCCACAGGGTGCCGAGTTGAATGTTATTTGTAGGTATGTCTGTAAGGACATTTCTGGGTGAGATTAGCATTTGAATTTATGGACTGAGTAAAGCAGATTGTCTTCTCAGTGTAGGTGGGCCTCATCTAATCCACTGAGAGCCCCACAGAACAAGATGGCAGAGGTAGGACAGATTCTCTCTCTTTGCATGACTGATTGAACAGGGACATTGGTCTTCTCTGTCCTTGGACTGGAACTTGCCCTATGGCTGCTCTGATTTCAGGCCTTCAGACTCAGATGGGAGTTTACACCACTGGGTGGATCTCCAGCTTACAGATGGCAAATTATGGGACTTCTCAGCCTCCATAGTCATGTAAGCCAATTCCTTATTTTACACATACACACACACACATATATGTACACATATATCCTATTGGTTCTATTTCTCCAGAAAACTCTGATCAGTACAAAAGTCATATATTTTTAGTATCCAGAGGTTGAAGAGTAGGCACTTTTGAAAACCCAAGGAGAAACTGAGATGAGAACACAGATATTAACTCATCTCAGCACATAATCTGCTTTTACATTATAATAAAGGAAATAAAATTTTTAAAAGTGGAGACTGATTAGAAAGTATTACTTGTAAAAAGTATATGCTAAACAATTTTTAAAACTAATTAACCATTTCCTCTCTTTTTTCAAGGGCATCCATTATAATATGATTTTGTCAAAAATCTACCTTTTTTAATAAGAGAATTTGAAAAACATTATCAGACATGACTATTTGAGAGAATGTAATGTTAACACCATCTACATTGAGTCAGAATATCTGTGATAATTAGCTTTGAATTGACCCAGATTACTCTTGATGTAGTTTTACTTGTTGTTACCCTATTTAAACCAAACAAAATGAAACAAAACAGATTATATATGCTCTACCAAATACTAGCATACAGTACTTATTCACTATTTAAATCTTTGGGTATTATTTTATTTAGTATTATCTCAAGAATTAAAATCTTTTAGTCATATAACTCCTACCTCAACAGTTGGAAAATGAAAATGGCACTAAAATAGGAAGGATTAAGAATGTTAACTATCAGTTACTAATTTATATAAAGCAGCTATGTTTTAAAATGTTCAAAGACGTCCACCTATCCCTATCTTTACCTCATACCTGTCCTCTCTGGAAAACACCTCCAATACTCTTCAAAGTAAATGGACACAGTAAATAGAGTAAGTGATGCAGCTCACAACAGAAGCAAATTCTGCGATTTGGGCACAAGAGATTGAAGGTGGAAAACAACAACAGTAACAATGTTCAGTGAGACATTTTAAACCAAGTATTGCCCCTCGAGTTGTCTTACATGCGTGCTCATTTTATCTTCACAGTAATCCTGTGAAGAGCCTACTACCGTCATCCCCATTTGTAAGGGGAGGAGACTGAGGCTTACGGAATTATGTAAACTGTACAGGGTGATGGCTACCTCATAAAATGTGTGGGTGGAACTTTATGCCCAAAGCTGTCTGATTCCTCATCTTTGCTCTTTTTCATCCTCCTGCACTTCAAGGATTCTGCATCAACCTTACATTTGAGACAGACAGTATACAACCATAAGAAGTCTTATTCGCTCTCCTTTTGTGAGTAATTATGCATCCAAACCTCAGAAATCATCTTTCTCCATCCCTGTATTTGGTTTAAGAAATGCACTCTATCTAAAATTGTCCTACTTTCCCTTTTAATTACATGTGCGGCATTAAAATAGGATGGATTACACCTGAAATCCCAACCTAAACTCTATCCATGTCTAGTTCTTCTAGGAATGAAAACCAAAACCAAACAAAGAAAAAACAAAACCAAACAACCTCGAAATGCTCCTACTTCTTTGGCTACACGAAATTTTTCTCACATCTCACCTCTTGTATGATATAAGCTTTGCTTCATTCATCCACTTTCTAGGATTCCATAAGTTTATAAAAGTTAATGATGTACCTAATTTGCTGTAACTTCTTAAAATTTCAGTTATCACTAAATAAATAAAAAAAGAGAAAAAAAGTTTGCTGAAAATTCCCAACAACCACATTTGAATAGGACACAATCAAGAGCTAAACTGTCTGCGTGTTTAAAAAGTTGGAGTTTCTCTTTAGTCTCAGCCAGTGACCCCAGGCTACCGTATGTCATTTAGGACTGTGCTAATGGCAATAAACCTAACTCAAACTGGCTTAAGAAAAAAGGGGAAATCTTAGCTTATGTAACAGAGATGTCTACAGGTAGACCTGTTTTAGATTTTCCCTTATTCAGGACTTAGACTGTGTTATAAGATCCAAAGTCTTCACTTACTTACTTCAGGCTGGCTTTTCTAGGACCATCCCATGCCTCTCAGTCCACTCCACCAAGTCCCAAGGAAGAGAGAAAGCTGACTCTTTGCTAGAAGTTTCAGCAAACAGCCAGCAGTCTCTCATATTTCTGTGACTCTCGTTGGGTTACCTGCCAGTCTTGGAACTAATCATTATGTTGAGGGGGATGGGAGCCACCAATCAGTTTAGTTCAATTGATTTCAGCAGTAGGGTCTATTCCATCCAAACAGAAAGTGAAAAGTGGTTTTCCTAAGGAAATCTGGGACTTTTTTCTTTTGCCAGAGGTTGGAAAATGGATGTTGGCCAGCTAAAAATAGATGGTCCTAAACTGGAGTCCAAGGGCCCTGGGCATTCTATGAATGGACTTCAAGGAGCCTTGAAAATTTCTTGAAATTATGTGTCAAAAAATAATGTGTAAGAGATAGGATCCATATCTTTAAAGATATTTAATTCACCTAAAATTAATAACCACTACAATAGAGTCTGCATATTTGTTTAAAAGGGGTTTAAACATACAAACAAACCTTGTATACCAAAGATATATCACAACTATCAATTATCTAGGATTTCTTTTCTTTCTTTCTCTGAATACCTCACTTGATAAGTACTACTTGATTTGGATAGATATTTAGGTAGGTATTTAGATAGAAAATCAACTAAACATTCTCATTTAATTATAAGAAATAGGTTTATTAAAAAGGGATTACTGAAATTAAATACATGTCTTTATATCCTATGAATGTACTTTGAATAGGCTTTTCTTCATTAGTGAGAACAACTAAAAGATTAAAAGAGGAGTCAAAGCACTGTAGAGACTAGAAAAGAGAAGTGTCAAACCGTAAACTTGAAATAAACTGCTTTTTAATGAGACAATTCTGCAAATACTTTAAAAATAATAATAATAATGGCAATAATAGTAATTTGAATATTCAGTCTGCAGTGGATTCTACCAAGCGTATAAAGCATTTTGAGATAATGAGGTATTATTCACTACAAAGGAATAGCCATAGCCATAAATGTCCATGACACTTAAACACTAGCCAGGACTTTCTATGACTTGCAAAAGTGTTTGCTCTAAGCACTTCCAGTGGCAGCAGCATTATCAGGCACAGCTGGGACATGAGGGTGGCAGGAAGAGGGATAGGATTTTTCCTTAGTGATCAGCAATTGTGCTAGCCATGTGATGGGGAGTTCTTATTATAATCAACTCTTTGATTCATAGACTCTAAATGTATACTGACCAGCTGTTCTCTGAGAGACGTTAGATGCTCTGAAACACACACAGTCCTTCGTGGCTCTGTGCAGAACTCACCACATTCATGGGGTCATGAACCATCCCTTCCTCTCTTCTGCTTTGTGGCCACCCTTTTTCCCCGGATAACTCCAGTGACCAACTCACTGTCCTCCCCAATGTGTGCCTCCTCCAAATTCATTTTTTTTTTACTTTTTCTTTTTTTTAAATTTTAACTTATCAGTATACAATGTAGTTGTTTTTCATGTCCCCTTACCAGTTCCACTTTCTCCCCTGCCTCTCCCCTCTCCTGCCATCTACATCATATCTGTTCACTTGTCTTAACAAGTTCAAGGAATTGTTGTGACTGTTGTGTCTTCTTCCCACCCGCACACCATTTATTTGTTTGTATATTTATTTGTTTATTTTTAGCTCCCACAAATAAGTCAGAACATGTGGCATTTCTCTTTCTGTGCCTGATTTGTTTCACTTAATATAATTTTCTCTAAGTCCATCCGTGTTGCTGCAAATGGTAGTATTTCATTCTTTTTTATAGCAGAGTAGTATTCCATATGACCCGGCTATTCCACTGCTGGGAATATACCCAGAGGAACGGAAATCATCATGCCAAAGGGATAACTGCACTCCCACGTTTATTGCAGCACTAGTTACAATAGCCAAGAGTTGGAACCAGCCCAAATGTCCATCATCAGATGAGTAGATAAGAAAATTGTGGTATGCCTCCTCCAAATTCTAACTAGTGATATTTCTAAAAAACAAACTGGGTCTTCAATGTCTCAGAATCATCAGTGCTCTTGTTTGCTTTCAGGGTGAAGCCCAATGTCCAGCTTTCTGGAGAGGGGTATGAAGCATCCTGGCTCTGGGTCAGCCAGATCCTGGTTCCTCTGCAGTAAACAGTGCTGGGAATTCTCCCTGAGCATCTTTATGCCTCAACTTCATCATCTATAAAATTGAGATAAAAATAAATCCTGCTGTGTTGATTTGCTCTGAGATCAAAAGAGAAATCAGGGGCTTGAGAAGGTGAGGTATTAGCTTGAGTTTCACAATACCTACTCTAACTGCTGCTTAAGGTGATCCATCTTCATACAGTGCTGAGATGACGGACAGGACTAGAGGCCACTCACCCATCAGTCATGAAGCTGAAACCTCAAGACCTGGACCCTCCTGGGCCCTGATCATACCAGGGGCAAGACCAAGGTTACCCCCCACTGACGTGCACTAAGCAATAGGGGAGGAGACCACAGTTCCACTATGACCCACTGCTGGGATTGCAGTTCCTGAGGATTTAAGGGAAGAAACTCGTTCTCCCTCATCTTTCAGCCTGAGTCCCAGACCATGGACTCAAATTTGAAATCTGACCCTATGTGTGTCCTTGAGGGTGAAATGCAGCCCTACCCACATCCATGAATCTCCTCCAGTAAACACTGTTTGGGAAGGTCTGGGGTGTGTGCTGTTCATAACTACGTTCATTTGTTTGCAACACTGGCATACAATACGTTTTAAGTAAATAGTACCACATGTTAAAATAATAAAACCTTTGATCTCCTGACCCATCATCGTGTGTATTGTGGATTCCAGCTCTACTTCCCTACCTGAAACTCTGGCCTTTGCACATGCTCCTTCTGACTAGACACTCTCCCTCTATTCATTAACTCATCCTGCACCAGCTCCCCTTCTGGACCCAGAAGGATTTCCTGAACAACAGCCTCCCACCCTTTACCCCTCCACCCAGGCTGATCCAGGAGTCCTGACCCGTGGGTCTGTTTTAACATTTATCCCACTGAGTACTGTAGAGAAGGAAGAAAACCTTTTTCCCTCTATCCTCCTAGCTTCTCTGGCTGGGGCCCTGTAAGGTAGACTGACAAAAGACAGATTAACAAGAGAAAACCAAGCAGGACTTTGTTAACCTGTGCATCCCTCATGCACATAAGAGACCTCAGAGAAGAGTAACTCAGAGGGGTGTTTAGGACTTGGGCTTATACAGCATCTTAGCAAAAGAACAGTAAAGTTTGAGTGCAGTGATAAGACAAAGGAAAGGGTCTTTGAATTTCCAGGGAGGTGGGCTGTGAGAGAGTAAATATACAGGAAATCAATGGTGGATGAGGGCTGGTTAGGAAGGCTTGTCATGTGAATTCCTCTGGTTCCTTCAGGCTGCTCAGGGTCTAGAGCTGTCTCTGGTGTTAAATTCTGTACTTCCCGGTAGAGAGGGGAGGGGACACCTTAGCAAATTTATGTCCTGTCTTAGGCAAATGGGAGAGGGCAGAGAGCTTTTCTTGTGTCTGTTTCTCTTCAATTGTCTTCATCTCAAAATAAACCTTACATTAAAGGGGCATGTTTTGGGGTGGTGTGTTTTCTGCTGTCTTTGGCATCTCCCTCCGTTTCACTGTGATCTCCATCACTTCAGCATCAGTTGCATCCTCTCAATGGCTCCTGCAGTCTTCCATGCATGGGACAGGGGCTGCTCTATAAAATGAACATGCCCTCACATGGTTTACCCTTCTTTTGGCTTTAGTTTTATTTCCCTGCTGGGCTTCCTCACGTCAGTCTGCATTTGCTTCCTCTGTTCTCTTTGAGATCGCTCTTTTCTCTCTCCTGTTTAGTTGTAGTTTTTACCTAGGGTTCCACCCCTGATTCTCTTCTCTTCTTATTCTGCCAAATGATCTCTTTCACTCCTGCGTGCTTAACTCTACCCAGAATTGTCCCCAGAGGCCATTCTTAGTTTCAGGAGGCCATGGCCATCTCCCACTCTCCTGCACTCCTGCGTACTCCTCCTTGTGAAGGTGACCGGACCACCCACATGCAGACTGTCAGCGGGCAGCACCAGTCCCTCCCTGCTCTTCTTCCCCCCTTTCCAATAATGCTCACATCCCCCTTGACTCTGCTTGTCTATTTCTCAACCCTCTCTCTGATCCCCTCCATTATGTTTCAGCTTGGCTTCTCATCATAGGTTTTCTGAATTGTCCCAACAGCCTCAGGTTTGTTGTTCTTGTCAAAAATGTTGCGCTCTTTAGGTTTATCATCCCTTTAGATGCATTATTTCTGTAATCAGTGTGTTCTTTTTAAAAGGTAAATTTCATATCATTTCCTTTGTTAAAACCATGCGCTGTCTGGCCAGAGTCCTGATGATGAAGCTCCAGTTCCTTGTGACAACAGACCACATGTCCAGACCTGGGCCTCATTGGCTGCTCTGAGCCTTCAGTTGTCTTCCTTAAACTGTACACTTGGTCTGTGCTGACTGTCATACCATCTTCCTCTCTTTCCTGGCCTTAAAATGCAATTCCATCTCTTAGGAACAGATGCCTTCCTTCCTTAACTCCACCCCCTTAACAAGAGTTATTTCCAGGAGCCATTGGCTGTTCATAATGCAGCAGGTGTTACCTTTTCCAGAAGCACACTCTGATGTCCACATCTGGCTTAGGGTTCCTGGGACCCATGGGCCCAAAAGAGGGGAGACCAGGTGAGTAATCTGAGGAGAAATAGACAGCACTGGCTCTTTTTGGTGAGGCCCTGTTTTAGGGTATTTTCTACATTGTGTAGTCACAGAGCAGGGAGGGGCTTGGCACAAACTTGAAGTTACAATGAGTAAGACTTTCAAAAAGTCAACTGCAGTGCCTTGAACCCCAAAGGCAGGGCCTTTATGATCATGAGCCCCTACGGGCCCTGGATACAACACACACAGTTTTGCAATAATAAAGAATGGTATTTCAACATATATCACAATGATTCTGTTCAATGTCTTTTAGTTTTCTATGACAAATCCACACTTTTTATTATTATTATTATTAGTTTCTAGAGAAGCAAATAATTATTAAGTAGTATATTTACATTATTAAACTCATTAAAACTCAGGAAAGCATCAAATATTTCAAGTTATATGTAGAATTTAGTATAAAAATAAGAATTCTTTAAAGTGCTGTGCAAGGGGGTTTAATTACTAAAAAATAAATTAAAAAAATAAAATAAGGGTTATCATCAGCAATTCCAATGAGAATCCAAGTGTGTTAGAGTAAAATTCCACTAAGAAACTTCCGAGAAGTTTAAAGTGCAGATAAAATTTTAGTGGTAGATTATATGACACCATTAGCAAATTGAACTTAAGCTATCACTATATTAAAGGTATACTTTGGCCTTGGTCTATAGAATAGACTTTTATTGTACTTTGATTTAAATATTGCTAAAACTGAATGTAAGATCATAAACAGGAAAAAAAAAACTGTAAGGTCATCATGAAAGGAAATGTGGGTGGAAAAATATCCTTTCTTTAAAACCCCAGATTAGGCAAAATTTCTTCCTGTGAAATTAATGTTTTCACATTCCCATATCTGGGGTATGGGAGTCTCAGTGTATTGGGAATTGGACAAAAGATAGCCCTTGCTACACCACAGCAAGTAATCTGGCCACATTGTGTCCATGCCCTTGGACTTTATGGAAGTTGGAACTTAGGAACTGTGAACCAGAGTATCTGGCAGAAGAAATTTCTAAGCAGCAGAGCATTAAGGATGCTGCATGGCTACTTCTAACAGCCTACTCTGAGTTATGACGGCAAAGGCATGATGTAAAGCCAGAATTTAAAAGGGGAGCAGAGCATAAAGATTTGGAAAACTTGCAACCTGGCCATGAGGTAAAGAAGCTGAGAGCTGGAGTACAATGCAAGGGTGAAGCAGATAAACTGGTTGCTAAAGACATTATCTTGGCAGTGAGGCAGCCAGATGCTAATAGTGGAAAAAAATGAGAGGAAAGCCCTGAAGGCATTTCAGAAGTCTGGGAGGGTGCCCCACCCATCACAGACTCTCAGGCCTAGAATGACTGAGTTATCCTGCAGGACAGACCTAGGGCGCAGCTGCCCTCAGGATCCTGCTCCCTGTATTCCAGCTACTCTGGCTGGAGTGGCCCCAAGTGTGGTTCATGCAGCAGCCCTGGAGAGTAGAGGCCCAAAACCTCAGTGGCATCCATTTTGTGTTAAGTGTGCAAGCTGGCAGGATGTGAGAGCAGTGAAGGTGTGGCAGCCTCCACCCAGATTCCAGAGGATGTATGGAAAAGTCTGGAGGCCCAGGCAGAGACCTGCCACAGGGGCAGAGCCACTACAGAGAACATCTACTAGAGCAATGCTGAGCAGGAACGTGGGGTCAGAGCCCTCACAGAAAGCCCCCACCAGGGAAATGTCTAGTAGAGCCAAGGCAGCAGGGTCCCCGCCAGGACCCCAGAACTGCAGGGCCACTGGTAACGTGCAACACAGGCCTGGAAAAGCTGCAGGCAAGGCTGTGCCTGACAGGGCTGTAGGAATAACGCTGCCTGATGCTTTGGGGGCCCAGATGCCTAATTGTGCCCAGGATGCAGGACTTGGAGTCAAAGAACGTTATTTTGGAGCTTTAAGACATAATGTCTGCCCTGCTGGGTTTCAGACTTGTTTGGGGCCTGTTTTTCCTTTCTTCTGGCCTATTCCCTTTTGGAATGGGAATGTGTACCCAACGCCTGTTCCACCATTGTATATTGGCAGTAGATAAATTTGGTTTTGTTTTTCAGGTTCACAACTGGAAGGACTTTTGCTTTTGGTCTCAGATGAGACTTTGGACTTTGGACTTTTAAGTTGGTGCTGGAGCAAGCTAAGACTTTTGGGACTGTTGAGATAGAATGATTGCATATAGAATTTTGTATGTGAGAGTGGCATGAGTTTTGGGGGGCCAGGGGCGGGATGGAGTTTGGATGTGTTGTTCCCTCCAAAACTCATGTGGAAATTTGATCCCCAATGTGGCAGTGTTGGAAACTGATTGAGTCATAGGTGCGGATCCCTCATGAATGGATTAATGCTCTCCCTGGGGGAGGGGGGAGTGATGAGTGAGTTATCACTCTGTTAGTTACCGTAAGAATTCATTGCTTAAAAAGACCCTGGCACCTTCTCTCTCTCTCTTTTGCTTCCTGTTGCCATGTGATCTGCTTGTACCTGCCAGCTGACTGCCACTTTTCTGCCATGAGTAGAAGTAGCCTGAGGCCCGTGCCAGATGCAGCTGTCCCAGAATCGTAAGCCAAATAAACCTCTTTCCTTTATAAATTACCCAGTCTCAGGTAATTCTGTTATTGCAACACAAAACGGACTGAAACAACACCGTTAGCAAATTGAACTTAAGCTATCACTATATTAAAGGTATACTTTGGCCTTGGTCTATAGAATAGACTTTTATTGTACTTTGATTTAAATATTGCTAAAACTGAATGTAAGTTCATAAACACACACACACACAAAAAAAAATTGTAAGGTCACCATGAAAGGGAATGTGGGTGGAAAAATATCCTTTCTTTAAAACCCCAGATTAGGCAAAATTTCTTCCTTTGAAATTTATGTTTTCACATTCCCGTATCTGGGGTATGGGAGTCTCAGTGTAGTGTATAGGATGCGCACAACTTTGAAATATTAATTACAGTCAAGATTTATTTTTGACTTTAATGGAAGCCTTATGTATGTGAGTTTCTCCAAAAATGTGAGAATCTCCCTCCCTTCCCACTCCCTTCCTCTCAACCCTTTTGGAATACGTGCAAAAACACTTCTAAGTACAGAATGTACTTTTCTTCAGTGTAGTCAATTTTTCCTAATGACCATTTATATAAACGTCGGTAATGTTAAGAACAGAAAATTCCTGCAGTAATATAAATAGCTTGCAAGAACTCTGCCCTTGACCCCAGTGCACCAAGGGAATAAGTGTTTCTAATTACTGTATTCAGCTAGTGACCCATAACCAACACACCCTGGCATGGCCATTCATGTTTCATTTAGCTGGTCAGCAATTACAGCATTGAGTCACTGTCAGAGTTTAGCCTTAATGTGACATTCTGTATGGGAGAATTCTAGGGTTTCCTGTATTACATAGTAGAAAAACTAATGTTCACCAAAAAAAAAAGTATATATATTGGGCCAACCCGTGGCTCACTTGGGAGAGTGTGGTGCCAATAACACCAAGGCCATGGGTTTGGATTAAAAAATAAAAATAAAGAGTATTAACTGGGTTAAGAATGTCCACGAGAAAAGCAGCATTCATCACCAAATTAAGATATAGAAACTAGGTAGCATCTCTATGAGTTTGTCTTTCTAAAACCGCATTTACAAAGAGAACTAATATATTTTTACTGGGTTGTGCATTTCTTAATTCTTTGGTATTAGACAAGGATATGGAAATGTCCCCCAGGGCAACAAAATATGTTCAGCTTCTCAAATTACACGATCAAAGTTCTGTCAACTCTTTTTCTAACCAGGGTCAGGTGCACTACAAAATAAAATTGTCAGTCTTTAGTACCCACATTCCATTTTCCACGTTTTCTTCTCCCCAGACCCACTTGTTAATGAAATGTATTGACTTTTTAGCAAATATTTCATGTCTAAACGATTCGTACTGCTTTGATGTGAGTAACTAAACATTAAACAAGTCTCTTTCCATTAACATGATAAAATAGTGAGGTTATTCAAGGTCCTCTAATAATTCTGCCAAAAGACTAGTCCTTTTCCATGATGAACTTGTTATTATGTTTCTATTGTACATAGTCAGCAAACTATTCAAATGTCTCCCAGTTGAAATATATGTTAAGGTAAACTTAGTTCTATGTTGAATCACTACCACTAATTTATTGTGACACCTTTACTTTGAATACCTGTTAATAAACATTATGGTCTCACAGGTGCTGTGTTTATGACTACAAAGAACAGAAGGAGTTTGACATGCTAATGTCACACATTAATTATGTGGTTTCTGTTGTAAACATGGGGCTTGTGTTCTGTGTTGAGCAGAACTGTGCTGACTACTGGCACACAGCCCTGCCACCTTTGATTTGTATGCATCATAATGCTGTGACAATTTTATCAAATCCATGTAATAATTTCTTCCTTAAAGTTAATTCCAGGAGAGAGCAGGTTTCTCTGCAAATAATTACGATGTTTTCTCTTGTTGGAGAAGAAAAGTTGTGAAACAGGACGTCATTTCTTTTTTGTCAACAGCCAAAAATCATGGAATCAAATTGATGGAAAAATTGCAGTTTCTAATATTCTCTCACAAAGGGGAAGAATAACCCTCACAGGTTTTTAGGTGGGAACAGGGGCCTCCATAACAAAAGGCAGATTAGCAAGAGACAAACAAACAGAAGTTTATTAAAATGTATATTTCATACATACTTGGAAAGCAACCAGAGAATAAGTGGCTCTCAAAGAAGTGGCTTTGAATTCCAGCTAACATACCATCTTCGACAAAGAGCAGCCAATTTTTAGAGAAGTGACAAGATAAAGGAAAAGGATTTAGAGGTCTTAGGGGCAGCAACTAGGAAGAAGGAAAATAAATAGTAAATAAAGGCTACAGAAGGGGCTAAGGGAAAACTTCCCCTCTGCCCTCTGAAGGTTTGCTGAAAATGAACCAACAAAAGATAGATTAAGAGGGAAAATAGTCATCCGTATCAAACGTAGCACAGGAGAGTTGCAAGAGATGGATTCCTCAATAACCCCGTGAGTTTCTTATGCTTGTGTATCCTTCTTCATAGGGGAGCGGACACGGGAAGTACAGGAATAAATGACATCTTTCCTCTGAACTCCATAGGAGGCATTGGGAAGGTGAGGGGTGGATTTCACTGTGAAGAAAGGTTGTCTTATTATGCAAATAAGCTTTCAGGTAATCTCTCAAAGCTGCCCTCTGGAGACTAGATGAAAAGTCTGTCTGGGTATGGTGAAGACTCCGAGTCTCTTCTGTGATGAGTAATCATTCATGGTTATTTGATAAATTCTTAGAGAAGGGTCTTCAGACAAATTGCATTTCTTTTGGAAAGAAGTTTTCTTTGTCAGATAAGGAAATTCCAGAGAAAATCCCTCCAATGCTTTGGGAAAGAGGATCAGAGAGAGAGGTAGATGGGGAAAAGTCAGAGAGACCTTGAGGCTGCTTCTTTGGTTCAACATGTAAAAGTGCCATATTTGGGGGCATATATTGGGGTATCATTTTCTGACCCCCAACAGTAGTTCATAACACTTGTTAATGTAGATTCCTCTGGTACCATCTTCAATCTCATGAGGGTATACAGTTATTCTTAGTGGTTAATCTTTGCTTCCCCAGTAGAAGTGGAAGGGGCAGGGTACTGTTGGTAAATCTATGTCCTGCTTTTAGGCAAGTAGAGGGAGAACGGAGAGCTGTCCTGTGTCTGCTTCTTAATGTCTTTGGCTCAACAGTCCTCCACATTACGAGGCAGCATGTTCCGGTTTGTCACCTCATCACTTGGAGGAATCTTATTTTTCAGCTGCTTTGAAATCATTCCTCAGCTCTTTAAAAATCTTCACATGACATAGTTAACTATTTTGCATTGCATGTTAACTTGTAAACTAATTCAACCTCTTTTAGAATTGGAAAGGGTATAAAACTTAAAATTAGACAAGACTACAATTTCATTTATGCCATGTCTAGATGTTGAGTCCTTTTATTCTAAGCACAGGGCAGGATTTTCCCCCACCCTCCCCAGTGCAGACTCTTCTTGCTGAAAGCTGACCATTTGCAAGGGGTCGTGAAGAGAAACCACCCAGACAAAGACAGTGGTAATGGAGAAAGCAGAAAACGTGAAAGGAAACAGGAATCTAGTGCACAGGAAGAAGGATTTCTTCTCCAGTCCTACCTCTCCTTCAGCTTGAGAACAACTTCTGGGGCTCACACTTGCTTTCTGGCCCCGGGTCATCTCAGGCCTCCCAGGGCAGCAGCCAGCTCCCCCTTTCCCTTGGTCTTTAGTGAGGCCTGAGCTCAAGGGCCGTGGGCTCGCCCCATCACTAGAGCATGCCCCAGAAGGGCGGTGGGCACTCCTTTTTTAGTCACTTCCTTTGACTTGAGTTCTCTTAAGGCGTTTTTTCCCCATGCCTCACGGAAACGACTTCCCGGGGCTTCCACCCACTTGCCACACGTGTAGCCCCCCTAGGAGGTCTGAGTCACTGTTTCCTCTACGCCTGTCCACCTGTGTTTCCAGCTTATCCTGCAGTGGAATCACATCACTATTTTAAACCTCTCCTGTTTCAGATTGAGACTGCGCTTGTGTGGGGGAGACCTCTCTGTCTCTCTCCCTCTGACAGGGAAGGAGCCTGAGGGACAGGAGGATCACTGTTTTCCCTGCACATGCTGGAGTCTCTTTACATAATATTTAGGCTTTACACAACTTCAGTTTTCTCCAGTCAGGATGTAGCCACTCTGCCACTGTAGTTAGACTACTTGTATATCTCATACGTAACGTGTGATTATTGCCTTTTCATGTGTACAGATGCTCTCTTTCCTTGTTCTACTTTTTCCTCCTAAGCTTATTGAGAAAAATGTTCTTTTTTTATCCACAGTCTAAGAAGGAAAAAAGGCCATGCTGGAATAACCCTGTTACTGGGTTTTATCACACTCACCATGTGAAATGCATTTTTGATAGTCCTTCCTTGACGATGGGTGTCCCTGACCTCCATACATGAATGGCAACGTCTAGTATCTCTAGAGCACTTGACAGGTGCACTTTGCATGGATGCAGTAAGCAAGAATCTATATTCCACCTCAGATATTTAGATATTGAATAAATTTTTAAAACTATCTCTTAAAAAGACCAGCAGCACTGATTCTTCCTATCCCCCATGAGTTAGTCCAGGTGCCTGCATGGTTCTGCGGAGAGTGGAGCCTAGAGGTGACATGTTTGCTGCATGTAACCAGAGAATTTTGGATTGGGGTGGGCACCAATACTAGCAACCTCTAGATCATATAACCTATGATTTCTAGGGCACAAAGATGCACTGAACCACTGGATTATCTATCTCAAGAACTGAATCTGAGACTATAGACAGCAATAGAAGCTGAAATACTAACAAAAATGATATAGTTAACTATTGCAAGTATCATCAACTATTCTTGTCTTAGGAGATATTAATTTCCTGGATGATCATTTGTTTTTGTTTTTTTCTAAAAGGAAATCACTAAACTAAAATATTAACACCATTTCAAAATGTGAGTTCTCTTTCAAAGTGTTTCGGATAGTTATCTTTGCAAAATTTGGCAGGAAAATTATAGGGCCTAAAAGGAAAAACAAAAGACTGCTTTCACTGGAGATACATTTAAAGAACAATTGGTTAACTAAAACAATTTCCCTCTGACAATCAATGCCTACCTTCAACAAAGCGTTTCCAAGCTACTCCATAGGTTGATTCTGAATGAATTAAATGATTAATTTATCTGAGGAAAAGTGCTCCCTGCTTCACTATGTCCTTCTCTAACAAAGGGGAATTGATCCTTCAATATCATTGTTTTCACATGTTAAGTGGTATCACAAATGATTCATTCATAATTCCCTGTGCATAAACCTCTAGACTGTGGCATGTTACTGAAATACTTCAGGCTATTTATCATGTTCTTATCAGTAGTACCGAAACAAATAACTAATCTTTCAAATTCTGAAGTAGAAATATAAAAACAAAACACGGTGGCTTCAGTTTGTCCACTAGCTGCCCTAGCTAGGGCAATGTCTTTGAATGAGCAAAAATCATTCAGCACTGCTTATGTTTTGGGTGGTATATCCTCATCGAATGCTCACCACGTCCGACCTCATGACTGGCCAGGGTTGTTTCTGATCTTGGGTGGCTTTCCTGCTATGCTCTAGTCTTAACTATCTGAGTTTCAGTGAATGATTGTACCCAATAATGCATGTTTTAAGAATATGTGTGATGTGATGGGGCTGTAGTGATGGAGTCAGTTGAAATTTGTCCCCCAAAAGATATGTTGAAATTCTAATTTCCCACACCTTGGAATGTGACCTCATTTGGAAATCAGTCTTTGCAGATGTAATCAAGTTAAGATGAGGTTATAATGGAGTAGGGTGGGTCCTAATCCAATAGGACTGATAGCCTTCTAGGAAGAGGCAGAGAGTCACAGAAGCAGAGCAAAGGCCATGTGAAGAGAGGGGCGAAGGTTGTGATGCATTTACAAGCCAACAGACGTCCAGAATCTCCAGACAACCTCTAGAAGCTGGAGAAAGACCTGGAACAGATTCTCCCTCCAAGACACCAAGAAGGACCCAACCCTGTTAAAACCTTGGTTTAGGACTTTTGGATTCCAGGACTGTGAGAGAATATGTTTCTGTTGTTTTAAGGCACCCAGTTTATGGTAATTTGTTATGGCAGCCTTAGGAAATGAATACATGTGGGAATAAATAGCCTTTTAAAAAGGTATTTTTAATAGATAAGGTTAATGCATGAAACACTCAGTTTCAAAAAGAGAAACAGTTCCTGGAATACCATTGAGATCACTGAGTGTCTGTCTCTTGCTCTCGGTCTCTGTTGCTCACCCGCATTGTGTGCGTGTGCACACCCATTGCATGGTCGAGTTAAGAGTTTATCTTTAGTGTGGAGATCCACAGATGATTTCCCATACCCACTAAACCAGGCAAAATAGAACAGAATGGAACAGATGGCAGATGAAACAAAACAAACACAGACTCTAACAGTAGATTAAAAGGTGAAACTTGTGCTTTGATGTCTTCTCCATCCCTTTCTTTCTCTCTTCTTTGTGGTATTTTGCTTTCAAAGAACCATGGAATGGGATGCCCAATGTTGAGTCATTTTACACAATAAATTCTATATCAGTTGCTAAAATCTGTTTTATTTTTATAGCAAATTGTTGTGTCTCTGGCTGTCAACAAAAAGCTTTATTTGCATTTCTAAGAAATCCAGAAAGCAATTCATTTTTTTGTATGCATGTGTGTATGGATATTCAGAGATGCTACTAAAATGTTTAACAACTGGTCCACACAGGTGTCAGCCTCTCAGAACAGCCACTACCAAAGACAGCCAAAATGGGTATACCTGGAAACACTGACTGGATGTCAGAGGTGTTGCATGTATGTTAACCTTATGTGCACATATGTGTATGAGCATGTAACAGATATACTTCAGATACAACTATACACACAATGTGTTTATGCACTAATGTTATGGTTTATTCTCTCAAAACATCAAACAGGGTGTTTAATTCCTGAAAGTTTTTTGAAGCAAAGGACTGAGTTTTGATAACTTTCATTCTGTAGACTGAATGCAGTACCTATAAATGAGAAGGATTAATGAATATTGATTCTATGAAAAAAACAAAACCATTTTACACGATTATTATATGCGAAATCTTTATAAAATTATTCTTTCTATTTAGGTTGGTAGGCACTCTGTTTATATTTTTCATATATTTAAAAATATGTAAAAGCATGGAAAGATCAATGTTTCATGTCAGCCTCGATGTTGGGCTCAGGTCCGCTGCTCAGCACTGGCTGTTGGGGAGGTCAAACAGAAACGGTCTGCATGGTCCTTCCCGGCATCTCTGAACGTTAATGTGACGAATGGCTGTGAGTCCCCAGGTTTCCATCTGATCTAAACAGGGTAGGACATCAGTCTTTGGATAAGGCATGCCATTCTGATTTATTGTTAGAATCTGAATATTGACTGTCAAATGCGGTTGTAACCTCCAAGGAAAAATCTTCTAGGTACTTCACATACAATAATTGCCTCAAGTACTTGAAATATAAATATGTATGTATTTTACTACATGAAAAACACATATTCGTAGTACTGTCTGTGAAAACTAGTAATTGCATATATGTACACTTTTAAGAAATTTTAAATAGTTGAGTAGGAAAATAAATTAAAATAATCTAAATATTAAGGGACAGTGAGGAACATTCCTCATTCCTTTAGTAAGAGCATTTTAGCTTGTTGAATTACACTGTTTACATACATTGTTTAAATTGAAATAATAATACAAAGTTGAAAAATAAATATTTGGTTAAATTATAATTTTAATCTTTTAGAAATATTTGATGTATAAGAACTTATAGCAGAAAACAAAATAAACTTTAACAAGTTTACTACATTTTACTTATTAAGAAATTAATCTTTGCAGGAAAAAAAAAAAAGCTCCCATTAGAGGATATTTCACATTTTATCAAGATGAATTAAAAACATATCTACTGTGACACTCCAAATTTTTCAATAGGAAAAGAATTTCAAAATTATTTAAACCTCCCATGATAAATCAGTCTCAAAAAATACATAGCATGAGTATAAAAATAGTATATAATATAAAGAAAAAAAGAATATATTTTATTATCCAAATCAACCCTGTAAAGACAGTATTTAAAATCCTTATACGAATTTTTTATATCATTTTTAGGTTATGAAATAAATTTGAACTTATTGCTATGGATGTCAAATCATTTTTAGTAGTTAAAGTACTTTTTATAATTGTTTAAGCAATAAATCCTCAGCACAAAGTTCCTTTCAGAAAAAAATGCTTCTGAAAATCTTTTCCTGAATTATACTCAGCTGTGCACTAACAGGCTCATAATATCAGTAAATGTGCCAGTTGGACTTGAGCGTCTATTTGGTCTTGTAAATGTGAGAAGCGTGTCGGCAGGAGCAATTCTGCAGTGGACAGGGAGGGGGGAATTATCATTCTTGAACTAAAATGTCTAACTCTGAAAATTTTGGTTTAAAATTATAATAAAATCGCAATGGTAATCACTTTGGGATGATGCTATTTCAGGTTCATACTTGTGTACTAGAGATTCATTCTCCCATGGTGATAATCAACTTCAATCTTGACATTAATTGTATATTCATTCTAACATTGCATCATTCAGTGAATCTTAGTCAGTTCAGGCTGCTATTACATAATACCATAGATGTGTTGCTTAAATAACAGGCATTTACTTCCCACAGTGCTGGAGGCTGAGGAGTCCAAGATCAGGGTGCAGACAGATTTGGTTCATGGTGAGGTCTTTCTTTCTAGTTTGCAGATGGCCACTTTCTTACCATGTCCTCACAGAGAGATGAGACAGAGATCATCTCTTCCATGTATTTTCTTACATAGACAATAATCCCTTTACTAAGGGTCCACCTTATGTCCTTACCGCCTCCCAAAGGCCCCACCTCCTAATATGATCACATTAAGGATTTAGTGTTTCAGCATATGAATTTAGGGCAGACAAAAACATTTAGTCCATAGCACAGTGTTAGCCAAAATATATATCTTATTTTGTCTCTATTAAAATATGAAGTAATAATCTGATTTCAGTCTTTTGCAATGCAACACTCCATACTCTTAGCTCACCCTCTTTTCCAAATTTGAAGCAAGAGAAAAAAGAATGTTGAAGTAAAATTTCTTTTTATTTATTTAACAGCTTTTATTTTCTGTATCTTAGGAAAAATTTGTATTAGTATAAAGAAATTACAGGGAATTAATTAATTTCACATAAGAAAGAATATTCTGTGAATATTAGATCTGTTCCAAAATGAAGTTTGACTTAACAAATTAATTTGCCTTTTTCCTATCTAAGTTGATTTTTGGTGAAGGATATTGTAGGGGAATTTATAATTAAGTAGAAAATTCACCCAGAAAGTATAAAGTTCCCCTTTGAATGTAAGATTTTAAAATTGTAGTTTTTATTTCACAATTAGCTCTACCTTTGTAGTAAACCACTGATCCTTATTAATTTGTATTTAATTAAATCAACCAGGTGTTGAATGAGTGCTTAGTATTGTCTCATACTAGATAAGCTTGTATTCTACTAGTAATAGAAAGGAATTTCAAAAATGGGCAAAGAACTTGAATGAACATTTCACCAAAGTTGTATCATTTTACCTTCCTACCAATAGTGCATAAGGCTTCCAATTTCACCACATCCATACCAGTGCTTACTATTTTCTGTTTATTGTCTTCTGGGTTTTTTTCATAGTGGTTATCTTAATGAATGTGAAATGATATCTCATTGTGGGTTTGATTTGCATTTCCAGCTCTTCATGTGCTTATTGTCTGGCCATTCATCCATCTTCTTTGGTGAAAGGTTCATTCAAGTTATTTGCCCATTTTTTAATTCCTCCCATTACTAATTTGCTGAAAAGTTTTATCGAGAATGGGTGCTGACAGAAAGGGAAATACCACATGTTCTCACTTATTGGTGGAAGCTAAAAATTAATATATAAATTCACACACACACACACACACACACACACAAAAAAAAAAAAAAAAAAAACCGGGGGGGGGGGAGAAGATATAACAACCACAATTATTTGAAGTTGATACGACAAGCAAACAGAAAGAACATTGTTGGTGGGGGGGGGAGGGAGAAGGGAGGGAGGTTTTGGTGATGGGGAGCAATAATCAGCCACAATGTATATCGACAAAATAAAATTTAAAAAAAAAAAAAGAAAAAATAAATAAAAATAAATAAATAAATAAATAAATAAATAAAAGAATGGGTGCTGAATTTTGCATCTATTGAGATGATCTTCCAGTTTTTCTTTTTCAGTTTGTTAATATAGTGACTTATATGGACTGATTTATTCAAATGTTCAACCAAATTGAATTCCTGGAATAAATCCCACTTGATTACGATGTATTATCCCTTCTGTATTATATTTGGATTCAATTTGCTAACATTCTGTTAAAATTTTTTGCATCGATATTGATGAGGGATATTGATCTTCTCAGAGAGTCTTTGATTTTGTTTCAGGCTAATGCTGGACTCACAGTTTCAATCTATAGATGATAAATTTGACTTTTTTAAATATATATTTCCCATGTGTCTAGTTAGCATTCTCTAGCTTTCCTCTAGCTTTCTGAGCATATGGAATACAATCACAGTCATACGTTTTTTCAGTGGCCTGTCATTGGTGTCATTTCTGCATCTATTTCTACTGATAGATTTTTCTCCTCAATATGGTCCATATTTTCCTGCTTCTTTGCATGCTCAGTATCTTTTATCTGATGTCAGGCATTGTGAATTTTGCCTTAGTGGGTGCTGTATATCATTTATTCCTGTAATATTCTTGACTCCTTTTCTGGAATACAGGTACATTGCATGGAAACTGCTGGATCCTTTTGAGTTCCTATTCTAAGCTCTGCTTAGGCAGCCTTTTGTCCAGTGTAATTTTGCTCCACACTGAATCAATACCTTTTGGAAGCCCCACCTGATCCCCACGGATGGCAGCGTTTCCCACTCAGTTCATGGGAACACAACTGCTCCTGGCCCTGAGTTAGCTCTGAACACTGTGTCCTCTGCTCCTTTCAGTTGGATCTCTGGCTTCCCTTACCTCGTTTTTCTTACATGTGTGAGTGCACCAGTACTCAGCTGGAGGCTCGGGGGACCAGCTACAGACCCCTGGATGCTCTCTACGGACGTATTTCTCCTCTGCTGACTCTGAGCCCTAGACTGTAGCCACATCAGTGTCCTTGGACTCCAGCCCTGTCTCCTCCACCAGGGACATCACCAAGCTTTACTCGGGTCCTCCCACTCTGCATGGGCCTCGACACTAACCCCAGGAAAAAGTCTGGGGCAACCATCAGGCTCACCTGATTTGTTTCTCTCTCTCAAAGATCATTGTCATGTATTTTACTGATGTCCAGTGTTCATATATTCTGTTCAGTTTTTAAGTTGCTTCAGGCAAATGGGGTAAATCTGGTCCCTGTTACTCATCCTTGCCAGGCATGGAATCATTCAGCTAACTTAATATTAAAATTTAATATTAAATATATGCTAAGTCTCTTGTTTTCTCATATCCGAGCCTATCATTTGAATGTTATATCTCCCTCTATGAGTTTTTAAAGCACATATGTGTTCTTCCTATCCTGAGATCTAATGTGTAATTACAGGTAGTTACCAATAGACTGTAGAGGGTCTCTCAAAAAGCTCAAAGAAAGATCCATATTATCTTTTGATTCTATTCTTCCACAAATTTTCTGAAGTATTTACACATAAGGGCATTCTCCCAGCGAGTTCGTTGTTGACTTACATTCTCTGGAATTGTCCTCAGAGTAGACTCACTTGAAAAACATTGTCATTCAATGTTTTTCCCCTGAGGTCAATAAAGCCAATTTCAGCATTTTCATTAGCAGAATTTGTCCTGTTAACTACAGTCTGTCTTTTAGAAAAGGGTATCAGCTCTTCAGCACCTATAGTATTTCAGTGGTTTTGTGGGTTTTTTGTTTGTTTGTTTGTTTGTTTTTTGTGACTGGTAAGGGGATCGTAACCCTTGGCTTGGTGTCACTCACACCGCGCTCAGCCAGTGAGCACACCAGCCATCCCTATATAGGATCCGAACCCGCGGCCTTGGCGCTCTGCGCTCCCAGCGCCTCTGCACTCCCAGCGCCGCTGCACTCCCAGCGCCGCACTCTCCCGAGTGAGCCACAGAGTCAGCCCTAAGTGGTTTCATGTTAACATGATTTGCACAGCTTTAATTATTTTTCTGTGTTTCTCCTTTTAAAGCATAATTTAAAAATAAGCTATAAAAATGAAGAACAATTACACATATTAGACATATTTTTTGTTTGCTTTGGTTTACATATTGTTATTTATTTGGATAAGAATGCAGAATTTTATATTTGAAAATGTTGTAGACTCATGGGAAAATATTTGTATTTTTATTATGTTAGGTCTTAGATATCCTTTGGGACATATGAGTTTTTGGACTTATATTAAAAATGTATAATTTTAGAAAAAAGATAGCTTGAAAAATGTCTCATTGTTGTATTCTTTCCTCTTGCTAGTGAAAGTGAACCTGTGTTGGAATGAATTAGTGTGTACTGTCATTAAACATGAGTATCTGTTCTGTTAATCATCCTTTCCAAGTTTAGCAGCATTCCGGCAAAGCCATTGTTGAGGATGAAAAATCATAAGTCATCTACTTTGAAGGCTTCGCAGCTTAAATAAATGTGATGTGTCAGCTACTTCATTTCTAAGGGATTTTTTTTTCCTATACTTTTCTCAGAAGGAATCAAGTTATAAAAGAGCCTAGTTTGATGCAAATGAATTGCACATTTTGGCTCAGGTTGCCCTGCTAAATTTTACACCTAATAAATAATAAATGAAGATACTAGAATGGAGAAGTGTTAAAGAGGCAGGACCTTTCTCCTAGAAAGAGCTCTTACTGGAAAAACTGGGCTCCATTTTCTGCAGGTGGCCAGGAATCTAAAACTCAACAATAATAAAAACTGTGGTTTGGTTTAGGAAATAATTTACATAATAAATGTGCCCAAGTGCCATTTTTATTTTTTTTTTTTAGTAGTAGCTATATTTGTTTCATTTTAAATGGAATGATTTAACACCTAATGTAAAATACATTTTCTTATGCCCTTACGCCTTTGGAGACAAAACACAGACTATTCGTTTTTCTTTTTCATTAATATACTAACCTTTAGTTCACAAGAAACAGTTGGCTATTTAAACAGCTCATAATGTTTAATTAATAGTTGTAGACGGGAACATTTTAAGGAGAAAAAGGACATCATTTTTCCAAAGGCCAGATTTAGTCTAGTTATTCTTTAAAATCAAAATGTGTGTTTTCTACCTCTTAAATAAAAGGAACAACAAAAATATCCTATTAAAATGGCACTGCATTACTTCAATATCCATTACATTCTCACAAAGATAATCTGGATATTGTACTGAATAGACACAACTCCCTTACCAGTGATATTTTTTTAGAAGGCCATTCATTTAAATTAAACAGACAGCTCGGTATTCATTCTGTACTCTGAAGCTTTCGAATGCTACTTCCAAAGGAAGCCAATTAAGAATTTCATCATGTTTAAAATATCTCCTTTTTCTGAGGATTTCCCTGACTTGAGTGGGCAGGAGAAGGGAAAAATTCAATATTTTCAATTCCCCTCTGATAGGATGTTAGAAAGTGACAGAGAGCAGGTCACTTCAATAATTTTTAACCTGGCTTGATTCCAGACTATCGGGAATTGATCTGTTCAGTTACCATATTTTTCATGATTTCTTGTTTGAGACTTTACTGAGCTATATATACCTCTCTTTCTTTGTGTGTGTGTGTGTGTGTGTGTGTGTGTGTGTGTGTGTGTGTGTGTGTGTGTGTGTGTGTGAGATTCCTTTTTAGTACTCTGAAGTTCAGTGTCAGAGACTAAAATCCCTAGTCAAACTGATAGTGTTTGTATTAGTTTCTCTTGGCTGCCATAGCAAATTACCACAAACTGGGTGGCTTAACACAACGGAAATTTATTCTTTCACAATTTTCAAAGCTAGAAGTCTGAAATCAAGGTGTCAGCAGTGTCCTGTTTCCTCCAGGACTCTAGGTAGAATCCTTTATTGCCTCAACTTTAATCAACTCCAGGTAAGATCATGTCTCCAGGCTGGTGTCCAATGTAGAATGGCCAATTCTTAAGACCCTGAACAAGCCTCGTGGCTGCCTGTATTGAGAGGACACCTGAGTCTGTGAGCATTTTTCATGTAGATGAAAGAGTATAGAAAAACACAAATAATTTATGTTCAATAAATAATGTATTGAGTATACAAAGCAAAACTGTACATTATGTACTTCTCTCATTTACCTGGAATTCAGGGCACTGTTAACAATAGAACTGATGTATGGTATAAAAAGTGGCATCAAAAGAGTGGACACCATTGTGAGTAGCCCTGGTGAGGCCATTGTCAGTGCTGTCACCCTGCTTTACTCTGACTACTTTCCTGGACTTTCAGAGCTGTGGCTGAAGCCTTTGTTTGACATTTTCTCTAATTCCTCAACAACTCCATTCCTTTAAGAGAAGAGGACAGTGTCTCAGAAGAAGAGATAGAGACCAACTCCTATAAATAGTGCCACATGTGTAACTTTAACCAACAGAGATTTCTCATTCTTTACCTTCTTCCTGAAAACCTGAGTGTACCTCTGTTACTTATTTGTGATCCTTAACGATACATCTTTATGTTCTGGTGAATCAAAGTGAAGCACGTCTTAATCAAAGTTGCAGGGTGTACTTTGAAGCTCTTTCTGTCATTTTGAGTGCCTCCCAGGACCAGGTGCCCAGTGAGTTACTTAATCTTAATTTCTTTGATTTTCCTCAAATGGTTAGATGTAGTTTTTGTTGTTGTTGTTGTTTGTTTGTTTGTTTTAATTCAGAAGGTTATCGTGAGGAATGCTTATTCCAGGCATATAATCATCATTAAATTTAGCTATTAATCTACCTCTTTCCCTCCTCCCTAACCCCTCCCCCAAGGAACATGGATTATTTGCACTACATTGGTGAAGCTCCATATACAAATCCATGAGAACATCCTTACTGTGTCCCTGCCTTAGCCTTAAAGTTCTGGTCTACCCAGTTGGCATGAGAACGTGCACTCTCCCTCTGTCATTAGTAAACTCCTTTGTATGTAGGAGGTGAGTTTTTCATTTCTGATACGGTGCACAACTCTGCATGATTATGGTTTTTAAGGATGATTAGTATGGTTTCAGAAATGAGGACTGAATTCACTTCCTACAGAGAAGCAGCAGAATCTGGCCATTGGGACATTTTCTCTAGAAAAGGTAGTGGATCTATTTAGCTCTTTTTGGACTTATAAAGTTCTTCTTTTACCTTGAAGCCATCAGAAGAGAAAATTGGCATGATAGCCTTATACTGCATGAAGTGATTGAAAATAATAAGCATTTTCAAAAATATAAATTTATTCCATTGCTTAAGTATGAAAATGAGAACATCTGTCTTTGCAGGATTTCTGACTCCCTGCTTCAACCTTTTCTCTTTTGGAAAAAAAAAAAAAAAAAAAAAAAAAATATATATATATATATATATATATATATATATATATATATATATCTCCTCCAGTAGGACTATGAGAATAATCCCTAAGGCACTTAGGTACCAGAAGAAGAAAAATAAGGTTAACAGCCTTACCCCACCCAGTTTTCTTGATTTTATATCAATTACGACTTTCTATAAATCTGCCTTCCACACCAGTTAACTTCTGTAAAAGATGTTTTGTAGGAGGAATGTAGGAAAGCCCTCAGATTTGGTACAAAGACTCCACCACAAGGCTCTGGGGACTGCAGGGTACAGAATCACTGGGGGTCTTTAGCAGGAGCGAGTCTATCACATCACTCGCCATCACTGGGGTCTCCACAAGTCTCACTCTCCCTGCCATGCTGGATCGAGTTACAGGTGTGGAGTGTCTAATCGACTCACTAGGGTCACGTAGATCTTCTTATTTGCAGAATATTGACAAGGATTTCTACTGCACGTGTGCTCAGTGGGATGTCCGAGGCCGTGTCTGACACCTATCATGTCTTCACAATTGTCCAAATAATCTCTTTATTATTAACTATACTGGCCTAACTTACTGGATAAATCTATGTGATGATTTAACTTTATTCAATAAAATTATGTGAAAATACATATGCCATGTTTTTGAGATTTAAACATGATTTCATCTGCATTTTGCACACATACATAGTTATAAGCAGTGGAAATATCCTCTCAGGAAGGGCACACGTGGTTACTAAAGTCAGAGGAACCTGACAGTAGCTTCAGTTCCATCATTTACTCTGTGTCAAGCCAGGTAAGTTTTCTAATTTCTATATATCAATTTTTCACATTTGCGCCCTCTCAGGGTTTATGTGAAAGTCAAAATTTGATAAGGTAATAGTTTTAAGGTCTTTATTCCCATGTCTGATGCCTACTAAATAAAAAAATATTAGACATTTTAAATATTATAATCGTGAATGCAGTATATAGGTAGGCTAAACAGCAATACTGATGAATGTCTAAAAAGGAAAAGCATTAGGGCAATCAGCAGTTCTATTGCAAGACTATTTTTAATTACAGAACTTTAAAAATAGCTGCTACAATTATTCTGAAGCTGACAGAGCTTGGAAGACACACTGTGAAGGGTTATGCTAATCAGAAGAGCTCTCAATCCAATGAGATATCACATTGGGCTAACAACAGCATGAATTAAGATCCCGCAGTATGTATTCTCACATCTTACGATTACCGTTGCTGCTATTTGCAGGAGTTTGGAACAGGGATGGGATGCACATTTCACTTGCCCATGAGTGCAATACAGGTGCTTGCTGAAAAAGACATAGGGTTCCCAGACCATTATCTTCTGGGAGGATCTGTCCTCTGTGACCAGGAAGTGCTTGCTTCTGTTTCTCCTGCTTCCTTTCTGACAAAGAAACCATCAGAGCTATGTCCCAATATGCATAGAGGAGCCCCATAAGTCCAATACCCTAAAGGTACTAGTTATGTTACCAAGAGGGCTATTACAGTAGTATTTCTATTTTCCAGTGGTCCTCAATAATCATTTTTCTGCCTAAGTTAAAATACCTCTTATTTTATTTACTCAGGATTTCATGCTTTTACACAGGGAATCTATTTTTTTTTTAATTGCCTCTTGTCAGTGTCTCTAATCTGTCATCCACAATGCTCCTGGAGCAAACACATGACACAGAGGTTGGATCGTACCATTACTTCCTCATGATTGTTCCACATCAAATGCGACATGAAGTCTGCCCGTGTTGCCTCAATTGAAGTCTCCCCTCAGCTGATACTGCCTGGTGCACTCACCATAGAATCTCCAGCACACAGCAGCACTCACTGTTCTGTACCATCGACCTCTCTGCCTTTGTCAGTGCCATTTCTGAAATCTTAGTTCAAATGCCTTGTCTCTTATAAATCCTTTCCCCCAACCCCTTATTTTGAGCTTTATTCTTGATTATCACTTTTGCTTAAGTTTGCACAGTATTTTGCATTCAATGAACAAATCCAGAATGACTTCTATAGTGTGACTTCATGAGAGTGCCTTCATAGCTCCTAATTTACTCAGTGCTAGAACAAGTCACAGAATGAGTGTGTCAGAAGCCTCAACCCCACAGGCGAGAGTGGAATAGGGGCGGGGATGAGGGAGCATTAGCTAGAATACTTCTGATTCCAGTATCTCCCTGATATCATTGAAAGAACATAGAATAGACTAGGTTTTTTCAAGTCTTGTTGATTTGTGTATTTTTTGCCATGTGCAAATAGATTTCTTTACTGGATGCCCCGTAACAGTTCTGTGAGACTACTGGAAGAGGTGCATGTCTGAGGATTTTCTATCTGTTCATTCACTTTTTCATTTAAAAAAAAAAAAAAAAAACACAGACATTGGGCACCTGCCATAGTGTGCTTTATAACTTCAAAAAAATTCAAAAGCAATGAGAGTAAACCTGCTGGCATCTTAGTACAAATCAAGACAGCAGCCCCACAGTGTGCTAATGGTGACAGTATTCTCACTACTATGCTCTCATGAGAAGGAAGAAAAGCCAGTTACATTTAAAAATGTCCCTGATGAAGCAGTAAAAAATATTAATCTTATTAAATCTTGACCCTTGAGTACATGTCTTTTCATCATTTCAGGTGACAAAATGGGATGTGCACATAGAATACTTCGGCTTTACCAAAATAGTGTCTTGAAGAAAAGTATCATGTAACAGAGTCATGAACTTGCTTGCCTCTTTTTCATGGGACTACCTTTTTATTTAAAGAATGACCAACAGACAAAAATGTGGGTATTCAGACTTGAGTATTCAGTGAATACTTCATTGAAAGTAAGTGAAGTGAGCCTATCACTTAAGAAAAAGAGCTAAAAAGAACAAAATTGGAGCTTTTGAGTGAAAACTAAAATTTTGGAAAACATTTATCTGCTACTCTGAACTTGAGAGATTGCCAATATTTAGATATTTCTCATGAAATCAATGTTCATATTAACAAATGTGACTGTTCTGCAATCCTAAAATTAAACATTTCATCATTTGGAAGATCTTTATAAGTCAGTAAACACATTTTATAGATGGCCAAAGCATGATATCATACAATCAAGAACCAGTGGATTTTCATGTAAGAGATTCTTAAAAGTTCCTTGATTCATTGATATGACCTCAGTTTTCACATCACAACTAGTTTTTAAGAAATGGTCACTTTTTGAGTTTTGGTGTAGTATCACAGAAAAATATCCACAATGTTATGAATTAGTAGAAATACTTCCTGTGTTTCTAACTACATATCTTGGGGGTCAGGAGTTTCTTCAGATACTTCAACAAAAAGGAAGTATTTGACAGGTCAATTGCTAAAGCAAATGTAAAAATCCAGCTGTCTTCCATTATTCAAGAGATTTGCAACATGAAGAGTGTCATTCTTAATGATTTGTGTGTGTTTGGAAAATAATTATTTTTATTAAAAAATCATTTATGCTAGCCTGAAATCATTTTATTGTTACTTTAAAATGTACCATTAAATAAATATTATTTTAAAATTTCTAACAGAATATATTGATAGGTGTAACTAATATTAATAATACTTCTTTGGAGGCCTCTATAAATTTAAAGAGTACAAAGAGATTTCAAGTTCACATATTTGGAGAACCATTTGAGTTTACCAAGGAGATGATAGTCATATGGTTTTATAAGAATTGCTGTGAAATCTCATGTCCAAAGAGTTCTCCCAAACCAGACAGTTTTCATAAAGACTAAAATTTTATCCTGAAAAAAATGCTTTTTATCTCATTAAGAATTTCTCTCTCTGGATGACTCTTGCTAAACAAGTCTGTATTAAATTCTTTATGCTGAATTGAATGTTGTGGTGAAAACAGCTTAAATATTGAAGAAAAAGACAGAGCCTGCTCCAAAGAATTTTTCTAGTGCTAACTTGATGGTAACTTAAGGAACGTCTTTAAAGGGCATCTCCCTTAAATGGTTCCTTTGTAAACTGGGGAAGTTATCAGAGTATCACAGAGCTATTTTGTTGCTAAAAGGGATAATAAGTATAAAATATCTGCACCAAAGGAGTGCTCAATAAGTGTGTGCATCCTCTCCTTTTCCACTACAGGGAGAATTAGATCCCTGAATCATTTTACTGGGAAGAACCAGCTTTCCGGTTGATGGCTGGGAGAAAGATGACAAGAAAGGGAATTGATGGAAAAGCTATATTGCAGGTAAATTGAATGTCCTCTATACCATTACAGTTCTCAAATCCTTGGAAGTCCCAGACTAGGACACAATTTGCTTTCATTTCACCTCAGCTCATCCCTCCTTTACTTTGTTCACCATTTAATATCCTACAAATCAGCATATCATTGCATGAAAACTTTCCTGGACTATGGATTCTCGATTTCAACACAATACATATTTCAAATATCTGTTAAGCAATCTCTCTCTCTCTCTCTTTTTTAAATAATTTAATTTGTTTGCTTACATAGAATCTGAGATATTGACAGTTCTCTCTTTCTGTGCTGTTCAATCAACAATTTCGTTGTTCACCAAAACTGTGAAGCATTGTGATTGGCTTTGATCATAGCATACAAAACGACTAGATGACAACAATATTAAGTATTTGTTTAGATTTATTATTGAAAGAGTAATCAACCGTATATGATCTCAACCTGAAATTGGTTCTTTTTATCTTTTTGTTATGAATTCTTGCACAAGGATTGAAGTATATTATCTTCTCCTTCAATATATGGTAAAATTGGAATTTTCCAAACTTAGGAGGTCACAAAATGAGTTAATTGCATGGCACCTTGTTAAGTAATAGATGTAAAATTAATAAATATAAAACTAATAGCCGTGACCTAACAACAAGTGGTATTTTAAAATATTTTAAAATTATAAAAGAAATACATGGTTATAGTGAAACATACAGAAATACAATATTTTAAATATGGATTAGGCCTTATTAAATTAGTTTTTCTGTTTAATGTATAGATTGGCAAATTATAAAGAATAGAAGCTTGCATAGGGTAAAAGCTCATTTCTGTTGCTTATAACAAAATACCTGAAACTGGGTGATTTACAAAGAAAATGATATTTATTGGTACAGTTTCAGAGGCTGTGAAGTCCAAAGTCCAGGGATCACATCTTGCGAGGGTCTTTGGTTGTGGCTTTACAGCAATGCAGGTGTTCTACATGGCAGAAAATGGTGAGCAGAGAGAAACTCTCACATGCTCTTCATTTTAAAGCCCTCAGAACCACGCCCCTGACCATCATTATTAATCCATTCACTATGGCATGGTCCTACAATCCAATCACATCTTCAAGGCCCCACCTGTCAATGACCATAATAGGATTTCCCACGCTCAACAATTAAAGTGGAGATTAAACTTCAGTGAGGTGGGGGGAAGGGAAGCATCCAATCTACAGCATTCACTGCATTAGAGCAAAATGTTATCAGTGTTATGCATAAAACATGTGAATTTATAAGTAAAACATAACTCAATTTGAATCTCTGTCCAGTATCTGTTCATCCTACCAACATGTTCTATACTGAGCTATACCAATATTATACATACACAAGCATGCATGTATATATAAATGTATATAATTTTGAACCCATGATTCACTTTTTTTAACCTAACATTTTTCTTTTATAAAAATAGAGATACTAGTTTTATTCTTGAAGATATTTGTGTGTGTGTGTGTGTGTGTGTGTGTGAGAGTGAGAGAGAGAGGCGGGGATGCATAAGCCAAAATCTACAAGAACACAGTCAACTAATTCCATGTGTTTTTTACAGAAACACCCAGGCAATTGTGTTTCTTCTTCCACGCTGCTGTTCAGTAATGTGTTCACTCATTTCTTCCTGGGATTATAGCTCTGCACTGCAGCATCAGTGGGAAATTGCCACTCTCCTGTGTTTTTACTGGAAGGCAAGTATAGTAGAGAGAGCCAAAACTCCACAGGCATTTACAGATGTTTTGAGAGCGTAAGTAGATTTTCACAGCTTCCAAATACTGAACAGTCCTTGTTAAACTTTTTTTAAAATGCCCAATGATTGAAAATTTTCATGAAAATAATTTTCCAGTTAAAAGAATAAAAACAAAAACAATAATAATGAGAAACAGTGGAAATCCCTTTTACAGCTGAAGGTTTTGTTTGAGAGTTTTAAGGGATGGGTTAGCCAAGGGAAACATTAATCTTACCGGTCACTTTACCTCTTTGTACCACACTGAGAGATGTTAACCCCTATCTCTCAATGGCTGTCATTATTTCTCATGTTTATTAAAGATACAAATATTTTTAATTTGCAGTTATCATACTTAAAATCTATAGGTTCTTCTGTTCCCTGTAGTCCCTGATAAAAAGCAGTTCTTAGAGAACTATCTTTCTTAACCTAAGGAGAATTTTGTCAGAAACAAACTATGTCTTCCAAAAACATTTGAGGTAGATCCAAGAGAGGGCAGCATCTGTAGGACATCTGGTGTCAGCTTGCAGTGGAAGGGACCTGACCCATGTCTGTGTCCAAACAGACTCTCTTTGTTCTCAGAGGATCAAAATACTCAGCCAACATGTGGCAGCTGGCAAGGGTGGGTGGGTGAAGCAGGAAAAAACAGACCGTTATTTTTATGTTAATTCATGTACTATTATGGAAATGGAACCAAAAAATTACTAGTGACTAGGTATTGAACGATGTTCCTGAACAGCAGAGTCCTGGGCATATGTTTCTGCCAAATAATGCTCAGCAGGGTGAAGGGGTCCAACCACAGAAAGCTGTCGCCATTTGGTCACCCTTGGCTTGTGAGTCAGTGGGCATCTGCACAATGGCCACTTCAGACAGTCATACTGGAACAAGAAGTTTCCATGCGGCCAGATGACATCACCCTCAGCAAGCCCAAAGGGACCAAAGAGACCAGCGGGTGGGCCAGCCAAAAGATTGGCTTGATTTCCAACAGGAGCCTTAAAATTGGAGTTTTTATCAAGGCCTTAAAAAGAAGAGCATCAAAATAAAAGCAGGAGGTAGAGTAACACTTTTAGAGAACATTATGCCTTTTTCATAAATAACCGTAAGATGCTGTCCTTTTGTTTTTCTTGGCTGTGATATTAGCACAGGAAATAAATAGAAATGGAGAGGGAAACCATCTTGCCATGAATATAGAAATGTGGAACAGGAATTTGTTGGGAAAAACTATCTGTGCCCAGAGAGATAAGTCTAGAAGTGGAAATAACATTTCTCCGCAGAGCTTTCTCACTGTCCCTTTGATCAAGATCTCCTCACTTCAGATAACCAGTGGATTCTCAGGAAGAGCTATGGTTCCCGCTCGTCTGGATTTTTGTCGTTGTTGTTTTTGTTTCTGTTTTGGAGAATACATTACTTCCGGGGCCTGTCTTCTCCCCTTTCTGCCCATTTCAGAGCTTTTTTCATGGTTTATATATCAAATCCTGGAGGCCTTCACAGTCATTCTTCTACATAATATGGAATTTGGTTAATACATAGTCCCCCAACCCCTACTTAATTTTTTAATTTAAACTTTCATTGAAATTATAACATGCATTCTGAAAAGAAGCGCTGCGTAGGTTATAGTTTGATACATTTTTGCAAAGTAAGCACACAATGCAATGTAACTAGCACCCACATCAAGAGGCAACGTATTAACACCATCCTGAGATCCTGTCATTCATCTTTCTCGTCATGAATTCCCAAGCTCTGTAATTAACCATGGATTCGTTCTGATTGCTTTTGAACTTCACATGAATGGAATCTCATCCTGTGTACTCTTATGAGTCTGGCTCCCTTTTCTCAACAGGATGTTTATAAGATTTGCTTGTGCTGTGGTCTGAGTTTATACGTTCTGAGGGTTATAGAGTTTTATCATATGAATATAACACATCTGGACTATTTTCCACTTTTGGCTATTACAAAGAACGTGGCTATGAACATTCTTGCACATGTCTTTTGGTGAATAAATGAACACTTTTCTGTTGGCTATACACCTAGGAGTGGAATGCTACACTTGATTCAACTACAGTAGATAATGCTAAATAGTTTTCTACCATCTTTGTGCCCATATATGAGAATTCCAATAGATCCTCGTCTTTGGCAACACTTGGTATTGTCTACTTTTTCCACTTTTGCCATTCTTATTAGTGAGTCACTGGTAACTTACCTTCTAACATCTTGTCTAAAATAAAGCAATCCCTAATGATAAAATATTAAGCCCATTATTAAGTCTCTCCTAAGGATTTTATTTTAAAACAAAAAAAGGTTTCAGGAGATTGTCTCAAGAAATGGCATAAAACAAAGTGAGCAGAAAACGACAAACACAATTATTTTACAATTTTAAAGAAATGCATATTACAGCAAATAGTTCACTAAATTCTAGCTCAGCCCATGCCATAAAGTCATTCACTATGATCTACACTTCAGAGAAATTTCTTGCTTTTTCTCAGACCAGCCCAAAATGTGAAGCCTTTGGACGACCTCCATCAGGTTTCTCATTCTTGAGCTATTCATTGAGATGCAGTCTGGGAATTGTTCACAGTGTTGGACCTGATTGCAATTGTGTAATTCTGATTCTGTATTCAAGCTATAGAAGACACATAATTGAATAATAAGAGCAGTTGATCTCCGAGAAGTGATTCTTAGATACATATCTACTAACATGATTAAGTTATGTTGTGCGTTTGAATAATAATAAGGTTCCCTTTTGTTTTACTGATCTATCTCACCCTCCAAATTAGTGTTCTCAAGATTCCACATTCATGTTTTAAAAAAAGCAAGAGCTAAATTCCAAACCATTAGCCTGAAGACCATGGTTAAATATAGTATTTTATTCTGTGACAGAGTAAACTTGTGCAGTGGGAGAATAAAAGATAAGAATAAGAGAGAGAGGGAGAAGCCTGAGTGTTTATCTGCCTGCATATCTCAGGAAATTCTAAAGAAGAAAGAAAATGTAAAATTCGTGTTTCTTTCTTAATGTGTGCTTAATCTCTTTTTATGAGAAACACCAAGTAAAAGGCTTAGCATATCAAATTCTTTTAAAATATATTTTCTCACAAAAGGTATTTTTCATTCCATATTATCAGCAAAATTCAACAATTGCCCTGGACCTTTTATATTTCCCCAGTATATCACAACTTTCCACCATGGACATGAACTAGTTTTAAAAAATTCTTGAATCCAATCCAGTGACAGACCCGTGCTTTGCTTCTTTCCATTGTTAACACAGCTAGCTGTATTTGTTTCACTTCAGATTTGGCTGAAACATAACTATGTTTTTAGGAGATTGGGAGTCATAACATTCAACTTGAGAATTCACTTTGCTCTTAAATTAGGATAATAATGGATTTATGTTATTAGAAGGAAAAAATAATTGGCTAAACTACAAGATATGAGTTCCAATCCCACATTTAACTCTAAATTGATTCCAGATATAAAACAGCTTTTCCCTACAGGCCTTTCTGGGTGGAGATAAAGACAGAAACTTCATGTTATAAACATGTTCTTGGCAAATTTGTCATGAAAGTGTAGCTTGACCCCACGATTTGCTAAACATTTATGCTTAGAATAGTAAATGACTCTTCCCAACAAGTTGAATTTAGCAGAAATTCTATAAAAAGGTGAGGTCAGAGAGCCCTGCTCAGGAAAAAGAAAACAGAAAGGGATATATAGAGTTTCCTCCTGAGAGAATACAAATTGCTCCACAAGCCACCAAATATACCTGAACACCCTTTATACAATATTTCAGAAATATTCATGGGGAGGCTCCATTGCAGAATGGCTAGTGGAGAAACAGTTTCTGCTGACTAGATCATTAGCAATACTTTATAATGTCCCTAGAACCCATCATTTTGTACTCTGAGGAATAAAGCAACATACCTAAGGTGGAGAATATATACTTTCTTCTACTGTGAAACACTGACCAATTTGACAGGACATCAATTGAATTCCAAAAACTGGTAATGGAATAAACAAAAGCTATCAACTAATTATAAAGAGAGGATCAAAAATAAGACAAAATAAACCAAAACAGATTCCTGAAAGGTCAACTCACAATGTGAGTAGGAGCAGAAAGTATAGCTCTGAACTATATCTTTAAAAGTTTGATTTGCTTATTTTTAATTGACAATTGATAATTGTGTACATTGATGAGGTACAATATGAGGTTTTGATCTATGTATGTATACACTGCAGAAAGATTAAATCACACTAACATCAATCACCTCACCAACTTATTATTATTATTTTTTTGTGGTGAAAATGTTAGAAATCTATCCTTGTAACAATGTTGAAGTATACATTATCATTAATTATGGTCAGCATGCCATGCAACAGATCACTAAAATGCACTGCTCTCTTTGATCAGCATCTTCCATGTCCCCTTCCCTTCCTGCCCCCATCCTCTAGTAACCACCATTCTACTCTCTGTTTCTATGAGATTGATGTTCGTAGATTTTGCATACAAGTAAGAGCAAACAGTATTTATCTTTCTGCACCTGGCTTATTTCACTCGGTATAACATCCTCAAGGTTCATCCATGTTGTTTCAAATGATAGAATCTCTTCTTTTTTAAGGCTGAGTAGTATTCCATTGTGTATGTATAGCACATTTTCTTCATGTGGTCATCCACCGATGGACATTTAGGTTGTTTCCATGTCTTGGCTCTTGTGAACACTGTGGCAATAAACATAGAGTGCAGAGATTTCTTCCACATACCAATTTTGATTCCTTTAGATATATACCCAGAAGTGGGATCGCTGAATCGCATGGTAATTCTATTTTGTTGTTGTTGTTGTTGTTATATCTGTACTATTTTTCAAAATGGCTGTACTAATTGACATTCCCCAACAGTGGTCCATGGTTCCCTATTTTTACTCCCTCCCCAGCACTTACTATTATTAGTCTTTTTCATAATAGTCATTCTAAGAGCTGTGAGGATATATCTCATCATGGTTTTAATTTGCAAGTCCTTGATGATTAGCAAACTTAAACATTTTAAAAATATATCTGTGTGTATTTTTTTGAGAAATATCTGTAAGATTCTTTGCCCATTTTTAATTAAGTTATCGTTTTCTTGCTATTGAGTTGTTTAAGTTTTTTATATACTTTGGATCTTAGCCCCATATCAGATATATGAGTCGCAAATATTTTTTCCCAATGTATGGGTTGTCTTTTCACTCTGTTAATTGTTTTCTTTGCTATGCAGAAGCTTTTTAGTTTGATGCAATCCCATTTATCTATTTTTGCTTTTGTTGCATGTGCTTTTGAGGTCATATCCAAGAAATAAATGCCCAGACCAATGTCATGGAGGATATCTCCTATGTTGTCTTCTAGTAGTTTTACAGTTTCAGGTCTTATATTTAAGTTTTTAATCTATGTTGAGTTGATTTTTGTATATGGTGTGAGATAAGGGTCCAGTTTCATTCTTCAGCTTTCCCAACACCATTTATTGAAGATATTCTTCTTTTCCCACTGTGGGTTTTGGCACCTTTGTCAGAAATCAATTGCACATAAATGTTTGGGTTTATTTCTGGGCTCTCTCAGTAAAATTGCAGGATACAAAATCAACATACAATGATCAGTAGTATTTCCATACACTAATAATAAACTATCCAAAAAAGAAATTAAGAAAACAATTCCATTTATTATAACATTAACAACATAAAATACTTAGAAGTAAGTTTAACCAAGGAGGTAAAATATTTATACACCAAAAACGATAAAACACTGATGAAAGAAATTGAAGAAGACACAAATAAATAGATATTCCATGCTCATGGATTGCAAGAATTAATATTGTTAAAATGTCCATACTGCTCAAAGTGATCTATAGATTCAATGGAATGTCTATCAAAATTCCAAGGACATTTTTCACAGAAACTGAACTACATTTTTAATACCATGTTGAGACCAATCAAGAAAGAGCAATGTTTAAATGGAGGAAAGAGTAGATGACCTATGAGAAGGAAGGGGTGTAAAGACAGCTAAGGAAAACGGAATGGAAGAGGCCAGATTAAGCAAAGACCAGGGTTTCAGTGCCCCCAACATGGACAGCAGCACTCCCCACCTAACCCAAGCCTCCATATTTTCTTTTTCAGAACATCTGAGTCATAATAACCACAATAGGAGCCTGAAGACACATTAAAAGTGTTAGTCAGCACACACCCTGCAATATTAAAAACAAAAACAACAAAAAATAAAAACCAAACCCTAAACAAACTAAACCTCATTATGCACTAGAGAACTAAAGACCCTAAATTGAGAAACCCAGTGGGATTCTCTTGATAGACCCAAGCTCCCCAGTATTACGATTAGGGCTATGTTCCCACATCCTGCACCTCTGACAGTTCCAAACCTGAAGAACACATTGTGGTTCTCAAATAATCATACTCTCTTGCTACTTTTCCATTTTCTTTGATATATTAAAATAAACTATTATCATGGATTATTTTCCAGTCCCAGATCATGAAGGGTATTAACATAATTTTTCCAATGATGATTTTCCTCTGTATTTTGCTAAATCATTTTTACCATTCTTTAACAATTTTCTGGAGGTTTTTAAATGGATTCATTTACAAAACTCCAACCCCATCTTATATGGTGTTTTTATCTCTCTCCCATTGCCAACCTTCCCACCTTCCTCCAACATAGGGTAGACCTGAGCTCCAGAGTTTTGGGAAAGAGGGGCTTCCTGCTCTGCCTTTTACTCCTCCGATCACCTTGACACCAGGGAGTGCTGGGGGAGGGGAGATATGTTGGTCTGCTGGGGCTGCCTTAGCAAAGTGCCACAGACTGGACAGGAATTTATTGTATCAGTCCCGTAGGCTGGAAGTCTGAGATCAAGCTGTCTGCAGGGCTGGTTCCTCCTGAGGCCCCTCTCCTTGGCTTGTAGATGACTATCTTTTCCCTGTGTCCTCACATGGTCTTGCCTCTGTGGCTGTCTGTGTCCTCATCTCCTGTTCTTATAAGGACACCAGTCAAATTGGATTAAGGCCCACCCTAATGACCTCATTTTAGCTTGATTATCTTTGTAAAGACCCTTTCTCCAAATAAGGTCACACTCTGAGGTCCTGGGGGTCAGGATTTCAACTTGAATTTTGGGGAGACACAGTTCAAATCATAGTAGGGGACATGAGATATCTCCCTTTGCCCCCAGCTCATTTTTTTGGGGGGGGGATGACACTCCTGCATTGAGACTTGGAAAGGATTTAGAGGAGAAAAAGCAAATGTCTCATTAGGTAAAGTCCTCCTCAGTACTGTATGACAAAGAGTTTTGGAAATCTCCTAGAGGGCTTCTGGGAACACAGTGCAGGCTTCTGTGTTCTCAAAAGAGACACTGGTGACGTGAGTGCTGTGGCAGTATTAACTTACACCATTTGCTTGTATTGTGTCTACTTAATAAAACTACTGACATATCAGGGTTCTCATCTTAAATTTGAACCCTATAACTTCCCTCTTTCTCTCTCTCTCTCTCTGATTTTGATGTTTTGGTTTTTTTTTTTCTTTCTTTCTTTCTTTCACCACATCATGAGCCGTAGTAAATTTTTTTTTCTCCCAAGATGAGAAGCTCAAGAGCTGTGACTCCAAAGCCTCACCGCTCATTAACATCATTGGAAGGCTTTTTAAAAATGGCCACAACCTAGACCAGTGGAATATGAATTGGTGAGGGGCGCTACGCTTTAGAAGCTGCCCAGGCGATTAAGAAGTGTAGCCAGGGTGAGCGCCACTGGTGATCTGCAGATGATCACCCCGGCAGAAAAACAAAGCAACCCACTCTGTAACTCACTTTCTCTCATTACTTCAAAGCACTAGACACTACACTGCAGGATCAAAGTCTCATGAGCCCCTGGGGCTGTGACTGCAGAGGGCTTCACAGCTCCAACTGGCAGGCTTTGAAGTTCACTGTGAGTTCCTCTGGCTGGAGAGAAGTGGTCCATTAGCAAATCAAGGCCATGATTTGCCAAAAAGAATTGCTTTGCATCTGCTTTCACAGGGAGTCTGCAGGGGGAAGATGACCATCCCCCCATTAAAGGTTGCTCTTGGATCTCTTAAACATTGCTCTTTATGATAAATGAGTAATCGGTGTCTCCATAAAAGTTAAGAATGACTGATGATTTTTAGCCATTTATTAATATGTCACTAGTGGCTGGCCAGTTAGCTCACTTGGTTAGATCATGGTGTTGGTAACAACAGGGTCAAGGTTTCATGTCCCCTTACCAACAGCCTGCTGGGGGAAAAAAAATGTTTCTCCAAGATAGTATGAGAAATATTGTGTCTGATGACTTAGAAAATAAGGAAAGGTGAACTCATTGTCCATTAAAATTCTGCCATAGACATCTGGTCTTTTTAGAACATAGTTTAATAGAAATATCCATTAGCAGCACAAAAGAAAAAAATGCAGGCTCTACTTTCTAATCTCCTATTGTAATAGAACATAGCTATGCACATCCAACAGAGAGAGAGGGTACGGGGATTATGCAGCTCCAGTATTAAAAGGGATAACTGACAACAGGTGCTCTGGTCCTTTTTTGTGAATCTTTCTAGGAACACACAACCCCGTAGTTTGGCTTTGATGGATTTTCATGCCATAATTTGGTGGATTCTAAATATTAATATGTCAGAACTACTAGGTGAGAGAGGGATTGATGATATTGCATTCCTAGGAAGAAGCAAATACTTCTTTTAACTGTACAAAAACAGAAAAGAAAAAAAAAAAGAACCATATGCAAACTTGCTAATTGGGCTAATGCTTGTATTTGTATGTTGTATTAGTCCATTTCTGTTGCTTTCAGCAGAATACTTGAAACTGGGTATTTTATAAAGGAATGAAACTTATGAACTCACATGGCAAGAAATGGGCTGAGCAAGAGAGAGCTGACCTCACTCACTCTTCTTATAAAGCCATCAGAACCACGCCCATTGCTCCATGAATGGATCAATCTATTCCCGAGGGCACAATCCTCACAATCTAATCACCCCCACCTTTTAAATACCATAATTGGATTTCCCACCTTCTTAGCACAGTTACAATGGGGGTCAAGTGTCAATAAGTATTAGGGGGACATTCAATCCACAGCATATGTCTTATGGATTTTAATCAGCATGTCATTTCTCAGCAGTAACTGTCTTCATAATAACATAGTAAAAGTACGAAACAGGTTATCAGAGTTTGGGAATGTTTCACTGGGTTATTTTGGATTAGAAATAAAGTGATAGCACAGTTTAGAAAGTAAAGAATAGGCAAAGAACAAATTCTACCCAAGCCAATTTTGGTAATTAAAATGTATTCTGTGAATATGCCTTGTAGGTAAGTCATGTTGTATTAAAATCGATCTCTCTCTTTTTTTTAAGATTAAAGTGACATTTTAAATACTAGCAAACTGAATTAGTTATATCTGGATATATAAGCCTTCGTCTGTGCCCCAAAGCTGTTTATTAAAAAATATACTGTAATATAAAGGCATGCCTTCCTAAGAAAAGAAAGGCTGCTCTTGCAAAGAGAAGAAATATGAAGCTGTTGATTTTGACATAGAATAATTAAGTCAAAAGCTGTTTATATCAGTCATACCTTCTCTCATGAGCTGATCTAGGAAATATGTATCAACTTTTTAATTTTTTTTTCTTTCTACCATGGGAAGTTGAAGGGCTTAATGTTACATGCCATGTGTCAAAACCTCTTGTGCTAAGTAGAAGCTGTAACAGCAAGTACTTCCATACCTGTTGTCAAAGAAAAAAATGATCCAATGACACTTTGCTAAAGTACTATAAGGAAGACTTTTATGAGGACCACTGTGATAGGTACAGGGACCACTGCAACAGTGGCTTGCAGTGGGACAGAGGAGATTGGGCTCAGTTCTGAATACAGCCTGGGCAAGTGGGAATTTATAGCCACAGGGCATGGTGGGGAGGGGGTCAGCAGATGGAAAATTACTAAGGGGAAGCACCTGAGGTGAAGAGGATTCCGGCTCAACTAACCTAACAGGATTCTTGCTGAAGACAGGCCAAGGTGGTCAGACATCACCTGGGAATGATGGAAGACGAAGAACCCCATCAGATATTGAGGGTGGGGGGTTCTTGCTAAACTGACTTAGCAGGTTTTTTGCTAAAACAAGATTTTATAAGGAATTGCAGATAGGCCTGGAAGAAGATTCAGGAGCCTGACTAAAGTTTGCTCAAGCAAGAAATCTTTGTTATTCTCCAACTATTAGAACCATGTCTGAGGTAGGGCTGCACTTCTATCAACTTTCAGCAAACTTCAGAACCTAGCTGAGATTTTGGCTGTATCTCTATATTTGATTGAATATTTACAGTATTCAGACATTGGAGCAGACAAGTGATTTTCTCAGTCCTTAAACTAAAAGGCCTTGCAGACCTGCCTTTTTCTGGCACTAGTTCCCAGGCTCCTGACATTTTCTAGAAGAATGGACACAAGTCTCTTGAGTATTGAGAAAATACCTTATGAAATCTGGTGTATTGTAGCTGAATGGCCCAGGGCAAAACATTTCCAACTTCAAGGTGTGAGCATACTCTGGAATCCTGTTATATGCAGATTATTATCAGGTCAGGATGGAGCCCAATTGTGAGCATTTTAGCAAGTTCCCAGGTGATTTGAGTAGCAAGAGTGTAGCTCTCTCTAAGAGCTGAGTCCTGTGTCTCCCCAGTGTGGTGTAAGTCAGGAAGAGGTCTAGGTTCAGAATGACCTTCAGGTACCACCTATGTGTACCTGAAGGTCATTCTGTGTGGGCCGTTTGAACTCTCTAAGCCTGTATTCCTTGCTTGTAAACATGATTGGCATTACAAACAACTCAAGAATTTGAGAATTAATGAGATAATATGAAAACAAATCAAAAACACAAAGAATGAAAACCAGGAAGTACATAACACATGCTAAAATTCTTCCTGTGATTTGAAAAAAAAAAATTGATTTGCTATCAAGAGAGGATGACGGAAATAATACCATATTGCAATTTCGCATTCTTCTCTTTGAGAATTTACTCATATATGTGTTTATTTTTTCCCATAATAACATACAGGAAATACATTACATTTTCCAAGTGCAAGCCAAATTCTATTTAAGTTTGTTAACATAATAAATCACTGACTCAGAGGTCAACATTAGGTTTTACTGGTCTGGGTCAAAGTGCACATGATTTCCAAGAGAGTTCTTTTCACTAGATGTTGTGGCATTTTGACTAATATCTCTTAAGCTGTTTGATGATTTTTCACACACCGTGTGTGTGTGTGTGTGTGTGTGTGTGTGTGTGTGTATACACATATATACATATACACAAACACACATTGTTTTTCCTTCTGGTTGTGTTTTTCTTATAACAAAAACTCCCTGTAAAACTGAAGGCAAATTTTATTTTAATGTGGAAATACATTCCAGCTTGAGAGTGAATCAACGTTACATTTTTTTCCGTGGAATCAAAGTACAATGTTATTAAGCTTTTGTGTGTTTTCACAGATGTTATTCTCCTTTTGCTTGGAAATGAACTATCAAAAACATATTTTGCAGCTATGTGTAGGAACAGGTTGAAGCTAGAAATCAGGGAGGAGAATATCAAAGCTACTAAAATTTTCAGCTGCCTAAATTTTTAGGTAATTTTGCCCACCCGTAAAGCAAATATTTGGAACATTTCTGTGTTGAATGGTCCTGCTGACCTCCTGATGGGACTTTTAGGACAAAATGAATACTTGTGTCTGCTCCCTGTGCCCTGAGGGTGAGGACAGGGCAGTGGTTCCTATAAATAGTCACAGGTTGCATTATTAACTGTTGTGTTTTTTCCTAATGATTTATACCCCAAGTGCCGCTTTTTAATAGCTGACAAATTCAACTTTTAGTAGTATAGTCTTTAAAATATATATATTTTTACTACCTAAAATTTTACAACCTAAAAATATACAGTAATAAGTTTCTATTTTCCCTTGATGATGTAAATGAAAATAAATGATCTTTATCTCTTAATGAAACAAACAAAAACCAGTAGTGTATGGTACTGAATGATGTAATCTTGACTTAGACTATCTTTGCTAAATCTGTACATTAGAGTAATTCTATAAGAAGCATAAATTTGTATGTTTTAATATAGCTTTAACCTAAAACATTTTTGTACCTTTTTCTATCATGTTTGATATACATGGCCAAAGATAGGAAAATAATAAAAATTATGGAGAGAACCTAAGACCTGGCTGTGATGATGTCAGCCATGGTGTAGCAGAACTAACTATCCCAGTCTGCCTGGGGCTGAGGGATCTCCTGATTCATGGACTTAATGCCAGCACAGTGGTCACCCTAGCTACCAGCCACACTTGGGTTCAAATACTGACTCCACTTTTTTATTAGCCTTGAGAACTTCTGACAAATCCACTTCTCAGAGCCTTCGCTGTCTCATCTGTAAACAGGATAAGACTAACTCACACTTATGATATTACAGATTAGAGGGAATGCATGCAAGGAGCATGGCACGGGCTCTGGACCTCATGATGAAGATAGAGAAATGTGCTGAGCCCTGCTGATGGCTCACACACTGCCCAATGCCTTTTATACCCCCTCTCCATCAATCCCACAACAGTGCAGCATGTAGAAACTCATCACTTTGTTCCTACAGGCCACAGAGCCAGGACAGGAGAGGCTGGGGATTGCCTGGCCCCACTGCTGGTGACGGACAGTGCTCGGTCCTACACCTAGGACTGCTGCATAGTCTCACCGATTGTGCCAGCTCAATCCATAAATGCTTTTTCTCATCATTTTCTTCAGATAAAAATTGAAAGATCTCTACAGTGAGAACTACAAATCACTGCTGAAAGAAATCAAAGAGGACACAAAAAGATGGAAGGACATTCCAATATTAATACTCCTATGGAACAACAAAAGACCCCGAAGAGCTAAAACAATCATAAACAAACAAAAAATAAATAAATAAATCTGGAGGCATAACACTGCCTGACTTCAAATTATACCACAGAGCTATATAACCAAAATAGCATGGTACTGGCATAAAAACAGACACACTGACCAATGGAACAGAATAGAGAACCCAGAAATCAACCCATATACGTACAGCCAACTGATCTTTGACAAAGGCATTGTAGTGGATTGAATTATGTCCCCTCAAAATTCACTGAAGCTTGAATTGTGTCCTCCAAGTCTTATGTATTAGAAACCTAGCCCCCACTGTGACTGTTAAGAGGGTGGAAAATCCTATTATGGTAGATGAAAGGTGTGGCCTTTAAGAGGTGATTGGATTGTAGGACCATGCAGTAGTGAATGGATTAAAAGTGGTGGTCAGTGGTGCGGTTCTGAGGGCTTTAAAAGAAGAGGATAGTGTTTCTCTTTCTGCTCTCTCTCTGCTTCCACCATCTTGCAATGTGAGACCCCTGGGTCACTGTCGCCACCACCAGATGGGCTTTGGACTTCCCAGCCTCAGAAACTATAAATTTTGTTTTTCTTCATAAAATTCCCAGTTCCATATATTTTGTTATAAGCAACAAAAACAGACGAATACAGGAATCAAGAACATACATTGTGGAGAAGAATGCCTCTTTAATAACGTGCTGGGAAAACCGGATATCCATGTGTCAAAGAATGAGGATAACCCCCTACCTCTCATTGTATACCAAAATCAACTCAAAATGGATTAAAGACTTACGTATAAGACCTGAAACAATAAAACTCCTAAAAGAAAACACTTCAGGATGTAAGACTGGGCTTGACTTGATGAATAAGACCTCACAAACACAGGCAATGAAAGATAAAATAAACAAATAGGATTATATCAAACTAAAAAGCTTCTGCATAGGAAGGAAACAATCAATAGAGTGAAAAGACAACCTACAGAATGGGATAAAATAGTTGCAGACAGTACAGCTGATAAGGTATTAATATTCATAATATACAGGGTACTCAAACAACTTATTAGTAAAGATACAAAGAATCCAATTTAAAAAATGACAAACGAGCCAAATAGACATTTCTCAAAAGAAGACATACAAAATTGAGTATATGAAAAAGTATATAAAAGTAATTACATATATGAAAAAATACTCAACATCACTAATCATTGAGGAAATGCAAATCAAAACCACATTGAGATATCATCTCGTCCCAACTAAACTGGCTATTATCAAAAAGATAGAGAATAACAAATGCTGGCTAGGATGTAGGGAAAGAGGATCTCTTCTACACTGCCTGTGTGACTGTGAATTACTACAGCCATTATGGAAAACCATATGGAGCTTTCTCAAACAACTACAGATAGAACTACCATATGATCCAGCAATCTCACTACTGCATATATATACACAAGGGAATGGAAATCATCATGTTGAAAGGATTCCTGCACTCCCATGTTTATCACAGCTCCATTTATAATAGCCAAGAGTTGGTACCAACCTAAGTATCCATTGACAGAAAACTGGATAGGGAAAATATGGTATATATACACAACAGAATACTACTCAGCAATAAAAAAGAATGAAATTCTGCCATTCACAGCAACTCGTATGAGCTTGTAGAAAATCATGTTAATTGAAATAAGCTAGACATAGAAAGAGAAATACCACATGTCCTCACTCATAAGTGGGAGCTAATAAATAAATAAAAACAAACACACAAACGAACAATGATCCCAATAATATGTTGAATTTTCAGAAGGAGAGAACAGAACTATGGTTACCAGAAGAGGGAAAGGTGGAGGGGGGGTAAGGGTGAAACTGGTTAGTGGACACAAGGAATGATTACATTCTGTAAAGAGGAACATACTAATTACCCTGATTTCATCATCATGTATTGTACACAGTTGTTGATAGTCAACTCTGTACTCTACAGACATGAATAATCAATTACGTTTCAATTTTAAAAAAGAGAAAAAAAAAAGAAAATATAAGTCTTGTTTCCTCACCCCTTCACCCTCTGCTCAGGGAACAGCTTCCTCTGAGGGTCATGTTGAAGCCTCAGATTCTGCTGGTTTTCCACACCAGAGCTGACGTTTGGGTGCATGGATTCCAAATGAGATCTCACACTTCTGCTCTTTGACATCCCGGTGACCGCTGCCTTGGCTACCCATCTTAATGTTGTTTAATAGTCTATTGCTTTCATGTTATCATAATGCCATGAACTGTAAAAACTATGCTCTGCAGTGATTATTTTTGGATCTTAAGAAACTGGACTTTCAGTTCATTAAGGATTCAAAAGCCATAGAAGGCGAGGTCATGCTTTCCTTCATCCTGCTGTGAACCAGTGTGATTGGGAGTTAGGGGCTGGTGCATTTCAAAGCCTCGACTGTCCATGGGCCTTTTCCCTCTTCTCAGTGCATTTCTCATCTGGGTTCTTGCTCATGTGGGTTACATTTTTGGTTTACTTTGTGGCCTGAACACTAACCAGCAAAGACATCCTGTGCCCATTGTCTGTGGAACTCTGCAGAGCTCTGTTAAACAGAATTCTGTTATTTAAAGAAGTCAGGGGCTCATAATTCTCCTGGTGTTTTCGCACAGTCAGTGCTGTCAGGACTCTGGGCATTGTTGGGTGTAAGCTGCTACGGTAGTTCATGCCCAGCTACACGTCTTTGCCGTGAGGGGCCGACTTTTAATTCATCCTCTTATGCTGATAGAGATATTCTCTTCGTTTTCCTTCCTGACACAAGAGGGAAGCGTCCAGAGCCCCCAAACAAGACAGAAAATGACTTACATTGCTTATTTCAGTTTAGTTAACTCACAGATATTTTTTATAAAACATTATTTTCTATGAATCACTTGAATCAAGCAGGAATATTTCCTTCACTTCCAAAAATAAATAAAAGTTGGATAAACTTGTATGATCCTTCAATTAGGAGATATAAATAGCATCCACTTCATTTCCCTGATTCTGTACTTGCTACGTCTTTTGTCAATGTTTCAGGACCCATCGTAACTTCGGGTTATTACTACTGTACACTCATTTTTTAAAATATGATTCTACCATTAGAGGTAGGCTGGCACTTCAAATATCTGCCAGCTACCTCCTACTGATTCTGCAATTTCTCTTAGGTTTATACAAAATTAATTAGATTGGTTTTGCTTTTTAGAGTAATAGATTGTGTTTGGCAAAACCACTGCTGTCTGCTAGAGTCAATCACAAGAAGAATGGTAGTTATGCTGGATTTGTATTTTAGGGAAAAATCACCTGTCTTTTATTGCTTTCCCTCAGCAATATAATCGAAATTTAAAAATAAATAAAGCCAATGCAAAAAAATAAGCTAACAAGAAAATTTCATATTATTTTCCAAAGGCCCTTAAAAATGTGCAATAATGACTCAAAAATGTGCCGCTTATTTGACTGTTTTCTTATTTAGAAAACAAAAACGTGGAAATGAGTAAAAATGGGGCCTGAAGAAATAGGACACTGTTTCACATTATAGCTGCAAAAGTGCATGAGCTTTAGTTTTAGGCAACTCTCTCATGCACTAGCCATTACCATAAGCACAATTTCCCCCCAATATTTTGTTATAAAATTTTCTAACATAAAAAACTGAAAGAATCACACAGAGAACGTCTGCTCCACCTGGATTTTACAATTACCATTTGTCATCTCTGGTTTGCTCCATATCTGCCCATCTCATTCATTTTTCTGTACATAAATCAATTCACTGTAAGTGCACTTTTAACAAATTCAGTTATCTAATTTCCACCCAGAGAAGTTTGGAAGCAACAGATTTTCACAAGAAGAATGTCCACAGTGGCCTGATAGATCCTGGTGCATTGACAACCTTACAACTTGATGTGGATGGACACATTAAAGTGACAGGCACATAGGCTGTTGCATGTACGATAGGAACAGCAAACTCATGCTATGTGTACAGCTAAGCCTATCCTGTGCACAGGGCAGACACGGCTATCAAGACTCTGTAACCTTTATGAAGTCTAGATATGCTCACAGAATCCTTCTCAAGACAGGACTCTGGCCAGGTACCACTGACCAATCAGAGTTGACAGTCAAGTTGAAACTTATCCGCCTCAGGGTAGGGTGGAAACTTCCCTGTGTGCCCCCAGCAACCACAGGGCAGCTGCATTAAAGCAACACTTAATTGATATAGATAACAATAAACCTGATTATGAATAAATCAGAGAATCAATATATATATACTCCCTGGTACTCAACAACACCACTCCTTTTCCAAATTTAATTTTTTAAAAAAAAAAAGAAAAAGGAAAAGAAAATTGGAGTTTTGCATTGCAATGCTAACCTTCCTGAGAGGTTTTGGTGGCCTGCATTAGACATGGATGGTGGTAGGAAAGTTCTTAGTAAGAAGCTTTGGTTTTACATGAAAGAAGAGAATGATCTAGTTACTGTGTAATGTGTAGAGGACTCCGGTGTGTGGGTTGAGGTATTGGTGCATTGAGTGGCCCGGGAGTGTGCAAGGTACAGAGGACAGAAACGGGGCAGGTGCAAGTTTTCCTACAAGAGCTGGGGTGGGGGTGGTAGGAGGAAGGAAAGGCAGATATACATATGTAGCCATTTTCTGAATATTGGGTTTTGCTGTCATAAACATGATGTGGCCATTATCATTTGGTATACAATCTGAAGGCCTGAACAGAACAGCAAAATTCAATGAGCTTGATTTTTAATTGTTATGATTTCTTAGTCTATTGACTACTCCTTGTTAATGGAAGAGAATTGATTATGGAAGTATCTGAACATTAAATGATGTGATGAAGAGAGAAGATGCAGGGTTTTAATACAGTTTTTAAAGGGCTATTAGGAAAATAAAAGTTAACTCTTTAAGAAAGTTCTAGCATAATAGTAGTGAACTTCATTTATCTAGAAGATTCCTGGCAGTGAAATATATCATTCTCCAACAAATCATAAGTTAGGCATTACTTCGTATATACCCAGAGCAATATATTTTGTGACATGTTGACTTTTTGAATGACGTGAAAATATGACTTTTAATTCATCTGCATTGTGATGAGCTAAATTGATTTGCATTTTGAGGCCAACCAGCACTTTGGCAAGATGATGGAGACAGGAGAAGAAACCTGCGGCAGCCCTTGGGCCTGTGGGGCTCTGGGTTCCATGTGTCTAAACTGCCTCTTTGTGTTGATGGTGAAGCTGGGCTGCTGAGAAGAGAGGGGTTCCCTTCCTTCTCATTCTGAGACCCCTGAGATCAACAGGAATACTGTATTATCAAGCAGCATGTTGTAAGTTTACAATGTGCTATGGGTCAAATGAGTCTTCCAAAAAGTTCATGTATTGGAAACTTGACCCCCATTGTAACAGTGCTAACAGGGTGGGAAATGGTATTAGGATAATTGAAAGGTGGGGCCTTTAAGAGGTGATTAGATTGTGAGGACTATGCCCTTGTGATTGGATTGATCCATTCATGGAGTAATGAGCATGGTACTGATGGCTTTATAAGGACAACAAGTGAGAAGGTCAGCTGTCTCTTGCTCAGGCCATTCTCACCATTTGACGCCCTGCGAAGAGGGCCTTCTCCAGATGCATCCTCTGGACTGTGACCTTCCCAGCCTTGCAAACGGTAAGAAGCAAATTTCATTTCCTTATAAATTACCCAGTTTCAGGTACGTCATTATAAGCAATAAAAACGGACTAATATACCACATGAGATTCGGAAGTGACATATGTTCCCAACTGTATCTACAGATACTTCTGGTTGTTTTCATTCTGTTTATAGTAAAACTAAAGATTTCACATCTCAAGGTGACTGCTAGCAAACAGGTGGTGTTGGACACAGTGGCACCAAGAGGCATTTTCCACCCCTCAGCGTGGTCTGTGGCCAGCACAGGAAAGCATGAGTATGGTGTGATGTCTTCATGTACACGGACAGCATGATGGAGGGGCTAAACACGTACAGAGACACCTCAGCCAGAGCCCGAAAGGTGGCGTGGAAATACGGGGTACTCCAAAAAATGTATGGGAAGATTAGTATTATCTTTCAATTTTATTTTTCCACAAACTTTTTGAAGTACCCTTGTAAAGGTTCAAGGGATAAAAAAGACTTTAAACACTTAAAATTTTGCGAACTGAAATACATACAAGTTAATTTCTTTAACCCTGTCTGGGTTTCGCCTCCCTTGTTGGCAATATTTTAGGTGAAATCCTTCTCAGCAGACTGCTGCAGGAAGAGTCGATGATTGTGTGTTCCTAGAACTATGTTTTGGTTTTACAGACAGTTGGGGAGGGCTGGCATGCTCTTGCCAGCACAGCAAAAACAAAGCAATTATAAAGATGGTAGCTTTATAATCTATGCCATAACTTATTAGTGATGTGTATTTAGCACAGGTACCTGTGTGTATGTACATGAGTTTCTGCATGTGTATATAAATTTGCAATGTATATCATTCCTTGCAGACCCAATATCGGTAGCTATTGTGCAGACTTGTTTGATAGGAGAAATATGATCCAAAGGCAGTTTGATCAAGTAATTAGTTTCTGCTCTTTCTAATTAGCTGATTTAAGGTTGCACAATAGACTAATTTAAAATTAATGTTAGTGCTGCTCTGCTCAAGTTTAAAAGAAGGGACCAGAAGGATAGTGCTACAGCAGGTCCTCTGTCTTCTGAGTTTCTCAGCCAAGCAGGCTGTGATCCTCACGGTCCATTCTGGAACTGGTTATCTATGATGCTCAATAGGCCAATGATTGGGCTTGGGAAGCCCAGATTTCAAAAATCTGGCAAAACATGAGAAATCGTTTGGCTGAGATGTTGTGCAAAGCAACACTTGCTATAGGAGTTGAGTTTTAAAAATGACATCAGAAGTGACAGTGAGCATGCTTTGGTGTGACGGTTGGCTATTCATCTATAATTCAATAGTGAGTGACTATGTGTTTTCACCTATACAAGTAGATACAGGTACACACATGGCTATCTACTACATATCTATATGCATATACATACATCATACATCTGTTGTGTTATTATACTGTAAAGTCGTGGTTACACTTTCTTGGAGTGTGCTGGTAAGTTTCAGCTCATCTAGGACTCTGGTATTTCAGGGATTCTCAGCTAACCCCTGGAGTATCACTGTCTCTGCAACTGTGCTCTGACTTTTAGCACCATTGGCAGGCAGCTGCACCTCACCCACTCAGGTCATCCCTCCCTGTATGTGAGCTTCTGATTTATACTTTTCGCTTTTATTGATTAAATGGAATAATATTATTCAAAAATAATGTTTATAAGTCTGGAGAGTATGTGGCTCATATACACCAGCACACCCTCTTCTAGCATATGTATTCGTTTTCTGTGGGGCTGGAGGAATGATTATAACTTAAAATCTTTTAACCTTTCCTACTTTTTTAAGTCTGCTTCTCTCTACTGGTGTGTTAGTTACCACTAGGGCAATGGCTGTTCTGTGTTTTCTTGTGAACGTATCCCCACCCCGGCATAGAAACGGATACAGAGTATGTCCTCAGCAGCTGTGGTATGAATGAACTCATGGTTGAACACATGACCAGCTAGGTTGGACCCCTCAGACTTCTCTTTGGCATAGGAAAAGTAGAAGACTGGGGTTAGTTCAGACATACATAGGTAGGGATGGAGATGTGAAAATTAAGAATATCTCTAACCACTCCTTCCAAGAAATCTGCCTTTGAGAGGGTGGTGGGAGATAGTGTATTTAATCAAACATGTGTGGCTATCGAGTCTACCTCCACACAATGCCACTACCTCTGCAGAGAGCCAAAAGTCAGTCCACTTTGTTAAAATAGGCCTAAATATTCTTATGGGACAAAAAGATAAAGAAAACAAAAGATAAGGGGCGTACCTACCTTACCTTGCTCACTGCACAGAAATATTGGTGCTGCTTCAAATTGCATTTTAATATGTCGCTACCATGAGATGTCACAGCCATGGGGATGGCTATCATATTTATTTAGATGAACATAACAAGTACTGGTGAAAATGTGACAAAGTTAGAACATTCACACACTGCTGGTGGGAACGTATAATGGTGGAGCCACTGTGGGAAACAAGTTGGTGGTTCCTCAAAAAGCTAAATGCAGATTAACCTGACCCAGCAATTCCACTCCTAGGTACATGCCCAAAAAATTGAAAACAGATGTTCAAACAAAATTTATACACAAATACTCATAGCAACCGAAGGATACAGACAACCTACATGCCCATCAACAGATGATAAACAAAATGTGTTAGGTCTATACGATGGTGTATCACTCAGCCGTAAAACAATGAAACACTGACATGTTCTACAATATGGATAAACTTTGAAATCATTATGCTGATTTCAGAATCATTATGGCTTCTTTCAGAAGCCAGACACATTCAGCCACATACTATGTGATTCCATTTATACGAAATATCCAGAATAGGTAAAGTCATAGAGACAGAAAACAAATTAGTGGTTGCCAGGGTCTGGCAGGAGTGACTGCTTACTGGGTACTGGGTTTCCTTCTGGAGTGATGAAAATGTTCTGGAATTAGATAGCAATGGTGGCATTGCAGCACTGTGCTAAATGCCACTGGGTTCTTCACTTTAATGGTTAAAATCATGGAATTTTTGTGTTATGCAAATATTAATACAATAAAAATATCAGTTGGTTGCTTTTAAGAATTATTTTTACCTTTTACGTCTTGCAATTACCTAGTAAAGGACATGTTTTTTAAATCTGGTTAAAACACTACAACTCTTTTGTTTTTTTTTTTCCTTTTTTTGATGGCTGGCCAGAACAGGGATCAGAACCCTAAAAACTACATATTCTTAAACTCTTTCTAATATTACACTAAGACATATTAATCTGATAAATTTCTAAATTATACACAGGACTTCTAAGTTATAGGTTTTTTTTCTTGATATAGTTGGTAAGCTTTTATTTGGAAACAAGAAAATACTGAATTTTTTAAATCAGAAAAACAAGATTCTAAAAATGTTTTCTATAAGAACCAGAGTCTAAAACCCTTCTATTAGAGCATCAATGAAGCCGGTGCTTCTAGATATTATGTTTCCAAATTAAAAATACATGATTGGTTGTTTAAGTTAACTATCAGGACCAGCATTTCTTTGTTTTCCGTACACATAATTTATAATCCTACACATTTTGGAGGAAGAGCTGAGGTACGTGTGTTATCCATATGATTGCATTGAACAACAATCTTTTGTGCTGTGCAGTTTCAAGAGTGTTAGAAAGGTTCTCCTCACCCAAAACACACACTCACATGCCCAAAAATCTCACTATTAGAAAATGGTTTAGATTTCTCATATCTTTCAGAATCCTCTAATAAAGTGTAACTATGCCTGGAGATGGTAAAGCCTTAAGCTCTATAAGCGTAAGCTGAGTAAATCCGTGAGGGATCAGACCTCAGCGGTCACGGGGCAAGGCCAGCGCTGCCCACTTCAGGATTGCTCCTGCAACCTGGATGTGGCTATGGGAACCTCTGTGACTTCTCAATTCATTTATTCAACAGCTGATCCAGCGTAACTTGAATATTCCCTGTCCTATCTCCCTCCACCCCCTTCCCCAAGGCAAACCTATTACTGTACTTAATGTTCATTCAGGGTGAGAGTCTGAAAAACGAACAGCTTTAAGAATGTCAATTTTCTTGTTTAAAGGCTACAATGTTTATTTCTGGCCTGGGTTTCATCCCTCTCTCTCATCTGGGAGAAAGCGCATCTTGAGTGACCTGCGCCTTGTGCACCCTGAAGTACCTCTCCTTCGGCACAGGTTCGTTTCATTTCGGGAACTGGCGTGGGAGGCATAGTTGAAACTGCTGCAGAGGTTTGTATTTCAGCAGATCATTCCAGCCATCCAAGTTCAGCGCCACGGACTATGGAGCATATAACATAGCATGCAGCTGACGCAAGTTGCTCACATGACTCAGGACCGAGAGCCCTGCACCCCAGGGTCTGTGGAAAACATTCTCCAGAGCTCTTTGGAAGAGGATGACTCATGTCAGGGGGTATTTTTAGGAATCCGTTAACTTGCATTTAGCTTAGAGAAGCAAGATCCAAATCCAGAGGCGCTCTGAGCCGTTACACACAAGCTGTTTTGAATGTTGTGATTGGACCACAGTTTCTCAGTCTGTGGATTGAGTCATCTTCTAGCTAAATAGAAGGGAAAACAGAAGAAGACTGTTGCTACAACAGGGCATTTGATAAGATGCTACAGAAATCAATGCCAGTAACAGCACGTGTTTGTCTTTACAGGACGGCACCTGCTTATTCCAAGCTCATCTTACAGTACGTGGTTAAATTTTGCAAAGTCACTCCTGGACAGTTTTAGGATTACATTGAAATATCAGCACTGGTATTAGGTGCAGATATAGTCAAATATGTTAAAATGCCTCTTTAAACAAGACTGACTCCAGATAGTGCTCATGCTCATATGTTTACACATTACATGTCAGACCACTGGACAAAAAAGGCAAACTGGGACAGCAGGTGCTGCTTTTGGATGGAGTTAAAGCAGCAGGTAACACTTGTGCCCTGGAAGGTTGCAACCTCTCAGATGTATGTGTGTATGTGCTTGCATGTATGTGTATATGTGTGTATGTTTTGTGTGTGTTTGTGGGCCTGTGGATATGTGTGGGTTTGTGTGTGTTTGCGTATGTGTATATGTGTGTGTGTACATGTATTTATTCATGTGTGTAGTATAGTTACTAAGTATCAATTCCAATTAAGCCCAAATCAGTCCACCCGCCAGCCTGTGAGTGAGTGAGTGGCGTGAAGAGTTTTCAAAGCTGAGAAGAGGAATCTTAGTTTTAGGGTCAGGAAAGGAAATTCTGCTATCAAATGCCCAGAAAGAAATGGCTTAGTGTGGTTTGGGCTTGGTGGCAAGAATTTCTCATCTTCCAGTGATGATCAAAAACCAAACAAACCTAACAAGTCAATGACAAAAAAAGAAAAAACAAAAAAATCAAGAAAGAGAGAAAGAAAGATTTCCTTGACTTGAATATCTTATTTCCTTCACTATCACCGTTTTTCTCCTACATATCTGCATCTTTTTCCCTGCCTGATATTCAGATCATTTTTCAGCGCTGGCTTGCCTATTTGCACACATTCTCTAAGCAACATTTCCTCGCCAGGCCATGTGAGTCTGCACTGACTGATCACTACTTGGCGCAGCCAGGGTTTAACCCCCACTCACGAACTTAGAAGGTGACTCTTCACCAAGTGGAACCACGGTGTCTCATAGCTCTCAAATTGCATCTCACAGTCTGTCCCCTTTCACCAGCAGTATTATTAAAACAGATGGTGCCTTTCCAGTCTAGCAAGGAGCTACAACCACCAATTTTAGAGAGTAAATTGGAAAGTTGATGTTTCCTTTTAAATAAACAAAGGATAGCAGATCCAGCTCAGCCAAGAGAGAAAACCAGATCTCAAATTGCACCCTAAACTCAAACCACTATAATGTAGTCCTTTGCTAAAAATGAAAACAAAAAAAAAACTACATAAGATTCTTATGTTGAAACTTTGACCACAGTTTTTCATGTTTTAATCAGGGAGAAAAGCAGAAATAGCAGTCTCCTGTGACAGTATTTTTGGTCTGGCCAAAAATGAGGATGTATTAGATAATTCATGCAAAATCTTGGTTTGATGTAATTTCCAGTCATCTTTCTAACATGGAAAAGCAGCTGAATCCTGTATCATAGTTTAGCTGAAAATGGTCACTAAGATATGTAAGAACTATTAACTATTAAAATGAATTCCCTAAATATAATTTTGTTTGATTTATAGTCAAAAGCTCCCATTTAGATGAAAATAGGATAAGAAAAAATATACTTTAAAAATATTTACCCTTTATTTTTGATTGGTGCTCGGATCAAACTGCCTATTGTTTAATTTAGTCATTATTTCTTCTCCAAATTCCCATTAACTATTTCTGCAAGGCATGTGTGTAACATACAAGGTATTTTCCCACTATCAGCAGAATGTTCAGGGCTTGATATTTGCATTTTTCTCCCAAATATTGTTTCACAGATCATGATTACAGAAAAAAATATATATATATACACACATATATATTTACATTATGCATAAAATGTAGAAATCAATGTGATATATTGTTTTTTGTCTATAAATAAAAATATTTGAAGGAGAATCTTTGAATATACTCTTGTAAGTGGAGGGTACTTTAAGTCAAAAATAATATGAAACTTATTATTAACTGTTTAAAGTTGTATTCCACTGCAATGATTCAAAACCTCTGGAAAACTTTTTTTCCCCCTCCATCACATAGTAATAAGGACAAGAACAAACTTGTGGCTAGAACTTTCTATAAGGTTAAAATGGTGCAGTCTATGAATTAAAACCCTCAGACTTTAAGTAAAAATAAGATTGACCGATGTAGGGGGCAAAGAAAAACACATCTCCCCTGAAGTTTCATTAACAAAAATCATTTAAAAAATTAGATCAATATGAAGAAAAAGCATAACAAATTGTATTATTTAACGTGCTGGGAAGGGGCAAAGCACAGGGGAATCACAAGAGGGTAATGTCCCAATTTCCCATGGGGTACAGAGCTTATATCCCCATCTCCATAGGGAAGGGGGACATGGAGGTGTAGGAGCAAATGATTCTTAGGGGGACTCAGTGGGCTGGAGAACACGCAATGGCCTGAGACAAGGTCTGTTTGGCCTGCAGAGCAGATGGTGACTGGTAAGTGATTCTTTCTGATACTGAATGGGATTAAAATATAGGACAATGGTCTGTGACAAAAGTGTGTCCAGGTGTATCCACAGACTACAGTCTCTTTCCTGTGATGTGAGTTAAGTCCGTGAAAACTCAGGGGAAAGACTTTAGGCAGACAAGGGAAGAGGTTTTGGAGAGTGCTTCGGAGAATGACAGAGGATTGCTAGACAGGGAGGGGGAGGTCAGAGAGACCTGAGACTGCGTCTTTATTCCGGCACATCAAAGCACCATATTTTGAGATAACAGCTTTCTGCACCCCAACGGACTTCAAATGTGCTCATTGTTGTTTGCTCAGGGTCTGACATTGTGTTCAAGAAGCGCCTCTCAACAAATGAATGAATAAGAAACACTCTGTCTATAAAAATGCCCTCCTTTCCCCCACCATCTACCACCCCTACCCAGGTAAGTGAGGACAGGTCCACGTACATTTTTAAATCACCTACAATCTGCTACCCAGATGTAACAACTTTTAGCAACTTTTAGCATTTTGGGATATATTTTTCTGGTCAACTACTTTTCATTTACCCAAGTGGGATTATATTCCACTGTTTCATAAAGTAACATTCTACATTTCATAATGAGATCAAGCCACATTACACATAAAGGAGGATGGTATTGGGAGCATTTGCATTTTGTTATAAACATGAACACTTCCCAGTATGTGTATTTGTTCCCAGGGAGAGTCATCCCTACTTTTTTCAAGTGGGCTGTAGGTCCTCCAGCAGCCAGACAAGACCTCTATGTTTCCAAAGAAATGCCTTTTTTTCAGCTAATGTCTCAACCTAATTCCATGAAAGTGTCATCTTTGCAGACTATTAAACATCGATGTATTTACTGGTCCTGAATTCATTGGAAGATAGGAATGATCAGTTCCCCACCTCCAACATCAAACAAGGGAGCAAATAAATAGCAAAATACATTTCTGAAGAGCACTCATCTGTTAGACGTAAACTTTGTGTTTAAAGAATACTCTGACACTTAATCGGGTCGCAAGAAATATTTTTGAATCATTAAACAAATAGTACTAAATTCCAGAGAATCTAATAGGATGTTAGTTATAAAGTTCAATTAAGCTAACTAAATGATTTAACCTGAGGAATAGAGTTTAAGTTCTTTGTTTCCGTACTGAAAAGCTTCTGCCAAAAAACTGACAATGTTATTTTAAGGTAATTGGTATTGAACACTTCCTGCTGACAATAAGTGGTCATTAACTTCATTTACTTCTCGAAGGTTCTAACCCTGTGCAGAATCAAAAGATCATATTATCCTCACAAAGGAAAGTATTTGTCTTCCCATTTTTTATATTTATAAACAGTATTGCTACAAGTTTGAAGTATTGAAAATGTGTGGAAGAAAATGATATGACTGTCTGTTCTTAACAGTAGTTTCCTTCCAAAGAATTAAAGATGTGTGAATAACAGTTACCCGTAGCTCACTTATCCCTTGCAATACATTGTTAGTAGACACAATTCTTAAGTGTTTATCAGTTTTCCCATATTTCTAGTGATTCATGATTGCTCATTTTAATAGTTCCAAGAGAGAACTTGTGTTAAAATCAAATACTGGATTATGAATTGTGGTTGAAATATTAAGCTATAAATTAATAAATGGAAAACTGTTTTGGGTTTGTCCCTAGATAAGTTGTACAGCTTCAAGGACTCATTTCACTTTCCTGGACTTTGTTTTTGTCTGCAAAGGAGAGTTTGGAATAGGTGAATTCTAATTATTCTTTTAGTTGTAAACATCCATGATTCTCAACTGCTCAGGGTTGCAATCAATTGTGAGAGGTGGTAAAACCAAGGGTTTGGGGGCGATATCACAGATTTCTTCCTAGATTGGTTGGGCCAGTGTTTCTGGTGCCAGACACCAGGTAGCTACACATTTTCTCTTCTTGCTGGAAAAATGATGGGACCATGTTTCTCAGGCTTCCTTGCAGTTACAAGTGATTATGTGACAAATACATAACCAACAGATTGTGATCCAAAGTGACACATACCACTTGCAAGTATAAAACTCTTTCATGCACAATCCCCAACACTATCTTCTTTTTCACCACCTTGATGCACACAAGCACGGTGGCCTTGGAAGTGTTGAAGCTGGTGGAGCCGTAAGATCGAGGGACCTGGGTCTCTGAGTAACTTCCTGGAAGAGAGCCATCCACCAACCAAGGACACCCATTTGTGCACATTCTCTGAGTGGGGAATAGACCTCTATCCCTTTGGAGCCCTTTTATAGTGGTATGTATGCTTGTTACGGCAACTAGCATTACCCTACCTATTGCATTCTTTTTCCAACGAATTGCATGGATTAGGTTTGACACACTTAAAAATGACTTCACATCAGTCAGTCAGATATCAAGTGTAGAAATCTTTGTAAGAAACTCAGATAATGATGTCAATTTTAGCCTTGTTGAAGTTAATGGTTAAAGTTGAAAGGGTTGACCTTTCTTATTACTTTTTTAAAAATTTCTCTATTTTAATCTTGCAAAATGTTGTAGGGCTGTCATGCAGATACCATATAAATTATCTCTGAATTTATACTGTTGTGTCAATATGTTCTACTAAATTTAAATTAACATACCTCTTTAGTTCAGTATTCAGCAAGTTGTCTTTTGACCTATATCTTAGAGACAGCCTGGGAGTTTTGATTTACATCTCTTATTTCAATGCCTGAGCATAGTCAAACAGAAAAAAAGAAATCAACTCAAGAATAGGAGGTGCTTTCTGTGCCAGAAAACTGAGACTGAGAATCACTTAAACGATGTCATGTCAAAGTGGCTGTTTAGTTCTCTGAGGCTGCTCATGTTTCTTGCTTGCAGAATATATGTTTGGAATTTCAAAATAAAAAGGACAAAGGCAAGATGGTCATCTTAATATTGGTGCTCTGACAACTAAGTGTGTTTCCAGATTCTCCAGTACATGCTGTTATCATAAATCACAAGAAGAAAAGACTGCAAAAGTAAAAAGCTTTTCTCCTCTGCTTTAGTTATGAAATCTGGTCTGCATCACTGTATTTCTATTTCTCCATATTTTTCCCAATAAATCATTGCTTTCTACTTCAGCTCAATGAAATTTATATAATGCCTCTGTAGAAAATGAGATTTTCATGAGCCTTGGATTATTTGAAGACTAAGTTTCTCTAAGTGTTTGCTAAGAAAATGAATGCACAAAAGAGGAAAGAAATCTAGGTGGATAAGTGAAAAGTTTATGCCTTGATCCTGGGAGGTGAAATCTCTGCAGTGTCTGCCTTCTAGGGTGAAAGAAGAAATTTTCTAGTTGTTCATGTTTCTGGAATATACTAAGTGTCTGAATATAGAATTGAAATATACAGTGTGGAAGAGAACATAGCAGCATATTGGTTCCTTGACTTGAGATCCAGGATTTACTTTGCACTAACTTTCTGTACAACCTCATACATGTCAATTCTCCACTTTGAGCCTTGTTTCCTGCATCTTCAGACTGAGTGTTTTGTGATAGATGAACTGTGAGGCATTTGTCCAAAGTACCAATAGTTATCAACCAACATATTAATTATTAACTCAATTTATTCATTAATTAAGGATTTTATGCTCTCGGAGGTTAAAAAGACCCATAGTTCTAACTTCCTAGGATGACCTTTTTGATCTGAAATAAAGTTTTCTTTAAAACAAACACTCACTCACTCAATAGTTTTCAAACTATTTGAAACTTTATTTGGTTGAGTTGAATTATCTAACAGAAAAGGTTGACTAAATAACTCAATTTTGTCAAATATTTCATTGATTTGGATTCTCTATCAGCCAATTTGCCCTTGGTCTATGTGGAAACTTGTAGAAGAAAGAACACTGGTCTGAGAGTTGGAGAACAACAATTTACTTAATCATAAAGGTTTTGGACTACCACAGAAATTAAATAATTTCCTACTATGGAAAATAGATTTTTTAAGTGAATTGTTGAACAGCATACATTAATTACCCATGGAAAAGAACAGTGCCTTAAGTAAAAGAAAAGGAATAATGAGAGGGGAACCAGAAGTTTTTTTTTTTTAAAAAAGATGCTTTAACTACACTGTTTCTCAAAAGGGCAGTTTTGGATGCAAGGATACTCGATGAGTTTCCTATTGCTTCTGAAACAAATGACCATTAACTTGGTGGCTTTAAACAAAACAAATTTATCTTACAGTTCAGGAGGTAAGAAGTCCAAAATGGGTTTCATTTAGCTAAAATCAAGGGTCAGCAGGGCTGCATTCTTTTTGGAGAATCTAGGAGATAATACGTCTTGACAAGGACTCTCTCCTTTGATCAAAACTTTTGTCCAGCTCTACTGAGTCCTTTCTGATTGGGCCCAACCTTGGTCTTCTTCTCTGTCCTTGTTGAGCAATAATCCTATATTGGTTTATTGAAAACCCCCTACCCTTGGTATCTGGTCACCCAGATATCTCACCACCCTGGTCTGCCTTCAGGAATAATTCCATCAAGTCTGTTTAGCCAGAAACCCTGTAGCTTTGGTATTTCCTTCCAGTAATTTTCCATCCACTAAGCCCTAACCTGCTCCTTGGGTATAAATCCCCACTTGTCCTTGCTGGAGTCGAAGTTCCATTTCTCTCCCCAATTCTGAGACTGCTTTACAGTGGTTCCTACACTTCCTGTCATGCCCCCTTGAATAAAATCTGCCTACTGTCCTTAAGTGTTTGGATACTTTTTTAAATTAAGAGTTTCCTTGTCTTTGATGAAGCCCAGGACATGCCACTCCAAAATATGACTATAAGAAGCTAGAATATGGTACCCCAAATTATGCCTTTTGGCATAAGGATTATTTTGAGATGATTATTTTGAAAAACTGCTAATACAGAAGAAGCTCAGAAAGGTTACCCTTTTGAAAGAAATTTACATCTATAAAGGAAAACTCTGTTGTAAGGGTGGCTCCCTCTCTGGGCCAGGAAGTAAGGGACAGCTAAATCACTCCATTGGACTTACATGTGCACAGCAAACTTTACACTCCTGTAAGGTGTTTTCCTGGCCATCTCATCCTTATCTGGCTTTCCCCACACTTTTCTTTCTTCGATTCAGCAAATGATGGTATTTAAGCCTGAAGTCTTAAGAGATCTACTCTAGAGACTTACTCATTTCTCTAGGTCATTTCCCATGTATACAGGAGGTGTATATGTTATTAAACTCCTTTCTGGTTTTCTCTTGTTAATCTGTCTTTTGTCAGTCTAACATATAGGGCCCCAGCCAATGAACCTAAGATGGTAGAGGAAAAAGAAATCTGTTGAACACAGATCCCTTCTCTTTAAGATTGAGTGAGTTTGTTTCTAATTCATACACTCATGGATTCACCCACCCTGCAAGTATTCATCAAGTGCATACTGTTTCAGGCATTATGCACTCTGCATCTCGAGAGCCAAGCAAGATAGATGGGGTCCCTGCCCTCCTAGTGAGCCCCAGAAACAAAATGAAAAGTGGATGAGCCACAGAAACACGTCCAAAATGACGTCAGCATCCCAAGGGACCCGGACGTGTTTATGTAGGTCCTATTAGACCTGTAAAACTATCTATCCGGTTCAGGACAACAGGGTGGGATCTGAATTCACAGCACAAAGACCCTGTTCCTGGGCAGGGTTTGGGCATTTATAGGAAACACTCCCCAGAGTTTTCCTCTCACTGGGCCTGGTGAGGAGCTTTACTAAAATTCAAGGAATTATTCTGGAGACTGGATTAAGACGTAGGCAAGTTATTAGCACAGGTTTCTTTGGGTCCTCTCTGTATTAGGGTGCCCCTTCAGGAGGGGAGAAGACACAGCCTGGCATGTGAGGGGTCTGGTGACCCAGTCTGTACAATGGGTTTATAACTAAAATAATGAAATATTTTGGCTTTAGTTATGAATTGCCGAACCATACAATTAGCGTAACTATTGTTGTAACCCGACGACTGGCGCTGTCGTGTAACTCTACACTGCCCGACGCATTCTGTCCAGGCATACAAGACTCGGATGCTCTCCGACCGTGTTGAGTTTGGAACCACCTCCTGCACAGACGCCCATCAGTGCCCCATGACCATTGAAGGTGACCACCCCCGGGAAGGAGTGAAGTGCTGCTTTATGCCCATCTCCAGATGGTGCACCAAAGGAGCAAAGGGAGGGGGAGGGGGAGAGGACAAGCAGATACCCCGATTTCCTGTGTTCCTGGTACCTGCCTCCCCTCCTCTCTTTTCCCAGAACATCCTCAGCTCTTCACTGTCCTTACCCTTCCTCCTCTCATTTTTTTCCCCACCAGCTATTTGCAGAAAGAAAAAATATCTGCAAGAGAAAGATAAAACCCTTCTATAAAAAATGATCAAAGCCCACTCTGATTGGAGGTGTCCCGGCTGCTGCCAAGTTTCGCATCTCAGACCCCAGTAGCCCGGCGGGGCGGTCAGCATCGCAGGGTTGTCTCTGTGCAACTGGGAGGGGAGGCCTCTCAGTCCTCCTCTGACTTCCCCCCTGCGCAGCTCCCCGACCACACCGTCGCCCTGCAGTGCTGCCAGAGGGAAAGAAAAACACCGCACCCGGCATCCATGGCCACAGCTGAGACTTCTAGGTGGAGGTGGGGAGAACTGGGACGGAGGAAAAAAATTCTTTCTAAATGAGAAACAGCTGATGAGGAAACGAGAAGGGATGTTTCTTGTGTCTGATAATTTGGGATGTCACCAGCACCAGTTTACATGTGCTCAACATCCCAGTGACCCTGGTGGTGTTTGTGGACTTGTATCATGCACTCTCAAGAAAATATTTACTATATGAACAACTTAGGAGCCAGTGTTTGAAACAGAAATAGCTAACCTGTTTAGTAATGCTTGTAGATCTGCTGAAAAGGTTCATAGGAGGCATTCTGCTTTCAACATCTCCTTCTGTGAACAGATCCCATGTCGTCTACTGCTATACAAAAAGCAAACTCTTTATAATCTCCTTCCCAATTTTATATCCATGTTAGTGCTCTCTTTAAAATCTCATTATCTACATAGTGATTCTTAATAACCAAATCTAGTCAGAGATTTCAAAGAAAATAAGGGGGAAAAAAACCCCAAAAGAAACCTGTCAATGTGCTGACATGTCTCTGGCTTACTGGCTATTTATTATAAATAAAGCCGACTCCAGTATATGCTACCAACTCTGCCTCTTACCCCTCCCCCTCCTCTTTACCCTCCTCTTCTTAAATTTCATTTTGCTCCTGAATAGTCAAAATGACACACAAATTCATTCAAAGAAGAGTTACTCTCAAACCTCCTGTCTTCACTACCACCAGTCTGAGAGACATTTTGGGTACCTGGACAATGTGACATTTCCATTGCTGAGTCATTCCCTCAGATGAGTTTCAGAGGAGAGAACAGAAACACCATAACCGATAAAGGCAGGATTCAGAGATTCTGGGGCAGCTTGGACTTGTATCTATATTCCAATCAGACAAACCTCCAGCCAAAGCATTATGCTTAATAGGTGTTAAAAAATTATTTAGAGTGCAATACAGTGAAAACAAAGTGTATCAGGATTCCCTTAAACACCAAGCTGTCCAGGACAATAAAATGTGCTTGAAACTGGAAAATAAGTTTCAAATATAAAACTGGTTATTGATGTAGAACGGAAAATATATTTTCTGTGATTAGAATGGACTTATAATTTATTTATGTATTTATTTTTTTTAAGTTTATTTATTTATTAATATTATTTGGACTTAACAATTTGAAGGGTAACCCCAGCTCACGTCCACAAAACATGGCAATACAAAATACAGCCTGCCTGGTGACCGAGTCAACTTTGCAGAGAGGATTAAAAATTGAAGGGCCAGTAAACTGTCCCCAATTTTCCTTTCTTCTGTCAGAGATACATGTTGGAGTGGGTATCTCTGTGCTACCGCATATCAGTCGTCATGTGTCTTTTCTTCACCTTATTTGTGTCTGGCTCTGGCTACGCAGGGGAGAGTGAGAAGGATTTGGGCTCTGCCTTCCTGTTGCTCAGGGGGTAGGAAAGACATGAAATCAATAATTACTAAGTACTACAAAAAAGAAATAAAGAAGTGTCATGGAATTGTGGCAGAGTGTGTGGAAGATGAGCTCGGACTGCTCTCCTTCAAATTCTGGTTCCAACATTGACAGGGAATGCCGTTGAGCAGAATACAAAAGTCTCTAAACCTAAGTTTCACCATGTGTAAAACAGGAGAATCCTTAGTACTCCCTGATGGTGCTGAATGAGAATTAAATGCGTTAATATTTGTAAACTGCTCACACCTTATGTCCAGCACGTGGTAGAACTCATATGTGTTAGCAATGATTATTTGTACAAGATTTGTTCCTGTGCTGTGAGTTTTACATTTAGGTTCCCATGATATGAATTGTACACTATCCAGGCAAATTTCATTTTAAAATTCTCAATAACATGCATACTTTCTCTGTCTAATGAGGTAATTTGTAGATAATAGCACTATCACTGTTTACTCTTCCATTCCTGTTTCAGCTTTTGCATAGTATAGGATGGAAGACAATCCAAAATGAAATGGTCTATTAGCTACACTTTCCAAGCAAGGAGCAAACCCTGAATAAAGAAGGATCAGCCCATCTCTATGCTCGCATTCTCTTCTCAGAATCTGTTTCTTGGGGAACCTAAACTTAAGATAGCAAGTAGGTGATTTTTACTCTTTTGGTGGGTTAATTCTACACATTATGCATTTGTTTAAGTGAGCATGAGTTCAAAGAATACCAGATGTCATGATATTTAAATGAGTTAGCAATTATAACTCATATTTATTGGGAGTTTACTTAATGTCAGACAATTCCTATGCACCTTAAACTATTACTCTTGTTATGAGGATTACAAAAAAAGTAAAATTAAGTACGTGAGCTTTGGTACCTTCTGACTGTCTCAGTCCAGCTCCCGGTACATTCATCTGGTGAAAGTCTCCCAACAATCCATGAGGAAGATTCCACTGTTGTCCCATTTTATAGACCAGGCAATTGAAGGAAGCAAGGTCAATGATATGTCCCTGAAGCTAATAGAGAAGAGCTCAAACCTAGGTATTCAATTCCTACACCCTCTGAAAGTTTGAAATATACACCGTATGAGCATAGAAAATGAAGAATTAAGTTCATTTTATTAATGACATATTTTGCACTAGAGTAAGCGACGATGTTTATTTTTGTGACTGTGTGTGTGTGTTGGCACATGTGTGTATGTGTGTGTTATGCCATGTTCACCAAACACTAAAACTGTTAGACACTAACAGGAGGGACATAGGAACTTGCTTATTTTATTCTAGTTCACAAATCTTCCCAAGCTAGCTACTTCGTAAAAGCATGTTTGTAATCTTCATTGCTTTGTATGTAACTCTTCAAGTGTGGGCTGCCTACATATCTGAGGACATGGAATTTTCTTTTTTATCGAATCAGACTGTCGATTCCAGTAAACTTTGCTCTGGGGACAGGAGGAGAGGTTAAAATCCATAAAAAGGAAACTAGATGGGACAGAGGAAACCCTTTACTTGGAAACAGAGGAAAACCTGCTACTGCAATGAAAAAATTACCATAGCTGAAAGTGTATGCACAAAGGGATTGTGAATAAATCATGTGCATCTGTGTTAAAACAGGAGAAAAAAAGGCCAGCTTTTCACCACGTACTCAATTAACCATTTGTGGGAATCGCATTATTGTAATTTACCTTCAGTCTTGGTTACGTGTGACGATGCATTTTATTTCAGACGGTGTCTGAAAACACGAACTGGTTCCACTCCATTTTTCCAAAGAATTGGCTGATTCTCCTCGGCATATTGTTTGTGTGGCTCAAAATTATTTGAGGCAAAAGATCAGTTTCTTATTCCCTTTCCCCAGCAACACGTCATTCTTCGAACAATGCCCTTAATTGATTTCAATCTCACTTCCATTGATCTTACCTTGTTGGTTCCAAATTTATACTGACGTGGGCTTTATTCAGCCTCTAAACTCTGGCTCATTAGATGTGGGCATTATTCTTACAGCTTTTGTTATTTCTCAGGGGCCTGGAATTTGTCACCGACCCTGGTCTTTGGGCCAATGTCCGTCTTGGTAAATCTTTTCCATGGGTCCCCAAGATGTATGGTTTAGAAGAAAGAATTCTGACATTTTAATGACAAGTGGTCACTGGAGTTAACAAAAGTGGGGGAAAAGTTAAATAAAGCTTTAGGCTCATCAAATTATGTACCCAGTACCAAACAATTTACTTTTTTTTTTTTATGTTGTGATAAAAAATGTAATTTTTGAAGTTGGAGCACTTAGAGTTATAGCCTCTTGGAGTCACAGGAAGCCTGTAATGGTGGAGAGGGGTTGAGTTGCAAGTAGACATCCAGTTGGCCATTAAAGAAGGAGGGAAACTCACTAAGAAGGACAAAAGAGGTTCAGGAAGGGAGGGTATGAAAGAAAACTTCTCTCTCACTACACGCTCTGGTGCCGTGTTTCGGCCCACTCCTTCCTACATACTAAATGAACAATGATTTAGTGGCCCCGAGTCTTTAGACTTACTAGGCTTCTTGATCCTAGAAGAGCAAGGTATGAAAGAAAGAAGGGTGTAACCAGCAAATATCAGAGATAGCAAAGCCAGGCCCTGCCGTGGCTCTGTCCCAGGTGCTGTCGCCATCCCCTCACCCAGCTCCGCAGGGCTTTAGTGCCGCACAGATTTTTCAGTGGCTGCTTGATTCTTCTCCCCAGCATCATATTCTAATTTAAGACTTAATCCGGTATGTCAGCTTAGCTTTCATCAGCCCTGAGACATGTTTCCTAGTGTGGTTTCAAAGCTTAGAAAGATTTGGCCAAAGGTAAGAAATGATGTCTCAGGGTGAAAAAAGGAAACATTTACTTAGAATGCTACTCATTACTTAATGAAACTTCACTTACCAAAATGCATGTGTTTCAGTATTAAAAAAAGAGCACATACTATTTAATGTATTTTCAGGCATGGGAATTTTAGTGTGCTATTTTATATATTGTTGCTATCTTGTAATAAAATTATCATGAAAATATAAACTTATTAAATAAAAAAAGTGGGTAATTTTCTAAATTTTGTAGTATTCGGTAGTTGTGTATACTGGCTTTCACATGCTACGTATATAATAATTAAAATATGTAACAACAACAAATATGTAAAATGACCCTTTGTATCCGCAGAGTAGTTAACTATTTCACTAGTTCTTATTGCTTCTAACATATTTAGATAATTGAATAAATTGGGGCACCCCAAACATTTCATCATTGTTAGGGCAATAAGCAGATTTGGCTAACCAGTTATGCTAAAATAAATGAAACAAGAGTGGAATAACATAAAACTTTTTAGAATTTCATTAGTCATTAAGGACATAGTAGAGATAAAGAAATCATTAACATTTCAACTATCCCAGTAGTTTTAATAATTTTAGCTTCTCATTTGGTTAGAAATGCATATGCAGACTTTTAGGTCCAGCAATGTTGATAATGATAAGCAGAAAACCAACTTGCAAGAAATGTGAAATTATGGAAGAGTAAATCAGAACATACTTATTTTATGTAAAATAAAATGTGAAATGTATACTTAGAAGACAATACTGAAGCCTATCACAGCTTAAGCTCTTGGCAACAAATAAAATAAAATAAAATAAAATAAGAAAATATTACTGGCCAGCCGCCAAATAAAAAAATAATAAAATAAATATTAAAATGATAAAATTTGAAACCATAAGCATGCACCAGGAAGATGTTTGAGAACTTACGTGATCAAGGAGCCAGCAAACTAAGCCACGAACTAAAGAATTATTTCCAGGCCAGTTACTTGCCTGAGTCTCTTGGAAAAAGTAAATAAAGAGTAAAATAAAATAGAAACCCACTCTGGGAGATGCTCACAACTCAAGCCACGAGAAATCCTTGCTAGAAAATGGTCTCACAGTTAAACAGCACAACACTCGTGAAAGTCAACATGGAAAATGAAAATCAAAGTCTCAACTCAATGATTTGAAATAATAAATGGCAATCTAAAAGAGTATTTCTAAAAGAATAAAATTAAGATGCTTCAAGGCGTAAACATAATCAAGCCCTACAAAAAAAAAAGACAAAATTAAAAAAAAAAAAAAAAGTAAGCAAAACCCAATGGAAAGTAAAGAAATACAAAATATAGTCATTACATTTAAAAATTAATGGGTGGATTTAACAACAGGTGTAACACGGTGAAAGAAAGACTTAGGAGAAGAATGCCAGGGGAAATAGCACAGAATTGTGCTGAGAAATACTAGAAGGAACACAAGAGGATGTAATTATGGAATCGAATATAGAAACAAAGTGAATTAAACTTATGGAATCAATGGTTTGGGCAAATATGGAAAAAATGTATATTGAATATTTAAATTTATTTGTTAACATACTAGAATATATAAAAGCCTAATATTTAATGTTAGTTTAAAATGATGTACATGAAAATTTTAAGTTTGAAGACCTTATTCATTTTGCAAATGATATTGAAACAGATAAGAGACATTAAAAGTCACCATAGTACTTGGGAACTTGGAATCCAAATATATCAGATAATTGAGGTAGCTAAAAATTAATTCATTAAAAATAAATTTGAATATAAACCCTTGTAATCATAGTTTGAAATGCTTAAAGGTATTTAATCACTTAAGCTATAAAAATACCTTTAGATTATGGTTAAAAATTTGACTTTTTTTACATCAGCAAATTTATGGTTAAATATTTAAACTGAAGTAACACACCTGAATCTTTACCCCAAATCTACCCTTGCTTACAATCCCTTAATCTGACCCACCAACCACAACAGCCAATCTGTTAAATCAACAATCACATCAGTAGATTTAAGAGATTAAACTATGGTAGTCTTTTATGATTAAAAAATTTTTGATAAATTCAGCCCCTACCCATGAGACGGGGAGTGTTCTCAGAGGCCTTAGAGAAGGAATAAAGAAGAGTTTGTTTTCCTTAACTCATAGATGGTATATTACAAAACTCCACAGTACCTGTAATACTTGGTGAAATCTTAGAATCATTTGCATTAAAAGTCAGAAACAATAAAAGTCATCAACAAGGTCATTATCAGTGCTTCTATTTAACATCATCTGCAGGTTCTAGCCAATGAATATGCACAGATAAAATAACAGTAAAGATTAGAAAAGAATAGCAAGATCTTAATATTTTTACCAAACATATAATTTTCCACTTAGAAAATTAAAAATAATTACAGAAAAAATTAGAATTTATAAGAGAAATGCATCCATTATGGCAGTGTACAAAATCTATGTATATAAGTCAATAGCACTTGCAAACACTAGAACAACAATAGAAAAATATTGTTTTAAAAAGATATATTTTAATAGCAAAAAATGTGTATCAGAATACACACAATGCATTGAAAGATTTTTATGTAAAACAAACAGAAAAATTGAGATGTGTAAAACAAGATCTGAGTGAGTGGACAGTGAACTGTGTACATATCCAGGAAGAATAATTCTGTTAAGATATTAATTCTATCCCAACTTAGCTTTAATTAAATGGTTAACTGCAACCAGAATCCTAACAGGTTTTACGATTGTTTTAGTCCGTTTTGTGTTACTATAACAGAAATACCTGAGACTGGGTAATTTATAAGGAAAAGAGGTTTATTTAGCTTACGATTCTGGGACAGTTGCATCTGGCACGGGCCTCACTCTGCTTCTACTCATGGCAGGAAAAGTGGCAGGCAGCTGGTGGGTACAAGCAGATCACATGGTGAGAGGAAGCAAGGGGCAGGGGAGGTGCCAGAGTCTTTTAAACAACCAGCTCTCAGGGGAACTAATAGAGCGAGAACTCACTCATTAATCCCCCCTCCCCCAGGGAGAGCATTAATCCATTCATGAGGGATCCGCCCCCATGACTCAATCAGTTTCAACACTGCCACATTGGAGATCAAATTTCCACATGAGTTTTGGAGGGGACAAACTCCATCAATGATGAACATGTACTAATATACACATGAAATGCATACTGATATAAATATACAAATTTCAGGGCAAAATAATTAAAAAAAAAAAACTAGTATCTTAATAAGACCTACTAAATGCCAGGTGCTTCGCTAAGTACTTTAAATATAGTAATTCCTTTGAACCTGTAAAAAGTCTAGGAAATAATGGTGTCTTCTGCATTTAGGACTGATTGGTTCAACACCTTGAGCAAGATTACAGACTCAGAGCAAGAGTATGAACTCTACTACATTGCTTCTTTAAGAAACAAACAAAAATACACAGCTTATAACATTTTAAAAACAAGGCAAGACATTTTACAATGTATTGATCCATAATAAAATGCTATGGAAAAGAAACGTCCTATTGGAGGGGTAGAAAAACAGACCAATAAAATAGAAATGAAAGCTGTAAAGCTATCTACTTATACACCACGACTCCACCCACAATGAAGACTGCAGTATGAGTGAAAGGTTAGAGGAGAGACTACTCACAAGTTGTACAGGGGAAACTGGCTACGTATTTTAAATGCATTGGATACAAATGGCTACATATTTTAAATGAATTGGATTAGAGCCCTACCTCCCGATTTACAGAAAAATAAAATCCAAATAGATTAAAGTCTTAATATAAAGATAAAGTTTGTAATAATGATTCTCAGATAAAAGTAGTAAAACATCTTTGTGACATTTGGGGAGGAATAATCTTTATTTACTATTTTTTGGTGGTTGGCCTATAAGGGGATTTGAACCCTTGACCTTGGTGTTACAAGGCTGTGCTGTAACCAACTGAACTAACTGTTCAGCCCAAAGAGAAGAATTTTTCTAAAGTAAATCTTAGAAAGCAAACACTATGGAGAAAAAATAAACTATGATAAATTTGACTTCATTAAAATTTAAAACTTCTCCATGAAAAACAAATATCATAAACCAACTGAATAAAATAAACCACACGCTAGGAAAAGAAGTGTATAATCTATACAAGCAAGAAAAAACTATTATGTAAAATATACTGAACTCCTATAAATACACAGGAAACAAAGACTGTAAATAAATAGGCAAATAAGCACAAAGAAGATTCATAGAATAAAATAAATGGAATTTCTAATATGCTCATAGAGAGGGGTCAGCTTCATTAGCAATCAGAGAAATACAAATAATCCCACAATGTAAAACAATACCCAGTATAAGGCACAGATGAAAAGTCTGATAACATTTTGGCAAAAATGGAGAAAATAAGGTTGTACATTGTTTGAGGAAGTGTAAATTGGTATAATTAATTTGGACAGCAGTTCTGCAGTACACAGTAGAAGCTGAAATGCACATATTCTAAAACCACCTTTCTTTAGGTTAATTGCAGACCCTAGAGAATAATCTCACACATGTTCACTAGTTTACATGTATAAAACTCTTCTTTGTAGCAGTATTTGAAATCGTGGAAAAGTGGAAACAACTTAACTGTCGCTTAGAAGGTGAATACATAAAAACCAGGTTGATTCATACAGTGGCATATCATACAGCAGCTAAAATAAATGAACTGAATCTATATTTACATAGCTAAATTTCACAAAAATGAAGTATAGTGGAGAAGCAAAGTTGCAAAATGACAAAACAAGATAAAATGTATATAAATTTTGAAAACAATGCAGTTTATGTTAGTTATGGATTCTTGTGTAATTGCAAAGATTTTGGAGTTTCAGTGCAATAGTTTTAACACATGTAATTGCTGCTGTTATTTCTATGTTGTACTTGGAGGAATTTTTTTGAAAACCAGATTTTAAAAAATATGAAATCCAGATTTATATAATGGGCTCATTGCTTAAAACAATAATTACGGTTTTCAAAAATAATACATAGAATAATTTGGCAAAAATGCCACTGGATTTCATTAAAATATATTTAATTTATTGTGATTTAAGGTTTGTGGAAACATGCAAAGAAAGTGTCAAGTCAAATATTCAGTATGTAGATGTTTATTATATGTATGTACAGATGACAGAGAAGAGGGTCAGGGCAGGGGGAGTGGGGGAAAATTAATTTGAGAAAAAGGTAAATATGCTGGATTATATATATACATAGAGAGAGAGAAACGTAATGATTGTACGTATTCATGCGGTACAACATTGTCTATCAATACTTGAGTACAATATGTGATGCTCAAATCAGAACAGTTAGCTAATTCATCATTACAATATGTAGTCATTCTTTGTGTCCATTAACCAATTTCTCATTAACTCTCCTCCTGCTCCCCTTCCATTTCCACTTCTAGTAACTACAGTTCTATTCTCTCCTTCTGAGAGTTCAATGTGTTATTAGAATTCTTTTTTCTTTTCTTTCTTTCTTCTTTTGCTCTTATTTATTTTATTTTATTTATTTATTTATTAGCTCCCACTTATGAGTAAGAACATGTGGTATTTCTCTTTCTGTGCCTGGCTTATTTCGTTTAGCGTAATTTTCTCCAAGCTCATGCATGTTTCTGTGAATGGGCAGAATTTAATTCCTTTTTTTTATGGCTGAGTAGTATTCCATTGTGTATATATACTACATTTTCCTTAACTGGATTATATTTTTTTAAAAAATCTTCTCTAATGTGTTACATAGTTGGCAGGCTGAAAAGGCAATATTTAGAGGCCCTACATGGAGGAGAGACCATGAATTTCAAGAGGCAGGAAGAGCTGAAACCGAGCGCTACTGCCGAAACCATCAGACTCCTGGTGGCCTCAGGTGAGCGTGGGACAGGCTGGGGCAGGAGACAAAGCCTAGGGCTTGAGTGAAGTAGGGAGTGAGTTCAGTTCCCCTCCCCCTACCCCACCCCTCACAGCAATTAAATATGAGATACCTGAAAAATGACACATTTAGTGGGTAGACAAAGCAAGAAATGACTATAGAGACATTAGGGAAACTTGCTTCTCTAAGTCTTAGCTCTGAATGGTGCAGAGGAATATCCCTTAACTTCTACCTGGCCTTTAACAGTGAGAGGAGCTAGAATTCACATCATACATGAAGCTAAGAGGAAAATGTAATAGTAATGTAAAATAGTCCTGGCTTAGGACTGTGTACAGTAGAGCCATCTGGAAGAAGCAATCACAAATTCTGTCCTGAGGAAAGTTCCTTAAAGCTATATGAAGTGACAGGAAGTGTCAATTCACCATGAACTGAAAATATTTTAAATTTCCAATATAAATATATAAAAGAAATAAGTTTAGAAGTTATGAAAATATGGATGTTAAAAATGTGAGCAACATGTAAGAGGCTTACGAGAATGACCAAACAGACTTGAAAAAGAACTCAGAGGATGATGGCCTGAGAATGTGTAACATACATCGAATTGGACTTCAAAAAGAGAAGCACCCTGTGAGTAAGAGAGGGGTCCACGATGGCACCCCGGACACTTCCACAGTCCATGCTGCTCAGGGAAAAGGGGAAGGAAACGGAAGACTGTGCATAATGATTTTTAGCTTTTTGAAGTTTGCCTTTTCATCCTGTGCTGGTTTGGCCCACTTTTTTTTTTCCCAAGAATTTCATGAATATTTTATTTATTTATTTTTTTTCTGGTGGCTGGATGGTACAAGGATCAAACCCCGGACCCAGGTGTTATCAGCACCGCACTAGCACTGGTTGAGCTAACCAGCCAGCCCCTACTCTGTCTAAAGTGTTATTAAATCATAAGTTGACATTTGAGAGAAAACAAGGTAGAGACAGCCCAGAACAAAGATCAAACTTTACCATCTAAAAGAGCAAGCTGATGTCATATACAATGAAGGGAATGTACATAATATTTACACATACCAGGATGTGAATTATCATGTATGTATTACATGTATGAGTATGTATTCACATATATGTAAAGTATACATTTTTCCAGGACAAAAAAAGTTCTATTTGTGTTCATTTCTTTTTCATTTTAGTTTTTCTGAACACTGGTTGGGAAATGTAAACCATGTATGTGTATATGTATATCATTTTATGTGTGTGTGTGTATATATATATATGTATGTATGTATGTATGCACATACACATTATACTCATATATATTATACGCTGCTGCACTCTCCTCGGTGTGGATGTTAACCTGCAATAGCAACAGATAAAGTGAGATGGTGATTCTTTCTGGTTTGTGATCTCAGTGGGAAAGCCATATTTTTGATGAGCCCTAAGAAATAATTCTCCTTATTAGCTAGCATTAAAATTTATTTCGTGACCTCAAAATATCTCTTTGAACCTTTACTCAGCAACTAACTCAGAGCCATATCATCAACAGTTTACTTGTAGTGTGAACACAGCTGTAGCATATATCTTGTATCTACATGCTTATTTGAGAATGTTTTCTTCTGAGAAAAATAATTTCTCTCTTTTTAAGAACATTGATTTTCTACATTTCTTTGATAGAAATAGAACTTGATTTCAGAATATATACTTGGTAAGACTGAGAGCAATGGCACACTTTTGGAGTAATTTATCAGATGTTACACTTTTATGATGAACCCTTTTTATAGATTTACGTGGCCTTTGGGATTTGTCTGTAATTTGTCAGAGAAAAATTGTGAAAGCCATGGAAATGGGGAAAAAATGAACACTGCTCAATTCTGGTTTAGCATCCCTTTCCAGGTGGTATCTGCCTTTTATTGTCATTGACCCTTTTTGCAACTCTGTAAGTTGTAGGAAAATGATAGTACTGCATGTCTGTAGATGGTGGCCCCTGGCTGTTGACCAATTTTGCAGTTTTGTATGAGTTTAACAAATTCATTTCAACATTCCTGATTGCCTGCATATGTGTCTTCTCTTTGAATTCTCTTTCAAACCAGTGTAACATCTTACTGATTCCCTCACATATTAATTTAGTTAAATATTTTTTCATACATGTTCATGTAATATTTCTAAGGAACTCATGAATTACCTTTGAAAAAAAATCTCTAACAAATGCAAAAATAAATGTAACTAGTTGACCTTTTTTCTTATTTTACCCCAACAGTATCCAAACTATAAAATTATACTTATGTATTTTAAGTGAATTGTACTGCCCTTGCATATAGAAAATAAAAGCTCTGGATGAAACAGTCAAAAAAAATTTTTTTAAAAGAAGAAAAAGATTCAAAAAGACAACTACTAAACGTTATTTTTGAAATGCAAATCCAGGGAGCCAGATGAACTCCCTCTCTATAAACTTTACAGTGAGATTATATACAAGCAAAGGCTGTGAAGGCTTTCTGCATTGCACAATATTATTAAAGACAAGTTGCCCATGTAGAAAACAGCCATGAGACTGGCAGAGGACCTCTCCTCAGTAACAGCAAAGCCCAGAATGTGGAGGCTTAGTCTCTTCAAAAAGCTGAGAAAAAATCACTGTCAACCTAGAACTTTATACCCATTGAACTAAAAAATAAGAACTAAATAAGTGTTTTGTTCGTTAAACAAAAACTGGGAGTTTCCCCCCAAAAAGCCCTCACTGTAGAAACTTTTAGAGAATATACTTCAGGGAAAAGCAAAATGATTTTGGATGGGAGTGTGAGTGCAGGAGGAGAAGAGGCAAAAAAGTTAAGAATGTGTGTAAATATATAAAAATGCATTGTCAGGACACAATAAAATAAGGTCTGATTTGTAACATAAATATGATAAGAGCAAACTATTTGAAAACATAGAATTTAAGGTGCAAAAGGTAATCACAGGTAAAATAACTGGAGGTTCTTGTGTTTTCTGTGAGTGTGGTCATAGCAGTGCTCAAGTTTTGACCTGAGTAAGTAAAATGCACATGCTAAAATTTCTGTGGTAACCTTACATGAACAGAAATAGAATTTTTAACTTCTGTAATAGAGAAAAAATGGAACCAGGGGAAAAACAAACTCCTCAACCAATCTATACAATGGCTGTATAAAGAAAACTGCAATGTAGAAAAAGCAGGCAAGAGATGGTAGAAATAAATCTAAATATACAGTAACCACCATAAGTGGGAAAGAACTGAACCATCTAGTTAAAAACAAAGATTTTCAGGCTGAATTAAAAATATCTAACCATATGCTCTTTACAAAAAACGCTCCTAAAATAAATTAGAAAAATTTGCATCTTACAAAAAACACAAAATACAATGCAATTAGAAAGTAACAAAATATAAATATTCAAACAAACGATTGGACATTTAAAATCATCCTGACAAATGCTATTTTAAGATTAAATAAAAGCATGGATAATCCTGTACCAATAAATAACTTATCTCACTAATTCACAATATTTCCACTAAGAAGATAATAATCTGCTGTAATCTTTGCAAAGTCTACCAAACATACAAAAACCATAATTTCTCTTATAAAACTCTTTCCAGGAGATGTAAAAAGAGGAAATCTTCTTAAAATATTTTATTAGGCAAAGGATGCTTTACTATCACTACCAAAATAACACAATATCAGAAAGGAAAATTGATGTCCAAAATCACAAATACATCAAGAACAATGCAGGATCACCCCAGAAATTTGGGGGCATAAGAAAAATAATATAATTTAGGACATCGGTGAATTGATAGAAATAAGACAAATGATTGTCTTGTTAATGCAGAAAAGTTATATAATAAAATTGAACAATCATTTTTTATAATAACGCCAACAAATTAAGAATAGAAGAGAGCTTCTCTAATCCAATAAACAGTTTCTATATTAAAAAAAAGAAAACTGTAACAATCTCTGTCCTTGATGGTGAAATATAAATGTTGCCTTTAAAATCTAGAACATGTCAGGGTGTTTGCTTTTCTATTCGTCGTTGTCCTGGATGTCTCAGCACTACAGTATGATTAGAAAAATCAAAATTATAAGGACTATGAAGGAAAATAAAAATATGCCATTGGATGACATGATGGTTTTATCCCAAGATGTAAACATGGAATTAATAAGACATAGAAGTAATTCATTAAGTCATAAAAATAAACAATAAAAAATGCCAGCAACATAAAATACAAAATAAAATTTTAAGGATATGTTTTTCAGTAAAATGAAAATGTAATAGATATCTAGAAGTAAATTATTTTAAAAGATGTGTGAGATAGTTATGGAGAATAGTATAAAATCATTTTCATACCAAAAAAATTTGAATATGCCCAGTACTTGGAGAGTTCCTTTCTGGTCTTATATAAATTCTATTCCATAAAAATTTCAATTATCTCCAAATTGTTCCACAAAATTGATGTAATTTCCACTAAAATCCAGTGATACTTTTATGAATTTTACAATCTGTTTATCAATTTGTATAAAAAAGCTGCACGTCAATAACAGCCAATATATTCTTGAAGAAGAGCTAAGTTGGGGTGTGGGGAGAGAGGTCTCCCTTAACCAGATATGAAGAATCATAAGAAAGCTGCAATGATTAGGTGAATGCAAGGATAGAAAGATACACCACGAAAAAGAATAGTGACAAGAAATAGACCAATGCATAAAGAGAAATCCAGGCCAGGTGGCATTGCAGATCACTGGGAAAAACTTGAGTTAGTCAATAACATGCTGGTAATTGCCTATCTAAATGTGGAAAATATTAGATATTTATTTTATAGCATGCCAAAAAATCAGTTCTAGATGTATGAAAGACTCATGAGTATGAAGAATACATTTTTAAGCTTTTAGAAAAAGATTTTTTAAAAATAACCTACTAGAAAAGTATGCAAAAGGCCAAAGGAGGAATTTTACAGGAAAAGAAAATAAGCAGTAGCTACAAAAACAAAATCTTGCAAAGACACTCAGGATCATTAACAGTCAGTGAAATACAAATACAATCCCAATGAAATATAACATTGCAACCACCAGCTTGAGACTTTTTAAAAGATTTGATCGTACCAAGACTTCCTCATGTGTGGGAGTATAAATTGTACAACTACTTTAGGAAGCTATTTTGGATTTCCTGTTGAATTTAAGATGTGCTTAGAGAATTTAGATTTATAGTTCTTTACTTTACACACCGTAAAGACAATTTATACATATATGCGAAAAAGGCACTCAGGCTTTGTATAATTAAAATTTTGAAAACAGCCTAAACATCTACTGATAGCAAAAGCGGACAAACTGCAGTATAATCATGTAATGGATTGTTATAACACAATCAGCCCAAATGAAGAAGGCACAGGCACTGGTAAGGGTGACTTCCCCAAATACAATATGGCATATAAATAGAAAGCCAGTCACAAAGGGAAAATGCCATGTGCTTCTATTTTTAAAATTTCAAAGACAAGCAAAATGAAACAACATATTATGTTCTGATACATATGAGGCAAACCTTTAATGAAAAGCATAATAATAATGCTCACAAAATTCCGGTCACATTTGTTACCTCTGAAGTGCCTGTTGAGGTTTAGGGCTTCAAAGATAATGTTAATATTCCATTTCTAAATCTCAGTCAATACGTGGACATCTGTTCTAATTTTTTTCTTTAAGCCTTATCTCTACTTTGTATAGTCTTTCATTTTCATGATATATTTGCAATATTTGACGAGTTTCAGAATTAATAAAGTATAATAAATAAGTCTGGGAATTTTTTTTTTCTAAAAAAATTTTGCAAACTATCATTTAAAAATTCAGTGTTTAGAGTTTTTTAAATATTCATTAAACATCGGTAAGTTTAAGACACGGGTTTATTGAAAGGAACATTTCAACATTACAATACAGTATAAGAATTATAAAATACTGAAATGTATATCAAATAGTATGATATATAGAGATATCTCAATCAGATATGTCTTTCAGTATCTCAAGAAGGCAAGCTATTAAAAATCACAGTTCACCTCTCCTAACTCTTGATGATCTACTAAAGAATCAAGTCTAGATCTATTATTTGATAACTACCTGCAATTTAGAGATAAGTAGATAGAGTGCTTCTTTGGAGATCACCTGTTACAACACTGATAACATTCAAATCAGATCAGAGAAAGTATGTGACAGATGACTTTGCCTGATGATGGTAGTCAGAACAGAAACTGGGGTAGAGTTGGTTGTTGTCGGGCCTTTGCACACTTGGTCTGGTGTTGGTTGCTGCTTTTAAAACAGCAATGATCTGTAACTTAAAGAGATAGGAAGGTAAGAGGAAATTAAGATTCAACGTCATCCAATGGATAGGAGGATCTGAGATCAGCAAAGCTCTTTATCTGTTCCTAATTAATCTCCCTAATATCTTTTGAGGGTGAGAACTTATGTCACTTTTAAGCTACAAACACCAACTAGGAGAACAACCTGGACATATATAACGGCACAGCACCACAGGCATATAAAATGATACACACTGATTTTGTGTGGGTGTGTATACGCCCAAGCTCAGAAATTCATCTTATGGTGTTCTGCAAATATCCTCTGCTCTTTCAAATATCTTATTAACCAGATGGGTATGTATATTATTATACTTTGGTTGGGTGCTATGCAATCAAGGCTTCTTAAAAGAGAGCTGAAAATCTTCAGCTCTTTGCTGGAAATACTTCAAACACAGATTGGAGACTGCATTCACCCTCAGCTGACAAGTCTGGTCCTGCAGCTTTCATAAGGCACCAGAGTTTCATGTGTTATATTAGTTCACAGAGTTACAGATGACATTAGAAATAATAATAAATTATGACATAAAAATAAAATAATTCCTATACCATTTAACACTTTGTATGTGTGTTTTCAACCTTCAACATGTACCCCAAACCGTTGTTATTGCTAATGAGAGTCACATTTTAATGTCATATGGAGAACAGAACCTTGAGATTATACTTCCTGGGCTCTTGAGAACTAGTGCAGTCTTTAGAACATAAAACAAATGCAGTTTTATGTATGCAATACTAACTGGATAAAAGCTTTAATAATTTGGGAACAAGATTATTTTAGCAAATATTTTAAAATATTTGACTAGTTCAAATTTTTTAGTGTGTGAAATGGGATATTTGGATATGAGGAAGGTAGATAATCTGTGAATAAAAAGAACAGCATTTCATGTACTGTTGTTTAATAACAGCAAAGAAATTTTCACAAAACTTATGCTGCTTAAAAAAGGACTTTATTTTTTAGAGTAGTTTGAGGGTCACAGCAAAATTGAGAAGGTCCAGAGATTTTCCATATACCCTTTTCCCCTGCATATGCACAACCTCCCAGACTATCAAAATCTTTAACCAGAGTGGTACATTTGTGAAAACCGATGAATCTTCATTGATGTGCCATTATGACCCAAAGTCTACAGTTGGCATTAGGGCTCACTCTTGGCATTGCACATTCTACAGGTTTTGACAAGTGTATAATGACTTATGTCCATGATTACAGTGTCATACAGAGTAGCTTCACTCCACTAAAAGTCCCTGTGCTCTGCCTACTCACCCCTCCGTCCCCTGTAACTCCTGGTAAACATGGATTCTTTTCCTGCCTCCAAAATTTTGCCTTTTTGAGAATTTCACGTAGTTGGGATCATATTCTTAATAGTATTATGTATTTAAGTTTACCCCATGTCTTTTAATTAATCAATTTATTTATTTTTTGGTGGCTTGCCAGTATGGGGATCCTAACCCTGACCTTGGTGTTGTAATACAGTGCTCTAACTAACTATGCTAACCAGCCAGCTGTCCTGCATGCCTTTTTATGGCTTTATAGCTTATTTCTTTCTAGCACTAAATAATATTCCATTGTCTGCATGTATCACAGTTTATTTATCCATTTACCTTTTGAGGAGGATCTTGGTTGTTTCCAAGTTTTGGCAAATATAAAATAAAATGATATAGTAAACATTCATGTGCCAGGTATTTGTAAACTTATTTGGGTAAATGTCAAGGATCACTTGATCATATGGTAAGAATATGTTTAGTTTTGCAATTAACTGCCTGTCTTGCAAAGAGACTGTGTCATTTTGCATTCCCTCTGACAGGAGAGTTCCTGTTGCTCCACATTCTTGCCAGCATTTGATGATGTCATTTGGATTTTAGCCATTCTAATGAGTGGGTAGAGGTATATCACAGTTGTTTTGATTTGCAGTTCTTAATGACAGATGATGTTGATCATCTTTTTATATGCTTAATTGTCTTCTGTATATCTTTGGGGAGGTAACGTGTTATTTTTTAAACCACTATATGATGCTGAAATATTTATGCTGCATTTCTACCATGAATAATTCTTTACCACTTCACTGGCAGTTATGGGTACAAACTTATATTAAAAATACCCTGTCTTGCTCTCTAATAAAGCATGTACTGAAATCACAAAATTAATTATAACTTAATAATACATTAATTAACATAACATTGTTTACACATTCTTTATAGAAACCACCTTGTGTTAGAATTTTTATGGAGGAAAGATGGAACTGGTGCTCCACAAGACTCTTTGTATCATCAGATCATTTCTATTATTATCAGGATCTTCTATTTTAACTCCAATATTGTAAGAAATAATATAATCTAGGAACAGATCTAGGCAGACCTATGAGACTTTCCAGAAGATGATATTGTCTACTCTGATGGAAGTCCAGGATGGAGACCCAGATGTTTTCAAAAGAGGGTATTAAGAAAGATTTTTAAGTTTTGCATGAATGTGCTTGTGTACATGTGCATGAAGATCTGAGCATGCCTAATCAAGAACTTCTGAGATGTTGCCACTCCCAGGGACTCTGTTCAGTTCAGTGTAGATAATATATATTCTACAATTGTGACCATGTATTCTTGTTTTACTTATGAGTCAGTCAGTTGTTCTACTAACCAGTCTCATGATCTGGCAAAGGATGGAAGCCCACCCATCTGGTGTCTTACATAAGTTGGCCTGGGTTTAAAGCAATATAGTTAGTCTTTTGATTAAACTGTATTCCATGTCCTTCCCAACATTAGAAGCTTGTACTGCTCAAAGTCATAGAGAGATAAGAATTAATCATTGGGAAAGTTGGGGTAAAGGCCCTGTTGCTATGATAAAAATCAACTTCTGTATCTTGCTTGGTGGGTAGATCATTAAGATATCAAAAAAATATCAAATATTTACCAAATAGAGTTATAGTGACATATACAAAGGGTCTTCAAAAAGTTCATCAAAAGATGCATATTGTCTTTTAATTACATTTTTCCACAAAGTACCCTTGTATTGCTAATATGGATAAAAAATTTCCAAGGTGAAGAGTATGGCTATTCAACAATCAATACATCAGTAGTATTTTCAGGAGTTAAATATGAGAATTATATGTATGATTGGTCAAGGGGGAGGAATGGGATACAGGTGGAGGCAATTAAATTAATCCTGCAAAAAAGGAATTGCAAGCCGAATCATTCTGGTGGTAATGGAAAGAAAGGGCAGGTACAAGACCATTGCAAAAAATGTATCAAAATGATTGAGAACTTTTTAATGTCACTTCTTGAGGAAGAGACAAGGAGGAGCTCTGTGAGACTCCAGTCTTTCACTTTGGTGACTAAGAGTGGTGATGCTGCCCATCCCTGCCTTCTTCTCAATCTTTGTTGCCACACAACAGTACTACACGCCCTCACCAAACTGGATTTTGTCAATTCCCATAATATATAATGAATGCATGGAAAGAACAAACTTGCTTCTAAAATTTGGCTCCACTTCTCAAACTACTGTCATTATGATTTTTAGATATTTATTTACCTTCTGATAAAAGCTAGGTGAGAAAATAAAGGCATTATGGAAAGTACTGTAAATGTTAGTTTTTTACCAGTTAGAAAATTCAGATAAGATAATACTCCTGCCCTCTAAAGCATGATACCAAATCAACTACCAACCTCTCCCTACTTCTTTCAATCTAAATACTTCTTAACTCCACCCTCCTTTTTAATTTCTACTGCTATTGTCTTGATTGAAATTGGCTACACACACACGCACACACGCACACACACACTCATATATATATACATACGTACATATATATATATATATACATACATATATGTATGTATATATATATATACATTATTTTTTTTCCCTAGAATACTGTACTTCCTTCAAGGATATACAATCTAATTGAAAATCTCTATGATAAGTGGGCGAACAGTCTCAAGCACTGAGGACCAATACCTATTTTAAGAATAGGTAAATTGTATCTCTTTCAAGGATAGCTTTATCTTATCTAGCATCTGTTTATGCTCTGACTGATAAAGGGACTTCTGTTTTATTCTAGATATTTGGCCCGCATCATGTACTCCATTTGAAACTGTCTGGTTTCTTGAGTGAAAATCTTTACCATTACTTAATACCCCAGGTTCCCTAGAATTGTGGCTCTCTACAAATTTTGTCAGTTCTTCCATTCAGAAAGAAGAGGCTTACAAATTGTCGTTGGTGTCCTGCAACAGTGGAAGTTGGGGAAAGACATCTCTGATACTAAGTTCTGTTCTCCTGGCTTCAATTAGTCTGCAGCTTGCCTGGACCACTGTTTGTCTTCCAGCCCACTCTCCAGAGATAATATTCTTCATGGACAAATACATTCAACTTTCTGCTGGCCCTCAAGTGGAGCCCACGCCTCTGATACTGGTGTCCTGTTAGGGGGTAAGTGCACTTCCAGGTGCTGGTAGAGGATCCACTCCTCAGGAGTGCTGCTGGCATGTCTCAAGATATTATAGTGCCATTGACAGACATGAGAATAATACAAAGGAAAACTGGTTTGGGGGAGAAGACAACTCATGTAGTAGTAGTCATTTTGAATTTGTTATACCACGAATATTACCTTCACACCTACGAAAATATACTTTCAGCCAAGTGTCCAAGAACTCAAAAATCTTGTTACATAGTAGCATCATGTGCCTGAGAGAAACCAGTCTTATTCTGTTTATTTTTCTTGTTTCAGTTTACTTGGAGTTGGCATTTGTGGGAACATGTAAGATATAGTTTTTATACCTCAAAATAGTATTTTAAGTTTTTTGGAGTATCCTGTAGACAAGATATCTAGATGACTGACTGAAATTTTTCTTTTTACCTGAATGAAAATGTTGTATTTAATCGATCTAATGGATACCAAGCAATTGAATTAAAAAATAATTATTTATAAAACCCCTAGGCTGCAAAATTATTGATTGCGTTTTCAACTTTTTTTTTTTTTAATTTATTTTTTTACTGCAGTCTGTCTACTCTCATCCAAAAAAGAAGTGGGGAAGTGTCTGGGTTAAAATAATTTGAAAGTGCTTTCATAACATGCATAGACAGTGAGCAATTTAAGTAGATGCAAAAGATTATTAACATAAGCAGTCTTCTAGAATAAAATATAGCTGTGGTTTTTTCAATATCCCCAGATGACTGAAAAAGGAGATTTGGCCTCATCTCTAAGTCAAGAGAAACAAAACGAGGGTAAGCAACTGTAACTAATTCTGGAACCCCCAGAAGTGGGAACAGAACCCAAGATCAAGTTTAGTTATTACTATAGAAAGGGTATGAAGTGAAATACACTTCTGGAGTGCCAGGTCCCAGAAAACTGAAGTCTTTAAAGATAAATACCAGCACTTTTTATGATAAGCAGAAACACAGCTGAGCTAGCAAACTTCAATATTTATTTATTTATTTATTTTACTTTATCAACATACAATGTAGTTGATTTTTAAACTTCAATATTTTTTGCTGAAAGTTACTTGCCTGCTTAGTTATTACTAACAGAGTCAAACAGTTTTGAATTTGGAAGTTAATAAGTGTACTTATATCTACGACTTTTCCCAAGAGAAAGATTAAAAGAAAAACATTCTTGTAGATGAGAAACAATTTTGCTATATCCCTCTTTGTATTCTTTTTAGTATGTAAAAGCTATTTAGCAGCAGAGAAAATGTGTTATAGGTGTACAAAAACAAAACCACAAGAATGAAAAAGAGAGGAATCTCTAAAGTAGAAAAAGGTAAATATAGAAAGGAGTTAAAACAATAGCAATCCAATGTTGCATAAATAATAAAATGATACAAATAGAATTCTTAGTATAGTATATTGACGATTAAATTTTAATTTCTGGCAGGTTTTATATGAAGAGAGACTTTTAAAATTTGCATAGTAGAATATCAATTCTATTATTAATCAATATTCACACAAAACTAGAGTTAAAAACAAAGGAAAACTAACCAAAAATGATTAAAAATGGTTTTCTAGAGGAAGTTTGTTAGATGCTTATAGCCTTATAAATCTTATCATAAGAATCATCATATTATAACAAAAAGGACAATATTGTAATTATCATGAAAATTCTCTTTAGTAAGTTAGGATCCCCCAAATGATGGTGATTGTTTTGACAATATTTATTTCCTTACAGAATACACGGGTTATTTTAAACACACACACACACACACTGTGGGACTTAAGTTTAAAATTCCACAATACATAAATGCTTTAGACATTTTTTGTGTGTGTGTGAGCCTTTTCTAGAGGTTGTTTTTGAAGCTAATCAAGCAAGTGGTGATTATAAACCATCACAGGTCAAAACTAAGGATCTCATGAGGATAAGGAACACTCCATGTGAAGGATCATGATGTAATGTTAACCATGAAGCACAAGATACAAAATTCTAGATTCAGTATGTTCTTATTTAGGCTTAAAATTATATGTTGCTACCAAACTGACTAAAATTAGAACGACACACAGTAGCCAGTGTCAGCAAGCATGGGAAGCAACTGGAACTCGTAAATTAGCAGTAGCAACTAAAACTCAACATACACCTTTGTACCCAGTCATTTCACTTCCAGATATGAACCAAACAGATGTGAGTGATTGTGTCTGCTAAACAACACAATGTTTAAAGCAGCATTATTGATAACAGCTCCACTGTGGAAACAACATAAATGTTCATCACCAGCAGAAACGATACACAAGCTGTTGTGAACAGCCACAATAGAATATAAACAGTACGGAAAAGAAGAAACTGCTGTTACTTGCAACTAAATGAGCCTCACTAATTTGACATTGGGATAATATGGTCAGACACAAAAGCGTACGTTCCATCTGCATGAAATTCCAAAACAGGCAGAGCTAGTTTCTCGTCTGGAGGTCAGAAGAGCAGTCACCTTGAGGTTGGAGTTACCCACTAGGAGGTGGTAGGAGGGAGGCTGGAAGTGTCCTGTGTCATAAGGTGAGTCATGAGTGTAAACACCTGTAGAAATTCATTATGCCTGACCTTAAGATGTGCCCTGAATGCAGTTATAACTCAGTTACACACATACACATATGAATAAAATAAATGCTGCAAAGAACTAAAACAAAACAATTATGGAGGTTAGTCTTTTGTGGTAGAACCATAATTGGGGTTTATTTCCTTTTCTGTACTTTTTTTTTTTTGCTTCTCTAAATTTCTAAAATTGAACACATGCTACTTTCATAATTGGAAACAACCAATCAACATTTTTATATCACAGAAGTTACCATCACCAATGAAATAAAGACCAAAATTTGCATTTTATATATTTTATAAGTATTTATGTAAATATTTTATAAAAATGATTAATTCAGTTCAAAGTTCATTTCAGTGTGTTCTTATTCATTTTGTACTTTTTCTTAGGTTTTATTTTATGGAAGGTATATTTATAATGAGTGACTCACTAGTTAATCTACAGAATCAACTATTTCTTTTTCTAGTGCAATACATTATCTTTTTTGTTGGAAGTGTTTTGTATTTAAAACACATTCATAAATACTGTCCACAGATTTAACTCATGGCTTAGGGGAAAGATGCAGTGACTGCAGACTTAACAAGACCACAGTGACTGTCCCTCCATACGTCACTGTGGTCTTGTTAAAATTGGAAACATCCGTGTGAAGGAAATGGCCCTCTAATGAGAGCAATATGTGTAGCATACCAGCTGAGGTTGGAAGGGCAGTTGAGTAGCGCCTGAGTAATGCTGTCAGCCTTTCGGGTTATGTTTTGTGTTTATAGGTTGATGTTGGATACACATCTGTTTCCACCTACTGTATAGTCCTCAGGTTCAGAACAATCGATTTCCCACTTCAGACATGCCCCCTGAAAATAATTTTGGCTTAGTCTGTCGTGTTGTTTGTATTATGTACTTGAAATTTTTACAGAGACTATTATATATTGACAACCAGTTATAAGAAATACTTTCTCCATTGTAACATTTTGCAAAATGATAGTAGAATACTACAACCAAGATACTGACATTGATACAACCTATCCAATTTATTCAGAGTATCCAGGTTTTACTTGTACTCATTTGTTTGTGTGTGTTTAGTTCTATAAGATTTTATCACATGTGTAGGTTTCTACCTACACCAGCACAATCCAGATACCTAATAGTTCCATCACCACAGGATCTTTTATGATGTTCTTCGGTGACTATACCCACTGCCCCCAATTTTGTCATTTTAAAAGTGTTATATAAGTGAAATAATATGGTATGTTACATTTTGGGATTGACTTTTTCTACTTATTCTGCATAATCCCCTGGAAATTTATCCAAGTTGTTACTTTGTACTGCTGAGTAGTATTCAGCAGTATGTATGTAGTAGTTGAAGTGTTCGTCTGTTGAAATACATCTGAGCTATTTTCAGTTTTTGGCTACTACAATAAAGTTGTTATGCACATTTATATACTTTTTATCTGTGAAAATATGTTTTCATTTATCTGGAATATATGCTTAAGAGCAAATTTACTGAGTCCTGTGGTAATTGCATGTTTAGTTTTATGAGAAATTACCAAACAATTTCAGATCGTTTGACCATTTTAGAGTGCTAGCAGCAATATCTGAGTGACCCAGTGACAGTAACATGGAGATGATAGAGGACAGAACCAGGAACTCGAGCAGTGATTGAGCCCATCCAGTAAGATATTTTCCCATGTTATTGCATTTTTTAGTTTTGTAATTTCCATTTAATTCTTTTTCATAGTTTCTATTTCTTTCTCAGATTTTCTATTTTTCATCTGTTAAAGAGAATTAGTAATTGGTTGCCCAAGCATTTTTATGGTGGCTGCTTTAAAACATCTAATTTATCCTGGTGTTAGGGTCAGTCAATTGTCTTTCTCATGCAAGTTTTTGATTTCTTGGTTCTTAGCATAACGAGTTATTATCAATTGTATCCTGAACAATTTTTTTGTATTATGTTATGAGGCTCAGTATATTTAAATCTTTTATTTTAGTAGTTGGTCTTCCTATCTAGGTTTCATATACAGGTTCTGACATATTCTTGTCGACGATGGTTCTAAAGACAGTTAATTGGAGACTCTGTGGTGTTATTTTGGTACTGTTGGTTTATCTTATTTTGCTGGGGCTTCTACTACTCCCACTGATTCTGACTATAGAGACAAGAGAGGTTTTAAAGGCAGGGATACAGGGATTTTGCGATGGGTGAAGGAAGTATCCAGACATAGAGCTGAACAGGTTTTTAGGTTCAGGTTCAGGACACCCTTCAATAGTCCCTTCTCCCCCACTTCTCCCCAGCTGCCCCAGGGTCTCTGCATTCTCAGTGGAGGAAAAAAGTCTCAGGTAAAGGAGGGACAAGAGGCTTTGGGGGCCAGTGTGGGGGAAATAGGATAATTTAGTCAGGCTCCCTCTGCTCAGGTCTGGCTGGGGGTCAAGCAGCACATTTCTTGTAAACGAGTTGTGTGTGTTTGGAGTTAGTGTGCATGTACACCTATGTATCTTTTTAGTTTGCTGTGATCATGTGTTCTTCAGTTTGTGAAGCAGGCGGTCCAGGAGAGAGCTTACGTCTAAAAATAGAGCATGTTTACTCTGCTAGCAGCTGCTCAGTTTTAGTTTCTCTTCGGACTTTGCTGGTAGCAGTTGAGTTTTGGAGTTTCTGAGTTTCTCTTAGGGCTGCCTAGGTATTAGATGTGTGTGTGTGTGTGTGCTGAATAAAGACTATTCCTTCTTCAACCAAGGCTCCAAGGACCTTTTTGCCAGTTGCCTAGCTCATAGACCTGCGTGTGAAGGGTTTGTGGATGGGACTGAGGGGTCTGTGAACACCAGAGACCCTAGCCCTAGCTCTACAATTGGCACAGTCGGGGCAGAACTCTGAGCAGGTACAAGAGCCAAGAAGCCCTTGGAGAAGGAGGAATTGTGGCTACTTTTGAACATGTTGTGCCCTGTGGCCACTTTCCTGTTGACCAGGATCTGGTTTCTGCTCACTGTAATGCAAGGCAGCACATAACAGGCACTGAAGTGGAAAGCCCCTTGGGAGGCGGAGGAAATGTAGCTGTCTTTGAGTGTGTTGTACCCAGTGGCCACTTTTCTGCGACTGCAGCCTGGCTGCTGCTCACTCTGCTGCAAGTTGATCAAGATTTGAAGCAGAAAGCAGAGTTGTTGACGGATGACGTGCAGCAACTAGAAGATTCAAAGCGGAAAGCAGAGTAGTTGGAAGTGCGGATAGATGTCCTGGAACACCATGTGAGGTGACTGGCCATTCTTGCTTCACACACCAGGGAAGACGACAAACACAGTGGTGAGTTGGGGGAGACCACGCGTCTCCAGGCACAACCTGTTGTGCATCAGAAAGTGAAACACGAGCAGCCTATGGGACCAGGCGGACAACCAGTGGGCAATCCACAGGTGACCCAGTTTACCACCTATGTCCCATATAACCAGGTTGAGTTAGTTGACTTGGGAAGACAGTTTTGGCAGAAACGGGGAGCCCCTGGCTGCTTGGCTGCTGCGGTTATGGGATCTAGGGGTGGATAGTGTGATATGCTCTGGTGAGGAGATGGAAAAATTGGCCTCCATCACCATGCACCCATCCCTGAGGGAGCAGCTACAGAATAGGCGCAGATATGCACAAGGGCCAGGTAACCATTCCTTAATGGAATAGGTGAGTGCAGCTGCCCGAACCGTGTGGGCAAATGCTGGAGAACTGCCCAAGATTGTTAGTAAATGGCAAACATATGCTGAGTTGGTCCAAATCATTTGGGAGCTAGGGATGCAGCAGTCCATATTTAATGTGAACACTTGTGGCCTGGACGATGAAAATTTTACAGGCAGCATGAAAGACATAGTGCTGCAGAATGCCCCATCAAAGTCCTCTAGGTCACTGATGGCCATACTGGCCCCATACATTGGTCATCCTACACATGAGGAAATGACCATGATAGCTGGCTTGGGTAAAGTAGAGGAGAGGAGACAAGCAAAAGGGGTCCAAAAGGTGGCTAAGACCAAACCCCCAAGGATTTTATTCCAAAGGAACCAAGCAAGACTAGCCATAAGCAGATGTGGCTTGACTCACTAGCAGTAGAGGTTGATAGGAAGAAAATTGACCAGCTGCCAAATGCAGTTCTGTTTGCCTTGTGGCATCAATTGCGCCCTAAACAGCGTTTCACCAAATGTCTAGAAACAGGTAGCAAGGTACACTCAGTGGATTTAAAAGATTTTTTGGTTGTTCCCAAGGAGGTGGATGAAATGTTCAGTTTCGAGTAGGGAGCAGGCCAAGGTACTCATCTTTGGGGGGCAGGCGAGGACTGGAGGCCTCATGTTGAATTGGCAATACATTGGTCGAGGACAAATTTGCAGCATGTTTTGGCATTGGTGGATACAGTTGCAGAATGTAGCTTGATATATGGCAGTCCAGATAAGTTTCCAGGGGCCACAGTTCATATAGATGGCTATGGAGGACATACTGTTGAGGTCAAAGCCATGTCATTGCCATTGGGCATAGGAAGATTACCCCCTCATGTATACACTGTATATATATATATATATATATATATATATATATATATATATATATATATATATATATATATATATATATATATATATATATATATATATATATCCCATGTAGCTGAATACATCTTGGGTATGGGTGTACTTTTATGGTTTGCACCTGCAAACAACAGTAGAAGAGTTTTGGCTGCAGATATGGACCATAAAGCCTGTGTTATAAGGATATGCTAAACATGACCCACAGGTGTTACCCAAGCCAAGATGTGTAGTTACTGTAAAGCAGTATCACCTACCAGGAGGACATGCAGAGATAGGTGCCACTATATTAGAATTAGAGAAAGCTGGCATTATTCGTCCAGCTCATAGCTCACTTAATGCTCTGGTATGGCCAGTGAAAAAGCCTGATGGTACCTGGAGAAAGACTGTACATTACCGAAAACTGAACAAAGCAATTACCTCCTTTGCATGTAGCTGGGCCTTTAGTTAATGACTCGGTGGATCAGCTGACAACTCAGCTGGGGACTTATCATTATGCATTGGACCTTGCAAATGCTTTTTTCTCTATTCCAATCCTGGCTGATAGCCAAGATCAGTTCACCTTCACCTGGGTAGAAAGACAGTGGACCTTTCAAGTATTGCCCCAAGGTTATCTGCATAGCCCAACCATCTGTCATGGTTTGGTGGCTGGGGACCTAGCCAAGTGGACTATGCCCAGCATGGTTACAATGTTTCACTACATTGACGATGTGTTATTAACTTCTGATTCTCTTGCTGATTTAACCCAGGAAGCTCCAATGCTGCTAAGTCATTTGGAACAATGTGGGTGGGCCATGAACACAGCCAAGGTGCAAAGACCTGGGCTGTCAGTCAAATTCTTAGGAGTGGTCTGGTTGTATAAGATGACGGTCATCCCAAAAGCTATTAAAGAAAAGATACAGGCATACCCTTGAGCCACAACAGTAGCTCCACTACAGACATATTTGGGACTTCTGGGGTACTGGAGAGATTTTGTACCTCATATTGGCCCAAATGGCATGCCCGCTGTATGCATTAACAAAGAAAGGAGCCCCCTGGGATTGGACTGAGGAAGTAGAACAAGCTTACTGGGCTACAAAAAGGGCAAAACAGCAAGTGCAGGCTTTATAAGCGGTTGATCCCACTAAGCCTTTTGAGTTAGACATACATATAACCCAGGAGGGATTAGGACAGGGTTTGTGGCAGAGACAAGACCAATTCTGCACATCCGTAGGATTATGGTCTCAGCTCTGGAAGGGTACTGAAGTGCATTACACCCTAATAGAAAAGCAGTTAGCAGCTGTATATTCTGCCTTGATAGCCGCTGAAGCTATCACAGGAACTGCCAAAATCCTAGTAAGGATGACATACCCCATAACAGGTTGGCTGTGCACATGGGTCTCAAACCCTAAAATGGGTGTAGCTCAGACTCCCACTCTGTCTAAATGGGGAGCATATATAGAACAAAGGAGCACTGTGTCAATGAGTCCTCTGTCCAAAGAATTACAAACTGTTCTAGGCCCAGTAGAGGTTGTGGAGGAGACTTTGACACAAACATTACCCCTGGAAGTGGAGGCCACACCTTTCCATGAGGGACAGAGACCTATCACAGAGCAAGCTTGGTATACAGATGGCTCTAGCAGGGGATCTTCAGCATCATGGACAGCTGTTGCTGTCCAGCCTTTAACAGATGCCTTATGGTATGAAAGTGGCACAGGGCAAAGCAGTCAATGGGCTGAATTGAGAGCAGTATGGATGGTGATAAAGAATGAGCCTGGGCCATTAACCATCTGTACTGACAGCTGGGCTGTGTACAAAGGTTTAACCCTTTGGATCTCTACTTGGAATTATCAAGTGTGGGTGGTAGGCCACTGACCCCTGTGGGGACAAGCCATGTGGCAAGAGTTATGGGAATTGGGACATGAGAAAGAAGTAACTCTTTTCCATGTCACAGGACACTTTCCCTTACCCAGTCCAGGAAATGATGAAGCTGGTGCCTTGGCTAAGGTAAGATGCCTGGAGAGAGCCCCAGCTACTGATGTAGCCCAGTGGTTACATTGAATAATGTAGCATGCTGGCAGTAAAACCACATGGATTGTGGCTTAAAGATGGGCCCTGCCTATAAAATGGGAAGATGTAGTGAATGCTTGTTTTGTTTGTCCAGTATGTGCTCAAGAGAGTCCACACCCCTGGTGGATGCCCCATACAGATGGGCAAATAACTTGAGGAAGGGTGTGCCTGACTCGATGGCAGGTGGACTTTGTTGGACCACTGCCAAGGTTGGAAAATTTCAGATGCATCTTTACAGCTGTTGATACACTACTGGTCTTCTGTTTGTATGGACCTGTAGGGCCCCAAACTGGGTAAAATACCTATTCCTGCAACCATAATTGTCAGGATGGCAAACTGGTATGTATCTTACCAGAGGGGTGAGAATTTTCCCGATTGGTACCAATAACCCTTCTGCCTTTTTGCCCATAGTGTTCTGGCTGCAGGCGCTGTGTAAGAGTCAACTGGGTACATACATACATTGGCATGATCATCTACTGAATATGCACTGAACTTCACACCAATGATGACTACTAACTGGACATGTGTGACTAAAGGACAGAACTACAGGACAAGCCTTAAGCCATATTGAACAGACAATAAGCTATATAAATGTAAGCGTCATTTATCCTTGCTAAGGGAACATCACAGAAAATTTTTAATGCATAGATTGTACGCTGAGGGACCCTGAATGGGTGGATTGTGGGGAAAACCAGAATAATTTAGTCAGGCTCCCTCAGCTGAGGTCTGGTTGGGGGTGGAGCAGCACATTTCTTGTAAACAAGTTGTGCGTGGGTAGAGTTAGTGCGCATGTGCACCCATGTATCTTTTTAGTTTGCTGTTATCATGTGTTCTTCAGTTTGTGAAGCAAGCGGTCCAGGAGAGAGCTCACGTCTAAAAATAGAGCATGTTTACTCTGCTAGCAGCTGCTCAGTTTCAGTTTCTCTTTGGACTTTGCAGGTAGCAGTTGAGTTTTGGAGTTTCTGAGTTTCTCTTTGGACTGCCTACGTATTAGATGTGTGTGTGCTGAATAAAGACTATTCCTTCTTCAACCAAGGCTCCAAGGACCTTTTTACTGGTTACCTAGCTCATAGACTTGAGTGTGAAGTGTTTGTGGATGGGCTTGAAGGGTCTGTGAACACCAGAGACCCTAGCCCTAGCTCTACAGCCAGGATGCTCCTTTTGGCAGCCCCCCTGTCCAGTACCACCTTGCCACTTCAGCAGCTTTTGTTAAAAGAGGGGACTAAGCTCTCATGACTTGTGGCTTGTTGTGTCACGACAGACCCTGCCTATGACATGAAGAGTGTTTCTTTCCAATATTTCCTGCTGAGATGTTTGTTTGCTTTTTTAATTTCCTGGTGCCTCCTGGTTACCTGATATTTCTGGGTGACAAGATAAACATCAGGCCCACGGGACAGCAATGCTTCCTGGGCCAGGCTGCTGGTTGTGGCTGGGTCTCTGACTGGTGCCACTGGGCTGCTCAGCTATATCTCTGTGGGAAGGGGTTTCTCAGACCCAGTGGGGAAGGAAAGTGTGTCCCTTGATCACGTGATATCAGTCCTCCTTGCCAGTCACATTGACTCACCTGCTGTTGTGTGACAGACTCTCAGAGGTTGGGGTGAATATGCCCACCTGGGCAGCCTTCTATCATTAGGTTGGGTTCAGAGACATCCAGGCTGGTTCATATGGTTCTGCTGAAGGGAGAAAGGGTATAATCTTGCTACCTTGTTCTTTCAGTCTTGGGTCCCACATCAACTTGCTTTCTTCTTACCACCTTCCAGAGTTTCTTTTTGGTGGCCTCTTCATAATTCCTAGGAATTACAGTTGTACTTAGTAGGGAGTTTCGGGGTGAGGGTGGGGATGGGGGGGAATTCTATGTTATCTTGTGCAGACTGGATGGAAATCCTAGTTGCTTGTTTTAGAAGACAATTGATGATTTGAATAACGACAAAAATCAAACATCTGGCTGATATTATTGTATTCCATACCAGAAAATGTTGAAAGATTATAGTTTCAGCACTTAACATGTATAATAAAAAACAATGATGCTTTTTTTTCAAAATCCCCAAATTTTAATTTTTCAAGAGTTATTTTTTTTCTTCACAACAGAGCTACATACTTATTTTTTACTTATTTGAGTGCTGGTGTGATATCACATGAATGTAAAACCAATTAAAATGAATTTGCTTCTTCTGCTCCTTTTCTTTATTTTTTAAAAATATATTAAACATGACACTGAATCCCATGTAAATAATAATGCCCTATATTGGTGGCTCTCAATGTATTCTTCCTAGATTAGCAGCATGAGCATCACCTGGGTATTAGTTAGAATTTGAAATTCAAATTCTCAGGCTGTATCCCAAACTTACTGAATTAGAGACTGCACAGCATGGCCTGGCAACTGATGTTTGGACAATGCCTCTAGTTGATTCAGAGGCTGATAAAATTAGAGAATCACTGCCTTAGATAATACTCAATCCTAATTTTCAAAAACTGTTTTTTTTTTAAATAAAGAAATCATCAAATATGCTTATTACTTAGCTGAGTCAATGTCTCATAGCACATTTTTTTCTGAGATTGAAGTTTATTGAAATCAGCAGAGAAATATGAAATATCCCATTTTAGCTTTAATGTTCAGTGCACACGAACATGGGGACATCAACATATTATTATTGCATACATTTGTTCATTCAACAAATACTTATTGAGGACTATTATGAGCAAAGCCTTGTTCCAGGTGGCAGAGACTGAGATAAACAAGATAGATGTAACCTCTGCCCTCATCAAGTTTGTGTGGCTTGGTATTCAGACCTACAACGTTTCAAAAATGTTTTGACAGATGTAACTGGGTAGCAATTTACTTCAAGTATTTTTACTGAATTTTCAAAAGTGCTTTGAAGGCTAAGATGAGCTCTGTATGAAAATACACAACTTTAAGGAAAATATTAATACTTGAAAATGAGCATAAAATGGTAGTATAAAGACGTCTCAAATTTCATGCTATTATATTCCTTTAATTTGGCTTGAACTAATTCTAATATAAGGCAGAGTCACCATCACAGCATACTACGGGTGACGACATACTGTCCATAAGATTAAATTGATCAAAAAGACTTTAAGTGAAGAAAATTGTATAACATATTATCAGCAAATATATTTTAAAAGTATGATTTCTATAAGACTCTTCATATCTGCTTGTACAGGAAAGACTTACATTAGCCATAACATAAATTTGGTGCATTCTATAAACAAGATTTTTATTCATATAGAATCACTTTCAGTGATGCAATTCAATATGTTTATCTGTGTGATAAAATTTTATGTGGTTTTCATTTTGTTTCTTGTGCTTATATGCATCTGTGCAGTTTATGAATGAGTGTGTACTACTGTTTCACTAAGGCAAAGAAACTGGAAAAATATTCTCCAGTAATCAGTTTGTGCAAGTTAATTACTATGTTATTTGTAAAGTAATTAACTGGCATAACCTAACTACAGTAGTCCCTTCATCCATGGTTCCACTTTATGCAGTTTCAGTTACCCTCAGTCTACCATGGTCCAAAAGTATTACATAAAAAATTCCAGAAATAGACATGATGAAGTCTCTTGCTGTCCAGCTTCGCCAGCCTGGGTGGTGAATCATAACTTGGCCTGCATGTCGACGCTGTATCCACTGCCTGCCCGTCAGTCACTTAGTAGCCTTTTTGATTATCACATCAACTGTCGAGTGCTTTCATTCAAGTCATCCCTGTTTTACTTAATAGTGACCCCAAAGCACAAGGGATATGCCGAAAAGAAGCCATAAAATGCTTCCTTTAAATGAAAAGGTTGAAGTTACTGACTTAAGGAAAGAAACAATCCTATGCCTAGGCTGCTAAGATGTACAGTAAGAGCAAATCTTCTATCCTTGAAATTATGAAGAAGGAAAATGAAATTCATACATAGTATGTACAGGGTTTGGTAATATCTACAGTTTTTGGCATCCACTGAAGGTCTTGAAATGTATTCCTCTTGAATAAGGGGAACTACTGTATGTATTTTTACCTATAGTAGTCATTCAACTCTAAATAATTCAGAGGGGGGCAGTGTGTCAATGTGTTTCACTTTCATTTAGGAGCCACAACAAAAAAACTATAGTGACATAGCTCCTATTTTGTATAAGCCAACCTTTTTATAGTTTTCTTTTTATACTAATGATATTAGGAATTATTAATTCAATCTGTTCTCCTTTTTATGCTAGCTGCTGGAAAATATAGAGCCAATTAATTAATATCCATAAGATTCTTTGGCTCCATATACTACAGAAGGTCAAAAAATTAATTCTGAGGTATAATATTAGGAATTACTCAAGAACAAAATTTTCTGTTGTGTAATTAGTTTGGGAAACTGGATTAAATAGAGTTGAACATCAGCTTTCGTTTTCCTGGAATTTTGTTTTTACTGTGGGAATTTTCAGAGTCTTTAAGGTTTATCTAAGAGGTAGAGTTTGCAAAATTTTTAAGACTTACCTGTTTCAAAAAGTGTACAGACTTGTGTGCATGTATGTGAGCATGTGTGTGGTGTGTCTGAAGGGGTAGTGAGTGCCTTATGTAATACGTTCCATAAACTGGGGAATGCTGTTTGATGAGGTTTTAGTTTATTCCTTTCTCTAAATTTTAAATTTTCTAGAATCTCAGATTTTTTAAATTTACATTCTCTTGCTTACTTTTCTGTAAAACAGCTTAGTATTTTTCAACAAAGAGGATAAACAAACAACTTATTAGGTCACCATAGGGTATAGCACAAATTATTTCTTTTTTTTCTTATCTGTTGCCAGGATTATCACAAATACAAAGCTTTCAAAAAAATGGCATGTTTAAGTGATTTTTAATTTCCATGCTAAAATTAGATTGTAATGTCCTAATTACTAGATATGTCAAAAAGCAAAATTCTTAAGTTAATTAGAAGATACTAGTCAATCTGACTTCACAGAGATGTGCAAATCAAGGATTTTCTATCATTTTTAATTGGTAACTACCAATGTATACACCATATTTTGTAATGTTTTACACCATATTTTACTGTACCTTTTCTATGTTTAGACATACAAACACTTACCACTGTGTTATAATTGTCTATAGTGTTCAGTACAGTGCTGGAAAGGTTACAGCCTAGGTAGTGCTTCGTAGGCTATATTTTCTAGGTCTGTGTAAGTACACTATCATGTTCATGCAATGACAAAATCACCTAACTACATATCTTTCAGAACATATCCCCACATGACTGTATTTTGCAAAATATCTCTATCTATGTTTATGTCTATGTCTATATTTATATCTATTTACTTGTTTATCCATCTATCAATATGTTGCAATCCAGATACATAATTTTTTTTCAATGGTCGCTTAATATTTTAAGTATGAGTACATCGAAATTGTTTTACTAATTAAAAAGTAGACCATATTTTAATCTACTATCCTATTAACTATCCTATTAAAGTATTTTTAGATATTTTTCTATTTGCAACTGTGAATGTTCTTACAAATTTTTGCTGAATATATTACCTAGAGTGAAATTGCTGTTTCATATGGAATACAATATTCTGAGTAGAAATGGCAACTTTTATTTTATACAAATTACTCGAAATGGCAATATGGGTATATAAAATATCCTGTTTATCCATAGTCTCTTTAATATTTGTCATCTTCAGATTAAAGTAAATACCAATTGAATGGGATCTCATTATGGTGTTGATTTGTACATTACTAATTACCAATGGTGTTGAAAAATGTTTTTTATATCCTTATTACCTGTATGTGTTTTCTTCTTTCTTTTTATCTATCTATCTATCTATCTATCTATTTATTTTTGTCAAAGTGAAATGTCACTATGTATTTTTGGCCACCTTTTTAATTGTATTTTTTTGATTTTCATATTTTCTCAATTTTGCATATTGTGTGTCAAATATCTTCTCTAAGTTTTAACTGCATAAAAACTTTAAAGTTGTTTTTGATAAATGAGTTCTTAATATTAATATAAGCCAGATTATCATTTTTAATTATAGTCAATGTTTTTTGTTTCTTGTTTTGTAAAATCTTTCCCTACCTCAAGTGTAATGAGTAGACATTGAATTTTCTACCCAGAGTTTTATAGTTTTTGACATGAAGTGTTTATTGAATTGTGTGTGTGTGTGTGTGTGTGTGTGTGTGTGTGTGTGTGATTTGAAATAAGAACTCATGTTTTTTCTTACAGAATGCCAGACAGCACTGGAAAAGGAATGATTTGACTACTTAAAACTAAAAAATATACCAATTGAAATTAAAAAGCATAATAATCAAGATTATTAGAACCCCAGGCATGAGGGAACAAGAAAATGAATCAGAGAAAATTAAACAAAATGGGATAAAATTAGACAAGGAGGTAAAAAAAATGAAAGAATTTTTAGGAAATGAAGAAGACAGAATGAGATAACGTGTATCTAATTTGAAGTCCAGAGACAGAACTGGTAGTAGCAATATTTGATGAGATCATGTATGGGAACTGTCCATAACTGAAAAAAAATCACAAATTCAAAACTGCAGTCCAAACAGAATAAGTGCAAAAAATTAATATTAGACTCATTATAAAACTGCATAATACTAAACAAAACAAGAATCTTACATGTATCTAGTAAGAAGACACAGATAACTTTTAAAACTGTGACAAACAACAGCTGACTTCTCATCAATAAAAATGGCAATAAGAATGCTGTAAAATATCCTCAGGAATCTTAGGGAAAATAAAGATCAAATTTTTTATGAAAAATGATGAGATAAAAGTATCTTCAGGTTAGCCAAAACTGAGGAAGTTTCTCACAAGAAGAATGCCACTTAATGAAAATTCTAAATAACTCTATGATAATCATAAAAAGTTTAACAATTCTAAACTCTTATGCACCTAATAATATCTTAAAATATATAAAACAGATTTCCACTTCTAGTAATGGCAAAGTAGCTTGTATTGGGTTAACTCCCCTGCATGTAACAACTATAAGCTCTGGACAAAATATAAAAATACAACTTTCTGAAGGCACTGGTGAAACTGGACAGGAATCAACACTTGGAAGAAAGAAACAACAAAAAGTGTTTCCTGGTAGTCTTCTCACCTGAGGGCAAACCCAGACAGCACCACAGCACAGCACACAACAGTTAGAAACCAGAAAGAAACAGACAGTTGTTCCAGCTGAATGAATCAAGAGAAGAGAATGTAAGGTACCCCAAGAGCTGGAGAGTAACTGGGGGACTTACAAGATGAAGAGAGACCAAGAGAGGTTTAACCCAAATGCTAGAGATGAACTCTGCACACATCTCTCATTGATTTCATGAATTGCACATAAAACTCCAAGTAACAAAGCTAAGGCTAAAAGCTAGAAAGAAATATTTCAGCTGTTGCCTGCCTCAGGGGAGGGGGCTTGATTTCAGTCAAGGTAACTGTCTGTCAGAATAAAATAAAATATCCTTTGGAGGCACATAACAGAGTGATGGTATCTAAAGTATGTTATTTACAACATGCAGAGTAAAAAAAATCAGGTTTACATAAAAACAGGAAAATGTGGTCCATACTAAGAAAAGAGGAAATCAACAGAGATGACCTAAATGTAGAAATGAGCAGATCAGAATTTTAAAGCAGTCACAACATCGATATTAAGGGATGTAAAGAAAAGTAGGCTCACAATGACTATAAAAAGATAAAATCTCAGCAGGTAGATAAAAGTTCTAAAAAGAAACAAATGGAAACTCTAGGTGAAACAAAACAAAACAAAACAAAACAAAAACCGATACCCGAAACAAGTCATTGTGTGATTTTAACAGCATGACAAGAGAAAAACCAATACATTTAGATACAGATGCTTTCACACTGGCCAATTTAGAGAAAAATGGGAAAAATTAAATATGTAAAATAATTAATGCCAAAATTACTTGAGAAATAGGCAAATTCACAGTGAGACAAAAGTTTTAACACAGAAATTAAAGAATAATTTAACAAAAGAAATAGTAAACTTAAATTTGTGGATATTTATAAAATTCCATACTCAGTAACTGCAGAAGGCATGCAAATGTATAATACATTTTTTAAAAATTGAACATTTATAAATACATAAATCAAATTAAACAAATTTCAGAGGATTTAAACCTTATAGGGTATGTTTACTGATCACAAGGAACTTAAGACAAATCTCTATGATAAAAGGATTAACATAAGCACACTCCATATAGTTTAAATTTAAGAAAAATACTTAAAATTGATCTGTAAGTTAATAAATTATTCAAAAATACTTTGAATCTATGACCATAACCATATCACACATGAAACATGTGGTGTAATTAAAGTAGGAGAAAATGTATGAACTTTAATCTCTGGGTGTCTCCACCCATCTTAGTAGAACTTTTAAAACGGACTGACTGACTAGTCAATAGCCTAAAAGCCCTTAGTGCTAAGGACGTAAAAACTCCAAAGCCCATTGTTGTACAGTGGTATGCACTCATTCAAGAAATATTTGTCAAGTGCCTGCAGTGGACAAGATGTGTGATAGATCTGTGAATCCAAAGGTGAGGGCCATTTCCTCATGGAGCACACAGTAAAGGAAAAGATTTTACGTAACTGAAAAATGCTAAAAAGGGAGACAGAGTTATCTGAGCATATCTTAGGGATTTTGAAGTATTCAGGGAAGTCAGGCAAAGTTTAAAGTTTGGGGGGGGAAATCACTATTGGACAGAGATCTGAGGCGTGAGTAGGAGTTAACAGCAGAAAAGGGAACAAGAATCACTTGTGTAGCATGAGCACATGCTCAAGGGGCTGAAAACCAGTGGGGCCGGGATAAAAAGAGCCACAGGGGTGTGGTATGAAATACATCTGCTGGTCCTTAGTGGGAAGACCACACAAGGCCCTTTAAACCATGTTAAGAATTTTAGTGTTTATCCTAATATCAATGGGACACCAAAGGAGTGTTCTAAGCAGATATTTGACATCAGATTCAATAGAGAATGGATTGTGAGAAGGAGCTGCCCTCCAAGCAGCTCTGGGGAGAGCACTTAGAAAGCTTTTTTTTACTTTTATATTTTAGGAATTCAACAAGAAATATTTGTAGGTTGAACTAGATTTTAATGATGCAGAGCAAGAGAAATAAACATATTAGAGAAAAATTACACAATGGAATAAATAGGGCTTGGTTTAGTAGAAGATAAGTTTGACTCAGGAGGATGAGATTGGGGTACTAGAGTATAAGTAGTTATTAAGAAAACTGTTAAACTAAGTACTTACAAAGAGAATTTAAACAGAAAATTTTAAATCAAAGCAATATTATTATAAAACTGATAATTAATAAAGGTTATTTTGTGTTTAAGACTTCAGGCCCTGGGTTAAGGATGTCTTAGTCTGAATCACTGATTCATCACTTGCTTGTTTTGTGATACATGATGTACTCTCTCTAAAAGCCTCCATATACATACATATATATATATATATATGTGCCTATAAAATGGAGCTACCAACCTCATGTGGTTGCTGTGAGAATTAAATTAAATTAAATAATGACATTTGACAGCTAGCAAAGAACTCAACAGATATCAGTTATTATTGACATTATTTTATTATCACTGTTATTAACTGGAAACAGCATTGTGAGAAGAGTTCATTTTAAAATTTCAAAGGAAGGCAAAACTTGCAGTTTCTATAGATTCAAACATTATTGGTGGGGTGGGAAATTATCTGTTCTTAAACATAACCTTTCAGTGTAGAAGGAGGATTTTTCAGTGCTAATGTTTGGGCAAATCTGTTTATCTTGGACATTCCCCAGCGAGCTTAGGCAACTGGGCATCTCAGCCAGGCAGAAAACAGAGAAGTCATGATGAATGCTGCATCAGTTGTCTTGAATTAATAGTCTCCTGAGTTGCATAATTATTATAGAAAAAACCAGACATAGTAGATCTATTTCTGGGATTAAATAAACAAACAACGACAACAACAACAACAACAAAAAACTGAAAACATAGATTTCACATTAATTGATAGTCGTTGCTATAGATACACAAACTAATATTTACTTCAGATTTTGTCCTGTTATTCATTAATCTAGAAAATAAACACTTTTTTGCTGCTTTAAATCCTCAGCTCAGTCATCCTACTAATTTAAAATTGTACAATATCAGCACATGTATTATAATTGGTTGCTACAGGGTACAGATTACTATTTGGACATGTAAGGTGAAAACTATACCAAATAGTAAATGTTCATATACATGCTGAGTCTTAATTTATCTTTTTATTTTAGAACAAAAGGAAATCAGAGGAATGTGTTTGCCAATAAATTTTAATATATTTCTCCCTAGAGCAATGATTATAAGATTAAATTTCAGAGAAGTACAACAGTACATACACTAAGCAATTCAAAATATGTCAGTCCCTACTAATTTGGTCAAAGCCAGGAATTTAAAAAAAGGAAATATCAGTTTCTGTTGAATTTCAATTTGTGCCTTATGTTAGAAATTTGTAAAACCATCTCTTCCTGGCTCTCAGATAGCAAAATAACAATGAATGCAGCTCCGGGCAAGCTGCTGTCAGGAGAGAGACAGACAGTTCATGGTAATTTATTCTTGCCACTGGGTCTCAAGTGACTTGTGAAGAAATTTGACATTTCTAAAATATAAATAGCATTAACTTGCAGCAAGAAATAGGAAGTGTTCTTCGTGTTTATTGAGAAGCAAAAGATGGGTAGTAAGCAATGGAAAGCAATGGTGGGATTTAACAGTAGGATAAAAAAGTGGGGCGAGGGGGCAGGATTTTACCAGTAAATGTTTATAAAGGATACAGGGATACAGCTTACCAAGGGAAGGAAATTGAGTCCTAATGGTTTACAAGTCTATTATTTCTCCAAATGGTTTCAGTGTGCAAAACAAACAACAAAAAAAATTATATGCAGATGAATTTTGGATCAAGATGCAAAAATAAAATATATCAATGAAAATAAAATGGAGAAAACTAGAAACACACAAAACAGGCTCAAAGCTCTGGCCTTTTTGCTCATTAATTCAGTATGCAACTCACATTCCGATACTAGCAGAAAGGTTGAGCCCACAATCAAACTGTCACTGAATTCTAAACCAAAACTGAAGTCTGGACTTCTTCTCATTAGGGTCATGCTGGCAGAACCATGCAATGAAATAACTTGCTGGGAGAGAATAGCAATTCTCTTTGCTCTCAGAGTTTCTGTGTGGAAGAGAAATCTGAGGACTTTATGGTGGTAAATGTTATTACTTCAAGAACTCACCCCATGGAATTAATAAATCATTGTATTTCTAACACTACTATATGGAAGTATTAAGAAAAAATATGAAGAGATATAAATGAAAGCAAGCATTCAGGAGAGTTTATTTCATTTTTTTCTTTCCTTCTTTTTTCTGCTCATTCATATGAGATCATATCTGAAAACGGCCATTCTCTAGTATATCTCAGAACTATTTCCCATTTGGGCTTTATTTGGTGGAGCTTATTGAGGGAAACATCCTTTAAATGTGTGTTTGTCAACAGGACAGGTAGAAAAGCAATGCTGTCAATTCAGCACTTACTTATCCTTGTGTTGAGGTAGAAAAAGTCTTGGTTTTGTCTTTGGACAAATGCACTGGTCATTTCACTCAGCTCTTTGTCCTGCTCATGTCATATGAATTTTTAAGTGTCACCACATTTCCAGTATCAATGGGGACTAAGACACAGGCTGCTTGACTACCACAAAAAAGTAAATACCTACTTCAAGACAGTCTTACCAGATTGTAGCCTGCCAGGCGAGCAGATTTGTAAAGATTTCCCTCTCCTACAAGTTAAGAGCTTTGGCGATCTTAACATGGGTGTAAATCTAGCTACTTAAAATCCATTCCCTATTAACCTTTTAACTTCTCATTTAAATGGAGAGTATATATTTGTCTGATAATATATTCTCTTAGTTCAATATCTTCTATTTTATCTTCTTAATCTTAAGTTACAGCTTTGAACCAACAGAGTCTATAATCATATAGGAACAAGGAAACTTTGTTACAGGGTGTTCTATTCAGATACAAAATGGATCAGATACTAATTTTTTTTTTTTTTTTTTTTTTGGCAGTGGCTGGTATAGGGATTCAGACCTTCAAAGTTAGTGTTATAACACTGCTCTAACCAACTGAGCCAACCAGCCAGCCAGCCAGACGGTGGTATTTTAACTCTTACATTGTCTACAGACATGACACTTGGTACATGTAAGTTTCACTATCCTTCTAGGGATCTTATGAAAGGCCCTTCTATCTGACAATGCCTCTCCAGCATTCATCATCTGCCTTCCTCTGCGTTTGAGTGAGATGTCAGCATGTGGCCAACAGCCCTGTCTCCAGGGCAACTCCTCTACCAATGCAAAAGAAAGATTTTAATTTATGGCTCAACCTACAGTTCTGAGTCCTGAAACTGAATGAGATTCCATTTCTCAGACTTGAATAAATTTTATTTGATGCCTCGTTTCTAACAGAGTCCGTTTACCTGTTATATTGGTCTCAGCTTCCTCTGTTTTTATTCATCCAGGGCTGTATACCAGGCAGGTGTAGTGTGGAAAGTCTTGTCTGATATTCTTTGTCCTCACTGAAATCTGTACAAGCCTGTGCTATAGAGTCCGAAGAATGGTTTACTGTCATGCCCTTTGGAGAAGGTCATGTTCCTCCTATGTATAAGGGGAATTTATTTGCATGTTCTCCCATTTAAATAGCTCTTTGTTGAGCATATACTTAATGCCTTATGCTGTTTCAGCTCATGCAGAAAAAGTAAACAAAGCTTCTGTTTACTTACACTCTGGTGAAGAGAGATGACAAACAGATAACTCTTTTGGGAGCTGATAAAGGAAAAATAAAACAAGGTCAAGTATTAGACTTCAGAGTATTGGGTGCACTGCTTTCAACAGAGAAGTTGAAAGTAAGAACACCTGCCTCCAAAGGTGTCAACTAAAACAATATATGAAAAGTCTTTGAGGAGGTCACAGGCTGGGCAAATGTTAACTATTGCTACATCATTGTGCCATTGAATGTGATTTGTGCTCAGAGTAAAAGGCACTGTCACTGTTAGATGTAGTTAGTACTGTAGTATAAGAGAGAACAAGAGTATCTCATAATTAGTAAAACCCATTCATTATAATAATTTCTTCAATTTATGGAATAATCTGCTATGCGCACGCCAGCAGAATGAATACTTCCATTATTATTTTATTTGATCTTATCTACAGTTCTGTTCTACACATTCCTTTCACTTTATGGTTGACTGAGCCAAATGTAAGAAAGATTAAATAACTTCCCTAGTGTACCTTAGCTTGTGAGCTCTGGGATCAGGAATCAGCCTACGTCTCTAATCTTCAATTTTGAGGTCTTTCCTCTACAAGATATGGCCTCTCTTGAGCTTGCCCCTCTGTCTCTAACAATGGTGTGTCAATGCATAGGTTAAGGACTGGCCGTTTCCATGGTGTTTGGAGAATACCCTGCCCTGTTACTGTACAAGTACCTCACAGGTAAAGATGGGGTTGTGAAGTTGTACTGACAGCTAGCTGTGCCATTGAGGCTTGTTGTATCCCCTTTGTTGGGGAGTGGAAGAATAGGGTATCAAGCTGTGCCTCTCATGAAGGGGAAAAGTACCTAAAAAATGAGCCACTAAATGAAGAGTGGGTGATCAGATATAAATATGGATTTACGAGGGTGGATATTAGGCTGGAAAAAAAGGTCAAATTTTCTCTCATTTCAACTCTGATAAACTCATAGGTTTAGAACTGGGTACTTTCAACTATACCACCTTAAGGCTGTGGTTATTTTGTACTGTAAACAAATGACTCAAATCCATGATATTGGACATTTTTTCCCTTTACTCTTTAGGAAAATATTATTGGATGTACTTTACTTATCTGTGCTGTGGACCAGATCGGAGCTGATGGTGATGGATGTTAAGAGAATAAAGCAAGCCTAAATCATACAGAAAAAGCTAGTCCAAGTGGTTGAACTGCCCCCACACTTCACATTTTTGTGGGAGTATTCTTGGTGGTATTCTCAGCGGTGTTAATTTTCAAAATCAAAGTTTAGCTCTAATTTGTTCTATATTAATAACATTCCTACAGCAGAGCTTTCTGTCCTCATGGTTATTAGAACAGAAGGTTAAGATTCTTTGAAATGGATTTTCTTTTCTTATTTTTTTAAATTACTCATAAATATCCTTCCTGACCACACTCACAGTGTTCAAGCACAGCATTAAAAGCTCTATTTGGATTTTATCCTGAGCAAGTTATTCTTATTCTTTTGACTTCTATTCTTCATCTGCAAAATGGGAGTAGCCTACTCATCTTATTTCCCAAGATATTAAAATTTGGGGGGTTACGTATTCCAAATACATGGAAGGACTTTGAAATATTTGAAAGTAGGCAACAGAATATGTCATATAACATGAAAAAAAGCAGAGAATTGAAGTGATTAATAACTTAGGTATAGATTAGAACCTTTGGATAAGTGTAAAATGTAAACTTTCTGAATGGGTTTGAATTACTACTAAAATATCTCCAATGTTCTCATAGTGTTCTAACAATAATATATCAAATTTCTCTCAATGGAAAACAGTTACTTCTTAAATACTGAAAGTATCAATTTTGATATATGTTTCCAAAAATTTGGAAATGGTCATTAGAAACATGTTTAAAATGATAGCATATAAGTAAATATAAAAATCATAAGTTATACATGAAGAACAAAAGCTTGTAAAGTAAGATTTCTTTCTTTTTTTAATTTATTGAATCCAACCCACTTGAAATGCACACAGGTGTGTACATTTCCCCTATGTAAAACATGTCTGTGCAGTTATATATAATTATCTCTGTAAACTCAAGCCATTTATATGCACTATATGTCTTGGTACTTAATTTATATATGTTATAAATAGGAAATATGCGCTTATTACAAAAACGCTTTTTTAAAATCATTCTGTAAAAAAAAAGCCATCAGTACTAAAGCATGTAGAAACATAAAAGCTTCTTTTGGCTTTGTGATAAGTACAGAGAAACATATTATCTTTGTTTTATAATTCTATAAAATGAATGGATACATTTGATATAGTAAGCTCTTTCATTCACATATGGGTTATTCTCAATGCAATTTATTTATAACTTTATAACAGCAGGGCTCATTGACTGTAAGTGTAACTTTTCTTACTTAGTTCAGACATGCATTACTTCCAGGGAAGAGGTTTTTGCAATGGAGATGGGCAGAAATCATGTTGTAAGAAAATACAGGTGTTTGCTAGACAGGAGCAGTAGTTCCTAGCCAGGCTATTGGTTTTCTGGAGAATACGTAATTCAACCAATGGAACAGCCAATGCCACATTGTCTTGATTACTATAGCTTAGCATTAAGTCTTGAAATCAGGTACTGTCAATCAGTCCAATGTTGCTCTGCGTTAGTACTGTGGCAATTATTCTGTCTTTTGTCTTTCCATACAAACAATAAAATCAATAATATCTATCAATATCTGTAAAATAGCTTTCTGGGGTGTTGATTGGTATTGCATTGACTCTATATATCAACTTGGGAAGAACTGATATGTTAACAACATTGAGACTTCCAATCCATGAACATAGAATACCTCTCAATTTATTTAGATTTCTGATTTTTTAAATCAGTGTTTTGTAGTTGTTTACATAGAGATCATACACATATTTTGTTAGATTTATATTTATCTCATTTTTTTTGTGCTATTGTAATAGTATTGCCATTTTGCTTTGATTTTATTTCAAATTCTGATTGCTCATTACTGGTACATAGAAAGAGATTGACTTTTATATTGACCTTACATATCGTGATGTTAGATCCTGAAGGTTTTTTTTTTTTTTTTTTTAACACATTCTTAGGAATTTCCTAAATAGACAATCATGGCATCTCTGAATAAAGACAATAAAGACAGTTTTACTTCTTCCTTTCCAACATGCTTATCTTTTATTTATTTATTTTTATTGTTCCATTGCATTATCTTGGATTCATTTCCACACAATGTTGAGTAGCAGTGATGATAGGAATGTTTTGATCTTAGGAAGAAATAGTCCAGTCTTTTTCCATTAAGTACTATGTTACCTGTAAGTTTTGATAGATTATTTTTTCTTTTTTATCAAGTTTAGAAAATTCCCTTCTATTTTTTAATTTGCTGAATTTTTTTCTTCACAGATGATGTTGTGTGTTAAAGGGTTTTTGACATCAAATTATATGGACCAAATAATTTTTTCTTTAGCCTGCTAATATTATTGCATTGACTCATTTTTAAATGTTTAACCAGCCTATACTATATGTAGAATAAGTACCATTTGGTTGTGGTGTATAATTTTTTAACACAGTATTTTGTTGAAGATTTTTATGTCTATGTTCATGAGAGACATTGGTCTGTAGTTTTCCTTTCATGTAATGCCTTTATCTGCTTTTGGTGTTAAGATAATGCTGACCTCATAAAAAGAGATGGTAAGTGTTCTCTGTGCTGTTTTTTGGAAGAAATTATAGGGAATTGGTATTTCTTCTTCCTAAATGTTTGGCAGAATTCACCAGTGAAACTTTCTGGAACTAATGTTTTGTATTTTGGGGATATTATTCATTATTGATTTCATCTCTCTAAATACATATATTGCTATTTAGGTTATATTGCTCCCTCTGTGGGTTTTTGGTAGTTTGTGTCTTTCAAGAAATTGATTCATTTAATCCAGATTATCAGATTTATGGACATAGAGTTATTCATAGTATTCCTTTATTATCATTTTAATCTCTATGGAAGCAGTAGTAATTCCTACTTTATTTCTTATATTAACAAGTTGTATCTCCTCTCTCTCCCTCCCTCCTTCCTTCCCTCTCTCTTTTCTTGGTTAATCTGGCTTGAGGTTTATCAATTTTATTGATCTTTCAATATAACCAGCTTTTGGTTTTGTCAATTTTTTTCTTGCTTTAATGTCTTCAATTTCATTGATTTTTGCTCTAATTTTTGTTATTCATTTTCTATGGTTTGCTTTAGGCTTACATTGCTTTTCTTAGTTTCTTAGATAGAAGCTTATGTTATTGATTTTAGATTGTTCTTTTCTAATGTACATATTCAGTCCTATAAATTTTCCTCTAAGTATTGCTTTCATGGCATTTCACACATTTTGTGAGATGTTGTGCCAAACATTTATGAAAGAAGAAATACCAATTCCCTATAATTCTTCCAAAAAGTAATAGAGAGAACACTTCCCATCTCTTTTATGAGGTCAACATTATTTAATATTAAAAGAAGATAAAGCCATCACAAGAAAGGAAAACTATAGACTGATATCTCTCATGAATATGAACACAAAATTCCTCAGAAAAATATTAGCATGCTAAATTCAACAATGTTTTAAACAATCATACACCACAACAAAATGATATTTATTCAACATTTAGTTTCATTTATTTAAAACTACTTTTTAAACTTTTCTTGAGACTTCCTTGACTTGTAAGTTATTTAGAATTATGATGTTTCTTAGATATTTGGGGGATTTTTCCAGCCATATTTCTGCTGTTGATTTCCAGTTTAATTTCACTGTGTTCTAAACACATACTTTATTTCTCTTGTTTTATTTGCTAAGATTTGTTCTTTAGAGCAGAATGTGGTCTGTCCTGGTGAATGCTTCATGTGAGTTTGAGAAGAATGTATATTCCACTGGTGTTGGATAAAATACACTAAAATTATCTATTTTTAATTTGTATATACCCTTGCTGATTTTCTGTCTGATGAGTCTATCAATTTTTAAAAATGGGGTATTGAAGTCTCCAATCATAACAGTAGTTTCTACTTCATCTCAGAGAGAGTCTATGTCTTGCAGGGCTTTCAGCTATAATTTACTCTTATTATGTTATTGGTATGGTGGTAGGGTGTGGGGGAAGGGGAGTGTTATATAATTTTCCAATTAAATGTCAATGTTTTAGGAGACCTGTTTCTTGGGGATGTGTCCTTCAGAGGTGTTTCTCCAGTGGTATAGCTTTTATTTTCTTCTCTGTTCCTCCTCCCTTCTGTGACTTCAATATCCCCATAAATCTTTACAACTTAGCTTATGGTTTTTGGAAGAATTACTTTCCTCACTGGGATATGTTTCTGGAAATGTCTTTGTCCCTAATGTGTAATTCTTTGTTATGGAAAGGATTCTGTATATCACAGTGATTACTTTTTTTCTCCCACTGACAGAGTCAGAAAGGGATGTTTCTATGATTTTCATTACAAGAAGCTGGTGGGCTCCTCAGATAACGCCCACAAAATCATGGCCCCCTCTATGATTGCAGTTTCTCACTGTCATGTTTGTCACACTCAGCTTCCAGCAGCCTTTGCTCTATGTAAGCACATCTCAGCTATGTCTCTCTGGATGAACCTGTCTCTCAGATGTTGGTTGTATGGTTTACTCTGAAGCATCAGTTGTAGGATAGGTCTAAGAAAGTTGTTGATTTTCAATTTGTCCAGGATTTTTCTTTGGGTAAGGATAGAATGACAACTTCCATGTTCTTTAATGACAGAGTTAAAAACCTAAGTCCTCTACATATTGCAATTTAGTAATTGTCAATATTTGATTAAACTTGCACACTTTAAGATAACAATTAAATATTTTTCTTGACTAGAGAGGTCATGTGCCCAAATGAAATTACTAAGTTGTAAAGATAAGATTTTTAAAACTATGCCCAAGTTCTCACTAGCTGATAGTGAGTCAAAAACACAGATTTTTCAAGTCGGTAGTCAATAGGTTTGATAAAGTTTGTGAAGTCAAGAACACAGATCTAACCTCATCACTAAGTTAGAAAAAGCCTGATATAAGTATTAAGGAGCCAAGATAGGAATCTAAAGATGGCAGCTATAGAAGATATAGATAGACAGACAGACAGATAGATAGGTTACTATATACGTATATATATGAGTTAGGAATGGTGAGACAATTCAGAAGCCAGGAGCAACTCTGGACAATCACAAGACGGAGCCTTCCACATCAAGCCTTTATGAGTCCCTCATTGCATGATGTGTGGGACAAGGGAGTCTTTGTGGGGCAGGGACGATAGAGAAAGAGCTTTTAAGGATGTAGCTGTTAATTAAGTAGGCCCTACAGTATTTCAATGACCTCATCAAACATTATTAACTATACCAACTAGATAAATTCTAGCCAAAGGGATTTAAACGCAGGTTGAAATGCTTACATTGACAAGCATTCTCACAGGTACAAATCCTGCAATTTACAAAAAAGAGAAACGTTCCTAAGCCAGCTGTTAGCCAAGCAATGATAAAAACAAACCAAGGTGGAAAAAACACCACACGGTGGCACACAGGTGTGGCGGGAGAAGGTGTCTTTTGACTCCATCTCATTTGAATTCAGACACACTTTTGATTTTTACTAGACAAATTCCTTAAATATCTTAATCAATGTGCTTTAGGCCTTCAGTTATACAATGGCATCTCCTGTGTACTCTTCATGAGGGTGCTATGAGGATTATCCCACACACATTAAAAATTAAAGGAAAGTTACCACAATTTTCCGAGGAGGTGTAGTATTTTTGATGTCAGGAAGCAAAGTTTAACCACCTCAGTGCCAGGCTAGTCCATGGCACTGACAGTGCTCAATGAAGATTTGATGGAGTAAATATCCTCCCTCCTTTGACTGTTTTAAACATTGTCAGTCAGTGTTCTCAAACCTATTCTTCTTTATTCAATATAAAAGTATTATGTATTCGCTACTCTGTCCTGTACAAGGTGTCATAGCACTTACATAAAAGTTGGAAGGCAGCATTATCTTCTCAAGGGACTTACCACTTATCTGGAGAAATAAATGTAATCTACATAGGTTTTTATGAACAGCCCAAAGTAAGATATAGTAAAGTACCAAATGCATAGAGTTGATGATGGATAAGTACCTATGTTGTATTGCACATGACGAAAAGACAAGGACACTCAACCTGCATTCAGAAAAAAAAAAGAAAAGAAAGAAAAAAGAAAATTACTGGCTCGCCACACTGTAAAGTTAGAAGAAAGAGCTGACTCCAGACAAATGTATGTGTAGGGCCCAGCTGTGTCTCTGGGCATGGCCTCGCCTGTTTGTCTCCATTCTCTTCTATGCATGGTGGGCTCTGGTGTCTTCAGTCTCAAATCACCCACTCTAGAGCAAGAGAGAACTTCTAACTTCAAAAAACTCAAATTAAATTATAGGTTTCAAGTTTTACTTGCCTTATTGCTTTACTTTGCATTAATTCTTATCTGGAACCAATTGCTATGACTAGTGGGATTCACTATTGTTGATTGGCTTCTCCTAGATCAGTGCTCATTTCTGCATACTGGAGATGGACCTGCACCAGAAGAAAATTCATGAGAATATTGTAGGACAGTGCTTGGTGCTCAGGGAACTTCAGTGTGCATTTGATTCACTCGAGGCTCTTGTTACAATGCAGATCCAGATTCAGTAGTTCCAAATTGAGGCCTGAGATTCTGATATTTCTAACAAGCTCCCCGGCGATGCCCATGTTGCTGGGCTGACCACCACGCTTTGTACTAGCAGTAAGGAAGTAGAGAAAATATTACTAAGCCAGAATTGGGAGATTCTTGCTACAGAAGGGAGGAAGGACAGTGAGAGGTAGAAATAAATGCATGTTCAGATTAAGACTTGAGAAGAATGACAGCTTAGAGTGAGCTGAGGAGTGATCACAAGTGGTCCTACCCAGTGTTGCATCCAGGAGTGTGGCCAGACTGCCTGGCATGGGATGCAGGTCTGCTGCTTACCAGCAGAAAAGTTACCCAGCTACTCTGTGCTTCAGTTTCTTCCACTGTAAAATTTAAGTAATGTGGTTATATCATAGGTCTGTTATGAGAATTAATTAAGTTACTCTTTCTAAAACACCTAGAATAGCACTGGCATATAGAATGCACTCTATAAGTTTTCTCAAATAAAATAAGCTAGGCATGAAGGAAGTGATTTTGGGAGGAAATGTTTAAAAAGGCAGCATCAACAGGCTACTCCTTATTCAGAAGATAGTCTGGGAACCAATCACTGAGGACTGAGTACCTGGCAAGAAGGCCAAGGAGGGCGGCTTTCACCTCACATGCACAGCAAGTCTTTGAAACACAGCTTTGAGTCAAGGAACATTTAGTGTTAAGTTTAACTTGGATAGTGATTCCTTTCCTTGAACAATCCTGAATTACTATGCTTAAGTGTTTCTAATGATTGAGGAACAGAAATGAACTCATGATGTCACTATAAATATCACATATCTACATGCTTTATAGATTAATATTGAAATTTATTTCAAACTGATCCTCGTCTTTGTCTTCCTTTTTTACACTAACTGCTCTATTGGGATATTCCAATGCAAAAAAAAAAAAAAAAAAAAACAAGCAAGCAAAAAATAAAGTCATAATTTAAAGCCTTTTAAAATATCTCGATTGCCAAAGTGAATAAGATTTTTTATTTTGTGACTTTGGAGAAAACCTCTATGTACAGTTTGAATTTCATCTAAATAAGCACACAACGATGTGGGTCACTGCACATAACCTGCTGCACTGCCCTGGAAATGCCTTTGCACTTCTGTTCCTTCATACCTCAAATGGTGTCAATAAAAATTGTCGCCCGTCAGCTCTCCAGGAACACCGCAAAGATAAAAAGGATACAGCAAAGGGCATCCTCAATAGTAACGGAATTAACAGCCACAACAGCAGCAGGGCAGCACGACCCTGCTTCGTGCTTACAGGGTATGGGGTGGGCCTCAGTGGAAGGCCTGGGGCTGGAGAAGTCTGTGAAGAGATGAAGCTTCCGGCAGGCACATGCTTGGGGGATGCCGATTTCCTTTGCTTTTCCATAGAGATTAGAAATAGGTGTCTATAATTGGGAAGGTTGGGAGAGAGTTTATTTTCTCTTCCAGCTTTAAAATTAATAACTGACGGTGACACTCTGCTTACATCCATGAATAATACAGTTCTAAGAATTTAATAGACCTGTCACTTTATTATGTATTTATTATTTGCCTTTTAAAAAAATATTTTAATTTATCAATATACAATGTAGTTCATTTTCATATCCCTTTACTGATTCCTCTTTCCCCCTCCCCTCTCCCCACTTCCGCCCATCAACATCATATCTGTTCACTTGTCTTAACAAGTTCAAGGAATTGTTGTGATTGTTGTATTTTCTTCCCTGCCCCCAACCCCCATTTGTTTGTATATTTATTTATTTATTTATTTTTAGCTCCCACAAATAAGTGAGAACATGTGGTATTTCTCTTTCTGTGCCTGACTTATTTCACTTAATATAATTTTTTCTAAGTCCATCCATGTTGCTGCAAATGGTATTATTTATTTTTTAAACTATTGACTGAAGATGGAATGAAATGCAGACGAGATTGGGCGCGTTCAGGGTGGTATGGCCGTAGACAGATGGAATGAAATGCAGACAGGACTGACCCATCCCTTATGCACACAGGCAAACACCAACTTTGCATGATTTACTGAGGGCTAAGATGTCTCTCCCTCAGGCCATCCCTCCTGCTGTGAAACCTTCAGGAGTCAGTCTTCAGAGATGGAGGCATTGCTGTCTGTGAGGGGCAAACACATTGGGAGGCCTTAGTTTCCCTGATGAAAGTTGATTGTCAAATAGGACAAATGGGGGTAGAGATAAGGCTAGAGAAGGTTGGGATATGCTCTGCTCTGTCTGTCTGGGTTTGTTTAGCCAGGGGGCACTACCTGCTATACAAAACGACTCCCAAAGCCCAGAAGCTTCTCCCAGTAGAAATTTTCATCCTGCTCACATAGCACTTCATGCATCTGTCTCCAGGACAGCCTTCTGTGTAATGTTCTAGAGAACTAGTCCCTTCTACTGTGTGGCTTCTCCTTTATGATCTCAGAGTCCTTCATTCAGCCTCCAAATAGGGAAAGGCAGAGGATTTTGTAGAAGAAATTTTAGTGTCCAGACCATGAAGTAATAACATCTTTCACTGGCAAGAATTCACATGACCACCTCCAACTGTAAGGGAGACTGGAAAATGTATCCTGCTGTTCAAAAGGTAAAGGAAATCACATCGGTATCTGCCACAGGGCCTTGGGTGTACAGCATGGGTTTTAAAGACATTGGTTTTTGTGCCAGTCAAATCACGTATTTATTCTGGCAAAACTACCAGCTATGTGACCTTAAATTGTTTCATATGTTCATTGTACAGGTGTGTGCTCTTGAGCCAAGTTCTCTTTTCTTCTCCTCTCCTGCTCTTTTTTCATTTCTTGTTTATCTTCCTCTTCTCTCTCTCTCTCTTACTTTCATTAAAATACATACATATAAATTCTCTTTTTCCTTCTTGGGATATTCCTCACAGCGTAGTGGTAAGAATCACATTAGGAAAAACATGAAAGTTGCAACTGTGTCTGAAACTAAGTGAGAGCTCATTAGTTTCCATCATTTTTTTTTTTTTTTTTTTTTTGTTATACACTGGAAATAGCTGGGTTGGTGGCACAGAAGAGAGTTACAGACACTTGGGTTTCTCTCACTCTTTCATCTGACCAGACATGAGTTAAAATATTTTTTAGTTTTTTAGGCATGAAAGAATGTGGGTATTTACTGTCTGTCCTCACCCTACCCCCATGCTCCTGAAGTCAGAATACAGAGAAAGTTTGGGCTACAAAATTCAACTACAGTTGCAGCATACTTCAGACAATGTAGTTTCCTTTCTAAACGGTCGGAAGAAAATGTATCAGTGTGAGGAAATGAGGCATTTTTTAAAAAATAATAAACTGCATGAGGTCCCAGGATCTTTGGGATTTGAGGCTTCTCTGCTTCTCACTCACTCTATCCAGACTAATTGAGTCTGCTTAATTGAGCTAGAAAGCTATGAGGATGAGCTCTTAAGGGATTTTTGCAAATCTCCTGCTTATTGATAAATCAGAATGATTACAAAATAGTCCTTCTCTTTGTGCTTGCTTTCAGGAGTCTGTGAAATGAAAAATAAAAGAGAGGAACCATGTACATTATAAAATGTGGAGAAGAGCTGGTTGACGTTCAGCATGAGTTGTGCACAGATGTTGCAGCTGGCTCCTGTTTAAAGAAAGTTTTATCCCTTGAAATCTGAATGATTATCTTAGGTCTCTTGCAAACAGGACATAAGATTGAGATATTTTCCTACAAAATGGTCTTCTCGCTCTACTGCTGTAATATTCAAAGTAATAGGGACAAATACTAATTAAAGAAGAGAATCTTTCTGAAGAGTAGGTAAGTCATAGAACCCTGACATTAGTGTAATTTCTCAACGCACCTGTCACCAGTGTTCTGGAATCCATTCACAGTTAAAATCCATGGAATAAAGCTTTATGAATTTTAACATGTTTCTCTTCCTACCAAAAAAAAAAAAAGAAAGAGAGAAAATGATGTGGTTAAAAAACACGTGTTAGAAGCCAGCTGAGATAGAAGTTGGGCTGTTTCTTGGCATTTTAAATATGAATAATATAAATTCTGTTTTCTGAAATGCTTCCAGAAAAAGGTTTTGTGGTCTAATCTAATCTTTACCAGATGCAACCTTTTCCAATTTTGGCCATTATTTACAATTACAAGAAATGGAAGTCAAGTATTTATAATTATAATTCTTCTAGCTGAAACATGAAACTAATATAATCAATCCCATTTTTAGGGAAATTCCTATTTACACATCTGAACAAATGACTTTATCTCTCTAGTATCTCTTTAGTATTCTGGATTGTAGACTTTCTGACATCTTAACATGCAACATAATTGTAAAAGATTTTTTTTTTCACAAAACACTAATGTTGGTACATTTGAATATTTAATTTCAAAAAGTAAACTTCAGTATCAAGATGGGAAACATAAGTAATGGATTGACAAAGACAGAATCCACTCTTTTCCAAAACAAATATTACTGATGAGAAAATAGGAAGGATTTTTAAGCCAGCTTTTCAGATAATTATTGGCTTACAACTTGTTTTTTAAAGTGTATCTTACACCAACTGAAAGGGGAACTCTTATACATTGTTTGTGGGACTGTAAATTAGTGCAGTCATTATGGAGAACAGTATGGAAGTTTCTCAAACTATAAGTAGAACTACCATATGATCCAGCAATCCCACTGCTGAGTATATACCCAAAGGAAAGGAAATCAACACATCCAAGAAATACCTGCACTCCTATGTTTATCACAGCTCTACTCACAATAGCCAAGATTTGGAATCAACCTAAATGCCCATCAGTGGATGACTGGATAAAGAAAATGTGGTATATGTACACAATGGGATTGTAATCAGCCATAAAAAAGGATGAAATTCTGCCATTCACAGCAGCATGGATGAGCTTGGAAAAAATTGTGAAATAAGCCAGGCACAGAAAGAGAAATCGTGCATGTTCTTACTCATATGTGGAAGCTAAAAAAATAATGAGTTGAGTTTTTAGAAGTAGAAGGTAGAACTGTGGTTACTAGAGGTGGGAAAGGGGAGCAGGGAAGAGGATAGCAAAAGGTAAGTTAATGGAAACAAAATTACCGCTAGATAGGAAATATAAGTTCTAGTCGTGTACAGTAGTGTAAGGCAAAATAATTAACAGTAATTTATTGTATGTTGTCAAATGGCTGAAAGAGGAGCTTAAATGTTCTCATCACAAAGAAATAATTTATTGTGATGATGAAATTTGCAAACTATCCCAAACTGACCACTACACGTTGTATACATGTATTAAAATACAACTCTGTACCCCATAAATACATACTATCAGTATGTTTCCATTAAAAACTAGAACTAAAAAACTTGTATCTTAAGCCAGGTTTGAAGACTGATAGCTAACTCAAAAGAAATACCCGTGAGATTTAAAGTGTTCCAATAAAAAATAGGCTCCTGCCACAGTCAAATTAAATTTCATAAAGTTCCTCTACTAGCTTCTTGGCCTTTACTTCCAAATCCATTTCTTCATATGCACATAAATTGAAAAGCAATTGGAAAAGATATGCTGAGCAGCTGTCCTGCCATTATAAGAATTCTGAGAATAGAATTAACTTTGGTATATGGTTCCATTTCAATGCTACTGATGAAGAAGCTGCATTACAAAGGAGATTTCCTTTGTTGCCTTTTACAAAGAGTCATAAGGGCAGATGCACTTATGGCGTAAAACATGTTCTCCACACATGTGTGCACTGGCAGAATAAGGCAACAGATTCTAAAGACTGACTTAGAGGGGTACTGAAAGCCCAGTGATCTCAAAAAAATTTTTTCTCACAAATTTACATAATTTCTTCAAATTTTTCCTATTGTTTATATCTTTGGCTTGTATCATTTTAGGCCCTAAAAGATCTTAAATTGAAGAAATAAATTAACCTGAATTTGTAGGGGGATTGCATGTAATGAAGCTGTTTCACATATTCTACCTCACATGATCCTCGTACCCTAGCTTTATAGAAGAAAAGAGGCAGTTTCGTGGAGATGGAAGGGCTCTGCTAAAAGCACACGACTGAACCTAATGATTCTAATCCTGGACATCATCTCATAAGATGATGACACTAATATCTGTACTTACTGTTGCATTGTATATATTAATTTATCTTACCTGGAGATGCCAAAGAAAGTTCACTTTGATGGAGGACAACAGGAAATTATCTGAAGAATTGAACCATGCCTGGAAAGGCCGGCCAATTTGGCTAGGAAGCTCTGGGAAAAGAAGGAAGAATGAGATTAGAGAACTAGGGGGCAGGTTTCAGATATTCCAAACAAAACACATTCCCCCAAAAACATCTAAAAATACCAGAGTAAAATTCACACACACACACACACACACACACACACACACACACACACACACACACACACACACACACACACACACACACACACACACATTGCATGACTCAGCTGTCAAAAAAGCATGGCTGGCTTTCTGGGAGACTGGAAACAAATTTAAAATGGGAATCCAAGAGAAAAGCAGAACCTTGAATCTGCATTTCAGTCTTAGGTATCTGCTAAAATCTGGTGAACGCGAGTTTTGATTTTAAAACCTGAAGATAAAGGAAGGATGTGCCCAAGGTGTGGAGTCTACTAGGACCTCAGGAGACCACCCCTCAGTGTAGTGGTGTGCTGGGAACAGATGTGCCCCACAGAGTGACACAGCAAAGGGCTCCAGCCCAAGTTGGAGGGAGAAATAAAATATTCTCTTATAATTCATAAGAAAAGCCAACCTGCATATAAAATTAAAAATTTTAATTTTCATACCTATATGGAAAATAAAAAACCTCTAGATGAGCAATTGATTTATGTACATGAGTCTCATCATGTTACTGTCATATTTTAACCTAGGCTATAAATATTCTGTTGAATCTTTCAATACTTAATTTAGTAATATTAAAAATAAATTTTAAAAAATTGAACAAAAAAGTTTAGTAATTTTGCTCAACATTTTTTGTATCTTTTAATCCATTTGCTAGCATTAAGTATCATCCAGATTCATGCTGGAACCTCTCATTTATTTTTAATGTCTCTGTCTCAATTAGCAGGATTCTCTACATTTCCAGAATCTTTAATATGTACATGATGAAATTCTTGCTAATGCAACACAAATGAATATAGTAGCTTGTAGATTATGTAACAGCTTTATTAAAAGAAACACTGTGAAATAAAGTTCTATTCGAGTGTGTCTGAGCTGAGTGTTTCTGTTAGGAAAGCCCATCTTTTCCAACACATCTTCCTTGTGAAATAAAGTGGAAATGCTTATAATGAAATTATTTGAAAAATACATACGTATTGGCTAATTAACATGGTAATTTTTTACTTATGTAGGTTGCATTATAATAAATCTACATCATAAGTTTTGCTCATATTTTTCTTCTTTTAAAAAATTTAATTTTTAGAACATTTTTCAGGGTTATTTTATAAATTACATTCCAAATATTAAAGGTAAGTAATTCTGTGTAGGTAATTAGCAATATTTGTAAATTTTTCCCCTCACATTTATCTAACCATAGACATTTCAGAGAGCTTATTTATGTATGTCTTATGCTTTTTGAAATTAGAGAATAAGTAGAATGGTGATATCATCTGTTTCTCTTCTTTCCCCAGGCATTAAAAATGTTACCAAATAAACACTCATTGACTTTTTGTTTTTCCCAGTGTATATGCTTGCTTTCTCCTCGCTGCTCATGCCCTTCCACACCTGGTGATACACCATCTGTGTTAGATTGGTCAGAGTTCTCCAGAGAAACTGAACCAGCAGGAAATACACATATAAAATAAAGAATTAACTCGTGGTTATGGAGGCTGAGGTTTCTAGTCACCTTTTTTTGTCGTACACAGAAGAAGATGTCTAAAAAGATAAAGAAAGAAACGATACAAACTATAAGACATTTTAAAAGACATCTTTTAAGTTTGTGGATGTAATATAATTTTATTTATTTTATGATACAGTGAAATAAAGTGTCTACATTTGCTTCCTAATTTGTAAATGGTCTGAGCCTCATTCATAAGGGAGAGGATTAAAGATTACTCTACTTTCATTCATAAAATAGAGACTATTTCAAGCATATTTAATGTGTAAAGTATCTATAACAGAGAAGAAAGGATTCTAATTACATGCGTGGCATCAGAAATTTAATTGAGTTGCCTGAAAATATATATCGGATCAAAACATTTTTGTTGATGTCATTTGTAACTGTCCAACATAGTTTGGTACTTTAAATTAGAGACTGATTAATTGGTGATAACTTGATTCTTTGATTCTTGTATCTAATGTGAAGATATTTGAATTAGTTTTAACAATACATGAAATGTAGAAATTATGGGTCTATATCTAGCATTGTTTCAAATTTTGTTCAACTGTTAACTACACTAGACTACAATTATATAACTATACTGAGATGAGAAAGTTCAAATGGATCTCAATTTTTTTTTTACTGGTAAAAAATTCTGACCAATAATGCACACCAGGGCCAGCCCCGTGGCGTGCACTTGGGAGAGTGCAGTGTTTGGGAGCGCAGCGACACTCCCGCGGCGGGTTCGGATCCTATATAGGAATGGCCGGTGTGCTCACTGGCTGAGCGCGGAGCGGGCGACACCACACCAAGGGTTGCGATCCCCTTACCGGTCACAAAAAGACAAAAAATAATAAATAAATAAATAAAATAATGCACACCACATACAAAAAATAAATTCTGGTTAATTGTAGTTCTAAATGAGAAAGTTAAAACAGATTTTTCCTGAATACAATATAGAAGGAAATCCCAATCATCTGGATTAGGCAAACAGCACAATAAGCACTAATCATAAATTTAAAAATTGGTGCACTCATCTCTGTTCAAATTAAGGAATTCGGTTCATCAAATGATTCCATTAAGGGGTGAAAATATATGCTACTGAATGGATGAATATTTGCTTCTAAGTATGCCAAACTAAGTCCCTACTGGATCCCCTGCAGAATGCGACTATAAATCTTGGACATAACACAAAAAGCAACTACCTGCAGATGCTGGAGGGTGGACAAGAGCAGGAAGATTCTGGTGGACATGTACATTTTCTTAGAGAATTGGAGATCTGGAGCTATGAAGGTTCTTCTGCTTTTAGCCTTGAGAAATGTGTAGTCTGGGTGGCATGCACTGTGGTGGTGGGACAGATGTGGAAGAAACCCCCAGTTTGTCTGGCCAAAGACACCTGAAAAGTGAGGCTGGGAAACAATGAATGACAAAGAGACTGGGAGATCACATAAGGGAAAGAACCTGTGGGAGGATGACCCAGGTCTGTCCAGCCACATCGCTGAGTGACTTCTAAGGCATGTGTGAGTAGGACAGACTAAAAACATCTCAGTGAAAGACTAATGATCTGAACTAGACTGGAGCTGCCTCTCAAGGGATAAAGCATGCAGCTCAAACTGAGCCAAGAAAATGACATGCTAAAACATGGGAAACCACACCCATCAGAGGAATTTAACAGAATCCAGAATCTTTCAAGTTCACATTCTCAGGAGAAAATAAAATCCATTGAGTCTGATGCTGAGATGAACCAGATGTCTCAGCCCACAGAAAACAATTGTAAAGCAGCCATTATATCTGTTTTTAATAGCTAAATCAAGACATTTTTCCAATCAATGAAAAATAATAAGTATTAACAGAGAAGTAGAAACAATAAAGAATCAAATGGAAATTCTAGAACTGAAAAATAGAATTTTTGGAATAAAATATTCAAACACCATAGAATAGCTTAAGTGAAAAGGACCATTAACACTAAGTGCTAGTGAGGATGTGAAGCTGGAAATCTCATACATTGCTGGTGGCAATGGAAAATGATTTGGAAGTTTCTCATAAAGTTAAACAAATACTTATCATGTGACTAAACAATTCCACCCCTCAGTACTTACCAAAGAAAGATGAAAAGTCAATAAAGGCTTGTACGTAAAAACTTTATACTTAATAGAAAATTAATATTTAATCTGGATATTTTTCAACCAAAATTGAAATCAGTCTAGATGCCCACTAACAGAAGAATGGATGAACCAATTTTGGCCTATTCAGCTGACAGAATCGTAGTCAGCACTAAAAGTGAATGCCTTACTTTTATCAGTGACAGTTGTCTCAAAAAACATTTTCTACAGTGAAGGAAGACAGATACAAAAGAGGATGTACAATAGTTCCAACAGTATAGAGTTCTGGGACTGGGAAAATTATTCTGTATTTACAGAGAGCAGAGCAATGGTTGCCTGGATTCAGGGTGAGAAAGGGAACTGTTGGCAGAGGGAGACACGAGGGGTCTTTGTGCGTTGAAGGAGATATGCTCAATCTTTATTGTGACAATGGCAAAATGTTTCAATAGGCAATCAAATAAGTTTTGGATGTGGGTCAGAATTATCCAATTTTCAAAGAATCATAAAATACTAAATTTTTTTTAAAATTTAAAAATTTTCTTAACTCAATTTTCCTATCCATTTATGAATAGAGACTCATTTTTTGCCTTTTAAAATGTGTTAACATCAAGAAAAATACTTTGTAAAATGCTACTGTAGGGGATAAAGGAAGATAATGAAATAGGATACTAACTCTAAGCCCCTTACATCCTTGTAGAGGAAATGATAAGAACATAAACATCCTATCAAACGGCACTTAGTGCTAAGTGCTATAAACAGATCCAAAAATGTGCTAGAAATTTTCACCACATATCTTATATGTCACTTCTTAAGTGCAGTGTAAAGTCATGAGATAGAGAACTTTTGAGCTAAAATTGTCTCCCAGGAGCTTCTGTTTTTAATATAACCCATAGATGCTGGAAATATTAACACTTTCTTAATAAATTTAGATTTGGAGAGAACTCTCTTAAGGAACAGAGAATTGTTTTGATGTATATAATCATAAGAATTTCAGAGGAACATACAAATGTCACTAAGTATAAATTTCTATGTTATTTAGAGGTAATGACACAGGTACCCTATATGTGGTTCTGTGTAATGTCCAGGAAACGCTTAAGTTCTATCTCACTAATAAAACAGAAGTTGAAAGAGGAAATATTTTCACATGTTTTCATGTTCAGCAATCTAAAACAAAACCTCAAGGAAAGATTGATCTATGTTTTATGTTTTTCCCCGCCTTTGTCAAGGTTTCCAAAAGAATTGATTTATTTGAACATCTAGTTTTTAAATTAACAGCGTCTAGCAAAGTGAATGCCTACTGTAACCTTCAGCGGCTTGTCTTTTAAGAGGCATGGTGACCCCTGACCAACAGCTTTTACAGCCGTTTATCATTCCTTAAACTTTACACAGGTTGAGCCCAGTTAGCTGTGTATATGTGCTCCCCCCCCCCCGCTCATAATTTTACCAGATTTAGAAGCTGCTTTACTTCTTACAGTATACAAAATGCTACCTTGGTGAAGTTAACATAATACGGTTTCCCTAAATGACTATATTCCTTTTAGCACATAGTTTATGCAACATTATTCCAAGTCCTCTTTCCCATCCTGGTTTTCTACTCCTACAGCAGCCATGGCTTCTGAATTGAGTTGATAGCTGAACCAGATCTAGGGAGGTTGGACATCTAACCCTAAAGCACCTGGGTCCAAGGTCATGGGCTGCTGATCCATCTTCCACTTGAGCAGCAGGTCCTCCGAGCTCCTGGGCTCACTTCATATCTTGACAAAGACCAAAGTAAAGGTCTTTTCAAAGCATATCATGATGTTGAAGAACTTTAGTGCACTCAAAATGCTGTACTGTTTGAAAAAGCTCATAAGGAATGAAAAATTTATATACCCCAAAGCCTAGTGTTTGGAAAGACAGAACAACTAAGAGTTGTCCTATTTCTGATCCAAGGTATTAGAGAAAGGTATGCCTCTCCATGGAAGTATCTTTTCCCTTTACCTTTTCCCCTCTTTCTCCAACTACTTCTGCATTATACATGACTTTGGTCACAGAGTCCTAGAGATTGCATCACTGTAGTCCCAAACAGGCACTTGAGGTAGATTTATCACTCTGGGTCTTCCTTCCCTTATAAAATGTAGTTTATTCTCTTCTTCTATAACATACATGGGAGAAAGGAGGAGTAAAGTATCTGTTTCCACACTTTCTGCATATCACAAAGTATGATGAATAGACAAAGTGCTTAAATTCACGTAACAGTCATCAGCCATCAAAGCTATATAGTACCCTGATTTTCTATTTAATTTCCAACTATACCATATTATTAAAAATGATTCTATGATATGATTTATAGATGGTCATTTAAATCAATAAACTCAGGAAAAATTAAAATATCCAAAAATATTGATAATTGTTCACAGAAGATTCAGCAGTCTGCCAGACTTTTAAATACTTAAATGGGTATTTTTAGCCTTATGAGAACATAAATTAAGTTCAAATGTAGTCTTTGTTATCAGAGTGTTATCCTATGACTAGGATTCCTGAACTAATTTGTTGCATTTTTTGATTTTGTATTTTGAATGTTAGAACATGAAGGTACTAGTGATTGGATTATCAGAATATCAATAAAGATGTGAAAAATTACTTCCATTAGTTTCTAAAAGATTTATTGAGATTTTGAAATATCATACTTGCCAAAGGGGAGAATTGTCTTCCAAACTCATCTTTTCTTTTCTAAATTTGGTTGTCCAAAGCCACTGCACTTGCTGCAATTAATAAAAATCCCTGGCAAGGCATAAGAGTGTTCTTGCTTCCAGCTGCAAGCACTCTTCCCTGAAGCCTTGGAATGACACTAAATTAATATGAGGGAGGAAAGAAGAATTAATTAGTATTTGATAGTGGAGCATTAGATGTTGATTTATTAGTCAGTACCAACATTAGCTGAGTTTACTTTATACACCTCAAACCACATCCTTTCCAGATTCATTCTCATCACCACCATAAATTGTCTATGTACTAACTGACAGTAATTTATCAAAAACAAACATAGGGAGCTTTTAGTCAAATGGTGACACAAGTGTGCTCATATAAATTTCTCCTTATTAAAATGACCAGAGGAATATACTGAGCATAGGGAAAATTGCATCAGTATAGAAAACAAAGAGTGTTACCTACAGGCAAACAAAAGTAGAAAGAAAGCAGAGATCATAATATTGCCAAGGAAGATGGTGTTGAAGGCAATATACTTGCAAAAATAGTGACATTTTTTCTTAATAAATATTAACATTCACATGAAAGGGTTTTTGTTTTTTATAAAAAATTTGGGTTTTTCTTCTCTTATGTTGCTGATTTTATAATTCTAATTAAAGCTAACCTCAGTGGATTTGCTTTATGTGTAATTTTAGTGCTTTAATGCCTGCTTGTGGGGAGAATTGGATAACATTATTTTTTATAGATGAAGAAAGAATCGGTTGTGAGTCAGGTGCTACGTATTTCTAAATAGCAAGAAAAGAGGATCTTGAACGTAATCACCACAAATACATGATAAACATTTAGTTGTTGGATATGCTATCTATCCTGGGTGGATCAGTATATAATACATGCCTGTATTGAAACAACACATTGTACCTCATCAATATAAGCAATTACAGAAAAAAAAAGAAAGGAACTGTGTACATGTTAATAATGCACTGTACTTTTGATGACATTTTGAAAATCTATAAGTACAGAACAGTGTGTTTTGTTAAACTGTATCACATAAATATGTACAGAAATTCATTTCACTGTTATTAGTAGAATTTTATTGGATCAATGCAATAAGCAAAACTGGGGGGGGCGAAGCATAAATGGTTGTTATAAAGTGCATGTAATTAAAAATACAGAACAAAATATTTAGAAATGCAAGTAGAATATGGGAAAATTTGAGCATCAAAATGATTAATCACAGTAATAAATTATAATCCATAAGGTGAAATGAATGCCTGAATCTCTACTGAAATAAATAATCAAATAAATAAATAAATGGGAGAGAAAGGAAAACATTTTCTTACAGTATAATTCCAACTGATAATAAACAGAGAAAGGAAAGAATAACAAAAATAGAAAATCCACATTTACACGTGACAGAATCAAACTTGTTCCAGGCAAGAATGATCATAGATGCTAAAATTAATGGACAACAGTATGATGAGGCACAGGGTATCTACCCATTCTCAGCATATCACCTCACAAGAAACTTATTAATGACAAAGGAAAGAATTAAAACATTACTTAATCCAAGTGATCAAAGTCGATACCATCAATAATGAGTCATGTCAACGTCACATACCTCCTGATACCACGTGCCCAGAACGGCAAACCTTCCTTGCAAAGAAATGCGTAACCCGAATTTAATCAAAAGGAAACATCAGACAAACCCAAACTAAGGAGCATTTTAGAAAATTAATGGTAGGTACACTGCAAATGTCAGAGTCCCGAAAGACAAATAAAGACAGATGAGCTGTCCCTGACTGAAGGAGACTAAAGACACAAGACAACTAAAAGAAATTGGGGCTTGGGGTTATTTCCTTAACAGAAAATGAACACTATTTGGGTGACTGGCAATACTTGAATAAGATCTGTAGATTAGTTGACTCTTTTTTTATTAATGTTAATTTCCTGTTTTTGATATTTGTATGTGGTTATGTTATGGAAAAGGAATGAAGGGTATGTGGGGATTATGTGTATTATTTTTCCACATTTTTGTTAGCTGACATTATTTAAAATATAAAGCTTAATTTAAATAAAAAGGAAATGAAAGTAGATATTGACAAAAATAGAATAGCTTCAACACATTTTTCCCAGTTTTTGATCAAAAAATGTTTCTTGAGCCTAGAATGTAGAAAACCTGAATAACATAATTTATTAGGGTATTTTAGCATACGTGGTGGTCAACACTGAGAAGACCCATTGCCCTTCTCGGGGGATTGTTGCCCCAGCTGGCAGAAGTAAGCCTCTCCCGGTCAGCTACTTCAGGGTCAACCTCACCTGCAGAGCTCCTTAATCCAGGCATAACTCCTTGGGGGCAGCCAAATTTCAAGGACTTGTGAGGGGATATGAAGTTAAGCCTTTCCTCTCAATTAGCAACAACTGTCTCATCCAATGCTGGCTTCACCCTCTCCTGTTGGATCTGCATATACTCTGACCTCTACTGCTTCCTCCTATACCGCCCCCAGGTGTCCATCCCTAATATTGATGCTCAAGCCATGCTCCATCTTGGGGTCTGTTTCCAAAATCCCAACCTGTGAGAGACATATTGAACACAATCCTTAAAGGAATAGAACTTCATTGCTGTGCCCCATGGAAGAGTCACAAACTTTGAGGTGGCATTACATCACAAAGAACATCTCATATTCTGTGTAATAAGTGATCGATTTTTCCCAAAATTTCATAAGCCATATTTTCTAAAACACAATGCAATAAAATAATAATAAAACTGTGCCTTGAAGCTCTCCTTGTGCTGCTGGATTCATCCCACCTTTTATGAAAGTTACCCTGGAGTGGAAATCCCTTTTGTTATTGGAGAAAGCTTGAATAGTTATTTATTACTCATAGTTAAAACATCTGAATACATTTATGCCAATATTCTTGGTGTACTCTTATAATAACATTAATAGTAATTTAAAGTCCTCTCCCCCACCCCCGGATAAAACCAACACATTGAAAACTCTTACTCTGCCATTTTCTCTCCATGTCTTTGGACAAGTTGTTTAAATGACTTGAGTACACTTAAATATGATATATATATATATATATATATATATATATAATCTTTTTTCAACTTCAAATATATAAAAATAAGTTCCATAAATAGTTCCTGTAACAGAGTAGTCACTCAAAAATATTAGGCTCCTTATTTTTTTTCCTTGTGTCATATCATAAGCCCTTATGATACTTTAATCTTAACTACAACCACTAAGATTTTCTGGAGTTATTTATTACTAAGAAACCAAATACATAAATAGGACAATAGACAGATCACATGTGACAACAGAACTCTGACCCACAAGCTCTGAAGCAGTCCTTCCAGATGGCGAGGACTTGGCCAAGCACTGCTATTGACCCTATTTTCTCCCCCAACTCAGGACCAACCAGAGAAAAACAATATGCTTTTTGAACAACCACATATTTCTCTTTCTTTCCTTTATTTTCATTACTTTCTTCAATGGAAAAATCCACTAACAATCATATGTATAGCATCAAACAACGCACCCTATTTATCACTATTCTTGTATTAAGGTTTTAGTCTTTCATTTGCCTGTGGTTGTTTTTCCTCCTCAGTTTCTGCAGACAGATTTGTTGCATAAAATCTGCCTCTGAGAAATTCAGGCATTCTGGCATCGTGTTCTGGATGCTTGCTGTGATATTACTGCCAGCATTATGCTTCTTTATTAAAAAAATGTAGAGCTCACTTGCAAGGTTGATAGCAGGATGATAAAATGGCAAGCTATTTTTAAACACAGGTTTTACGAGACATGTATTATATGGAATTAAGTTTAGACCAAATGTCATGGAAATCACCCTGATGCTTGAGCTCGGTGTGGAGCATCCTGGCACTTGCTGTACCACTCTGTAGGCTCAGCAATACCATTGTGTGGATGTGAAGAAGATGCACAGGTCTGTGGTGGCACTACAGGATGTGGAATACCAGTCAGGACACCATTCCTCCGAGATGTCTTATCTGGAAAGGTCTGCAAGGGCAGCAGCTGGACCATTGGTGGAAGTACATTGTAGATGAAGACTATAAATCTTTCTCCAACACTATGTCTCTTCTTCCTCACCACACATCGTCCCCTCCTGATAACAAGACAAACAGCAGCTATGTAGCAGGACACATTTAGAAAACTGTGTGTTTGGTTTTGGTTTTTGGTAGGATCAACCTAAATGTAGGGCTACACTCCTGTTCCTCATTTGGAATTTTGTATGTCAATTTCAGAACAAATTCAATGAAGTTCAGATTATTTGGATGTTCAACTGATTCTAGACTGGCATATTGATACCCCTCGACTCAGATTTTTTCTCTCCATGCTGTATCCCTGAACTAGTATCCAATTCCTATAGAATTTGTTCTCCCTTTTTCTCATTGGCCAAATCTATGTCCTATTTATATTTTTCTTTCTATTCTCTTCCCTCGTTACCACACCCAAAACGCTTGCATTCATTGGAAACTACCATTTGTCAAGCATAGTTCAAAGTACTAGGGGCACACAGATGTATAATTACTGCTCTCAGAGGATCACTGCTCCCACAAGAAGGCAGGCCAGCCTGGGAAACCAGCACCTGCAGATAAGTGAGAAGATGTAGTTCAGGTGTACAGAGGAGTCGGGCGCACTGAGAAAAGATGGGATGGGTGGTCAGGCAGGGCTCCTGGGGGAGAGGATGCTGGAGATGAGTGTTAAATGATGAGTAGAGCATGAGGCAAGGTCTGCTTCAAGGTGTGGGACCTGTGCAGTTGCACAGGATACACACTTAGAAAGCTCCTCTGCTTGGCTGAATGCTTTGATAATGATGTCTTGACACGTGTGTTCATTTTTGAACAAGGGGCCCCACATTTTTGTTTTGCACTGGCTATGTTTTCAGAGTGAGAAGGGGACTGCCACTAATCTATAAGAAAAACTGACATTCCAAAAACTAGTGGAGGAGCTAAAGTCTACAAAGGAAATGAAGAAAGTATGGCCAGGGTAGAGAAACAGAAGTAGAGAAGACAGAGGAAGTAAAAGGAGGGTTTGAGAATTAGGCAAGGTAACAGCAGAGAAGCATCTACTGAGTTTTGCAAGGTGGAGAATAGTGGACAAGAGTAAGCCTAGTTGCCTGCAGTTTGTAGGAAAGAAGCCAGATCTCAGGGGTTGAAAGCAAAGGCGGGTGAGGGAATACAGATGACTAGTACAAATTTTGGAGAAACTGATCCATTAAAGGGATGGAAAAGAGGAAAAGACACAACAATAAGGGAGGCTTTTTTGTTTCTGTGGCTTGTAAAATAATGGTAGAAAACTTGCTCGTGCCTCTTTGATAATGGAAAGGAAGCAATTACTAGAGAGGGTGGTGACAAAGTTGTAGATGAGAAAGGACAGCTATTGACTGATGGGCAGAGCTCCAAGGAGACAATAGAGGAATCTTCCCCAGGTCTGTTTCTTCACCCCACTGACACCAGCTGAATTCCTGCACGTAGAATTCTCACCGGCACCTCCCCACCATTAATGCAGTATCTACGCCCCTAAGAGAATCACCTCATTCCAAGCACATTCAGTGATTCTCCCTTCTAGTCATGGCACTACACGGACTCCCTTGAGCTCTTTAAATATCTACATTTTTCATCTCAACAGAAGAATTTTTATCCATACTTTCCAACTGACACACAGATTTCTTCTCGATAACATCAGATTAATTTTTTTTCACAAACTTTTATCGTAATTTCTCCCCATACATTATAATTAATACTATTGAACTACTCCTAAATGTTCGGTGTTTCTTCTATATTCATGAATCTTTTCTGAAAAAAAAAATCTACCATGCTAATTTGCACATATATGAGGCATGGTGCTTTATTTCACACAACCTTCCACCTTCATTTGAATAACATGGTTCCAAAACTGCATTGGCGAGCCCCTGGAGAAAACAGCAAGTGCACAGGGGCACCACAAGGTATTTTATACTTTTGAGGGAAACATATCTGCCCAACACTGCTAACAGACTAGCTTGAAGGAATGTATGGTTTCAACTTTAGATCACTATATTTCCTTCAGTAGCGTCACATCTTTGCAAAGCAGGGGATTTGGTGGTTGCTGTGATTAAATCCACATACAATGAAAATCAATGCAAATCAAGAAATGAGGATTAGGAAATAGGGCAGTGACCAAAAGGCGCCCATTTCCCATCACTGAGTAATTATAGTAACTTAATTATAAAATCAAAGATTTTTCTTTCAATCTATGTGTATTATTTTTTCAAATGGCCACTAAGTGGTTAGGAAACAAACGTTTATTAAGTTTTTCGGGCTTAACTACTTAGGAAACATAAGCTGTTAAGTATTTGCTTTGGAGCACGGTGGGAATATCGCTGCAACAGTGAAAGCACTGGGTGCACTGGACAATCTCTCCCTGCTTTATGAGACCAGGGACATGGGCTGAAGCCAATGATGGCTCTCTGGCCAGCAGTCTGCAGTGGGTCTGCTGTGAGATCACAGCCCAACAGGGAAGCAAGCTGATAAAACCAACCCATCCCACCAGGTCTGCTGTCTACTGGAGAGTCGACGTGAAACACACAGAAGACCCAGCAGTGGAATGGCCCTGGATGAAGAGAAAACATGGTGGAGAAGCCAGGAGGCTGTGTGTGTTTGGACTGCAACCCTGCCTCTAGCTGACCTGCCTTCAGGACTGAGCGCCACCAGGACAGGGAGCTGGTCTCCCCACAGTGGGATAGACCAGTCAGGAGAGGGGCAGGGGCTGAGAAAGGCTCACTCTAGGAAGAGCCTTTAAAAGAAGCTGCCCTTTTAGTCTGAGCGCAGATGGGCAATGCCCCAGTTCCAGTCAATGAAAATGTTCCGTGCTTTTAAAATAAATCTTAGCATCCTCGTACTAATTCTCCCCAACAAACACACCTACAGCAGTTTGTGTGTTTTGACCTGTGCGATTTGAAATAGCCAATCAGGCCATTAGCACCTATTATTCACTACATGTCCCTTTAGCTGTTTTATGTATGCTTTATATTTCCCAAATATAAGCTTCTGCTGTCCTGGAGCCTTATTTTATGTGAAACCCACAATATTCGGCACATACATTTTTTTAAAAATTACATAATATGACAACATATAGCAGGTCATATATTTTTGAACCTTCCCAGTTTTGCTTTCTTACTTTAAACACACAAAAAAACTATGTCTGTTAAAAGCAAATTGAAAAAGGTAAGTTCATATGCAGTGAGTCATGTAACTATGATTTAGGCTTATGCTCTCGATTCCATAACACTGATATCCCACTACCCATGAAGCTAAAGATTCTTACTGAGTCCTTCCTATTTGAGCCTTAACCTCTATCCTGAAATTCTTTGACAGAAAGTAACCCATTATGTAAGCTAGTGTAGAATTTGTTTAATGTGTATTAACAGCCCAATAAGATCCCATGTTATAAAACTAATGTTTCAATTGTAATACAAATTAAAATGCCCATCATAAATTAAGATACACATCATAAGAGATATTTGCTCAGCATGGTTCCTAAAGGGTTAACTGTTAACATATGTATTGAGACTAAGGGAAAATATCAGTCAAGTACCTTCTCTTTCATAAAGTCATTAATTATTTTTATGATTTTTTGTCATTTAAAAAATATCTATTTTAGAAAATGTCCATTTGTTTCACAAATAGTAAAATGTTAATTGATCTTGTACTTTTTGCCAGTTTACTTATTATCTGTTCCATTCTGTCTTCTTGTAGTCTCTGTACTCTTAAGGGAGGTTACTTTCTTTAGAAAATTTATTGTCTCTCCGTGAAACATATTATGTCTTGTATTATTGAAGCCAGATATTCATTGACCCAACATCACTAATGATTAATGGCAGTCAGGTCTGAAGAATGTTGGTTTTGCTTATTTGGCTCTTATGCTATTTGTGTAATTCAGATTGGATGTCCTGGGGGAGGAGAAGCAAAGGCTGTTTGAACATTTATGAAGACATAAATAAATATATATGCTCTTGTAAAACTATTTCCATTTATGTAGACTGGTGTATATATATTAACTATCCATCTACTATCTCATCTAGTCGAAGGAGTATCCTGTGATAGATTTTTCTTACATACACAGCTACATATATTTGTTTTCATTTTATGAATATATTACTTAATTCTTTGAAATGTTTCAGGATCTCATTGTCAGAATACTACAAGACTCATGTAATTCAAGTCACATGTAAGAATGCATTTTGTAACATGCACTTAGGATGAATTTGTAATTCAACATGTGACAGCATAGACGTTAATAATTTTTCTTCCTCTTCACTTTCTGGATGAAAATTTTCTCTCAGAATTTTAAAACCAAAATTCCCTAAGGCTCTTTTAAAAAATGTCAGAGAGGTTTTGCATGGGGGAAATGGCCACTATTTATTCTATGTTACCATAGACTGGTCACATTGTCTACTGTATTGATTTATTGATTTAATTTCTTTTTTTCATTTCTAAGCAGATTGCCCGAAAGTGAAACTTGCTGATAAGTTAAATGTAGTACGTGTTGGGTGGTCACTTAGGCAGAGCAGCTTTTTAATCAAAACATTTATATTAGTTTATGATTTCAACAAAACACAATTTATTTAGCAAGTATTTGTTGAGTGCCTGCTTTGTGCAAAGCCCTGCAAACTTGTGGCCTTAGAAATAAACAAAACTAAATCCTGCTCTTAAAAGATATTGTAATTTCACTGGGAAAACTTGCCGGTGCCTAGAAACATGCAAAGGATTGAATAATGAAGTAGAGATTTGGTCACAAAGGGAAATCTCAAGTGTGGCAAAAGAAGGATTTCCTGCATCATTTTAGGGTATGGAGTACGTGTGTGTGTGTGTGTGTGTGTGTGTGTGTGTGTGTGTGTGTGTGTGTTATGTATATCAGGGTACTTCAAAAAGTTTGTGAAAAGATTTGTATGATCTTTTAATTCTATTTTTCCACAAACTTTTTGAAGTACCCTCATACAGACACACGTACAATAAAATAAAATTTAAAAATCATCACAATTCCACCATTCCAACAAATTGTGGGCTAACCATCTTGTGTATTTTCTTTCAGCCTCTTTTCCATAAATTTGAATTCCACATAATTGTAATTAAAGACAAAATATAACTATTTTTTAAAGTGTTCATTATAATAGCATAAGCATTTGTACAATGCTACATTTCTTCATAACCATCATTTTGAATAAGAGCACAAATTTTCTCACAAAGGATCTCATAATTTTTCTAACTTTCTCCTACTCTTATTCATTTTGATTGTTTGTATCATTTTAACTCTTTTATGTAAATTATTTTGAAAACCATAGTCATGCAGATAGATTTCTACCTCCATATTTTAAAGTACTTCTTTAGAAGAGGTCTCAAAAAGCAGGACAGATGTGCATATTACCTATGGAGTATCACTTTTAAGCTCCATCTCAGTACTGAGACCAATGCTGTAGCTTCCTCTCTTGTCCGAGGAAACAAAAGGAGCGTACTAGATACAGACTTTAAAATGGTGTCCCAGCACCCTGAGACAAACAAATATCGCAATAAGGACACTGTTAAATCAGTGAACATTTCTCTTATAGACCATTGAGAAAACATTAACAAAAGAGAGCATTTGCAGAGAAATCAAATTTATAATTGAGTATGCAACAGAATAAACTCAAACGTCTCTGGAAAGAAATATGCGTTTGGGAGGGAAAAAAATTATACACTTATATTTACTACAGTTTATATTGTTGTTTTATGCCCAATATTTAAGTTTAACATCTTCTAAACCCCAATTTTTATACTGTCATATTGATATATAAACATTCTTCCCCAACATTACTTTACTTAAACATTTCTTAGATCAGTCATCTAAGTCTCTTTCTCAGGCTTTTGAAAACTAAATAGTTCCAAGGATAAAGAAGTGCATTGAATCACAAGAGACTTATATTCAGAGTAGCATTAATCCACCATCATCTCAAATGCCGGGATTTTTTTTCTCAAACCACAGTTTTTCCATCTTATCAACAAGTTTATTGGGAGAGACTCCATTCAACCATTTACCAGCATATAAATAAATGATACCTGAATAATTATTATTTTTTGCCTATATCTTTCATCTTTTCCTGTCATGAGTGTGGTCTTGTTTAATGCAAGGTCATGGTACTACTCAATAAAAACAACAAAAAAACCAAACAAACAAATCTGGAAATGCAGGAATCACAGAAAAGCTCCTGGAAATAATCTCAGCTGCCTTATGCCAGAATATGTCATCCTCAGTGACACCTGAAAACACTGGCCACACTCAGCGTCCTCCAAAAATTCCCGTGATCTCGTCTACCACTGACAACAGAAAATAGTGGCTTTTCCTTCTGCTTTCCAAATCTCTTTTGACTATCACTCATTGAAAGGACATAGCTATTGTGCTGGTGAAAAGAAAACCTGGAAAATATGGTACAAAGTAGAGCTTAGAAGGGTGGGATTCGTGTTGAATATCAACAATGACAACAAAATTCTGACCCAGCGCTTGACAGGCTATTGCTATGTTGACTTATTTTTTTCAGCCTGATATTCTTCCTCTTTGTAATATGTACTTTGCTGCTTGGACACCCACAACTCATTCCAAATTTCCCTGTTATACTTATTCAGATCACTGTCTTGAGAACCACATTCATAAATCTATCTGTGTACTGGACACCAGTGTTTATGCGATTTATGAAGACCTAACTCAGCTGATTCAAAACCACACTCATCCATCTCGTTATCCATGCCACTTTGACTTCTGTATCTCAGAGGCACCACCATCCATACAATTTTAAAGTCAGAAATTCAGGCTTTTATCTTTGACTCTTACTTTGTTTCTTTCTTCTTCATCCAATGAGCCTTTAAGTCCTGAGGGTTGTGACTCTTTCTTCTGGTTTCCCCACCTTATTTCAGGCAAAGATCATATATCTCCTGGATCATCCCAGATCCTAAATCCATAATCCATATCCCACAATTCAAAAATATGTACCCAGTGCTCAAATCCCCTTTATATATGTCAGCGAGGCTTAGAGACATTAGTTCGCCCGACCTACATCACTCAGCAGGTAAGAGAGTAATATTTAAATCTAGTTTGTTATTTGCCCATGTTATCTGTATTACCCAATCAATAGAGAAATAATTCTTTGTCTATCAACTTATTCCAAGTGCAGAAGTTTAACTTCTTATTTTCAGAGAAGCAGAGGGTCTGTGATAGGAGGAGGTACACACTCATTCATCTTAGAGATTGTCAGGTGGATGGACAAAAGCTTAACCAGACTGGCCAACCATGAATATTCTCATGTCTTGTTCTGAGCTTAATTGAGACAAGTCAAAGCTGTGAAGTTAGCCAGGTTTGTATTGGGAGCTGTCTACAACCTGATGCTACTACCAGCCCTCCAACACTTACTGGTAGGTATGTAATTTTTTTATACCTTTGATTTCTGCCAAATATTTACATTTTTGCTGGTGGCCTTTCAGAGCAGTGGTTCAACGGAGAGGGACTTTTACAATGGTGTTAATTTATTCCCTAAAGAGACGATTGTAAGTGAGCACTATAACTTTATAAATGGATTTATCTCATCATGCAATTTTTATTATCTTTTTAATATGCATGATGTTATTTTTTTTTCTTTTGGATGTCAGCATTATTACATGAATTTAAAAGTTTTGTGCTTTGAATTTTTAGAGTGAACATTTCATTTCATGTATTAGTCTTTTTTTTTATAAAGATCTTCTTTCAAGCTTTTCTACACCTGAAAATAATTAAATTCGCTCATAAAAATAAAGTACACAAATTCCTTGGTAATACAAATAACGATTTTGCAGATGACAATATGAGGAGTCTTGTCTTCTTAAATTCCACGTGTTTCTGAGGTGAACCTTACTTTAATTCAGTCAGACTCTTCATAATTAAAGTCAAGTTTGAAGTAGGTAAACTGAGTAATACCTCCTTGAAAAGGAAGTGTATAATGAACTCCTGTTTCAGGTTTATATAAGGCATCTGGCTACTAATGGGGATATTTACATTAAATTAACCTGAAGGAATTTCATTCTATCCACTTTTGTCCCTAGCACTGGGTATAGGAATACCCCATCAGCAGGAGGCCTCCTGTAGATAGTTGAGCAGAGGTACCTTCACAGTATCCTTCAAGGAATAAGTTTAAGTATCTTAGAGCAAAAGTGAGCTATCTTTCTGTGAATAGTATCAGTATGATAGAAGAATATGATTTATTTCTCTCATGAAATAAAATTTTTATGAACATTTCGGTTCAGTTTTTAGCAATTGATTTTAATCCTTAAATTAAACTATAAGCAAATTTTCCTCTTAAAGAACATTTATTTATATTTTCACCAATCTGTCAATACTTCTCTTCAGTGTCAAATATTAACCCCCAACATTAATAAGCTAAAGACAATCAGCATTTTCTGTAGAAGAAAATTATTCACACTATCAATTTTTTATTGACATATTCATTATTACAAATCATAATTATTGTTTATGCCCCTTATCCGACCATTTCCTCCCCAACCCCCTCACTACCCCCATCTCTAGTATCCTTAGGTTTGTTATCTCCTTCTGAAAGTTCAGTGTGTTATTGTGTTTTCTTTCTTTCTTTCTTTCTTTCTTTCTTTCTTTCTTTCTTTCTTTCTTTCTTTCTTTCTTTCTTTCTTTCTTTCTTTCTTTCTTTCTTTCTTTCTTTCTTTCTTTCTTTCTTTCTTTCTTTCATCTTCTATCTTTCTTTCTTACCTTCTTTTTTAGAACCCAGTTATGAGTGAGGACATGTGGTATGTCTCTTCCTGTGTCTGGCCTATTTCTCTTAAAATAATTTTCTCCAGACTCATCCATGTTGCTGCAAATGGCAGAATTTCATTCTTTTTTATGGCAGAGTAGTATTCCTTTATATAAATATACCACATTTTCCTTATGCAGTCATATGATGTCCAATGACGGGAATTTAGGTTGGTTCTAACTCTTGGCTATGGAAAATAGAGCTGCAACAAACAAATGAACAAATATTAACTCCTAACATAATAAACTGAGGACAATTAGCATTTTATGTACAAGAAAATTGTTCACACCATCAATTTTCTTTTTTATTGGAACATAGTTGGTTGTACATATCTGTGGGTTACAGCATTGAATATCAATACCAGTGGGCAATATGTGATGTTCAGATCAGGATAATTAGAATATTTATCATTGTACAATGTAATTGACTGTCGTGGCCCTTTACCAATTCCTCCCTTTCCCCCTTCCTCTCCTTCTTTCCCTCTCCCGGCAAAGTCAGTTCTTTTCTCTTTTCTTAAAAAGTTCAACATATTATTCTGATTGCTATATTTTTTTTTGTCTTTTTAAAGTTTATTTACTTATTTATTTTAAAATTAGTTCTCACATATAAGTGAGGACATGCAGTATTTCTTTTTCTGTGTCTGGCTTATTTCTCTTATAATTTTCCCTAAGTTCATCCATGTTGCTGAAAATGGCAGTATTTCATTTTTTTTTTTTTTTATGGCAGAGTAGTATTCCATTGTATAAACACACCACATTTTCCTTATCCAGTCATCTGCTTATGGGCACTGAAGTTGATTCTGACTCTTGGCTATTGAAAACAGAGCTGTGATGAACATGGAAGGGCAGGCATCCCTTCAACATGATGACTTCCATTCCTTTGGGTATATACCCAAGAGTGGGATTGCTGGATCATATGGAAATTCTATGTGTAGTTGTTTGAGAAACCTCCATACAATTTTCCATATTGGATACACCATTGCACAGTCCCAGCAACAGTGTAGAAGGTTCCCCTTTCTCTGCATCCTCTTCAGCATTTGTTATTCTCTGTCTTTTTGATAATGGCCAGTCTAACTAGAGTGAGATCATATCTTATTGTGGTTTGATTTGCATTCCCCAGATGCTGAGTGATGTTGAACATTTTTTCATGTATCTGTTGGCCATTTGTATGTCTTCTTTTGAGAAATGTCTATTCAGCTCCTTTGCCCATTTTTTAATTAGGGTACTTTTTAAAAAAATTTGAGTTCCTTGTATATGCTGGATATTAATCCTTTATCAGATGCATATTATGCAAATATTTTCTCCCAATATTTTTGTTGTCTTTACACTCTGTTAATTGTTTCTTTTGCTGTGCAGAAGCTTTTTAGTTTGATATAATCCCATTTGTTTATTTTTCCTTTTCATATTCATAAAGTCTTTGCCCAGTCCTACTTCCGAAAGTGTTTTCTCTATGTTTTATTTTAAGAGTTTCACAGTTTCAGGATGTATATTTAATTCTTTAATCCATGTTGAGTTGTTTTTGGTATATGGTGAGAGGTACAGATCTAGTTACATTCTTCTATTTATGGATGTCCAGTTTTACCAGCACCATTTATTGAAGAGGCTGTCTTTTCCCCAGTGTATGTTCTTGGTGTCTTGGTCAAAGACAAGTTAGCTGTAGGTATATGGGATGATTTCTGGGTTCTCTATTGTGTTCCATTGGTCTGTGTGTCTGTTTTTATGCCAGTACCATGCTCTTTTGGTTACTACAACTTTGTAGTCTAATTTGAAGTCAGATAGTGTTATGACTCCTGCTTTTTTTGCTCAGGATTGCTTTGGCTATTAGAGGTATTCTATTGTTCTATATTAATTTTAGGATTGGTTTTTCTATTTCTGTGAAGAATGTCATTGGTATTTTTGTGGGAATTGCATCGAATCTAAAGATCTCTTTGGGAAATATGGACATTTTCATACTGTTAATTCCTCTAAGCCAAGAACATGGAATATCTTTCCATCTTTTTCTGTCTTCTTTAATTTCTCTCAACAGTGATTTGTATTTCTCATCATAGACGTCACTCACATCCTTGGTTAACATCATTCCTAGGTATTTTTGTGTGTGTGTGACTACTGTAAATGGTCTAGCTTTCTTGATTCCTTTTTCTACTAGTTCATTGTTGGAGTATAAAAATTCTACTGATTTTTGTGTGTTGATTCTGTATCCTGCTACTTTGCTGAAAACATTTAACAACTCTAAGAGGTTTGCTTTTGTTTTTGTTTTTGTTTTGTAGAGTCTTCTGGCTTCTCTCTGAGTAGGATCATGTCATCTGCAATCAGGGACAATTTGACTTTGTCTTTTCCAATCTGGATGCCTTTATTTCTTTCTCTCCCTTGTTTGCTCTGGCTTCTATTTCCAATACTATGTTAAATAGGAGTGACAAGAGTCGGCATCCTTGTCTTATTACCATTCTTAAGAGTAAAACTTTCAACTTTTCACCATCCAGTATGATATTGGCAGTGGATTTGTCATATATGGCTTTTATTGTGTTGAGTTACTTTCCTTCTATACTAATTTGCTGACAGTCTTCATCATGAAGGTATGTTGAATTTTGTCACATGCTTTTTCTGCATCTATTGAAATAATCAAGTGGTTTTTATCCTTGATTTTGTTGATGTGGTGTATCATGTTATCTACTTGCTTATGTTGAACCATCCTTGCATCACTGGGATGAATCCCACTTGACCGTCGTGTATAATTTTTTGGATATGTTGCTTCATTGTATTTGCTAGTATTTTATTGAAGATTTTTGCATCTGCATTTATCAAAGATATTGGCCTGTATTTTTCTTTTTTTTTTTTTCTTTCTTTCTTTCTTTCTTTCTTTTTTTTGTTGTTGTTGTATCTTTGTCTGGTTTTGGTATCAGGGTAATGTATGTCTCATAGAATGAGTTTAGGAGAATGGCCTCTTTTTCAATTTTTTAGAATAGTTTGAAGAGAATTGGCATTAATTCTTCTTTAAAGGCTTGGTAGAATCTGGCAGTAAAGCCATCCAGTCCAGGGCTTTTCTTTGTTGGGAGGTTCAATGTCTTAGCTTGCTATTGGTCAGGTTCTCTATGTCTTCTTTTTCTGTCTTCTTGGTAGTTTGTATGTATCCAGAAATCCATCCATTTCCTCCAGGTTTTCAAATTTGTTGGCGTATAGTTGTTTATAATAGTCTCTAATGATTCTTTGTATTTCTGTGGTATCAGTTGCAATGTCTCCTTTTCCAATTTTTGTTACACGTGGCATCTCTCTTTCTTTTTTTTTTTCAGTTAGCCTAGCTGATAGCTTGCTATTTTATTTATCTTCTCAAAAAATCAACTGTTTGTTTCATTGATCTTTTGTATCATCTTTCATGTTTCTATTTCATTTAGTTCAGCTTTGATCTTAATTACTTCTTTCTATCTACTGACTTTGGGATTGGATTGTTCTTGTTTTTCTAGTTCTTTGAGGAGTAGTGTTAGGTTGTTTATTTGCAATCTTTCCATTTTTCTGATTCATTGAACTGTATCCTTAAAATGGGTGCATTTCATATTTTTAAAATTATTCATCATAAAAGTTTGTTTTAAAATGTTAAAAAATAACTGAATGAATTTTAATCTATTGTGTATAGCACTTCTCTCAGTAACATTTTAACATTGTTTCTTAATAATCACAGTTTTTTTGATGAGGAAGAGGACAGGAATATGGAAAACTTGAAATAGTTTAAAAGAAAACTAAAGCAAGGATGGATAGAAGCCATACAAATTTTATAGCTAAAAATATGCTATGGTTAAATAAAGAGGTTAGACTATAATTTTCACAACACTTTAAAAAGATTTATGATAGTCTGTAATAAAATCTCTGTGTGTAAATTTTAAAATAACTATCAATAATTTAAGATATAACTATCAGAAGATACAGTTGAACATTCAGAAAATAGAAGTATATCTGAAGTGAGAAAGAATCAAGATGGATTTCTCTCACTGAAAGTATTTATAGCAGCAACAAGTATGGGTTTTAGAGTGGAAGTGTCTGTATTTTATTTCCATATCACAATTCACTAAGTGGCTGAGCTCTGCGAGTGATTCCCTATATCTAAGACTCAGTTTCTCATTCACAAAATGGGAGTACGAGTAGTGTCTACTCTTAAGAGCACTTGAGAATTAAATGAAACAATACACATGAAAATTTAACATATTCTGGAATTTTAAAGTCGATAAAACTTGTTATTATGATTACTAATGCCTTATTATGAATATTTTTAATAAAACCTGAAATATCATGGGAGAAAGGATCAACACCATGGAAGAAATAATTAACAAGATTTTAGGAAATAATGATGAGTGGTGATTGCAGCCCAACTTGCATATTAGGTCTATAATATTGATTTTTTTTATGATTTTTAAGAAAAAGTGACATCAAATTGCACACATTTCATGATTTTTATTTCTTGTATTAAATGACACTTTAAACATTATAATATATTCTTTTAATTTTTTTTTTAGTTTGATACAATTTCAGATTGACAGAAAAGTATCAAGGGTAGCACAAAGAATTTCAAATACTTTTCACTCTGTCCCCAAATGTTGACATGTTACAACATTGGCTTTTCCATCTCCCCTCTGCCCTTCCTCCCTAAATAAATCACTGCGTATCACCTGAAAACAGGGCATTCTCTCAAAAACTACAGTGTAATAGTCAAACCCAGAAAATTAACATTAATAAAATACTACTCTGTAATATGCAGACCTAATCCAGATTTTACTAATTGACCTTATAATGTGGTTTTTACACCAATAAAATCCAGGCTGTCTTTCATTTGGTTTTCACGTCTCTTTAGCTTCATTAATTTAGAACAGTTGCTGTCTTTTTATATTTCGATATATTGATATTTAGAAGAGTATTGGACACATATTTTGTAAAGTATCCCCCAATTTGGGCTTACCTGATGTTCCCTCATGACTGGATTTGATTTCACACTTTTGGCAGGAATACCACAAAAATAATGAGGATTTTTTTCTCAGTGTATCTATCCTGTTAGGAGACACACAATGTCAATTAATCCTATTACCATGATATTAACTTTGGTCATTTGGTTAAATGATGTGGATCAGGTTTCTCCACTGACGAGTTACTGTTTTACCCTCTTTGTTTTGAATATGTTGTTCTGAACTACTTTGAGTCTATAAAAATCTTGCTTTTTAAACTTTGACCCACTCATTTTGGCATTCATAGGTGATTCTACAATTCATCAATTATTATCATATTGTATTGTTGCAGTGTAATATTATTTTAGTTAATTCTATCAGTTACTAAAAGATAGCAATCACTTATCAATTGGCATAGCCTGGAAAGGTCATCATTTTGCAACTAAATAGAAGTGGATGGGTACAAGCTTTCCTGCTTGTGTGGTTATCATTGATATATATATAGCCAAATGATATGAGGAGGCCATCTCACCTGGGTTTACATGTGACATTATCATTTACTAGCCATTTGACCTTATGCAAAGTATCTAATCAATTCATAGAGTTTTTTTTCTTAACAAAAAATAAAAATACATTCCATAGGTTGTTCTTAATGTTTAGATGAGTTACATTATGTAAAGCACTTGTACGACATTACTTACATGTAAATATGACAGCCACTACTTTTTTTTTCCTACATTATATTTCACACTAATATGGAAATTTCACTTTTTCACATATCAGTAACAGATACATGCTCTTCCACTGTGTATTTCATGAGAAATTTGTTTCTTTTACATTTTATATCACTTGTAATGGAAGGATGTGATTATAGAGAATTTTTAAAAAAGAAGTGTGTTTCAATACAGCCATTCTATTCAACTCCCCATTTCGAAGTACAATTTCTCCACTTAATTGAAGTCACAGGTTTTGAACTGACTCCAACGTTTCCCACTGATTTAGATATATTAATATTTAGACATCTTGCTGCTCTTGTCTTTTCTCTGGTTGGTCAAGAAATGATATTTTCAGAATAAAATACAGTTAGAAAGCATTTATCTTTGGGGAGGTATTTTAATTTTACAGTCAGAAAGATAAATGAATACTTATTAAACAAGAACTGTGCATGTAACACTGGATTGAAAGTTGCAATTAGAATGATACTCTTTAGAATATGTTGATTTCCTTCATAATATGGATAGGAACATAAAACAGTTAAATGCACGTTACAGAAAAATTCATACAGTAATTAGGTTTGCATTATTTTATATGTTAATTGTACAAAAATAAAAAAATATATTTTTCACATTTTTGTGGTAGCAGCCCAATGAAGACATTTAGTCAAGAAGAGAACCTAGAACAGCCCAAGGCACATTTTCAGTGCTCAACATATATTTCTAAATTAAATAAGCAAATAGAATAAACAGATGGACTGCAGTGTTAATCATATTTATTATAATTAAGCAACACCTTTTCATGAACTGTAGACATGAAAATAGTTCATGGGAAGAGACGGACAGATAGAAAATAGCCAATTCACCAGGTACAAATACTGTAACTTTTTAAAAACTTTTGATCTTGATATTTTAATGTCAGTCTACACATTCATTTAAAGCAAGAAGTCTTTATTCTACATTTACAGGAACAAATGTAGAAAGCTTCACCTTCTCCGCTGTTAATATGGTTATCAAAGAAAGCTATTTGATACGCAGGAGCTTTACACAAGGATACTTGCAAAAGTTCATGGAAAGATTCATATTTTCTTAATTCTATTTTTCCACAAACTTTTTGAAGTACCCTTTTATAAAGATGCTCTACACTAGTTTTAGTTATTTTAGCTATGGGGATTTTTTAGCTTTTGAGTTTTTTATTTTTTTTCTTTTATGATGAGCTTGGAATATTATTACGCCACCAAAATATCCATGTTTGTACTTTATTCACATATCAAAACTTAAAATTAATTTAAATGTCTCTTATGTTCTTACCTCTAGAAAACAGATAGTATATGAAAGTGGGTCTTGCTTTTAGAGTAGGATAAGCATAAGACTGACCAAGTTCTTAATTTCTTTGGTCTGAGTTAAAACTATTTTCTTTGCTAGAAAACAAATTTTAATTAATTTTTAAATTTAACATTTACTTGTACGTATTTGTGGGGTACAGTGCATTGTTTCAATACATGCATAGACTGCACAGTGATTCACTGAGGACAGATGGCATGGTTTTGTACCTGTTAGTCCACCACTTCTCCCCCCCCCACACACACACCCTTCCCTTCCTGGCCTCTAATAAACATTACTCTACTCTCTACTATGAGAACCACTTTTTTTTTTTTTTTTGGATTCCACATACGAGTGAGATCATGTGGTATTTGTCTTTCTGTGCCTGACGTACTTCACTTAACACAATGATTTCCAGTGCCATCCATGTTGCTGCAAATGATAGGATATCATTTCTTTTTATAGTGGAATAACGTTCCATTGTGTATGTTTGCCACGGTTTTTTTAAATCCTTAATCCACTGATGGACATTTAAGTTGATTCCATCTCTTGGCTATTTTGAATAATGTTTCCATGAACATGGGAGAGCAGGTGTCTTTTTGATACATTAATGTAATTTCTTTTGGGTATTTACCCAGTAGTGGGATAGCTGCGTATATAGTAGTGAGATAGTGGGTTAGCTATTTTTAATTCTCTGATGAACCTCCATGCTGTTTTCCACAGTGGCTGTACTAATTTACATTTCCACCAACAATGTAGGAAGGTTTCCTTTTTTCCGCATCCTTGCCAGCATTTGCTATTTTCTGTCTTGTTGATAATAGTCATTCTAACTGGAGTAAAGTGATATCTCATTGTGGTTTTAATTTGTTTTTCCCGATGATTAGTGAGGTTGAGTATTTTTTCCTATGGTTGTTGTTCATTTATGTCTTCTTTTGAGAAATGTCTGTTCAGGTCCTTTGACAATTTTTTAACTGAGTTATTTGGGTTTTTGCTATTGAGTTGTTGAAGTTCCTTATATATTCTGGATATTAGCCTCTTGCCTGATGTGTAGTTTGCAAACACTTTCTCCCTTTCCGTAGGCTGTCTCTTCACTTTGTTGATAGTGTCCCTTGCTGTGCAGAAGCTTTTTGGTTTGATGTAGTCCCACATGTGTATTTTTGCTTTAGTTGCCTGTGCAATTGTAGTCTCCCTCAAAAAAACTGCCCACTCCTATTTCATGTAGCGTTTCCCCTATGCTTTCTTCTAGCGATTTCATAGTTTCAGGTCTTAAATATAGGTCTTTAATCCATTTTGAGTTTATTTTTGTGTATGGTGAGAAATAAGAGTTTTAATCTTCCACACATAGTTATACAGTTTTCCCAGCACCACTTACTGAAGAGGCTGTCCTTTCTCCACTGTATATTCTTGGCACCTTTGTTGAAAATTGGCTGTGAGTGAGTTCATTTCTGGACTCTCTAAACTGGGAATCAACTATTCCGTCATCTTGATGACATCTCCCAAATTTTAAATTTCTGAATTTTGCTTTTACTCTAAGGAAATTTTCTTCTCTGCCTATTCTATTTGGCTTCCCTGTAATAGCCTGGAAGTGTGGCAGTGAAATTAAGCAATGTGACTTCTATTAAAATTTAGTTACTGAATTATGAGATAAGAGAAAAAAGTTGAATATTTGCTCATGTTTCCAGTGGTACATTCTGCCTTTAATTGCTCTGACCTTTTCTTGACTATTGACTTTCAAAATCGTACAGTATACTTTTTTATAAATTTAACTTAAATTTCATGTAGTTACCACATTTAAAGATATAGTTATAAAAAACTGAATACAAGTTTTAAAGATCAGTGTACTGTGGAGAAAGTTATTATTATGTTTTGACCAGAAACTATGAAACAATTTTACTATTCAAATTCAGAGTGTAGGTGATTCACTGAGAAAGCTAAAACACCAGCACACTTTCTATAGATAATTAAGTGCCACAACACAAAATTATGTGAAGTTTGGACATAATGTCTAATACTCAATTTCAATGTATATTATCTCCAAAATCCCATGCCTCTTATCCTAGTTGTTAGGAATTGATAATGTCTGTAGGCATCTTTAAATGGACTTTATTTGACAAACTCTGTATTATAAATCACCATTGAGGATTTTTCATATCAGAGCATCTAAGTGGTTGATCATAAATATTCTCAGTCTCCAGTCCATACATCAGACAAGAGTCACATGACAGGGATTCCTTAAGAAAGCATATTCCTCCATCTGTTGTCAAACTGGTGGACGATCAAATTAAAACAGAAAGATGGTTATCTATTCTTTACACTTATTTGTGAGAAAGAAAAAAACAATTATCAGAGTGTTTTGAACTAATAACCATTACAATTTGGATAATTTTTTACACCAAACAATGTACTTTCTTGAAAGTTAAATACTGTGCCCTTACTTAGTTCTCACTAAACAAAAGAAAATAACACTTTTTTGTATCATCTGAATAATCTTTTTTTAATAATAAAATGGCTTCCTCTTCATAATGAGCATCATTTTGTTCTACTCTCTCATTTTCTAGCAGCCTTTCCCCACATGGCGTTTATTCAAGGTTCCTCTATATTATCAGCATCGTCTGAATCCAAATGATTCCTAGAGCTTCTTCCCTTTGAACAAGTCTCCAACCACACACTGACAAGTTGCTTAACATCATATTACCTCAACTACTTGAAAATCACACTCAAGCCTCATAACCCCTCTTTGTTTTGTTCGTGGGGTTTGGAAGTGCACTATAGAAGGAAAAGTGATGTTAGTCTTAGAGATTTTATATTTCACAAAGCTGAAATACACATATTTGCTGTGCGTGTTAGAGTCAAAAATCCATATAGATTAAATCTTGAGTTATATTCAGTGTGGAGTTCACATAAATGCAAGTAACAGCGTCATCAATTTATGTGTCCGGGAAACTGGAAAAAACTGTTTTACAAGTGAAGCACAATTATACTCTTTATACCATGCTCAAAGCTATTTACTTTAAATATTTTGTATAAGTACACTATTCTTAAATATTTGAATAGAAAATGTTTCTTGCTGTTGAATGAAATAAGTGTGTTGTCTTAGAAGGATACTGCCTTAGTACTATTCAAGTGTCAGGAAATGAAGACACTTGAGATACACTATGAATGTTTTCGCCCATGTACACAATCACTGATTTGACTGGCCATAGATCTTTTATTTATGTTTGCTCATTTCACGGTATTTTGATCTTTAGTTTTTAGGGTTTTTTTCGATGCAAGCCTACAAAATTGAGGCTGGTTTGAAGGAATTAATCATTTCCAGTTATGCTTTGGCCCCTTAGTAACGAGCCCATCACCTATCAACCAATGAGTATTCAATAAATACCTGGTGATTCCATGAATGAAACAGAATTTAAATTCTTTTTAAATGAATTTTTCTAAAACAACAGTTAAGGTCTCCAAATTTTTAAAAATCTCTTTTGAATTTTTTCATAAAGTATGTCACATAAAATATATGCATGATGTGTGAGTTCCACTTATTTATTTTAAGCCTCAGAGTTTTGAAAAGCCTGCTTCTAGAATTCCATAAAAGCCGTTCTTCAGAGTTCTTTTGGCACACATCCTCAGTCTCTGCATTTGGATGTGGTCATAAAATTTCTTCACACACCCTCGAAACAGCAGGGCCATCAGCTAATTGCTGTCTCAATCAGCCACCTGTGCCGCAGATGCTGCTCCGGCACACATGGACAGACGCTGCCAAATAAAACATGACATCGCCAAGAGAGCCACAACAGACACACGGGGGCATCTCCCCAAACCCAGATCACGTGGGATATCAGGGTGTGGTATACAAACAGGAAACAGTGACAATAAAACAACATTAGCTACAAAATCTAAATGCACTGCATTGTGTGCCAGGTAGCCACACATTCTAACAGAAAATAAGTACTATTGCTAAATAAATATCAAGCCACAAGGAGGTAAAGTTAGCAGATTGAAACTCAAATTACAATTTTTAAACAAAATTTTCTTGGAGATATTAAATTTATGTTTAAAGAATGGATGACTGAGTTTAAAAATGCATGGTATGTGAAAAAAAATTGAGTACTGTCACATGAGCACTTAATATAGATCCAGAATATAGAATAAAATGCCATCTATTCCAAAGTACTATCTCTTCTAATCCTTTCTGTAACTAACAAGTCTGTTACCTTGTATAAAGATAGTACAGACAACATTAGAATAATGTATCCGGCTGGCAAAGAACACCACTTTGGAACCGACTCAAAATCTTGTCTTTATCCTAAAGACAGAATGGTTTAAGTGGCTAATTGTCCACATGTAGAATTTCTCTTTTTCCCTCTCACCAATTCAGACTTTCATCTTTCAAAAGGATACTCCACTGAGTAAAGTATGCTAAATGTGGTGTATTGACTATGTTTTAGGTGTTACTTATGGTTTTGTAAAAGGTAATTTTGACTCTTTACTATTTGTCTATATGCTGACCTTAAAATTTAAGGTCCATCTTTAAGATGGAAAACAATTGAGTATATAATGGTAAATTATTTCATCACCAGTGGAAGTCATGAAAATCAAAAGTCAATCAGTTTTAATTGCTTAACTAAATTTATTTTATTTAAAAATATGTCCAACTACAATTTGTACATGGAAGTAAAATGGATGATTGATAATGATCTTATTTAATTTCGACAAGCACGTGTTGGAACTTCTGTTTCTTTCCTCTGGAATTGCAGAATTATAGCTCTCTTTATATAGAATTTATATAGTATTTAATCATGTATAGAATATAAATCATCCCTTATAAGTTACATATTTTAAAATTATTTTTTCATGTTAATGGGAGTAAAAATACCTATCCACACCACAGTGTGTTGTGAGACTAAAGAAAAAAATGTTACAACTAGCTGTATGTGTTCAAAAAGTTTGATTTCCCACTCCTTCTTTTTTTTTTTTTTTTTTTTTTTTTTTGTCTTTTCCGTGACCGGTACTCAGCCAGTGAGTGCACCGGCCATTCCTATATAGGATCCGAACCCGCGGCAGGAGCGTCACTGCACTCCCAGCGCTGCACTCTCCCGAGTGTGCCACGGGCTCAGCCCCACTCCTTCATTTTTTTTTAGGTGAGAGATGAATATTAAGGGCCTGTGAAGAATAATTCATTCTAGAATAGCATAATATAAAAAAAAGAAACATAAAGTAGCTTTTCTAATATTTACTAGTATAATAGTGTTTTTTTTTTTACCAGTTACTGTTTCAAATGTTTTACATTAAATCACCTTTTTAAACCTCAAAGCAGCTATATAAAATAGGTGTTAATACTGTCCGCATTTTACAAAGCAGGCAAAGAGGTACAAGGAAGAGAAAAAAAAAATGCCTAAGGTTACAAAGTTGGGTAGCAGCAGAGAGTGGATTCCAAAGCAGCAGTGTGGATGCCCATGCCCCTAGCTGTGAGGCTACACTGCCCTGCAATGCAAGATAAGAAAAATAATCTCTATTTCAAAATGTTGGAAAAAATTACGAACGTCAGAATCAATGTTTGCTTTCCTACCGTTTACCATTATGATCCCTTTTATACTGATCCATGTAACATTACTTTACAGTTCATGCCATAGATTCTGAAAGATCAAAGCATTTCAGAAATTCTGAAGCTCTATAGAAATGTAATCCCCTCTGAAAAGGATGGCCATAACTAGCCCCCAAACTCAAGCAATCCTGCTGTGAAAAATGAGAAATGATTACCTTGGACGTGGGGGGGAATGCCTCTAGCTCAAAGTCTAGGCTTTTAATGTATATACAAAGTATAGATTAAACCTCCAACTAACATTTTATCCAGGAGAAGCCTTGCTCGTGCCTCCAGCTTTTCCACTTAGGCAAGATGGAGAGCTAGGTGAATACAGCTGGAAGTTAAACCATTTGTTCCAGATGGTGCAGATATTTCAAACCTGGTGCTCCGAAGGTTATGGCAGCACACAGAATTTTATTCTAGTAGAAGCAGGAATGTGTTTGCGAGTGGGACGTTTACATCTCTGGTACAGGAACAAAAAGCATGTAAATTGAAGGAAATATCTGTGCTCAGAAAGCAAAGTGCAGAAATGGGGTAATTATCTCCATAACCAAGCTTAAAAAATATGCCTTTGACTCAAGATATGGTTATTTTGAACTTTTTTGTGCTTTAATAATCTGTTTAATTGCTTTACTTATTGATTTCAGTTCTCCTATTTAGAAAACGCTTTGAGAAATTATTTGCTTACTTGATTTATGTGTGTGTGTGTGTGTGTTTGTGTTTGATTTGATGTGTGTGAAATTTGATGTGCCCCCATATTATGTTCTGTATGAAGTGTAAAAATTAGGAAGAACTCCGTGCCCTGGCCACAGGGCTGTAAATCAGTGGAGACCTGGCCACACACCTGCAGTGACATGACCATGCTGCCCCACACGGTTTTGCTATGGCTGCCACTGTCAGTGATGCCATTTCCTCTGTGGTCATGAACACATGATGATCATTAATGCTGAAATCTCACCAACGTCCTACCTGTATCCACAGGCTTCTCTCATATCCTCCCAGGCTCTGTGCTCTGCGAGGCAGTTGTACCCCCAGGCCAGATTTTGAATCACTCTCCCCCTTCAGCTCCCTTTGGAGGTGACACAGGACTGGACAGGGTCACCTCCCTCTTCTGCACACGCCCAAAGTCTCAGTGCCTGTTGCTGCTCTGCATGCTGAGCCACGAGGCCTCTGAGGGAGTGCGAGGCCTCTGAGGGAGTGCAAGCCCTCTACAATCCCGCCTGCAGGAGGGTGGGGCGAGGACACAGCCTGTCCCCTTGAAAGCATGTCCTGTAGACAGAAGCATGGGGTGGCATTCTTAGTTCTGAGTCCTGCCTTCCTCACTGACCAGCCATTGTAAAGCTGGCAAAAAACTGCGGTTCTCTAAGGTCATGGTTTGTTTGTTTTATTTTCCATTTAAAAACGAAAATAAAATCAACATCTTATTTACAACATGATTTTGATCATGTCATTACATGGAATAATACTGAGGGAGTCATTGATAACCTGTAGCCATAGTATCAATGCTGGGCACCCCCCCCCCACACACACATGCGTTTTATTCTTGGGATCCATTCATGCATAGACTCCAGGGCCGTGGTTATTGTTGCTGAAAAGGAACCAATCTGAAAGAAGAGACAAAAGAGAACTGCGGTGTTATAAGTGCTTCTCCTATGTCGAAATGTGAGGAATTGAGTGTGGATGTTAATTCCAGGTTTGTGAACATGTAGCGAAGTGATTACCACATGTTAATTCTGGTTCATATAGATTGTCATGCCAGGAAAACCTCATGTGTTAATTCTCTGAGACTTTATAGCACTGAGGAATGAATAGGTACCGTGTATCTCTATTTCAGCTAGAAAAGGAGGCAGATATTCACTCATTCATTCTTCCGTTAATTAATCCATTCAATTTATGTGATCAAAAAATGCTTCTTGAGTGTCAGTTGAATGCCAGACACAATTCCAGGTCCATGGATACAGGAGGGAACAAAACAAGGCCTTGCCTCATGAGAGGGTATGACTACAGACAAAATAATCAAGTAAATATGCATGAGGATATGTGGTGATAAACACACTGGACAACCAATTTGTTTTCCAGACCATTCGCTCATGGCTGGCCAACATTGCCACTACCAGTCCTAGGCGGCCTCTAGCAGCGTGCCTCAGGGCTAATTCACTGTTCTCTGCGGGTCAGTGGAGAGGGTGTTAATATGTTGATAAGATAACAAAAATGGAAAAATTCTCAGCAATAAATAAAAAGTGTTACTTACATGGGACATTATAGGAATAGAAGTGTAAATGGAAGCCTGATGTTAGATTAAAAGCAAAGCAGCACACACAATAAATGCGTGAAGGAGTGTGGGCGAAAGGTAGATGACATGGAAGAAACTGAGCTCATTGCAACCGCATTGCACATCCCTGCAAGGACACTGTCACCTGGCCCTGTTGTGTTCCATCAGTCTAGTGCACAGGAGAGATTCATACTCGACTCTAGAGGATTAGAGCACATCAGGATTACTTAACTTCTAAACACAGTGCCTTAAGGGAATGTCAGCAAACCCCTGATGTTGGCTGAGAAGGGACAGAAGGATGAAAAGGCACATTACATGCAGGTGACTCAATGGATGTACTGAAGATGCCACGGTGGCATGAGCCCTCTGGGTATGCCGTAGAGAAACATTATTCCACCAGGGAACATGTGGAGAGGAAGAGAAGTTCTCAGCCACCCCATGAGGGTGAGAGCCCCATGTCTTCTCCCTCCCTGCTTGGGGGTGGGGGTATTACATAGACAGTAATGCTTTTCCAGTCCTTCCTCTTCTTCTCAAACATGAGGATGAGTTCCCAACCCTCCTTTCATTTCCCTTTCCATCAGTCACCACTGCATTTGGCTTCAAATAACAGAGTAGCCCAAAATAGCAATGATTTGAAAATCCCTCATGAGAAGAGGGAACCCATTGGCTAGCAATCTAGACACGTCATGGCCTCTTCACAAAGCCCTGAAGACTTTCCACTTTCTGCTGTGCCATCCCCATGGTGTGGTATCCATCTTCACAGTGCAACATGGCTGCTGACCTTCAGTCATCACGTAAGCATTCCAGGCAGCGGGATGGAGAAGGCAGGAGAAGGTTGATCCCCCTCCCTTCATAGAGTCTTCCTGGAATTCCCACCCATTCCTGCCTGCACCCTACTGGCCATACCCAGATGGAAAGGAGAGGAGAGGAGACATTTAGTCTTCTGGTTGGATACTTGGTGCCCAGAACAAATGTGGGGTTCTATGGAGAAACAGAATAGGTATTGTGGGAGGAAACAGCTGTCAGCTGCCTCACCATGTTAACCACAATATTTCAGTTTCCCGCAGCAGAGTTACTTCATGGATCACATATTCTAAAACACATGATATTCACAATATTATACATGTTATTGTAACTACTCCAATCATTCTCAACCGTGGTTAGTCACCCTCCGACCTCACTAGCCTCAGCATTCCGAACCTGCTTTTATTTGCACCGTCCCTCCAACTTCTCCTAAGGGTACCCCCAAACTTACCTGATTTCAACTCCAGCAACCCATCTTTCCTCTGGCCTCACCCAGGTGAAATGTAGGACAAAGCTTCCAAGCTGTCCCCTCTACCATGTAGGTCGATAACTGCCCAGAATATCCCAAGGACAAAAGGAGATTTCTTTCAATACAAAGGAGATCTGTTTTAAAAAATGCATTGGTTAGGAAATGGAAGAAAAGCCTCATGTACAGATGGAGGTAAATCGGCTGCTGCTGGAGGTGTTTAAGTGATGGTTAGAAAAACTTGAGTGAGGAGAAGCAATGTCAGCAGAAAACTGGCCTCCCATGTCCCCTCTGGCCCTCAGGTTCTTGTTTCTCTCATCTCTAGCAGCAACGGGCACGTGATGTTATGGTTTTCAGATGCTGGAACAACAGCTTGGGGGTTGGCAATATTAGTGTAGGTAGAACACAGGCCATGTAGGCAAGCCTGAGCTGAAAAATTCATGGGAAGCTTATCACAGCACTTTTGAGATACCTGAACTTTTCAGTAAAATAATGTAATATTTCTGACTGTAAATATATGCCATGTGTGCGAATACATCACATATTTCTACTAATGGCTTTGGGTCATTTCAGTCCATTCATATGGTTTGCCAGATTGTGACTCAATGTCTGTTAAGTGTTTGTTCTGATATACTTACTGGCCGTATGAATTTGGACAAGTCAGTCAATATCTGTGATCTCAGTTTCCTTGAGAATGAACCAGGGATAATGACCTATCCTGCCACGGACAGATCTTGAGGATTTGGAGCTTTTCCTGTAGCCACATTACCAAGCATAGTATCTCTCAGATATATGTAGTATGTGATCACTATATGGGAGCTGTCAATATCTTCTGAAACAATCAATAGCACAGGCCCTGTGTGAATATGATTGTCTTTACATGCATTCTTATCTGCTCATGGCTGATAATTGTAGAAATGAGGGGATGTCTCAGAATATTCTGCTTTGAAATATAACTCCTAATATGTTTAATAGAATGGTGCTTTTCAATTTGAAGTAATCTCCTTTGATTTATTTTCTAGTACATAAACTCATTTACTTTTCAAATTTTAGATTCACAGGTATGCCTTTCTAATTTCCATTAATTAGTAGAGCTCTGTGTAAGTTTTGGGAGAATGATGCATAGGAAGGTTACTACCTTTCCTCCTTTCTGAATAAAAAATTATTCTTAATATCTTTCTTATTACATACAATTTCTAAGGACATCTGTAACAGTCCTCCTTATTGTTAAAAAAAATCTTTTTCAGTTAGTATGCCTTCTTTATAATTCACTTTTTCTTGACCAAATCCCAAATTTGTTAGATTATGATCTCTTTTTATGTGTATAATACTAATTTCCAACTATTAAGATCCTAGAAATGGTGAGAATTGACATTCAATAATCACACTTTTTTTTTTAGTTTCTCCTGTAATGTGAAATATAAACATCTTTAATGGTTTTTATTATGAAGGTAGAAATTTACTTTAAATAATATAGTCGCTCATTTTCTTTGATCCACTTCTTAACAGGTCATTGACAACCTCAAGATATTTTTTCTCATTTGATTTCCCTCTAAAGGGATTGTGTCTATTAAAGAGAAGTACTTCTCAGTATCTAACAGGTTCTCAGTTCCTCAAATTTCCTCTTAGTTAGCAAAAGATCAAATATTTCTTATGTGATTTAAATTCAGCAGTGATTTTTACACCATTGTTTTCTTTGCTTACACGTACCCTCAATGCTATAAAAAATAGACCTAGGAAAGACATAAGTTAAAAAAAAAAAAAGTATTATGCAGTTCTTCCCCACAAATAAACGATGAAAAGAGGAGTGTCTTTTTCTTTTCACAACTGCTGAGAGCTCTGGAATTGGACTCTCAAGTAATTGTTTGACTCCTACCAAGTCAATCCCCTTTACACTGATGCTTTTCACTATTGACCTGTTCCTCGAACACCACAAATCTAAATTAACCTGCAATGCAACAGGGATTTCAGGAGTTATATCCTGAATCCAGAGGAGAATTTGAAAATATCTCTATTTCAGGAAGTCTTATCTTAATTATTATTCTTATCAAGGTATGCGTAACATTGTCAAACAATGGACGATAAGCCTTAAACTTAAATACTAATTAGCTGCTGTCTCTGTCATGTAGCTACTGCCACAAAATTTTAGACACCCATCTCATACCTCCACCCTTGGGACAGAGAGATTTAACTGGTATTTTGTGTTTCTGTGAATTCCACTAATTCTACCACCATAAATCTACCATAACATGATTACAGTTGCTCTTCTACAGTGAAATACTGCATTGCATAGTCTGGCTAAAACGACGGGTTGGAACAACAACAACAAAAAAACATAATTCAATTCATGTTCAGCTCATTGATGAAATACAAAATATGCACATAATCGTGACCACCAAAATAAAATGAAACAAAACAAAGAAAAGAAGACAAAAACAGCAAACATAGATTTATTAACCTCCTTAGGGAAGGTAATGGTTTGTCACACAATGAATTGAATTAGTATAGGCAGTTATCCAATCACATTAAGGTAAGAAATAACGTGAAACAAGTTGTTTAGCCAAATTGACTAGTTAGATGAATAAGCTAATTATTTTCGGTATGTTTAGACAGACCCAATAGGTATTGTTAGGAATTCCTAACATTCTGTTCAGTCTGAAGAGACTGAATAAATTTTCCTCTCTTTCCTCCTGGCAGTGCATTGGAATCCAGGTAAAATATTAAAATGAAAATTCTCTTTAATCCATGACCTGGACACTGTGATTCAAGTGAAATGACCTCTTAGCAGGTCTATTCTCTCCATTTAGAATAGAGGCAATGCAACTCCCATTCTGTCTCACATCTTTTAGCTAAATAGATCAGCAGACACAGGAGGACCCGATGGCAAACTCAAGAGAAATGGGAAAAGTGAGTGCTAATCAACATATTGAACAGTAATGATAGCACCATGAATCCCCTCTGCCATTTTGCTGAAAAGGTTAATCAAATCACAAATATGTGGATTAAAAATAATTCATAGATACACTTCAATTTTTAACTAAAGGTTAATAGAAGAAGCAAAACCACGTGTTTAAAAGATTTCAGCAATACATAACATTGGTTTAATTTCAATGCTTATGCCCTCTTCATTCAAATGAGTATTGAATTGGCATAATATGTCAAATTTGCTTAATTAAAAAAAATCTAATAATACTTTAAATGTATCCCTAGACATAGGCATACAGACAAACAGTAGTTGCAGGAATTCTCAACTAGACAATGTATAGGTAATTACTGTTTAGTATTTATTTTAAATCTTTTGACTGAAAATGAAATAGCTTGAACTTTTATTAGATATTGATGGGTCTTGGATGTGACCAGCGCCATTTTACACACATTAAGCGCAAAATGGCCACCAGCCTTTCACTTACAAGAAACCTCGTGGTTTCTGAGAAATAGAAACTCCTCTACTTCTGCATGGGTGCAAACTTCCACCTGAATGCATCAGCCAGCTTTATCTTCCACACCAGCACCAAACCCCTCCCTGATTACGTCAGCCTTCCTTACAGCCTATATAAGCTCTCCCACCCCAATGCCAGCTGCTGCTCTCCATTTTGAGTGCAGCCCGGCAGATTCTTTTCCTTTAAAAAAGCTTGATTGATAACCGGTGTTTCAGCTCACTTTCTTTCAGTTATAAAATTAATTTAACATGTAAAACTAATATCTGATCTATAAGTTCCTTCAACTTTTACAAACCACTAATCTACTTTTCGTCTTTATAGACTTGGGTTTTCCAGATGTTTTATATAAATGAAATGATATGATATGTGGCCTGTAGTATCTGGCTTCTTTCATTTAGTATAATATTTCAGAAGTTCTTTTATACTTGAGCATACATTTGTACTTTGTTCCTTTTTGTTACTGAGCAGGATTCAATCATATGTTATATCATATTTTGTATCTATTCACCACTTGATGGATATTTGCATTTTTTTACTTTTGGCTATTATGAATATGCTGCTCTGAACCTTTGGCTACAAGTCTGTGTGCCATGTGTATTTATATCTTCTGAGTAGATGCCTAAAATTGTAATTGCTGGATCATATAGTAACTACTATTTGAGAAACTACCATACTGTTTTCTGAAGAGCCTGTATCAGTTTACATTCTTGTCTGTGATATATGAAGATTTCAGTTTCCATATAATTTTGTCAACACTTGTTATCATCAGTCTTTTTTATTACAACTTTCCTGTAGTTATAAAATCGTATCTTGTTATTTTAGTTTGCATTTTCCTAATGATTAATGCTGAGTCTCTGTCCATGTTTTACTAGACATTCATATACATTCTTGGTGAAATATCTCTTTAAGTATTTTTGTTACTGGAGGAGAGGGTCTGTGGAAGTCAGATAGCTGACCTCAACCCATCCCATCCTCTGGCAGATTCTTGACTCTGCCACAGGAAGGAATTCAAGAGCAGAGTCAGAGGAAAAAATGAAAACAGGTTCAATGGAAAGAATTAGAAATACACACTTCACAGTGAAAATGTTGGCTGGATCCAGGGAGTGAGCTGCAAACGTAGCAAGTTTAATACAAAAGAAAGAAACACATACTTCACAGACAATGTGCATGCTGGCTTGAGAGAGTGTAAGCAGCATCCCCACCTCCTTTGTGGATCCTACTTTTATAGCTGTCTATACATATTCCAGCTCTCCAGTTAATCTTCAACTGAGGGAGTGGTTCCCAATTATACAACAGGTTATGTTTAACCTTGCACATGCTTAGTCACTCTCTTTGGAGCATGTTCATTGGTCAAATTCCACCAAATCACTTAAAATATGCTAGGTGCTCTCTAGCGCCTCCAGTGGAAGGTAACTCATAGAATAAATTCCTTTCTACTGAGCAGGCTCAGCCACTGGAATCACATGTCTGTCTCCTGCAGTCTCAGTCTCCATGTGTTGGTGCTGAAAATAGGTGCAACAAAGGACAGTAGCTCAGGACTCAGAAAAGGGGCTTGAGTCCTAGGAGAGTGGTTTGAGACCCAGTGGAGTGGCCTGAAACCCAGCTTCAGGGAAATAGAGCACCTCCTATCTCACTTTCACTATTATTGTAATGGAGATTTTTGTCTTCGTAAATTTGTAAATTTATAAATATATAAATTTGTAAATTATATATATATATATATATATATATTCAAGTCTTTTATCTGACAAATGATTTGTAAATATTTTCACAAAAGATGCACTTGATTTTTCATTCCATTGTTTCTTTTAGCATAAAAAATGTTAATATTAATGAAATCTAATCTATATATTTTTCTCTTATGGATCATGTATTTATTGTCATATTTGAGAACTCTTGTAATCTTTGTAATCTTGTAAACTACCATCACAAAGATTTTCTCTTATGTTTTATTCTACAAGTTTTATAGTTTTACGTGGTACATTTAGATCAATAACAAAATTTTAGTTAGTTTTTTTTTTAACTTTTGAGGATCTAAGTTCAAATTTTGCATGTGGATATCTAATATTACAGCAATACCTGTTGAAAATACTATGTTTTGTGAATTGAATTGCCTTAAAATTTTTGTTGAACATCAATTAACCATAAAAGTAAGTGTTTGTTGCTGTACTGCCAAGGCTTTTTCACTAATCTTCATGTCTATTCTTATGCCAGTAGCACACTGGTCTTGATTACTGTAGATTAAGAGTAAGTTTTGAAATTGGGAAGTATTAGTCTTCTACTTTGTTTTTCATTTTAAAATTATTTGGTATATTCTGTGTACTTGCCATTTCCATATAAATTTTAGGATAAGGTTGTTAATTTTTGCCAAAGACTGCCCATTGAAGTTTTGATTGGAACTGCATTAGATCTGTAGATCAGTTTGGGCAGTATTGCCATCTTAATAACATTGAGTCTTCCAATTCATATACACGAAATATCTCTTCATTAATTTATTTTAACAGCGTTTTGTACTATTCTGCCTACAAGTTTTGTGCTTTTTAATTAAATTGATTAATAAGTATTTTGTTATTTTTCATGTTATTGTGAATGGAATTATTTCCTTAATTTCATTTTTGGATTTTTCCAAAATGATTATACACTTGGGGTTATACAAAAAAATGAAGTAGAACTATTTTTATTTATATGTGAATGACATGATTCTATATGTTGGAAATCCTAAAGACTATACAAAAAATTACTAGGCCTAATAAACAAATTCAGCAAATTAGTGTAAATAAGATCTATCTCTCTCTATAAACAGATATATAAACAAAACTCAATATATTTTAAATGTATATGTATATATATTTTTTAAATAAATATACATATTCATATATGTATATTTTTGTATGTATATATAAAAACAGCTTTAGTTTTTTTTTCTCTAGTTCCCTTTCTTCCAGGTGTCTTTGGTGCAGTGTAGCACAGCAACAAAGAATAAGTTAGGAATTGTCTGCTACTCTACTTTGCAGAGATGTTTGTGAATGTGAAGTGTCTGTATTCTTTCTTTCTTTCAATACTTGATAGACTTCATCAGTGAAGCCATCTGAGCTCGGGATTTGCTTTGTGGGAAAATTTTAATTAGTCATTTAAATTTGTTACTCGTTATAAGTGTATGAAAATTTTATATTTCTTTTTGAGTCATTTTTGACAAATTGTGTTTCTAGAAATATGTCTTTCTCATCTAAGTTATCTAACTTGTTGGCATAAAGTTGTTTTTATTATTTCCTTATAATCCTTTCTAATTTCTGGAGAGTTGGTGGTGATGCCCTTTCATTCATCACTGATTTTGATCATTTGTATTTTTTTATATATTTCTTTTGGTCATTCTAACTAAAGTTTTGTCAGTTTAGTTGATCTTTTCAAATATGCATCATCTGATCTCATTGAGCTTCTCTATTGTTTCCTATTTCATTGATTTCTACCCTAATCTTTAATACATCTGCGCTGTCTGGCATGCTCAGTGGTTAGAGCTCAGCCTTGTAACAACAAGGTCAAGGGTTCAGATCCCCCTACTGGCCAGTCACCTATATATATATTCTTATTCTTATTCTTGCTTTGAGTTTAGTTCATTCTTCTTCTATTGTTTTCTTAAGTTGTATGTTTAAGTTATTGATTTTTGGTCCTTCTTATTTTCTAATGTAGACAATCAAAACAATAAAATTTCCTCTAAGTGCTGCCTTACCTTTACCTCATAAATTTTTGTATACTATCTTTTCATTTGCATTCAGTGCAAAATATTTTCGAATTTCCCTTGCATTTCTTCTTTTATTGGTAATTTGGAAGTGTCCTGTTAGTTTCTAAATATTTATAAATTTTCTAAATTTTGCTGTGATATTTTTTTCTTTTTGTTTATAATTTATATTTGTTGTCAGAGAATACACTTGGGTTTATTCCAATCATTTTAAATTTACTGAGATTTGATTTAGGGCTTAGCATATAATCTTATCTGGAGAAGTTTTGCTTTATGCATGTTTGGGATTTGTTGATATGTGTATACACATACATGTAAAATATTTTATATATGGGAACTCTATGTATCTTTTAATCAGTTTTGTTCTGAATCTAAGTTGGCCCCCAAAAAAACATCATTAAAAAAGAGAGCAACAATAAAGGCAATTATATCAGAAAAAAATTAAATATAAAATCATATTTCCCTTTACTTTCTTAACTGGTTTCAGGAATTGCATAAATATATTCATATATAACATAATGCTATAAATTCCTGTTGAATTGAGTCTTTACTAATTATAATATGCCTCTCTACATCTAGTAATAGTTTTTGTCTTAAAGCCTGTTTTGATTGTTATTAGTATAGTGACTCCAACTGTACTAAAGTTTGCATTGTATATCTTACTTCCATCCTTTTACTCTCAGTCTTTGAATCTAAAGTTTGTTTCTTACACTGAGCATATAGTTAGAGCTTGTTTTTCTATCCATTCTGACAATGTCTGCCTTCTTATTGGAGTATTTATTCCTTTTCCATTAATATAATTATCAATAAAATTGAATTTATATCTGCCTTTTTTGCTTTTTGTTTTCTACACAAACCATGCCCAGTGTCTTTCATGTTGTTTCTTTGAACTATGTTATTTTGTGTTAACTAGATACTTTATCGCATAATCATTTTAACTCCCTTGTAGTTTTTCAAAACTATACTATTTATTTTATTTTTTAAATTAAAACGTAGCTGATTGTACATATTTGTGGGGTACAGAGTTGAATATCAATACGTGTGTGTAATATGTGATGCTCAATACTATTTGCTTTTTGTTCTTAGTGGTTACTCTAGGGATTAAAACATATATTTTAATTTATCAAAGTATACTTTCAGGTTATTACTAATTAATTTCTAGTAAATCATTGGAAGTTCTCTTCAATGAATCTCCTTCCCCTTCCCTCTCTTTGTGCTACTTTTGTCTTATTTATTATATATTCATATAAGTAGAAAAATATATATGAAAATAGAGTTTTATATTTATTATTTTATGTAATTCTTCAAACCAGCAAAGAAAGTAAAGGGAAATGTGTTTATATATATTTTTTTAATTATATAATTGTCTTCATTGGCACTCTCTCTTTTTATTTTAATAGGCTTTATTTTGTAGAGCAGATTTTGGTTCCGAAAAAAATTGATTAGAAGATGCAGAGAGTTCCCATACACGCCCTGTCCCCACACAAGCACAGCCTACTCCCCTATCAATATCCCCCACCAGAGTGCTACATTTTTTACAACCGAAAACTGACATTGACACATTACTATCACCCAGAGTCCACAGTTTACATTCGAGTTCACTCATGCTGTTTGCTGTACATTCCATTGGTTTTGACAAAGTTATCATGACAAGTATCCATTAGTATAGTTCCATTAATATAGATTCTCTGCCCTAAAAATCCTCTCTGCTCTGCCTGTTTATCCCTTTCTCCCCGTAACTCCAGACAACCACCGATCTTTTTGCTGCCCATAGATTTGCTTTTTCCAAAATTTCATATAGTTGGAATCATATAGTATGGAGACCTTCAGATTGGCTTCTTTTACTTAGTCATATGCATTTCAGTTTCCTCCATGTCTTTTCATAGTTTGAAAGCTCTTTTTTATATTTTATTTTTGGCACTGAATACTATTTCATTGTCTGGATGTACCATGGTTCATTTATCCATTTACCTAATGAAGGAAATCTTAGTTTTTTCTAAGTTTTGGCAATTATACATAAAGCTTCTATAAAAATCCATGTGATGGTTTCTGTGTAAATGTAACTTTTCAACTCATTTGGTAAATAACAGGAAACACAATTGCTGGATTATATAACAGTAAGTTTAGTTTCATAAGAATATGCCAGACTGTCTTCAATAGTGGCAATACTATTTTGCCTTTCCACTGGCAATGAATGATGCACCACATCCGTGCCAGCATTTTGTGTTGTCAGTGTTTTGGATTTTGGCCATTTTAATAGGTGTATAGTGGTAGTTCATTGTTTCGATTTGCAATTTACTAAAGACACATGATGTTGAAATCTTTTCATATGTGTATTTGCCATCTGTGTATCTTCTCTGGTGACGTGTCCAGGTATTTTGCCCATTTTTAAAATAAGGTTGTTCATTTTCTCACTGTGTAGTTATCAGTGTTCTTTGTATGTATTGGATTTCTCTATCAGATATGCATTTTGCAAATATTTTCTCCCAGTCTGTGCCTCCTCTTCTCATTCTCTTGATTGTCTTTTGCAGAGCAAAAGTTTTTAATTTTAATTAAGTCCAGCTTGTCAATTATTCATTTCATGTATTGTGCCTTGGATATAGTATTTAAAAATTCATCTTCATACTCAAGGTCATCTAGATTTTCTCCTCTGTTACTTTCTAGGAGTTTTATACTTTTGCATTTTACATTTAGGTCTATGATTAATTTTCAGTGAATTTTTGTGAAGGGTGTGGTCTCTGTGTGTAGATTTATTTTTCTGCATATGGATGTCCAATGGTTCTGGCACCATTTGTTGAAAAAACTATCTTTTCTCTGTGGTATTGCCTTTGCTTCTTTTGTAAACATCAGTTGACTATACTTGTGTGGGTCTATTTCTGAGCTCTTTGCTCTGTTCATTGATTTATTTATCTGTTCTTTCACCAATACCACACTGTCTTGATTACTATAACTTTATAGGAAGTCTTGAAGTTGGGTAGCATCAGTCCTGCTTTGTTCCTCTCCTTCAATATTATGTGAGTTTTTCTGGATTTTTGCCTCTGCATATAAACTTTAGAATCTTTTGGTCAATATTCACAAAATAACTTTTTGGATTTTGAATGAGCCTATGTTGGATCTGTAGATGAAATTAGGAAGAACTTACATCTTGACAATATTGACTCTTCCTGTCTGCTGTGGTTGGAACATGTTACCCCCAAAATCTCAATGCAACAGTGATGGGAAGAGAGGCCTGATGAGAAGTGCTTAGGCCATGAGGACTCTGTCCTCATGAAAGGTTTAATAATACTGCTGTTATAGAAGTGGGTTCCTTATAAAAAAAAATATAATTCTCTTGCTCCCTCTTGGCTTCCACCATGTGATGCCACAGCAAAAGGCCCTCAACAGATGTCGGCACTTTGATATCAGACTTCTCAGACTTCAGAGCTGCGAGCCAATAAATTTGTTTATTATAAGTTGCACAGTCTCAGGTATTCTATTATAGCAGCACAAAACAGACCAAGACATTACCTAAGAATATGGGATCTCTCTCCATTTATTTACTTATTTTTCCAGAGTTTTATAGTTTTCCTCATGTATTTTTTTATAGACATTTTGTTAGATTTACATGAAGTATTTCAGTTTCTGGGAGACTTATATAAATAGTGTTGTACTTTTAATTTCAAATTCCATTTGTTCATACAGGTATAAAGGAAAGCAATTGGTTTTTGTACATTAACTTTTATCCTGAAACCTTGCTATCATCACTTATTAGTTTCCAGTGTGTTTTTTTGTTTGTTTGCTTTATAGATCCCTTAGGATTTTCTACAAAGACAAATACGTCACCCATGATCAAAGACAGTTTTACTTCTTCCTTCCCAAGCTGTATATGCATATTTTATCTTATTGTTTTCCTTAGGACTTCTAGTGCAATGTTGAAAGGAGTGGTGAATGAGAACTTTCTTGCCTTTTTCCTAATTTTAGTGCTAAATCTTCTAGTTTCTCACCATTAACATGTCAGCTGTAGGTTTTTTTGTAGATGTTCGTTATCAAGTTGGGAAAGTTCCCCTATATTTCTAGCCTGTATAGAGTTTTTATCATTAACGGATGTTGAGTTTTTCCAAATGCTTTTTTATGAATTTATTAATATGATCATGTGATTTTTCCTCTTTAGCTTGTTTATGTGATTGGTTATTTTGTTGATTTTTATATGTTGGACCTGCCTTGAATAATTCAGATCGATTCCATTTGGTTATAGTTTATGATTTTTTATGCATTATTAGATTCAATGTACTAATATTTTGTTGAGGATTTTTGTATCTATTTTTATGAGGGGTATTGGTCTGTAGTTTTCTAATGTCTTTGTCTGGTTTTGATATTTGAGTAATGCTCTTCTCTTAGAATGAGTTAGGAAGTTTTTTCTTTGCTTTTATTTACAAAAGATTTGTATAATTTCTTAAAGTTTTTGCTGGAATTCACCATTAAACCTATATGGCATATGGGTCTTGTACTTTCTCTAGGGAGGTTATTCATTATTGATTCAATTTCTTTGATAAATCTATCTTCACTTCTTTTCACTCTGAGAAACCTACTTGGTATTTCTTTTAAATAGACCTGTTACCAAATCATCTCTCAATTTTTTTTCTTCTTTTTTCCCAACTTTTCAAAAATATCTTGGAATGCTTTAATATGCTTCAATTTTGTGGAACAGTTTTTCTGGATATAGAATTCTTGGTTAAAATTTTTATTTCTCTCCACATTCATCCCACTGCATTTTAGACTCCATTGTTTCTGATGTGAAGTCATCTGTTATTCTCGCTGTGGTTTCTCTGTACATGATGAGTCATTTTTCTCTTTCTGCTTTCAAGATTTTCTCTTTCTTTCTCAACAGTTTAACTATGATGTGTCTGGGTATGAATTACTTCTGTTTATTCTACTTGAAGTTTATTGAGATCCTTGGTTGTGTAGACGAATATTTTTGATAAAATTTGGGGAGTTTTGAGTGATTATTTCTTCAAGGGCTCTTTCTGCCCTTCCTGTCTCTCCTTTCTCAATAGGAGTCATATCTATCTGTGCCTTCATAATGCATATCTTATGCTGCACGTGTCCTGCACATTTCTGAGGCTCTGTTCTTTTATTCTTCTTTCTTTTTACTTTCTGTTCTTCAGATTGAGTGATTTCTATTGATTTATCCTATTTCTCTGTTCACAATAGCAGTGGCATCATTTTACATTCCTGGCGAATAGTGCACAAGGGTTCCAATTTCTCCACAAGTTCACCAACACTTATCATTTTCTGAGATTTTTGATAATAGCCATCCTAATGGGTGTGAGTCACTCATTACTTTAAAGCAAAACCTGAAGATCAGATTCTTTCACAACTATCCTTGTATTTTAAAAAACTTTTTCTCTGTTTAAAATGCAGAAATTCCATGTTAATATATTATTTCTATTTATTCAAAATGGAATATGTTTATACCATTAAGACTTTTAAAACTAGCAAAATGGATTTGAACACATTTACAATAGCCATATTAATTTTAGTAAATATTTATATCTTTAAAAAATGGTATCACATTTTCCTACTAAACACAATGTAGGCAGTTGTAGTCTCAAGGATGTTTTACTGTCATTGTAACAGTATTAAGAGGTGGGACCTTTAAGAGGTGATTAGATCATAAGGGATCTGCCCTCATGGATGGATTAATGCTGATACTGCAGGATTGGATTTCTGATAAAAGGACAGTTTGGCTCCCTTTTATCTCCGTCACCCTCTCTTTGCCCTTCCACCATGTGATGCCTTTACCATGTGATAACACAGCAAGAAGCTCCTCACCAGAGGACGGCAACTTGCTATCACACCTCTCAGACTCCAGAACTGTGAGCCAATAAATTCCTGTTTATTCTAAATTACCTAGTCTCAGGTATTCTGTTATAGCAGCACCAAACTAATGAAGACAGCAAGTAACTCCAAATGAAATTCTTGTGTGCCTTTATTTTAGATTTTCTATTTCTTGGAGTCTGTAGATGCCCTGAGCAGGAGCTGTATTATAAAGAAAAAGTAACTACAGACTTTACTTGGTAGGTATATTTTCCATGGTGAATAGTGATACAAAGATTGTTGGCATAATTATTGAAAGGTAGTTAGTGGAGATCTTGACATAATATCTGTGTAATTCTTGTTCCCTAAGAATATCTTCTTTTGTGAATGTTTTAACATGAAAAGCTCAAGTAAACCTTGGGAGAGAGAGATAAAAAAAATATTAATACATTTAAAACTGTTCTGAGCATCAGAAGCATGCTACAGTATGTCACAGATAATAGAAAATATTTGGTGGCTCATGTAGGTGAGTCAGATTACAATAAGTGAGCAATTTTTAATACCTTGGGGATATGCATGATAAAACCTTTCATGACAAATAGACACTTTCCTTCTTACCACCAAATGCTAATTCACAGTCAACATTCAACAGAAAAAATTAGCCCATCAGAAATGTGTTACTCAATTTTCTAAAGCTATTAGTGTTTTGAGGGAAGAGAACGAAACATTTCTTGCGTAAATCTCTTGAGCTTTTTACAGCCTCTCCTCTGTTATATTTAAGTGACATTCTGAATAATTGTGAAGTCATTCAGATGTTATAGTTTCTTTATAAGAAATTTATAATTTCCTTTTTAAAACATTTGTTGTTAATCATAACATCCATGAAATTTTTGAGGATGAGTTAAAATGTGGCATTATTTACTGATTGTTCTAATGGTAATCTGCACTTATGATTCCATGATAATTTTTTTCACAAAGTCATTTTAAAGTCAACAAGCTTTTGTAAAACTTTTTGTTTTCTGTATTTTTATATTTTTCAGAATAAAACACTTGAAGAAAAATAAAGAAAACCTGAATTGCAGATGCTTTGAATTATTTCAAAGACCCATCTGGAATGAAATTTCTTGGCAAAAGATACCCTCTGTCTGTTGGCTTCTTTCTTCTCTCTTTGTAATGGGCTGCTTCTGTCACTGGTCCACATGGCAGATGTGAAGGCCACCCAAAGATTCACACATGGGAAGAATCCAGCCTATGATAAAGAAATTGGATCAGTCTCTTATCCCAATTCTAAAGTCCATGGGAATGAACTGTGATTAGGCTAGTCTAAATCAGATGAACTCCCTGTTTCAGTTGACTGTAGCTGTTATAAATGACTATCCCAGGTACTGAGAGGCACCTCTGTGATGATATGGATTTGCAGAAGGGTCAGTAAGAGGACTGAGGAAGGGGAGTGGGCAACTCATCCAAGAATTGCTGACTATAATTACAACAGAAACCACATCAATAATAAAACATGTTGATTAATTAAAACACCTGTTTAATAGCATATCCAAATCTCAATTTTCATTAAAAGTAGAGCCCTATAGGGACAGAATACCTTCAATTTCACATTTCTCCAAAGCCAAAGTTAATGTCAATTAAAGTTCCCGTATGGCACCACCTCAGAAATCTGTAAGAGCCTGAACGTTAGATTCAGTGATCCACAAGTTTACCCATGGTAAAGGGTATAAAGGAAAATCATGATTTCTAATAATGAATATGCTAATAACAATAATAATAATAAACAGTCGTTTGTCTTTCTACTTCTCTTTATCCCGGCAGAAAGCAACTTCTTGATTGAACTTTTGGGTGTGGGGAGACTATCATCTATCTATCTATCTATCTGTCTATCTATCTATCTATCTATCTATCTATCTATCTATCTATCTATCTATCTATCTATCTATGGTACAGTGTGGGATAGGGAAGAAAGATAGTCGTGTAATGGTAGAAATAAGTAGTCTGGATTTGGCAAGCAGAGATAGAGATCTGGGTTTCCTGAAATCTCAGCATGTATCCTCATAACATTCTATGTAATTCATTCCAGATTTGAGCAGGCCCCCCATGAAGTAAGTCTGGCATTATTTCTTAAAGAGCTTTGTACAAAGATGAGTTGCTCAATAGTGAGCGGTGTTTTTGAAGTGCACACCATGCTTTCATCAAGAAAATACATTTAGAGTGTTTATAGAAACAACTCTTACTGTATTAGAAGGTGGATTCTTTCTAGACCTTTGGCATGAAGTGTAACGGTTTTAATCAAATAGTACCTAAGCAGACTGCAGTGTCTGTACTAACACATCTCAGTCGATGGTGCTTCTGAACAGAAGAGTTAAATGCATTTCCTAGGCATACAAGCAATCACAGATAGATACAATTTCATCATTAGCACCTGTTTACTTTGTCCTTTTGATCTCTGAAATCCTACTGAATCTGCTGCTAATTTATTATTATTATTATTATTATTTATTTATTTATTTATTTTTTACACTCAGTGAGTGGAGAATTAAGTTGTGTAAATCCATGATAACAAAATAAATCAGAGAAGATAACTTTACCTCAAAATAATGCTGGCTAATTTTGCTAAAGTCAACATACTATGTGTATTTTCACATATAACTTTTAATATATTTTTATTTTAAAATTGGAGCAACTGCTTTATTATATTGAAATTTAAGTTATTTTTTCACTTTTATGCACATTAAGAAGCATATTCTGAATATGTCAAATTATTTTTGTTTCATTAAAAATCGATTAAATAAGAGGAAATGGAATAAAATTTGTCAAAATATAGATCTTTCAGATATTAAAATAGATTTTTAAATTTTGAAATTCATAGAATTACAGAAATATCTGCCCTCATCCTTCTGACCTGCCATGCATTTGAGCTATGTCTTCAAAGCAAGAGCTTTTTTTGGAAGATTCAACATGGAAGGAATTTCTGTTACTGAATTCCTCACAAAACTCTGCCTCCCAAGTACCAGCAGAACAAACATTTCATTACATAGCTTGTGTCATTTCCATCCCAAGATCAACATATTTTGTTCTATTAGGCCCAATGCGAAGTATAAAATAGCTTGTTGTATCTATAAACTTTTTGAAACTAAGGGAACTCTGGTTAAATTTTAATTTCTATTATTATATTCTTGTGGGCCCTATATTCCATTCTCATATACTCCTAATTGCTTTTATGTCAAATATTTTCAAGGGCCTCAAATGGAAACAATTTTAAGAAGTAGTTGATTACAGCTAAATTAGTCAATGTTGTGAGTACATCAGGACTTTCTTGACCTTGAAATAACTGAGAATATTCCAGATTAATAGTAAAATTGAAAAGCAAGAAGTATATGGGGAAAGAATGGGATATGGTAAGTGAGCTGTGATATTCTCCAGAACTTTTTGGCCAGACACTGCAGCTTTCTGTCTTCAGAGGCTGGATGGTGTGATTGTGAGGAAATAATACAAGCCCAGGTTGTCCTGTGGCTGTGGAAGGTGAGGGCACCATAGTACAGTGATGGTCTCAGGAGCTCAGGTTCCAGAGTCAAAAAGCCTGACTCAAATTCCAGCTCTAAAATGAATCCACTTAGAAAATCTGAGCAAGTTCTCTGGCCTCTCTGCACCTCAGTTTGCTCATCTATAAAGTGGACATAATAATAGCACTGACCTCACAGTGTTATGTGGAAGATACAATTAAACAATTACTTAGAAATCACAGTGTTCAACACACGATATGTGTTAAACAAATGTTCACTATTGCAATTACGCTGAAAGCCCTGTTCTCATTTCTGGGGCTGGCTCATGCAAAGCTAATTAGAGAAAGGGCAAAACAAAAGCATCATCACACTTAACACCCGTGTTCAAAATCAGATGCGGTTTCCTGTCATATGACCTTAAATTGTCAAACCATGTGCTGAAAACATAAAGAGTCAGTTTCTACCACATGCATTCAAGGAGCACCTCATCTCCTTTTCTGAGATCATTGACTGAGTCTGAGTTTCCCTTTGACCAAATGTTTTTGGATCTTCTTTGGGGGACAATCTTTTTCTAAGCCCAGAACATGATGAATACTTCCTGCATATGTCTGGCCAACCCCACTTTGTCTAGGCATCTGCAAAATAGAAGGTTTTCTTACTCAGCAATGACATGGAAGCCAAGGGGAGGGTTGGTGGGGGTGGAGGAGGGGTGTGGCATGTGGGTTTGCCTTCTGTCCAGTCCTGGGTGGGATGCAGTATGGATACGGAAGGGTTGACCTTCTGAAGCTGCATGACTGATTCGTACTCTGTAGTGTGCAACTCCTGGCCATCTTGAATTTTTAGGGCTGCATAAAACAAATGACTATTTTGTCTCGGAGGTGAAATGCATTTCATTTTTTTAATTTAATTTTTTTTTAAGAATAGAATTTTATTTTATTTTACTCACTGGATAATGCTATTAGAGTAGATAACTGAAAATATAAGTTGGTATAATTTTTATAGGGCATGTTAAATTTCTTAAAGTTAGCCCAGCCACCTGCAGAGAGAAACTGCTTACCCAAGTCCCCCTTAAACCCCAGCACATGCATGCGGTGTCTCCCTGTTAAAATAAGCAAACTCTTATCAGCCAGCATCTGTTTCCTGTTGTTGTTGTTGTTGTTGTTGTTTTCCTGGGGGTCTGTTTACCAGATTTTTCATTGAGAGACTTCCTCCTGGAGTATAATTCACTTTGTTTTTGCTCATTCAGAAGATTTTTTTACATCTCCCAGCTGCAACTATTTTAAGCAAAATTTCTGAGGACTTATGATTGAATGTGACTCATTTGCCTAAAGCAGAGCTGTGTAAGAGCAGAAGCTGAGGCAGTCAGAGCTCTTTCAAAATTCAGTGAATTTACAGAATTTGCATTTTTTTTTTGTATAAGTATGTGATTCATTGGTGAGGAGGCTTGTCAATAAAGTCTTCTCCACCTCTATTCTGAAATTAAGTGGGTTGTTTTTAATATGCAAATGTCCATAAAAGACTAGTTCTTCCCCCTCCTTCCCAAGAAGTTGCCAGTGAGAGGAGGTTAATCTAGACAAAGTAAACTCATCACTTTCATACAACACAAAATCAAATCGCTATTGCCAGATGTTTCCATGGCAACTTCCTTCCTAAGCAAACTTCTCTACAAAATATACAGCTGTTATTTTATCTTGTTGCTAAGTTCCCGTGGCAAATGGTACTACAATAACCTCTCACATATATGTTGTTCAGGGGGTAAAGCTCCCATAAGCAAACATGGCTTATCTTTTAAATAATAACTGAGGAATTCAACCCTCCATTTTCAGCACTCTTTTTTTTTCTCTCCTTTGCCTTGAAACTGTGACATATTAGGAAAAATCTACAAGTCTTTACCGTATATTACTGTTAGTTGTGTGTGCAGTATTTTTCTGGTTTTTCCCATTATTTAACAGTAAACAATTATTACATTATCCACATTTCCATTAAAAGAAATGGTAAAATGTTTTGTTCTAATATTTCATTTCCCCACAGTGAATACATTCTCTGTCATTGTTTATTCTAATTTTTATTGCATAATCGTGACTAAACTAGTCTTCCAGTATTGATTATTCTCTGCTAGCAGAAGATAGGATAGGTTCATATCTCTAGATAAGAGCCTCTAGGAAAATTGAACTCATTTTATCAAATTGCCAAGAGCAGGGTAGAGACTTCTTTACATATTATATGCCCAACATAATGTATTTTAGCAACAGTGAAAGCTGTAAATATGCCAGAAGAAAAATAGGTCAAAGACCTAAAGGAGAGTCAGATTACCATAAAATATTCACAGTGAGACTCCATTCTCTCACCAGTGAGAGAGTGAGAACATGAAAGGAGACAGGTGTATATCTAAAAGGAGGAGGGAATCAAAGAAAATAACACCCTCCGAAATGATAAAGTTCGGTTTAGTTTCACTGTGAGACTGCTACATTTTACCATTTCATTCTTTTAAAATAATGATTTTCCGAAGTTTAATGTCACTGTATTTGAAATGAAAACTAGTTGTCAGTGACCCTTAAGATTATGTTATAGCTTTCCAACAAATTCATTTTTTGACAGTGTTAGAATATATAATTGATTTGTAAATGAAAGTCAAAAATAGCTTATTTTTATAGTTTTTCCAAAGAACTAAAATACAAGGAAAATCCTGGCTTTAATGCGCAACACATGCCAAGAGGTGGCTGTCAGTTCCATCCAAGACATTTAGACTCTAGGATAGAAGCGGACAGGGAGAAGGACAGAAAAAGTGCTTCTTCCCCTCAATAAGATATAGCTAGATCCACAAAATATTTTCATTCATAAATTAAAAGGGACCCATACAGCTTATTTTCTTGAAAAACAAACAAGAATTTTTCTCATTGATCTCTCATTAGCTTTGACATAGTCTCACATAGATTAAGATGACATCATAGTTTATATGCAAGACAAGCCTAACTTCAGATTTATTTGCTGCACACATGTACCCTCTCTCTCTCTCTCTAACTCCTCATGGCTTGTATCAGTTAGGAGGGTCTTTGTTACACTGCAATAACAAATAACTCAAATACATTAGTGGATTAAAACAATGTTGTTTTTTTTCTTCCTCACACAAATTCTGCTACAGGTCTACAAGACAAAATTTGGTTAGGAAAAAGTTAAGCTTCATCTCTGACTCATCGTCTTCTCTGTAAGCTCAACATAACATTGATAGCCAGATCAGCATGAATCCAGACTTTTTGCTATCTCTCAACTCTGTTGACTTCCCTCCATCCCCTGCCTCTGTCATCACCTCAGGTGGCTTCGCATGTCCACTAGATTACCACATCTTCTTTGATGATAACACCTGCTTCTAATCTTCCCGCAGCTGCTCCTGCCATCTCTACCCCACAGCACAGTCCTAATGAATTTACGTAAGCACAGCTCCCTATTGTCCTCACGGTGACATCCTCATCCTTAACTCACATGTACTGCCATTATGGGAGCCCTGCTCACTGCTCCAGTTTTCTTTTTTCGTTCATCTCCATCCCATTTTCCAGACACAGAACAACTGTTTGTCCAAGGTATTTTGCTCGCTTTTCAACCTCAGGCCCTCATAAAGATTGTTCTTTCTATCTGGAATATTATTTGCTGCTCATTAATATGACTGACTCCATCCAATCTTTTAAGTCTTGCATTACGTGTCACTTCCTCCAGAAATCCTGTGCTAACTCCCTAAACACAAGTCCTTGTTATGCCATGTGTAAGCTGTACTGGATCTGTTGTTCCCGATGCCCAGGAGAGATCAGGGACCCTGTCTGTTTGCACTGGACTCCTGTGCCTGGCACCACACCTTGCTATCTTCGGGGGATAGCAAGAATTCGGTTAATGGACACAAAACAGTCAGTTAGGAAAAGTAAGCTCATTGATGTGCAATCCATCTAGGCACCTATAATTAACATTAACTTACTTACTGCATGTTATCAAATGACTAGGAAGAGAGAAGGTCATAAGTCTTTAACACAAAGAAATTATTGCACTTTGTAATGATGAATATGCTAATTATCATGACTTTCTCATCAAACATGTACACAATTACTGATATTCAATTCTGTACCCACAAATATATATAATCAATTATGTTTCAATTTTAAAAAGTATATAAGCCACCCAGTCTATAGTACATTGTTGGTGCAGCCCAAATATATTAAAATAGCAAGCAAACTGACTGCAACACCTATAAAGTTCAGAAGGGAAAACATTAAAGAAATATTTTGGAATTTTGTCTCTCCCTCTCTATGTAATTCTAGAAGGCAACCACTTCCTATTTGTGGAAATTAGGACTTTCCATACTTATGAGAGAATATTTCAGAGTGTCACATAAGTCTAGTCTCCACCACAATTTTATTATTATCAAAGTAATCTAGAATTTACTAACAATTTAATCTATAACTTCACCATTTATTTCCCAAATGAATGCAACATGAAATTTTCAAAAATATGAAACAGCTCAGGGATTTCTGAAGTGTTTATATGCCCTTGACTGTTGTCAGTAAACAATGTGATCTGTTACTCTTCCTTCCTTCTTTCACTAATATACTCATCCAATATTCAATGGAAACTATAGGAAATGCAATTAAGAATAAGGCATCATTCTTGCCTAAAATTGTAATTTAAAGAGGTAGCCTTGTAGCAGCAAAATCAGACGCACAGAGGTAAATATTCTCATAAAGACATAAGCACGTAAGACATAAGCAAAATATTCTCATACAGACATAAGCACGTAAGAAGACATAAGCAAAATATTCTCATAAAGTCATAAGCACTGTGCCGAAAAATGCGCAGCTAGTTCTAGGAGGCCAGAGGAGAGATTATGAAAACATTCTTGGTAGATGATATCTGAACTGGGATGTGGTGGTTGGATCAGCTTTCAAGAGACAGAAATAGAAGGTGGTGTATTGAGGTTGCGGGAACAGGATTAGCAGGAGCTAAGTGCTACATTCAAATGAGGGGACACTCAGGCAGAAGAGAGGATGGAGTGCAGTGTAAGAATTACAGGATGCTTGCTGTTACTGTGGAAGACAAGTGAAAAATGAAAGGCTGTTCCAAATCATGGGGTGGCATAAACACCAGACTAATAACTTGTCCTAAGTGTATAAGCAGTGGAGGTCCACTGAGGATTTTTGAGGCATGGGACATCTTGGAATTTAAGAACATGACTGACTGTGAAAGACGAGTGGGAAAACCTGGATTGGAGAGTGAGGCTGCAGAACTCACTGAAGTCAAAGATGAAATGATAAACAATGAGAATGTCTGGAGCTAGTAAGGAGAGCTCCGAGTAGGATGGAGACTGTCGGGAAGTCACTCGGACTCCAAATCCACAGAGATTTGCTGCCCTTGTTTTACGTTATTGGAACAGAGAAAGAGGGGGTCAGAAATGTAAAAACATCTCTAATTTTAATATTTCTTAATTGTTCTTCCTAGAGGTAGTATACACTCATCGTGAAAGCAGAGCCTGAAATAGAATGAAAGGTTGGACTCTGCCCCACCTAACATTTCTCACAGGTCATATGGGCACCACACCTTTGGAAGCATAGTTTTACAATGTTTTCTTGTACTGCAATTTAATTTTATGCATGTTGTGCTAAATCGCTTTTCTGTGCATACATGCTATTTTCCCAAATAAATTATTTATTGCTGAAGAAAAATAAGTGCTGTATTTGGAAATTATCTCTTAGAATCTAAATGCCACAAGTTAAGTTTTAAAAAGTATGTTAATAAGTTCAGAATTGGAAATATCGAGCTTTGCCATGTGGTCAAGAGAAACACATGGAGATATTTATGAGAGAGCTGGATATTTGGGTATGAAGTTTACAAAATGAATAAAGTTAAGAATTTAGGTCACTAGTTTTAATAATCTCATACATACTACCTAACACAATGTCTCATAAATAGGTCATCATTAAATGTGTGAACTGATAATAGTATCAATAAAGTTTTTTGGTAGTGATGATCTTCTAAAATCTTTGTGGTTCTCTGAGTCAAATTTAAGCAATGCTGTTTTATTGATTCCAGAAAAACTGCATGTAAAATCACTTTGTTCAATGCCACAGCAGTCAAGATGTACACATTAATAACCTCAGAATAGTACCCTTGAGAGACATTTGCCAAGAACTAATCATCGAAATAGTGTATAGTTAGCCAACTGTGATCTTCTTTAGATAGTAGAATCATGAACTATATTTCCTATTTCAGAAACTGCAGTAAAGATTTTTTTCATAATTGTAGTAGGAAATAATTCTGTTCCTCTCTATAGCATGTTGTGAGGAAATTTATAGCTAAAAGTCATCTTACATTCTTTGTATTTTAAAGCTTGCTTAAATTCCCATTTAAGGCATTGGAAATGTGCAATGTAATAATACATAATAAATTTATATTAGCCATACTGTTACTTTTTTCTGAGGAAAAATTCAATAAATGTAAAAGAGGTCATGGAAAACCATGCATATTCTATATACTAATAATTAGTTGAACAACAAAGAAACAAAATACATTTTTATGTTATAGATATTTATACATGACTTAAATAGTTTTCTTAAATGTGATGAGTGCAGGAAATCATTTAAAGTTACAAAGGAAGGAGTTTCCCAAGGCAACAGAGAAAATGAGAACGTGAGTTGGACCCTTGGAATAAATAAAGGAACTTTAGGCAATCTCGTTTTCTAAAAATAAATATGATGATATATGTAGCCTTATGAGAAATATATACATGCATCTTAGTACATTTTTATTCTCCCTAAGAATAATCAGAAAAATTAAGCCCTTGGAAATCCACTCTGTCTGTACAAGCCCAAGGGCATTCGAGCTTTTACCTATCTCCTTTTTTCAGAATCCACATTATTCACACTTTAGAAGTAGGGAAACCATCACTCGGATTCCTTGGAAGTTACTCCCACCTATTGTGTGAAACTAGTATAGCCATGCCTTCTTGTTTTATATCAGGTTAAATTCAGCCTCACCTTCTTGAGAGGAGGGGAACACCTTTCCTTTGAGTGAAATTGACTTGTTGACATGTGGTTTAGGCTCCATTGTTTCTGTCCTGTGCTTACCTGAGTTGTGTCAAGTTCCTACTCTTCTCTTCCCCACCCCGCCCCTGCAAACTTAATTCCCAGATCAAGATTGCTAATATATTCAGGTTTGCAGGTGAGGATGCATAGAAAACACTATAGCTATAATATTACAGTACAAAGTAAGGAATGGATTTCACTAGCAAGTGTCTCCACCATGGCCAAGTAGAAGATAAGGAAAAGTCCAAAGCAGTCCTGGTCATAATAATTAAGTAAATGGATAAAATAAATAGACTTGATGACATGAAATAATTTCAGAATATTAAAATAAATGTCAAAAGGAGGAGTGCATAAACAGGCAGAAATCTAAATGCCTGGGAATCAGCCTATAAGCCTAACATTTGTCATCCTCCTGTCCAAAGTTCCCAAGCTCTGCAAAGAAGGCCCTGTATTAGTCTGTTTCTGTTGCTTATGAGAGAATACCTGAAACTGGATAATTTATAAAGAAATGAAATTTATTTCTTACAGTTTCAGAGGCTGGGAAGTCCATGGTCCAGGGAACACATCTGGTGAGGGACTTCTTCGGAGTGGTGACTCTCCACAACAATGCAGGGTGTCACATGGTGAGAATGGGCTGAACAAGATAACTAACCTGCTCACTCGCTCTCCTTATAATGGCATCAGAACCATATCCCGTGACAATCCATTAAACCATCAACCCATTACTCCAGGGATAGATTCAATCCATTCCCTAGGGCAAGGTTCTCACAATCTAATCATCTTTTAAAGATCCTACCTTTCAATTTTCATAATAGAATTCCCCACCCTCTTAATGCTGTTATAATGGGAATTAAGTTTCCAACACATAAACATTTGGGGGAAACATTTGGCCCACAGCAGGCACCCACCCATGTGTCCCAACCCCTCCTCTCAGCCTCTGTCTTTTCTCACTTCAGAACCTCACTGTTCCTCCTCTGCCTCCCAGCATGGTACCATTCTATAACCTTCTAACTGGATAACTCATGTCTATTCTCATTACATTTTTAAAATGACTCTGCTGATTAAACCACTTGGTGGTTCCCCTCTCTTCAGGAGACACCCAATCTCTTTGCATGGCCCAGGAGGCTTTTCATAATCTGATTTCTAGAATTATTGCTCCTCCAAGATGGAGTCCCTATCCTCCAGCCCTATTAAACTATGCAATTACAATTCATAGGATCTACCATTATCACAGGATCCCAGTTTCTCCCACTTAATGTTTACTCTGCTTGTAATATATTCTTGTTTCTTATCCAGCTAACTCCAAAGCCAAGACTCTGCTCACGAGTCCCGTCCTTCAGGAATTCTTCACTAACGTCTATCTGTGCTCCTTGCATCCCATGCATGTCCATCAAAGTGCATTTGTGCTGTCTGTTCATTTGAATACCTCTTCTAATTGGCTGCTTGCATGTGTATATGCAAACATCTCCAAATCAATATTGCTGCTCATGGCTGATGATCACAAGGTTAAAATTAGAAGGGTTTCAGATGTGGAATGTAAAATGTAGTTTTATTGTTTTATGATGTCTATCGTTTAAACCTGGTTCATGGTTTATTCTTTTAAGTCCCTGGATCCACCTCAAAACTATGTAATAGATTTAGAAATACTTTGTTGAGATGATTTTATTGTTATAAATGATTATAATTTGGTCTATAGGCAGAAATTCTTTTTATTTTTTTTTTTAAGAACTGTATCTGAGCAAAGTATGAACAAAGATACTCATATATGAGTATCTGTTTTAGTGTAACAAGTCCTAAATGGATTTTCTCGGTCATCTTTTTTCCTTTCTTCTTATTTCTTTGATCACACATTAGGGGGAAGTGTGTTTAAACAATCCAAAACAAATAAATTAATTTTGGGGATTAATGTGAGAAAGAAGGAAAGATTACATGAAAGATGAAAAAGAAGTAGATGAAAGGAGTAGATGGCCATGAATACATGAAGAAAACAAAGAAAATTGGTAAAATAATCAGCAGGATTATACAAGAACTAGAGAAAAGACTAAAATAACTAGAAAACCCCAGACATATGAGATATTTGATATGAGAAAAAATATTTGAAATAAAAGTAAATTGGATGATGATAAAACTTAGAAAATAGACAGCATTGTTATTGAAATAGTGGCAAAATATTATTTGCTCTTGCAAGATAATACGTAAAATATTTGGAGGATTTTTTTATGTAAGAGGGTGATAAATAAAACAGATTTTTTTCTCTGGTTGCTTTCAGTGAAAATTCGAATTGCTTGTGACAGATTTTCTTCTATTAATGGTTTTCTAGATTACCTAGCATTCACTTTCAAGGGTATGGCACAATTTATTCAAACCGTTGTTGATTTTAAGTGTTTCGTAATCTATGTTTTTTCAAAGATTTGTAAATGTCTTTAAATATTTCCATATATGAATTGTGTATGAACCAATTTAACATGCACAATCATATTTATTTTTACAGTTTATTAATTGATGTATCTCCATGAATGAGAAGAAAACAGAACACAAATTAGATGCTTAATTTTTTATTGAGTGAATATGTTTATTACTATCCTAATTTAATCTTTGACATTAACTGTAGTGATGACAACTTCTAGAGAAAAAGCAATGCAAGAACATTTTCTTTTTACTTTTTTGTTTAAGAGAAATCAAATTATTAGATAAATTTTATTTTTGTAAGAGTAAAATAAAAACAAAACAAAAACGTTACTATAACATGCTTAGAAGATTTTTCTATCATTAGTAACTTGGATGACATAGCATTACAACTTTAAGTAATTGGTTGGATGCTTCAAACAAACAGTCTATTTTTCAGGGAGGCAGGGTACAAAACTTGCAGCCTGTATCGTTAGGCTAGTTCTGTTACTTCTTAAACCACTTATTTTGTTTTTCTGTGAGTGTGCAGTTGGTTATCCTACGTTGATTTATTTATGTGCATTTTTCTCAGTTTTAGTTTTAGCTACGTTTCAGTTTGTTGCTTTGAATGCATGTAACAGATCTATATCAGGCTGGCTCAAGTAAAAGTGGAATTAATGGAAGAACAATAAAAATTAAAAATTTAGTTTTACTCAGGGATTGTTGATCAGCCAACATTCCCAATTTCAAATTCCTGAAAAAAGTATGTGTCTTAGTCTGTCTCTGTTGCTTATAATAAAATACCTGAAGCTGGGTAATTTATAAGAAAACAAAATTTATTTTTTACAGTTTCAGAGGCTCGGAAGTCCAAAGTCCAGGCAACACATCTGGTGAGGGCCTTGTTCTTGGTGATGGTCCTGCAGCTACCCAGGGTGTCACATGGCCAGAAAAGCAGAAGTAAGAGAGGGGTAAACCTCACTTGCTGTCTTTATAAAGCCATCAGAACCACACTCATTTCTCCATGAATGGATCAGTCCATTCACTGGGGCACAGTCCTCACAATCTAATCACTTCCTTAAGGTCCCACCTTTCAATTATCATAATAGTATTTCTCACCTTCTTAATACTGTCACAGCGGAAATTGTTTCTTTTAACTTTTTTAAAAAATTTTAATTTAATTCAATTTAATTTTATGTATTTATTTATTTTAACATTTACTTGCACATATTTGTGTGGTACAGTATGTTTCAATACACGCATATAGTGCACAATGATTCACTTAGGGTAGATAGTGTAGTTTTGTACCTATTAGTTCACCACTTCTCCTTCCCCAAACCCCCTCTGCATCCTCGCCAGCATTTGTTATTTTCTGTCGTGCTGATAATAGCCATTCTGACTGTGGTGAGATGATATCTCATTGTGGTTTTAATTTGCATTCCCTGATGTTTAGTGATTTTGAGCACTTTTTTCATATGCTTGTTGGCCGTTTGTATGTTCAGGTCCTTTGCCCATTTTTTTAATTGGGTTTTATATATTTATATATATGTATATATATGTATATGTATATGTTTATTTGTTTTGTTCTTATTGTTTTTGTTTTTTTGCTCTTGACTTGTTAGAGTTCTTTATATATTATGGATATATTAGCCCCTTGTCTGATGTGTGGTTTGCAAATATTTTCTTCATTTTTTTAAGCTGTTTCTTCACTTTGTTGATAGTGTCCCTTGCTGTGAAGAAGCTTTTCAGTTTGATGTAGTCTCATTTGTGTATTTTTGCTTTAGTTGCTGTGCCTTTGTCTCGTTGCAAGAAGCACTGCCCACTCCCATTCTGTGTAGTGTTTCCCCTACAATTTTCTTCTAAGAGTTTCATAGTTTGGGGTCTTAAATCTAGGTCCATTTTGAGTTGATGTTTGTGTATGGTGAGAGATAGGGGTCTAGTTTTAATCTTCCACACATGGATATCCAGTTTTCCCAGCACCATTATTGAAGAAGCTGTCATTTCTCCACTGTATATGATTGGCAGCTTTCTTCAATATCAGTTGGCTAAAAGTGCATGGGTTTATTTCTGGGCTCTCTATTCTGTTCCAATGGTCTATTTGTCTATTTTTATGCCAGTATCATGCTGTTTGGTTTATAGCGTTATAGTATATTTTGAGGTCAGGAAGTATGATGACTCCAACTTTATTCTTTTTGTTCAAGATTGCTTCAGCTATCCAGGGTCTTTCATGGTTCCATATAAAATTTAAGATCGTGTTTTCCATTTCTGTAAAGAACGTCACTGGTATTTTGATAGGGATTGTGCTGAATATGTATATTGCCTTGGGTAATATGGACATTTTGATAATGTTAATTCTTTCAACTCTGAGTTTCTAATATATAAAACTTTGGGTGACACATTAATCCATAGCTGTATCTAATTGATCCAGTGATCCAGCTCCTCTTTTTGCTCCTCCACAGAAGCCAGTAAGCTGATCTACTCACTGGATACTCTTGAGTTGGATTCCCATTCCTGCTCCCATCAACTGTACCTGGGATGAACTGGTTCCTGATATGTAAAATGTGGCTGTAAAGCATGAACAAGACATAACACAAGGGAGTTTGCCTTGGAGAGAAATGTGAGAAGAACATTTCATCTACAGTATGTATCGAATACTGGAGATAGAATCATTAGTACTTGTGAGTATTTATTAATGAGATACACTCATTTACTCATTTGTCTACTCCACAAAGAGTTGTTGAGTTCTCTCAGCAGGCATTGGGTTGGGCTTTGGAGATGCATAGCTGATTGAAAGCAGGCAAGCTACCTACTTTTCATAACTGTTACGGTGTTGGGAAGGGGCAGATGTTAATCAACTAAAAATATAGACACGATAATTGCAGATGATGATAAGTTATATAAGGAAAAAAACAGAATTATATTATAAACCAGGGATCTGCACACTTTTTCTTTAAAGGGCCAGACAGAAAATATTTCAGGCATTTCAAGACATACTGTTACTGTTGCTAAAATTCACTTTTACTATTGTAGGGTGAAAACACCCGTAGACAATACTGGCTCTCTTTCAGTAAAACTTTACACGACCACATGGTGGGCTGTTTTTAGCCTGAAGTCATAATGAGCTTAGCTCTGTTGTAGAGAATAACAGAGTGATGGTGCATGTAGAGAGCATATATCCTATAGCAGATGCTATAGTGAGAGGAGACCTCTCTGAAGAAGTAACATTCCAACTAAGATGCAGAAGATGGGAAGGACCCAGGTAAAGACAGAACTGCAGGAATGTCTCACCAGGCAGAGGGAACACCAGGCACAAAGACCTTGAGAAGAAGGAGCTTGGAAAATTCAAAGACAGAGGAAACTATGAAGACTGGAGTTTAATGGGAAACTGAGAAAACATTAAAATTAAGGCTTGAGAGGTAGCTCAAAGGAATGTCAACTTAACAATTTGGAAACAGACCGAGCAACCTGAGGAAGTCAGAACTAGGTCCGCCAGAACTAAGGAGCAGTCTTCATGGGGCACTGACGCGAATCAGTCAACAGTTCACTGTTACCTTCTTCCTCCCCACAAAGATTCAAATTCCTTGGGAAAGAATCCAATAGTTGTTGACTCCATGTGTTGATTCACAGCCTACAAGACTGCACACGATAAAGAAAAATATGTTTTCCAAAGTGAAGTTGAGGTTCTGTGGCCAAAAGGAGACAGCATATAGGATGAACATGCGAGGACGCAGGTAGATGTCACTGCTGCTGTTGAGAGAGTTTCTGGAGTGCTGAAGAGAACTTTGGTCTTTTTATTTATGTCAAATGTTGTGGTGAGCAGGTGCAGCCAGAACGATAATGGTCTGAACCATTTTTCATTATCAAATGACTCTCTTGATCCCTGAGAATGTTCTTTTCTCTAAAATATACTTTGATTGAAATTACTGCCATTTCAGCTTTTTTTTGATCCATAGTAGCTTGGTGTAGGTATAAGTTTTTCTTCCCATTTGCTTTTAGCTTCTTTGTGCCTTTGTATTTAAAGGGAGTGTCTTGTGGGCATTCTCTAGTTGCATGCTTATTTTTTAGCCAGTCTTATGATCCCTGCTTTTTAATTGATCTGTTTAGTCTATTTAGACTAACACGATTATTGGTATGGTTGGATTTAGATCTACCATCTTGCCTTTAGTTTCCTCTTCAATTCATATTCTCTTTGTCCTCTTTTCCCTTCTTCTTTTAGATTAATTCAATAATATTATTATCCAGTTGTTTCTCCTTGCTGACTTATTAGATGTATCTCTTTGGGTTGTGTGTGTGTGTGTGTGTGTGTGTGTGTGTGTGTGTGTGTGTGTGCGCACATGCTTTAATGGTGGTTTTAGGGGTGATAGTATATACCTTATATCCCAATTTACATGTAGAGTAAGAACCTTGAACCTTAGAGTTATATATTTCCACTTTTCTCCTCCTGAATTTTCTGCAATTATCACATATTTTACTTCTTTATATGAAATATTTCTTGCTACATTGTTTTTATTTTGGACAATCATGTTTTAAAAATAAATTATAAGATAAGAAAATTTTATAGTTATGCACACAGTTAGCATTTCTAATGTTCTTTATTCCTTCGTGGAGATCCAGATTTTCATCTCACACATTGGGTTTTTATCTTGAGAAGTTCAACTGGGATCTTTAAAAATATTATTCATGCCTCCATAGAACATGCTCACATTTTTTCTCTAGCTTTTTGAATATATGAAATACAGTTGTAACTTTTTATATATTTGTCTGTTAGCTCTATATGTGACATTTCTGTGTTGGTTCAATGTATTGATTTCTTACTCCTCATTATGAATTATATTTTGCTGCTTCTTTGCATGTCTATGATTTTTTTATTGGATGCCAACCATTTTGAATTTTATCTTTTTGGGTCATGAATAATTTTTGCATTCCTGTAAATATTCTTGAGCTCTGTTCTGAGATGCAGTTTTATTACTTGGTAATAGTTCAATCTTTTAAGTTCTTATTTCTAGTCTTTGGTAGGTTGGATCAGGGCAGCATTTAGTACAGGGATAACTTTCTCCTGCTACTTAAGATAAAACCTTAAGAGTACTATAACCAATGACCTGTAAATTGTAGGATTTTCCACTCTGGGTTTCAGGAAGAGGAAATATTTCTGGTTCTGTGTGAGTTTCAGGGATTTTTTCTTTCTTTTTCTTAATCTTTTCAGGTAGTTCTTTCCCCAGACGAAGGCTGTTTCTTCATACACATGCACTGATCAATACTTGGCTGAAGATTTAAAAGGGACCCTCTGCAAATGTCCAAAGCTGTTTCTCTGTCTGGTTTCTTGCTTTAGTTCTTGACCCTCTGTACTTTAGTTGCCTTGGTCTCTCTGGATTTTGCATCCTTAAGTCAGGTAGTTTGCTGAATCCACCTATCTCCCCTTCTCTGGCCTTTGTCTGGAGACTGTTTCCAGTCAATATGAGGCAGAAATTTGGGGTTTACCTCATTTGTTTTCTATTCCCCTAAGATCCCTCTACTCTGATGCCTGCTGTCCAATGTCTTAAGAACTGTTGTTTCTAATATTTCATCTGTTTTTTGATTGTTTCAGGAGGGAGTGTAAACCTAGTCCTTGTTACTCCATCCTGGCTGAAAGTGTAAATCCTCAACTGATTTAAAATTTTTGTTGCGGTGGTTGTTTTATATATACTCCTGAGCACCTTTATTTGTACACAGCAGCTCCTAGATGATCCCTTCATGGTTTTTAGTGGATCTTGCAGTCTGAAAAGTTTGAAGAGTTTCCCAGAAATCCCAAAAGATACTCTGAGACAAGTATTTAGATTCTAAAAGGGAATGAATAAATAAACATGTCATTGATTGGTGGGTATACAAAAATATCACCTGTAGGTTAAACAACTTTTTATCTTAATAAAGAATCAAGGGCCTAAAAAAATATCAATTTCAGTAATCATTTCAATAATACCTGCTTGAAGAATTCACCTAATAATATTTCTTCTGGGCCCTTTGTGCCATTTTTTATAGATAAAAATTTTGTATTAAAATAGAAACTCTCTTACCCATTGTTTGTAAATGGATAGCATTTTTATTATATGCTTTATCACCAGATTATCCAAATTGATAGTTTAGGAGAGTAAAGATGTAAGTTTTGTCAGAGCCAACTCAGTGTTTGAAAACTCCTTTTTCTCCATCCTGCTCTGACTCCTGGCATGAAGTGGATGAATGCCTTCTCCACGAAAGAATGGGGCTCATTTTTCATGGAGCTCATTTTCATCTAAAAAAATAATTTTTTTATAGTTGAGTAGAATTTTTTAGACTGATAGAACTAGAAGGTAAATTGGACAGTCTAGCTGAATCACTCATTATGATATATTTTACTGAGAAAACTTAAAAACCACAATGCAGACTTTAATAATTAAGATCTGAATTTGAAAGAAATAATTCAATATATCAATATGCAAAATTCCACCATAATATCTAAATAAACTATTGAGTGTCTCCAAGAATGAGAGTTTTAATAAATTATGCTCAAGGATACCCTGTAGGTATCATCATACCAAAAAAGCGCTTACTACAAATTCAAAAATTTAAGTTTTTATGTTTTTATTATGTAGGCAAAACATCATTTTTTTTAGGAACCTTTTTAAGCTTTATTTTGAATAATGATTATTTGTGTTAAATAGATTTATTTAGTATTTTTTCTATTTATGTATCTTCATACATCTGTGTATTCTTTTTAAAAAATTAAAATCAAATCACCTTGTTATTTTGAAATATCTTATAACTTATAGATTTTATATTGGATGTTAAACTATGTAATATGTAATGTTCACTTCTCAAATGTTATGAAATATTTCTCTAAATTTTCATATTACATAAATGTATCTTATTTATGCATTTTATATTATGCAACTTATACATAGACCCCAATTTTTCATTACTCTCATAGCATTGAATATTTACCTACATGCCAATTACCTATTGCTATAAAATGTCATTTAACAAACAATTCCTAATTTCACTACTTAAAATAATAATACAGCGTTGTTACAGACCTGTGAGTCCACTGAGGTACAGAGGCCATGCTGGGCTTGGCAGGGGCTCTGCTGATCTTGACTAGGCTCTGTCACGTACCTCCTGCTTGGTGATGAATCTACTGGAGGAAGGCTGGCTTGGAAGTCTGGCTCACTGGGATGTTTCAGCTCTGCTGCAAGGATCTCTCATTGTCCCTCTGGAATCAGCAAACTAGTCTCAGTGTTCTCCTCATGGCAATGAAAGAGTTGCAAGAGAGCAAGTTTGTGTTTTTACCTTAGCCTGTAATTCTCTCATTACTCCTGTCACTGTTGTCATCTTCTGCCTCCTCCCCCTCCTTCCCCTCCTGCTCCTCCTCCTCTTTCTCTCTCTCTCCCCCCTTTTCTAAGAGATACAATGCCAAACATTTTACTTTTTGTTATCTCTATTCGATAAATCTGAATAAAAATTATAGCCTTTGGCTAAGTGTTTATGCACTTCTTTTCAAAATCTTATTTCAAGGGTTTACTGAAGTAAACACTTGAGCTTATTTCATTATTTATTGAGGGTAATTTTGGCCCCACTTCTCCTGTTACTTCAAAAATAATTACTTAAATAAATCCTACTCTATACCAATGAGTCAAGCAAGGTTCTGAAGGGACATAAAAATCTCCAGCTTGAGCTGCCAGTAAATTGTGCTTCATGTAGCTATGTTGACTTTTATCTACTTGAGAGGTATATTTTCTGTCTTTTTATTTTCTTTTTGATGGGTACTAACAGCAGTCAATGTGTATGGTGTCAAATTTTTCTTTCTGAAACTGATTTCGCTTTTCCGAAATCTAATTGACATCACACAGTCTTTTTTTCCCCCAGACCTTATCCATAGCACAAGTATAGACTGCTCTACTGACTAGTTCAGGCAGCTCTATGTGCCAGTTAAATTTATATATTAATTTTCTTTTAGAAAAAGCGTTGTTCATTGTCTTTTTTCATTATTTTGACTTTATCAGGTAATTTAAAAATATATATATATAGTTGGCCATATTAGAAAAAGATTCATAATAAAAAAAATTACTAATACACTGTTACCTGACTAGATAAATTAATAAGAATTTAGTATTCATAGGCTGATTTTCTTTCACCATTTTATTATTTTGAAGGGTTGAAGTTAATCTTGTGTTAGTCTAAAATTAATACAATGTAATGTCACTATCAAACTGCTAAATATAAGGGTAACTCCTGGTTATAAACTGCATGTCTGTGTCCCCCCAAAATTTATATGCTGAAACCCTAAGCCCCAATGGAATGGTATTGGGAGGTGGGGCTTTTAAGAGGTAATTATGTCATCTAATTCACTAAGTCCCCATAATAATTCTGTGTGGTTCGTGTACTTCTCTTGTTGCAGATGAGGAAATTGCAGACTGGAGAGTCCAAATTATTTGTCCAAAATACGTGGTTCATATAAAATGAAGCTAAATTTTCAACCAGATATGCTTGATTTAGGAATCCATTTTCTTTCTATTACACACCAGAACTATAGCGGTATTTGTTCTTAAATTCTTTTTGCTTAAATCAAGTAAACAGCCTAGAATACGGATTTTCAGTAGCAAGATCATAGCTTCAACACTCTCATCTCAGACAAATTTTCTATTTTTAGCCCCCATTCTCTTATAGAACTCTGTCACAAGCAACTTGCCTTTTCTAGGCCAGTCCTGCTCGCTTGCAGATTTTTGTGTGTGCTGTTTCTTTATCACTCCTCCTGATCAACTGAGCTATGGAAACTCCTTCCACCAAATCTTACCTAACCTAACAACTTCTCTGCTCTTCGCCTCCAGAAATGGTCACAATCATTTGTGCATGGGTTTTTGTTTTCACTGTTTACAGAGCAATTATGCAGCTTGAGGTCTGAAGGGCATTCTTGAATTATCTACGCATGCCACAGTGTCTTAATGGGCATGATAAAAATGAACCTGAGACCAGAATACTAGAAAGCTGAGGGCATTTTCATTTCAAAGCTTACTTTCCTCTGAACAGGACCATACTATAATTGTATCCTCTAGACTTCTACCTCTAGCATGGGATCCTGCTGCTTGGTTACCATGGTGAGTTCATTGCCAGATTCAGCAGTCAAGCCACACTGTGGCCAGCATTGCTATCCTTATGTAACAGATAAGTTGAAGGATGACGCATGTGAGGTGAAATTGTCACTGACACGGAGTTCCTAAGTGAAGAGCAGGCATGTGTGCTTCTAAAGCTTAAATTCTAATCCACTGAGCTTCTCTGCCTCCTGGAATACCAAACAGGCTTAGAGACATTAAATACCAAAAAGCCAATAGCAATGGTAGCAGCTTACTCCTGGACCTTTCAAGGCTGGGATTTGTTTCATTTTATCAAGGTTTCTTTTCCCCATGGACACACTTGTAAGGCATTTACTCGTAGACTGGAAGATTCTGGCTTGAGTTATTGTTGTAGAAAATAGTTCTCAAAGGAACAGAAGCTCTTTCTTTCTTTTCCAACTTAACTATCCATATATTCAACATTCAGAAAGGTTTGGGTTAACATAGGAAATCTCTCTTTGCATTTCACTTCCATGAATTTATGTTTCTTACATAGACTGTAGCACCAGTATTAGAGAAACTAGAACACAGCAAATCTACAGTTCAGACGATTTGAAACTTATATGTGTCCCCAAGCCAAAAACACCATAACTACTATCATCATTTCTATTATCATTTTTATTGCTTGGTTCCTATGGGTTCCTATTTGGAATTGTACTGTAGAATGCAGTGGTACGTCAGAATCGTAATTCCGACTTTGATTTTAGTTTTCAATCACAGTTTTGCAAAGTTGCTTTGATGGAGGGCTCACGTACTGCAGTTATAGAGGTCACCACCTATAACCTCTGTAACAAAACAATTTCAAATGAATCACAACCATTCTAGTAATTTTGTGGCCATGTTACCTGTGTCATAATTCAGGGTATAATACGGTGTTCTCACAGGTCTTTAAGATTAACTGTTTCTTTAAATATCTGTTCAAAAAAAAAAAAAAAAGAGCAAGGGCTCTATAGACATATTCAATTAGGCAAGTAGGAAAAGTTTTTATAGAAAATTGATCACTGCTAATAATTAATGATCAATACATGCATCAACTTCATCATAAACTTTAGCCTTGCTCTGCTTATAAATGATCAATCATTTTAGATGGAACATAGACATTAAAAATAGATGGGTATTATTTCCATTAAAATTTCCATACTTTCCCTTATATTTGATTACAGTAAGTCTTTTTATATTCCAACAGTTGCTTCAGAGTATTTTTTGAATGCTATTTTTTTTACATATTTCTTTCTAATGCTGTTTGTGCCAAAGTTGAAGGCCCTGCCGGGTTAGCGTGAGAGAAGGGATCATTCATGGTTATGCATTAGTGTTCACCGGAGGACTTGAGCTTTGCCTTAAGGACAAAGCAGGAATACGAGATATATTACTGAGTTAATAATTTTGTGACCCAAAATTTGTGTCCAATTTCCCTACTCAAAAGCAAAACTGCAAAAGTAGGCCATTTTAGGTACAGATTCCAAACTTCATCTTTATTTGTTTTCATTCTCTGATTAATTAGACCTCAACTACACCAATATATATTTTGCTTGAATATGAACATAGTAACATGGAAAACTTAGACAACAAGAAGTTAGTGAAGCTATCCAGAAAAGCAGATGTCAATAGAAGCACCACTGGACTGTGCTATGGACTGAATTGTGTCTCCCCAAGATTCATATGTAGAAGCCTTAATCCCTAATGTAATGGTATTTGGAAGTGGAGACTTTGAGGGGTAATTAGGTTTAGATGACGTCACGAGGGTGGAATCCTCCTAGTAGAATTAGTACCTGTAGATCTTAGAATTTCCAGCCTCCAGAAATGTGAGAAAAATTTTTGTTTCAGCTACCAGTCTATGGTACTTTGTTATGGCAGTCCAATCTGCTAAGTAATACAGACTGTGCTAAATACTCTCTAAAAAGACATATAAAAACTGTTATGGTTTGTTTAGGATGTGTTTTTGTCATGGTTACTCTTGTTGCTTAAGTCAAGAAGTATTTAAAAAGCAAGCGTACGTGACTTTACGTATAACCATTTACAAGAGGAGTGTCCATCATTTTAAGCTCGGAGTTTCGAGTCTAATGAAAGAGAAGCTACTTTTTGGGCACACCGACTTCAAGCTTTACAAGCATGGATGCATGCTTTACAGTTATGTGGTTAAAACAAAAATGTGTTGATCTATTACTGTGCCCTTATTTAAATAACAGAAGATAATCTGAGTCTCAGGAAAAGTCCTGAATCAATTAGAAGGGGAGAACAGATTTTTTAAAAAAATAGTTTTATTTCATATAGATACTGTAGATTTTTGAAAAAGACTTATGTCTCATTGATTCGATCAATATCTATTAAATGCCAGTTATGCCCTGGGCAGTTTTTACTGCCTGGATATATCATAAAACAAGAGACAAAGATCCATGCATTCATGGAGATTATATTCTAGCTGGGGAAGACAGATGAGAAGTAATTAACATGAAATTCAGTATATTATGTTGTATGTTAGAAGGTAAAATGAAAAAATAGTAAAGCATGGTAAGGAGAATTAGTAGTCCTGTGTTTGGTGGTGTCTAGGAGAATGATCTTGTTGAGAAAATGATACTTGAACAAAGCTTTGAACAGGATTTGCCAGCTAGGTATATTGAGTAAAGAGCTTGGGACAAAAGAGATTTAGCATATAGTGTACAAGTTATTCTGACACTATTATGAGGTATACAGTCATATTTTGAAATTTTCATCATAGCTGTAACATCAGTTAGCAAACTAAAATTTGAGACATTTCAGAAAAACTAGGCTTTCAACGAAAGGGACTTTTAGGCCCCCATTTTGAAGAAGTAAAGCTATTTATATAGAATAATTATAATTGGCTAAAATTTCATTGGATAAATTTAGCATTGTTATTAGCATGCTCTTTTTAAAATGTCCTGCAGGAATTAAAATATGATTTTTAATGAAAATACTAAATAAATTGCATTTTTATTCTGTACAAATTTATAGAAAACACTTTTCTCACTGCAACAGGTGTTTCTGTCATTGTTTGAAAGACGATCAATAGCCCTGGTAATACTCAGTGTAAATAAACAAGGGCTTTATTTTGTCGATATACAATGTGGTTGATTATTGCAGCACATTACCGAAACCTCCCTCCCTCTTCCCTCTCCTCCCTCTCACCAAACAATGACCTTTCTGTTTGTTTGTCATATCAACTTCAAGGAATTGTAGTTGTTGTCTTCTCCCCCCGACCCCGGTTTGTGTGTGTGTGTGTGTGTGTGTGTGTGTGTGTGTGTGTGTGTGTGTGTGTGTGAATTTATTTATTTATTTTTAGCTCCCACAGATAAGTGAGAACATGTGGTATTTCTCTTTCTGTGCCTGACTTTTTTCACTTAATATAATTTTCTCTAGGTCCATCCATGTTGTTGCAAATGGCAGTATTTCATTCGTTTTTATAGCTGAGTAGTATTCCATTGTGTAGATATACCACGTTTTCCATATCCACTCATCCGAAGATGGACATTTGGGCTGGTTCCAACTCTTGGCTATTGTAAAGAGTGCTGCGATAAACATTGGGGAACAGGTATACCTTCGACTTGATGATTTCCATTCCTCTGGGTATATTCCCAACAGTGGGATAGCTGGGTCGTATGGTAGATCTATCTGCAATTGTTTGAGGAACCTCCATACCATTTTCCATAGAGGCTGCACCATTTTGCAGTCCCACCAACAATGTATGAGAGTTCCTTTTTCTCCGCAGCCTCGCCAGCATTTATCGTTCATAGTCTTTTGGATTTTAGCCATCCTAACTGGGGTTAGATGGTATCTCAATGTGGTTTTGATTTGCATTTCCCGGATGCTGAGTGATGTTGAGCACTTTTTCATATGTCTGTTAGCCATTTGTATATCTTCCTTAGAGAAATGCCTACTTAGCTCTTTTGCCCATTTTTTAATTGGGTTGCTTGTTTTCTTCTTGTACAGTTGTTTGAGTTCCTTATATATTCTGGATATTAATCCTTTGTCAGATATATATTTTGCAAATATTTTCTCCCACTCTGTTGGTTGTCTTTTAACTCTTTTAATTGTTTCTTTTGCTGTGCAGAAGCTTTTTAGTTTGATATAATCCCATTTGTTTATTTTTCCTTTGGTTGCCCGTGCTTTTGGGGTCGTATTCATGAAGTCTGTGCCCAGTCCTATTTCCTGAAGTGTTTCTCCTATCTTTTCTTTAAGAAGTTTTATTGTTTCAGGGTGTATATTTAAATCCTTAATCCATTTTGAGTTGATTTTAGTATACGGCGAGAGGTATGGATCTAGTTTCATTCTCCTGCATATGGATATCCAGTTATCCCAGCACCATTTGCTGAAGAGGCAGTCCCTTCGCCACTGAATAGGCTTGGTGCCTTTGTCAAAGATCAGCTGACATTAAGTGTGTGGGTTGATTTCTGGATTCTCTATTCTATTCCATTGGTCAGTGTGTCTGTTTTTATGCCAGTACCATACTGTTTTGGTTATTATAGCTTTGTAGTATAGCTTAAAGTCAGGTAGTGTTATGCCTCCAGCTTTATTTTTTTTGCTCAGCATTGCTTTGGCTATGCGTGGTCTTTTATTGTTCCATATAAATGTCTGAATAGTTTTTTCCATTTCTGAGAAAAATGTCTTTGGAATTTTGATGGGGATTGCATTGAATTTGTATATCACTTTGGGTAGTATGGACATTTTCACTATGTTGATTCTTCCAATCCAAGAGCATGGGATATCTTTCCATCTTCTTGTATCCTCTCTAATTTCTCTCAGCAGTGGTTTGTAGTTCTCATTATAGAGATTTTTCACCTCCTTGGTTAACTCAATTCCTAAGTATTTTATTTTTTTGGTAGCTATTGTAAATGGGCAGGCTTTCTTGATTTCTCTTTCTGCATGTTCACTATTGGAGAAAAGAAATGCTACTGATTTTTGTGTGTTGATTTTGTATCCTGCTACTGTGCTGAAATCATTTATCAATTCCAGCAGTTTTTTTGTAGAGGTTTTAGGCTGTTCGATATATAGGATCATGTCATCTGCAAACAGGGACAGTTTGACTTCATCTTTTCCAGTCTGGATGCCCTTTATTTCCTTCTCTTCTCTGATTGCTCTGGCTAGTACTTCCAAGACTATGTTGAATAGGAGTGGTGAGAGTGGGCATCCTTGTCTAGTGCCTGTTCTTAAAGGAAAAGCTTTCAGCTTTTCCCCATTCAGGATGATATTGGCTGTGGGTTTGGCATATATGGCTTTAATTATGTTGAGATACTTTCCCTCTATACCTAACTTATAGAGGGTCTTCAATTATAATTTCTTATTGCTCTTCAGCTTGGAAAAGATTCATTGGGTCCATTACTTACCTATCATTTCTTTGCTTGTATTAGTTTAGGATTTGGAATTGAAGTAAGATTGCTAATGATAATTCCTCAGTCCACCTGAGTGTTCAGTACGAATGAATGTTGATACAACTACGCGGCAAAGCTGAGATGCAGCCCAAGTCTTCTTTCTCTTAGCAGAGTGTTGGTTTATCTGTCTTAACGTGTTCTAAACTGGGGTTGCAACATTTAAAGGTTGCATGATATACGTCAGGCTGTGTGTGTGTGCGTGCGTGCGTGTGTGTGTGTGTGTGTGTGTGTGTGTGTGCACACGCACGCGTGTGTGGTCTGGGGACAGGAACGATGTGAGGGTAGGGACAAGAACTTTAAGGCATAGAAGAAATGGGGAGAAAAAGAGTTTAAGTCCTTAAACTGTGACAAACTCTTGGGATTAATGTTATTCTGATCTTCACGTGGCTTTCAACTACCTTTATCACAGATATTACTGGCTCCAAAAAGTAACATAAAAACTTGTTGTTTTCATAATTGTTTGGTTCTGCTAAATTTACCTAGATATTTTCAAATAGTTTAATTTTCTGAAAAAGGAGTAATGTATATGTTTTTATATAATGAAGTGAACTCAAGAGTAATGAAAAGGGTGTCCCACTGAAACGTCTGCTGTAATGCCCGGGCTCAGCTGATGTTTGAGCTTCCTTATCTTTATACAGGGAATAAAAGCTTCTGCCTAGCTACCCGACTGTGTGATTGTGGGAATTAAGTCTCATATGTGGCAGGATGGTAGATTCTTTTCTGAGGATTCATGAGATTTAAAACTGTAACCATAAGATCATCCTCTTAAACAAGGGAGAGTGAAGAGCTGGGATGCCCACATATTGCAGTATTTATTTGGCCTTCGGGTTCCTAATTGTGTGTGCAAGACATGGAAAAACCTGATGGGAGTGTAGGAAAAGCAATGAAAATGATTAAGGGGCTGTTTGCATTGATTTATGAAGACATGTTAAATGGATACAATATGAATAACTCTCCTAAGTGACAACCAGGGAAAGGCTTAATAAATGTCTACAAATATCTCCTGGGTGTGAACACTGGAAAGGGAGATGGATGAGGGTACAGAAGAAAATGATAAGGAATAATGAGATGGAATTGGGAGAGTTTATAAGAAAAAAAGTAGTCATTTTATGTCCCTGAAAAGTGTCTGTCAAGGAAGAGGCTGGAAATCATGATTAGAAGTGCTCAGATTCTACAGAGTCAGGCCGAGGAATGAATTGTTAAAATGTGGGCGATTCAGCCTCCAGCCTGTGATGGCTTTGGTTCCAGGGAAGTAGAGCTGGGTTAGTCATGCTCAAAATGCAGCCGTATTCATGTCTGTATTTTCTTGTATCTTGTGCAGAAAAACAAGTAGGAATTCAGAACTACTCGGTCCTGATTTTATGCCAGCTTCCCCGTTCTACCATGTCCTTCCTTTTATTCTTTCAATAAACTATGGAGAACACTCTGATAAATTAGCAGGTTTGGTGTAAAGGATAATTGTTTTTATAATGCTCACTTTTCCCACCCACGGGCATGAAGCATGATATTAAAAGGTCTATGTATTTTATCTAACTCTCTACTCTCTCCCTTCTTCTTTCCCTCCCTGATGTCTAAGTCTCTGTAAGGAACAGATAAAAACCAGGAAAGGAGAAAGTATTGCTTCATGGTCCTCTTTAGTTCCTGCTAAATAAAGCTTTTCTATTTAAAAATGAGCAGTGGTTCGGCTAATAATGAATGAACTTAGCTGAGACAAATGACAATTAAGTTTTAAGAAAGCCTTAACAATTAGCATTTTAACCATTATTTCATGGGAAGCAAAAACATTAGTTATGCTTGCAGGAAGTAATCAGCTAAGAATTACTCATTTTTAACTAATTAAAATTACCCTGTGCTTTTCCGTTGAGTTTTTTAACTTGGAATCTCAGCCTGTGTCCATTCACAGCTAAAAAAAAAAAAAGGAGAAATTCTACTTAAAAAGTGTAATCTTTAATGTGCAGCTTCAAATTCATTTTTAAAATGAAAGAACAATAATTTAAGAAGTCATATTAATGTCTAAGTGTCTATAGTTCATGGGGAAAGAAAATGATGGCTTATACATCAATCAATTAAATATTTTGAGCCAGAAAACTTTATAGATTCTAGATGAAGTCATAATAACCTTTTGTTCAGATTTGGCTACTGGTTATGACCTCTAGAAGGACATTTTGAGAAGGTAAATAGCCAGAAGACATCATTTATCAAATGGTTTAAATGGGCCATCATTAAAATAGGAAAATCCCTAATCAGTGAGACAATAATTAGTCTGGCTGCTGAATAGTTATTACACTTCATATGTTCTGTATTTACCATTTTTATTCTTAGTATTATGTTTCTATCATTTCGTTCTTCCTTTGCGATACAGAACAGAGTAGTCAACATTTTACTTTAAAAAATGAACTTTAATGGCTCTAAGAGTGTTTCTAAGTGAGCTGCAAGAAGAGATTATAACTGAAATACATATATTTGTAAAAAAATAAATAAATAAAAGAGGGAGGGAGTATTTCAGGATTTGTCTGCAACAGGAAAACATAGGAAATCACCCTTAGCAAATTAATCCCAAGACAAAATACTTGGCCATTTTGCCATATACCCACAACTTACCTTCAGTGATAATCATAATGTTTAAAACCATTGGTTACAGATTCCTTCAAAGTTCATATGATACTAATTTTGACCTTTTAAATCAGGGGAAATTTTCTTTGCAAGCTAAAAGAATTCTATTTTTATTGAAAAAACTTGAAATATCATATGTGCTTATGCAGAAACTATCGTGTGATTTCCTATGACAATCTAATTCAAATGAACGAACTACATGTAAATTGAACCAGTCTACCTTCTAGTAGGATAAAATTCTGTCAGAACTCTTTAATTCAATGTTTGGCTATAAGAAGGCCTTCTGTGGGACTCTTCCTGAGTACCTACATGTGTAAGTATATGGGGTTAGTAAATAAAAGAGGTTCTTGTTTCTATAAAATGAAAATTAAGAACTAATTTTCTAATACCTTGAAAATTACAGTTCTAAAACTGCTGAGCCCTTATAATTGTCAGTAAATAGATAGATAATGACTGGTTTGATACTTCAGAATCTAAAGTGTTCTTGACATAAACAAATTGTTTATGGTAATGTTTTAGTCAAAGTATACTGATCAATCAAGAAAGCAGCAGTGTTTACTGCAAAAGGAGATGACATGATAAGACACTGCTTTCCCTCACAAAATCTTTATATTCCCACTATCCTGATTCCTTCTTTTCTCTTCTCTTTTATAACATTTGCCAAAAAGCAAAGTACCTACTAAACATAAACGAACATGTTGAAACATTTGCAGTTTACTGAAAGATTAGCACATGGGTCATTGGCTTTCAAGTTGTATTAACAACTAATAATCACTTCTGTCTTACAAGTTTTTCTACTCACTGGGCCAGAGTCCTTTTGGAAGAAAGATGAAAAGGATATAAATTTGCAAATTCTGTGAAACATGGCTTATGAACAAGCATAAACATTGGTCAGCTATTTTATTATCGAGAAAAACGCCCTGGACTAAGACATCTCAGCATATGAATCAGAAAACCTTCTCAGTCACTCAGGTTCTGTTTTCACTGGAGGCATGGGATTTGCTTGTGGCATTTTGACACTTATTTAAGGTGCATTTGCAAAATGATGTCTACCTCTTCCAAAATGGTCATAAAATAGAAAAGCCATTCACTGGGCTCACAAGTGGAAAGTACTGTGCTCAGACCAATTAGGGTTATAAAATTAAGTTTCCTGTATTCAAGGAATGGACCATAATGGGAGAGAGGCTGAGGGACAGTTTGTGTGCAATGTCAGGTGAAAGCATCAGGTGCTTGAGGGAGACTCATCTGCAGGGGCTCAGCAGGGACTATTCAATGAAGGAATAATGTAGGTTTACAGCAAGATCATAGTGTTAAATGCCTGGCAAAAGGTGTTTTGTTTTACTTTTTCTGTAGTAAATTCAACATAAATTATGTATGCTCAAAGACAACTCATTTTCACTTGCTGTATATAAGATATGCTGAGGAACAATGGATCAGAGAACAGCAGAAGGGTAACACAGTTGGATGTTTGGAATACTCTAAAGCACAAGGAAAAGGAGTGCTCTTGGCTTATCTTTGTATTTGCCTTGGGAATTCCATTTTGTTTTTGTAAGAATCCAAACAAGAATCAGCTCATTCTTAGATTTTTGAAAAGGTTAGTATCATAATCCTGAGCTTATCGAGTGCAGGAAGAATTACTTCCAACCCAATGCCAGAATGCTTTTAGAGCTTTTCTGCAATGTGTTCTCTTTGTCAGCTGTAGATAAAACCGTGTATTGTCCTGTAAATAAAGGCACCCAAGGCCAAATTAGTGGCAGCGCTCCTGTGAAAGGAAACCTGCAGAGCAGAGGCTGTGGCTTCCAAGCCCGAGTCCTAATGGCCCTAGAACCATTATTGGCAGGGGGCTGACCACCTGGTGACAGCTTCAGATACAACTATGCAGGGACTAAAAGAAAGGCATGTATAAAAGATGCAAGGCACTTACTGTTTTACTGTTTTGCTGGTGTAATAAGAAACTGGAAAGAAAAAGCCCATTTTCTTAGATAAGAGGGTTTTTTTGTTTTGTTTTGATTTTTTTTTTTTTTTACAAAGCCACTCATATTGGTTGTCCATTCTTGACCAGTTGTCCTTCATTTGAGTTTTTCATTCTTCTCGCTCCATGTTTCCACACTAAGTGCCATTTTTAGATCAGTGCTTACTTGCCAAACAACATTTCCACAAGAATGTATGTTTGGGCTTTTCTATTCACTTCTGCAGTACGACTAGCTCTTTGGACCCTGAATATGGAACAATAGCCACAACTCCATGTGCGAGGGTGCTGAACGGCATTCTTGGAAAGCTTGGAGTCCTGCCAATAGAGGAAGTTGGTGGTCCAGAGAGAGAACCAGGGGTTGCCTTCTGTCCATCTGTCGGCCTGGGAATGCTCAGGGGTCACTCAAACTGCCTTCTTGGTAAAGAAAAAATCTTTCTCTTGGAACCAACTTTTACCATATTATGTCAACTCAGATAGAAATTCTAAGCAAACAGAATGTGTGTGTACGTGTGTGTTTCTGTTGTTCATTTTGAAACAGGTAAACTGTATGGCTTGCCCATTGAAACATAGAGTGAAAAAAATGAGGATTATAAAGAGAACATAATAAAGTATAAATCCTCATGCTGGTAATGATGACAAATGTATATTATTAAAAATATAGTCTCATGTAAGCCTCATCACAGGTTTGTGAGCGAGGTTTAGGATCAACAATGTGCACTAGAGAAATAAATAACTAATATTTATCATACGCACATTGTTGTAATAGTGGAGCTCAATGAATATTGTGTGAGAAACTCTTGCTGAACAGTCTGGCAAGGCAAATAATATTGGAATTTTATTCATGAGAAAAGTGTGGCCCAAAGAGATTTCATAATTTGGCTAGGGCAATAGTTTTAGAAACTTAAAGATACTCACTTTTCAATCTTTTTTCTCTGAGTTTTACTTCTTTTCCCTTAATAAATATTTAGGAATTACCAACTCTTAGCAAAGCACTAAGCTATATGTCTTAGAGAGCACAACACTGAACAATGTGTGTGTGGAAGGGTGTGCACAACCATGTATATATAAAAGAACAAACATTAAGTAGAAACAAAGTGGAAACAGAGATTATTTCCAACTACAAGCTTCAAGTTATGTTCTAAGGAAAAAGCATTACTGAGCAGAACTTGAAACACGGGTTGACTCCTTCATTTATTCATTCAGCACAACCTGTTGATGGTCTGCTCTGTGCCTGGCATTTTGTGTGTCTTTGCAAACAAGGCAGATACAATCTCTGGCACTAGGATATGTAGGTTCTAACCTAGCACATTGCTTTGCAAATTGGAATCATTGGATTAATTTATAATAAAAGTATATGCATGTTAGCCTACCAGGTGGGGTGCTCTGGGAAACTGAGATTTGTGTGCCTGGAGTTTAACAGAGGGTGCTTTTGCAGCAACATCAGCAAGGGCAGAGAGAGGAACTGAATGGTGGTCTAGGCACAACAAAAGACTCCACTCATTCTACAGGGGTTCTGGAACAAAAAGGGTTCTTCAGAACTGTCCTGAACTGTGTCAAGAGGTGCAGGCATTAACACCCCTTATTGATCAGTCATTGGATGTGAATGACAGTCAAAAGGGGGGCATAACTTTTAGCAGTCAATGGAAATTCCCAGAGAGGGGCTCAGCCAAGGGTGGTCAGTTTCCAACACTCTCAGCTGCTAGAAGAGCTCCGGCCCTGGGCAGCACAGCAGAGTGCACACTACAGTCCACACTTTGTACCAGTGGAGTCCACTTAGTTTGTGTAATAAATCAAGGAGCCAGTTCCTCCATGACTCTGTTGAGCATCTGTTTCCTGGAGAAACTTAAACCAGGAAACTCCCAGGAAAAATTACAGCTCTGGATGCATAAGCTCATCTGCAGACCAAAATAGGTTACCACCATTTCTGTCCTCTACTACCTATGGTTGATTCTCTCATCCTAGGCTGGCAATTCTGCTGTATGAACTGACTCTCCTCGAGATCTCTGGTCATCATGCCCAACAGTTGAATTTGCTCATTGAACATCAAAATTGGGCAAGTTGTTTGAAGAGATGCCCAAGGGCAGGAACTCAGTGTCAAAAGTATTTTTCCTGCCCCCATTGTGCAAGAGGACCCTAACTCTTAAGTTTGAATAAGATTAATAACCCTTGCCAAGACGATGAGTTATTTTCTCGCCTACACTTCTCTTGGCAAAAGGAGACCAAGTTGACTAGAGGAAGCCATGGATTGGCTTAGCTTAATGTTTAACGGACCGTGCTGCTAGACGAATTTCCCTTCTAGAACTGATGCCTCTAACCATGCAGAGACCAGAGTTGTGCAAAGAGGGAGCACAAATCCCCTGGATAGGTAACTGGGCATGATTGTGAATCCTATTGCTCTATCAGGTAGGCAGGTTCTGGATGGTGCAGTGAGTGACTGGACCATTAGCTGCCACAGATATATGCCCACATGTGCACCTCCTTTGACACAATGTGTGTTTCCTGATTTTGAAAATATATTTTATATGATTCCGATTCAGTACATCAAAGAATCTGTAAGTTCTGAAACACAATTGCAGGTTGAGCCCCTTAAGGCAAAAGCGGCAAAACAAAACCTACATTATATGTTGATTCCAACTGAGATAAAGGGGTGGAAAGAATCCAGTGTTTTCAGCTTACCAAGAGGCTGGTTGGTCTCCAAGGGGGCTGTATCATATTGGAGGGTCAGCATTGTTCTCTGTTGCTGGCAGGTTGGACATTTGGCAATAGCGGTGGCTCAATCAGCCTTGATGAGTTGAGCTCATGCTGCTGGGCTTATGCATAGCCTCAGTCTATCACCATTCATACTTCATTGTGCTGGTGCAACCACTGACAGAGGCTGGCTGATGTCTAGTGCTTCTACTGTGTCAGTTCTTCTTTGGTACGTGTTAACATGTGATACAAAGGTCTCCCCACTTTACTCTCAGTACCATAGTCCCATCCATATGTCTCTAACACAGACCTTCTTATCTCTATTTTAATCTTTTTTCCAGGCCCCATCACCAAACTTCCAAGTCATTAACCAGTGCCTATGAATCCATACATTTTTACCTTGGACCACTTATCTTCTGTAACAATGTGGAAAACCAGATCCATTGGCTAAAGTTTTGCTGATTAAGAGCTTTCCCTATACCCAGGTCATGTTTTAGGGCCACCACCTCTGAATGGGACTTTAGTTCTTTAACAGTCCATTTTTAACCTTTACTTATAAACAGGTCTGACTCATGTACCAGCTAAGTTTGATCTTTTTCCTCCTCTGTCAGGTTGAGGCTTCCCCTCCTCCAGGTAGCTCCACAGGGCTGTATATATGAGCTGAGAAAATGGTACTAGTGAAGTAGTGGTGGATTTCGTGGGAGTCTGGTCCACTAGCTATTGAAGCTTACTTGTGTACCTGCTGCTGTTTTTTTTGGGGGGGGGTGCGATTCTAGAGGCTCCACTTTCATCTCACAATAGATTGTTACTGGATTGGCTTGGTAGATCCATCAAACCCATCTCATGCAGTATAGCTCCAGCCACATTGACACCTAATGTCCTCTGCTCAGGTGCCCTGTGTTTCCTGGGACCCAGTAGGATTCTAGAAACCATTTTTTGAGACATATGTAATTCCTCACTTCAGATGGCAAGCACTTATTCCAGGACCTTGGAGCATACACTGAGTGTCTCCTTTCAAGGCTTCTCATAGACACCATTTGGTATATTTTCCTACCAGTGATATCTGTGAGGACATAGGGTTTCCTGGGTTATATGGTACACACAGCAGGGCCACCTGCAATGCAGCCCAAACCTTGCATGCTCTAAGTCTCATTCAAAATTGGCTGGTTTTCGTGTCGCCCAGTATACATTTGCAGTAGTGTTCCCATGTATGAAAAATCTATCTCCGTAATCCAAAGAAATCTACCAGGTGCTATGTTTTCTTCTTATAGGTGGAAGGTATCAGATGATTTGTTCTTCATTTTGAAGAGGAAAGTTCTATATATTTTAGTCCTATGAACCCATAAATCTTTACTGATGTGGCAAGCCAGTGAATATTCACAGCATTTTTCTCCCATTCTCTGTAATATGAGTACCTTATCAAGTCTTCAAATGTGCATGTCAGTTGTTTATCATTGGGGATGATTAACATAATACAATCAATATTGTATTATGAATATTGATTGTGAACCGATATCATGTTCTGCAGAATGTCCATAAAGTCCAGGCACCTTCAGACAGAGGTTAGAGAATTATGGGGAAAGAATACTTGTCTCTCCCAAGAGAATGTGAATTGTTCCTGGAAAAGAACACATCATCAGATCAAGGACGGCATGCCATGTGACAGAGGCTGTTCAAGCAGATATATTTGGTACAGTAATGGCAATAGGGGTTCTGTCTGGCTATTGGGAAGGATACAGGTGAGTTAAATGAAAAGATGATGGGGACCACCATCCTTTAGGTCTTTAAGGGTGGCACATATATAGGCCCCTTCCCATAGGATGAGATGCTATTTCAGTGTGGTTGGTAGAGGCAGCTTCCATGCCTTCCACTACCCTTCTCCACACAATTCCCCACAACTGAGCAGGCCAAGGACTGGACTGTTTGCTTTAGGATAGAAATTTCTGGGAAGACATACACAATTTTTTCAAAAAATTCAATTGATCATTGAATAACACAGTTTTAAACTGCCTGGGTCCACCTGTACAGGGAAAAACCTGAGTATAAGTGGACCTGCACAGTACAAAGAATTTCTTTTTCTTTTTATGCAGTGGTCCATATGCTGAATCTATTTATCTAAGAATACAGCATGTAATACTTATAACATAAAAATATATGCTAATCAACTACTTATGTTATCGGTAACACTTCTGGTTAATAGTAGGTTTTTAGTGGTTGAGTTTTGGGGAAATTTTGGTGAATTTTGCTTTTAATTTTTAATTTGACAAAGAGAGCCTAAAGTTCTTATGACTGAGTTTCCAGTTAGGACCTTTTAAAAACTAAGAATAATAAAAGATATTTTCCTCCTCAGGGAATAAGACCTATCATAAAGCTAAAGTACACAAAAGTAAACCAAGATACACAAAATAGTATACTGCCATTAAAATTATATTGACAAGGAGATTATGACCTCTAAAACTAGCAATTATGTACAGCAAGATAAACCAATCCTACACTATGGGCATATATGTGCATTGGCCTTAAACTGTGTAAGAGATAAGCTGAAGCATACTGTGTGAGTGGGTGAGGGAGGGAGTGACTGAGCGAATGAATGGGTGAGTGAATGAATGGGTGAGTGAATGAATGGGTGAGTGAATGAATGGGTGAGTGAATGAATGGGTGAGTGAACGGGGGAGGGAGGGAGTAAGGAATGAGTGCCCTCCAATATTCTGGCTGTCCAGCATACAACATATTGCCCAAACAAGCCTCTTATGACAGAGACAGTGTTATAATACATTCACCTACCTAATTGCTTCAAGTTTATAGAAGTAAAATGTACTTAAAATGAAAAAAAAAAAAAAAAAAAAAACAATCACACACCAGAGGCTAGATGACGCTGGTAAATATGGCATGATAGATTCTCCCCACTCAGCATAAAGCAAAAAATACTTCAGAGAGATTCTTAGTTCCTTTCCCTAACCCTGTCTTTACATTTTCTTTCAATTATTCTGATTACTTCACATGGACGCTCTTAGTCTCCTAAGGTTTGCTTGCCGGCAAATCTGCATTTTAACAGGAGTAATAAATGCAGGAGTTTGTCTGCAGGACAACAGCGTGAAGGTACGAAGTTGTGGCCTGGCGGAGCACCATGAAGACAAAGCAGCCGATGGTAAATCTTTGAAAACCAACACTGGGTTCTGCACATTTCTGGGAGGTGACTGGGGTGGCCGCGAGGTCTCACATTCATGAGCACCTGTTGCAGCTTTGGGGCGCTCCAGCGTTGAAGAGCTGTGCCCATCGGGGTGGTCTCATACAGGCATGGTGTGTCTGTTGAGGCACTTTCTAGCAGGAATGTCCATGTTCCAGCACTGACTACTGTGCCTCAGTGTCCCTGATGTGTTCTTCTGTCTGGCCTGAGGCTCAGTGTCAGGCACGGTCATCATATATGTCTGAAGTGGCCTCCTGGGGAGACTCAGTTCTATCCACCATCTCTGAAGAGGCTCATGGTGTAGACTCCCAGGTAGGGAGGTAACATTAGGCTGGAGGGAATTCTCTTCACTAGTTACATCCTGGATCCTGAATATTTAAAGGCATGTGTATATAAACACTGGTTTGCATCCTCATTAAATGAAAAATAACCAACTATGGACAAAAAAATCAGAAAAGAGCTAATCCTAGAAACAACAGGTGGGAAGTCTTGTCTTTAAGTTAATTCTTTAGTTTCTGTGTTGTGTCATATTCCTATTTATCAAACTATCTCTATCTCTACATGTCCATCACTTCTCTTTCCAGTAAACATCAAAAAAATGTAAATTGGGATTGACAAAGAACATTGTAAAGGAGCCCTGCTGCTCTTTGATGTTGGAAGAGTTCCTGGGAGGCAGACCCTCAGGAGGAAACACCAGCACCAGCTCTCTGCCCAACCACATGGTAGCAAGAACACCTGGTATTCCACAGCCCGACTATTGTTAAGACTTTCCCTAGGGCTGGATTGGGATGGGTGCCTGCGGAAGATGGTTATGCAACATTTCCAGCATTGGGAGGCCATTGTAAAGACTGTCAGTTGGTTGTTGTTTTGTACCATCACTAAGCTGAGGAAGACAGTGATGAACTCAGTTCAGCCAACTGCTAACTCCAGGGTGGTCTGCAGAACTGGAACAGACCCTCATCTCTTATAGCCAGAGGTTTGATTTCACTGAAAAACAGTAAAATCTCCCACACTAGTATCAGATCTCTAATAACAGAGAAGTGGGATCCTTAGATGTGGGATGGAATTATTTGTATGGATGTTCTTGATAACTTTAGAATACGAGGTCCCCTAAACTCTCTAGGCTCTTAGCCAAGGCCCACTTGCTCTTGCTAGGGGACAACGACCTCACCTCACTTAGACAGTGTGCACAAGTCTCCTGTGAGGTGATGCAGATGATAGCTGTCTTCAACATCTTCACCCTTCCCCTGAGATCATGTAGTCAGCCCGAGATTCATCTCTCAGCACAGGCCAGCTGAGGAATAGTGTCTCTGATTCAGGGGAAAGGGGGTTCTTCACCAAAGCATTGCAGGAATTGGCTCATATACATTGGCAGAATGAATTTTGAAAATACGCACTTAAAGTTTGGATTTGGTAGGATATAAGACAATAAGAAAGAATTTATTGCTGTGGAGGATGGTGTTCTATGATTCAGGACTTACAGCATGTCCAGGACACCTGGATTTTATCCAATGTGCTTCTGTTCTGTCTCCTTGAAGTTTAAAAGTACTGAGGTAGAGATGCTAGAACTGCCTTGGCAGAACATTGAGAAAGGAGTAAGACAACTCAGGCAGATAGACATGTTAGAAGACATTATGTAAAGTGAAACAACTCAGCTGCTCTCTCCAGGACTTTCCAGTCACTGGAACAGCAAAGGACTGCCGTGCTCCAGCTTTATGAACAGCTCCGTGTTGGCTGTTCCTGGTAGACCAGCAGGATGGCAAGTGTGGTGCTGTGAAACCAGGCACTCCAGTGTTGAAGAGAATGAGAAGACAATGGCAGATACCAGTTGGCAGCACTGGGGGTCTGTGGCAAGGGCTGATGGAATATTGTTCATGGGTTTGAGACAGACATGTAGCCAGTTAGGATCTTGCTTGACCTATGTAGAAAAAGGCTGGGAGCAGATGAGCCAAAGGCTTATGTCAGTTAACTCAAATAAAAAATATATATATCTGGAGCCCAATTTCCAGTCCTGACCCATTTCTTAGCACAAGTCCAATAAATTGAAGGAGGGCTTGATCTCTTTGAGAAGAACCCTGCAACACCCCGCCGGTGCATTCAATAGTGATAACCTGCACCCCCATCGTTCACCAAGGCACATGTAACCATTAACGTGAATAAGGTGTGCACTGGGGAAAGGTGACAGACAGACCTTGAAGGAGCTGTTAGATACAGAGTCTGGGCTGTAGCAGGAAATCTACAATACTGGAGAACCTAAAATACCGACACGTCTGTCCCATTAGAGTGGGGGTATGTGGAGGACAGGTCATGATGGGGTCCTGCCATGTCATCTCACAGTGGTCTCCAAACCCACCAATCGTCATTTCCCTGGTCTCTGAGGGTATAATTGAGATGTTTTTACTTACCAGCTGAAAGAGCCTTCATGTTAGTTGTGTGATATGTAGAATGCGAGCAATTGTAGCACAAAAATACTAAGTGGGAATGCTTGAAACCACCCCTATCCACCGAGAGAGTGAATCAGAAGCAGGATATCATCCCAGTGGGAACAACATAAATTTGTGCCATTCCCAAAGACAAAAGCAATGACATGGTGGTCCTCATCAATTTCCCTCATAAGCCACCTTTTTGGCCCATGCATAAAGTGGATAGACCATGGCAGGTGTGGTAGACTAGTGCAAACTTCTGTGTGCTGTCTCCAACTGCAGTGTGTGCTCGATGTGCCTTCTTTAACAGATTAAGAACTTCTGTTGACCTTGGTATTTGGCACATATTTTCTTTTAAGTCCCTATTGAAAAAACAATCAGAAACATTACCCAGTTGCTCAGAATGAACAGGAGTGTGCAATCTGTCCTCATTCTGAGCTTGTCTCCATCACAGGATAGCCTGAATGGGACAGAATCATCTGAACAGTCTACAGAAAGTCACACTGTTCTACAAAATGACAACATCATGTTAATCTGTCATGGGAAAAAGGAAGTGGCAAGGACTCTGAACGTTCTCGGAAGACACCACATGTGTACCACATGATGAGAAGGAAATTATACTTAAGATTAAGAAGTCCCAGGTATTGGTAAAGATTTGAGGGGTCAGTGCTCTGGAACATGCTGAGACATCCTCTCCAAGGTGAAAAGCATGTCATTATCCTTGCATCTCCTATCACAAGGAAAGAAACACACTGCTCTAGGTAGAGCTCTTTGGTTTTGGAGTCAGGATAGCTTGAACCTGGAAATACTGTTCCAGCCCATTTATCAGGTGTCCCTAATCTGCCATTTTTGGCAACATCCTAGAACAAGAGATAACTCTGAAGCAGTTATAGTTAAAGACCCTCCAACCTGAGCCATGTGAAACAGCAGATCCTGTTGTGCAGGAGGTATCCTTGGTCCATGAGAACACTGTGCACATCTCTGCTAAGCCTTAATGAGAGGGTTACAGTGTACACCTCTGGAGTCCTAAAGTCTGGCCTTACTCTGTAAAGTGGAGAACCTACCATTTCTGGGTATAAGAGTGAAAGTGGCACCAGCAGCAGCTCTCAGTGTCCTGTATCAGGGCTTCAGGAATCCTAGCTGCAATGGCTCTCAGTGCCCTGTCCTGGAGAATCAGGGGTCCCAGCTGTAATGGCTCTCTGCATCCTGTCCCAGGATGTCAGGAGTTCCAGCTGCAGGGGCTCAATATCCTGTTCCAGGGTGTCAGGGGTTCCAGCTACAGCATCTCAAGGCAGCAATGGCAGCAGCAGTAGCCTCACTGAGCTGTACTGTGTTGTGTTCATCTGTGTTTCCAGCTGTGCAGGTTCTAAGTAAGTGGGGTGGTTAATTTTAGGTGTCAACTTGACTAGACTGAGGAATACATAGAAAACTGGTAACACATTATTTTGCAGTATGTCCATGAGGGTGTTTCCAGAGTACAGGCGGGAACCATCTTTTCCACTGGGGGCCTGAAGAGAACAAAAACAGAGGAAAATGAATCTCTCCTTCTATTTCTGCTGGAGCTGGGATCCCTCTTCTCTCCCATCCATGGACATCAGAACTTGAGACTCTCCAGGATTTGGGTTCCAGGACTTACACCAGCTGCACCCCCAGTTCTCAGGCCTTTGGCCTGGGCTGAGAATTACACCATTGGCGTCCCTGATTCTGAGGCTTCCGGATTCACACTGAGCCATGTTACCAGCCTCCAGTTTGCAGATGGCCTATCATGTGACTCCTCAGCCTTCACAATCACGTGAGACAATTCCCCTGATAAGTCCCCTCTCATATATTTAGATACATATCCTATTGTTTCTGTCTCTCTGGAGAACCCTGACTAATACTATGGTTCTTAAATCATTCTGAAAATTCTATGGACTATTTGATATTTGTATTGTCATGTGCTGCATAAGGACGTTTCAGTCAATGACAGATGGCATATACAGCCATGGTCCCACAACATTATAATAGAGATGAAAAATTCCTGTTGCCTAGTGACATCGTAGCCACCATAACATCATGGCAAATGCAATAACTTTTTATGTTAAGATATGTTTAGGTATGTGAATACTTACCAGTAGGTTATAGTTGCCTACAGCATTCAGTACAGTAACAAGCTGCACAGGTTTGTAACCTAGGAGCCACAGGCCATACCACATAGCCTGTGTGTGCAGTAGGCTACACCATCTAGGTTTGTGTAAGTACGCTCTATAATGCTCACACAATGATAAACACACATTTCTCAGACCGTATCTCTGTTGTTAAGCGATGCATGACTGCACTATGCAAACAAATTCCTTTACAGCTTAGGTCATCAGAGTTGGTTTATGTCACTTGTTAAATAATTGAAACATTGAGCGATTTTGGCAATTATCCCTGCCCTGCTGGTAGGAAAGTTCCCAGGAGTGTAGGAATAGAGCTTCCCCAAGATTGGGTCAAAGTTTACTGCGTGCATGGTGAGAGATTTGGATAAAAAAGGGTAGGGGGTATAGCAAATAGGAATCATAAAATTAAACACTTTCAGGATTTTGTAGAATCTTAGATCCATATTGTCTAATACCTTCATTTTTCACATAAAGAAATACATATCCCAGAGAACTAACTGTTTTCTGGTGTTTGCATAAATGCTCAGGTTCTTAGTCAGTAAAAGAATCCAGGTCTCCTTTTCTCCAAGCCAGATAAATCCACTTTCCAGCCTCTTCTGCTGCTTTTTTTCTTTTTTTAAACCTCTGTAAATACACAAACCAACAAACTAAAGGGATTTTCTCTTCTTAGTTTTATTAACATCACGGGACCAAGTTGAATATTTTCCAAATGGAGGCCATTCCCCTTACATCTGAAAAATGACAGTGGTGCATATTTTTTGGAGGCTATCAAATTCTTTATAGATTACTCACACAATATGATGAAGGACTTTAAAATATTTTCAGTAATTATAATCTGGTCAAAGATATATCAAGGAGTTAATCAGAGAGGTTTATTAATTAGCGTATTTCCAATGGAGTTATTGCTCTGATCAATAACATGGCGCACAATGGGAATGTGAAGTTTAAAAATCAATGACCTGATCAAGAGAATTGTCTCTTCTGGATCAATTGCATTCAGGCTTTATTAGAGAAATCTTAGATTATTAATCCTCTGTCCAATAGCCCTAAGTACAAGCTGACCAAAGTAATATGTACATAATGAAAAGCACCTAAAACCTCCCTAGGAAACTTTCTCCGAATTTATTTGTGTTAGAATATAAATCTTCCTGCTCAAATTGAAATAACTGTATTGTTTAATTTTAGTTATAAATAGCAACAGCAATTAGCCTACTAAAGGAACTAATTGCTTGCAAATTTTCATATTTAAACACAAAACCATTTTTAAATGACAGTACAGAATACTATTTCAAAGCTTAAGAAAACAATGATTTTTTTGAAGTATTAAGTTATGCATAATTTTATAAGATTGTTCACTGATTATAAAACAGTAGAGCAGTGGTTTCAAATACTTCAAGGAAAGAGTAAATATAATTGTTCTTGTTTTATTTTTATAAATAAGAGTGCATTACAAAGAGTGTAATTATGATTAATGCCTATTTTAAGCAATATATTTCTTATAAACAACAACATCATTCTAGGCATATGTGCTAACTCACAATAGACAAGAAATAACAGGAATATTTTTCTTACAGTCTACTCCTGAAGATTAAAATTATTTTCAGAGCTGCAGAACTGCAAAATTATTAGTAAACTTTTTTTCCCATTTAAACTTACTTTACAATCACCCTTCCATCTTTTGAAAAAATCTCAGGCCTTTAGTTCAAAGAAATGGAATGGGTGACAATGTACAATACTCACTTTTATTAGATTGCCAAAGTTTCAGACTTCTCAGGGTTAAAATTACCCTTTTGGGTAAAAAGCTGTTCTTAGAATTCAGAGCTTGTGACCATGAACTTTGGATTCAGCCAGAATCCACCCATAGCACTAACTATGTGACCTTGGATAAATTACATACTCCTTTAAGCATTAGGGTCCTCAGCCATACAAATGATATAACAATATAATCCACCTAATATAGTTATTGTTAAGATTAAATAATTTAAGCATATAAAGTAATTACTCAATAAAAGGATGCTTTGTGTTTCTATTAATATTTTATTATCATGAATAAAATTACCATATATTATAGATATTAGATAGAAGAAATTTTGTGAAACTCTTCTCCATGAATTATGGCAAAATAAAGTAAGAAGTATAAAAAGTCTGCTAAAAAGAGGTAGCTAGAATGAGCAAACCTTGCTTGCTGATTAACCTGTAAGAATTCAGGGTCTCCAGGCAGAGGTAAAGGGCCTTATGTATGAAAGTAGGCAAAACAGAAACCTGACCTACTCCATCATTTTGTCAAAAATCACAGATGCTCCTCAACCACAATGGGGTTACATCCTGATAAACCGTTGTAAGCTGAAAATACCATAAGTTGAAAGTGCATTTAATACACCTAACCTACTGAACATCATAGCTTACCTAGTTTATTTTAAACATGCTCACAATATTTACATTAGCCTAAATTTGGGCAAAATCATCTAACACAAAGCCTATTTGATAACAAAGTGTTGAACACTTGTGTAATTTGCTGAATACTGTACTGAGAATAAAAAAACAGAATGCTTGTATGGGTCCTGGAAGTACGGTTTCTACTGAATGCCTATCACTATTGCAGCACTGTAAAGTCAAAAAGTCGTAAGTCAAGTACCATTTGTACTTATAAAGAGTTGTATGCAGTAGCCATTTTTTAATACTTGATGTTATTAGACTCAATTAAACAAAAGATCAGGTTGATTAATATATCACATGCCTTTTTACAAACTTTGAATGATGAGTCTAAAACAAGCAAACATTATGTAACTTTCAAATTAATATATTGAATGACTTTATAGTCAGCTTATTTTTAAAAAGTAATTAATTCTTCAGAAACAATTTAAAAATAATAAGGAAACCAAACCTATCCAAATGCTTGTTTAGGATGAGAACAACTCAATGTCTACATAAAAAAAAAAAAAAGTCTGCATGCAGACTTTACACTTTTCACAAAAATAAATTAATTAAATAAAATACAATGGATTGTAGGTCTAAATGTAAAATGAAAAACTGCAATACTTATAAAGATAACATGGAAAAAATCTAGGTTGCTCTGGATTTGATGATAACTTTTTAGATATAACATCAAAAGCAAGAAAAAATTGGTAAGTTGAACTTCATTAAAATTAAAAACCTTTGCTCGTGAAAGATAGTTATATGATTGAAAAGAGAAGACACAGGTTGAGAGAAATTATTTGTAAAATATATTTGATAAAGTACTGTACTTAAAATATACAAATAGCTCTAAACTTAACAAGAAGAAAACAAGCAAGCAGATCAGAAATGGGCAAAAGGTCTGAACAGACACCTCACCAAAGATGATACATAGATGGCAAATAATCAAATGAAAAGATGTTCAAAATCACATGTCGGTAGGGAAATGCAAATGAAAACAACAATGGAATATGACTGCAGGCCTGTTGAATGGCCAGAATCCAGAAGATAACATTAAGTGCTGATGAAGATGTGGAACAACAGGGCTCTTATTCGTTACTGGTGGAAATGCAAAATGGTACAGCCATTTTGAAAGACAGTTCGACAGTATCTTACAAAGGTAAACATAAGCTTACCATACAATCTGGCAATCACATTCCTAGGTATTTTTCCAAATGAGTTGAAAACGTATATCCACACCAAAACATGCCCCAAAAATGTTTACAGCAGCTTTATTTATAATAAACCAAATGAAACCAAGATGTTCTTCAATAAATGGATAAATAAACACACTTTATTATATCCAGACAATGAAACATTATTCAGCACTAGAAAAATTCTCTGTCAAGCCATAAAAAAGGCACAGAGGAACCATAAATGCATATTTAAGTGAAAGAAGCTGATCTGAAAAGGCTACACTACTACATGATTCCAACTCTATGATGTCCTGGAAGAGGCAAAACTAAGGAGACAGTACAAAGATAAGTGGTTGCCAGAGATTGGGAGGAGGGAAGCATGAATAGACAGAGCACAGGGGATGTTCAGCGCAGTGAAACTACCCTGTGTGATTCTGTAATTGTGGACACATGTCATTATACATTTGACTAAATTTATATAATGTCCGACGATAAGAGTAAAACTTAATATAAACTGTGGACTTAAGCTAATAATAATGTATCAATATTGGCAATCAGTTGTAACAAACGTACCACGTGAACGCAAGCTGTTAAAAGTAGGAGGACTTGATAGGTGTTGAGTGTATGGAAACCATACTTTTCTGTAAAAACCTAAAACTACTCTAAAAAACTGCAGCCTATGTTTTAAGAACAATTACTATGTTTTTATAAAAGTCAAGTCAGTCACACAATTATGTTCATATATTCATTATGTTTTATACATAATTATCATTGCTTCAATAACTACAAAAGAGAAACACCAATGTTTTAAATTACTGGATTATTTGGTCTTAATTCTTCTGTATTTATTATCCTTTGTTTATAGAATTTGAACAACATAAAGATAAAAATGACATAAATTGCATAAAATAATGCAGTCCAAATTCCTTTTTTTTCCTATTCCATCTGAAAATGTTTAGTAAAAGGTATTTTCAGTACATAAGAAGATTTGAGAAAATGATTTTAATTTTTAAAATAATATTTATTCAGCCAGCTGGAAATGCCAAAAAATTATGTCCTTGTTCAAAACAGCTTTTTCTAATATTAAAAAGGATTTGTTTTAGTTTTGTATGACTTTCTAAGTGCTTTTTTAATAGTGCTTGATACATGCTTTTTAAATTATTTTTGCATTCGTGATATAGCAGATAAAATAATTATCTTATTTCTAAAATAAAACAGAAAAAATTTTGAGCTTCTTCATTCACACGTGTTCTCAGCAAACTGATTATTAGTCTGAGCTCCTCCATGTTTACCTCCTGAATAAAACAAGCACTAGTCATATGCACCATGGCCCAATGATATGCACAATTTAGCATATGTGGGACTAACTGGGAATTTTATTAAAATGAAGATTCTGATTTGGTGGGTCTAGGGAGAAGCCTGAAGTTATGAATTTCTAATAAGCTCCCAGATTACTCTGGTGCTGTTTTATGTAGGCCACACATTTAGAAGCAAAGTTTTACCTCAAACTGGCTACCTCTGGAGAGAAAAGAGAAGAAACACATGGGATACATCTGAATATTTGACTTGAAAGCTTATCTATCTGCTTAGACATTTGTTTTTCCTCCCCCACTAAAAGTAAAGACCCATATAACAAGAATAATCCATTCATCTATCCATCCTTCCATCCATCCATCCTTATATCCATCCACATATCCTCTCATCTATTCATGGAAGGATCCATCCATCCTTCCATCTATCCTTCCATCCTTCCATCCATCCATCCATCCATCTACCCATCTACCCATCCTTCTTCCTTCCATCCATCTATCCATCCAATAAACATCTATTGAGCATCTTCCATGTATAAGGGACTTTTCTAGGCCCAGGGTTCAAAGTCCGTATCCTAATAAACCATATCCTCTGATAGGAAAAAATATAACAAACACCTAAATAAATACATGAGAAAGATAATTTTAGAATGTGATAATTGCCACGAAGAAAGTAAATCAGGGGAAAGTAATAAAGATTGATGAAGTCAGTGTATTAACCACCTGGGCTCCAGTTCCCAGGTATGGATTTGAATCTGTGTTAACTTGGGCAGGTGACTTGATGGATTGATTCCTCACATTCCTCCTCTTACATTCTCCTCTTTAAAATGCAGAAATAGTTGAATGAGATGATCCTTGGGAGGACCTAGCTACATGCCTCATACGTTGAAAGCACTCAGTAGTTGTTAGTTGTTATGACCTTCTGAAGAGCTGATATTTTTAAACCACATTGTGCGATAATGCAGATAAAGTCAGATAAGAATTTATAAAAAATCTTATATCCCAAGCAGAGATAAGAATTTATAAAAATATAGAAGCATCTAATAGGACCAGAGACTAGAGAGTAGTAAACAAATCAAGAAATTCATTGTTTCAGGAATGTAGAATGAATGTGACTGGAAATGGAATTTCAAAGGTAGTTATGATGTTAGTGTTGGATGGTGAAGGACAAGTATGTCTCATACTAAGGAGCTTGACTGTTTTCTTAACCTACAGGCCAAGGGTGGTCAAATTTCAGTGTGCAAAATAATGCAGATACCTTTTCATCATCCCAGAGTTTCTTGTATAGCAACTTTCATTTTGACAAGATGTGGAAGCAAATGTTCCATTGGACAAGTGTAAGCCAGTAGAGTTTTAAGAATCCACTGGTGAATGGTCACAGGCCAAAATGAAATAGTTTTAACACAATTATAAGCTGTAAGGGCAAGTCCAAAAATTTACTTCTAGTAGAGAACAAACAAAAATTAGTTGGCCTGGGAGTGGCTAACAGAAAGACATTTTCATCAGACCAGATCAAACTACAACAGCAATTATTAAAAACTGCTAAATTCATAAGTTAAGTTAATGTTGGGCCAATAGTTACATTTCAACACCAACACCTTAAATTCATTAAACACCATGTTTGTTGGGTTAGGCTCAGGAGAGAGGAACAAGAAGTGAGATGCTTTAATATAAAACCAGCATATAGATATTATAATTAGTCCAGAGACTTATCCACTTAGGAACTTTTATAAGTATTTCTAACAAAAGTTTTAATGTAGTATGCATTTCTCCTATGGGTAAGTTGGTTCCACACTTATATTCTGATTTAAAATGAATGATATCTTCTTGCACTCTCCTCCCAAAGTAGACCTCAAAGTTGTGCTCTGGTCTTTCATCTTCTGGGTCTCATCCCATCTAAGTGAACATTACTTCCTTTGATTCCATAAGTGAAATAGTCACAGATTTGCTCTTAAATGTACTATTTTAATAGTCACTCACTTCTACCATAACCAGTTGTTGGCCCTGAGTACCATCCCTGGCAACCCATTTGTCACATTCTGCCACAAATAACTTCCTTTGAAAGTCATGATGTTCTTGTTGGGAAAGTTGTATTATTTGGAATATGACATGTGTGTGCCCAGGGTGATGCGGTGACTTGGAAGTGGGGCCTGTGAGGAAGGGTTAAAGAACTGAAGATTTTAGCCTGGAGAGAAGACTGGCATGAAGAGGGAAAGGAAATGGGGAGGAGAACAATGGTAGTTGTCATCAAGCACCTAAAAATGTGTCCCGTGAAAGAGGTGATTTGTTCCCCAAGGAACAAACCTCAGAGGAACGGGGGAGATGGCAGCAGAGAGGATGTGGTTTCATGTCCAGAGGCTCTCCATCGGAGCTGCTCAAATGTGGATCAGAGTGCCTCGACACTGAAGGCATTTAGAGCCTGGGGTGATTACCCAATCAGGGAGCACTGGGCTGGAAGATCTTTAAAGGTCCATTAAATGAAGAGTTCTATGATCCTCTGAAGTCAATTTTCCCTACAAACTTGTTCTTCTTCCCTGATGAATACGTGCATGATTTTTCCTTGCACTTTAAAAAAAAAAAAAAAAAAAAAAAAAAAGACTGAGTTTTGCAAGCCAGCAACACTAAAAATGAGACATTAATAATCTCTTTGGCAATACAGTTATGCTGAATAAAAGGCCTCGGTGCTCACAGAGAGAATATGTGCTTTCCAGTTTAGTACATACAGAGAGCTCATTAGTTCTAAATTTAGAAGTAAGCTTCAGTATTGGAGGGATTCCAAGTTTGACTAATACATTTGACGATGTCCTTGTTAAAAAAAAAAATGATGGAGAATTTTATTTTTCTATGCTGGTGTGTGTGGGTGGAAAGGCAAAGCACATGCTCTTTTCTTTCTATCAGCTAATTCCATCTGTTCATGATTATTGAGTAGGTGTGCCAATCTAATAGTGCTAAGTACACAGTAGGCATGCAATCGATGCTTTTAGTTTGACGGTATTTATAGTTCTTACTTGGCAGAGGTGAATCAGCTAGCAAATTCTCAGAGCATCTTGATTCAAATGGACTGCTATAGTTTTCTTCATGGCAAGATGCCTGGCAATGAGACCGTGGCCAGTGACAAGATGTCATTTTGTGTCAACAAAGTTTTAATGAGCACCTACTATGTTTAAGGGTAAGAAAATAAAGATAAACGGGATGTCGCATTCAACGTTCTACTCTAAAGGAACTTGGTCTTGGCAGAGAAACAAACTTAAATAAGTAATCTAATGTCGCTGTCACTGATCAAAAAGCCTGTAAGTTAACATAAATTTTCCCCAGCACTCTTAACAAATAACTAACTAAATAGTTCAAAATTCTCTAAACTAGATTGCTTAAAAGCATTCAGTAACTCTAAATAAAGTAACGTGTAGAGCAGTACTTTTCCATATATTCCCTCTCCATGAATATCAGAATAAATTATTAAAAAGTAATTTATTAGAAGTTTTATGTATTTTACAACTAATAATAAATAATAATAAGTATCCACGTGTAATGATTCAATATATTTAAAATATTTATTTTAATTCCTTCCTCTAAAAATATCAAGAGGTGTTCCCTATAGGGAATTCCAAACCTTGACAATGGTCCCGTTATAATTCACTTGACTTGTTTTTCCTTTCACCATTTTTGAAAGCTGCAGAATAAGGTCAGGAAGAGGTGAGAACGTGGGAGGCCAATAGTCCACGCCCGTGGCACTCAGTCCAGCACCCTCAGAGCAGGAGAAGGTGGGTGAAATGCCTTGACAGTTGACATTTGATTACAACCTAGAAAACAGCTAACTGGTATTACACGAGGATGTCACTTCCAGCTCCTCTGTTTCCTTCTTGTTCCTGTCTCCCACTCTCTTCATGATTTAATTGTAAAGTGGGTTGAACTGCACATTGGAACTCCAATTTACAGATTTGCATTGACAGAAACATTTTCATATTGTACTCACTCAAATGCATAGGTAATTGGGTTGTAGACACTGTTAATTTGTTGGGGCGATAGTTGGTGATGGTAGTGATGAGGGGTTACTACAGCAAAGCAACAATCAACAAGATACCTAGAGACAGGCAACAGGACAAAATATTCATGTGTAGTATCTTTTCCTCAAAAATTCCACCTGGAATTTTGATAGGACTGCATGGAATTGACAATCTAATGTGTGGATAATCATCATGTAATAATACTTAGTGACTAATATTACTAACTAATCATTGAATGTCTCTCCATCTATTCAAATCTTTAAGTTCCTTTTAATAAACATAAGTTTATTTTTTTCCCAGAGAGACTTTTAACTTCTTTCTTTAGTCAGTTATTTAAAATGTCATAGTTTTTACTGCTAATTCAAATATCTTATGTATTATTATATTTTCTAATTTGCTACTGTTGGTGATAATATATACTATTATTTTTTGTAAGTTGATTATTGTAAGGTGACCTTAATAAATTCCTGTATTTATTCAAATGATTTTTTGATCCTTTGGCTTTTCTATGTAGATGACCATAACATGTACAGACAATGGCTATAATTCTTCCTTTCTAACACAGCAGCAGTGATCATGAACACCTTTGACTTTTTTCTAATCATTAAAGAAATGTGTAAGAATATATAATATTTATGTAAAATGTTATACAGAAATATATATGCATAAATTGCATTTCTAATACATAAATATATGCATAATATCATACATATGTATATTTATGTGTAAAATTTACAGCAGTGATCATTGGAGCATGTATTCTTCACTTTATTTGAACATGTGTGTGCGGATTTTTTTTTTTTTTCATTTCTCTGTAGTAACCTATGAGTCATTTAATCAAATGATTTTCACCTTTATGTTAAATATTAGTTTTCAAAGTATGGTCTCCAGAATCTTCACCTCTGTTGGACATGTAGATTCTTGGTCCTCATACCAGATCCACTGATCAGAGACTCTGCCAGTCTGATGGTCACAGTGGCCTGCAGGTGATTCTGATTCCTTGTTTCAAGTTGGAAAACCACTGTGGTCAAAGATAAGAAGTCTATCATCCCGACTTCTTTAAATATTTCCTCTTTGTTTTTTTCTATTTCATAAGACTCCAGATATCCAGATGCTGACTTTTCTACATGTAAGTGTTGATCCTTTTCTTTATTCCCTCTGAGTTCCTCAACTGCATCTTCAATGACTTGTGCTACTGTATCCATCTCGCCTGTTCCCAGTGTTTGTTGCTTTTATTTCAACTACTATATATGATACTTAATAGTTCTATTTGACGTATTACGAATTCTTATATTTTAGACGAAAATATTCTTTTTTACCTTTTTAAGGATTTTTAAAATTTTGAAATTCTTCTCTATTATAACAATCCAGATACAATCTCACATACTGCATGTTGTTTCATTTGTTGTCATTTCTGTCCCAGTTGAAATCCTCAGCATTCTGGTCATTTGACCTAAGAATTTATTTTCTCTTGGGATATCACCTCCATATCTGATAAAGTGATTAGGAAAAGGTTCAAGGACAGGCTCTGGTTTGTGTGTCTTCAGGTGAAGTTAATCGGAATAGACAAGATGTGTCCAAAGCAGAGCATGCCAAGAACCGCAGACACAGACCACTGTTGATGACATATCTCCATCATTGTGCGCCAGTGTAGCCAGTGTTTTATTTTTTAAATTCTAAGGGAATACAGAATTGGCAGGATTTTTTTTTATTTATTTTTATTTTTATTTTATTATTATTATTATTATTATTTTTAGTTTGCATTCAACAAGCTTTTTCTGTTTGGAGGGCAGGGTGTTCAGATATGAATGCCCAAAGGCAGCTGGTCAACCTCTTTTCCTCAGCTCCTGTGCTAGCATGACTTCTTTCCAATTTATCTAGTGATTGGACAGCAATAATCTTCCCAGCGTAAGATCAAGAGAATTTCTCTTCCTTTCTTTTTTGTCTCCTGCAATTGGTCTTTTCACTACTGTGTCTAGCTAACAAATATCACTCCCTGTTCCCTGCGATCTGTAACACATGCAGTTTATGTCCACCTTCATTGCCCTCAAGGGCTTTGCACCGTGTGTGTGTGTGTGTGTGTGTGTGTGTGTGTGTGTGTGTGTGTGTGTGTGTGTGTGTGTGTGTGTGTGTGTGTGTGTGTGTGTCAGACCATGTGTTCCTCAAATTTTGTAGCCTCTTCAAGGTTGATTGATTTGGGGGGAGAGACCAATCTAGCACTCAGTATTGGTTCACCATTTTTTCCCAGTGTTATCTCCTTGAACTATAGATTCAATTGCTTTAGTCTCCTATATAAAAACATCCAAATATGGTTCCTTCCTTATGAATCCAAACTCCTTGGAGTGGAGGGTAGAGATTTTCATACCCTAAGCTCAACCGACATTTAAGCTTTATATCCTGCTACTCTACCTAATTTTCCCTATAATCTAGTCACCCACACTTTCTTGATGCCCCACAGCCCATTATCACTTTAAGCTCTTTCAAGTGTCATTTGATCTTTGCCCTATTCCTTTCTCTTCATCTTTATGTAGCAAAATTATATTCAATTTTTAGTATCAAGGTTAAATTTTTAATTCTGTGAAATATCACCTCTTAGAGCAAAATTATCAATTCTTTTTTAAAAATACGGCTAGAATATGGAAAGAATATTCTATATCACTTCCTTGCTTATTTTTTGCAAATATTTTAAGCCTGGCATACTGTTAAGCTGAACTGCAAATTCAGTTATTTTACTACATGAGCACCAAACAAATTCATTTCCTTTAATTTGTTAAGCACTAATCCCTAATCTTTTAAGTATGTGTTGTTCTTCCTTGGAGCCCATCACCTTATCAACATGCTTCTTAAAATTAATAGACAAACCAAAACTAGGGAAATGGTGGATGATCAAAGAAAATTCACTTAAATAAATAATTTATTTTTTACAAATTGGAGAAGGCCCCTTAAATACTAAGTTTCCACAGTAACTCTTACTGGTAATAATTCCAAATAAATCCACTTATCTGCAAATCACTGCTGATGCTAAATCTAGCCACTAACATCTCTTTACGTGCGCTATGCATAAACTAGCTGCCAAATGAGGTGCCTGCTAATAGTCTGCTTCTTTACAATCCATTTGCACACAGCAGACAGCATGAGCTTTTTTAAGAAAAGGGTGACCATTTAATTTCCTTGGATTACACTGTTCCACGGTATCTATCGCATTGTGAACAGAATCTTCCGGGATCCCCAATAACTTCAATCTAGACATACTGGCTTACTATCAGTTTCCCCAAACCCCTTGCAATATCTACTTTGGGTTCTTTGTACTTGCTGTTTCTTTGATCTGAGTGTTCTTTCTCCAGCTTCTCATTTTAGTGATGCTTTAGTTCAATTGTCAGCTTTTCTGAGAGAGAAACACAGCGGCTCTGCTGCATCTGTAGTTTATGCTTCACAACACCTTGGGATGATGGCACAGTCCACTGACTCCTTTGGCTATCACGAGGTCACATGTCTGCTTCCATGTTTAGGTTTGTTTTCTCAGTCTAAAATGGACGATCCTTGAGAGCAGAGAAGAACTTTTCTGACTTTTAACATTCTGAACTTAGTGACAGGTGCAGAAAATAGTACATATGTGGTCTCAGAGTCTTATGTAATTATACTTTATTGAGTAAATCCGTGACACTAACTTGCACAGAGCTTTTGTAAAACTAGCTTCACACTATCTTTTCAATGTATTTAGTGATGGCCAAGCTTTATCCTTTGTGTTATCTATTTTATTTTAGAGAACAACAAAAAATCTGATATTTCAAATATCTATTAAGGCAACTAGTGAAGATCCAGTGAGTAACAAAAAATTATCACTGTCTTATCTAGCGATTCATCTCTAAGTGTTTAGCATGATATATGATATATAGAAGGCTATTAAAATATTATGTGACTAAATATGAGATACATTGTAAATTATGAAATATTACTTTTTCAATTTAATGTAGAATTTTTGACCAGTCATCATTAAAAATTGTATTTGTGTAGAGGAACAACCATTTAAAGATGCTTATCCATAATCTCTTGTGAAGTTCTATTTTTTAATAATTTAAACATTATTAATTTAATATTTAAATTAATAATTTGTTTTTTTGGTATAGTTTGCTACATTCTCAAGGCCCTCATTTGCAATTATTTGGGAGATAAATGTTGTAACCTTGTTTAGTGTGTGTCACACTCAAAGCAGAAATAGTTTATCACACTCCTTCTTCCTTGGAATACGAAAGACCAAGAACTGCCAGGCACACTACTGACTTTGTGTATAGGTTGAAATGATCTATAAAACTCATGGTTGACATTTTCGTTTTTCCCTCAAAAGTTTTCCTTCTTTCTAGATGGTGACTGAGGAGTCATGAAACAGGACACATTGGAGATAGGTGCTGATAATGTGTGAATATCACAGCAAACAGAAGCCCATGGCTTTGACTGAGAAGACAGTTCTAGAACTTTCCTTTAGGAATTCAATAGCAGATTTAACATTTATAACTGGCAAGTCAATTTTTCCTTAACATATATAAAATTCTTTATTGATGCACTTTGGACACAGAAAAGCCTGTTCCTATACCTTCAATATGTCTGTGATTTATTGAGAGGAATAAAATACTTATTAATCATTTGAGTTCAGGATATGAAATAATTTTTCAACTTGTCCAGATGAGCCTGTCCGGTTAAATCCTGTCATCAATTGCAGGAGATGGTAGAAACTGGGCCTTGGATGTCACTCTGTCTTCAGACACAGTTTTAATTTCAGCTTCTACTGGCGCGTCTGTGTGCGACAGTGAGTTATGAGTTTCCACTCTCTCAGCTCGACAAGTCACTCACAGATGTTCTGATAACGTGACCATATTCTGGAAGAATTATTTTAGATAAATGTAATGTTTTCATGAGAATAAAAATCACTTTGTGTACTATATGAAAATTCTGTGTGTAAAAGAAGCCACGTGACATATAAAAACGGTAATTGTATTCATTGTGCATTTCTCTCTTTGACAACCCTGTGGTCCATGTTAAAAATCATCTTTCCTCCATGAGGAAGAAAACCTGTGTAGCAAAATAGTACCATCTTGCTGAGAATTCCCATAGGTCAAGGCAAACTCTGTTGTCAGTTTACTTTCCCAAGTGACAATTAAGGGGCACAAATACTTTTAAATGCACAGTTTCATATGATCACTGCAGAACACAGAAAAGAGAATCAACCAAACGTACTGCCCAACACTGATGAGAATACAGAACATAAAATAAAATGGCAGGGTTTATCTTAAAGAAGGAAGTTTAGGGTAAGTACGTTTTAATAGAAATCAATGGCTGAATTTTTTTTTTTTTTTTAAGTAAAACAATTGACACTGAGCGAGGGGAGGAAAGTCTATAAGGCTGTGCCCAAGAATACCTAGTGTGCCCTTTGAGGCAACAGAGATTGAGATTCTCAACTTGTTTATAAACTCTGCTGAGGTTTATGTGAACCTCATAAAGGTATTCAGTGTTGTTTTAAGGGTGAAACTAGATAATGCACCAGCAGAATTTAGCATAGTGTCCTGTGCATAGTAAGTGCTCAAGATAGATGAAGAGTTTTTGTAGCTACTGTTGATAATATATTACACTGTGTATAATTTAATACCAGGCTATTCAAGTAACTACATATGAAAATGTCTTTTCTGAATGTTATTTCTTTATTAAAAGGTGCTAGCTCTAAACCAGTGCTTCTCAACCAAGGGTGATTTTGCCCCTACAGGTCACATTTGACCATGTCTGGAGACTTTTTTGATTCATAATGGGGGAGGGGGTTATTACAGGCATCTGGTGGGTAAAAGCAAGGATGTGCTGCTAAACATCCTCCAGTACAAAGTGCAGCATCTCCTTCACAAAGAATTATCCCACTCAAGTGTCCTGATGAGGCTGAGAAATTCTGTTCTGAACCATTTATGTGATTCCCTTGTTTTCCGTAGTTGTTGTGACAACTATTATTATTACTGAGAAAACAATAAAAACTGAGATATACAATTTTAGCTTCCCCCCTCATCCCCTCATCATTGCTACAACCAGGCAGAATGTGTGAGCTACAAGGTGCAGTGAGAGTGCTGAGAGAGGCGACGTAGGAAAGAAGAGAAAGTTATGAAGGAGTGAGTTGATCTGCCAGAGAAGTTTGATGAGTATTTCTCTTATTTCAAACTCCTATTCTGAGCGAATAGTCCAGAAGTGAACTTAAGAAATTTAAAAAAGCAAAAATTCAGAAATAATAATAAGGCTCCATGCAAATATGATGTTCTAACACAGGCCAGGAAGGTCTATGGGAACAGAGGACACAGTGAAATGTACACATATAATCTGGAAAATATGCAAATGTAAATTCAAATTGGACCAAAAAGGTGACTCTTTTTGAACTACTACTGCCTAAGTGGATCATAATCCATTTCGTAAAGAAGAAATTAACATCAGAACTCCACTGTACATTCTTGTTCTTATAGATACTTTATACTTGATTGTAAATTTGCTCATTGAGTGTTCACTGCTCAAGTAAACAAGCTCCTCTAAGTATTGTTAGGGATAATTCCCTGCCATGATAGTCAGGGTTTTGCCCAACAGCAAGTGGAACAGTACAGAGGGTCTTTGTGAACAATGCTCTAATGCAGACAGGACAACAGAAGATAATGGCTTGGACATAGGCAGTTAACTAGATTTCATGATTTGCACTTACTGTCCAATTCCACAGTGCTTTGACATAGCACAATATACCATAGCATATTGGCATGCTTCCAAAAGATGGTCAGTTAAGAGCATTTCCAGAATTTAAACAAGAGGGATGAATTTTACAGGGTATTTTAAGCGATGGCATGTTGTAAATGAGGGGGTACTTTAAGGATCACTCCAACATGGCCCAGAAAATTACACTCAAAGAGGCTTATGAAATTAAAGGACTAATTATACTCACAGGTCCCAGAGACAGGAGGCAGCGCACACAGAACAGGAAGCCGTAGGGGAGTAGATCCCAGGAATCGGAATCCAGCTCAGCCAAGGTGTGTGGGGATCAGAGAGAGAGAGAGAAAGAGAGAGAGCCGCCCCACATGCAAGTGACTTTGTGGGTCAGGAGGAGCACACAAGCAAGAAGTGTGAAGGGGTTTTGTGGTGCATTTGAATGTCACTAGGACTCAGTCAGGGAGGGAAAGAAGGGGAACATTTGGCCTTATCACACGGGTGCACCTGTCATCTGGGCAGGATGCTCACAGCCTGTTAGTGGGTATGTTGAGGAATCAGGAAAATATAAAGTTTTACACATTTACAATAGATATGGACACACACGCACACATGTATTTTTCATCTCATCTTTTCTGCAGAAAATGATTTGTGGTGGAATAAGCATCCACACAGTGGGCTCCCTTCTCAATGGTGGCGCTGGTGGATTGGCACGCAGCTCAGATAGAGCAATGTCAATGCTGATAGGATGCTTAGGGAGACACAGCAGGGATAAGAGAAATGCTGAGAGTGAGGAAACAAAGGAATGCTGCTAGAAGCTCTTCAATTTTTATCTTCTTTGTAGGGAGGTCAAAAGTCTATCATGCATGATTAAAATTTTAATTAAATATATTAAATTCTAGTTTAAAATTTAGTTTCACTATCCATCGAACACTTTGAATTCCCCAATAAGATAATAAATCGTAGTTGCCATAGGAATTTCACTCCCTGAAATGTGATTAAAAGTAAGTTTTTGTTATCTAGTAAAACTCATTATATGGATTCATTGTCAATAATGGTAGAGAGAATACTTGTTAGAAGCAACAAGAAAGAAGGAAATCAGGTGTCAAGGCACTGTGGATACCAACCCTGTGAATCTAAGGCACAATATCATTTACTTTTTGCCACCAAATTGCAGGTCAGTATTACCACGCATTTTATATTTGAAGAAACTGATGCACATAAAATATTTTGCAAAAGATTGCATAGCTGAGAAAGCAGGAAAAACTGAGGTCTGTGGCTCTGTAGTCTTTGAACTCAACCCCACATTCTGTTCTCTCTCCAATAGTCTTTAAAGGAATGCATGTTTTATTTTCTGAAATGAAACTTCCCAAAGTTAAACATACTATTTATTGAAGGTCGGAAGAATCCGATGGAGCAATGAAATCTTTTAAAAATACTAAAACAAGTTTTAAAAATACTAAACAAATTTGCTCTAAGAGTTCTAAACTTATTCTAGAATTACTAGGAAATGTGACATCATGGATTGACAATGTCTGTACACAGCCATTTCAGCATCAATCTAAGGGAGTTCCAAAAGAAAGAAATACTGGGAATTCACTTTCTGCTTCTTTGGTCCAGAGGTTTTATTGCTTCTTTGCCTTCAACTTCATACTGTGACATCATTCTAATCAGAAATAGAAGAATGTCTTGCCAAATTTAGGACACACTTGAACTTTGTAATTTCATACATTTGAAATATGTTCAAATCTTTAGAAGTCAGGTTGTGAACTATAAAATAAAAGAAAGTTCCTTCCTTTTTCCAAGAAAAGTGCTATTTCACAGCTTCATGGACATCACATTTCCTCCACAAAGCCAGACTTCGATGAGCTAAGTGTGAATAAATTAGAAACATATGCACCAAATTGTCTCTGGATTTGTCATTAAAAAAAAAAAAAACAACACTCACATACTCTGACAATAAATACACTAGTCTGAGAAATTGGGTACACATTAAACTGGGTTAGAAACTAATAATTTCACACCTTTAAGGGAGTATAACTTACTTGTGTTCATCAATTCTAATGCTTAGTATTCATGTTATTGATTTTTTTTAAACTAAGTTTAACTATAATTTGAAATAAAACACTCCCTGTGGTAGTTCTTTCAAGAAGCAAAGACACCTCAGAACAGGAAAAAAATAAAAGAATATAAAAACAAAACTCAACGAGGGAGAAACATTATACTTTTGATCCAGGCATTTCCACATAAGCAGATCTGAAAAGTGAGATAGGATGGGAGCTTTTTTTATGTTTATCTTAGAAAACTGAAATTGATTTATGCTTGATAAACAACATACAACAGAATACAAATACAATAAGAATCCACAATGCTGTTTTGTTTAAATGTCAGCATTTTATCAACACTTCATCACGTCTCCCAAGGAATTTGCACTCTGATTTATTTCCATGTTATTGAGAACTGTTTGTAATTGTTTTTGTTTGTATTTGAGAAGTCATGTGATTCCACATGACTTACCCTAGCATCTGTACTTTGAGAATATTTGGAATGATGATAAATGTTATTTTCTTGATTTTATTTTTAAGTACAATTTTACCCATGATCAATAGATCTGTAAAAAAATTAAAGAAGTTTTGAAATCCATAATTTTATGCCTCGATTCTCTCTGAATTTTCACTTATGTATATATTCTTATGTCAGCATCACCACCCTGTTGCATAATAACATCTTTGACAAGCTCTGAGTTCTGTTCACCTCATAAGGCATCTACTCAGATGGAATGTGGCCAGCCTGGTATATTTCATCAGCCATCAAAGATTGGTGCAATTCCAGCACAGGATGACTCTTTTGGTGAAAAACACTGAAGTCTTGAGTATGTGGAGGATTTGAAATTAACCTAATCTTTCATAACAGTGAAACAGTCCCTTTTATTTTTATGTCCTTGCATGGTAAAGGATGGTGGTTGAACTAAACTTAAAGGGGTCAGTAAACAGTCTTACTAATTCATGCTTTTTTCTTCTTGATTTGGACTCTAATATTTTTCTTCTTGATTTGAATATATTTCCTCCAGTGGGAGCAAGAGGAATTTGAGAGCTACAGCTTTGTGCATGGCTCTGCAACCTTGGCTTGGTTGAGACGGGATTGCATTACCATGACATTTAAGGAGGAAAAAACAAGCCATTCTGAGTAGTGTCAATCTGCCTTGTTATCTATTTTTTAACAACGTACTATAAAGATATTCCTGTTCACACAGAGCTAGTGGTTTACCCTCTGGTGGATTCTACCCTTACAGATGCTTGCAGATAAATAAAGCTGGAGCAGAGAGAGTATAATTAAAAATTAACCACACCCAATTGGCTCGTTACCGCTTTCATTTTTGCATGCTTGTTTGATGAGGTACTTTTTAAGCCTTTTTAATTGTGATATAAAATAAGGCCTCTGGTGACCAAAAGCTCTAAAAAAAAGAACGAGCATTGTTTACCCGGGTTGTCCTGCAATCTTCCTTCCTGGCTTTTTACTTTTCAAACTTGTTGCATTTTCAGTAGCTCCTGGAGGTATATTATGCTAACAAAACTTGGTGCTGCTCTGACTGGATTGAGAATCCAAAAGCTCTGATTTTCCTACTAATCCCTAACTTGGTATGAAAACTCTCCTGTCTCTTTAGCTCAGCCCAAACAAAGTTAGACAGCTTTCAAGGATGTGCTTTAACAATTGAGAGAGAGGGAGAGAAGAGAGGGAGAGAAGAGAGAGAGAGACAGAGAAAGACAGAATGAAGGGGAGGAATATATATATATATATATATATATATATATATATATATATATATATATATATATATATAGCGAGGAAAATATATGGAGAGAAACAAATACAGAGACAGACATGAGATAGAGAAGCAATTTAGTCACACACCATAAATTTCTAAAATGATTGTTAGCCATAAGTTTATTTGGTTGTCACCATTTACTGGGTTTATAGACATTTGCCCATTACTTCCTTTGTCCTGAGTAGTTTGCTATTAACATATTCTCTATTCATTTCTGAAGACTGGCACTGTACTGCAGTGACATTTAGTTTCTCCACCTACTGGCTCTAATTATGTGTGTTTAGTGATTTGAGGCATTGAAGGTGGGGGCCATCATTCATCTAATAAAACCTGCACCACATTAGGTTTCTTTAGCCACTAAAAGCAGAAGATTTCTCTTCTTTTTCACTGTCCATGGGCTGTAAGGGATTGTTCATTCAGTCCCCATTTCCTGTCTAAGATATTCTAATTTTGAACAGAGACGAATGGCATTTGTAATACCCAACCCATCAGGAAATCCTGTTGGCTCTACCTTTGAAATATATCCAGAATCCCACAAATTCTCACCAACTTCCCGGTTCCCACTCTGGCTGGAACAACAATCTCACTGGATTATCGCATAAGCACTCCACAGCTCCTTGGTCCCATGGCTCATCATTGTCAGTCTACTCTGAGCCTACCAGCGAGAGCAGCTCTGCAGAAATGAATGCCAGGTGCTCATTTTGGCAGCGCATATGCTAAAACTAGAGCATACAGAGAAGATTAGCGTGATCCCTGAGCAGGGGTGACAGGCATGTTCATAAGGTGCTTTATATGTTTTCCGAATATACTAAAAATCACTGAATTGTATGTGTTGAAAAAGGGTAAGTTTTATGGTAGATGAATTACTCAGTTAAGCTACTACAAACTAAATAAGTGAAAGCAAACCATACCCATTCTCTGCTCCAAACCCTGCAATAGTGGTTTATTCCATTCAGAGGAAAAATTGATGTTCTTAAAATAGCCCACAAACCTGTGACCTACTCCCCAACCCCATCACTAACAACCTGACATTTTCTCCCAGTCATGTCCTCTCACTTTAGTCTGATGCCAGCTACACTTCTCTGGAAGGTGACAGGTTGCTCCTTTACCTGTTTTCCCCTTATTGAGACCAGTGATCCTGCGGGCACTCCAAGACAGTTTACCACTGAAATAACAGGAGAACAGCGCAAGCCTCTTGAGCTGGTCCCAAAGAACTGCAAAGAGCAAGAAAAGGCAACCAGCTCAGGGGTTGGTTGTGGTAAGCAGGTGAGGAGCTGTTTGAGGGTGCCCCTGGTCAGGAGTCTGCATGGTTCGAATCTCCTGTCAGCGCCAAAGTGGCGAACACCTGGCTTTCTTCTTCCAGATGTGGGTGTGGCAGGAGGAGGGAGGGGTGAGATATTACACATCTATTTGCTGCAACCCTAAGGCGTGTCCCAAAGGTTCTCTGCTCCACATTTTCTTTCTCACGTCCCATTTGTCACCCTCTAAGATATCCTATGTTTACCTGTGCAGGTGTATTCAGTATTTGGTGTCAGTGTTCCTCTGGCTCTCTCCAAACCTGCTGGAAAGTCAACAGCTTAAGGGCAGAATCATTGTTTTACATGCTGGTGAATCCCACGTGTATGAAACAGACCTGGTGCACAGGAGGAGCTCAATACATATGTGCCAAAAGAGCCATTCAAATGCCTGAGAAGTGAACAGCTTTGGCTACTACCCCTGTTCTAGTCTCCAAGTTCTCTTTGATGACTCATCTTCTCGGAAATTTTTCAACCTAACTCTTAGCCTGTGGGACAATCAGAATTTTACTAGAGGTTAAAGTACTGACACTGTATGATAAATACATAAAGTAAATGAAGCATTGATACCAGAAATAAGAATTGTCTCACACCTGGAATTATTGTAATTACTGGAAAATTGGTTTGGTTTTGAATGTTTACTTGAGGGTGAGTCATTAAGTTCTTTTATTTTTATTTTTATTGTTTAATAATATTTATTATAAGCATATTATTATTACAAATTGTGGTTTTCCTTTATGCCCTTTACCCAGCCCATCCCTCCCCCCCACCCCACCCCCACCTCACCCCCGTCTCTAATATTCTGAAATTTTAAGGAATTGTTTAGGTCTTCCTTTCCTTCCTTCCTTCCTTCCTTCCTTCCTTCCTTCCTTCCTTCCTTCCTTCCTTCCTTCCTTCCTTCGCACCTAGTTAAAAATGAGAACATGTGGTATTTCTCTTTCCTTGTCTGGCTTATTTCACTTAACATAATTTTCTCCGGACTCATCCATGTTGTACAAATGGTGGGATTTCATTCATTTTGATGGCTGAATAGTATTCCATTGTGTATATATACCACATTTTCCTTATCCAGTCATCTGCTGATGGACATTTAGGTTGGTTCCATATTTGGGCTATTGTAAATAGAGCTGCAATGAACATGGGACTGCGGATATCCCTTCAGCATGACGATATTAGAAAGCTTCTGCACAGCAAAGGAAACAATCAACAAAGTGGAAAGACAACCTATGGAATGGGAAAAAATATTTGCAAACTATACATCTGACAAGGGATTATTATCCAGAGTATACAAAGAACTCAAACTATACAGTGAAAAAAAACAAATAATCCAATTAAAAAATGGGCAAAGGAGATGAATAGATATTTCTCCAAGGAAGACATACAAATGGCCAACATGTATGTGAAAAAAATGCTCAGCATCACTAGTCATCAGAGAAATGCAAATCAAAACCACATTGAGATATCATCTCACCCCAGTTAGACTGGCCATTATCAAAAAGACCAAGAATAACAAATGCTGGTGAGGATGTATGGAAAGGGAAAATCTTGTACACTGTTGGTGGGACTGTAAATTAGCACAGCCATTATGGAAAACAGTATGGAAGTTCCTCAAACAACTATAGATTGAACTGTCATATGATCCAGCAGTCCCACTACTGGGCATACATCTAAAGGAAAGAGTCATTAAGTTCTAATGGTAAAAGTGCATCCCAACTTCTCTTTCTTTTGTGGTAAGAATATCTAGCATCTACTGTCTCAGCAAATTCCAAGTATAAACAGCACCATTGACTGCAGTCTTCATGCTGTGAATCAGCTCTCAAGATCTACTCCTCTTAGATAACCACATCTTGGTGCCCTCTGGACTGTATTTCCCCCATTTCTTCATTGCCCACAGTCTTTTTAATCCCCTTCAATGTGGGAGAGTTCCTTTATCTTTCCCTGTCTTTCATGACTGACACTTCTGAAGACTACTGGCTGATAATTTCATAGAATGTCCTTCACTTTGGATTTTACTGATGTTTTCTCATGACTAGATTGAAGTTATGAGTTTTTACCAAAAATAACTCAAACGTGATGTGCCATTTTCAGTACATCATATGATGAGGAGTGTGGTGTTGATAATTATCCTAACCAGTAATGCTAAATCTGATCACTTGGGTGAAGGTCACTGGGTTTCTTTACTATACATTATCTTTCCCTTTGTAATTAGTACATTGAGATATAGTTTGAGACTATGCAAAAAGTTTCTGCCTTTTTTCACCCACTAGTCTTAGCATTTGTTGATTTTTTTTTTTCCTGTGACAATTATCACTGTGGTGTTTGCCAAATTTCCTATTTTCTGTCATTCCTTCTACATTTAATCATTGAGATTTAATTTAAGAAAGATATTTTTATTCTCCACTATTTATTCTTATGTTTAATTGTTCCCTCCTCATTCATTTTTTAGAAGAGAGATTGTGTAAAATTGGTGTTAATTATTCTTCAATCTTTTCATAGAATTCTCCAGTGAAACCATGCAGGCCTCAGAGATTTCTTTTGGGAGGGAGGTTAATTATACATTGGACTTCCTTAGTCATAGGCTACTCAAATGATCTATTTAATTTTGAGTGAGTGGTGTTAATTTGTACATTTAAGAAATTAAATCATTTTATCTAAGTTGTCAAACTTATGTGCACAGAATGGTTGATTTCCATTTGATTCCTGAAGAGTATTCTATCTGGGTGTATGATTCTGTGTTGACATTCTTTTCCTTCAACACTTGAACAATGTTCCACTTCTTCTGTTCTCCATGGCTTCTGATAGAATAAATCTACAGTCCTTCAATATGTTTCCCTTGTAGGTAAGGTACTGTTTCTCTCTTGCTGGTTTCAATACTTTTTCCTTTGTCTTTAATTTTTAGAATTAGGGTGTGTCTTGATGTAAATTATTTAGGTTTCTCCTGTTTTGGCATCACTCAGCTTTTTGAATCTGTGGGTTTATGTATTTTACCAAAGCTGGGAATTTTTTAGCCATTGTTTTTTTGAGTAATTTTTTTAGTTCTGCTCTATTTCTGTTCTCATTCTGAAATTCTTCTGACACAAATGTTAGATTTTCCACCATAGTCCCGTGGCCCTTCCAGTTTTATTCATTGTGACCAGTCTATTTTCTTCTGTTGTTCAAATTGGGTAATTGCAATTCACTGATTTATCTTCCAGTTCACTGATTCTTTCTTCTGTCCCCTTCAATCTGTTTGAGCTCATTCATTGTTTTTGAATTTCTAAATTTAGGTTATTGTATTTTTCAGTTTTAAGATTTTCATTTTATTTTTCTGTACATCTCCTTTTTTTTTTTTTTTTGAGACTTTCCGCTTCTTCACTGAAACTGTCTATTTTTTCATTTGTCTCAAGTGTGTTTTTAATGCTATTGAACAATGTTTATGACAGCTGCCTTAAACCCATGGTAAGATTAACAGCTCCATCATCTGGATGTTGGCACCTATTGATTTATCATTTTTAATTTAGTGTGAGGTCTTCCTCATTCTTGGTATGTTGAGTGATTTTCAATTTAAAACTGGACAATTTAGGAATTCTTATTGCGGGAATCTGGATCTTACTTGAAACTCTGTTTAGCTTCCTTTCTCTGACAAACCGTCAGCAGGGAAGAGGATAGAAGTCCAGGTTTCCCACTCTGCTTCTGTCGACACCCAAAGTGAGTCAGCTACTCTTTGTTGCTGTCTTGTGGTGAGAGTTCCGATTCTCTGTGAGGCATCCTCTGGCATTGATCCTGTTGAGAGGGAGAGGGGCCTCTCTACTACTAGGTGGTTGAGGACATCCAGGCTTTGCTACTGCCTGGTGGGGTAAAAGTTCTGTTTTCCTACTTAGCCTTCTCTGATACCACCCAATTGGGAGGGGATAGGGATTCAAGTGTCTCATTATATCCTGAGGACAATGAAAGCCTGAGTGCCTTACTTTATACATGATGGCATGGGTGGGACTGCTTCTTTCCTGTGGCGTTCAACTACAGCACAGTAGTTATTATCCCAAAGCTTTCTCTTTTCTTGGCTGAATCTTTTTTACACCTTTAGTTAGAAAGAGCAAACTTTATTGGAAGTATTTCTTGTTTGGGCCTATTGGATTAATTCAAATTTTCTAATATCAGTGCACTCATCACAAGATTCAGGATTTATTGTATGGTTGGAGCAACAGGGAGTAGCTTTAATAATATGCTTGGTTAGTGGCTGAAGTTCAGAGTCAGTGGTAGGCCACAATCAACAAGACACTCTCATGCCAAAGGCGCAAGGGAAACATTAGAAAGTGAATAGCAGTCATCCTAGAAGAGCTCGCTCGTCCTCTGCAAGCCACAGCCGACTGTGTGAGAGGCTGAATTGGGACTGGGATCTGGGATTTCAGAGGAAATAAGCTTGATGTTGTAGTTGAAAAGGCCAGGTAGGGTTGTTCTTCTATCAGAAGCAAGGTAGATGCACTAACCGTAATAAGCTGAAGGGCCTGTGGTGATGGCAAATTGATCGTTCCTCTTCCAGGAATGAAATAATTAGGAGCTTAGTTGAGATATATAGGCAGGACCATTTTGAGTTTAATGAACAGAATGCTTATTCAGAATTATCACTGTGGGTATTTTCAAGCTCTTGTCCAGTTCACAGACATGGCACCTTGACTGAGGGGGCTTCTAGGTCTCCTTGAGAAAGATCCCTGCAATATAGCTACATTTCTCTATTATGTCTTCCTCCACACCCTCTTGGTGGGACCAGCGGTAGCATACCAGAGTGACAGCAAACTGCAAAAGAGAATGCCACGATTTTCCATGGGATACTAAATACTGGCTTTGATCTGACACTAATATTTGTATTCCAAGAAAAGACACAGTACTCACCAGTCAGAGTAGGGGCTTATGGGGGTCAGCTGACAGGTAATGATGTCATCTGGCATGTTTCACAGTGAAGATGCAACTGAGAACTGGCAGACTTACAAACCTGCAGCATCATCATCTTGATCACCTGATTAAGGAGCAAAGTATATTAGGAAAAGCCAGAAAGCAGTCACCAAATTGATGGGATATGTTTGAATAGTAAGCCAAAATTAAAACTGTATTTTGGTAGAATTGCAGAATCAATACCATCAACAAATAATGGAAATATTCAGTATTTGTAACTCATATGGCATCCATGTATAAATCATTTGTTTGGCAAGTGATGATCTTGGAGATTGGACATAAATTTTTGTAAACATAAACAGATATGAAGCTCACTGCAACTGAGGTTCAGGATATGTATTTATCTAGTTAATTACTGGGTATGTAGCTATGGACCTAGTAAGTACTTCAACTCCCATCAGCAAAGGTATTCAAAATCAATCTGTGTTCACATGACAGGCACAGGGGTACATCCCATTGTTTCACCATTGTCTTATCTTACAGGTATGTCATTTTTTCTTTGTTATAATATTGTTAGGGAGGACACTGACTGCTTTACTACCTCAAAGACTGTCACATTAGTCCCCTAAGTTGATGATAGCTCCACTAATTAAATCTACTGAGCAGGAAGTAGCAAGTGTCCTACATATTTTAGTAACGCACATGCATTCCAAGGGACAAAGGATCAACCTCATGAAAATCCAGGAAACTGACACATGCGTGAAGCATCTAGTTTTCAGTTCTTGGGTATGACAGGAAATTTTCTCTAAAATAAGACACTTGCTCCTTCAATTTGTGTAACTCATGAAAAAAGAAAGAGGCACAATGCTTGCAGGGCATCTGCATTTTGTAGATGACATAATTTACATTTGGCTCTATGTACCAATCCACTTACCAGGTTTCCATTAACGCTGATGTTTTAAGACAAGCATGAAACAATAAAATCTCCAGAAGCTGTTCTCAGGTCCAGTGTAAACTGTTTTCACATTGACATCATAACCTGCAGTTTCAGTGGCATTTGAGATGTCCATGCAGACACAGATGCTGTCTGGAATCTCCAAGAACCTCATATCCCTAAGATTTTGGTGCAAGGCTGTTTACTCTGCTACTAGCAAGTACTTTCATGGCTTGCTTCTGTGGATCCTAATAAAAACTGAACCCCTGGCCATGGTACCTGAAATGACCGTGTCCTGAGAACTAACAACATGCACTGTCATCTTACTCAATCACAGGGTTGTATGTGCAGAGCAGAATTTGACATTTAAATGGAAACCATATGCATGAGACCAGTTGACAGGGACGTGGAAGATAAACGTGAACTTCACATCCCGGTGCCTCGGTCCTCTCATGACACCTCTGCCTTCTCCATTACTTCCTCAGGCTCGCTCCATGCATTGCACCTGTCAAACCCAAATCTTAATGAGAACCAAAAACGTCAATGGGGCTAGGAATTTCATTGCTACCTTTTGGCCAGTTTCAGCCTTTGGCATCACAGGGAGCTCCCAATGATCATTTCACAGAAGAGGAAATGCCCTGTTATAGAGATGGCTCTACGTGATATGCTGGCACTCGTGCGTGAACATCGGCCGCAGCTCCAATTAGAAGTGGCCCTGAACATGGTAATGAAGGGAAAGCCTCCGGTGAGTAGAACTTCAGGTTGTACGTCTGTCTGTGCATCCTGTGCTCGAAATAATGGTCTGCACTGATCCATAGACCATAGATAATGGGGTAGCCACATCATTAAGTGTTTTAGAAAGAACAAGAAAAATGGTGACAAGGATATTTTGGGAAGCAGTAGCTTGGTTGGCACTTTTGAAGTGGGCACAGGATGAAAAAGAAGTCGTGCTTCATGTAAATGCTTAACAGAGGCTCCTGCAGAGGAGCTCTCAATACCATACGGAAAGGGTCACTTGCCATGTACCTGTCAGTCACAGCTATCCAGGATTATTTAATGGCCCATAATCAGAGTAGCAATGGCACCAGAATTAGAGGCTTTACATAGGGTGAATGGCATAACAAAGACTGAACCCTTGACCCTGGTACCTGACCATTTTATGAAGGACCAGTCATCTGCCTGGTGGCAGGTTGATTACACTGGACTCCTTTAATTATGAAAACAAAAGTCCTTTGTTTTACATATATTTATCCGGTTTTTTTCCTTCACTTTCTTCAACATTTCTGCCAGAATCACTGTTCATGGACTTTAAGGAAGTCTTGTTAATCTCTACCAACACATACTCATTTTATAGCAAAGAAAGGGAGGTAGGGGGCTCACACTGAAGGGTTAACTGGTGTTACCAGGTGCCTCGTCATCCTGGAACACCTGACTTGATAGAATGATAGAACAGCCCTCTGGAGTCTCAGTTATAATACCAGCTGGGAGACAGCATCTTTTGAGTTTGAATTGTTGGCGTAAAGAATCATCTTTGAACTTCAAATCCACAACCACTGTATTGTGCTGTCAATACTACAGTACCACCTAGGAACCACAGGACAGACAGAGGTAAGATCAGCCACTCTCATTATTATATTGATAGATCATGAAGAAGCATTTTGCTTCCCATTCCACAATCTTGGTTTTACAGGGTTTGAAGGTTTAAGTGACCAAGAGAAGAGTGCTTTTACCAGAGAACACAGCCACAGTTCCATCAAATCATACTCCAGGAGAGTCCACATAAACAGTAAATGTATATGTACACAATGCTTTTGTAAGTATATAATATATGTGCATCAATATGTAAATGTAAGAACATATACATATATACGGTATAGATATGCCTTGAAAGCAAAAAAGAAATGTGTCCATATTAAGTCATTTGATTAAACAAATTTTAAGAACAAAAGACATGGCACTTATATAAATATGTATAAATAAAAACAATAAGTAAACACCCCCACACAAAATAAATAAATAAATACAAATGGTCTCTTTCCCCAATGGATTACCACTTGATCTCTGAACAACTTAACCACTTTTTGACTTGGCTTCCCAGGCTGCAAAATGGAACAATTGTCATAGATACATCAGAGGAATGTTAAAAAGACTAAACATTATAATCTATATAGTCATAATTCATGTGAAGTGCTTAGCACCTCTTTCCAAGGAAGTATTCAATAAAAATGATCTATTACACTCTATATTTATAGATCTATATTTATGCCCATGTATACATGTACATATCAAACAAAAGATAGAGTGACCATTTATCATGTACCTTTCTTTTTTACAAATTTTACTTCTAGAAAAATCACTGTGGAATTGTAAACTGCCCTTAATACTTTTCAACTTAAAATTTACAGTTTAAAAATGACAGGCATGAAAGTAACAAATTGCTTTGTATATATGTAATTTATTGTTCAAACAATGTCAAGAGAAACAACCATATGTATTGATGTTTATGGAATTAAAACTTTAACCTTCAATATATGGTGAACTATTTTACATTCCTTGTATTATCCCCAGAATCATTTTTCTTTCTGCTCATTGGATTTTTGCTAAGTATTAGTAATGATGATAAAATTATCATTCCTAAATGATTCCCGAGGTTATAGTCAACCCTCAGCTTTCTGCTACATTTTTCTCAGTGGTTAACGATTTACAGAGCAGAATTTGCTGGGAATGTGTCTAGGACCATTTTTGTTAATGGTCAGTTTTTAAAGTGTAGGTTGATATTGGTACAGATTTTGTTTTAGTAAATCATTCCCTGTGAATGTTATTACCAGAAAGACAGCTCCCTCAGCCCAGCCTCTAACCCACAGACTGCCTTGATGTGGGAATTAGAGGACTATAATTAATCCTGAAGAAAATTGAAAAACCCGTGATCATTTCATGGCATGTTTTTTAGCTGTGTGATTCCTCCCACACTGGTGCTCAATCTGTGAATTTTCCAAATATGCTTGCCAAAGAAGAAACGCTGCTGAAAATAAGCTTGAAATAGACAAGGGAAGGGGAAAGTAAGTAAATTTAAAAGTTTAATGAGATACAAAATAAGTTAATGCAGTTTTTGGCCAATTGCAATTTATCAACTTGGCTGTTATTAAGACTGAAAAGGGAGAATTTCCACTCTCATTTGGATTTTTTAGGCCACCCAAACACAGACTGAAATTTTTTAAGTTAAAAACTATTAAAACTAAAGGAAAATTTAGACATTAAATAGTATAAAACCTTCATTGGTGGATATAAATACAAAGACTCAGAGACATGAAATGCTTTTCCTAACATCCCTTTCAAGTTATCAGTAAATTCAGAATGAAATTCAGGTTGAGTTTTTCTTTCCAGTGGTCCACAGGATGTGTTACATGCCAAATGTATATACTATCCTGTTTTAGCCATAGCTTAATATTTATAATGTTCGTTTCAAGGTGCATGATTAAGCTCACTTCAGAAAGTGGTGGAAGGGGAGGGAAAGACTGATTTATGTTGAGATGCCAAATAAGACATGTGGAAGAAATGACAGGGGTATTAAAATCACCATTTAGTAGCCACCATAGTAATAATTGATTCAGGCAAGAATCATCAATGAATAAAAAAAACGTTTGGCAAAAAAATCTGTTGGGGACCCGGATATTTGAACACCCTCAGGGTATCTCTCCAGAGATTGCTTATTGGTAACAAAGAGAAAAGGTAACTTGAAGCTGGAGAGATCTGGCAGATTCCACCATTGCCAAGTGATTAAAGTTAACAGTCTGAGAAAGGGACAAATGTGTGCCCCCTGCTGTGACAGTCTGAACACATGCCACTTGGGTAGGATGTCTGCCAACAAACCAACCAACAGCAAAGAGCTCAGCCTAGTCACAAGGAAGCAATCAGAAATCCACGCAGCAAGGGGCAATTTGAAACTACACTGGTGTATACACCTAAATAAAGTGTAAATATTATAAAAGACAAAGTAAAATTGAGGAGCTATTCCAGAAAATGACTAAAAAGACATGATAGCTAAACAAAATGAGTGGTACTAGAGTGCATCTTCAATTAGAAAAAAATGCTGAAAATAAACTTTAATAGAGCAGTTAGTGATATGAAGCAATTAGTGAATATGAAGTTTATAATACATAACAGTACTTTACCATGATAAACTTTGTGAATTTTATGATTGTATTGTAGATGTGTAAGAGGATGGCCTTGTTCTTAGGTGATAGATGATGAAGTTTTTAGGGCTGATGGAATTGATGTCTACAATTTGCTCTCTAATGATCTGGCAGTAATAAAACAATGTGAATGATCCTATAAAGAGCAGGAGGAGAAAACAGAGATACACATGTACACTCAGAGAGAGAGAGAGAGAGAGAGAGAGAGAGAGGAATAAACAATGAATCCAAATGAGGGATGTAATTCATTGCAACATTTTTGCAACTAGTCAGTACTTCTGAAATGTCTTTTATAAAACGTATAGAAATAGTTTTATGATTATAATTAGTATTTAACTAGAAAATTTCTAATTTATATCACTGTGCATAAATAGTATATAAGTGGCTTCCATTCCTTGCAATACCAATCCTGCTTGCCACTTTCTCCCTGGAAGAAACTATTGCTAGAAATAGAAAAAGATATTCTCCTTTATTAAATCCTAACTGCACTGTGAGTTGAAATATGACCCTTTTGCTGTAAATCTTATAAAGATTAAGTGGTCATAGACTTGGCCAATTTAACCTAAATCTCTCATTACCTATCTGCGTCACTTGAGACAGAGCCAAATCTGTATATAATGATTAAATTTCAAAATGCCAGAAAAATATCAAATGAAAAAGGACAAAAGAAATGGGTAAAAGACAAACAGAAGAAGTAAAAAAGTTCAGTTGTATTCGTCATATCACCTGACTTCTTTGAATCTTGCCAATATGTTGCTCAAATTGACCATAAGCTTACCAAGACTATCTACCTTTTTTGATTCATGTGAATAAGAAAACCCTGTCCTAACTTTCATTCCTTCAGAGACAGCGATCTTTTTTTCAGAGACAGTGATTGATGTATATGTATTCAGCCCATTTTTCTTGAGAACCCACTCTGTAGAAGGTAGGTGCTATGTGCTAGTGCCAAAAACAGATGTGATCACTGCCTCAATCGAAAGTCCGGTGCAATCGGAGACGCGAAGTTTAAATGAACAGGAATGAGACAGGATAAGAATCTGGAGAGGAGCTGACCAGGCAGAAAGAACATGGGATAAGATCCTGCAAAAGGAAAGAGTTTCCTGTAAGCAAAATGGGAAAAACACGCCACCATATTTGGAGTACAGGGATAAAGGCTGTAATTGATTCAACTGATGGTGGAGAAGCAGATTCCAGCTACCATACCAGAGCTTTATTAGCTACATTAAACACTTTTATTATATCCCAAATGCAGTGAGCAGCCTTTAAACATTCTGGGGTAGGCTGGTGAAATGAAGGAATATGTTTCAAAAACAGTAGGATGATTATTGCTAATAAGAGTGTAGTGTATATTTCAAGATAGCTGAAGAGAAGATTTCTATGTTTTTACCACAAAGAAATGATCAATGCTGAATGTGATGATATAGTGATGAACCTGATGTAATCATCATTTAACGTTATGTTACACATGAGTCAAAACATCACACTGTGCCCCGTAAACTTGTACAATTATTATACGTCGATTATAAATAAAAATTAATAAACACTGGTAGAAAAAAAGCAGGGTGATGCTACGTGAAGGATGAATTAGAGGGAGTTCTGTGAAAACAAGGTGGATGCTGCTGGGGGGACAGAGAAACAAAGCTGGCGAGGAACACTGGGGGAGGGAGTGACCACAGAGATGATAGAGAAGAAATGCTTTTGGGGAGTGAAATAAGGAGAACTTAGTGAGGGGTAGATATTCAGAGTCATTGCATGTCTGAAGACCCGTTTATTCTCTCCTCACTTGATAGATTTGGTGAGTATGAAATTCTAAGGTGAAAATTATTTTCTTTCAGAGCTTGAAGGGCATATTCCATTGTACTCTGGCCACCAGTATCTTTGTTTTTGTTGTTGTTGGTTTTTGTTCTATTTTGTCTTTTTTATTGAAACACATCAATAACACATATTTGTGGGGTACAGAGTTATATTTCAATACACGTGTTCAATGTGTGATGATCAAATCAGGGTAATTCGCATATTCATCATCACAATATGTAGTCATCTCTTTGTGATGAGGACATTTGATCGCCTCTCTTCTAGCCATTTGATAATATGCAGTCACTATTGTTAATTATAGATGCCTAGTTTGACTGTCCACAAATAGTACTTATTTTTCCCACCTAGATATCTTGTGTCCATAATGGATACTAGTGTTTTAGAAGTATGAGAGGCATAAATCTATTTTAATTTCTCTTCCAATGTAAATTGAGGTGGAGAAGTAGGAATTTATTTTGGTTTCTATTTCTTTGCAGGAAAACTGCTTTTTCTCTCTGTAATCTATGACAGTCTTTTCTCCAGCCTTAGTGTTTACAGATTTGACTGCCTTTAGATGATTGCCTTCATTTTGCTGGGTGCTGGGTACACAATTTCAACATGGCATTTTAAAGTTCTTCCATTCTAGCAATTTTCTTATACTATTTTTTGATAAATGTTACTGAATTATACACAAACAAGTAGGATTTTGGACATAATGGATTGATAGTCTTATTTTATTATATCCATATGTTTTAACTATAGTTCTTCTTTTTTTTATTTTTATAGTAACTCATGGAGTTTTTCCCACTCTGTCTTCCCACCCTTGAATTGAACTATCAATTTTGGTATCTTTCTTTAAACTCCCACGGCATCTTTTGTGTGTTATGATTTTTCCCTTATTCTTGCTGTCCTGTTTTTATTTGGTAGATGCAATATCTCCTATTCATCTTCTGAGCTTATTAACTGTAGATTCTTTTACTCTCCTGGTTCTCGGGCTGCCCTGGATTTTCTCTTTGAATTTTCCAGTTTCATTTCCAGTCCTGAACTTATGAGGCTGTGGTCCTCCCCAGCACCGTTTGTCTGCAGATGCTGCTATGGAGGCCGGGCAGCATGCCTGGGCTGGCAATTCCCCACTTCCAGTTCTTACTTCTTCCAATATCATTTCTAGAGTTCCAACACCTTCTCTGTATCTCCTTGCTTTTGGGTACTTCTTCAAATATACATATAGAACATGCTATCAGGGATATGATATATATATACATACATACACAGATACATAGATAGACATAGATACATGATGCTATATATATAGCACCTTCAAATAAATATTTTTTAAAAATGTGATCATTTAGTGATTATTCACATGGTCACTTCACTTTTCCATCATCATCAGAAGCCTGACATTTGAGAAGAGATGATACACACTTTTGGTTTAATTTTCTAGTCATCTCTATTAAATAAGTTACATTATAAATAAAGGTCGAAACTACCATGATTTGTGCTTTACCGTCTTTGAAAGGATGAAGGTTAAGAAAGGGTTCTTATTGAATTCAAGTTTGCTCTTTGCCTGGAGTCATCTTCCAGGAAATAAATTAAGGCTAAATTAAGTAGCATTTAAAGGATAAATTGTGGTCGAACATCAGTGAGAGGGCTGAGAGGGTTAAAAGTCAGATTGATCCCTTCCCATAAAGATTGAAATTGTTTTCCTCTTTTATGCTTTGTGTCATGCTATCAGGGATATGATTGGCAGCACATTGTGTAGTTAATCCATTGATACTAAGGTTTGTCAGATGAAGAAGTCAATGTTTTATGTTTACTGAGACAATCAGGTTACAAAATATTTCCCAGAATGGATTTTGCTGACATTATTCATCATTCTACTCAAATGTGCCTGTGGAAATGCTAGATATCTGTGCTCCATTCTCTTTTAAGACCAGTCTTCCATTTTGTAGCTATGAGCTATTACAAATTGGTATTTACTTGTATTTTGAGGATTTACAGAGAATGTATAATCCCCCAATAAAAGAAAATGAGCTACTTTTATGATTTCTTATTTTAGACTGTTTTCCTAGTATTTGAGTTTCAGACAATATTTTAAGGTTTGATTACTTCGATTTTTTTTTAATCTTAACAAAGAAAAATAAGTTTATTTTCTATAATTAAAAATAAGCCAGTTCAGGTTGTATATTTTCTTTTGGGCTAATCAGAGGAATAATTACCAAACTAGTACGTCTGCAAAGAGGATATTTTTCTAACAAAATGTTTCAAAATAATGGATATTTTTATTTTATATTATATTATTGACTGAATATCACAGATTTTTAAAAAGCTATTTACCTTGTTTGTGCTGGCAAGGAATCTATCATTTTTTATCTCAACATCTCACTGTATGTAGCAACCACAATACTCCCAGCTCTAGTCCTAGATTCATGTAACTAAAACTTTATATTCAATTGGTAATCATCTGCAGGTCCTTTTTATGGGTGTTTTCTGATCATGTATTTCGCTCACTTAAATTGAGATAGTCCTGCATTTTTTAAGGTATATTTCGTTAATCCCTAGTTTTACTTTTGTAAAATAGTTATTATTTATCAGTCCTTTCCTCAAAGATATTTGGTTTATGCTGAGCCATATTAAAACAAAATTAGTTCTCTGTGGTTGGAGTTCAAAGATCATACCTGCCTTTGGTCTTGTGTGTTTGAACCCCAATCAGCACAAAGTTGGATATGCCTTGATCAGAGCTTTTGCTTACTCTCTTTCTCCCATATAACATACATGATAAAGAAACTGACTCCATTCTCAGTTTGGCGGGTAGTCTCTGAACAGGCTAAGCAAGGCAGAGCAACCTCATTGCCTCTACCAGGAGTGGTTCGCAAACCCATGCTTACACCAGAAAATGAAAAACAATTTTCAATTGCACCTTATTTGACCCAGGGCTGGGCATGATCCCTGTGTTGGACTAAACTGAGCAGAAAGACTTTTATTCTGTGGTTGGGAGAAACATTTGTCTGTTCCTCTGAATCCCATAACTCTTTATACTAGAAGAATTTTTTCCACCTGTTTAGTTTATTTGATTTCAGACTGCTGGCACAACTAAGAATTCCGGCCAGTTATTTATATTAAATGTTTTACATTCTGGATTTGTCTTATGGGATTGTTTCTTATGATTAGATTCAAGTTTAATGTCTTTTTGGCAAGAATAATCCATAAGTGATTGTGCATATTTCTATAGAGTTAGGGTCTTCAAGACTACCCTCATGTTGGATAATTTGCTAGAAGACACACAGAACTCACTGAAAGCTGCTATACGTATAGTTGCAGTTTATTACAGCATAAGGTACAGGTTAAAATCATCCGAGGGAAGAGGTGCTTAGCACAGGTCGAGGAGAGCTCCATGCACAACGCTTCCAGTGGTCCTCTCCAGGGGAGCTGCAGAAAACACTAACTTCTCCCCAAAATGGTGGGTGACAATACACATGAAGTATTATTGACAAATGGGGAGGTTTCCTAGGCCTTGATGTCCAGAATAGTCACATACACATAATTGGCCACATGCTTGCCTGGCCATTAATGCACAGCTCCTCCCAATGTCCATACCTTGATCATTTTACACACTTATGGGCATATTGCTGAGGTCAAGCTGAGACACCCTGGCCCTTAATCAGTCCTTATACTGATTCATTTTTATGGCCATTGTGCCTAGCAACCCGAGAAGTCATGCTTCTCATTGTGAGTTTTGCCTTCCAGATTTTAAAATTCCTTCAAACTAGGATGAATAGATAGGACTTCTTTAGGACCCTTTGATGTAAGAACCAGGAGGGAGTCCCATCTGTCCACACAGACTCCAAGAGTGCTGCATTAAGACCTCTGTTTCTCCCACATCAGTGTTTGCTTTAAGCATCTGCTTAAAAGTTTCCACCTACCGAAAGGAGCCCCTTGACTTTCCCTTTACCTTATGCATCACTCCCTTGTGCATCACTCCCTTGTGCATCACTCTAACTTTCTTAGGCATCTGCTCTTTCAACATAACTTTCCCTTTAGCAGCAGCCCTGAGGTGAATGGCTATAGCTTGGTCCAGCTGAAATCTGAACTTGGCTCAGCATCAATATCCACTGCAGCACTATGTTTTACTTTTATTTTGCTGTTTCTGACATAATAACCAGGAGATTGTTTACTTAGCTTCCATCCTGTTATTTTGCATTTTCTGATGTATCTAATGGTCCATTTCCTCAGGAGTTGAATCTGTCATTTCTGAATTCCACTGGTAACTTTTACCTCTAGTTACTGATTGCAGCACAGAGTAGTTCTATCCATGGGTGATCCTGTGTCCCTCCAGAAATCAAAGGTTCATCAACAATTGCCCGCTTATCCTTCTGCTTCCCAAACCACTTGTTTCAGTGAGGGTTATCCCAGTGAACCTCACTCTGAAACCCCCTGTAAGAGCTAAGGAGTCTCCAAGATCACTCTCACTTCTGACACCAAATGAAGAATATTGGCTCACTTCTGACACCAACTGCAAACACTGGGGTCCCAAGACCACCCCAAGACCATCCCCAAGACCACCCCCAGGTCTCCAAGGCCACCCTCAGGTTTGAAAACTTGCTAGAAGGATTCATAGAACTCCCTGAAAGTGATTATACTCATGATTATGATTTATCACAGCACAAAAATACAAATTAAAATAAGCCAAAGACAAGTACCATGGGACATAGTCTAGGAGTATTACCTGTTTTTGTCATTGGGATTTTAAAATGTTGTTAAACATACCAGACTCTCTTGCTCAGATGAGAGGGATTTTGAAGCTGGTACCTGGAATTCCTAGTTGAAGCATCCATGAAAATAGAAGTAAAGTCAAATGCTTTGTAATAAGTGTCCTGGGGGCAGTATGCAGGTAAAGCAAAGGGCACATTTTAGGACACTTAGCACTGGTGGCTATGGCATTTCAGGATACAGACAACATTTAGAAATGATGCTACAACATTCAGATAAGGCATTAGGGACTGCAGCCTTGAGCTGTGAGTTTGCAAGTCCCAGACAGACAGCGAGGCTTGTAACATTCTTATTAGCTAATAAGGTGAGGCACACATGTCAACACGGGAGCTGTTGACTTAATTTATCTTACCAACTTGAACCCGTCTTGGAGACTGGTGAGTAAGGCGGGGAGATGCTTACTCTCAGCACAGTAACACCCATGCTTAGATAAACTGGCATTTAAAAGTTGGGGCTGGAGAGTGGGCCAGTGGGGAAGGAGCAGATTGAAAACCCTTCCCGGTGATCGCTGATCCACAGGCTGGTGGAGTGGGGGGAACTCCTTCCACAGCACCAGAAGGCCAAGAATCCTCCACCAGACCTTCATGCAGGCGCTTCAACTTTCAAACGATCATGATGTGGCTATTTACCCAGTATGGGGTTGTTTCTAAAGGTATCTTGAAAGACAGCATGGGTAGTTTTCAGTTTGCAAACTACACATCAGGCAAGGGGCTAATAACCAGAAAATATAAGAAACTCAACAGTAATAATAATAATAATAATAATAATAATAATAATAATAACCTGATTAAAAATGGGCAAAGGACCTAAACAGACATTTCTCAAAAGAAGACGTACAAATGGCCAACGGGTACATGGAAAACTGCTCAGCAACACTAATCATCAGGGAAACGCAATTTAAAACCACAATGAGATAACATCTCACCCCAGTTAGGATGGCTACTATCAACAGAAAACAGCAAATGCTGGTGAGGATGCAGAGAGAAGGGAGCCCTCCTACATTGCTGGTGGAAATGTAAATTGGTACAGTCACTGTGGAAAACAGTATGGAGCTTCCTCACAGAAGGAAAAATAGATCTACCTTACGACCCATCCATCCCACTACTGGATATATACCCAAAGGAAATGAAATCAATATATCAAAAAGACACCGCACTGCCATGTTCATCACAACTCTATTCCCAATAACCAAGAGATGGAATCAACCAAAATGCCTATCAACGGATGAACGGATAAAAAAACTGTGGTATATGTACACAACGGAATACTACTGATCTATTTTAAAAAATGATATCCTATAATTTAAAGCAACATGGATAGAACTGGAAACTGTCATGTTAGGTGAAGTAAGTCAGGCACAAAAAGACAAATACCACATGATCTCACTCATATGTGGAATCTAGAAAAAAGAAAAAAAGTAGTTCTCGTATAAGTAGAGAGTAGAATAATGTTACCAGAGGCTGGGTAGGAGGGGGAGAGGAGAAGTGGTGGACTAATGAGTACAAAACTGTGCTATTTGCCCTAATCAATAATTGTGCAGTGCATGCATGTATTGGAACATACTGTACCACACAAATATGTACAAGTAAGTTTTAATTTAAAAAAGGATGGATTTTTCCAACTTTGAGAGACCTCAGCATTGAAAATGAAGTAAAATTTTTAAAAAACTGAAATATCTTTTAGCAGACAGCATTAGGAAATTCTCCCAGTTTTTATCACTGAACCAAAAAAAAAAAAAAAAAAAAAAGCAACAACTCAAAATACCTTGTGTTTGCCTAATAAACACACTCCCAATGTTTCCAATAAGGCAGCACATAGAGGTGTCTCAGCACCTATGTACTTAATAATGTGTAACACTCACCTTTGCTTATGCTCAGAGTTTTCCACGGTATGTGGCGTAATGAAATATTTTGCCTCTGATCCTGTGACCTCACCTTGTTTCAGGCCAGAACTTATTTGTTGCTATTGTTTTGTTTCTTATTGTTATTGTTTTGTTTTTCCTTTCATAATAAAGGCCGTATTGGACCCAGATGAAGAAAAAAAGGAGAAAGAGTTTATTAGTCAGCTAATATCATAATAATGTAAAAGAGACACCCCATCAAATTGGCTTACAATGATGAGCATATAACCTCATACCTGTGAGTCTACAGGTGAACCACTCTTTGGCTGACCTAGCCTGTGCCTGACTAGGCAGCTCTGCTCTTAGCTGCTGGCTGGACGACTTGCTCCAGGCTATGAATCCAATTCAGATCTGCTCCATGTATGTTTGCTGTGCCAAAATGACTCTTTTTTGATACTCATGAAGTTTTTACTTTAATAGTGGTAGTTTTTATAAGATTTCCAGTTGGTATTTTTTTATATATACCTGTTTTTTTTTTTACAGTTACTATTTTTTTCCTTTATGTCTTTGAATATTATAAATGTACTTGGCTTAAAATCACTTCCACATTTTTCTATTATTTACAATCAGATACATATTCTTCCTTTCTTTATTTTTTGGACAATAGGCTTTTATTTCATTAAACTCACTAACATATTTTGTAACTTGTCTTTTATGACAAATATGACATCAAAATGCTCCCTTCCGAATGTACTCTATTTAGGGCAATTTTAGAAGTGCCTGAGCTTTGCCCTGCATGGTGCAGGTCTCCAATCACATCTTACAACTGGACTCCCAGCTCCTACTCTGGGCAATTCATACAACACCCGGATTTCCCTGTGATCAGGATTCTCCTGGTACTTGAATGGTTCCCGATAAGTCACACCTGTCTGTATCTGTACCCTTATGCATGTCCTTCCAAAACTGACACCGACTTTGCCCATGCAACTTACTTTGGCAATCGAAAATTAGCAAACATGACAAAGGCAGGAGTTTTAAAAATGCTTGTGAATTGGGATGTGTTTTCTCTCTTGCTGCTTTTGGAACCTGCAGGTACGTGTGGACCTGTGGATAGCTAGCACCCTCTGTCAGACATCAGACTGAGTACCCCTAGGTCCCAGGCCTACCTAAGCCTCCAGATGTCTGCAGCTGCCTGAAAGACCCCAGTGAGACCAGATGAGAAGGGCCCACCTGAGCCCTGCTCTAACTGCCAACTCACCAGGTCATTGCTTCGAGCTACAAAGTTTTAGAGTAATTTTTAAGTCAGCAACAGATTCATGAAACACAACTCCAACTTTAATGACCTTAACCACTCTCAGCAGCTACCCATAGCTGTGAGGACTCAGACCTCTTCAATGCTGACATTTCTGTCTTGGACTCTGACCCATGAAAATACTTTCTCTTTTGAGTTCTACAACAATAATAGCAAAAGCATGCACGTGTGCTGTGTGTGCACACGTGAACCTGTGTGTACATATGTGCATGCCTCTGTGCACATTTAACTGCAGAGTAGGAAGGTTGCAGGTACTGCTCACTTTGACATCTTGACTTGGAAATAATTTTTATATGTTTAAAATAAATTAATATTATTTTCCATATAAAGTTTTTATTCTGATTTTTATTTTCACTTAGTATATTTAATGGGATTTTTCCCAAATAATTGGATAATATTTTCATGGAAAACATAGTTTTCAATTACTAGCTAATTACATGATATGGATTAACTTTTAAAATATTTCTCTGTTACTGAAAGTCAAGACTACTCCGAGTTTACCTGTTATGAACAGCCATGTGTGGAACGTCTCTTTAAACAGACTCAAGTGCATTCGGGAAGCAGTTTTTACCTTATGGACATCCAATACCTGTTCGCTCATGTTACAGTCACTCACTACCCTTGTACTCTAATCCCATTTTTCCACAGTGTCCAAAGTTCCCGAGCCTTGATAATTCCCTCCCATAACTGTGCTCAGTACCTGATGCTTAGCACTGGATTATTTCAGTCATTTTATAAATTGTCTTCACTAATTTATATACAGTAAATCTTACCTATCATATCAGAGTGTAAATTTAGTGGTGGCAGTGAGAATGTCATGTATTTCTTCCATAACACTTACAGCCCTTGGGATAGTGGTTTACTTAGAGCAAATGTTTAACAGGTATTTAATTTAACCTGCATTTCCCCAGCACCACCACTCTGTGGAGAAGAGGACTCTTCTGGCTTTCCACCATGCTCTGTCGGTCTCCTTCACATTTTCCCACTAAGTTTTATTTGAATCCTTCAGAAATATTTCATGTTATAGATCTATCATGATATTACGATATGAACTAAAGACAAACTCCTTATAAACCCTGCAATTGTAATCTATATATTTCTCATTTTATTCTTTTCAATTGAATGTTTAAAGCCATGTATTAAACCATGATTTCTAAACCACACTCTTTGGGGGAAAATAAAATCATGACCTACTTATAGTTCACCGAGGAAACAAAATTTTCTTCTATGAGTTGACTCAACTTTGTTTTTTGGATTATAATAAATTTTTCATAAAATATTTCAGGGAAGCTAAATAAAAAAGCATATATAATAAGCTTTAAATAATATATATCTTTGATAATATAAATAATAAACAATAGATAACCATAATATTCCTTGTCAAATGCTTTTCCCATTAAGAACATGGTGACGTTTATATATTGCTCTGCATTATTTCAGATAACTTTATCTCTTATCTTTCTTTCCCATTTCCCCCAACTTGATTTATGTTTTTCTTAATGAAATACGGGAATAATATTATTTACCACCAATTGGAATGCTAACTGTATTTTAAAATAATAACATTTGTGTGTGTGTGTCTGAAAGCTTTTTCATGGCTCAATAGTAAAAGTTCAGTGAAAGGTTAAATTAAACAGACATGTTATTTTTCCTTCTTCCTAGAAGAACAGATCCCCCTGAGTACTAATCCATGCAAAGAAACAAATGGAAACAAATGTGGAAATAAAAGAAATAATTCAAATTAAACCACCCATCCACAGTTTTAAAACTATATAAACTCATGAGGTTAAGATACACATTTTATCTCTCTGTGATCAACCTAATCAACCTGACAAGCAAAATCTCTTTTGTTCTATTATTAAATTATGTTTGCTGGCTGTGGTATAGCCCTTCTTAAATATCATTAATTTTTTTTAATGTAACAAGTATAAAAATTATATTAATTTAAAAACAAGCTCAATTTAGAGGCAACTGGAATCATCATGAAATAAGTAATAAGTGTATTGCTAGTGACAAATCTACTAAGTAATTTCAATCAAATCTGGCTTCTACAACAGATACCTTTATTTACACAATGTCTTAATTTATTACTTCAATTTATTTGCTAGCCTATTTTATTTGTAGGCTTCGTCTAATTTTAACACTGTCGGAAATAATTCAAAGAGTATCGGGTAAGTCTGCTTAGAAGGGGGAACCTACGTTAATCTTTTCTGACATTAATAGAATTAGGCCGTATTAATTCTGACATGATTGATTTCATATTGTGTTAATACTAAATGCAAGCGTCATGTTCTCATTGAAACAAGTGTTTTACATGCTTCATATACTGCAATTTAAAACACGAATTGAGAGCGAGCCTTGAAAACAATTTGAAATTACTTAAATCTTGTCAAACTTAGAAAGATTATTACTGCCAAATGAGAAACGTAACTGCTAACAGACAGTCCTCCATGGAACTCACTGGGGAAAAAAATGAAGATCAGTTACTCTTGAAAGAAACAGCAAATGTTTACAGGTCTGGGGCTTTCCAATTTTGTTCAAGCAGATTTTTCTCATAGGTAAAGAGAATGCTTCTCAATACATATACATCGGTTTAATGCAAATTTATTTATTTCATTTTGTAAGGAGATCTGATAATCTGATAGATTAAGGTTCAGTTTAGTTTTGTTTGTTTTTGTTTTTGTTTTTAAGTAAGGGCAAACAGTTTAGGGTATAATTGTAGGGAATGATATAACCTGGGTGTGCTTGGACCGGATAAGAAAAATTATGATAGAGAGGGCTAGAAAAAGTACCTGCTTAACAATTCACCTCTGCTTACCTTAATACAATGTCACATGGCCTGGCGAATTTTTAATTAATGAAAAAAACCCAAAACTATGTTTTAGATTGTTTGCCCACATATAAGTGAACTTTTTAAAAAAATGACTGAGAAGATGGTGGGTTATCCCTGTTCTTACTCCACAAACTGTTAAACAGCAGAGTCTTTTTATTTTTCCCTTTTAATTGACCTGGGCTGATGTCACTGGCTGATTAGCCAGATGATTTAGGACAAACAGTTGTTTGATAGTCTTTTGAATAATTGTTAAATCATGAGAATGCCAGAATTATATCCTTAGAGGACATTGTGTATCTACATCTAAGCTGCAGACGTGTGGAAATCATTTCAATGACTTTATAAACACTATAAGATGAAAAGGAAATATTAATATTGGCTTCCTTCGAACGTAAGTGACTTGATCTATGATGCAAAAAACCTTTTTTTTTTAAAGAAGCAGAAAAGATACTAGGCCTTTGTTCTTTTGAAACAAGAGAAAAGACAGCATTTCTTTTAATACAATTATTTATTTGCCAGAAACATATGGGGAGAATTATTAAACAAAGGTTTTACATTTCCAGAACAGTTTGTTTTGTAGCTGTCAATTGGGGTGTGAATTACATGGCTTAATATAGTACATGAATAACTGAAAAAAGTGAAGGGAATTGCTGCAATTGTACATTTTATATAATGTCAATTGTTAACTTGAATTGAGATGACTTATTCAAATTCTTGAAGCATATGCCAAATTAGAATTTATTTTGTGTAAATCATGGAAGACACTTCTTAAGATTGTCTTTAAAGTATTTGTCTTCAAAATGACCATTTCGTACATCAGTGACAACTCTAATTTTCCTTAATTTGGTGTGAGTAGTGATATCATAATGATATAGAAATAACACTGAAGGCAGGGATATTGCACCCCTTAGAAACATGTTATCTAAAATTGCAGGTTTTACAAATGAGAGACAAATTTCATTGGAAAATCAATATTTTAGAGCTAGAACACACTCTAGGACTTCGATAAGCCTAACATGAAACCAAATGCCTGGGAAGCCAGGTGACTGGTCCAAGGTCACACAGCTTGATCTAAAACCCAGATCTTACCTATCAAAGCATAGTGCCCCATGAAATGTATCTGAAATTGACCTTGAATATTTTGGGTCTATGTAGTGGAATAACACTATTGTTTAGTGAATTTGTCTTAAAATTATTTTACTTGTTGGTATGTTTATTTGCATATATCTTCTTCAAATTTGTTTCTTAGTACTGAATAATGACTTTTTTCTTCTTTTTTTTTTTTTTTGGCATTTCTATATGACTTCTTCTCTGTACACCATAATTTCTAAAAAGGCTTTGTTTTTCACAGCATTTTAAAAATAATTATGGAAATAAACAGTACCATGAGTTGTTTTCTTGTTACAGAATTTTAAATGATCCTTTGAGGTACTGGTATATATGACAAAGCTAAAATGACTGAGATACTGGTTTCTATATATTGAGCTTGGTTTGTTTTCTTTTAACCTAAAACTGTAAGTCTTGGTGTGCATATATGATTTCATTTTTCTTGGGTAAATGCCTAAGCATGGAATGGCTAGGTCATATGATAGGTTTATGTTTAACTTCCAAGAAACTGACAAAGGGTTTTCCAAGGCAGCTGTGCTGCTTTGAACGTCCTCTACAGCACAGGAGAGCTCCTCCTGTGGCTCAGATCCTCATTAACATGGGGTGTGGAGGTTCTAATCTTAGCCACTGTACAGGGCATCAAGGATATTATTTTGTAGTTTTAGTTTGTATTTTCATAATGACTAAATATGTTGAACATTTTTTCGTGTGTTTATTAACCATCCATATATCTTCTTTGGCCGTTTTTCTTTCTCTTCAACTTATGTGTCTTCTTGTTATTAACTTGTAAGCGCTGTTTATATATTCTAGATACAAATCCTCTGTTGGATATGTGTTTTAGACATATTTTCTTCTACTCTCTGGCTTGTCTTTTTGTTTTCTTACCAGTGTCTTTTGAAAAGCAAACATTTTAAATTTTGATAAGTACATATCATTGTTCTTTTTTTATAGTTCTTGCTTTTTATTTCATAATTAAGAAATATTTGCCAAACCAAAGTCACTAACTTTCCCCAATTTTTTTATAGAATTTTTATCCTTTCAGCTCTTGAATTTAGATCCATAAATGTTCATAGAAGCTGTATTCGCAATTGCTAAACCTATAAACAACCCAAATGTCCACCAGCAGATTTAGGCATAAATAAATTGTATATCCATAAAATGAAATCCTATTCAGAAATGAAAAGTGAATTAATGATGAATGCAACAAGGTAAATGAATCTCAAAATATTTAAACTGGGTGAAAAAAGCTAAACAAAAAATACTACATGCTTCTTCCCCCCCCCCCGATTGTGTGTGTGTGTGTGTGTGTGTGTGTGTGTGTGTGTGTGTGTGTGTGTGAATTTATATATTAATTTTTAGCTCCCACCAATAAGTGAGAACATGTGGTATTTCTCTTTCTGTGCCTGACTTGTTTCACTTAATATAATTCTCTCAAGGTCCATCCATGTTGTTGCAAATGGCAGTATTTCATTCGTTTTTATAGCTGAGTAGTATTCCATTGTGTAGATGTACCACATTTTCCAACCACAATTACTTGAAGTTGATACGACAAGCAAACAAAAGGACATTGTTGGGGGGGGGAGGGAGAAGGGAGGGAGGTTTTGGTGATGGGGAGCAATAATCAGCCACAATGTATATCGACAAAATAAAATTTAAAAATAAAAAATAAATAAATAAAAAAAATAAAATAAAATAAAAGTTAAAAAAAAAATACTACATGCTGTGTGATTCTATTTCTATACAGTCATGGAAAGTGAGAACTGAAGTATCGGGAAGCTGATTAGTCGTTGCCTGAGGATGGCTGAGGAGGGGGCAAGAAAGGATGTGTGGGAGGAGTTATGAAAAGCATAGAGAAATTTGAGGGAAAGCAGATGTGCTCATTATCTTCATTGTGATGATGGTCTCACACCTTAAATATGTGCACTTAATAGAATATCAATTTAAATAAATTTAAATAAAAATTGTAATAACAACACTATAATGGTGATCTTAAAAATGAACCCAATTACTTTATATTGCAATTTTTTTTTTTTTTAAGAAAGAAAACAGATTTGAGGGCTTACTGTATGGCAGATTCTGTACTAAATGTCTCCATATAGTTTATCTTATTTATTCCCCACAACTATCCCATGGAATAGGTATTATTATCCCTCAAAAAATTAACACTGGAGGGGGATGTTAACTCAAATGTAGATATTTTGCTAGTTCTGGAAATCCTGTTTCTGAAACTGTAGCAAATAGAAATGTGTGCTTGATGATAAGTCTCAGAATTCAAACTTAAGAGTCTTCAAACTTGTCATGACTACGAAGTGTATGGACCTTCAAGTCAGGGACAAATTAAGTCTGCTGGTCAGAATTAAATGCCCAGTGGGAGGAAGTGTGCAAGACAAAAAGTTAGCGAGCAATGCACACCCTCCGTGAGGAATTTCAGCTTTCTAGATGAATAGTTGCAGGCACCAGAGGACTGCCAGGAGGAGGTGAGACTCAGCAAGGCCGTGGAGCTGAGCAGGATGGAATCAGGCAGAGAGAAAAGTGGAGTCTGTGCTGCGGAACCCAGGGAAGGCAGAGAACTTTGATGTGGGTTAAGTAAATGTCTTGATTTCTGAGTAGCTGATATCATTATCTGTCGCTGATGAAATTTGAGACATCATTGGATTAAGGTTTAATTTAAACTTAATCTCTTAAATTCTATCTTACTTCTTTGAATTACAAATCAGAGTCATGTCACATTTATTTAAAAAGAGCCCTTGATTCTCGCTGTGTTCTAGTCTGAGTTTTTGTAGTACACAGAGCTAAAAGCAAAAAGCAGGATATGTAGGCCAAAAGCCAGCATACACATTGTTACAAAATTACATTTCAGAATGAAAATTTCTTAGTTAAAGGGCTTTTAAGTAGTCAAATGTCTCCATTGCCCAATGTAAACATATTATCTGTTTTATCACATAGGCTGGCTTGAACCTCAAAGGGTTAAAACCTGTGAATTCTTGAAAATAAGTAAACACGTTAATAAATGCTTCCTAACAACACAAAAGGAAGAAAAATAAAATTAACAAATTATAATCAGTGTGAGGGAAATGTTTTAAAGACTTCAGTATCAATTCCCCCAACTCGTTTCTGGCTAAAATTTATCCTAAATCATTTCCAATAGGTGGGTGATTTTTTTATGTGCCAAAAAGAAAAACAAAACAAAAATCCACTGGGTAATATATTTTGGCTTTAGGCAGATGTTTTGCGAGAAGTTCTAAGTGCTTTTGGCCTTGGTGGGTTGAATGCAGTGTCTGACCGAGACCATCTTGTTCAGTGGGTTTCACGGTGGAGAAAAGCACCAACCCCCTGCAGGCAAGGCTGACTGTGGCTCACCATGCACATGTGCGCATGCTCAACACAGACAAAAGAATGAGCAAAACTCTTGTGCGTGGACACCTTCTGTGGATGTCATTGAAAGGGGAATGCTCGGCTTTCCCTTAAAAGAAAAAGATCCTAAAGTCAAGTCTGAGCTACATTAAACATGAATGATCATAGACCCGATAGATAAATGACAGCTCTGTGTGATTTATTACTCCCTCTGCCAGGCTCACGGTTGCCTCCAATTAGAACAAAAGCCGATAGAAAGAAATGAAATTGCTGAAGATCATTGCAGGACATGAAATAATACGTGCATTCATTTAGTATTTGTGTCTGAGAGTGACCTTTTGACTGTGAATGTTCTTTAGTTGCTCCAGAATCTTCTGGAAATTATAACTTCAGAGAGAGAACTATGCAAAATTTGAGATATTTAGGATAAGCAAATTAATTTTAGCATATTTGCATCTGCTTAACATTAGTTGGAGTGACCTTGGATAACAGATTTATATTGTAGAGATGTTGAGTTTTGACTAGTAAAGGTGAAATTCATTCCAAATACTGAATATCTATATAAATGTGTTTACCATGGAGTATGTAAAAAGGGGCATTATTATTGAAGATGAAATCAGAGAAACCCAAAACAAATACTTCATAAAATGCCTTTTCTACAAAAGAAATTGATCTCCAGTGTCTTAGGACAAAGCAGTGAGGCAGATGAGTGGCTTTAGGGTATTCTTTCCCTTGTCTCTACCCTGCTCTGGGCTGTCTTTTGCATGCTTCTAGGAAGAGTTTACATTGTCTATTTGGAGAGAAAGTTCACTTTCATTACTACTCTCCAGCAGCTCTAGGAAGGGCTTGTGGAAGTTATTGTAATGTTTATAGACGTGGAAGCCACATTCAACAGAGAGCATGTGGCTTGTTGAAGGTTGCTATGGGTCATATGTGTCCCGTAAAGGTTCATGTATTGGAAACTTGACCCCCGTTGTAAGAGTGTTAAGAGGGTGGAAAATCCAATTGTGGTATTTGAAAGGTAGGGACTTTAAGAAGTGATTGTATTGTGAAGACTGCACCCTTGTGAATGAATTAATCAATTAATAGAGTAATGGATATGGTTCTGATGGCCCTACAAGGAGGTCAAGTGAGGAGGTTAGCTCTCTCTTCCCCAGGCCGTTCTCATCATGTGATACCCTGAGTTTCTGTAGAAAGTTCCCAGCAGAAAGAAGACCCTCACTAGATGTACCCCCTGGACTTTGGATTTCCCTGAAACTATAAGTTATAAATTTCATTTCTTTGTAAATTACCCAGTTTCAGTTTTTCTGTCAGAAGCATAGAAACGGACTAACGCAAAGGTCATGGAGTCAATGCATGGGGACTGCAGGCACAAGAACCAGGTCTTCTGACAACTCATGTAATATTCTTCACTTTTTCCATAAGACATCATGGGACCAGAGGAACAAGAATTATTAGCCTTGGAATGGTGATTCATAGGAAGTAGGGGACACAAAGTTTAGGTTACCGCAGGTGTATCTTTCTTTGTAGTGACAAGATTTTATGCACTTTAGAGACTTTTTAGGTTGGGTTTCTCCAGAGGTGTACTCTGATCCACAGATGTGAGTGTTGGTAGCTTATATGGGCAGAAGTCATGGAAAGCACCATAAGGGAAGTGGGAACAGAGATTAGAATAGGAAGTATTGAGTAATACTTATTGAATAGATTATTTCTGTGGGCAACTCTGTAGTTCTCCTGGGCATCTCTGGTGGACCACATCTCTGAATTGTCCCACCCATATGGCAAGAAAGCTAGGAAAATTATCTTTCAAGTCCCACCTATCATTTCCCACCTGTCAGGGCTGCTCCAGGGACTTTAACACCCTAGCACTTTCCTGTAGTAGACTAAGAGGAAGCCCTTGGGCACAGAGCTGTAGTTTCCTTAGGAGGGCACTGGAGGGCACTGGAGGGCCCTGGAAACACGAGGTGTGCAACACCTGACCATCTGCAACCATCTGCTGTAGACACCACGGAAAATAGGCTGGAATGGTTTGGGGATGGCTTGCTACAAAATTAATACAAACTAATTATTCTTAACTGAATGTTATGCTCATCCCAAACTGTTTAGACAAAACAAAATGATCATTATTTCAATTACCCTGCCTCTAGCAGCAATAGTGGCAACACATAGAGCAGAGTTTGGGTGGTTCGAATTGTTGCAATATTTCCCCTGCACAGGTTGCTTAGCAACTGAGAAAAGGAAAAGAACAGAATACTGTGCTTGTGTAAGATAAGGGAACACTAGCAACCCCAAGGATAAGGAACAGGTGTCTGTGAAGTGCCTGGAAATCTTCCCCTTCTGCAGCCTTTCTCTCTTTGGCCCAGCTCCATTTTGTCTCGAAGTCCTTTATAAGCTTCAACTCCTTCCCTCCAGGACTGTGGAGAAAGCAGCTGTGCAGCACTCAGATTGATAGTCCCCACAATCTGCTCCTTGTAAGTAATTTACCCATCAATAATTATGATAATAAACCCTTGTGAACCATATGGAGTTGCCTGCTTCATTTTTAGATCTCAGAATACCTTCTCAATTTGGTGGGCATTACATTGTCAGCTCACATTCAGACACCCATTAAGCTGGCCCTTCCTAGGCTGTGTCCATTGAGTACACACTGTATCTCCTCAGTGTCTGGCATAGTGTGGGTGTGTGATAAGAACTGCCCATTGACCAATTGGCCTCATGCATCTTTGAAAGGCAGCATCTAACATCCTTTCTTTCTCTTTCTTTTCCTTGCTCCTTTCCTCTCTTCCTTCCTCACTTCACCTTTTTCTTTTCTTCTTTATTTTTGTCTTTCGGTTCTGGAGTTTTCAGTATTTAATTGTAGCCGTAGTCAGATGAATGGGGTATTTGACTAGCTTTTACATATTGTTACTGTAAGTCAATTTCTATCTAATGCTCAAGTGCCAGAGTTGTAAATTTTACCACTAGCATTGAAAATAGGAACATTCAGCATTTATATCTACTTCCAAATGATAGTTATGACCAAATTGACAAAAACCGGATCATTCACACCTAGGAACTAGATGTATAAGACTACTTACCCCTTAACTGGTGCTGTCTGTCAGCATGAGGTCACCAAACATGGGGTTGATGTGGAAGTTCTTGGAAGAAAAAGTGAATAATGGTGCCAAAGAAAACTTTACCTCCCTTACAATTTAAAGCAGGTCCATGTCTCTGAACATGCTTGTCCCTTTTCCCAGGTCCACACCATTTGGGAGGAGAGCTTTCTTTCCCTCTCAGTGATGAGGCTCCCATGCTGTTTTCTCCTTGCTGCACTTCATGTCCTCCCATGGTCAAGGCCCCACTCACCCCTCAATGCCCTCTTGTAGTGACCAGCTGCTCCTGGGAAGCTCTGGCTCTGAGCTCCTCTAGGGGAAAGGGAGATCCTTTTCCTTGTCAATCTTTGTATCTACAAAGAACACGCAAAACAACCATCACAAAGTAGAAGTTCAAATAATATTTATTGAAATCAAATGAAACTACACATGTCACCTTCCTTTCAATTCATGTGGAAATAAAAAATGTGCTGTTACTGGTGGCAGAGAATATCATATGACAGGGTTCAGACCCTCAATTCCTTCTTGTTTTTTCTGGCTTGAATGGACCTGCCATGGGGTAGATCCTCCACTGTCTGCTTCTTCTTCCCAGCACCCGCTTTGAAATGTGAGAAGTGAACATTGCAAAAACGAGGTGCAAGGAAGAGTATAAAGTTGACAGCAGCATAAAACAACCCGGTTTACTAAAAATCAACATTTTACACCGAAATGCATAGATCAGCAGAATTTTCTGACATTGTTACCACTATCTTTGAAATTTAGTAGGATTTTTTTTTTGTAGCATAAACTTCCAACTGCTGTTGCATGTTAAATCTAAATAATAAGAAATTTTGAATTTCAGTTAATATAGTTACATACCTAAAAAGACAAGAACTATCTGTGAAAAGATGAAACAGTTTTTCCTATACTCCATTCTAAGTATAGCTAATAAGTACAGCTAACACCCTCTGTGTAATATATAAAACAAATATGGGAACATTCTGAAAATTGGAAAGAAGGTGACAGATTGGCTGATGGCCTCAGGACCTGAGGGAAAAGTTAGCTCTGAGTTCTCTGGGTTTTCTTCTTGCCTCACATATCGTGTACAGTGCGCAAGAGAAGCTGGCAATCCAGAAACACCTACAGGTGCAGACAAAAAGCCCCAATAAAAGTGTGCTCTCCTGAGCAAAAGACTTCGAAAGGGGCAACAGCACAAGCCAGAAAATATTTACATAATAACCACTTGACTCTAACCAAAAGCAGAGGGAATAAGGACTTCTGCTACTTCCTGGTGGCAAAAAGGCTTCAGTCTCCCATGGTGTCATCGGAGCCACATGGGAGCAGTAATGGGGCACCTCTGCCTCTTGCAACCAGGGTAGCATCAGCAGGGTGAGTAGCCTGAGCTCTCACCACCACTCAGCAATCAGAAGTGCCCTTCCACCTGGCCAAGTGCAGAACCTAGACTACCATGCCCCTCCTCAGAATGGTGTATGAGGAGGCCTGCTAACAGAATATCAAGATTCAAAGTCTCATAACACAATGTGCCAAATATTCAGAATTCAATCAAAAATCACTCACATCAAGAACGAGAAAAATCTCAATGTGACTGAGAAAAGGCAATCATCCAATGATGGCATTGAGAGGACACAGATGTTAGAATGATCTGATAAAGATCTTATAGCAGCCAACAAAAAAAATGCTTCAAGGAATAATTGCAAAGATACTTGGAACAAATAAAAAAATTGATAGATTCAGCATCAAAACAAGAGATATAAAGAAGAAACAAATTTTAGAATGGAAGAATACAATAACTAGAACAAATACTCAATGGATACACTCAACAGCAGAATGGAGATGAAAGGAAAGAATCAGTGAACTAGAAGATAGAACAATAGGAATTACCCAGGCTAAACACGAGAGAGAAAATAAACTAAAAAATAAATAAATAAATAAAAATAAATGAACAGAGCTTCAAGAGCCTGTGGTACTATAGCAAAAGATGTATCATTTCTGTTATTGGAGTGTACCAGAAGGAGAGGAGAAAGAAGAGGGAACTGATGAAGTTGTCAAAAAAAAATAATGGCTAAAAAATTCCCAAATTTGGAAGAAGACAAACAAACTGAGTGAACCTGAAACGAGATAAAGCCCCTCAAGAATCTATGCCATCACACCTCATATTTAAACCCTTAAAAAATAAACACAAAGAAATAACCATCGAGAGCAGTGAGGGTAAAAGGAGACCTTATGATAGAGGAAATACAATTAGAGAGGATTGCTCATTAGGAACCATAGAGGCCAGAAGGAAGTGCCACAACATTTCTCAAATGCTTAAAGAAATGAACCATCAATTCAGAATTCTATATCCAGTGCAAGTGTCCCTGAGGAATAAAGGAGAAATCATGGTATTTGCAGATAAAGAAAACTAAGAGACTCTGTTGCTAGTATATCTACCCTAAAGTAGTACTTAAAGGAAATACTCTAAACAGAACAGAAATGAAAAAAAGAAGAAAACTTGGAACATCAAGAAGGAAGAAAGAACACAGTAAGCAAAATTATGGATAAATACAATAGATTTTCCTTCTCTGGTTGACTTCAGTCTGATTTTCAAGATTAGAGATCTAACAATGTAATAAAAAACTTAACAGTGTCAACATCTGAGGTAATGAAAAATACCTGGGGGTTGAGCCAGGGTACAGCTAGAAGCATTGTATTAGTTCCTTTTGTGTTGCTATAACAGAATAGCTGAGACTGGGTAATTTATAAAGAACAGAGGTTTATTTGGCTCATGATTCTGGGACAGCTGCACCTGGCATGGGCCTCAGGCTGCTTCTACTCATGGCAGAAAGCAGCAGGCATCCAGCTGGTTCGAGCAGATCACATGGTGAGAGGAAGCAAGAGAGAGAGAAGGGAGGTGCCAGGGTCTTTTAAACAACCAGCTGTGGCAGGAACTAATAGAGAGAGAACTCACTCATTAATCCCCCCAAACCCAGGGAGAGCATTAATCCATTCCTGAGGGATCCGCCCCCATGATTCAAACAGCTCCCAACACTGCCACATTGGGGATCAGATTTCCACATGAGATTTTTGGGGGACAACACATTCAAACTCTATCAAGCATCTTCTGATAACCAGAATATGGCTCCAAGAGTCTGAGATGCTGGCAGTACACACACAGAGTCATAGAACTGGAGGAAAACCGGAGTTCAGGGGCCACCAAGAGGCAGTTCTAATAAATGGCTGGCTTTGGATTGAGACCCCAAAAGGCTATACCCCAAATAAGAGTTATTTGGAAAGATACCAAGGCAGCTTCAAATCATGGCTCTCCCTGAAATTGGAAAAAAGTGTGATGAAGGATCTCTAAGGTCGCTAATCTGCTGCTAGAAGCGAAGAGCAGTTCATATGTCTCAAATCATTCTACATCTTTTCAATGTGTTTAACAATTTTCTAACAGTGACAAAAGGGATCAAGCTGACAAAGAAGTACATAAACAACAGGCATGATAACTAGATAATTTTAAAAAGTAATTTATAACATCATGGTAATATAGCTAGAGCAGAAGGAAATGAGAAATCTCAAAAGCAACCACAGAAAAAATACACATCACTTTCAAATGAGCAATGATAAAGTGAATAGTTGTCTTCTAAGGAGAAACAATAGAAACAAGAAGACAATATATTTGAAGTTCTGAAAGAAAGTCACTATAAATTCAGAATTATGTATTGTTCAAAAACGAAGGTAAAATGCATTTTTATACAGACAAACCTAACATAATTTATCACTCTTACAGGTTGGGCCAAGGGCCTAAAGAAATATCATGATTTGTAAGAATGAATATGCTAATAATAAATAAAAATTTAAAAATTTAAATAAATAAAATAAATAAAAATTTTTGTACTCCATTAAAAAAAAATTGAACTAGAGTGTCTTTAGGAAGGAACTAAAAGAAAAATGGTGAAGACTTGGGTAAAGCCAAATAAATATTAACAACATAAAATAATAAAAGTGTATCTTTTGGAATGTAAAATGTATTTAGAATTAATATAAACAACAGCAATAGCATGATAAGTGTGAACAATTTATAATGATAAATGTCCATCAATGGATGATTGGATAAGGAAACTGTGGTATATATACACCATGGAATACTACTCTGCCCTAAAAAAGAATGAAATATTCCCATTTGCAACAACATGGATGAACCTGGAGAAACTTATGTTGAGTGCAATAAGCAAAGCACAGAGGGATAAATACCACATGTGCTCACTCATAAGTGGGAGCTGAGAGAGAAAGAGGGAAGGAAAGAAAGACCACAGTGGTGCATTGGTCTTGCAGAGGGAGGGAACATTCCTTGGGCTACAAAATGGAGTGGGGGGGAAGGAGGTGAGGGAGGGAGGTTGGGGATAATTGGGAGGAGGACACAGAGTACAAATGTAATTTGTGGTAATGGATATGCCGCCAGTGTGAATCTGGCCCTCAAATCATGGGCATGAGGGGTGACAAATAGCTTTGTATCTCATGAATATTCATAATAAGAAAAAAAAAGATTAAATTCACCAGGAAGATGTAACGGTCACAGATGTGAGCTCATCTAATAGCATAGCCTCAAAATATATGAAGCAAAAGTAAAGAATGAAAAGAGGATATAGACAAATCCACAGCTTTGAGGAAGATGTCAGCACACCTTTCTAAGTAACTGATAAAATAAGCAGACAAAAAATGATAATTCATAAGACCATAAAAGATTATCTTCAAATCAGATCCAAATGAGATTTCTAAAATATTATTTCCAACATCTGCAATACATATTATTTGCTAGTCCACACATAACATTTACAAGAGTAGAGTATATTCTGGGCCATAAACCAAATTTCAAATTATTTCTAAAGATTAAAATTATATGAAACATGCTTCTTGAAGGCAATGGAATTAAGCGAGAAATCAGAAAAAACAGAAAAGTCCCCAAATATTTGAAAAATACATAATACACTTCTAAATAACCCATGGATCAAAGAAGAAATTGCAATAAAATTTGTAAAATATTTCAAACTGAGCATAATTTTAAAATATTTTGATCATTTCAAAACCTGCAGATTCAGCTAAAAACATATTTGAGATTTTTATGCTGTGGATGTATATATTAGAAAAAAAGAAAGGCTTAAAAATCATTTTAAGAGATTAGAAAAATAACACCAAATAAAGCTCGAAAGGCAGAATGATAAAAAAAGTAAAAGAAGTAATTAATAAAATAGAAAAAAAATGAGAAAAAAAAAAACAGAGCTCACTAAAGCTGAAAGTTGGTTTCTTTAAGAGACTAATGAAACTGGTAAATCTTTGATGAAATTGATCAAAAAAATACAGGGATGGCACAAATAACCATAATCAGTAATGAATAAGGGACACCACTATAGAAAATAAGGAGATGAATTTAAATAAACGTCATTAGGACAACTTGTAGCCATCTGGAGAAAGTAAAGAGTGATGTACAAGTGGTCTTCCAAAATTTCATTGAAAGATTCTTATTATCTTCATTCAGTTTTTCCACAAACCTTTTGAAATATCCTTGTATGTCTCAAAATGTTCACCAGATTAAACTTCATACGGATAAACAATTTAAATATAAAAAATGAATCCATTAAAATCACATATAAAAATGATATGATTTCTTTGTGAGTTTGATGCGGGTCTTTTCTCATTATTACCCAAAATCCAGTGCACATAAAAGTTGATAAACTCGATTACATTTTAAAAATCTACTATGTTATAAAAACCCTCCATAGCCAAAAGGTAAAATAATCCAACAAATTAAAAAAAAGTGTAGGTTTATATCTTAGAAATTTTTTTAAAAAAGAAACACATCATCTTCCTAATAAATTAAAGTTTCATAAAAATAATAATAAAACAAATGATAAGAAAAAGACTAACCAGCTCATAGAAAAATGGGAAAAGGAAATTAATGAAGTGTTCATGATAAGGCAACGATAAATGGCCTATAAACACAGGAAAAGATGCCAATTACCACTGGATATGAGAAATGAATCTAAATTCTCCAAAGCACCAATTTTCACCATTTTATTGACAAAATTTCTAGTGTGATATGGTTCTTGATGGTAAGGCTTTTGGAAAAGTAGCATCCCCCTACACTGCTTTTGGTCTGAAAATATGTTTGATCTCTACAGAGGGCATTTTGGCAATGGTATCAAAATCACAGTGGACCCAAATTACAGCTAGACAGGAACAATAAGTTCTAGTGGTATACAGCAGTGCTAGGAGTCTATTACCAACAATAATTTATTGTATATTCTCAAAAGGCTAGAAGAAAGGTGCTTAAATATTCTCATCACAAAGAAATGATGAATTTTTGTGATGATGAATTTTGCTATTTACCCTGATTTGATCTCTAGAGATTATAAACATGTATTGAAGTAAATAACTCTGTATCTCATAAATATGTATGATCAATACATTTCAATTAAAAATAAATTTTCAAAAATTATAAACACAAAAAATAACAAATATATAATTCTCTTTGAACTAGAAATTTACTTCTCATATAGTTTGAATACTTTTTGTGTAACATATGAATGAGCTCATTTATTGTGGTCTTGTTTGTAATAGCAAAACATTGAAGACAACCAGAATGAATAGCAGACTGGTGAACCATGAAAGGTTATAGATTACAGTGAATCTATGCAATGTGAATCTACAGAGCAGAAAATCTGAAAGGACAAAAAACAAAAAGTAAAAAGTAAAATACAGTGTTTATGGAAAATCTCTTAAGACATGTTTAAGTGAATAAAACACGGTACAGGCAATGTGTAATGTATGAAGCTTACTTTTAAAGCAAATTTAAAATAATCCTTCATATTCATATCTTCTTGGAAAGGCCCATAAAAGTCCTAAAGACCAGTAGATTAGTTCTGTGGGTTCTCAGAGTGGGAGACAGATGACATGAGGACAAAGTGACCAGAGGACTGTCCTCAGTGAATCATTAACTACAAATATAGAACATGACAGGCATATACTTACTTATTTATTCATTTTTGAGCAAGGCTATGCACTGCACAAGCTCAACATTGCTCAGATCAGAAGCAAAGCAATTGGCAACCCCAGAGCACTACTCCAAGGGGAGCCATTACCTTCAAGCCCATGTGCATAGAATATGGTCAAACACCCCTCACACCATGCATGTGGCAGAGCTGTTTTAGAACCATGTTCAAAAAGTCACATTAACAAATAAAAATAATGATAAAATAAAAGGATTGGAAAGGAAGGAACAAAGCAGTCATTACTAGAAGGAGCTATAATTGCCTCTATAGAAAAGGCCAAAGAATTTACAAATATTGAACTAATATTCTTTAAATTTGCTCTCACTGCAAACATAGTGTCAAATTTTCATTAAACCAATCTAAGCTAATTTAAGCTACACCAATCCAAGCCAATTCAGACCACTTTTGGAGTTCTCTGAGTCTAATTCTTTCATTTTTAACACTGCTATGTGCTTCCTTGAAGTATCATTGAATGGCTTTATATGTTAGTTTGAGTATGCAATCCCAGAAAATAGGGACCATATCTTATATTTCTTTCTTAGGCCTGTGAACTGTCTCAGCAGGTGGGCATTTTGTGCTCAATAAATGTACCCATTTTAAACAATACTTGAGTAGAGTAAATAAACCTGCCGAATCAGAAGCCCTGGGGAATTTTCAGCAATCTGCAAGCACTCTAGGTGATTCTGAGCCACTGAAGTGCTGAGGTTTGAGGGCCACCGCTCTAGGACCTGAAGCCCGCATCGCCCAATGAAGGGACAGGATGACAGTTATCTAAAAAGTTGATGATCTGAAACAACATTTCTCAGGCAGTTATTGCCTACACCGGTTCTGTTTGACAGCTTTGTGCTCATTTCATTATTTTGTGAAAAAGTGCCCTTGACTACCATGTCTAACACTGAAGGTTAAACACACATAAACCTTCAAGTAGTGGAATTTCCCATGGAACACAGTTTTTCAAATATCACAGTGCATAAACTTTCACATGGAGGGTTTGCTGAAAAACGGACCTTGAAATTCAGATTCACTTGGTCTAGGGTGATCCCTAGCATTCTGCTTTTTTTAAAAAATGAGAAATTTCATGAATCTGTTGCTGGTGGACAATGGACGACATTTGATAGTCATTGCTGTACAACTTTACTACACAAATTGTGATAACAAGCCAGTGGCCTTGGACTCACTTGACAGATTGTTAAAAATCTATAATCAAGAGTCTGATGGCAGACTTACGGAATCAGAATCTTCATTTTAGTAAGATCCTAGGATGCTTTTATGCATATTAAAGTTTGAGAAGCACTGTGATAGGCAATTCATAAGAATAGTAAGTTCAGTGGCTGTATGACAAAGACTGGCTGCACAGAAAGTAAAATTATTTTCAAACAACTTATTTTCTATTGCTATTCCTAGCATTCTGTTAAATTACACTATTTTTATTCCACTTTGTGATTTCTGATTACTTTTTCTCCTTCATAACTGCAGTTCTAGGGGAAAAAAAACCTGATATGTGATATATTTATAATAGCATATATATAAATAGCTCTAATTAAAGCTCAATGAAAAATAAACTTCATTACAGATGAATTTGATGTAATTAAAAATAATTTATGTGGAGCCCTTTATGTTTTAGTATATCAAAATAAATTAGTTGATTGTAGAAAGTTAATAATTAATTTGAAATGTTTATGGTACGATATTGACACAATAATGTATTCTGTTTTCTTCCTAGATTTTAATATTTATATAATTTAGATGTTGCTTAAAAAAAGAGGGAGTATTTTAAACTCTTATAATTGGATCTATTTCTATTAATTTATAGTCAAGAGTGGTACATTTATTTAAGAACGAGAAATACCATTTGCATTGCATTAACATTTTAGTGAGAGAGACAAAATGTTTGCACTTATTAGTATAAAGGAGCTTATTAGACTTTCAGTACATGGCTTTGAATTGATTTTTGTATAATCTAAGCCTTTCACTTAAAAAAGAAAAAAAGCTACTTTTCTTACTTGCTATCATTTGTGCTATTTTTTTTTTACACTTCTTTTTTTCTTTTTGTGATTTTCATAACTTGTTCATCTTTTTTTCTGTGGTTATGCTTTAAGGATAGTCCGGTAGCTGTTAGTTGTAAATAAAGACCAAAAATGCCTAGATGCCTCAGAATTAATGATGTGCTTTCAATGCTTTAGAAGCCTCCTTAGCCTTAAACCTGTGCAGAAACACCAGCTTCTGTGGGGTGTGGAATGTCCACACATCCTTTGAAAACAAGAAGGGATATAAACGAGCACATGAATAAATGTTTGCGGAGTGGTGGAGGAAGGGACAGGCAGGATTGTTGGTCTAAACTGATGACGAAGACTGTGAGATATTCCACTACTACAGAGGCATTCCTTAGAGAAGACTGCGTCTTCACAACTGTGAATACTTTTGGTGGGGACACACCTGAAGTTCTCACAGCTGATCCTCATCAGATTCCAGAGAGTAAAAGGGTAAGGCATTAACCGGAAAGGACAAGAGACCAGAGCAGTGAGCCATGGGGGTTCTGCCAAAGACAAATTCCACCCCTTTATTAAATTTTCTAAATCAGACACTTTAAAGTAGAAGGCAAAGGCAATATTAATGGAGAAATTTGCATTTAAAAAATCATTTTTATTTATTTATAATTGTACATATTAATGGGTACAATGCATTGTTTCAATAATGCATGTCCCATATAATGATCCACTTGGGGTAGATAGCATTTCCATCACCTGAACATTAACCATTTATTTTTCATGATTGCTTTGGTAAATTGGCATTCACATGGACAGAAAAATCTTGCAGGTTTCTTCCTTTGTTTTCAGATTAAAGAACCATAACAATAAGTTAATGTTGAATCTGAGAAAAGCTGGGGTCACTGGCTGGTATGCAGGCGGTACTCCAGACTAGGAGGCCTGGATGTCCACCCTGCTGTGCTATTGAGTATTTGTTTTATTTTGGGTCAACTGCTTCATTTCTCTTGGCTCATCACTAAAATAATTGGACGATAAGATCTAATGTCCCCTATTGTCTTTGTTTTCCAAAGAACAATAACAGGTGAAAAATAAAATGAGTAATTTATATTTTCCCTTCAACTAGTTTTGAAATTACCACCCTAGGCTTATAGATCCATAGTTATTTCCTATGATTCAGTGAATTAAAAAATAAAATAAAATAAAAAATTGGAGAAAAGAGAAAAATGATTTAGGCAGAGCAATAAAATCACTATTTAACATTGAACCTCCAGGCTTTGTAAGGTTTTGAGTAGAATTTAAAGCCGAACGACAATTATATTTCTCATCACATATTTAACCCATTCTTTAAAAGAAGTAACTTCCTATCTTTCAAAGGACTGCATTAACTTCTGACATCTTCCAGGCACTATAGTAATTATATTATTAACTACACATGAATTTCATTTTAAAAAATAGAAAATGAAATAATTGTTAAGGTCTTGCCTGAGGACTTGAGAACATCCTACATAGATTAGTGAATCCCATTAGAATGAATTTCACTATGAATGCACACATGAATAATAATTTTTGATAGAAATAAAATAAATCCACTTAGTTTAAAAGTTCAATGTGGTAACAATGAGTGAGCATAGTTACTCCTGGATAAAGTGAATTTAAAATATGGTTACAAATTGTTTATAAATTTAGGTTTTAGAAGGAATTTTATATCTTATGTAATTATCTCTGAACAAACCACACTTCTTTAAATATTCCCAATATCAGTAGTTTGCCCTTTAAATACCTAAGGCTCAAAAATAATAATAGTATCTGGTCATATGTAAGATGAATAAATGCTACTTTATGAAATAAAAGCAAGAATATTTAGAAAAGGAGATGATAAAAAGCTGCCTTTGTACATATAGTGAAATTACATAAGAAGTACTTTCTACAACAGTATTAGGATATTATCTATTAGCCAATCAATAGTTCATTATAATAATAAATTGCTCAAGACGTTAATAATATGACTTTAAATGAACTTATATGTCTACTATTTAAAGATTTAGCTAAAGTAGGAATCTTCCTCCTCGACTGACCAGAGTTTCTTTGAGAAGGACATTTCAGAATACCCAGAGACAGAGAATCATTTTGATGGTTTGTTAAATGGCAATTCTAGTAACTTTCAGATATCACTCCCCTGCTTCCCGTCCTCTGCTCCGGGGAGCTGCCCCTCTCCCACCCACACAGCTGGTGTGCTTATCCACTCAAAGGAAGCGTGGGCATAGGGATTTGCCCCAACACACAGCTCAGTTTTATGGAGAGGACGAGATGACTGCTCTTAAAATGTGTGCTCAGAGGTTGGGTTGAGGGGTCACCTGACCTCGTTTAATACCATTAATCACATTGAGATTAGTCACAGGGACCATCAATCACAATTCTCTTATTTAATTTGAGGCAGATACAAAGATGACATCCAAATGACATTCTTAATGAGGCACCAAGAGACTATAATTTTCATTGTTCTCCAATAAAAACATAGAAGTTTATATGCTCTCCTAACAAAGAGATTCTACAGATTTTACTTTGTAAAATTACTTTCTTTTGTTTAGAGATCCTCTGGGAAAAATGTACATAGATCTGAAAGAATTTACTTAAGAGCAATAGACAATACTCAAAATATGTTCATTCTGATTTAAAATATAAAAAAGAAACATTGAGCTGGGGTGATGATAAGGGGATGCTGGTCAAGGATATAAAATTTCAGTCAGGAGGAATAAATTCAAGAGATCTTTTACACAACGTGGTGACTGTAGTTAATAACAATGTATCATATACTTGAAAATTGCTTTTCACCACAAAAAAATATGTATACGAGGTAATACATACGTTAATTAGCTTGATTCAGCCATTTCAAAATGTATATATGTTTCAAAGCATTGTGTTGTGCGCTATAAATATATGTAATTTTTGTCAATGAAAATTAATGGACAACTGAGTAAATAAATAGGGAACATAATAACATGATAAATACCAGGTTTGTTACTGGTCAGCCTTTATAATAATCCCATTACAGTGACATATTTTATATGTGTACGTAATATATACATTCTGATATGGATTGAATGCCCCCGCCAAAGCTCATGTGGAAGATTGATCCCCAATGTGGCAGTGCTGAAAGATGAGGCCCCTGGAGGTGATTAGATCATGAGAAGGCCCAGACTGTGTGAACAGTTAATCCATTAATGGATTAATGCTTAAATGGGTTATCATGGGTGTCCACTGGTAGCTCTATAAGGAGAACACATGAAAGAGCTCTTGCCATTCTTACCATGTGATTGCCTGTGTTACCATGGGACTCTGCAGAGAGTCCCCACCCGGGAGAAGGCCCTCACCAGATGTGTCCCCTGGACCATGCTCCCGACTTCCTGGCCTCTGAAGCCAGAAAACAGACTACTACATATATATATATATATATATATATATATATATATATGTATATACACATATATATATGTGTATGTATATACATATATATATATGTGTATATATATATATATATATATACACACATATATATATATACATACATACACATATATATATGTATATATTTCATGTATTTCATGAAAATAAAGAAAACTATTTTGGGGCAACAGAAACATTGCATAGGGAAAAATATGCAAAAGTAATTGCTTATTGAAAATTTCTGTCAAAATTATGACTGCTGATTTTTTTTTAAAGTCCCTATGTTTAACATACCACACCTAACATAGCCTATGCAAAATTATGCCATACCATCTTTTTAAATTTTTTTTTTAATGAATGATATTGAATGAATATTTGTGAGAATATCTAACTCATGGTTTGCAGCCATTACTAGCAACTTGTATCCACCACCCTTGACTTTCTCACTTTTATAATAAAATTTCCAGGAACAGCTTTGTATGTCTAAAAGAACAGATTTGCAGTTCAGGGCAAATAGTGAGCCATTATTTATTCAGTAGGGAAATGAAAAATGAAGAATTTTGTATATTATCTGTATTGTACACAGAAGTTAGAATATTAAGAAGTTACCTTTGAACTTAATTTATTGATAAAGGCTTGCCTCTGAGCTAAAAGAACTTAGTAGATGTAGAATGTATACAGAAATCAGGTATTAAAAGAGTCTTGCAATCTGATCAGATTAAATATGCTTCTTTTACTGAATGGGCAGAATCATGAATTAGTTGGTTGAGGGTGTCCATATATGATTTTTTTCAACAGGAGGATTTTGAAGGTTGGGTTGGCAGTTAGCAACATTTGGTTTGGAGTTTAGACATAGAAATTTTAAAGGTCAGATAGAATTCCCCAGCAGATTCTGTAGTAATGGAAAATTTTGCCATTCCTCTTGATTTCCTTTCTCACACTGTTTATAAGCATCTCAGCTTGTTGGAGAGTAAAGTTGGGACAGGGTAGCTGAGTCTACCTGATTATTTCCTGGGGTATCCAGTTCTCTCCACTTAGCTTCCTGCTGCCACATTCTGAAGCAGCTTTAACAAATGCATTAGCCTGTGGGCTGTGGGCTACTGCTGAGCCAGTCTCTGATGAAAACCATAAGTAGTTCCATTCCAACTGAGAACCAAAGATAGTTTACAATAATAGAGTGTTTTCACTCTCCACAATTTGTGCAATGTATTTTTTTCCATATACCTGATTATCAGAATGCTTCTGAACAGAAAATACTTTATTATCCTGATTTGCTTGGATGGGACTCATACCTTCACATGGATGTACTCATGCATTGAAACCACAGTATACCACATTCTGTGTGATAGTGGTCTCTGTTACATGGGCATTCTGGAGCAAGGGCTGAGTAAAGCATCTGAAACTAGAAAATGAAGCCTAAAGAAAAACTAGCTCTTTGAATTCTTGGGGTTGCATTTAGAACTTAATTTTGGTACCATCTTGCTTCACAATTTCTCTTTTTGATTCATTCTGCTCCCAGTGTATTTTAAATATTAATATAATTAAAATATGGACAAGCACTATGCTGGTTCTTACATTACTAAATGAGTAACATTTTTCAATCCACCACTATGTTGGCTTTGTACTCTACAATTTTTTGTATTAACTGAACATATCATATCTTTAATAGGAAATGAAGTGATTCTAAATAAAGGCCTGATGTTTATACAACACACTCATAGCCTGTTCTATTATGCATTCACAGCTAGGAGCAAACATACACTCAAGTTGCTGCCCGAAGGAATCATGCCATCAGGGGAGATGCAACAGCAGTTTGCACATGTGCACTTTGGCCTAGACCTTGCACACAACAGCTGAGTGATTTTGGCAAATCGCATATCTTCTCCATACTTAATTTTTTTTTTCTGCATAAAATGGAAGCAAGCTGTCTTTAAAGAATAAAAACAAACATTTCAAGCCTGGTGATCTATATTTATCATTTATTAGTATATATATTCATTGCTTACTATGTGCAAAGACTGTGTTAACGGGTTTTAAAATTTTTAAATTCTTTCGTCAACCATATAAACAAGATTTGTTTCCTTTTATAAAAACATTTGGGATTATTATAAGTATCTAGCCCCATTTTAAAAGAGGAATGTTGAAGCAAAAAAAAAAAAATTGACTTGGGCAGGTTGCCTCCCACAAGGTGGTACTGCAGCAAGGACAGGTCCTCCCATGAGAGGAGAATCTCTTCAACTTGCTGACAACAAATTTACAATCCCGCTTGAACCAAGACTCTTTCCTCTTTCCGGTGTTCTTTTTATTTGACTCTAAATACCATTTTCTTCAGCCTTTTTAGGAAGCTACCATTATTTATTCTTCTCTCCATTAGCATCTTCAAATTCTCCTTTTTGCATCTTAGGTGCAGGCATTTAAACATGCTCAAGTAAAGATCTTTTAAAAACACAACAAAACAAAACTACTTTAATTAATTACCTGGATCAATCTCGCTTCCGACATGTCTTTGTTCATAACCAAAACACATTCTTCACTTCTTCACCTTCCAGTCATTCCTCCACCTGTTACAAACTAACTCATAGCTTCAGAAAAACAGTAGAGATTTATTAGTTTACCTAGAAAATCTTCTTTGACCTACGGGTTCTTTGGAAAGGTATCGTTTAATACCCAAATACTTGGGAAATTTTTCAAATATCTTTTTTTCAATTTCTAGTTTAGTTCTATTGTGGTTTGAGAACCCACTTTGTGTTTTTTCTGTACTTTCACATTTCTTAATGTTTGTTTTATGACCCAGGATATCTCATACCGTGGTAAATATTTCATGGAGAAGCTACATTCTGCTCTTCTTAGGTAGAGTGTTCTGAAATGTCTATTAGACACTGTTGGTTGAAAGTATTGCTCAGGCCATCTGTACACTTAGTGATTTTCTGTATGCTTTTGCTATGAATGAGAGTGAAGTGTTGAAGTCACCACTAGAATCATAGATTCATCTACTTCTCCTTCCAAAATATATCAGTTTTAGCCTGATGTATTTTGAAGCTCTCTTCTTAGGTGCCTGCACATTTAGGATTCTTATATATTTTGGGAGAATTACCCCTTTATCTTTATGCAAGGTGTAATTTTTAATTTGTCTAAAATTAATATAACTACTCCACCTTTTTTGAGGGGTGTTAATATTTGTGTGGTACATCTTTCTTCATTCTTTTAATTTCTTGCATATTATTTTTATAAGAGCTTTATTGAGACCTAGTTTACATGCCATACCATTTACTCTTTGAGGTGTAAAATTCAGTGATTTTTAGTATATTTCCAGACATGTGTACCCTTCACCACTATCTAATTTTAGAACATTTTCATCATCTTAAAAAGCAAAGCCATATTCACTAGCAACGACTCATTTCTTTACTTTTAACCTAATTACGTATTTTTTATTTAAAGTGGGTTTTTTTTGGTTGATAACATACAGTTCAGTCTTTTTTAAAAAAATTAATCTTACAATCTCTGTCATTTAACATACACAATTAAACCTTTAGATTTAAAGTAAGTATTGATATGGTTGAATTACAATCTAAGATCTTGCTAACTCTTTTCTAGTTGTTCCATTTGTGTTCATTTTTATTTTCTCCTTTGTTGGCCTTCTCTTGAGTCATTGAGCATTTTTTTGTTATCTCTATATACTTATTATATTTACCTCTTTATAATTTATTTAATGGTTGCCCTAGAATTTACAATATGTATATTTAAATTAATCACAGTCTGCCTTCAAATAATATTAAACTGATTCACATATCAGATAAGGAATGTACAGCAGTATATTCTCAATTCCTCTCTTCCATTCTTTGTGCTATAGAAGTCAAATATATGACTTTTACGTATGTTATATGAAACATTACTAATATTTTTACTTTACAAAGGGGTTACCAAACTACACCTGTGTATGTGCTGACTAATTTTATCAATACTGTAACAGTGCTATGCCCATTCATTCAAGTATTATCTATGGCTGTGGTTTCACACTATAAAGAGAAAGTTGCATGGTTGCAACAAGCCTGTATGGCCCAAAAGCCTAAAAGGCTTATTATCTGGTTATTTAAGAAAAAGTCTGCCTAGCCCTGCTTTAGATAGACAGATATATTTTAGAGCAATTACAAGGTAAGAATGAGAACAGCTAATGGGTCAAATAAGAAATTAAAAGGGAAATCAAATATCTTGAGACAAATAAATGTGGAAACACAACATTCTGAAACTTATGGGATGCACCAAAAGCAGTTCTAAGAGAGAATTTTATAGCAATAAAAACCTATGCTAAGAAAAAAGAAAGATCTCAAATAAGCAACCTAATTTTACACCTCAAGGAACTAGAAAAAGAGGAACAAACTAAATCCAAAGTCAGCAGAGGAAAGGGAATAATAAAGACCAGAGCAGAAATAAACTAGAGACTAGAAAAACAATAAACTAGAGACTCATCAACAAAAGTAAGAGTTGTTTTTTTGAAAAGATAAACAACATTGATAAACCTTTAGCTAGACTAAGGGAAAAAAAGAGGACTTAAAAAATAAAAGCTTAAATGAAAGAAGAGACATTACAACTGATACCACAGAAATAAAAAGGATTATGAAACTACTATAAAAATTATATGCCAAAAAGTTGTATAACTTAGAGGAAATGGATGAATTTCTAGAAATATACAATTTACCAAGACTGAATCATGAAGAAATAGAAAATCTGAACAAATGAATAAGGAGGAAGATTGACTCAGAAATCAAAAACCTCTCTGCAAAGCCAAGACCTGATAGCTTCACTGGCAAATTCTACCAAACATTTAAAGAACACAAATTAATGCCAATCCTTCCCAAACTCTGTTAAAAAATTGAAGAGAATACTTCCCATTTTATTTTATAAGCTTACTGTAATACCAAAACCAGACAAGGACACTAAAAGAAAAAAAAATTACACACCATATTCCTAATGAAAATAGATGCAAAAATCTCAACAAAATACTAGCAAACAGAATTCAATGGCACATTAAAAGGGTCATTCACCATGATCGAGTGTGATTTATCCCAGAGATTCATGTATGGTTCAACAAGTGTAAATCTATAAATGTGATACACCACAGTAACAGAATGAGTAACAAAAACCATATAATCATCTCAACGGATGCAGGAAAAACATCTGGAAAAATTCAACATGCTTTTATAATAAAAATTCTCAACACATTAGTTATAGAAGGAAAGTACCTCAACATAATAAAGGCCATATATGACCAGCTGTCAGCTAACATAATAAAGGGTGAAAAGCTGACAGCTTTTCCTCTAATATCAAAAGCAACACACGGATGCCTACTCTAGCAACTATTATTAATATAATACCAGAAGTTCTATCCAGAGCAATTAGGCAAGAAAAAACATGTTATCCAAATTGAAAATAAAGAAGTAAAACTGTCTCTGTTTGGAGATGGCAAAATCTTATATAAGTAGAAAATCATAATGACTCCATCACTGAATTGATATATTGGTCCTATAATAAAAGAATTAATTAAAGTTGTAAGATAGAAAATATACAAAAATCAGTAACATTTCTATACACTAACAATGAGATATCCATAAAAGAAATAAAGAGAACAATCTCACTTATGATAACATCAAAAATGTACTTAGGAATAAATTTAATCAAGGTGGTGAAAGATCTGTACACTTAAAACTATAGACCTTTGATGAAAGAACTTGAAGACAACACAAATAAATGGAAAGATATCTTGTGTTCATGGACTGGAAGAATTAATATTGTTAACATGTTTATACTATCTAAAGCAATCTACAGGTTTAACACAGTTCTTATTGAAATTTCAAGGGCATTTTTCACAGTAATATAGATAAACAATCCCGAGTTTGTTGATGTGATATATCACATTTATTGACTCTCATATGTTGAACCATCCTTGCATCCCTGGGATGAATCCCACTTGATCATAGTGCATAATTTTTTAAAATATGTTACTGTATTCTGATTGATAATATTTTGTTAAGGATTTTTGCATCTAGGTTCACCAAGGATATTGGCCTGTAATTTTCTTTTTTTGTTGCTGTGTCTTTATCTGGTTTTGGTATCAGAATTATGTTGGCCTCATAGAATGAGTCTGGGAAAGTAGCTTCTGTTTCAATTGTTTGGAATAGTTTGAGGAGAACTGGTATTAACTCCTCTTTAAAAGTTTGATAGAATTCAGTTGTAAAGCCATCTGGACCCGGACTTTTCATTGTAGGAAGATTGCTGATTACTGCTTAAGAAACTTATGCTGAGTGAAATAAGCACAGCACAGAGGGATGAATAGCACATGTACTCACTCATATGTGGGAGCTAAGAGAGAAAGAAGGAAGGAAAGAAAGATCACAGTAGTGTGTTGGTCTTACAGAGGGAGAGAACATTCCTACGGCTACAAAGTGGAGTACGGGGGGAAAGGGGGAGGGGCAGGAGGTTGGGTGATAATTGGATGGGGGACACAGGGTACGAAAGTAATTTCTGGTAATGGGTATGCTGCCAGTATGAATCTGGCCCTCACATCATGGACACAAGGGGTGACAATCAGCTTTGTGTCTCATGAATATTCATAGCCCCCCCCAAAAAACATCGAGAAATTCATATGAATCCTCAAAAGACCCTGAATGGCCAAAGTAAACTTTATTGTAAAAAACAAAAGTGAAGGCATTACACTAACTGAATTCAAAATGTACTGCAAACTTGTAAACTTACAGTAATCAAAACAGCATAGTACTAGCAAAAAACAGACATAGACCAGCAGAACAGAATAGAGACCCCAGAAATAAATCCACTTTTTTTATGGTCAAATTATTTTCAGCAAAGGTGCCAACAACATACAACAAAGAAAGAACAGTCTTCAATAAACAGAGTTGGGAAAACTAAATATTCATACACAGAAAAATGAAATTTGACCCTTACTTCAAACTATATACAAAAATTGACTCAAAATAGTTTGAAGAATTAAACATAAGACCTGAAACTGCAAGACTATTAGAACCAAACAAGAAACTTCTTGACATTGGTTTGGGCAATGATTTTTAGGTAATGCCCCAAAAGCACAGACAATAAAAGCAAAAACAGACAAATGAGATTACATTTAACTTAAAAACTTCTGCATAGCAAAGAAAATGATCAACAGAGTGAGGAAATAACCTACAGAATGGGTGACAATATTTGGCAACCATGTATCTGATAAGGGTTAAGATCTAAAATATATAAATAACTCAAACAACTCAACTCCAAGAAAACAAATAATCTGATTTAAAATGGACAAAGTACCTAAAAAGATATTTTTGAAATTAAGACATGAAAACAGCCAACAAGTGCATGAAAAAGCACTTAACATCATTTGCCATCAGGGAAATGCAAGTTAAAGCTACAATGAGATGTCATCTCACACCTGTTAGAATAGCTGTTATCAAAAAGGAAAGAGATGGTAAGTGTTGGTAAGGATGTGGAGAAAAGAGAACCTGTGTACATTATCAGTGGGATTGTAAATTGACACACCATTATTTAAAAAAACAGTGTGGAAGTTCCTCAAAAATTAAAAAATAGAACTATCATGTGATTCAACAACCCCATTTCTGGGTACTTATTCAAAGGAAAGGAAACCAGTATGTTGAAGAGATGTCTGCACCCCCATGTTCATTGCAGCATTATTTGCAATACACAAGATATGGAATCCACCTAAATGTCTATTTGATATATACAATAGAATACTATTCAGCCTTAAAAAAGGAGACCCTATAATTTGTGACAACATGGATAAATCTGGAGGACATTATGCTAAGTGAAGCAAGCAAGGTAGAGAAGACAAATACTGCATAATCTAATTTTTATTTGAAATCTACAAGAGTTAAAGTCATAGAAGCAGAGAGTAGAATGGTGGTTACCAGGGGTTGGGGGTGCCAGGGAGGGATGGAGAGATGTTGGTCAAAAGGTACAAAGTTTCAGTTGGACAGGATGAAACATGAAGATCTATCATATAGCATGTAACTATAGTTAATGATAATGTATTATACACATGAACATTGCTAAGAGAGTAGATTTTGAATGTTCTCACTACAGACACACACATACACATGCACACACACACAGGAGATAACTATGTGAGGTAATGGATATGTTAATTAGAGTGATTGTGGTATTGTTGCACAACGCATATGCATATTAGAACATCATGTTGTACACTACAAATATAGATGATTTTTTTGTCAATTATACTTCAATAAACTGTAAAAAATGTAAGAATAAAATAAATTTTATGTGCATTTATTTATTTATTCTATTTCCAGTGCTCTTCACTTCTTGTAAAAATCCAAATTTCTATCACACTCCTTCGGCCCCAAAGATTTCCACACGTACTTTTTGTAGTGAGTTCTGCTGGCAATTAGTCGCTTTGTATCGGAAGAAGCTTTTGTTATTTATTTATTTATTTTATTACAATTTTGAAGGATCTTTTTGCTTGGTATAGCATTCTGGGTAGACTCTATTTTCTTGCAGTACTTTCAGGATGTCGCTGTGTTCTCGCTAGCATGGCTTCTGTCAAGAAGTCTGCTGTCACTGTCGCTTCTGTCCCACTGTAGTCAGTGTCTTTTTTCTCTGGCCGCTTTCAAAATGTTCTTTTTCTTTGATTTTAAGCAGTGTGAATATGACATACTTGTGCATGTGTGTGTGTAAGTGTGTTTGTTTTGGTGTTTATTGAGCTGCTTAGATCTGTGATTTGGTGTCTGTCCTTAATTTTGGGGAAAAAAATCTCAACCATTAATTCTTCCAATTTTCTCCTTCACTCTTTTTCTTCTTCCTCTGTGATCTCAATCACACATATATTAGATCATTTGATAATGTCCCACAGCTCTTGGATGATCCATAACTTTTTGTTGTTGGTGTTTAGATAGATGTTTTACCTTTTCAATTTTAGTAATTTCTATTAACTCATTTAATTTCATAGATTTTTTTTCTCTGCTGTGTGAAATCTGATGAGCCCACTAAAGCCATTTTTTGCTCTGTTATAGTGTTTGTGATTTATTGAATTCACATTTTATTCTTTCTTATAGTTCCTTTCTCTCTGCTGAAATTACCCTTCCAATCTCACTTTTTGTCTACCTTTCCATTACAGCCTTTCCTATATTAATTATTATTTTAAATTCCTTGTGCTGAAGATGCCTCGTTCATTATCTATGCCATGTCTATGTCTGATGTTAATGATTGCTTGCTTCTTGGAAATTTATTTTTTATTATATTTTTGTATGTCTCACAATTTCCTGTGGAAAGTGAGACATCTTGAGTACAGGAGTAGAAACACCGGTAAAAAGATTTTATACTTGGAGATGAGTGCACCTTTTCTTCTGCTAGGCTTCTGCATGACTGTGACTGTGGTGTGGAGAGTGAGCCACCAGCCTTGGTCTTAATCAAATCTTTTCTGTGAGAACCTGGTGAGATGGGTGGAGGAAAAGTCTGCAAATTGATGCCACACCCATCACAAGACCTGCAGCCCCTGGGACTGCACAATCTCACTTTAACCCACACTTGATATTTAGCAAATCATTAAAGAGTCTCAGCTCATATTTGTCCACTGGCATCTGCTCAAGCTAAGTACATGCTTAGGTCCTGTGTCTTTCTGATGGCACCTGTCTCTCCTCCTATTTCCAATTATATGATTGACTTATGATCACAATTTTCTGAGTGAGTTCGAAAGAAGTTGATAATGTGCTGTTTGCCTAGAATTTCCTTTTCATAAGTGTGGGTATTATTTCTTTTCATCTCTCTCTGTCTTTAAGTGGACACTGGACACTTTTAATTCCTATCTTTCTTATATGCTCTCCATTTTTAATAAGTTTAGCCACTTCTTTCTTTCTGAAATACAGATGCTTGACTTATGATGAGGTTACATCCCAGTAAATTCATTGTAAGTCAAAAATATCATAAGTCAAAAATACATTTAATACAACTAACCTACCAAATATCATTGCTTAGCCTAGCTTACCTTACATGTGCTCAGGACACTTACATTAGCCTACAGTTGGACAGCATCAACTAACACAAACCTATTTTGGAATAAAAAGTTGAATATCTCATGTAATTTATTGGATACTGTGTTAAAGTGAAAAACAGAATGATTATATAAATACTTGAAGCACAGTTTCTATTGAATGCTACCATCACCTCATTGTCAAGTAAAAATATTATGTCAAGCCATCATAAGTTGGAGACCATCTTCCTGACTTTTAGGCAAATATTTTCTAAGTTGTTGTATAAATTAGAATACTAAAACTTAATTGCTTTATTCACTATAACTCTAATGAATTAATGAACAAAAATAATGATTGTACTACATGAAGTGCTGATAGGTGGCATGAGGCAGTCACCAAGTTATCTTCACATTCTTTCTCAAAACAGTGAATACAGGCAACAGATTAAATTCTGATTTCCTGAAAAGCTCACAGTTGAGAGGGAGATCTAATTTTACTGTCCTTTGTATCGGAATCCCGTGCGCTTCAGTGTTTAGCAGTTATCCTGTTCTTGTCTTTCCTAATACCTTCCTAAGCTGGCCTTATGGGTGACCTGTGCCCCTCTCTGATCTATTATTTTTTTGCATTAACTTTTTTGATAGTGATTATATTCTACCAGTTTTTATTACTAGAAATTTTATCTGCTTCTTTTTCACAATCTAGGTTGCATACTTCTTCGATTTATTTTTTTTTAGTGTCATTTCAGGTCCTTTGCTAGATGCAGGAGATAAATTCATTTGAGAAGGTAAAATGAATAAGAACCAATAAGCTTGCCATAATCCTCCTTCTTCCATCGAACTTATGATCTACTTTTGGATTCGAGTAGGTAAGAAAGGTACTTATAGTAACATGCAGATGGCCCTAGCAGTAGAAACCCAGGGTGCAGAGTGACATTTATAAAAAACAATATATCCAGAAATGTGGGATCGAGGACGTCTTCACAGGAGGAGTGGTGCCTACAAGGGCCTGATGAATGAAATATCTAAGTCAAAAGGCCTAGTCATTGTGCAGTATATGCATGGATTGAATCAACACACTGTACCCCACAAATATGTGCAAGTAAATGTTAAAATATTTTGAATTAAAAATAAAGGGGAAAAAAGGCTTACTTTAAAGGTTAAATATTCGATAAGATTCAGAGATGGTTTGAAACTGCTGCTGAGAAGGGAAGAGAACGTAGCTCATGGCTTTTAAAAAGAGGGCCAGGCAGCCTGAAGACCCTAACAGAGGTTGGAGACCATGAATGGACAGTCATACCAATGTGCATGTTTACAACATTGTTCCCTAAAGAAATAGACACAGGACCTTCGAGCAGGTACTCCCAAAGTTCAGTTACTGATTGTTAGTTAATTGTGTTGAGTTCTTTAAAGGATATTATCCCTTGTAGCATCTCAAACTGCTTGCTCAAAGTCCAAATAACTTCTAAGTTACTTAGCAGTAGCAGGGCAGAATAACATTAAAAACAATCTGTTAGAGTTCTGTAGCCATCTTCTGGGTGCAAAGTGCTTTCAACTCATTAGCTCTCTCATTTCCCAAAATGTAAAAGATCTTTGTTATTGCGTGAGACTGATGTAACACAATTTGTTGTGTTTTAACACTGTCAGGCATTTATGATACCCATGTGAGTCTCAAAATTCATGTGAACAGTATACTCATCCTCAAAACTCATGAAGGCATAGAGCAAGGATGACGGAAACATAATTAGTGATTATATAGCTTAATTAAAAATGCATGTCATTTATATTTGACCTCAGACCAATAATCCACAAAATTGCACTTTTACAATATTATACTTACGGTGCCCACTACCTGAGCATACTAATGTGAGTACTGGGCTCTTCCACCTGCCCTGAAGCCTTGAGAAACAATTTCAAATAAATGGAAAGCACATTCAGATAACTCTTTCTCTGTCTAATCAGGTTATTATATATTGAAAATTTTAAAAACGTGTCTTTCCACTGGTAAAATGACTTAAATTCATGTGACATGTAAGTAACTTTATTCAGAAGAACATATGGCTTATCTTCAAACTGCCAGACTGTTGGGATGGTATTTGACATAAAATATGGACAGGCCAAAGTGCATGGAGTACATGTGGTATTTCTCTTTCTGTGCCTGACTTGTTTCACTTAATATAATTCTCTCAAGGTCCATCCATGTTGTTGCAAATGGCAGTATTTCATTCGTTTTTATAGCTGAGTAGTATTCCATTGTGTAGATGTACCACATTTTCCGTATCCACTCATTTGATGATGGGCATTTGGGCTGGTTCCAACTCTTGGCTATTGTAAAGAGTGCTGCGATGAACATTGGGGAACAGGTATACCTTCGACTTGATGATTTCCATTCCTCTGGGTATATTCCCAACAGTGGGATGGCTGGGTCGTATGGTAGATCTATTTGCAATTGTTTAAGGAACCTCCATACCCTTTTCCATAGAGGCTGCACCATTTTGCAGTCCCACCAACAATGTATGAGAGTTCCTTTTTCTCCGCAGCCTCGCCAGCATTTATCGTTCAGAGTCTTTTGGATTTTAGCCATCCTAACTGGGGTTAGATGGTATCTCAATGTGGTTTTGATTTGCATTTCCCGGATGCTGAGTGATGTTGAGCATTTTTTCATATGTCTGTTGGCCATTTGGATATCTTCCTTAGAAGGGAGCTAAAAATTAATAGATAAATTCACACACACACATACACACACACACACACACAAACCAGGGGGGGGGGAAGAAGATATAACAACCACAATTATTTGAAGTTGATACAACAAGCAAACAGAAAGGACATTGTTGGGGGGGAGGGGGGGAGGGAGAAGGGAGGGAGGTTTTGGTGATGGGGAGCAATAATCAGCTACAATGTATATCGACAAAATAAAATTAAAAAAAAAAATAGTGCATGGAGTACACTAAAATTTAGTCTTGTAAGCATCCCATTTCATCGGATAGAAAAGATAGACGTGTTATCCATTCAAAACATACAAAAGAAAGAATAAAATACTCTTAAGTTGGATACCCTTCAGCATCTTTGGATAAATTACATAAATGACTTAAACTGAGTTTTTTGTATATACTTGATGTTTGAATTAAGCCACTTATTTTTTTGCAATTTTTGTATTTATTTTGCAGTTTCCTGTACTAAAAACTACAGAAGTTGTGCCAAAATACAGAATTAGATACAAATTTAAATATTTTTGTGAAGGGATTTGAAGTCAAGTACCTGACCATTTTCGTTAAACATGAAAATTTTTAACATATTGAGCTGAATTCTTTTTGCCTATTAAGGGAAGATTTTAGTATGCTATATTCACTAAATTGCTCTGGTTTGGCCATGCCCTGACTCCCCACAAAATATGTATTTAAAGTTCACATGAGTAATTTGCCTAACAGTAAAAAGAATATTTTAGTTTCACAAGTAATGTGTTTCATGTTTAATTTTGTTAGTAAAAAATTGAATCTTTTATCTGGTTCATCCAAGGAACCGAGAAAGTGATGCTTTAGGTGATGTGACTTCCTCAGTTAGAGTTCTGTTATTTCTTGATAGATTTTCAACAGCCTGTGCCCATCCATCCTCAATTGCCCAAGACATTATTCCAGGTCAGAAAGACCATATGGTTTTATAAGATCAAAGAACAGAATTTGAAACTCCACACTTTTCAAAGTAAAAAAGAATTCTCCCCTACACATTTTAGCATACAATGCATATGGCACACACTAACTCAAAAAAGTTATGGCAAAGTTAACCTACTTGGAAATAGAGTAATTTGTCTTTTAGGGTAGAAAGGACAAGCACATCTTGGAGCAGGAGAGAAACAAAGATAGGGGCTATCAAGAGGAAGAAATTAAAGAAACTGGACTAGCAAGACCACGTAATAGGTCTCAGCAAGAGAAAATGGAGAAATTTCATGAGAATTAACCCTCAGCCTTTGAGGTTATTCTTTGTATTGAAACTCAGTTGTTTTAAAGAGTCTTTATTACTAAGGACTTGATGATTTTCTCATAGCCGAGGGGAAAAGTTCAATTACTGTACCAATGTAACAGCCCATTTTAAATCATCTTTTGTGTAAAGATGGAGTTGTATTGAATTTGTCATACTCAGAATGAATCTGGTGCAAATGAAATTCTTGTCAAGGGACATTAACTTTACTATTTTCTCATTTGCTATAAAAGCCTCATAAGTACCAAGATTTGGTACAGACTGTAACTTATTATGAACCAAGTAGAGAGGGGAGGAGCTTCCTGTGGGTTTAAGAGCAAGTAGTTTCTTTACTTTATTATATAGGGAAATTTTTTAAAAAGTCTTTCAGTCTCCCTATGGTTTTCTAGGGTTAATTAGATACTACTGGTTTGTTGTTTTAACTCATTTGTTTTCTAGATTCCACTATCTAATATATTTTAATGAGTTTCTTTATGTCAACCCTATTTTCCCGTTGTTAACCATCCATGTGCTAATCAAACAATTATCTTGTCATTCATTTTAAGACATTCTGTAAAAACCCATAGAATCTTTCTGGAATTAAGGGGATGCAGTTATATTCAGATCATAAACACTGTTTTATTGAAAGTTTCAGAACTAATTTGAGTAAAGAAACAAAGCCAAAATAGGAAATAGCATACTATGTAAATAAAGAGAGTATTTAAGAATTATTGAAATTTAACAGAAATTGACATGCTATTTCAATGGCTGTTAGAGATTCAGATAAAGTGAGCTGTAAGTAATTTTAAATGATACATCTCAACGGTTGTACAATACAAATTCCTTAGGATCTGAGAAGTATATCATCATTTTGTATTATTAAATAATATCATTCAACACTATTAGTACCTAAGCTTAACAAACAATTTTAAAGACATTTTTCTCTCTGTTTAAGAGACTGTTAACACCTCTGCAAAATTTTGAAGAATCAAATTGTGAAGAGTAAGGGACTACCCATTCATATACAATGAGCCTGTCAACTCCCACCCACTCTGAGGAAGACACTTTAGCTTGCTTCTCTAGCCACTCTGACAAAGAGCGAGAAAGTCCTGCTGCATTAAGGGAAGACAGTTTTTGCTTCCCTGGAATGGATTTCTCCTTGGATCAAAGACCAGAGCACTGTCTACACTGTCCTGGCCATATGCATCATTGAACATGGCTTCTGCCACTTCCAATCTCCTGAAATAAAGTGTACTGGAGTGATCCATCTGTCATACTGAACAGTGATCACCATTTCTTAAATGGTGGTCTGTTTTGGCTTCATAGACATCATCAGCACCTGCTGCATTTCCAGAATTTGTCTGAAATTCACTTAATTGTCTCTTTCCTAGTTTTTTTCTCCTCTGAACTTCTTCCTTCAGAGTTCTCTCCTGTGCCTTCTATTCTTATTACTCAACTCTCGTGTCTTCTCATGTCTTCAGATATGACTTCCAAGCCACCTACCTCCAATCTGAGTCTTCTGCCCAAGCTGCACATATGTATTCAGATGCTAGCTGGCCACCTCCATTTGTGTTTCCATTTCAGATATCTCAAACTCATCGTGCTCAAAACAAAACGCACAATTTTAACCACTCCAAACCTGTGTCTCCTTTGGGGGCTTTATCGTCATACAAGAAACCATCGCTCATTAAGTTGCCAGAAACATGTATTCTCGCCTTTTCCTACAGTAATAAGGTAAGTAACAAGCAATAGAAAAACAGAGTTCATTCATGATACAAGAAATTGGAGTACAGGCTCTTTTTAAGTTCCTTTTCCTCCATCCACAGTGGCTTTATCCTAAAGGACCAGGATGACCCCATATGTTCGGGTTGTGCACCCAGGATGTGGGCAGAACAAGGAGGAAAATGGTGAAGGGCAACATCCCTCCCAGCTGGTACACACCCAAGCTTTATTGGAAGCTATAAACAGCTTTTCTTTCATATGTCATATGATCCCCGCTTGCTGTAAAGGAATCTTGGAAACTGAATATTTTACTTTGAAGTCTCTACAGCAGGGGAGGTAGCAGGTTGCGAGGGCCTTTGGGTAAGCAATCCACCAAGTCTTCCATACTTTATGCCAAGCCTCTAATTTAATGTGGATTATCTTAAGCCTCTCTTAAGGATCTAATTTGGGTCATTCCTTTCCCAGATGTCTTATTCATTCATACTCTCAACTGTTGCTGGAGTGATGTTCCTATGTATGTAAAAACACTTATTACATCAGCTTTATTTATTATATTTTATTTTTATTGAAATGCAGTGATTATACACATTTGTGGTATGCAGAATTGAATATCAATACATATATATAATGGGTGATGATCTGGTCAGGGTAATTAGCATATGTGTCATTACAAAACAATAATTTCTTTGTGATGAGAACATTTGATCTCCTCTTTTCTAGCCATTTGATAAAATGCAGTAAATTATTGTTGATTACAGACGCCTAGCTCAACTGTACACCACAGAACTTATTTTTCCTATCAAGCTGTTTTGTGTCCATTATCCGGCCTCTCACTGTTACCCCCACTTCCCTTCCTCTAGTAACCACAGTTCAAGCAGATCTGTTTTATGTTTATTTTATTTTGTTTTTTCGTTTTCAGGCCCTCACCTCTTCCTGTACCACCTCCCAATGTCCCCGGCGAGTGCCAGAATACAAAATCATCCTCCGTCAATATATATCTAGGGAGGTGTATTCCTCAGAATTTAGCTATTTTATGTCTATGTATCACCAACTTTAACAACAGTATGACCTTTCGGATTATCCAGTACTTTCCTATGTCACAGCAGAAATAAAAGATCCTTTCACAGCTTAACTAGAATTAAAACTCCAGACTAAGTATCCATCAGCATCATATGTTTTCAAATAATTATCCAAATTATTTATTCTATTGTATAGACATATTCCAATTTATATATCCTACTTGTATGTAGATTAATTCCATTCTTAATTCTTTTTCATTTACACAATTAGTTTTTTCTAGCACTCTGAGCTGAAAGTTGTTTTTTTATTTTTATTGCTTCTTCTTTGTAAGAGACTTGTGCTCTGAATAACATTTTGGACATTCTTATAAGTCTTGATATACACTGTTCTGTATATCAAATAACAATTGTCATTCTTTAATTATTTCATAATGAAATTTTTAATTATTTTTTCATAGAAGTCACTTAGAAGAGACTATATTTTGATTATTCATTTCTATATGAATTAAACTAAAAGGTATTTTCTGGATTATTTTTGTATATTGAGAAATATTAAGGATTATATTCATTTTATAATAATTTTCAAATTTATAAGTAGAATCCAGAAACTTGGGAAAAATGTTCATTCTCTTTTACTGACAATAAAAGTGTAGATTTTTTGAATCACAAAAAGATTTGTGAATCTTCTGGCCATGTATGTATGTGTTTTACTGAGTTTATATTTGTAATTCTAACTATTTATGTATGTATGTAAATTATATTTTTTCTATATATTATCTGTGATCTAAAAGATTCTCTCTTTCCTCATTGAAGTTTTTAAAATTTATAACAAAATAATTTTCAAGTAAAATATTAAGTAAGTAACATAACTAGTACACAGAAAGGACAAAACATAAGAATATAAAGAGTTAACATGTAAATCTATCAGTGTTTGGGAGACTGCCTGTAATCATATATTTTGTTACAATGTCCTCTGAAAAAGTCCTCACTGAAGGAGCAGGCTTCCCACTGGGGTGGGGGTTGAACAAAACGCCTCATGATCCAGTGCTGAAGTTGTTCTTTCGTTCTCTGTCAATTACATGTAGAGGCTTTTTTGGCTGACATGAGGCATAATAAATGCAAACAGTGCTCACACATGGTTCTTACAGATATATTCTTCTATTAAACAGCTTTAAACGTGAGTCTCATGGAAAGTTCAATTTTATGATATACTTTATTTGACTTATTCTTATTTGAATCTTCCCATTTGACCTTTAGATAAGTTCTTAGAACGCAAAGGCTTTCCTCCAAAGGACCCTTCACCCATTTAAAAGTTAAAATTACTTCTACTTCTGAGAAGATAAAGTAGAAGTTTTTCTCTATTCTCCCCTCTGAGCACAACTGAAAACTCCAGACGTTATATATAAGACAAACGTGAGAAGACAGATGAGCTCCTGAGCTTAGGACCCAGTAATGGCACTTTGGTGAGATCCTTGAGTTTCCTTTTTGCCTGACAGATAGCACAATTGGAGCCGAAGGCTAAGCAACCTGGGAACACCAAAGAGCACAAATAATAAATGCCCAACATAAGAATCTGAAAAGAGCATCCTTGCAAGACAGAAGACTTTGAGACAAAACTGACTATTCTAACTAAACACCACATAAGAAACTGTGGGCCCACACACCCAAGCCAGCAAAGCTGAGTGCAGAATCTAAACATCTACCCTCCTAAGTATAACAAGGAGGCATGGCCCCCTAAACTGCATGGTGTCAGATGAGGACTTTCACCAACACCCGACAGTAGGAATGCCACCTCTCTCAACAGGTGTCAGTGGAGGCGTCGTGGGGAGAGTAAAGAGGCACTCTCCCCTTCAGCCAGAGATTCACCAGTGGAGGCTCAGAGGTGCTACCCCAGCAGTATTGAGCACCCCCTCCCCAGTTATTAACTGGAGACAAAAGGGGAACCTAAACTTTTACAAACTCAGATGGCAGTAGCAGTGTAGTGTTCACCCTACCCCGATGGAGCAGTCAGAGGAACGCAGCTAGAACAAAAAATGCAAAAAAAAATCTAGAATCCCATAACCTAATAACAAATATATCCAGATTTCAATAGAAATAACCTGTCCTAACAAGAATCACAAAACTCTCAAACAGAATAAAGGAAGATAGTAAATAATGCCAACACTCAGAAGACATGTTAATTTAAAGTGGTCATTATAAAAATGTTTGAATGAACAACTATAATCCCACTAAAACACATGCCAAAAAACTGCAGATATAAGCCCTATCATATCAATTCTCACATTAAATGACAGTGGTCTAAATATAATTAATTAAAAGACAGAGATCAGCAGAGTGGATTTTAAAAACACAACCCAAATATATGTTATCTACAAGAAACTCCTATCAAACGTAATCATTTAGTCAGGGTGAAAACAAAAGTGGAAAATGATATCGCATGCAAACACCAATCAAAAGAAAACAGTAGTGACTGTATTAATAGCAAATAAAGTAGACTTTAGAGAAAAGAAAATTACTAGATTCAGAGGTGGACATTATATGATAACAAAAGGGTCAATCCAACAAGAAAACAGCAATTCTAGATGTGTATGCACCAAATATATTGTAAGCAAAACATGTGATATAAAAAGTTATAGAACTAAAAGGAGCAGTACAAAAATCATCATGAGTAGTTGAAGGCTTCGACATTCTTCTCTCAACAATCGATAGAACAAGTAGACAGAAGATTAGCAAGAATACAGAAGAACTCAACTACATCACTCACCAACCACTTGTACTGGCATTTTAAAACACTCCACCCAAGAACAGCAGAATTCACCTCCTTTCCAAGTGCCTACAGAACATAAACCAAGATAGATCATGTCCTGGGCCATAAAACTAACCTCACAAAATTTAAAACAATTGAAATTATACAGAGTATGTTATTTGACCACAGTGTATTCAAACTAGAAATTAGTAACAGAAAAATAACAGAAAAATCTCCAAACAGTTGGAAACTAAACACTCCACTTCTAAATAACTGTGAATCAAAAAAGAAGTCTGAAGGGAAATTAGAAAATGCATTGGACTTAATGAACATGAAAAGTTGACACAGCAATATCTGTGGGGCACAGCTAAAGGAGTGTGAGATGACAATTTACAGCACAAAGAGCATACGTTAGAAAAGAGAAAAAAGCTAAAATCAATAATCCAAGCTACCACCTCAAGGAAAATAAACCCCAAACAAGCAGCAGAAATGAAATAACAAAAATAAGAGCAGAAATCAATGAAATTGAGAACAGAAAAACAATATAGAAAAATCAGTGAAGAGCTAGCATGGTACTCTGAAAAAATCAATAAAACTTCTAGCAAGAATGACAAAGGAAAAGAGACGATGCAAATTGCCAGTGTCAGAAAGGACATAGGGGATGCCATTACAAACTCTGCAGATATCAAAAGAATAATATGAGAATACTACAAACCACTCTGCACCTATAAATGTGACAACTTTGAAGTGGACCAATTCCTCAAAAAACATACACTACCACAACTCATTCAAATTGAAGGAGATAATTTAAATAACCCTATACCTATTAATGAATCAAATCCATAATTTAAAAACTCCCCCAAAAAGAAATTTCCAACTCACACGGTAGCACTGAAAGAGTTACAAATGTTTAAAGAGGAATTAACACCAACTCTACACAATCTCTTTCAGAAAATAATGGAAGATGAAATACTTTTCCAATTCATTTTATAAAGCTATTATTATGATACTAAAACCCAGCAAGAAAGTACAAAAAAACAAACAACAACAACAAAAAAAAACCTGCAGGCCAATGTCCTTTATGAATATAGACACAAAAATCCTTAACAAAATATTAACAAATAGCAATATATAGAAAAAAATTATCCACCATGAGCAAGTGGATTTATTCCGAGAATAAACCTTGTTCAATATCAGAAATCGATCAATGCAATTCATCATATTAACAAGTTTTTTAAAAGTCATGTGATCTTATCAACTGATACAAAAAAGGCCTTTGACAAAATTTATCACTCATTCATAATAAAAAATGATCAGAAAAATATTAATGGAAGGGAATTTATCAACTTGATAAAGAGATTCTACAAAAAAATCCTACAGCCAAGTACATTCAACAGTGGAAGACTGAATGAATGCTTTCCTCCTAAAATGAGGAACAGATGACTAGAACTTCTAACATATTGCTAGAAGTTCTAGCCAATTGGAATAGTGAAAAAAAAATCACACAAATCACAAATAAAAAATGAAACTATTTACAGACAACATTATTGTTTCTGTGGTTTAAATGTGTCCCCAAAAGTTCATGTGCTGGAAACTTGATCCTCATGTAGCAGTGTTGAGAGGTGGGACCTTTGGGAGGTTATTTGGTCATAAGTACTATGCTTTCATAAATGAATTAATCCTTCATAAATGGATTATGGATTAATGGGTTATCAAGGGAGTGGGTTAGTTATCGTGGGAGTGGGTCTGTTGTGAAAGCTAGTTTGGCTGTCTCTCATGAGCCCACTCACCTTGTGATATCCTGTGCAGTCTTGAGACCCTACAGAGAGTCCCCACCAGCAGGAAGGCCCTCACCAGATGCTCCCCCTCAACCTTGGACTTAGATATAGATATAGATATATAGATATATATATTTCTATTTATAAGAAAACGTAGGACAAATGTTTCATAATGTAGTACCGGGAAAAGAGTTCTTAGATTTAATTAACATAAAAAGCACATTTCATAAATAGAAAAATTGATAAGTTAGACAATAAAATTAAAATCCTTTTTCTGTGAGAAAGGATGTTAAGACCAACCACAGACAGAGAAAATATTTGCAAACTATAAATCTGAAAAACTATATATCTGTCTAGAGTAAACAAAGAATTTGCAAAACTCAACAGTAAAAAGAAATCAATTAGAAAATGGCATAAAGATGAAAAGACACTTCATCAATTAGTATATACAGATGGCGCATAAGCAAGTGAAAAGATGTTTATCAACATTAGATATTAGGGAAATATAAATTTAAACCACAGTAAGATATCACAGTACACCTGTCAGAATAGTTAAATGAAAAATAGTAACAACACCTAATGCTGGTAAGAATAGAGAAACTGGATCTCTTGTGCATTGCTGTGGGAATGTAAAATGGTACAACCACTCTGGAAAACAATTTGGCAGGTTTTTGACAAAGCTAAATATAAAATTTATATCCAACCATACAACTCGACAATGGACATTTATGCCAGAGAAATGAAAACTTATGTGCATGTAAAAACATGTACACAAATGTTTATAAAAGTTCTATTCTTAATGGTCCCAAACTGGAAACAAACCAGATGTCCTTCAATGTGTGAATGGTCAAACACAGCATTTCCACACCACACAATCCTAGTGGGCAGAATGGACAGCAAACCCCTCACTAACTATGTGAGATTATGGCTGGGTTAATTAACTTCATTGTGATAATCATTTAGCACATACACATATACACATATATAAAATCATCACATTGTACACCTTGTATACAATTTTTATTTGTCAATTGTACCTCAGTAAGTCTGAGGAAAGCAAAAGTAATAAAAATAAATAGTAGAAACCTACTGCTGTGTTGTAATAGCTAGAACAGATGTTGCTAAGACAGGCGCTTTTACTGTGGAGTAAAAATGGCATATCACATGGCAGCAAATGGAGAAAAAGCTATAGTGCATTACCAAAACATGGTGTCATTTATGTGGTTCGGAGTTCCAGTTCTACTGAGTGCTGTTTATGGCTTTATGCCTGCCAAAGAGAGAATTTTCAACTTGAAATGTGATTCTCTACTTGACTGTGGACAGGTCATCATAATGCAGCCTACTATAGCACTGATGGATACATATCAGTATGTAAGTGTGTAATGTAAACAACTACAAACTTATTTCTGAACCAATGGCCTCTGATTCTACACATTTTGGTTGGTGCCCAGATGGCATGCACTATTTAACAGTCACGCAGGGTCTCAAGTAACATGCTAACAATGGGTACAAGCCTTGGCATTACAGTGACTCTATATTGCAGAAGTATATTTCATCAAATGCAAATATATGGCAATTTTCTTGGCATCCATTTTTGGGGTGGAACACTTCCAGCAAAAAGAATAGATTACCAATCTGATCCAAGTGGACTATCCAGGAAGCAACATAAAGTCATAACAGGTTATAGATGCCCAGCTTTAAGAAACAAACCAATCACCAATTCCAGACTGACTGTGGAGGAACCACCTCAGGATATAGAACCACAACCGGGAAATGATAAGCTATTATCAAAACAGCCCTTAAAAATCAAAGAAAGCACGAAGCTAAGAAAGTTGCAAAGCAGGAAGCAAGAAGTAACAAGAGTCCAGACTGGGCACCTCCCCTTATCCCACAGAGCACACCAGGAAAGGTAAACTCTCAGTCAACTTCTGGAGACCTTGAGACAGACAGACAAATGAAAAACCTAAAGAAGAAATTGAAAGCAATCAAACACTTGAGAGAACAAGCTGTAACTGGAAAACAGCTGGAAAAACATTAACTGGAGAAAATTCTAAAACTTTCATCCTCCAGGGGCTAGAAGATTCTAAACTGGGATTTAAAGATTCACAGAAAGCAATCTGGTTACCAGTAGTCAGTCCAAACATACCTTATGGCAAACCCACTGGCTTAGTGGAGTATCCTTGTGTCTCTCTTAATGTTCACCTACAACTCTATTTATCCAAGATTTTTTTAAAAAGTGTGTGTGTGTGTGCGTGTGTGTGTATAGGGTTTGAACCATGCTAACATATATTGTCTTAATGTATTTACAAATTTAAGCATAAAATAAGTTTTCTGTTTCTTGATTTTTTAAAAAGGGATATATAGCCTACTAAGTTTGAATGTGAGGAATATTTTCCATGCTTTTCTAACTGAAGAAATTTTGGGGTCAGTTCTTGATCAGTAAAATATTAGGTGCACAAAAATTAAAGCAAACTATTTATTTTATTTGCCTTTCATTTTTTAAACAAGTTACCCACACATATTTCTACTTTAGTATGCATAAAAAATATTATCTCAGTGATTCTGCTGCTGGCCCAATATCATGCAATATTTATTAGTCAATATTATTTTAGTGTGTAAATTATTCCCTTAATATATATTATATCATAATTTTTATTTCTTACAAACACAAATACATGGAAAGTAAACAACATGCTCCTAAATGAACTGTGGGCTCATACTCATAAAGGCTGTGCCCAGAACTAGTTCCTGAAGTGTTTCACCTATATTTTCCATTAGTAATTTTACAGTTTCAGGTCTTATACTTAAGTCTCTAATCCATTTTGAGTTGATTTTAGTATATGGTAAGAGGTGCATGTCTAGTTTCATTCTTCTGCATATGGATATCCAATTTTTGTCAACACCACTTGTTGAAGAGGCAGTCTTTTCCCCAATGTAGATTTTTGTTGCTTTTGTCCAATACCAGATGGCTGTAAGCCTGAGGGGTGATTTCTGGGTTCTCAGTTCTGCTCCACTGGTCTGAGTGTCTATTTTTATGCCAGTACCATGCTGTTTTGGTTACGATAGCTTTGTAGCATAATTTGAAGTCAGGTAGTGTTATGGCACCAGCTTTATTTTATTTATTTGTTTGTTTGTTTGTTTGTTTGTTTGTTTGTTTATTTGCTGAGGATTGCTTTGGCTATTTGGGGTCTTTTGTTGTTCCATATGAAAGTTAAGATTGTTTTTTCCATTTCTGTGAAGAATATCATTGGTATTTTGATGGGGATTGCATTGACTCTGTAGCTCACTTTAGGTAGTATAGACATTTTCACAAAGTTAATTCTTCCAATCCAAGAGCATGGAATATCTTTCCATCTTTTTCTGTCTTCTTTAATTTCTTTCAGAAGTGGTTTGTAGTTCTCATTGTAGAGCTCTTTCACCTCATTGGTTAAACTGATCCTCAGGTATTTTATTTTTGTGTGTGTGACAATTGTAAATGGGCTTACTTTCTTTATTTCTCTTTCTGTTAGTTCATTATTTGAGCATATAAATGCAACTGGTTTGGGGGCATTCATTTTGTATCCTGCAACATTACTGAAGATATTAACCAGCTCTAGGAGTTTTTTAGAGAGTCTTTAGATTTTTCTATACATAGTATCATGTCATCTGCAAATAGAGACAGTTTGACTTCATATTTTCCGATCTGGATTCCCTTTATTCTTTTCTCTTGCCTGACTGCTCTGGCAAGTACTTCCAGCACTATATTAAATAGAAGTGGTGAGAGTGGGCATCCTTATCCTGTGCCTATTCTTAAAGGAAAGGCCCTCAGTTTTTCCCCATTCCGAATGATACTGGCAGTGGACTTGTCATAGATGACTTTTATTGTGTTGAGATACTTTCCTTCTATACCTAATTTGTTGAGAGTCTTTATCATGAAGGAATGTTGACTTTTGTCAAATGCTTTTCAGCATCTATTGAGATAATCATATGGTCTTTGTCCTTAAATTTGTTGAGTGAAATAAACAAAGCACAGAAGAATAAATACTACAAGTCCTCACTCATAAGTGGGAGATAAGAGAAAAAGAAAGAAGAAAAGAAAGTCCACAGTAGTGTGTTGGACTTGCAGAGGGAGAAAACACACCTTGGGCTACAAAGTGGAGTGGGGGGAAAGGGAGAGGGGGACAGAGATGGAGCGTAATTGGGTGGGAGACATGATGTACAAACACAATTTGTGGTAAGGTGCATGCTGCCCGTATGGATCTGGCCTTCACATCATGGGATGACAATCAGCTTTGTATCTCATCAATATTCATAATAACCAATAAAAAATTTCAGGAAAAATAAATAAATAAATAAATAAGCATAAATGACCTATGGGTCCAAAAAGAAATTATACAGAAAATCAAAAACTTTATTGAAATTAATGAAAACAAAGATACATCATATGAAAACCTGTGGGATACTGCAAAAGCAGTACTGACAGGAAATTTTATTGGAATAAACGGTTACAACAAAATAGAAAGATTTCAAATAAACAACCTAATGCTACACATCAAAGAACTAGAAAAACAGGAACAATTTAATCCCAAAATTAGTAGATGGAAATAAATGATTAAGATCAGAGAAGGCTTAAATGAAATAGAAACCAAAAAAATTGCACAAAAGATCAATGAAACAAAAGGTTAGTTTTTTGAGACAGTAAACAATTTAGACAAACCATCAGTTAGGCTATCCAAAATAAATAAATAAATAAGAGAGAGAGAGAGAGAGAGAAGACTCAAACAACAAAAATCAGAAATGAAAAAGAGGATATTACAACTGATTCCACAAAATATAAAGAATCATTATAGAATACTATAAACAACTATATGCCTACAAATTAGAAGACCTGGAGGAAATGGATACATTTCTCAGCACACACAAACTACCAAGTCTAAACTAAAAAGAAATAGAAAATCTGAACAGACCAATAACAAGCAGTGAGATTGAAGCAGTCTCCCAACAAAGAAAAGCCCAGGACCAGATGTCTTTACTGCTGAATTATACCTAACTGTTAAAGAGGAATTACCACCAATTCTCTTCAAACTATTACAAAAAATTGAAACAGAGGCCATTCTCCCAAACTTATTCTGTGAGGCCAGCATCACCTGAGGCCAAAACCACACAAAGATACAAAAAAATATAAAACTATAGACAAATATCTCTGATGAACATACATGCAAAAATCCTCAACAAAATATTAGCAATCAGAATACAGCACCACATCAAAAAAATTATACACCATGATAATGGGGGACTCATCCCAGGGATGCAAGATTGGTTCAATATGTACAAGTTAATAAATGTGATACGCCACATCAACAAAATCAAGGAGAAAGATCATATGATTATCTCAAGAGACGAAGGAACATTTGGCAAAATTCAATATCCTTCATGATAAAGACTCAGAAAATTAGGTATAGAGCAAAAATATCTCAACACAATACAAGCCACATACAGCAAACCCACTGCCAATATCATCCTGAACAGGAATAAGACAAGGATGCCCACTCTCACCACTCCTATTTAACAAAGTATGAGAAGTACTAGCCACAGCAATCAGGCTAGAGAAAGAAATAAAGGGCATTCACATTAGAAAAGATGAAGTCAGACTGTCCCTGTTTTCAGATGACATGATCCTATATGTAGAAAAACCTAAAGACTCTACCAAAAACCTCTTAGAGCTGGTAAATAATTTTGGTAAAGTTGCTGGATACAAAATCAACACCCCAAAATCAGTAGCGTTTTTATATTCCAATAGCAAAGCAGTAGAAAAACAAACCAAGAAAGCATGCCCGTTTACAATATCACCAAAAAAATAATTAATTAATTAATTAATTTAATTAATTAAATGCCTAGGAACCAATTTCACCAAGAAGATGAAAGATCTCTACAATGAGAACTACAAATCAGTGGTGAAAGAAATAAAAGATATCAAAAGATGGAAAGACATCACATGCCCTTGGATTGGAAGAATCCACATTGTGAAAATGTCCATACTACTCAAAGTGATCTTCAAAACACCAATGACAATCTTCACAGAAATAGAAAAAACAATAGAACAATCCTAACATTCATATGGAACAAAAAAAGACCCCAAATAGACAAGCTTTTCAACCACTTTGCCCCCACCTCCTGCCACACACCTTAATAATACTAACAACATTTTAAATGAAGAAATGACAATTCTTTGGGGTGAAATTTTGATATAGACTAACTTTAAATATATCAGTTATCTACTGCAAAATGACAGCGCATTATTCCATTAATGTGGATAATTAATATTGATTGATTTTTAAGTATTCGATCAATCTTGCATTTTCCAGAGGAATCCCACTTAATCATGGTGTATACTTCTTTTTGCATATTTCTGTTTTGATTTGGTAAGATTTTATTCGGAGTTTTGCAACTGTATTTGTGTTGGAAAGAATCTAAGGTGGCCCTATGATCTCTGACTATTAGTATTTACACCTTTGTGAATCATTCAGGTGGAATCCCCGCCCCTTGATTATAGGTATGACCTGTTATTTTCTCCTAAGCATTAGAAGTCAGCAGATGTAAGAGAAGCTCCTGATGACACACGTGATTATGTTGCATATGGTTATGCCTTCCATCCCACCAAGAGACTCTCTCACTTGGCGACTTTTAAGAACCAAGCTGCAGGTTGTGAGCTAGTATATGGAGAGGACCACATGCAAGCAGATTAGAGCAGCCTCTGTCCTGAAGCCAACCAGAAACCGAGGGCCTCACTCTGACACTCATATGGAACTGAATGTTGCCAAAAACCACCTGAGCTTGGAAGCAGATCTTTCCCCAGTCAAGGCTCAGATGAGACCGCTGACACCTGAACTGTATTCATGTGACTCTGAGACCATCTGTCTCAGGGTCTACAGAGGACCTGTGGACTAGGGACCATCAGTCTCAGAGTCCACAAAGGACCAGGACCGAGATGCCTGGTACCCAGGGAAGTCATCTTTAACTCTAAGCACCTACACACTGATACACTGGACCATCGAGCTCCTCATGCTCCTGTTCCTTTTCTCGATAAAAGAAGAGAACAAATTGTCTTTAGTAGCTATTCAATTTTCCTGCTGTTTTTTCCCAGTGCTTTTGTTTCTTTAATGGATCAGTGACCTCAATTGATTAGTACTGGTGCGAACACTCTGCCATCTTGCCTTTCATATTTGTACTCATTAGTTGAGTAATTGCTACAGCTTGCTCATTGCCCCTCAGTGGTTTTTGTTTCATTTTCTTATGTGTAGCCCTTTATCAGGCTGCCAATAAGGGGTCTGGATCTTTCCATTCTTCAGATTCTCTCTTGCAGAACTGGGTCAAGCAGTGTCCCTAGACACTGTCACACAAAAAAGCATTCTATTTTTCTAAAAATAAAAGTTAGAAAACAAAACAGGAACACAAAAGAGAGCTTTTTTTTTTTTTTTTTTTTTTTTTTCATTTTTCAATTTCCAAGAAGTGTCCCTCACAACCTTGGGGAATGGAACAGATGTGTCTCTTTTTTTTTTCAAAAATTTTAGTCCTGATACTGTGAGTTTTTATTAGGAGTACCGAGTTTAACTCCCTATTTCTCTCAAGAGAGTAAAGACTCCAAGTATACACAAACATTCAGTGCCAGTCATGTTTTCCAAAATGTTTAGGGTGGTTCTATGGGACTTTACTTCAGACTTTTGCTGAACATCAAATAGAAAGATTTTTTTAGTCACAGATTTTGAGATCCCATTACTTTTATAAATATGAAGATACTTGTTGAATTATGGCAGTATTCTTTTAGAGAAAACATTTCATAAAAAAAAAAATCTGACACTAAGTTTTGGCAATCTTTCAAATCTGAGTTTCCAACCACCATCTTCCTAAAACACTGGAAACTGGGGCCGAGCATACAGTTAATGCTCACAATAGGGTGGGGTAGCAGACTTAATGGCATCTGGGAACCATAGCAACAACAATCATAATCATGGCAACAGAGATGATCAATGACCTGCCCTCAGGCATAATGCCACTCATAATTGATCATTGAGGAAGGATGTTGATTTCTGTACTGTAGCATACATCCTTTTGAAGGTCACAATATTAAATTTTTGCAATCTGTTTTTTGTGATCTTAATGTAAGCATTTCATGCTTCCCAACAATGCCAACTTTTTAATTTGTTTTTATGGCAAATCTTTCTTTGCCACACCAAAAGATGTAGACGTAGACAAAACAAGGTGATATTGAGACTTATACAATCTAATTCTAAGACTATGACTAAAACAGTATAGATTAGGCTTTAGCGCTTCATTGTTTTCAATTTTCACTACTATCAGCCCTTTACAAAGACTAATGAGACTTGACAAGCATTATCCTTCGTGTTGCAAAATGTCCAAGTCTTACTTTTAAATAAATCTTTTCTTTAGCACTTATCCGTAATAATTTCACCTTCCTTTCCTCTCTAATTATGTTTGTAGGCTGTTTCCCTTGTTAATCTAAGTGATGGGAGTCCCTATTTTCATACAGTAGTCAATACACTGAGAATTAGTCTGTATCTGATAAATGTCTACTAGAAACATGCTAGATATAACATTGCCGTAAATTCTGCTGCAATCTTTTTTTTCTATTTTTAAGAACACATTTGCTGAGAACATTTAATAGCAATAAAACATATGTGGTGCCACCAATCAGAGTTGTTAACAGAAGGAGTCCCACTGATCTCCTCATTGTGTCCCTTGCAGAGATGCTTTTGGCAATGTTCCCCATTATGTCACATGACGTCCTCCTACGAGCATCCCTTAGGAAACGTATACTCAGTTCTAGAATCCCTAAGCGTTGTACTCATCCTGAACAACTGGCTTGTTTTTAACCTTGTGGACATTATTAATTAAGGGACTCACCCTCTAATGTAACTGGCTAAGTTTCCACTTTCCATTATGCTCCCGGAAGCTGAGAGATAAATCTATGGTCCAACTAAAAAAGTGGTTCTCTAGCTTTGGCTATAAATTAGAAACACTTTTGAAATTCTTAAAAATATAAGATGAGGAGGGCCCCACGTCAGGGGGCCAATGAGATCAGACTTTCAAGGTAGAAGAGGCCTGATCAAGTAAGTGAGCCGTGATCAGGAAAGCCCTTTAGTTCATACCTACTCCCCCTATGTGTCCACACTTTTATTTTATCAACCATCCGTTTGAATGTATCTTGTAGTTTATACATTCTTACAAACTGTCTTGCATAATTTTCATAATAAAATAAACAATAGAGCATGATTAATTTGAGCAGAAGAAAATTGGCTTTGGCTCTTGGACTAGGAATACAGAATACAAAATTCTCTATGCTACTTTATCTGTCAACAAATTAAAGATAAATTATTATACATTTATTTAAATTTTTGTGTCTTCTTTTATGTTAGGTAATACTTATTAAATTCTAATATATGAATAATAAATGTTATAAGGTGGGTGTGTACGAATAAAGGTTGTATTTATAGAGTATGACAAAATAAAATTGATCAAGACAAAAATATCTTGCACTTAATAATTGGTACAAATGAAGTAATGGAGCTCAGAAAAAAATAGTAATCTCAATTTTTTATACTTTCATTATACTAATATTTTTGATACTGTACAATTCCACAGATGTACATGCTTCACCCCAAATAGTAACTGTAAATCAATAATGCTGCAACTTAATGTAAGATTCACAACGGCAGAATATTAGCTCCCAAACCTAGAAGAGTACTTGACATAGCAGATGCTTGATAAATATTTGTTAAATGTATGAATACATAAGATTCAAAAATGAGCAAATATAAACACAATTTAAAAATCTTAATTATTACCTGAATAAATATGTGCATATAAACAGTTATGCTTGGTTCATATAACTCCGTTCAGACAATGAAAAAGAATATTTGGTTGAATTGGAGAGAAGTATAGTGTACTTAAAAATGATTGATTATACAACACAGGGAAAAAAGGGGAAAAAACATTTTCATCTTCTCATAAGTTTCAAAGTTACTCTTTATTGTGATCTCTAATAGAAAAAAATCCTATCAGACAGAGTATGGATTATGCTGCATAACTTATAATTTTACCGTAAAAAGTACACTGGTCAAGGTAAAATAGTTGAAGAATTTTATGCATCCATTGATGGTGTTTTTAAAATAATGTTTACATGAGAGTGAGTGGAGAAATATTGAGATTCCATTTCAGGCTAAAAGCCTATTTTATATTCAACTCCACTTCATAAAGTGGTCTTGCGTCAGTAAAGTAAAACCATCTGGAGTTGGTTGCATTTCACTCCTAATAGACCTGGAGGCCACACATTCCTTACTCGGTAGTTGGGAGGGTTCCAAAAGGATGATTTAGTCCAGCTTCACTCTAAATGAAATTCTGTCCTTGCTTAGCTAAGATGTTCAGTGAATATTGAAAAACAGGCTTTCAAAGCAAAAGAAAGAAAGAAAGAAAAATAAGAAAATAAATGAGAAAAAAACAGAAATGAGACTGAGTTTTTTTTGTTTTACACTTTTTAATTGAATGGCTACTTTTATGAGGAGCTTTGATGGTTAATCTGTTACCCTTGTATATGATACAGAAACCCAGAACATGAAATCTAAAACCACGGAAAGCTTCTTTGGGTTCATTATCAACCCAATCTCATTTTGCCTGTCACCTGAGCATCATACATGTCCTCAGAGAATCCAAAATGTATACAAAAACCTGTAACAGATAGTGAAGGTGCATTGCTGGGATAAAGTGCTAACTGTGCTTTCTGTCCTAATTAGAGAGCTGGGCAAAAACCCTTTTCTTCCTAGTCAAAGTCAGTGGCTTTTGTGCTAATTCATGACTGGTGGTGAAAAGGACTGTTTTTTTAGGGAGAGGTTAGCTGTGCTTCTAGAGACCCTCCCCTCGCTCAGGGAAGTGGTCCTCACCTCACCAATATTGGCCTCAAAGAGAAGAGCCTCTCTGTCTCCGCTGGTGGAAAAGCAGCCTCCAGAAGACTTTCATGGCTTTGTTGGTGTAGTTGTTCAAGTGGCACCACACCTGGGACGAGTGCACAGTTGGGGGCATGGCATGCAGTTGTTTTCATACAATGGAGGGATTGATGCCCACACCAGGAAAGAGCTCTGCCACAGCCCACAGGAGAAAGACAGTCACGGGCTCTCTGCCAATCGTTGCAAACTAGTTACAGATTCCCAGCAAATGCCCTTTTCTTCCAGCAACACCTGCAGCTCTTAACTGCCCAAAGCAGCAAGTCCCCAGTTGGGGTGAAAAAGAGTATCTTCTATGGGGCATGTTGATCTCTGACTTTATCTTCACATTCTAGGCAAACTAAAGCAACTTGTTGTTTAATCAGTTCAGTGGAAAGCTAATCCAGCCAGACGTGGGAAGGGATCAAACTATAATTAAAATTTATATTTCCACAAACAACTTCTCTCCAATACAAACAAAGTAACACCATATATTCAACAGATACAGAGAAGGTAAGGATTTTAGAGATAGTAGCAATCTGAGACTGTGTCCCTTTTCCAGTACGTAATCTGATTATTTTTTACCAGGGATACAGAAACCCAGATATAGGAAATGAAGTACACAAGTCCCAAATTAGTTTCTGACAGATCCAGGGCTAAAACTCTAACGTTGAATAAACAACTCACTTCCTCTCTCCATTGGAATGTACTGTAGAGTAGGGAACCTCACTAATTCCATTAAAGGAAAACTAACACTTCAATTCAATTAGAAGGATTTTTTTTGGTATGTTATCTCTAGAAAAGCTTTTGATAGACTTGGGAGAAATTATAAACTCATCTCCTGGAGGTTGACTATGTTTTTAACATCTATATAGATGTGTCATTAACAGCAAAAAAGAAACAAGGACATACAGCTATTGAAATACATCTCAGAGAGCTCTCATAAGCTCTCATAATTAACACAAAGAAGTCTTTAAAAACAATCTTTCCAGGAGGTACTGCCTGTCCATAATCAAAATTAAGGAAGCCAACTGTTGAAGATAGAATTTGAAATGCCAAGATTTGCCCTGCATTTAAATGATTGGAAAATACACTGAAGTTTTGAACAATTACCAATCTTAATTCATTAAGCAACATTCGTAGGTATCTCATAGACAGAAGAAAGGTGGTCAATAACACACTGAAACATTTCTCAACCAAATAGTTTGATCTGAATAAGATACTTCAGTAAGTAATCTAGCATGGTTTGAAATGTGCTGTGAAAATGGCATAATCTGCATATCACTTTTTAAAAATCAGGAGCTGAACAGTGTTTCTCAACCACACTAAGACACTTGCAGCACAGAAGCAAGGATAGAAATAATATCCTTTCATTAACAACTAGGAGGAAATCCCTTTTGAAACCTGTCATAAGCAAAGTATGGTAGCATTGGAAAGACATCTTTTCAGCAGTGTTGTGTATAAGGCTTGCCTAGGAGCAAAGCTTTCTAGGAGATTGGGGAAATTGTACCCAGAGATAATTGCTTTTGTAAATTTGGAAAATGAGAGGACCACTCTAAGTGAAATAGAAATGCTAGAACTTCCTTGCAGGCAAGAAAAGAAGGATGAAAAGACTCAAGTAAGTGGATGTACTAGAGAGGGTTTGAAAGCTCACTAGTCAATCATGTTCTAAAGGAGGGGCCTAAAGGATATGCCTCTTACCTAATTAGTACAGAGTGCACCAGAGAGGGCACTGACATACCTGAGAAGTTCTGTGTTGGTTCTCCCCTGTGAGCCATGTCAGACAGCAGCCATGCTTTTAATAACCGTTCCCTGAGAGCAATGGAGATGATAGAACACATGGTGCTAAAAAAAGTCAGATGCAAGGTAAACCCAATTATTGTAATGAAATACAAGATAAGAGATACAGCTGGAGAGACCTGCAGAAATCTATGAGATGGCTAATATTCAATTATACATTAAAAAATAATCAGGAGTATTGATCATAATAAAAAGAAATCAAGGATCAGTGATCAGGTGGCTGAGAGCCACTATCTCAAAACAGTGGCATGATATTTGTTTCCAGTTTCTTGAATAATGCCATTCTCAAAATTGGAACTCATTGTCTGAAGAAGAAGCTAAGTCCCCATGAGAAAAGCTCTTGCCACACCATAGGAAGTATACATAGTAACAATTCCTCTGGTATTTCTTCAAAGAAACGTGGATATTTACATGGGTAACCATGCACTAGAGAATAGCTAGACATATTGGGAACCACTGAGCAGAGACCTCATTGCCTTGATCCCTGAGGAAGGACCTGAAGCACTATCATGAACCCCTCTTAGAATGGGGGGCATAGTAGCCAGGACCACATCCTACTGGGTCCAGTGAGTCTATGAAACGTTACAGAGGACATTTCCATATCCCCAGATATGTAATAGAATCAAAACATTTGACATCTTAACAACATTGAATCTTCCAATTCATGAACGTGGTATATCTTTAATTTTATGTATTTCTTTAATTTCACTCTTCAAAATGCTGAATTTTCAGTGTAGAGGTTTTGTATACCTTTTGTTAAATTTACCAAGCACTTTATGATTGTTATGTTACTCTAAACTGCATTTTAAAAATTTTCTTCATATTTACATTTCTTTTTCCATGTCTTCATTGTTTTTGTGTCTTGCCTAGGCATCATGCCACCATACTATATGCAGTTATTAGTGCTGATAGTTGTTTTGTGGGTTTCTAAGAATCTTATATGCAAATGCAAATGACCTCTGAGAACGAAGATGATTTCATCTCTCTCTTTTTGATTGCCTTGCTATTTTTTCTTCATCTTGCCTCATGACATTGTCTAGGTGATCTAGTATAATGCTAGATAGAAGTGGTGAGGACCCATGCTCTTGTCTTGTTTCTGATTTTAAGTGAGATATTAGGTGGATGTTTCTAGTAGGTGCCTTTTATCAGTTCAAGATGTTCCCTTCTATTCCTAGCTTGCTGAGAAGGTTTATCATGAATATTTGTTAAATTTTGGCAAGTGATTTTTCTGCATCTATTACAATGATCACATGGGCCTTCTCTTTTGTTATGTCAAGATGGTGAATTACATTGATTTGTAAATTTCAAACACCTTTACAGTCCTGAGATAAAAGCCACTTGGTTATTATGCATTCTATTTTACATATTGCTGGCTTTCATGTGCCAATGTTTTAAGATATTGCTATTTATCTGTTTGAGCTCTATTAGTCTTAGTTTTAACTTCTGTAAAAATCCATTGATTGGGCTTTAATAATAATATTACTGTAACAGATTTTATTTTACATTTCATTTTCATATGCTTTTTTTCTATAGTTTCTTCCAGTTTTAAATTAATTAGTCAGAACTATGAAATCTTGCTGATATTTGATCACTATTGACCTACAAAAAGAGTAATTTCATGCAGTTAAACTTAATACGTTAATTTTAAAATTTTATTTTAGAAAATCTTTTTCTACCTTGACAATAAAAGGCAATTTTATTAACATTTCTTTTTTTCATTTAAGTTGGAAAAAAACTGTGGTAGAACACACACTAGCTTTGTTATCATGAGCATGTTACGAGGGTCAGTTTCTTTGTCTATAAATGGGGATAGAAAGAGTCTGCTTTGTGGGGCAGTTTTCAAGAAACAAAGTACTTGGCATGGGCCTTATACATAATAAGCACTCAGTAGATTTTAACTCTTATCAATATTATCATTCTTGTTATGAAGTGATTTTGTCCTTTAAAATATCCTGTATGAGATAGTTTAAAATGGGCTGTACGGCCATTTTTCAGGTAAACTTCAAGGAAAAGGACTTTTTTTAATAAATAGAAGAATCTTTACATTTTTATCCCCATTTCCTGCAAATAAACTCTATCAACTATTTTCTGACCTTTTGTATATATAATTTGTCCCCGAGTGAATACTCAAATTGTGTGCAAAGATAAATATAAAACAAATCTCAAATGTATACAATACACTGTGACAATATTCTTTCTTTATTCAAATTTCACATCAGTCAATAAGAAAAATGACAGCAATAGAAACATGGGCAAAGTATGAACAAAAATACATATAAAAAACAGACAAATGACATGCAAACCCATAAAAATATTCTATTGCTTTAGCAATAAAAGGTTAAAATTAGGACAGCAGTAAAACAGGGTTTTTACTACCAAACCAATGTGATCAAAAAATCTAATACCCCATGTTAGTATGAATGCAGGGAAATGGGCATCTATATATTAACAGCAAAGCTGCAAATTAATGCAAATCTTACAGATGGCAGTTATTATCAAAATATACTGAAGCAATCAATAGTCAAACCTTTTGACGTAGAAATACCACTTCTAGAAATACTCTCTAAGGCAATGATAAGAAATAAGTGTAATGATTTCTATCAAAAGAAGTTTAGCCCCCATTTAATAAGTAAAAAATAAATAACCTGAATGTCTAATAGTAGTAAATTGGTCGTAGAAATTACGATAAAGTCAGAAAAGTCAGAATTTAAAGGACTATATAATATGTAGTAGCAACAACAAATGTTCAAGTAACAATAGTATAATGTAGTATAGGATTTTATTTTTAAAGTGTGTATATAAGTGTTAATTTTATGAATTTTATTAATGTAATACCTGGAGAGTGAAATCACAGAAAGTTTTTCTCTTCCTCATACACTTTAGCATTTCACAATATGTTATTTTAATAATTAAGGAACTTATGTATGCATATTTTCATTGAGAAGTGAGTTATGATAGTAAGAATTCTGAGGCTTTAAGATTCTCTCCCAAGCGCAAAAATTATTTTGATGAACTCATGATGTAATTTCTTGAGCATTATTTTGTGTTAAAGACTTATTAGGGAAGATGATTAAGATGACCAAAATCTATAGCTTTCATCTAACTTGGGGAAAGTAAATGGTACTTCCTATAGTGAACTACAACATACGAAAATGGAAAGTGCTTTGTCAGCCTGAGGGAGTGACAATTAACTGGGCCTTAGCATTAATAAGACCAGCAGAGTTTGTGCTGAAGAGTCATAGAGTCAGACACAGAGGAAATCGTAGCATTAGCATAAATGGTCTTTCATTGCAAAATTGGATGTGAATTACTTTCATAAAGTAACTGTTTAACCTAGTTTTACAAAAGATCTTTTAATGCCCACAAAATTAATCTTCTAGAATTGAGTATCTATTAAGGACAAAGATCCATCCCCTGGTAGGTTCACAGTTTGTGTTGTTTTGCTTTGGTATTAGCTGAATTTCCTGGTATAACACTAATAACATAGAACAAAAGGTTGAAAATAATAAGCACATACAGTTGGACAATATTATTTTTCTGAGTTAGGCTTTGACTATTTCACAATATATTAGTTGCCTTGTCTAAAATATTCGGATTTCCAAGAAAATTGTGTACCATAATAAAATCAGATGATACTTTTTTTTCAAGTAGTAGGTATTGTAACTCAAAAATCTTAATTTCCTCATGTATAAAATAGGAATAATAGTACTTACTTCATACAGCATCAAATACAATCATATATAGAAAGTTGTTAGCACAGTCTCTCTTCATCAATTACATAAGAATTATCAACTCTTTTGAAGCTACTTAATTGGCATTTTATAATATCATGTTATTCTTTCCAGTCTATAAAACTGCCCAATGAAAAATACTAAAAATTATCCTCAGGCAAAATTTGAGTCTTAATTTTACCATGTTGGTAAAAAAAAGAAGTTTATGAAAAATATAATTAAGTGATAGTATGAATCTTTCCATGAACTTTTTGAAGTACCCTTGTATTTGTTTATTAAGGATAGGGGTTTCTCTCCCTCTTTCTCTCTCTCTCTCTCTCTCTCTCTCTCTCTCTCTCTCTCTCTCTCTCTCTCACACACACACACACACACACACATGCACACATACACAAACCTACACACACACGTACAGTAGGCAGTAATATTCACTCTTGGGTACTGAACATTACAATCTCTGTGTAACTCATCTTCTCAGTAGGGTGCACCGTATCAGTTGCAGATACAGGCAGCAAGTGTGAAAGTCCCTCATATATAAACACCGGTCAGCTCCTGGGTCAGCGATCCACATTCTCTGCTTCCCTCATGCCAACACAGATCATGTTTATCTTGTTTTCCAATAATAATTCTGAACTTTTAAGAACACAATTCTTTACCTGATGCCATGTAAATCCACATTAAGGAGCAAAAGGAAATAAGCTCTTCTTTTCTGCAGGTAGAAAGAATAAATATTGTGGAAAAGGTAAGTCATTTGACCCTGCTAAAGGGAAAAGTATTGGAAGTGTTTATAGCTAAACTACCCTAACCTGATTATCATGCAACATATATATGTATCAAAACATTAGGTTGTACTCCATATCTATATATAATTACAATGTATTAATTAAAATTTAAAAATTTAATTAATGAATTAATTTTAAAATAACCAAAAATACTGAAATATTTATGGAAATGTTTTGGAACTTAATCTTCCCTTATTCATGGATTATTGTTTATAAACTAAATTGAATTATTTATGTAAATTGTAAACTATTTGCCTAGAAAATTTTTTGCCACGTTATTTGCAGTGCCTTGAAAATTTCAGCAATACATTAGTAACTTGTCAGATTGGTCAGTTCATCTTCAGAACACAATATCCACTTTTTCATGGATCCTTCCCATGTAACCTTTTAATATTATGTCCCCTTACCATATAATATTTGACATGCACAAATTTTTCTCTAAAATTTTAATTAATAGTTAAAATTTAAATCAAACAAAAAATATAATCACAGAGTATATTGACTCAAAATAACAATATAAATTTTATATATTAAGAAAAAAGCATCAGCACAAAGCGACAAAGTTACAGTTGGATAGCAAGAATAAGTTCTGGTGCTCTAGGATGACAGCTAGTAATATTGTACTGTATATTTCAAGATAGCCAGAAAAGACAAACTTGAATGTTATGACCACAAAAAAATGATAAATGTTTAGTTGATAGATGTGCTAACTCTTCTGATTAGATCATTTTACAATATATGCACGTACTGAAACAACAGACTATACCCCATAAACATGTACAGTGAAAAAAGAAATAGAAAAACAAAGGTATTCAACCCAGTATATAAGGATGATGGACATAGCTGATAATTTTATATGCTCATCATCTTATATTCTGCGGAAATAAAAAGTAAAATAGAGATGTTTTCTTAGAAAATAATGCCTTTTACAGATAAAACTCCTTAACACTAATTTTACTTAATATGAGTTTTTGGTCTCAGCTTCAGGGACACAGTTCTACTCTCACAGAAGTGAGGATGATTCTACCTATTGCCTCTGCAATTATAGCAATGTCAAATGTTGTTAAACAGTGAGAATTCACTAAATAGCTATGTACTCTCACTACCTTCAGCTCTTTATCTTCCACTGACTCCCCAAATATTTTATTTTCTGATTCTTCCACCTTATTTTGGCTTACATGACTCACCTACAGTGGTTGTTAGTGACCACAATATACTTTTTTTACATTTCTTTTCCATTGAGATCTTAGCAGTATTTAATATCGTTAACTGCTCTCTCCTTAAAATATTCATTTGTATTAGCTTCTGTGATACATTGTCTTTGATTTTCTTCAATCTCTGTGTGGCAGTTCTTCTGAATCAGGTTCAGCCTTCTGACTGTTATACGTTAGAATTTCTCCAGGTTTTGTCCAAAATCTCTTCTCTTTGTAAGCTGCGCCTTTGACAATCAAAGGAAGAAACATATTTCTGTATGGTTTCAAATACGACCTATATGCAGATTGTTTGGAAATAAATATTTCTAGTCTTGAACACTCCTATGGAATTTAGATCCATTTATCCAGCTACCCACTTACACTGAAAGATATCAGAGACATCTCATAATCTATCCAAAAGCCAGACCTATCCTAAGGAAAGCTGTTTTCTGTTCTCAGAGTTAACTCAACCATATACCTTCATTAAAACCGCCCTCTTTCTCACCCATCAAATATAATCTGTCATGAAGTCATGTCTATTACAAATTCTACATATCTCTAGAAGCTGTATACTTTACCACATCTTCACAGCTCCTTCTTTCATTCATCTTTTCCTAATCTCCTACCTCATGTCCCTGGATCCACTTCAGTTTTTACATGGAAGACAGATGATCATTTAAACTTCTATATCAAATCAAGTCATCATTCCACTTGAAATACCCTGTACTTTTTATCATATAGAATAAATGACAAAATTATTTCTTTCCTTGTTTAACCAACCATTAAATCTCCAGCTTCCAGTAAGATGACTGACATACAGCAAGTAATTTCTATTTTTAAATGCATGAATTCATTATATGCTACATAGCTAAAAATTTTTACATAGGTAGAAATCAAGAGATTTTTACCTTCAATGACTTATTTAAGTTCTCAGAAAAAGAGAGAGCTAATGTATTTCAGTCCAAAATACATGCAGGACCATCCCAGCTACAAAAGGAGATTCTTATTGATATTCACTGATAATGTTAATAACAATATCACTGATGGCGCTGATGTGGAAAAGCACTTTACTGGCGAACATTACCAACAGACGTGACATTTGTGAAGCAATTGCTGTCCAGAGCTGCCTTTTTCCTTCTTTTGACAACTGTGCACTTTCTGGTCCATTGCCTCATGATAGAGAAATGGCCATTTTTAGCCAAATTTTGGGACTTATCCACCTCATTTAATATTTCCAACAAACTTTTTTCCTTCTGTTTTTCATATTGGAAAATTTCTATTAACCTTTTTCAAATTTATGAATCCTTCCTTCTGTAGTCTTCGATACGCTGATAAACTTACTTTGCTAACTTTTCATTTTAAATTCTGTACATTTTAGATCTAAAATTTCCATTTTTGAAGAATAGATTCCATTTTCCTGGTAAGATACCTCAGGTGTCACGTATCATTACACTGAAAAGCATTTTCATGGTAAAATCAAAGCAATAATTCCTCCTTAAATCAAGGATTGGCAAACTTTTCCGATAAAGAACCAGCTAGTAAATAATTTAGATTTTATGAGCAATGTAATAATTTTGCCCCATATTCCTTTTTTTCTTTTCTTTTTTTTTTTTAAGCCTTTAAAAATGCATTCTTCTCATCAGCCACACAAAACAGGCCACAACCTGCAGGGTATAGTGATCTAATTCTTGCCTTTAACACTTCAGAAATATTAAGCATGAGTCTTTACTGGCATCAACCTATATCTGGAATTCTTGGAATGTATCTACCATAGATACATTGCATTATAACATAAATTGGTTATTATGTGTTCAGATTTTGGTCTTAGATTTGAATGTCTAAGAGAAAAGGGATGATTATTTATATAGTGCTTCTAATTTTGTCATGTTAAAGTAATTGTGCAAATTTAAATAAAAATCAGTCAACTAGGAAGCATTTATTAAGCATCTATTGCATCAGTTTTCAAACTTTGGTAAACATTGTATCCAGGGAAATGTATTTAAAACACAAGAGCCAATATACCATTATACCAATATAAAATCCTATTATTGCAGTTGCTACAAGGACATCGTTTAGAACATTGTCTGTCCCCTGGATCATACAGTGTCTCCTCTATAATTTTCCATAAGAAAGACATGTTTCAAAATTATCTGCCAAAAATATTTAATGTTCCTTCATGAATGGGTATTTTTTTTTCTTATAGGTTGCAATTTATATGGATCATCCTAGGGTTGCTAAAAAGAAAATTAGCAACATTATATAATATTTTTTGCAATCTAGGTAAAAAGGTGCCCCTGGAAAACCTCAAATGAGAAACAGAAGTCTGGATCCATTTCTTCTATAATGGTTAAGACGACAAGTCAGCAGGGTGGAAAGAAGCTTGTGTCATTTGTGAAAATATTGTTTGCTGGAGTGTGTGGGATATGGGAGAAAGGCTGAGGGACCAGTATTGAAGGGGTCTCCAAAATGTTTATGGAAAGAGTCATATTATCTTTTAATTCCATGTCCCCACAAACTTTTCAAAGTGCTCTCACACACACTGAGTTTCAGCCATTATTGTCACAAATGATGCAAGTCTCCTTGTGCAATTGTGTGACCCACAGGTCTTATTGCAATATATTGGAAAAGAGATCTTTTACTCAACAAAAGATCATGGTTCTACCTTAGTAGAAAAGATTCAAAGTTCCACTTAACAATGAGGCATTAAATATGTAATTGCTTGGAGAAATTAGTGATACATTTCTATTATTACTGCTTTTGCAGCCTACTAGTGCTCCTTGATTCATGAGGTAATTGCAAAACTGAGAACCAGTTTTCATCATTCCAGTTACAATGAATGGTATTATATCTAACAATTAAATAGTAGAAGCAACTGTCATAATAAAAAGAATTGGCTATTATTGGTTTCCCAAATGTTTTTGTGTGTATTTTCCATCATGAACAAACAGCTGAAATGAGTACAATTTTAACACAAAACTATTTGCAGGTAAGTCAAGACTATTTCTTTAAAATTGCTGTGGCTTAGTGCACTGGCTTATGTATCATAAATGCTAATTTTATTGTTTAACAAGGAGATTCTTGTTTAAGTTGAGTTATTTCTATTTTGACCTAAAAGTGTCTATTCTATATACATGGTTATGTAATAATAATGTATAAATGTTATATTTTTTAGAGTGTGAAGTGAATTTTATTCAAGTGGAATGTCATACTTCTTAAACCATACAGACTGATTTTTTAATTCTTTGTAAGCAAAACCGTATGCCCAACCCAGTGTGCAATTTTTATTCTACTGTATAAATAGCCTCAGAAAATCTTCTTGGTAATCCAGGCCAAGTTATTTATAGAACATTGTTTAAATTTTTGTCAATCTTTGCCATTTCTTCCTAAATCATCAATGACATGAAACTAGATGGCCCCCACACCATTTCTTTTAAACAGTCAGCACATGATATAAATTCTGGAAATTATATCTTTTACCCCTCTATATGTGTCACCCTATAAAGAGTTTTGTTTGTCTGTGTGTGTGTGTGTGTGTGTGTGTGTGTGTGTGTGTGTGTGTGTGTGTGTGAAAGAGGTAGAAAGAGGTGGGAGAATAAATCATTTGCTTTAGAAGTAATGTTTAACTCCAAAAGTTATGAAAGTTAATACATATCCAATTCATATATCCACTGACACATTCTTCAAAGGGAAATTTAAGAGCTCACTGCAGCCTGTGACTTGAAATCCATGCTGTCTACCACTGGGCACCTTCGTTCTCCTCATTCTTGACCTTGTTGAGAGGTCATTAGATAATTATCTAGAACACAAAACCGTGCAGGGTAGATATAGAAAAGAGAAAACATAAAATATAAAATGCCAATGCATTCTCTTTTTGTATATTGCGCTTTCATACTAAAACAATTCTCACCTTAAGTAAAGGAAGTCTGAAGCTGAGTCACCACAATATGGTCCATTTTATAAGTCATTTCTTCCCACACAGTAAAACAGGTTCAAAGTTATTTAACCTGGTTTTATTCAACCATACTAAAGGACACTTTAGTAGATCTAGGAAGCTGCTTTCTGTTGTCTTCTGATTTAGCTATTTTTTTAATACCGAAGAGCCTTGCTCCTCATCAGAAAATGTCCAAAGACAAGTAGAAAACCAAAACCCATGTACAATGAAAGTACTTAGCATATGTCTTCCTTGATTTTTGTTTCACAAAATTTTTTCTCAAAGTTATTGAATTAGAAGATGAAATGTGTACTCATATATATTTTTTCCAGTTTTGTGAATAATTTTAACTTTCAAAGTTAACAGTAAAAACAAAAAATCCAGATATACTTCCCCAGTAGTTATAAATTCCTTAATCACATGTTTGCTCTGGAGCTTCAAACTTCTACTCTTACAATTTGCCTTGAGGTTTTTAAAAATAATTATTATTCACTTTTAATGCACTGTCTCCTTTGCCAAATTCACCCTTATCGTCCATGTGCTATATTATACTTGACTGATTCCATGCCAACATTTCTTTGGAGTTTATTTATCATTGAGTATCATTGGGCATTATTTACAAAAGTTTATCTGCTAAACTTATATATATATGTTATTATATATATGTTATATATTGCCTTTTGGCAATATTAAGAATAATATTTAAATAAGAAATAATATTCTAAAGGATTTTCAAATGTATTAATATTAGAGAGATAAGAAAGAGAAATTGGACAAGCATGCTTTCTCCATATTTTGTCTCTTTGTCCCAAAGAAGAAAGAAAGTCAGTGGAAGGGATTGATTTTTTTTAACTCATTTATAGGATATTCTATGAGATATAACTTGACATTAAAAGTGATTGGTAAACTTATCTTGAAAAGTTGAAGTGGAGGATAATTTCAAAGTGTCATAGAATTGGGATGAACTATGTATTCTTTCTACATCTCTAACAGATTCAACTCCTTATTTGGTTAAACAAAGGACTTGTAACTCTTATGTGATCTAAAGTGTGAATGACCAAATACTTTGTCATTCAAAGTAGGATCTTTGGAGAGAAAAAAGAGGATACAATAGTTATGCTGAAATACCAAGCATAAGTGAACATTGTCTCAGACAAACTGAGATAACTGAGATATCTCCCTCTACCTTCAGAACATATGTATTTCTTTGGATGTGAATTATAATAACACAGATCAAATGTTTTAGTTAAGATGAATTTCAGAAAATCGGAGCAACACAAAATAGCCAACACAGTATTGGAAAAGAAGAACAAAGTTGGAGGACTTGTATTTCCTGATTTCAAACTAACTGCAAAGTTACAGTAATCAAGAGAGTGTGGTACTGGCACGAGGATAATCATATACACCAATAAAATAGATTCAAGTGTCCAAAAAAAATCCTTACATTTATGATTAAGGTTCCAAGACAATTCAACAGGAAGCAATAGTCTTTTCAACAAGTAGTGTGGGGAGAAATGTGTACTGCTATGTTAAATAATGAAGTCAGACCCCTACCTCTCCCTATATTCAGAAATTAACACAAAACAGGTCAAAGACCTAAGTGTAAGAGCCAAAATGATGAAACTCTTAAAAGAGAACACAGAGTATTTCTCTTTCTGTGCCTGGTTTATTTCATTTAACATAATTTTCTCTAAGTTCATTCATGTTGCTGCAAATGGCAGAATTTCATTCTTTTTTATGGTAAAGTAGTAGTCTGTTATGAATTTATACCACATTTTCCTTATCCAGTCATCCATTGATGGACATCTAGGTAGGTTCCATCTCCTGGCTATTGTATATAGAGCTGCAATAAACATGGGAGTTCAGGTTATCCTTCAGCAGGATGATTTCCATTCATCACGCTGGATGAATGGAATGGAACGGAGCGGGATGGTTGGATCATACAGCAGTTCTACCTGTAGCTATCTGAGAAAGCTCCATACTGTTTTCCATAATGACTGTACCAATTTACTGTCATATCAACAGTGTAGGAGGGTTCCCTTTTCTCTGAATCCTCACCAGCATTTGTTATTTTCTGTCTTTTTAATAATAGCCAGTCTAACTGGAGTGAGATAATATCTCAGTGCAGTTTTGATTTGCATTTCCCTGATGCTTAGTGATGTTGAGCATTTTTTCATGTGTTTGCTGGCCATTTGTATGTCTTCCTTTGAGAAATGCCTATTCAGCTCCTTTGCCCATGTCCTTCTCATAATGAGGCCACCAGAGTTGAGAAGGAGGGACTGGGATGAAGGGCTAGAGAGAAATTGGTAAAGAGCCACAGAAAATGATTACATTGTATAATGGTGAATATACTAATTATCCTGGTTTGAGCATTACATATTACACACAGGTATGGATATTCAGCATGCTACTCCACAGATGTGTACAATCAATTATGTTTCAATAAATTTAAAAAACTAAAAAAAAAAAAAAAAAACAGAGGAAAATCTTTGTGATTTTGGATTAGTCAATGTCTTCTTAGATATGACACTAAAAACACAAGCAACAAAAGAAAAACAGATAAATTAGACGTTGTAAGAATTAACAGTGTTTATGCCTTAATGAACAGTACCAAGAAAGTGATAAAGGAACTAACAGAATGGGACTTATAATATGAGTATACCGGTATAATTCTTGCAACTCAGCAATAAAAAGATAACCCAATTTTAAAAATTGACAAAGAATTTTAATATACATTTTTTTTCTAAGAATATATACAAATGACCAGTCAAAATCTGAAAAAGTGCTTGGCATCATTATTAATTTGGGCAATGCACATCACAAACACAATGAGACACTACTTGACACTGACTTGTTGGGTGTAATTAAAAAGACAGACAATAACAAATGATACTGAAGACACGGAGAAATTCAATGCTCATGCATCACTGGTGAGAAAGTAAAAAGGTGCAATCCTTCTTGCAAGCAGTTTTGCAGTTCCTGAAAATATTAAATATAGAGCTACTATATGATCCAGCAATTCTACCCTTAGGTGGAACTGAAAACTTATGTCCAAACAAAAATTTATACATAATTATTCAAAACAGCATTATTTGTTATAGCAAAAAAGTGGAATTGACTCAAATGTTTATTAATGAATAGACAAAATGTGGTGGATATTCACACAATGGAATATTATTTGTCAATAAAAAGAATAAATCCCTGATACATCCTACAACATAGATAAATCTTAAAAATATTGTGCTAAGGGAAAGAAGCTAGAAACAACAGACCATGTATTATATGATTCCTATGATTCCTTTGGCATTATATCTGAATAGGCAAGTCTGTAGGGACAGAAAGTGGATTAGTGGTTGTCAGGGGCTTGGAGAGACAGGAGATGGAAGTGAATGGTAATGAATGGGGTTCTCCTTTTGAGGTGACAAAAATATTCTGGAATTAGGTAGTGGTGTGATTCACAACTTTGTGGAAATACTAAAACTACTGAATCATAAACTTTATACAGGTGAACTGTATATTGTATGAATATCAATGAAACTGTTGAAAAAATGAAGTTATGAGTTTGCACTTTGAACAATAATAATAGTAAGACAATGACAATGTTGACCATCTGTCAAGTATCTACTCCTGTTAGGCATGAAACTGAAAACCCAGCATATTTTCAATGGTTTAAAAAACTCTACTAAGCTGTCATTGTTATGCCCAAAATTGCTCTTACCTTTTCGGTGTTTGTGCTGGACATCAAAAACACTGTTTGCTTGATTCAATGGTCCTTGCTCTCATATGGTGGCATGAATATCACCATCCTTAACACTGGTTGAGTACTGACTGTGTCAGGTACTACCCCGCCACTCTACCCATATTCTTGCATTGTATTCTCACAATAACCTTAACAGTGGACATTGCTCATCTTGTTTTATAGATAAGGATCGTGGTGGATTTAGGATTCAAACCCATATATTCTGAGCTTGCAATAATTGCTGAGACATAATGCTCTGATACTTCACCAGATCCAACATGACTAGTCTTTTTTTTTCTTTTTTCAATCTTTTTCCGGAAAACTTCACTCTTCCTTCTCAGACTCATCCTTTGTTTTAGTTCTAGTCACTCGATACGGTGTATTTTTGTGTATCTTTCCAATTTATCTTTGGTAACCACTTGTAATGAACATACACACATTGACATTTACAAAAGTGAAATGACATTTATTCTATAATTTTTTCCTCAACACTGTTTTTAAGATCTAGTCGTGTTGATTAATCCTGATCTTGTTTCATCTTTTTACCTAATGTCTGATATTCCATTGCATGGTTATTATCACATATTGTATCCTTTAATTCCCAACTGAAGTGTTTCAATAGGTATTCTTGTGTGTCTATTTGGAATTGTATATCTATGGTATTTATAGCATTTGGAAAAGAGGGGAAACTGTATTCATACTGGTGATACCAACTTAGAGACCCAATGGCAGAAGTAAGGAGTTCCCTTTTCCAAATATCTTGCCCACATCTGGTATTATTGTTATTTTGTGTGTGTGTGTGTATACAAGAGTTCTATCATCACATGCATTGTTTAAATTTGAACTTTTCCACTCACTACTGAAGTGACATATAAAACTTATGTTTGTGTGTATTTGAGTTTCTTTTGTAACCTGCTCATTTCCTCCATTGGATTGTTTCACTTGTCTTGTTGACTTATAGGGGTGGTAGGCAGAATCATGGCACCCAAAAGATATTTCTGTCCTAATCTCTGAAACATATGAAAATGTCATTTTACATGGAAGTAGGAATTAAGGTTGCCAATGAAATTAATATTGCTAGTCAGCACACCTAAAAATAAAGACATCATCCTGGAGTATCCAGGTGGGCTCAATTTATTTACAAGGGTCCTTCAGTGGGGGAGATTGAGGTGGGAGAGGCAGATCCAAAGAGAAGGTATCATGAGAAAGACCATGCTAGCCATTGCTGGCCTTGAAGAAGGGGAAGACACCATGAAGAAAGGAATTTAGGTGGGCTCTAGAAGTTTGAAAGACATTAAAGCAGATTCTGTCCCAGAGTCTAGTAAGATCTATTTGGAACTTCTGACCTTCAGGACTATAAGATCATAGGTGTGCGTTTTTTAAGCCATTAAATTTGTACAAGTTTGTTACAGAAGCAAAAGGAAACTAATACAATAGGTATTCTTTATATACTTTGCACAATAAACCTTCCTTTAATACAGAAATATCAAGTATACCTTCTTGTCCACAGTTTGCTTTAACTTTATAAAACCATTTGATTTTTATATTTTTGATCCTCTTCGACCACAAGACTATTAGGATCCTATACGTTTTTACTCTAATAGATTTAATAATATTTTTACTTATAGATTTTAAGTAAACTTAAGGCTTAAGGCTGAGTTCTTCAACTTTATAGGAGCTCCTTTCTATTAACCTCACTACCCTCTTCCTGTTTATCAGCTCCCTGATTAGAGTTAACTTTATTATAACAATAAGATATAATAATGATAATATCTCCCCAGTGAAAAAGCTTAAAATAACCACAATTATTTCATTTGTTTCCCCCATCACCACCACCTTTGGCTTTGTTCTGCATTAATTTTTTGTTTTATATTTTCCTTTTGATAGTGCAGATAGTTGGATTTATTGAAGTTATACATGCATATTTACCATACCTTTAATAAATGTAAAAAAAAACTGTTTTACCAATTCTTTCAATAAATGTATAATTAGATTTCTAATTTATTTTATATGAAAATAAACTCCAGGAGAATCCAATATTATATTTTAAAAAACATACTTACAAGAGTTTTACAATAAAACATGAAAACATTTATCTGAAACATGAGTAGAGGAGCTCTTTCTAAGATGACATGAATATACATGTCATAAATGAAGTAAATAACTTCCATTATACAAATATTTTAAATTAAAAATACTACAAATTCCTAAGAGACACAAATCCCAAAAAAAAATTAAAAGCCATAAAATTTTAGACAAATAATGAATGCCTTTATTTAAAAATTAAATAAGAAAAAGAACATAAACCAGTAAAAATAACGTGTTGTGGATATGATGAGATTCTCACAGAAAAAAAATAAAATCTGTGCAATTGGATTTCACAGAAAAATTATTATAGTTTGCTTTAATAAGCATATAAAAAGTTGTGTGGCCTTACTCACAAAAGTGAAAATAAATATACCAATTGATAGGTTCTGGACATTACCAATGCCATCTTGGACATGACCAGCACCATTTTATACACACTCAGCACAAAATGGCCACCAGCCTTTCCCTTACAAGAAACCTCGTGGTTTCTGAGACATAGAAAGTCCTCCACACCAGCACCAAAATCCTCCCTGATTATATCAGCCTTCTTTACAGTCTGTATAAGCTCTCCCACCCCCACACCTGGCCCTGTCCTCCATTTTGAGTGCAGCCTGGCAGATTCTTTTCCTTTAATAAAGCTTGATCGGTACCCAGTGTTAAGGCTCACTTTCTTTCATTTTGGTGCCGAAACCCAGGAAAGGTTCTGGTTGACGTTCTTGGACAATCCCCACCTGGGTTAATTGGCCCTCAGCCACCCTTCTTGGACCTGCCAAACCAGGTACCTCTGGGACTCTCTCCTTTTGCCATTTCAGACCAATGCATCCAGTATCAGCCTCAATTCAGGATGAGTCAGTGGGTCAGTCCTTTCTTGCCACAGGTTCTGCTGACTTGCTCTCTCTTACTACTCTTGAAGCCCAGGTACCTGGCCAAGGGAACCCCTCTCATTGCCCCCCAGCTTTTGGAGGATGCTCCTCTAGCTGATCAGTGGCTTTTCTCTCAAAAAGAAGGTGCACAGCAAAGAGGATGCTCTTTGTTGGCACTCTTCTTCTACTAGGATTGCCCATTTCCTTTCTCACTTTCTAAATGGGATCCTCACAATCCAAACCGCCAAGCTCCATACCCTTGGGCTGTCTCTTGGCCAATTTACCCGTTGGCCTCCAGGAAAACATTAAACCTAAATGTCTCATTTTCTACTGTAATCCACAGTCCACACTTCCAGGCTTTCTCCTGAACAATCTCTCAGCCTCCATGGAGACATTAATACCTGAACACCTCATTTTACAAACTAGAAAATGGATCCCAGGGGCCACAAGATGGCACTCTCAATTTAGATACTCTCAGAGATTTAGATAGCTTTTGTCACTGAAGTGGCAAAACAGGAGAGATTCCTATGTCCAAGCCTTCTTCTAACTCTGCGTTCTTCTCTCTGTCAAAATTGTCCTAGATCTCAAATTCTCCTAGCTCATGCCTGACCTCCTCTTCTGGACTTAGATCCATCTTTTGATACATCAGACCACCTCCTTATACTTCAGATCCTTCACCAGCCCCTTCACCTTTTCCCTCTCTTCCCCGTACCTGGTCTCAAGACACTCATCCTCAGCCACCTAACCCCTCTCCTTCTTCCCCTTTGTCAGGTAACAACCCTGCCTCAGCTCCAGCTCCTTTATATCCCCTCCATGAAGTGGCTGGGACAGAGGGAATTATCTGGATATATATCCCCTTTTCTCTTTCTGATCTCTCCCAAATTGAAAAATGATGGGGATCTTTCCAGTCCAACACAGACAAATATCTTAAGGAATTCAGACATCTCACCTAGTCTTATGATCTCAACTGGCATGATTTTTTTATGATTCTTACTACTACTTTTTCCCCCAAGGACAGGGAGCAGGTCTGGATAATGGCCCAACAACAGGCAGACAAGGTACATGCTCAAAATAAAAGGCAGCCTGTGGGAGCAGTTGCCATTCCTTGCATGGACCCAAACTGGGACTACTAGGCCAGCCATGGGGACTGGGATCTCTGGGATAACATGATCACACACCTACTTCACAGCCTCCAAAAGGCTACTCACAAGTCAGTCAATTATGACAAGCTTAGAGAAATCACACAGAGATCCACTGAAAATCTCAGTGAATTCCTAACCCACCTCTCTGAGGCTTTACATAAATTCACACGTATAGACCCAAACTCCCCTGCAGGCAGGGCCCTCCTACACTCTCATTTCATTACCCAATCAGCCCCTGACATAAAAAAAAAAAAACTAAAAAACTTGAGGATGACCCAAATAAGACCCAGTGAGACCTCCTCAATGCTGCTTTCAAGGTTTTTAACAATAGGGAGGAGGAGAAGAAGGATTGATACAAAAGAGATCAGGCCAAATACCAATTCCTGGCTAATGCCATTTGTGGCTCACACACTCCAAAGCCAGCTGCCTCTAGGGGCAAGCCACCTGGGAACTGCTTCAAATGTGGTCCACCGGGCCACTAGGCATGGGCCTCTTCTAACCCCAGGCCTCCTCCTGAGCCTTGTCTTCACTGCAAACAGCCAGGTCACTGGAGGGTTGACCATTCCACTCGCCAGACCCACAGTGTTTGGCTTCACAGCCATCCTTGCCAGAGCTTCTAAAGTTTGCCCAGGAGGAGGACTGATGATGTCCAGGTCCCGAGGCCCCAATGGATATCATCACACATGAGCCCAGGGTAACTCACCTCGAGGCAGGTAAGCTGATCTCTTTTGTCATCAACACAGGGGCCACTTACTCCACCCTTCTTAAATATGCAGGAACAAAAACCCCATCCTCTATCACAATAGTAGGTGTGGTGGGGTCAGAATACTGCCCATGGATCACTCAACCCCTTTCCTGCACCCTACATCACACCCAATTCACACACAAATTTTTAATAATGCCTCAATGCCCAGCCCACTGAGATGGGACATTCTTTTCAAATTCAAAGCTACTCTTACCCTAAACACTTTAACTATAGCTACAATACTCATGTTACAGGCTGTACCCAGACCTGGCCCCTGAGGCTTCCACTTTCCCCGCCCCATCAGACAAGGTTAATCCCATAGTATGGGACAATTCTTCTCCCTCCATTGCTATGCACCATTCCCCTCTCCTTGTTAAGCGATGGAACCACTCTTTGTTCCCTAATGTCCCACAATACCCGATCACTAACAAACACCTAATAGGGTTAAAGCCCATTATAAACAAGCTTCTTTCTTCTCATCTTCTACAACCCACCCATTCACCTTGTAATATACCCATCCTTCTGGTTATAAAGTCTAACAGCTCATACCATTTAGTACAGGACTGATTCTGGCACGTGCCATTCCCAACAACTTAATTGGACAGTTTTGCCCTAGGGATTTGGGGGTAGCCCCCACTTTTTTGGCCAGGCTCTAGCACAAGACTTATCTGAGCTCCCTTTGACTCCCAGCACTTTAATACAATATGTGGATGACTTCCTCCTTTGTGGCCCCTCCTATGAGCATTCAAACTGTTGCTCTCCTTAATTTCCTGGCCTCCAAGGGATATCAAGTGTCCCCAAGCAAGGCCCAAATTTCTTTCCCTTCAGTCACCTATTTGGGAGTCCACCTCACCCCAACACCAGAGAAATAATGGTGGATCACAAGAGTTTAATTTCTGAACTCCCTACTCCTACCACAAAGGATGAAATCCTTTCTTTCTTGGGGCTTGCAGGGTATCTGTGCCTATGGATTCCCAACTTTGGCATGCTAGCAAAACCACTTTATAAGGCAGCCAAAGGGGATACTACCATTTCCTTAGATTCCCAGAAAGCCTAGTCATTCTCCCTTCCAGCGATTAAAAGCTGCTCTCCTTGTAGCCTCAGCTCTCTCTCTCCCAAACCTATCTCATCATTTTATCCTATACGTCACTGAAACCAAGACTGGCAGTCGGGGTTTTGGGACAAGAGACAGGAGATATTTTTCCCCCGGTTACATATCTCTCTAAAGAACTAGACACCACAGCCTGGCGATGGGCCCCCTGTTTATGGGCCTTGGTGGCAGCCGCCCTTTTAGCACAAGAAAGCACTAAACTAACATTTGGACAACAAACAGTCAAGACCTTCTCAGCGATAAGGCCATGTCAATTCTCTCCCCTTCCCACCTACAACTTATTCACCTTACCTTCATTGAGAATTCCCAGTTTTTCTTCAAACCTTGCCCTCCCCTAAATCCAGCCACTCTCATCCCAAAACACTCATGACCCTTAGAACATAATTGCATGGAGGAGGCTATGAACCCCTTTGACACCTTCTTCAGCCCTTATATTACTCTCCTCACATGGCCAAGTTACTTCAACAAATCACTCAAAATTGTCCTTTTTGTACTTGTTGCTCCAATCAAGGTGGCCTCCAAGTTCAGTCCTTTCCCACCCACCAGGCCAGAGGATACACTCTTCACCAGGATTGGCAAATTAACTTTACTCACATGCCTCCCGGCAAAAGGACACTCTAACTTTTAACCTTAGTAGATACCTTTTCAGGCTGGATTGAGGTTTTTCCCTGCACTTCAGAGGATGCTACAGCAGTAACACATGCTCTCACCTCAGAAATCATCCCTCATTTTGGCCTGCCCACCAGCCTCCAGTCTGATAATTGCCTGGCATTCATTTTCCAGATTACACAACTCACAGTACAGGCATTAAATTTCAAATGGGACTTACATATACCATACCAGCCTCAGTCATCAGGAAAAGTAGAAAAAGCCAATCACCTCATTAAAACACACCTCACTAAGCTATCCATGGAACTTCACCTCCCTTGGACTCAACTTCTCCCTCTAGCACTCACTCGTTTGTGAGCTGACCCCCTGCAAGCCCACAGGCCTCAGCCCCTTTGAGCTTATGTATGGTAGACCCTTCACTCTCATACCTCTCCCTTCCAGCTCATCGCCTTTAGGCCAGTATCTCCCTTCTCTTTCACTCATTAGTGATCTTATTTGAGAATAGACCAACCTTCTGTTACTTCATCCTTTCACACCACCCCCTCAGACTTTAAACTGAGCCCAGCAAGTGTATATTAAATGCCAAATCCCAAAGCCCCTCTCACCATGTTGCGAAGGGCCTTATACAGTACTTCTCACCACTCCCACAGCAGTAAAAGTACTAGGAAAGGCCCCTTGGTATCACTTATCTTCGGTAAAACTAGCACCTGAGACTTTACACAAAGAATCTGTGCACACCAAGCCAGAGGGGTCTCTCTGCTCAACCCCCAAACCAACACCTCCTTACACTTCATCCATTTTAGGATCCACAAAATTGAAAATCTCCAGGACCTCTGCTCTGCCACCAATCCCAGAAGAAGAATGACCTTCCCCCCAGTGATTATCCTCTCACTCATGCAGGCCCATTCACGTCCCTCACACAAGAGCTACTCCAAGACTGGTCCTGACCTGCTATCGTGGGTTTGCCATCATGGGACATGATAATTATATGCCACCCCATGTCCCTAAGCTTTACTTGCTACAGGATTGGCAGCAGCTGCCCCAAAGGATTGCAACAATATAAAGAGATTTCTCCTGGCAGTCCTTTACCTCCTGTCAGTAGGATGCTTCTTAGCAATTTCATTGTGGCAATGTACCTATTAAATTAACCCCTTTTGCCCCCACTTCCCAAACGCCTCAAGGACTGATCCTTCTCTTTGGTCCTTGCCTCTTTCGGTGTCTTTCTAATCTCTTACAGGAACATATACAGCCCTTCACCAATCAAAAGGTCACTGGATTCTTCATGAAAGGAGGATATCAGCCCCTCAGAATCAGCGACCTTCCCCCAGAAGAATACAGCCTCCCCACACGAAACCAGTACCCTGCCTCCTAATTGTTTTACCCATCAACATAAATCTTTTTTTTTTTTCATATCTTCGCCCATCTCTAGCAGGAAGTAGCTTCAGAAGAATGAGACCTCCACCCCTTTTCCTTTCTCCCTACACTTAACAGGTGGGAATGATAGGTTCTGGACAACACCGGCACCATCTTGGACATAACTGGCGCCATTTTATACACACTCAGCACAAAGTGGCTGCCAGCCTTTCCCTTATGAGAAACCTCGTGGTTTCTGAGAAATAGAAACTCCTCCACAACAGCACCAAACCCCTCCCTGATTACGTCAGCCTTCCTTACAGTCTCTATAAGCTCTCCCACGCCCAGGCCTGGGGTTGTCCTCCATTTTGAGCACTGCCCAGCAGGTTCTTTTCCTTTAATAAAGCGTGATTGGTACCTGGCATTTTGGCTCACTTTCTTTCAACAATGAGACTTTTTCATCTATCAAATTGTAAAAAGTAAAATAAAAGCTTGAAAATGTTCAAAGTTGTGCAGTTATGGCAAAACACCTTTTATAAAGCTATTGGAAAATATCTATCAAAATTTTAAAGAATTTGTCATTTGATCTGAAAGTTCCCCTACTAGGAATGGATTGTATAGAGAAACTGGCAACAGCATACCAAATATACCAATACGTATGCACTAAATGTTGATTAAATATGGATCACAAAATGTAAAAATATCTAGTCCTCAAAATGAATGTGTTAAAAATTTCCAAGGTAAATTTGGTTAAAAAAAAAAAAAAAAACAGGTGCAGTTCAATATGTTTCCATGTTACCTTTTGTATAAGTGAAAATGCAGGGTGTATGGGTGTGTGTGTGTGTGTGTGTGTGTGTGTGTGTGTGTGTGTGTGTGTGTGTGTGTGCGCTAATGGAGGCATTCTTTTTTTTTTTCTGAAGATATACCATGTAATTCTTCTCAGCCATTCTGAGGAACTGATCATTCATAACATGTTTTCTATTAATGACTTAATGAGAGAACCACACAGGGCAAATCATTCAGGGCTTTATGGTAAGTACTAAGAACGTTGGCTTTAACCCTGGGTGAAACGTGATCACTGAAAGGTTTTGCCCAGAGGAGGGACCTGATGAAGCTTCAGTTTTAAAGGGATCCTCCTGCCATCCTGTGGAGGATAGATTGGGAGAGGGGTAAAGAGGTGAGACAGAGCCCCAGCTTTCCAACTATTGCTGCAACCCAGAGACATGTGTCAATGGCAGGGACAGAGGGATACCAGTAGAGGGTGAGAAGTGGTCAGATTGTAGATAAATTTTGTAGGCAGTATTCACAAAATTGGGGGATGGAAAAGACACAGGCTCCAGAGAAAAAGAGAAGCCAAGGACACCTCCGAGTGGTTGACCTGTCAAGTGGAAGGATGTCTGCAGACAGTAAGTGTTTCTGTGATTGTGTGTTTGGGTTGGAGTCTTGTCAGATCATTTCTTAAAATGCTAAATTTGAGATGTTTTGTAAGTTACAAACTAAGAGTTTGAGAAATGCATGCAAGCCAGGTGTTCAGGAGAAGTCTGAACAGAAAGTATAAATTCCAGAGTCCTAGGTACATGAAAGTCCTTAAAATCCTAAGACTAGATTGAAATCCCAAGGGAGTGAGGGCAGGGAACATCAGAGCCCAGCTGACCCCACACCCTCCTCATTCTGCTCCCAGCACATGGCCTGAGCCCCTTATACCAGTTCCCTAGGCCTCAATGCTGTTCTTCTGGATGTCCTCACTGCCAACAGCCCCACCTCTTTCATGTCTGCCAAATACCAGCTTTGCAATGAGCTCGCTTTGCCCACTTATTTGACGGTCCCTTCCCTTCATCCCCAATTTCTCTTACTGCCCTCCTTCATGTTTTCCCAGAGCACCTTGTCACTTTCCAGCATGCTATGTAATTTATTTCTGTATCACATCTGTTGTTCATTGTCTGCCTCCACTGGTAGGAGGTGAGCTCCCAAGAGCAGGAATCCACCTGTTGTCTTCCACTAGAGCCATGCCTGAGACCCAGCAAGTGCTCAGTAAGCATTTGTAGGATAAATAAATGAATAAAAACTGAGTGAACATGACTAGTGAGTGGCAAAAGCTCAATGTCCACTCTACCTTATGCTCAAAACAATAGGGCAGAACCATAAGGATTTTCAAGCTATAAACTTTTGTTTACCCTCCTACCGTTCGTTCTTCACCCCAGCCGAGGCAGGCAGGGTCTGCTGACTCACCTTAACGTAGTCTTGCTTCTTCATTTTCATGGCAAAGAGGAACCCGTCTGAACCAGACCAGGCTATGCAATTTGGTATGAGCTATAAGATTGGTAAACACGATGATGCAGATTCTGTACAGTTTTGTTTGCACTTGAGTCATCAAAAAACCACAAGAGGCACAAAGAACATACACCAATTAAGAACCCAAGAAGGTAAATGGATTCAGCTCTTCAGGGCTTCTCTAGTTCCTCATGGATGCACACTCAGACTCCTGGTGGTCAACGTGGCCCTCACTGGGTGGTGAACCTGCGAGATCAGAAACTGCAGTTTGTCATCTTATGCCCTTTAAACAATCAGATCTGTACAGAGGCCACCTCCAAACTGAGAGTTCTGCCTACTGAAATTTGATTTTTCCTTTTCATGCCACATTACATGTTTACCTGTGGTATCAGGGCTTCAACAGACTTGACCCTGACCTCTGCTCCATCTCCACCTGCCTTGTATGCAAGTGACGGTCCACAGGGATTGTGCAGGCTGGAGAGCCTGCCAAGAAGAAGTTGCATGGGGCAGGTGCACAGCACACCCTAAGAGAGGCATCTTCCCTCTAGCTGTGGAGAACTTCCAGGGAAGACATGAAATCCTTACACACCTGCCTGAAGAAATTTTCTTTCTACCTCCTCCTCTAGACTCAAAGGACTTTTTTCTTATTTGCCTCTGAATAGAAAAGGAGATTAAATTTTATACCTTATTATCACATGGCAGTGTTTTGCCCGGAGTAGGTATTAAATCTTTGCTGATTGAATAGTAGGAATTAAAACATAAATATGTCAGGACCATTTCACAACTTCACCAACAACCACTTATTTCCAATTAATTTCTGGCCTGTATTATAATTTCCTTGTGGGCATTACATCTGCCACTCAAAAACCTTCTTTTTTATTACATTAGCACATTCCAAAGAAAAATTTTGACATAGAAGCCTACTGGAAATAGTGCTTGAATTTAGGATATTATCCTGGCTGCATATGCCTTGGCAGGACTGATACATACTAAACAAATGAATTAAGGAAAGACATGATGGTTTTTCTGTAAGAATTATCAAGATCCCATTCTAGCCACTTTCTAGGTCTGTTGCATTAATAAATATTGGCAGCTTATAAACACTAGATTTATGAGAGAACACTGATATTAAATATGGATTTCTAATGTTTATTCCTAAATCAATATCCATAAAGCATTGAAACAGTTTTCACATTTCTCTGCCCTTCAATTGACAGTGTTGTTCATAGCTCTGTGAAAACATGGCACTTTCTGGCATTTGTAGAAATAGCAATTACCCATAGTAAGAAACATGAAAAGGCTCCAGTCAGCCTGTCTTACTTTAACTATGTCCCATGACATGATCAAAATTGCTTTAGAAACACAGTTACTCAAGTGAATAACTATCAAAGTAATAAACCTGAGGAGGAAAATTCATCTTTGCTGAACCAAGTAGGAGCTAAACATTATGCCAGCACCATTGCAAGTAAGTAGAACATATATTTGCCTTAAAAACAAGACAAAACTAACAAAAGCTAAGGTTTTCCACATTTTATTTTGTTGTTCCATATTGTCCTTTCCTGAGATATAATGTAATAGAAAAAATGTGGCTACTTAGGTGGAGAGATACATAGAGCCTATCTTTAACTCCACCAAGCCTGGTATGACCTTTGGGAGCAGAGCTTGCTTTCAATCAACGCAGATGCTTAGGGAGAAGAGGTTATCACCTGAGTTTTAAAACTGGCTGTCCAAGTTCTGTCCAAGGCAATTCTGGCCATTTCATCCTTCTTCATTCTTCTCATCTGTAAAAAATATCAAAATATCCCCTTCTGGTGCGGTCCATGCCATGGCGGGGTCTTGAAAAGAATAGCTTGGGCTGCCCTTTCCGAGTTGGCAAGGCCCCAGAGGGAGAGCTGCTGGCAGGGCCCCAGCTACCAGCACTTACTTTCACTGTAAAGATCTCTGCCTTGGCATAGTGGTGCGGCTTTTGCTTTCTCTTTTGATATTTTGGTCAGCGTGGCAGTTTCCTGAGTTTCCAAAAGATGCAAAAAATGACACACAAAGAGTTGTTGTCATAAAATTAGATTATCCCACAAAAGATCTGGGAAGATTGAACAATTCCAAATTGTCCCTTTTGAGTCAATTTATTACACCAATGGATGTTTTAAAAACACCTTATGAATAGCCATGAGCAATTGTTTTTACCGAAGAAATTAATAAACAATAGAAATCCCCATCCTCTTCTCACCATCTGGGTAAATGATTATATGGGTTATAAAACGGGAAAAGGAAAAATTTGGTACCCTCCTAGGGGACATCCGAAATATGACTTAAGTTTGGCAAACGTCATTTAGAGGGGATTACATTAATGGTAAGAGAATGGTTGGAATTAATGGAAAAAGATACTATAGGAAGAATTAAGTTTATGAGAAAGAATGCATAGAAACCCTGTTACTCATTGGTGTCCTAAGTTAAATAAAAACATCTTAGTAAGATATTGGGACAAAAACATATGATGCACAACTTTCCCTCCTAAAGATAAAGATTATAGATGGAATTTTGGATGCACCTGGTTTTGTGAGGGATGGTGCTGTGCACTTTGACACTTTACATTGGGCCACACAGCCACTATATTAAGAACATGCATGGTAAAGCTGTTCAAATATCCTTTATTCCTTTTCCTAATAAACAATAGGTTCATGCCTATAGAAATATGAGAATCATTAAATCAAAGTTGAAAATATATATAAGGTTTGTTTAACACTTTGTAACTGCAATCGCTGCCGTTTTAATTTTGAGTCAGACATATAATTTATGCTTACTGGAAGTAATAAGTTTAAGGTTAATATGAGGGCAAGAAAGAAAGAAACACAATGGTGAAAAACGTCAAGAACAGCGAGTCATGGGCTAATCAACCACAACAGATATAATCACCAGAAAGAATTGGCTGACCACCGAGTTTTATTTAACCTTGCGGATTATTAATTTTATGAGAACTGACGTAATTTTAAGAAAAGTTTCTGTTTAACTATTGGTTCAATAACTTTAAAGGTTAAAATGCCCACATTAACCCCTCCCCCCCGTGTTGTGTAACAAATAAAAATGCTGTTTTCAGTCTGAAGGCTGCTTCAGCTGCTCTAGCTGCTCTGGCTGCAACAGCACTGACAGCCCGCAGGGTGAGAACGTGCTTCAAAGGAAACAAGGTCTCTGCCTGCGTTTGTTATTTTTGCCGGCCTCTTCATCCCTCTTTCAAGGACCCCCAACTCGACTGGAGCTGGTCTCTGGCACCCCTCTAATGAATTCTTCTGATCTTAAATAAGAATTCAAATATTCTTCAATCTTACAGGGATTTTGCTAAAAAAAAATATTGTGCAACTTTAACAAAAGCAAAGAAATTAAGATAAAATCATCTCTGAACAAACATATTGACTGACAAAGAACATATGATTTTTAAGTCCTTTGCAGATTCTGCCTTTTTTGGAAACAGATTATAATTAGATAGTTTAAAAGCTTCAGACAATTTTTTATATTTGAGGGAAAGGTTAAGTTTGTCCTGTTTGTTTTACATGGAGTTGAAATTAGCTACTCTAATCGTTAGAGAAAATGAAATAGCCATAAACCCAAATGGTGAATAGTTAAAATCATTTTAAAATGCTATGATGATAATGTGATAACATAAAAAAATTTTTTAAAGACAAAATAATACTATGTTTATTTGCATATCTTTTTGCATATATATGTTTATTTGCATATTTGCATAACTTTATGAGAGATGACTGTGTTTTTAATTACCAGATTTTTCTTAGTGGGGCTAGGCATCAAGCAGAATGTCTATATAAGTTTATGTGTCTTAGGTCCTATTTGTATTTATGAAACATAAATTACTTTATTTACCAGAAAGTGATGACATCAGAGTAGATTGTGCCAGTCAAAATGGTCTGTGATATATATATAAATATAGAAAAATAAGTTCCATTAATAAAGTTTCTTATTTCTCAGTTGTTTTTATGTCAGACTACACTGGGTTTATAAGGAAGTAGAAAAATTTTTAAGATTTTTTCCTTAATATAAGAGTACTTATTACAGAGAAACTATATTTCCTATGAAACAAGCAACTTCAGAGAAACGAGATATAGGACTTTGAAGTTACACCTCTGAGTGGTGCACCAGCAAGCTTCTTAGTACACAGAGATAATATACTTTAAATTCAAACATTTTCCTGAAGACAAGGGATAGGCAGGATTGAGAATGCAACTCCCAAATTTCAAAGAGCCAGCATAGGAGGGAGTTTCAAAAGGTTTGTGGGAAAATGAAATTAAAAGATAAAAATAAAAAATATAAAATGTATTTCTCAACATTAGCTTCATCAAGTTCAGGACACTTTTGGAAGTAATGAAACCAGCCATTTAGTCCATCCCTAAAATACTGAGGGTCCTGAGAATTTAACTATGTCAATGCAGTCTGTCTGTCTGTCTGTCTGTCTATCTGTCTATCTATCTATCTATCTATCTATCTATCTATCTATCCATCTATCTATCTATCATCTATCTATACATGCACACACTCTCACACACACACACACACACACACACACACACACACACACCTTAAAGAAGCATATGTACAGTATCTTCTACGGTCTGGATACTTCTCGAGCACTGAGGACACACATATGCTGAAACACCCATCCCACCATCAAGAAGCTTCCTTGTTGCTGTGAAGGATGAGCATGGTAATATTACAAAAAATTTTACAAAAAGGTGATGTTCAAAGTTTTATAGAGTGGCAGTAAATCTACCTCCATTTCTAGTGCCTAGCCACCCAGTTTTCTTTCCTGGGAGATTTTACTGATTTCTTATGTGTCTTACCTGAGATTAATATTCTCATGTGAACATATTTTCTTTAACCCATACTTATGAACCACATTGCTCTGTACCTGCTTTGTTCAATTAGCTAATATAAAATACATTCCACATCAACGTGTAAAAATGCTAGTGAGGTCAATGAATGGAGGTCTATGAAACTCCAGAAGTTTCTCGTTTCCCCACAGCACCACCAAAAACATCCAGATATCTGATAAAATAACCTTATATGAACACTGGAAACCAATCAAAACTCTGCAGCAGCCAAGTGAACACTGAATCAAGAAGAAGCTACATTCAAAAAGGTAGGAAATTCATAGCATAGTTAATTACCCTGTCCTTACACCCACACTCAACCCCACCTCAGCATAGTGCCTTGGTCTAGGCCAGGCAGCAGTCCAGATTCCAATTCCCTCCGCTAAAATAGAGGGAGCAGACCAGATCATATTTGCAACAATATAACCAGACTGAGCTTCCTGAAGCACTAGCATCTGTTTTGCTACATCAGAGTTTAGGAAGAAGGTCACAGGACTCTGCTCATAAAAGCTGCAAGAGAACTACAGATCCACAGATGCCTAAGACAAGAGATTATGGGTGGAGAAAAATGATAGACAATCTAAAGCACCAAGGACAAGCCAGGATAAGGTTCTTGAGGAAATTAAGATTTTCAAAATCAGTCTTGTATAGGGGGGAATCTAAAATGCCACACACAGTCCCAAGAAGAATTGCATGCTTTCACCTTGGGCTGATCCCAAGGCTCAGAGCATGCCCAGCTAATTAAGAAAGGAATGCCAAGGCATAAAGCCAATCTGCAAAGACTGGAGAGACACTGGCTTTTTGAAATGCCAAGTTTTCAACAGAAAATTACAATGTACACAAAGAAGCAGGAAAATATAACCCATTCAAAGGAAGAAAATAAATTGGCAGAAACTGTCCCTGAAGAAAGACAGGCATAGGACTCAGAAGAAAAAGACTTTAAAACAACTATCTTAAATGTGCTGAAAGAGGGTGTTTGGAAACAAAGAACTAAAGGAAAATTTGTAAAATGATGTATAAACAAAATGAGAATATCAGCAAGGAGATGGAAATTATAAAATAAAACCAAACAGAAATTCTGAAGCTGAAAAATACAACTAAATTTAAAAATTATTAAAAGGGTTCAATACCAGATTTCAGCAGGCAAATAAAAGAATCAGTGAGCTTGAAGACAGAACTTAGTCTAAAAAATAGAAAGAAAAATAAAGGTGAAGAAAAGTGAAAAGAGCCAAAGGAAGCTTACCTGTGGGACACCATCAAACAGACCAATATACACATTATAGAAGTTCACAAGGAGAAGAAAAAGAGAAAAAGGGATAGGGATTATATGAAGAAATAACAGTCAAAAACTTCCCAAACTTGATGAAATGCATAAATATACAAATCCAAGAAGCTTAATGAGCACCATTTGGGATAAACCCAAGGGCAATCACACTGAGACACATTATAATCATATTCTCAAAGCCAAAGGAAACGGAATCTTGACAGCAGCAAAAGAAAAATGACTCATCCTGTACATGGGATCTCAAATAAGATTATTAGCAGATTTTTCTGCAGAAACCTTGGAGGCCAGAAGGCAGTGAAATGATATATCTAAAGTGCTGAAAGAAACAATTCTCAAGGGAGAGCATTACATCTGGCAAAATGGTCCTTCAAGAATGAAGTAGAAAAGACATTTTCAGACAAAGAAAAAATGCAAAAGTTCACTACCATTAGACTTGTCCTATAACAAATGGTATGTGCAAGAAAATATATTTCTACTCCTCTCCCTCACTTCCACTCTAAATTTCAAGTTATTTCATTATTTTAATGTTTTCTTTTACACCTTTAAATATCTTGACACTTCCATTACTTTTGTTAAAGCTGTGAGAATTTCTTATCTCAGGTAGACCGCAAATCAGATGTTATACCACTCAGCCTCCTTCTTTCACCACTTTTCTCCCAATCTTTAAAAAAATGTTGCTTTACATTATTATGATGTGATTGTCACATTTTGTTTTGTTCCCATGTTCTACAAATTAACTTTAGTCTTAATCCTAAAGTTAAGTGTATTCAACACTCACAGCAACCTCCTTTGTCATGGATTTTTTTCTGGATTATTTAATCAGGCTGAAGTTTGTCTGTTAGTAGATTATCCAAAAAGAATTCAGAGAAGCTTATTTACATGAGCATTCATGTTTTCGGAAGTATCTGTTGTCTTCCCACTCAAATGATTTGCCTAGTTATAAAATTCTTTTTTTATTTTTTAGCATTTACATATGCATTGGTGTACAATAAAAAGCAGCATCAAGTTTTTATTAGACTGCCAGATACATATTTTCACTTAAGTGGTGATTTGATTTTGGGGGCAATGGTGGGTATGGAGGGGTGTGGGGTGGTACCTGAATTCCCAAATAATTACTTAAATTTCATAATCTAATAGTACTTCCAGAATCTCAGAATCAATCATTCTGTCTTAATTCTTTTTCCTTAACCACATTATTTCCTTTTAATTTATAGATTCAATTTATTTAAACTATTTTATAACTATTTTTTTGTGTGTGTAAATTCAAGATAACTAGGTAAGGGGCACAGAAATCTGCATTTAAGGAGAACTCCTACACACACACACACACACACACGTTTTGCTTTCACACTTAAATATATTTTTTTAATTTTTTAAAAAATTTTATTTTATTTGGTCAATATTCAATTTTGTTGATTATTGTGGCCAATTACCAAAACTGCCCTCCCTCCTCCCTCTCCCCCCTCCCTCCCAATAAAGTCCTTTCTGTTTGCTTGTCATATCAGCTTCAAGGAATTGTAATTGTTGTGTCTTCTTCCCTAACCCCACCCCCAGGTTGTTTGTGTATTTATTTATTTATTTTTACTTCCCACAAATAAGTGAGAACATGTGATATTTCTCTTTCTGTGCCTGACTTGTTTCACTTAATATAATTCTCTCTAGGTCCATCCATGTTGTTGCAAATGGCAGTATTTCATTCTTTTTTACAGCAGAGTAGTATTTCATTGTGTAGATATACCACAGTTTCCTCATCCACTCATCTGATGATGGACATTTGGGCTGGTTCCAACTCTTAGCTATTGTAAAGAGTGCTGCGATGAACAATGGGGAACAGGTATACCTTTGACTTGATGATTTCCATTCCTCTGGGTCTATTCCCAGCAGTGGGATAGCTGGGTCATATGGTAGATTTATCTGAAATTGTTTGAGGAACCTCCATAACATTTTCCATAGAGGCTGCACCATTTTGCAGTCCAACCAACAGTGTATGAGAGTTCCTTTTTCTCCGCAACCTCGCCGGCATTTATCATTCACAGTCTTTTGGATATTAGCCATCCTAACTGGGGTGAGATGGTATCTTGGTGTGGTTTTAATTTGCATTTCCCGAATGGTGAGTGATGTTGAGCATTTTTTATGCGTCTGTTGGCCATTCGTATATCTTCCTTGAGAAATGCCTATTTAACTCTTTTGCCCATTTTTTAATTGGGTTACTTGTTTTTTTCTTGTAAAGTTGTTTCAGTTCCTTGTATATTCCGGACATTAATCCTTTGTCAAATGTATATTTTGCAAATATTTTCTCCCACTCTGTTGGTTGTCTTTTAACTCTGTTAATTGTTTCTTTTGGTAATTTATTTAAAATATTTTAAAACTATTTTTTTCAAAATTTTCCTCCATGTCTTCACTGTTTTGTGGTAGATTCAACCTAGTCTTTATTTATGAAATACTTTTATTTTCTCATCAATATCTTCTCTTGAATATCCTAGCTCCTATTTCTTTTTTTTTTTTTTTTTCATTTTATCTTAATACCTGTAAGCCAGGTTGTATCTCATTTGAAGGACTCATGGCGAAGAATCTGCTTCCAGGCTCAATCAGATTGCTCCCAGAATTCAGTTCCCTGCAGGTGCAGGATTGAGGGCTTGGCTTCCTGATGGCAGCTGGCTGGATGCCAACCTCCACCCCTGGAAGCCACTCACATTTCTTAGTGGTCACCTGTAGTTCCTAAAGGCCTCAATGTTCTTTGCCATGTCAGCTTTCCCAACATGGCTACTTACTTCATCAAACCAGCAAGGAGAGTCTCCAGAGTGAATCTGCCAACAACACAGAGTCTTATAAAACATGATGTAATCAAAAGACTAACATCCCATCTATTTGCCATATTCTACCAGTTAGAAGCAAGTCATGGGTCTCATCCACACTTAAGAGGAGAAGGGTGATTGCACAGAGACATGACACCAGGAATGAGTCTCATGGGATGTCACCTTAGGATGTGGTCACCATATCTGCTAAGGTCTTTACACAGATTATTAGATTTAATGTTTGCCAGCACACTCTGAGAGTCACACCATCATTATAAACACAAGAAAATATTTTAGACAGTTAAGGGAATTTTCTCAGGTTGCATTTTAACAACCAACAGTCAGTAATATGAACTTACTGCCGACTGATGCAAGAACTTACATTCTTCATCATTACAAAATACCTCTTCTTACGCACTTCCAATCCAGATTCAATTTCTCTGTGTCCATTAGATTTCCTTGGGCTGTAACATAAAGCCCTCTATCAACTAATCTAAGCAAAATGGAAATTTGTCTTCACACATAATTTTAAAAATTCAGTGAAAGTGACTTCAGATATAATCAAGCCAGTGGCTCACCAACTTCATGTTTTCCCCATCTTCTCATATTGGGTCTTCAGCATCTCAGGTTAGTCCTCAAACTAACTTCCTTCATGGTTACAGACTGCCTACCGCAATTTCATATATCAAATGACAGTATAAACAAAGCCCTATGTAAATGTAACTGTAAGATACATTTTAGAAACTGTAAGATACATTTTGACTTGCTCATAATTTGTTTCATTAAACAGTTCTAAAATATAATTGTCATTATAGTACATTCTAATTATTAAAAACATCATAGCCATTATAGTCATTTTTTAAAGCAGATATCAATTTTTATTATTTTTTAAAGCAGATATTGATTTGTATTATTTTTAGAAATAAAAATTTTAAAATATGTTAATTACAAGAGAAAACCAACAGTCATGTATTTCACACTACTATACTTCCATCACAAATATTTTATCACTCTAATTCCCTTGAGCCTAGAGATTACAGACCACATCTTAAACACATATAAACACATCTTACTTGGAAAAATTTGACAACAAGAAAGGCTTTAACTTTTTGCTTTGAATGGCAGGAAAATATAATAAAAGCTGGTTGTCACTCATAAATGAGGAAGAGTCAAGTTTTCAAGGTACTTATTTGCCTCAGCTTCATTAGGTAGCAGATAAATTCTTGGTTTGGCTCCCTGGAAATAAATATTTCAATTCCTTAGCTAACATGAGGAGAAGAAAAAAAATAAACAACATGATGTATATCATAGAGCCTAAACAGAATTATTGTCCATTCAAATGATTCATTTTACAGCTTTCTTTTAATTAAACTTGATCCCCTGCTTGTAGAAAAACATACATTACTTTTTCAAATCTATCCCTTGATCAAAAAGAAGTTTAAATTACTTCATAACTGTGTTTTCATTTAAAGAGGAAGGCATTTTTTTTTTCAATTTCACACAGGCATTCTATCCAGAGGAAATAGGGAATCTCCATGTCTCTTTATAGGAATGAACAACTTTTCAAAGTGTTCTTCTGGGGGACTCTGTCCAGCTTACAGGTCAGGACTGGATGCCGTGACCACTGTTACAAAAGGACGATGGGATTCCATCTGGTCCCATCTGATGAGAACTTACCTCGAATGTGCCAAGGCAACGTCACCTGCCACAGCAAGTTGCAGGTGTGCCAATATATTGACATGTCCATCCTCAGGGAACTCGGACAGATAAGACACCCTGCCCCCACCCCCACAGCAGCCTTGTCTGATTACCCCAGTGTCATAAAATTCCCTTTATTTTCTCTTTTTTTATTGTATGTATTTAAGGTGTACAACATGATGTTTTGATATACTTATCTTGATACATATACATACAGATACTGCAGTCAAACAAATTAACACATAGTTATCTTTCTTTTTTTTTCTCTGTGTGTGTGATAAGAGTATCTAAAATCTACTCTCTTGGCAAATCACCACTACGCAATACAATATGATTAACTATAGTCCACATGTTGCACATTAGAACTCTAAATTTATTCATAGTGCTTGGAAGTAAACAGCTGCAAAAGAAAAAGATGATACCATTCAGCATTTTAGAGATGCAGCGGCCCTTGTCCAGATACCCCCATCAGAAAGGAGGCACTCCCGTCTTCAGGGCTGGTAGTGTGTGGCTGAGAACTCACAGGTGAGAGCCCCTGCAGAAACTCCTTCCATGAGAAGAGCTGCATTGTCCAGTTTGTCCCTAGAGCAGTGTCTGTTGATATGGAGATGTGGCCCAGCCTCACTGTTCTGGTACATCCTAGAAGTGGCATCTCAGGGATTCTGACCTCCCCCTGGCCTGGGCAGATGCCTCCGTGCATCACTTCTCCTGCCCTTTCCCTTCCCCCATGGCTGTTCATCCAGAGAGCACTTCCCAGTGATTCCCAATGAGCATCTGCAGAGACAGTCTCTGCCTCAGGCTCTGTGTCCCAGGGAGCCCAACCGCACATAGGATCTACTCCAGAGATGGGGAGAAGGTTACCAGCATGAAAGATAGATTCTTAAGCAAAATCAGCATTGTTTTAGCAAAGAAAAATGAGAAAATAAATTTGGGGCAAACAGCGATGTCCAGTATCTTTCTAAATGCAAGTCAGCTTTATCCTGAACATAGTTAAGCTGTTCAGCCTTACAAGACAAATCAGTCACAGATTTAAGGACATTTAGCAACAAGTAACCAATGGCCATCTGGTTATCATAACTGTTATAATCATCGGTTAGACCTCAAGACCTCTTAAAGTTTTATTGGCTTTTTTGCTTAGACATAATCAATTGCATGTTGCCGAAAATTGGAATTACAATCCCATTTTTGACAAATGGAGTGACAGAGGTACAATGTTCCTGTGAAGTGGATTGGGTAGGGTCATGAAGTGTCAATGTCACGATAAACCTGGAGTGGCTCTTCTGGATCCCTGCTCTGTCCAGTAAGGTAGACCCTACTCACAAGGGATGCTGAGCCCTAGAAACATGTCTGGTACAACTTGAGATATGTTGTAATTATAAAATACTTATTGGATTTTGAAGACTTAGTGAGAAAGTAAAAAAAAAAAGAAAAAAAAAGTAAATTATCCCAATACTTTTTCATATTCATCACTTGTTGGAATACTATATTTTGGGTAGATTGGGTTAAATAAATTTTATTGTTAACATTAATTTCACCTGTTTCTCTTTCTTTTTCTTTCTTTCATGTGGCTAGTAGAAAATTTAAAGTTACATATGTGGCTCTCATTTATAGGTCACATTTTTTTTCTACTGGAAGATGCTGTGCTTTGCTCTTTTTTTATGTAGTAAAGACATTTGTATCCTGTTTTGTTTTTTTGTTTTTTGTTTTGTTTTTAAAACCCTTAACTCTTCAGAATTAGTCTGACATCAAAAGAAAACCATACGTATTTTGTTCCTTTTTACTGCCTGAAAATTCAGGCGGCAAATCCTTGGAGTATTTAATTTGGCTTCAATCAGATTTTAAATGTTCCTTTCAGTCACAATCAGTAAAGTATCTTCCTAGTCAGTCATTTCTATTACAATTGTTAGGATAATGTAATTTGGCATAATCATGTGAAATTAAGATTTAGTATATTCAAGGGGTTTGGGGTTTTTTTTTACCCCTTGAATAAAACAAATACAAAGAACAAAACAAATAACCCTGAAATTTTATAATTAACAAAAAGCCCAAACCTACCATTCTTCCCAATTATAGAATCAATGTCTGCAGTGACCATACTAGAAAAAAATGATAGTAATTTAGTTTTGAGGTTATAGTTTTTTTAACTAATAAAAACAGTCACAGGATTTACTTAAGGTAGCCTCTTAGTAGATCATGATAGTACAGAACAGAAAGAGCTAGAAAGAAAAGAAAATAAATTTAATGATTTAAATATGAATTCCAAATTCTAGCTAAATAAATCTTCTTAACATATCCCAAGTCCCCACCATTCTGAAAACAAAGCTAGAAACACACAAAACACATTACCTGGTTTGATAGTAGCCAGACTTGTCAAAGAAGACGACTCCTTCTTGCTGGCAGTCTAACGAAGTTGGTTTAATTTAACTCTCTTAATGGTTTCATATAGTAAATTTCAATGTGTCATGTGTAAACAGCTTTCTTTCTGGTGATTTTTCTTCTAAAAATCATTGTAACCATTGGATTTCTTAGTATTTTCTCTTCATTTTTCTTTCTTAGAGGTACTGAATTTATGCTCACTTAAAATTACATGGTTAATGACACTATTAGCTACATGATAAAATTTGAGGAGTAAGCACAAACTACCTACCTAAAATAAATAAGACTTCTTTGGTTAATTAACAGTAACATATTAAGGTCATCATCTGTCCTGTTCTGAAATCACCCTTTGTTTCCATATGGCATGAAATTCTTTTTGCCTGTATAATTTATTATTAAGGAAATTAAATGCACATATACATTTTTTTCCTGAGAACTCATAATTTAAGGCTCATTATGATCACTAAGCAAAACACTTACTTATATAGTCATCACAGTAATGCTATTTAAAGTCACAACATTCTCTTTCCTCATAAACTATAATTCCATGTAGTATCATAAGACATGTTATTTTTTCTTAACAATTACAGTTAATTTCCTACTATACCAGATATCAATAAACATCACAACATCACCGGGAACACAGTCATTGGAGGGGGTAGATACAAGTTACATGTAACTGTCACTCACATAAACTCTGTCTAAACAGCTCATTCTTTCCTTGGGAATTTGGCAGAGATTAAAAATCTAGCAAAAAGAATTATGAGGAAATATTACACTGTCAACAGAAGCTGCCTGGACACTTGCATTCCTTTAAGTGTATAATTTTATTGCATACTTGATTCGGTGCAGGAAGCAGCTTGGGAACATTGGGGAAGAGTGAGATGGAGTTACACACTCACTGTTTTCAACAGATGATTGAGCATGCACCAAATGCACTGCAGATCCTTAGATAAATATATTACCATATTTAATTGCTAATCATTTTGAATTTCACTTTACACTGGAACAGTGCTTGCATCCATGAAAGATTAATTGCTTTACAACTGACGTTCTTCCTGTATGATTTGTGTTTGTGCAACCCTTGCCATTTTCAATGGTGATGGAGTTTGGATGTGTTGTCCCCTCCAAAACTCATGTGGAAATCTGATCCCCAATATGGCAGTGTTGGAAACTGATTGAGTGATGGAGGCAGATCCCTCACGAATGGATTAATGCTCTCCCTGGGGGAGGGGGGATTAATGAGTGAGTTCTCCCTCTACTAGTTCCCACAAGAGCTGGTTTTTTAAAAGACCCTGGCACCTCCTCTCTCTCTCTTGCTTCCTCTCTCTTGCTTCCTCTCACCATGTGATCTGCTTGTACCCACCGGCTGCCTGCCACTTTCCGCCATGAGTAGAAACAGCCTGCGGCCCGTGCCAGATGCAGCTGTCCCAGAATAGTAAGCCAAATAAACCTCTGTTCTTTATAAATACCCAGTCTCAAGTATTCTGTTATAGCAACACAAAAATGGACTAATACAAATGGTTTTTCACATTTGGCCAAAAAACAAATACAACATACACTCTTGACTTAAGAAATTACAATCTAATGGAAACACTCTTATTACGACAGTATTTTGTATTGGCTATCTATGTAATTCATTCATCAGATACAGGTACCATGCAAGGGATCTGGTAGTTCAGAGGCATAAGGAGCTCTGATTCTGATCTCTGTAGAATCAGAAGAATGTACTGGTTGATTACATGGACTGAAACATATTTTCTTTCTTCTTTCAGACTTATAACAAAGGTCAAATTGAGTAGGATATAGTTGAATGATAAATATGATTTATCTAACATTGTATTTTTGGTATAGCCCAATGTTATAAAGTTAATTGTATCATTTATAAAATTCTGCGTTTCATCTTCAGCTTTCCGAGTGTGTTCAGAAAAATAAAAGCTATATTTTCCTGACCAAATTATCAGGGAAATTTAGGACAAGTAAAATGATGTATCACATCTACATATCTTGCATAACATTTGACCATTGCATGGATTCATGTTTCTCAAAATCATAGTTTCTATTCAAGTTTAAAACCCATTGCCTCTCTCAAATTATACAATTCCTTTCAATTGGTTCTTATTCTTCAAATAAATTGTAACCAATTTGACCATACCAATGTCTGTCTTTTTAAAAAAAAAAAAAAAAAAGTCTTTTAAAGAAAATTGTCTTTCTACGTTGTCAACTCATAGAGTTCCAAAAGATTCTAAATACATGTTTATATAATAGTTTTCACTTTATTTCCTTTCCCCACTTTTAAGTTTTTTAATTCCTAGGTGGTCAGAAGAAAATGAAAATCTTATTTTTTATTCATTTACAAGTAAGTCATACAAATGTACTTTTTTACGAGAGCTATGTGATGTTCAGAAAACCTCATGAGCCTCTTAAAAATGTTTTTCTTCGAAAAAACAATTTGTCTTTTTCCAAGCACAAACAAAATTCAAACCCCAATGGCTTTTATGTTCACTTTGAAACTCATAATATCATTATAACAAATTCTTCTTTGAAAAAATATATTTATTTACCCTTTATGAAGATGATACTCCAGCAGGATACTTGGTCACTTTTTTTCAAATAGAGAAAGTATCACATGCATGTTTTTAAATTATCAGAATGATGTGAAGTCTAGACAGAGAAAATACAGAGAAACAGAATGCTGTGGTATTTTTTAAATATTAAAAGAAAAAAATCTTATTTAAATGTGCAAAATACCCAGTTGCCTTATTTTGGCTTTTTTCTCTGTTCATGTTCTGTGCCTACCAGTTTCAAATCTAGAATTACGAAGTCAGACAAAAGTAGGGCACTGAAAGAAATCCACTTTATATTCAGATCTTAGTTTTGTTTTAATATGTTCTAGTGAAATACGTACGAGACCAAGACATTCGTGGAATTCTAACACAACCAATTTTTCAGTAATTTTTATTTATCATTTTCTTATTGAGACAAAATCCATATGCTATAAAACTCACTCTTTTAAGCATACGATTTATGGGTTTTAGTATATTCACAAAGTTGTGCAGTCATCACTAATATCTAATTCTAGAACCTTTTCATTACCTAAAAAAGAAATCACCTGCCCATTGGCGGTTAGTCATTTCTGTTACCCGCTCCTCTCAGGCCCTCGCAATCACTAATGCACTTTCTGTCTTTATGGATTTGCCTGTTTTGCTTATTTTATACAAATGAAATCATACAATTTGTAGCTATTTGTATCTGTGTTCTTTCACTTAGCATTATGTTTTCAAGGCTCATCTACATCGTAGCATGGGTCCTCACTTCATTCCTTTTTCTGGCTGGATAATATTTCATTGTGCAGATATACCACATTCAGCTTTTACATTTTTCTGTTAATGAATATCAGTGTTGTTGTTGAGGCTATTATGAATAAAGTTTCTATGAACATTTGTGTACATGATTTTTAGTGAAGCAATGTTTTCAGTTCTTTAGGTATGTACCTAGGAATGGAATTGTTGAGTTGAATGGCAATTGCTCAACTGTCAAAGTGTTTTCTAAAGTAGCTGCATCATTTTACATATCCACCAGCAAAAGTACGAGGGTGTCAATTTTTTCGCATCATCACCAGCATTTGTTTGCCTTTTGTATTATAACCATGTTAGTGGGTGTGAGTTGATATTTCATTGTAGTTTCGATCTGATTTTTCTAACAACTAATTGTGCTGAGCATGCTTTTATGTACTTATTGTCCATCTATATATTTTTTGAAAAAAATTCTATTAAAATATTCTATCCATTTTTAATCTAGTAGTTATTTGGTCTTTTAATTGTTGACTCATAACAGCTCTTTATATACTCTGGATACTAGTCTCTTATGAAACATATGATATGCACATGCTTTCTCCCATTCTGTGGGTTATCTGCATGCTCTTGGTGATATCCTTTGAAACAGAAAGTTTTGATAAAGTCCAATTTATCTATTCTTTTTTTTTTTTTTTTTTTTTGCTTTAGGTGCCGCATGTAAAAAACCATTGCCTAATCTAAAGTCAGAAAGATTTGCAGCTATGTTTTCTTCCAAGAGTTTTATAATTTAGATCTTACTTTGGTTTATTTGATCTATTTTGAATTAGTTTTTGTATATAATGTGAGAAATGTGTCAATTTCTTTTTCTCTGCTGCTATCCACATGTCCCAACATTTGTTGGAAATCCTTTTCTTTTCTCATTGAATTGTCTAACCATTCTTATGAAAAATTAATTGGCCATAAATACAAGGATTTATTTCTGGTCATTTAAATCTGCTTCACCGATCAACATACAAATCCTCATGCAGCCATCACACTTTTTTGATTTCTGTAGATTCAGAATGGGCTTGAAATGATAAAGCATGAGTTTGCCAAGTACATTCTACATATATTTTATTAACAAACTGTATTTTTTAAAAACAGTCTTAAGTTTACAGAAAAGTGAGCAAAGAGTGCAGAATTTCCATATGAATTCTACTCTTTTATTCCACTCAATTTCCCCTACTAACATCTTGCATTTGGGTGGTATATTTGCTGTGATTGGAGAGCCACATTACCCTTAGCTAAAGTTCATAGGTGGAATTAAGATGCACTGTTGTGTTGTACATTCTATGGGTTTTGACGAACATACAATGACATGTTTCCACCATTCTGTTATCTTACAGAGCAAGTAAGATAATACTCACTGCCCTAAAAATGCCCAGGGCTTCACCTTGTCATTGTTTATATCTTCTCTGAATCCCTGGCAACCACTGATCTTGATGTCTTTATAGGGTCTTCTTCTTCAGGATGTTGTATAGTTGGAATTATAAAGTAAGTAGCATTTTCAGATTAGGTTCTTTCACTTAGCAGTATGAATTTAACGTTCTTTGATAAAGTTTCATAGCTTGATAGCTCATTTCTTGCTGTTGCTGAATAATATGCCATTATTGAGGGAACCATAGCTGGTTTATCCATTCACTTATTGCAGGACATCTTGGTTGCTACCAAGTTTTGATGATTGTGAATAAACCTGCTAAAAAAAATTCATATTCAGGGTTTATTGTAGACATACATTTTCAACTTATCTCATTTTGGTTTTTCTGTTTTACTCAAACCAAGGAGTGTGATTGCTGGATATGTACTGTAAGAGCATGTGCATTTTTGTAAGAAATTGCCAAACTGTCTTTCAAAGTGATTTTACCATTGTGTATCCCCAAGAGCACATCCTGATCAGCTTTTGGTGTTGTCCATGTTTTGAATTTCAGGCATTCTAACAGGTGTGTAGTGGTATCTCATTGTTATCTAACTTGAAAATCCCTAGTGCAATATGATGTTTAGAATATTTTCATATGCTTATTTGCTTTCTGTATATCTCTTTGGTGAGTTATCCAGTCAGTCAAAAGATTTAAGGACAAACACTGGATTTCTAAGGGAAGACGAAATTCTGCCTGATAACTGCAATATCAGCTCCTGCCTGAGTTCCCGGCTCCAGACTGCTGGCTGCCCTACAGATCAGAAAATTTTAAACCCCCACAATTGTGAGACAATTCTTTAAAAAATCTCTCTCTCTCTCTATTTTTCCCTCTCTCAATCTCTATCTCTGTGTATCTCTCTCTCCCTTCCCCTCCCCTCTCTCTCTCTCAAAATGAGTTCTTCATTGTAAATTGCTGATTTATATACATACATATATATATATACACACACACAGAAATATGTATATATGTGTGTGTATATATAGAGAGAGAGAAAGAAAGAGAGAGGGTGAAGTCTTCAAAAAGATCATGGAAAATGCATGTGTGTGTGTGTATATGTGTGTATATGTGTGTGTGTATATATATATATATATATATATATATATGAACTACGCATGGATTTCAACATTTTTTGCACCAAAATTAACTTGTCCTAATTTGTTATAACCTGTCTGAGTAGGATCTAGTTTGAGGCACTAAGAGGGATAAGATGTCAATTAGAAAAGTTACCCTATCAGAGCAACATGAATTCTGCTAAAATTGAAGCAAAAACAAACATCAAATTTATGATGAAGCTTGGGTGGAAGAATGGTGAAACCATCGATGCTTTACAAAACATTACTGGGGAAAATGCCCTAATGAAATCAGCAATTTACAATGAAGGACTCATTTTAAGAAGGGACAAGATCGTGTTAATGATGAAGCCTACAATGGCAGAACATCCACATCGATTTGTAGGGAAAAAATAATCTTGTTTATGCCCTAATTGAAGAGGACCAATGATAAACAGAAGAAACAACAGCCAACACCACAGACATCTCAAGTGGTTCAGCTTACACAATTCTGGCTGAAAAATTACAATTCAACAAACTTTTCATTCGATGGACACAAGAACCACTGTGCCCAGATCAGCTGCAGACAAGAGCAGAGATTTCAGTGGAAATTTTAAACAAGTGGGATCAAGATCCTGAAGCATTTCTTTGAAGAATTGTAACAGGAGATGACACATGGCTTAACCAGTATGATCCTGAAGACAAAGCACAATCAAAGCCATGGCCACCAAGAGGTGGAAGTGGTCCAGTCAGAGCAAAAGCAGAACAGTCAAGAGCAAAGGTCATGGCAACAGATTTTTGGGATGCTGAAGGCATTTTGCTTGCTGACTTTCTGGAGGGCCAAAGAACAATAACATCTGCTTATTAGGAGAGTGTTTTGAGAAAGTTTGCCAAAGCTTTAGCAGAAAAATGCCTGGGAGAGGCTCCCCAGAGTGTCTTTCTCCATCATGACAATGCTCCTACTCATTCCTCTTATCAAACAAGGGCAATTTTGCAAGAGTTTAAATGGAAAATCATTAAATATCTACCTTACTGTCCTGATTTAGTTCCCTCTGACCTTTTTTTTTATTTCCTAATTTTAAAAAGTCATTAAAAGACACCAATCCAATTCTTCTTCAGTTAATAATGTAGAAAAGACTTCATTGACATGGTTAAATTCCCAGAATCCTCAGTTATTTAGGAATGGACTAAACAGCTGGACCATTGTTTACAAAACTGTCTTCAGCTTGATGAAGCTTATGTTGAGAAAAATAGTTTATACTTTTTATCTTTTAATTTCATTTTTCCATGAACTTTTTGAAGTCATATATATCCGTGTTTGTATTTACAATTTATAAACCAAAAATGCATTTATATATTTACCTATATAATTACCTTAACTGATGTTCTTATATTTCTTCATGTAGATTCAAGTCACTGATTAGGCTGAAGGACTTTTCCAGCCTGATGGATTCTGTCCTTATAAGGTATGTCTGCTAAAAATGAATTCTTTCAGTTTTGGTTTACATGGGAATGCATTACTTTGCCCTTCATTTTCGCAAGACAGTTTTGTAGATGTAGACTTCTTAGTTGAGCGTCTTTTTCTTTCAGAATTTAAATATGACATCTCATTGCCTTCTGGCTTCCGAGGTTTCTGAAGAGAAAGCAAGTATTAATCTTATTGAAGATCTCTTGTCCTCGATGAGTCCCTCTCTCACTACTTTTAAGATCCTATCTTTGTTGTTGTATTTAGAAAGTTTGATTATGATGTATCTAGGTGTGCTGCTCTTCGAGTTTATTCTAAAAATATAAAAGCTTATTCTTTGTGTTCATCGACCTTCCTGGATGTATCAAGTTTCTTATCAAATTTAGGATGTTCATGTCCATTATTTCATCAAATATTTTTTTCTGGCCCTTTCACTTTTTCTTCTCCTTTTCATACTCCAACTACAAGTATGTTAGCTTGCTTGATGATATCTGGAGTCCTGAGATACTGTATGTTTTCATTTTTTGGTTTTTTTCATTCTTTTTTCTTTTCCATTCCTCACATCAGGCAATCTCAATTAACCTATCTTCAAGTTTGCTGGTTCTTTCTTCTGCCATTGCAAATCTATTATTAATTATTCACTGTAGTGATTTTTTTTTCTTTTTAGTTAATGTACTTGTGAATAAAAAACAAAATGTTTTTTTCTATCACTCTTACACACCATTCAACACAACACTTCACCTCGGGTCACCAAAATGTGTGTAGATTCTTTTCCTCATCAACAATCAATTCTCCAGTGAACACCAAGTGGGTATCCAATAATTTAATTCAATTCTCTAATACCTGGAGGTAGTGTCAGATTCTACAGTCAAGGGCTCAGTCACACAAGACTGTCCACTATTTCAGATATCAACCACAAGCCCCTGGTTGTGACCTGTGCATCTTACTGGCTGGCTATAAATGAGTTCAGTTAATTTGCTAGAGTAAGTCTCAGAACTCAGAGAAACACTTAAATTTATTGGTTTATTAATAAAGACTGTTACAAAGGATACAGATGAACAGCCAGACAGAAGAGATGCATAGGGCAAGGTATGTGGGAAGGGGCATGGCTCTTCCATGCCCTCTCCAGGAACCTCCATATGTTCAGTTATCCAGAAGCTCTCTGAACCCTGTCTTTGTGGGATTTTATGGAGACTTCACTATATAAGCATGACCGATTAAATCATTGGCCACTGGCAATCAACTCAACATTCAGCCCTTCTCACCTCCCTGTAGGTAGGGAGGTGAGGCTAAATGTTCCAACCTTCTAATCATATGGTTGGTTTCCCTGGCAACCAGTCATCTCAGCCCACAAAAAGACACTTTGGAAATTACAAATGTTTTAGGAGCTGTGTGCTAGGAACCAGGAGCGGATATCAAATATATATTTATTATATTGCAATATCACATTTCACCCCCCAGTTTCTGGTTATGGACCCCTTACAGCAGAAGGATATACAACTCAAAAGATACTAGTAATTACTAGAATCTTATTCAATTATTAATAATTGGTCCAGTCCACTATTATACTATATAAAAAATGTTTCCCAGGGTGAGGCTACTCAGGTTTGTAGGCTTTCATTTAATCCCGTCAGGTTACAAATCAGGAGTAGTGTCAGTGATATATGGCTTAATCCTTTCAGGCATCTGGTATAACTGAACTAAGAGATAATTTTATTATTTACTCTGAACCTCTTTCAAGATGTGAATGTAATATTGTATTCATCTTGTTACATAACCCATTTATTTATCCCTTTATCCTGAGCTGCTATTTCTCTCATCATTTATACTTTTCAACTCTGACATCTCCATTTTCCTTTTGTTCTTTTTCTTATATTTATCGCTTTATCAATATTCCTACTTGTAACATAATGTTCTCATGCTCTCCTTACCTTCTTTAGACATGATTTTCCTTAGTTCTTTGAACATATTTATAAAAACGTTTCAACATCCTTTACTACTAAGACCAACATCTGTACTTTTTCAGGAATATTTTTCTTTGACTAATTTTTGTTTTCCAGTGCATGGGGCATATTTTTTGTTTCTTTAATTTCTCATTTTTTTTGAAAATGCAACTTTAAATAACATAGCTTGGCACATGTGGAGATCAAGGTTCCCCTTCCCAGATTTTTGTTGTTATATTTATTGTTGTTAGTTTTTACTGATTGTTGTTGCTTCTGCTGCTGTTTGTATTCAGGGACTCTCAGAATTAATTTTTTAAAGACTATATTCTTGGCTTCTGGTCAAGACAGCAGAAGAGACAATCCCCAACATCACTCTCTCCCAAAAATCAACTAATTTACAACTATAAAACAGCAACAACAGCCAAGCTGGGGCTGCTAGAGCTCAGGGGAAGAGGAGGAGAGACCTATGGAGTGCATGAAGGTGGGAGAAGCTACAAAGAGAGAAAGAAAAAACTGCTCTGACCATTTTCATGCCATGGCCACATTAAGGCTGGAGCTGCTGAGCACACAAAGTAGGAGCCTGCAAAAGCTGCAGCTGTGCCCTTTGGATGAAGTTGCTTGGAGGCAGCAGGGGAGAAGAGAGCCTTGGTGGCCCCCAGGTCCCCAGTGAGGAGCCACAACAGTTGAAAAAAAGGAACCACTCAGAGGCCAGTGAGTCATCACAAGGGACAAGCACATGTCCCATCCCATGGGAAGTGTTTGCAGCATGGGCAGTGGGGGCAATGGGCCCACCAGGGGAACAATGGGACACAGCAAGGACAGCTGACCGGCACCCCAATTAGTGAAGGACCACTCAGAGGAGACTTCAGGAATATAGAATTTCAAGAGGTGCAGTTTGATGAAAAGACTCAGGCCCAGATCATAATGTCTACACAACCCAGGTGCACCAGGTCTCTGCAGAGCCAGAAGTACCTATAAGGTCAGCCATTAAAACCTGAGCTGCCCAAAAGCCTTTCCTAGGGAATCAATAGCAAAGCAGCAATTTAGCTAAACCACACAGCTCAAGTACTGGTCCCCACAGGAAGTTAGCCCATTTCAGAAGTAAGCAAAGGACAAAAAATCAGTTCCAGCCCAGGCGCACTTCCAGAGCCTTGGGGCCCACCTGGGGACCTGAGGAATGAAGCCAGGAACTGGACCCCCCCTCCCACAACCAGGCATGCCACCAGCACCAAGGAGCATGACAAAAAAATCACCACCATGTGGGTGGCCCATCACAGCCACAATAACCACGGCTGGCACAGAAGCAGCTAGACACCACAACCACCACACAGATGGTCTGCCAGCCACCAGAGTACATTGACACAAGGAGAGTCACCATCAGAGACCAAAGAAAAGAAGAGGATGTCTCTCTCCACAAAGCCCATTCTAGAGTGACAGAAGAAGCATCTGCTCTATGATTATATTGGGGGACCTGAACACACCTCTCAGCATTGGACAGATCATCTAGGCAACAAATCAACAGAGTAACCATTACTTTTTCAGAAGGAGAGAAGAAATCTAGGGTTACCAGAAGTGGGACGGTGGAAAAGAAGGGGATGGGGAGAGATTGGATAAGGGGCATAAAGAATAAGTATGATTTGTAACTATATATATATATGCTTGTGATATTGATTTGATCAACATATGTCAACGTGGAACCCCAAAAATACATATAATCAATTATGATTCAATAAAAATTAAAAAAATAAAAAATAAAGACTATATTCTTTGTTATGGGTGACCACTGAAATCTCTGCTTGGATGCCTTAGTTCTTTGCATTATAAAATCTCCTGGCTCTGACAAGAGGATCTCTGTGTGTACTGAAGCATGCATCTGATGCTTAGGGGATAAGTTTTCCACTCTGCCTTAGCCTTCACTTCCTTTTTGTGGGCAACCTCATAGCCAGCCAGAAGTGAGAGCTTAGGTCTTCTCAGTTCTTTCCTGTCCTGCCCTGCACATGCATGTGACCTTCTAGATTCCCAGGAATATACTGGAGTTTTTCAAAGTCCTCTTTGGGTATCAGTGTCACCAGATTTTATTTTTTCTTTTAAGTTTTTTGGTCATTTTGTTATTTGCCCCAACTTTCACTACCACCTGAGGCAGCTGGAACATTAAACAATTGCTACTGATTATTTTCAATGAACACCCCAGAAAAAAAAAGTTGTTTGGAATTAGGAAGCTCTGATGCAGGTCAAATAGGAATAAGACCTATGCATGGGGGTTTTCTAATGAACTCCCAAAAACGTTACACAGTGACAATTCTCTGTGGATGGGGATTATGGGGAGCTCCAAACTGTTCCGACTCTATGCTGCTGGTTTTGTAGGTTGTTGGTTTTCAAGGTTACCACAGAGCTATGGGAGGGGATGAGAATATAAGAAATTAAAATGTCCCCAAAATTGCAGTTTTTATTAAGAATCTGTTATATTTGTTTTTCATAAACATGTCTTGGGTTGTTGAAAAACTTAGATTAATGTCTAGGGTCCTGACAGAATTAAGTTGGACAATATTTGCCATTGTTCTTTTTGACTTTTAGAGGAAGGTCTTTTTGAAGGTCCCTTCTCTGCCATTTTGCTAACATCACTAAAAATTATTCTTAGCCATATGAATCATACTAATTTTTACATATTGTAAATTATGTGACAGTCACTGTGCTCAAAGATAATTATTTTGTACACCATTTCTTATTTAATACTCAGAATAATGCCAATTTTAATAACTATGGTACAAATGAGGGAATTTGCTAAGGAAACTTCCCAAGTTCATATCAATCATGCCACTTGCTAATGAGAGAAAGAATCATTGCTCTCTGGTTCAAATTTGTTAAAATCTTATTATCAGTACTGTTAAAATATTTGTGTTTGAATCATTTTTACATATGAAAAATTTTGCAAACTTTGAAAGGCATTAAAATATAAATATCAGATTAAAAATAACTCTTATTAATGGTAATATTAACCTTTTTATCCCTCCATAATGTTTTACTATACTTCTTGCAAATTCAAAAACTTGATTTGTACCAATTCTAGTGCATAAAACATCACTTTGATGTAGCTTGATGTTAAGATAGACCTCTCCTTTCCCATTCATAGCAAGTACTCTTGTCTATGCTCTGCCAGACAACCCGCCCAGTTAAAAATTCCAGCAAACAGATAGTATTGCATAAGGTGCATTCTTCAGTGTAAAAAAAATATTGTTTTGTTGAGCAAATTTTGGTAGTACATCTGTGAAGAAACAGAGTTTATATAAGCCAGAACGACACAGCTCATTATTTGAGAAAAAATCTATATAACTCCCTCAAACAGTTTTGAAATTTCAAAAAGGCCTTTTGACAGATGACTGAGAGCCTTTATCTTTGTTTTTGCTTTGATTTGTTTATTTTTTTATAAAATAAAGGTAAGAACATTTATGTAAATTTCACAGTGTTATGAATACCAACAACATCTAAAGGAATTCAGAAAAATTGATGCACAATAGTGCTATCATTACCATAATTCATATGGTAGGTGTGCTCTAACACTGGAACATTTAAATTTTGGCTCATAGAGAATTAACACTTCTTTTAATTCTCCAAATGTATATTTCTAAACAAATGTACTCAAAAATCATAGTGCTCCTACATAACAAAAATGACATTTTAAAAGAACAGAATTCATCTTCCAATAATAAGTGACAGAAAATAAGTAGCTTGAAAATGTACTTAGAATATCCACCTTTCAGTAACATTCAGAAAATGCCCTTTGTGTTGCCTTTGCCATTCAAACACATATTCATACACACAGTAAATTAAACTGCAGAATGGCTGCAAGCTACCAACATAAAACTTTTCCAAATGCAATCTTTTAAATCTCATTTTGATACTAGATGTAGTTATAACAACAGAGAATATATGTGAAAATTATCAAAACACTCACACACTTGCTTTAAAAATGAAAAAGCATTCCCTTAAATAGCATCTTCTTTGAAAGATGACATCAGCAAGACAGTGGAAGAGGAGCTCTCTGACTCCACTTCCCCCAGATAGAAGCCCAGCTAGCAACTATCCACAGACAAAAATATCTTCATAAATATCCCAGAATTTGGGAGTGATGCTGAGACACCCTCTTGGACTGCAGAACTGAGAAAAGCTATGTCCAGGTGGTAAGAGGAATGGTTCTCTTTGAATGCACTGCTCCTTCCCCAAGGCAGCACTGCCTCCATCAGAGGATTTTTTTCAACCCATAGTTTGTACAGTGGGAAAGAGTACTTGGATATGAAATTTAGTTTCCCCACCATTCTGGGACACTTCATAAAAGGCTCATGACTGTCTTGTCCCACAGGAAACATTGACAGTACCAGCAAGGTAAGACCACTGGGATCAGATAGAAACAAATAAATGATAGAGGGGCCCACATTAACTATCCCCTGAATTTCAGCTCTTGCTCTGTATTTTGGTCAATGGAGGCACCACACTACAAAGACTAGCCAACAGCATCATTCTTCAGGCAGCACAGTCTACAGGGTTCACTAGCCTTGAGTCGTTAGCCAGCTTCCCCACAAAGCATCAATGCTCTCATTAAGTCTTCCCCAGGTTGGAAGGCACCTAAAGGTCAGTGATTACCCACAAAGGAAGCATCTGGTTCTGCCCAATCATAGCAGCTGAACAGCAGCTCCACCAAGCCTTGGTGCTCTGCTTAAGCATATCCTAGGGCAGGAGGAAAACCCAAGTCTACACATATCTGTGGAATATAGCTTCTGGCCCTTCTCATGCTATGTGGTTAATCAGAAACCCCAGAGAACCCACCCAGCCTCAGAGCATAACAGGTGTCCCCACCCAACTACAGTTTACAAACAACAACAACACCCACCAGGAAAGAAGACCTGCAATCCTGCCAAATCAAACATAATTGCAGAGCCAAGACAATATCTCCTCTTCCTGACAGCAGAGCCCAGCCAGTGGTATCACTGGACAATGGAGCACAGCCAACAGTATCATTGAACCCCAGAACACAGGAAGTGACCAGTCCAACTAGAGAACCCAACACCAAGGTCTGCTTTTCCAGGGTTTCTACCAGCTGGCCCATCTACTATACCAAGCTAAACTAAATATTAAAAGTCTATCACCAATAAGGAATGCCTTCAAAGACCAGAATAAGTGGCCATCTCCTCAAATATGCAGGCGTCAATGTAAGAACATAAGGATTATAAAAATCAGGGAAATGTGAAACCACTGAAAGAAACTAATAAAGCCTCAATAATAAACTTGGAAGAAATATATATACAATGACTGACAAATAACTCAATAATTCTCTTTAAAAAGTTCAGGGAACTCCAAGAAAACATGAATAGGAAATTAAAAGAAATTTGGAAAATGGTTTATATACAAAATTAGAAGTTTGAAAAAAAATAGAAACAATAAAAATATAGAAATCCTAGAATAATGAATACAATAACTGAACTAAAAAAAAAAAGCTGAAACAGCTGACTTGATCAAGCAGAAGAACAAATTAGTGAGCTGAAAGATAAGACATTTGAAATTACTCAATAAGAAGAGCAAAAAGAAAAAAGAATAAAGAGGAATAAAAAAGACCGAGAGGGATTATGGTACACCATAAAGCAAACCAAGCTTTGCATAACATAAGTTTTAAAAAATGAGAGAGAAAAAGGCCTACAAAGCATACTTAAAAATGGCTAAAATTTTCCCAAATTTGTGGAAAGATGGCAACATTCAGGTACAGGAAGTTCAAAGGTCACCAATTAAATTAAACCCAAAGAGGAGTTTGCTAATATACATTATATCAAATTATCAAAAAAAAAAAAAAAGACCAAAGAAAAATTCTGAAAGCAGCAAAAGATTAAAAATTTAGTACACTCAAGGGATCCCCAGTACAACTAATAGTGTATTTCTCAGAAGAAATCCTTCAGGCCAAAAGAGAATGAAATAATATATTTTAAGTGCTGAAGGAAAATAACTGTCAACCAAGAATACTTTACTTGGCATATCTGTCCTTTAAAAATTAGGAAGAAATAAAAACTTCCCCCAACAAATAAAAGCTAAGGAAGTTCACAACTACTAAGCCTGCTTTATAGAAGTTACTAAAGGGAGTTCTTTAAACTGAAACCAAAAGCTAGTGATTAATAAAAATTCTAAAAATTAAAAACTCAATGGTATGAGTAATATGTAGTCATACTTGGAATCTTCTAATACTGCGAGTATGGTGTGTAAAGCAAAACTGTTAAAGAAAACCACAGCTGCAGCAAATTGTTAAGAAATAAAAATTACAAAAAAGTGAATTCCAACATTAAAATTTAGGATGGGGTCAGGGAGTGAAAGTGTAGAGTTTTATACATAATTAAAATTATGTTATGAGCTTAAAGTAGCCTAGTATGTGGATAGGATGTTATATGTAAGCCTCATGATAACCACAAAGCAAAAACTTAAAATAGTTGCAAAAAAGCAAAAGAGAAGGATTTAAAGCATAGCACCATAGAAAACTATCCCACCAGAAAGAAAGACAGTAAGAGAGCAAGAAAAATACAAAGAACCTACAAAACAATCAGAAAACAAATTACAAAATGGTGGTAGCAAGTTCTTACCTATCAATAATTTCCTATAATCCAATAATGTAAATGGATTATATTCACCAATAAAAAGACATATAGTGACTGAATAAATAATAAAAGAATAAGATACAACCATATACTGCCTTGAAGAGACTCACTTTACTTGTAAGGACACACATAGACTAAAAGCAAAGGGATTAAAAGGAAAGATGTTTTATATGCAAATGGAAACTGAAAGAGCAGGGGTAGAAATACTTCTATCAGGCAAAATAGACTTTAAGTTCAAAACTATAAAAAGAGGCAAAAAGATCATTACGTAATAATAAAGGTTTTAATCAACCAAGAGAACCTAACAATTATAAATATATATGCACCCAACATTATAAATATACAATTATAAATATATATGCACAACATAACAATTATAAATATATATGTATGCAACATTAGAGCACTTAAATACATAAAGCAATTTTTAAATGATCTGAAGAGGGAGACAGACTCTAATAGGGGAACTCAATACCCATTTTCAAAAATGGGAAGATCATCTAGACAGTAAATGAGTAAGGAAACCTTGGCTTGAATACACTTTAGACTAAAAGGACCTAACAGACATATACAAAACATTCCATCCAACATCAGCAGAATAAACATTCTTCTCATGCACAGACAAAACTTTCTGTAGGATAGATCATATGCTAAGCCAGAAAACAAATCTTAATAGATTTAAGAGGATTAAAACCATGTCAAGTATCTTTTCAAATAACAGTGACATGAAACTAGAAATCAGTAAAAGGAGAAATATTGAAAAATACACAAATATGTGTAAATTAAACAACATGCTATTACATAAACGATGGACCACAAAAGAAATAAAAAATACCCTAACACAAATGAAAATTAAAATACAACATAACAAAGGTATGAGATCCAGCAAAAGCAGTCCTAAATGTATAGTGATAAATACCATATCAAAAAAAGAAATATGTGAAATAAAAAATCTAATGTTACACCTCAAGGAGCTAAAAAAAAATGACAAAGTAAGCACAAAGTTAGCAGAAGAAAGGAAATAACAAAGATCAGAGCAGAAATAAATGAGATAGAAACTAGAGAAATATTAGAAATAATAAATAAAACTAAGAGTTTTTTTTATTAAACTAAGATCAATAAAACTAAGAGTTGGTTTTTTGAAAAGATAAACAAAATTGACAAACCTTTAGTAAGACTAAGAAAAAAAGAGAGAAGACTCAAATATCATTATAAAAGAAAGAGAACACATTGCAACCAGAAATACAAAGGATCACAAAAAACTACTATGAACAATTACATTCCAAAAAATTGATAATCTAGAAGAAATGTATAAATCCCTGGATATATACAATTTACCAAGACTGAATCATGAAGAAATAGAACATCAGAATAAATCAATAACAAGTAAGGGAATTGAATCAGTAATAAAAATTTACCCATCAAACAGAAGCCTGAGACTGGATGGCTGCACTGCTAAATTCTGCCAAACATTTAAAAATACTAAGGTCAGTTCTTCCCAAACTCTTCCAAAAATTGAAGGGGAGATGATACTTCCAAACTCATTTTAAAAGGCAGTATTATCGTAATACCAATACCAGAGAAGGACACTACAAGTAAAGAAAATTACAGGGCCAATACTCCTGATGAAAATCAATGCTAATGCCCTCAACAAAATACTAGCAAATTGAATTCAACAGCACATAAAACAAATCATTCTCCATGATCAAGTGGGATTTATATCTGGGATGCAAGGATGGTTTAACATATGCAAATGAATAGTTGTGATACAACACATTAACAAAGGATAAAGATCATATAATCATTTCAATAGATGCCCCCCCCAAAAAAGAAGCATTTGACAATATTCAACATCCTTCATGATAAAATCTCTACAGATTAGATTCAGAGGAATTGTACCTCAACACAACAGAGGCCATATATCCAAGCCCATTCCTAACATCATACTTGTATTAGTCAGTGTTCTCCAGAGAGAGAGAATCAACAGGATATGTTATAATTATACGAGAAGGGTTTATTAGGGGAATTAGCTCACATGATTATGAGGAAAAGTCCCACAATAGGCTGTCTATAAACTGGATGGCAGTAGCACGGCTCAGTCCAAGTCCAAAGGCCTTGAAACCTGGGAAGCTGATGGTGTCCTTGGTGTATGTCCTGGAACCCAAAAGCTGAAGAATCTCAAGCTCTGATGTCCACAGACAGGAGAGAAGAGTGTAGCCCAGCTCAAGTGGATCAAGAGAGAGTTTCACCTCTTTCCTCTGTCTTTTGTTCTCTCAGGACCCTCAGTGGATTGGATGGTTCCCACCCACATTGAGGGTGGATCTTTCCCACCCAGGCCACTCAGACTCTCATACTAATCTCTGCTGGAAACTCCCTCATGGACACACCTAAAAAGATAGGTTTACCAGTTTTCTCAGCATTCCTTCACCTAACCAACTTGACACCTAGAATTAACCTTCACAATACTCAATGGAAAAAATCTGAAAGTATTTCCTCTAAGATCAGAAACAAGACAAGGATGTCCATTCTCATCACTTCTTTACAACCTAGTGCTGAAAGTCCTAGCCAGAGCAATTAGGCAAGAGAAAGAAATAAAATTTATTCTAAAAGGAAAATAGGAAGTGAAATTGTTTATATTTGCTGATGACATGATCTTATATATATAAATCCCTAGACTCATCTAAAAAAAATGTTAGAAGTGATTAATAAATTAATCAAAATTGCTGGATACAAAATTAACATACAAAAATCAGTGATATTTCAACATAGTTGTAATTATCTGAAAGGAAATTAAGAAAATGATCTTATTTACAATAGCAACTCCCAAAATTAAATTCTTAGGTATAGATTTAACCTAGGTTAGAGGTTAAAGACCTGAATATTAAAAACTATAAAACACTGATAAAAAAATATTGAAGGAAACACAAATAAATGAAAAGATATGTTCATGGATTGGAATAATTATTATTTTTAAAATGTCTACACTGTCCAAAGCAATCTAAAGAATTAATGCAATCCCCATCAAATTTCCAAAGGCATCTTCACAGAAATAGAAAAAGCAGTCCTCAAATTCCTATGGAACCGAGAAAGATGCCAAATAACCAAAACAACCATTAGCTAAAAGAACTAAGCTGGAAGCACCACATTTCCTAACTTCAAAACATATTATAAAAAGATTGTAATCAAAACAGCATGGTACTGTCATAAAAGCAGTCCCATCTCTCAATGTAATAAAATAGAAAGCCAACAAATAAACCCAAGCATTCATTATCAATTGACTTTTGACAAAGGTGCCAAGAATGCTCGATGGAGAAAGGACAGTCTCCTTAATAAATTGTGTTGGGAAAACTGGATATCCATGGGCAGAAGAATAAAATTGGATGCTTGTCTCACATTATATACAAAAATAAACCTGAAATGGATTAAAGTCTTAAATATAAAACCTGAAACTGTAAAACTACTAGAAGAAAACATAGGGGAAAAACTCCAGAACATTACTCTGTGCAATGATTTTTTGAATATTACCCCCAAAGCACAGGCAACAAAAGCAAAAATGAACAAATGTGATGACTTCAAACTAACAAATTTCTGCACAGCAAAGGGAAAAACAAAGTGAAGAATGATCCAGAGAATGGGAGAAAGTATTTGCAAACCATGCATCTGAGAAAGGATTTATATTCAAAATATATTAGGAACACAAACAACTTAGTAGCAAGAAAACAAATAACCAAATTGAAAAACCAGCAAAGGACCTGAACAAACATATCTCAAAGGAAGACACACAAATAGCCAATAGGCACATTCAAAAAAACTTATAATATAAAAAATATATAAAAGAAATATAAAAGAAAATCACTATATCACCTCACAACTGTTAGAGTGGTTTCTATCAAAAAGATCAGTGATAAGTGTCAGTGAGGATGTGGAGAAAAGGGAACTCTTGCATATAGTTGCTGGGAATATAAATTAGTTCAGCCACTATGGAAAACAATATGGAGGTTTCACAAGAAACTGAAACAGAACTACCTTATAACACAACAATGCTGCTTCTGTGTATATATCCAAAGGAAATTAAATCAATATGTCAAAAGTATATCTGCATTCTCATGTGTATTGCAGCATTATTCACAATAGCCAAGATATGGAATCAACCTGTGTCTACCAATGAATAACTTGATTTTTAAAAATGTGGTATATATATATATATATATATATACACACACACACACACACACACACACACAATGAAATACTATTCAGCCTTATAAATGTGAGAAATCGTGTCATTAGCAACAACGTGGATAAATCTGGAGGACATTATGCTAAGTGAAATAAGCCAGACACCGACAGACAAATACCACATGATCTCATTTAGATATGAAATCTAAAAAAGTTGAAGTGTAGAAGTAGAGGGTAGAATGGGGCTACCAGGGGCTGGGCATGGGGGAGGAAGAAGGGAGTTTACCAGATGCTGGGAATAGGAGGATGGGAAGCTGTTGATCAAAGAGTACAAAGTTTCAGATAAAAGAAGGAATAGGTTTTGAGATGTATTGTTCAGCATTTTGGCTGTAGTCAATAATAACATATCATGTATTTAAAAATAACTAAAGGTGTAAATTTTAAATGTCTCACCATAGAAAACAAATGACAAGTAAGCAAGGTGATGAATATTTTAATTAGCTTTATTTAATTATTCTACATTGCATACACATATTAAAACATCACATTGTATCTCTTACATGTATACAATTATTATCAATCAAAAGTAATATCAATAATAAAATAAATAAACAAACAGCATCTTCATTATATATTATTATTTGCAAATTATGTGATCAATGAATTCTTTATTTGTTTAAACACATTAAAAATTTTAAAGGGTACGCTTATTTTTTACTGTATAGTTACTATTTCAAGGTTTTAATGCACTGTAGCAATTTTATACCCTTCTAAACATATCGATGCTATATTTTGTCCATATATATTATGGGTAAATTTCTCATGTTAAATATTTTGGAGCCATTCGTTTACCATTTTAAATGCTGTATCAGCAGTTTAAATAATAAGAATTTTTTGGAATTAGGTTAGACTATAAAAACTACCCTTATTTCATGAGGCAGTAGTTGAGGGGGCGTTTCTGTGAATATAGTGACTACATTAATCATATTCATTACCTATCAGATACTGTAAAATTTTATTTCCCCCAAACTATTTCTTTAGAAACGTACATGCTTTTGTGGAAACACCTTCTTGGCAACAATTACAAAGTGAATTATTTCAATATAATCATTCATTCAGGATAAACCAATAAAAAATTCAGCCCATTTTCCATAATGAGCACAATTCATGAGGACCGTAAAAATTTGTGTCAAGAAATTAGCTTTGTGTCATTGACACCAAAGTGAAATAGCATATAGCTAATGAAACGAGTGACAAGAAACTAATGAAATATCCAGGAGAATTAATATGATGCCCTTCCTATTTCTAAAAGCATTTAGGAAAAAGGCCCAAACTCTAATGGATCATACAGGGTGATTATCTCCAGCTTGTAATTTTAAAATAACCATTGATCATGTGCAAGAGATTTGCTAAAAGCCATACCTTTGTTGAAGTTAAGGACATCTCTGTACATGGTGACTTTGAAATATGGGATGTGTCACCTGCCAGTTATGCTAATTTCAGACAATAGAAACCAGCCAGTGTGAATTACTGAACCACCTCCCAGAGCTAGTTCCACATTGCGACACTGATTCTTCAGTCTCTGTTCTGATTTCTGGTTTAAGGAGAAATATTTAGCCTCTCTCTGCCTCTCTCTCTCTCTCACTCTTTCTCTCTCTTTCTGTCTCTGTGTCTCTCTGTCACTCTCTTTATAACATGTCATGTAATTAATGTATTAACCTCTCAAAAGAAATAGCTGTTCCTTATAATTTTATAACTGTTCTCTTATAAAAACTATTTTTGCATCATTATTATATCAGAATTAATACATTTGACAAGTAAGTTTGCAGGCTGAAAATAAAGGAGAACACACTAGGAGTAGAATATTCTCTAGGATCAAATGAGTCTCTAAGATGTAAAAGAAGGTCTTTGGCTCTTTTGATAATAATCAGAACACCAAACTGGCTTTCTTGCTTATGTATTTTTTAATAAAAATGTACAGCATTTTTCTTATAATCATAATGGCTTTTCTAATGAAGAATAATTCTATTTATCCTCAAGTGGAAGATATTCTATCCACCTTATTTATCTAGTTTAACCTTTCTGCTTTTCTACATGTTTAGTTTTGCACAGAAAATACCTATACTGATGTTTTTGTGTTTGAGAAGGGTACTTGTGACTAATTTGCCCGATGTAATTTGGGTTTCTTTGCCCTTCTCAGTTTCTTTAGCACTTCTGGCTTCTTATGATTCCTAAATCAGGATAAGTTTTGACAGTAATCCAGTAATAAAGATTGTGAATAAAAATTATTGTTTGATGAGCAACTTTGCATTGCCTCAAGAAAAGCAAAGAATCTGTGAGAGGAGTGAGATAAATGTGATTATCCTCATTTTACAGATGATGAAAGAGTGCCTCAAAGAAGCCTACTCAAGTGTTAATGGGCAAGGTCAGGAATAAAACTTGAATGTTTTGAATCCTTGGCCATTGCTCTTCGTAGGACATTACATACCAAAGTTAAGACCTTCTGACACAAACAATAATACTTGGCAAGAGAATATATTAAGTCTTACTTTTTCTAGAATAGCATATATGTAATTTTGATAAGAAAGTAAAAGGGCAAAATCCTAAAAATCCATGACTCGATACTGCTTGTGAAATTGAAAATATAGACACATATCAAATAAAAGAGAGATACACTACTAAATTTCTTGAGACTTCCTGAAAGAAGATCGAAAATGAAACTTTGCTGAATAAAGTAAAGCAAAATAAAGAGAGAGAGCAAATATCTGGACATAGAAATTTAAAAATAATCCTTAATATAATAAAAATGGTTGTATGAAACCAAAGTAGCTGTCTCCCCTTGTCATTGCAAATTTACTACAACTGCATCATGAGTGTGAACATGAGGTTGTAGTGATATAATATTAAAGAATCCGACATTAATTAATTTCTCCTATTTTTAGGCATTATCTGCAAAGTGATGGACATTTGCACAACTGGAACATTTTTGACATGGAGATAGGGGTTTGGCACACTTATTTAACAAGTTTATTTATTATAGCATAATTGAAGAATTCGCCTATGTTAATTAAATTTGTTAAAATTGCTCCATGTCTATGGGGTGTATTCCATGAAAGCCATCCTTAACAAATTTGCATATCAGAGGACAGACACCATTGCTAAAGCTATTAATGTTGATCATAACAGAACTCAAAATCAAATATCGCACTTATTCAGTCAGGGTTAACTCATCAAAAACTCTCTCTCCCTACACTGCTTAAAATAGTACTAACAAGATAGCAGTCTCAGGACAAGACTGGAAGCTGTTTCTTTGCTGGGAAATTTCGTAAGGCAGCCTTTAACAAAATTAGAACCCCTGAAATGACTGGTTGACCTGGAAAAGGGGGAGGATGGGTTGAAGCATCTGTGTAAAAAGTATCTGTGGCTTTTACTCTAAATGGACATGTTTCTTTATGGTCACTTCATCCATAGACACATGTTTAATCTGTGTGAAGCCAGGTCTCAGGGGCAGTCTTAGCTCAATAGCACATTCAAAAGAAAACACAATCTAAAACGCATCCTTGAAAAATAATGTATCCATTTATTTCACATCTTCTTCAAGTGGTGAAATCAGGGGGTGACACAGTCATTCACACATCTGAAGTTTCCAAAAATATTCTCCAGGCATCACTCACGCTCCCCCAGTATTTCACACTTGTGTGTGATATTCCACAGCAGCTGTTAAACTTCTCCAGCCCTGCGTCTTCTGATTTCTCTGCTGAAATGATGCTTATGGTTCCCTGCCCGCCTTTCTGCCCTTCCCCCCACCACTCGCAAAGGCTCCGGCTCTGGACAGGAAGCCTCTGCATCTCAGGTGTGAAGCAGGTCCCCCCACCCCATGCACCGATTTTCACCAATCAGAACTCTGCTGTCAGATTCTCCCTCAGACAGTTGGGTAAGAAGAAGACAAAAGACTGTGTTGCTTGAATTAATTGAGGCTCTTCTAACTAATAGCCCACCGCTCCCTTCTTCTTCCTTCTCCTGACTGAGTGTGAGTCAACCTGAGTCACCCACGTTTCTCAGGTGCTCCTTGAGGCCACCCTGTGGGAGCCGACCCAGGTAGTGTCTCCCATACTTCTTGTTCTGGTGCCATTCACTAGCACATTCTAAAACTGACCCGATACCTGTTGTGCTTTGTTTTCTGATTCCTGCATGGCACTTCTTGCAAAGCAGATTTCTCCAGCTCCTTTGAACAAGCAGACATGACCTAGGACCAGAGGAAAAGCCCAGTCCCAGGGTTTGGCTTCTGCACAGAGCAGGACAAAGCCTTGAAGGAACCAGAGTGTCCCTGACATCCACCTCCCTCCTGTGTCCAGGAAAAACTCAAATTTTAAAAGCAATCAGATGGCTGTGACATTTGTACTAAACACTAATTTCCAGATTGTGACTTCATGAAATAATTTGTTAGCTGTGCTCAATGCAGGGAAATAATATAATGTATAAGTATCATTTTCCATATGGTAGATCAACTTCTTGACTGCACATTCTCCCCCCAGAGGACAGTCTCATGGTAGACTACACAATTTCTCACTTCCTTGGATGGTATTTCCAGAATCACCAAACATATTGTCAAATTTTGGCCCCCATCACCCTTCATTTAAGGTTGGCAGCTCATAACTTCCTTCCTCTGATGTCCCATTTACATAGGATGAGGACTATTCGTGTGGAGCTCAATTACTGAGTTATGAGGTTTGTTAAAATTCATTATTTCCGGACTAAAATTAGCACATTTCTGGAGTGTAGAGAGAGCTTTGATGAATTATTCTTCTAGAACGTCTGACCATTTTATCAATTGCAGGGGAACACGGCTTCCTGGTTAAGGCAGAGGAAATCCTCCCACAGGTGTCAGACCCTTTGCTCACGTTGTATAGATACTGTCTTGAGTTGGCATTTTAAATGGCAGCTGTATTTTAAAATTTTTAAATAGAATGCCCTACACATTTTCAAGTTAATTGCTGTGACTTGATTAAATCCATAATGCGTTTTATCAATTTTTATTAACTGTTCCTTAAACATGCATGTGTAATGGTGAAATTATTCATCATACTTATTTCATTATTAAGAAAGTTTTAACATTATCTCTCCCCAAATGTCTTTGGACATGACATTTTATGTCTTTTGCTGATGTCATCCTCTAGGAAAAGTGGGAAAAAGTGAATTTGGGAAATTTTTGCTCCTCTTTAGTGGGTTTCCATTCCAAAATTGTAAAATCATTCTTTTGCAAAGTAGTGGATTACAAGGAATAGGTGTGGTGGTAGCAGTAGTGAAAATAACAATAGCATGCTCTGAATAAGTGTAGGAGTTCCCAACTGTTTTTTTATCTCCTCTTATTTGCACAGTAAAGTTATGCAGGCAATGGTCTTTACTGTTGGAAGTAGCCTAGAATTTTCTTTCTCTTTCTTTTTCTCTCCCATTTTCCCTCCCACCCTCTCTTCCTCTCTCTCTCACCTAACTGGGAATTTATTCATTTTGAGATTGCATAATTGCTTTTTATTTAACCATTCAGTTTAGCTTAGATTTGGTAGGAGATTTCCCAAAGCTTTAGCATCCACAGGGGGAAAAGTTACCCTTAAGCTCCAATAAACAAGAAAATGCTTTCTAGAAGCTTTAACATGAAGCAGGACCTCAGGTCAGTCTCCAAGAAAATTAAACAGAATATTCCTTTCTCTTAATCTAGCTGGACATCGCTACATTTCACTTTGCACTAAATAAAGAGATGGCTGAATCTGCACTTCGCTGAAGCATAATACACCTTCTGCTAAGGGGGAAGCCGTGGGAGTTTGAGATTTTCGACTAGGTCAGCATATCTGTAATCAAAGCAAAGCTCCTGCTGTGTGCCTGCATGATGATAGTTCATACGTCTGGAGTACTGCATAGGGCTCTGAAAAAGACGGATGAAAGGAAGTAGTGTAAATGTGGATGGTGATGAGACAAAACCCTGGATCCAGGTCCTTATGTCACTCAGCTGACTCAGGGACTGCAGCTGAGAGCTAAATGCATTCAGGAACACGTCAGGAAAGAGGGATTGAATTTTTACAGATCCTTCATGTCATGGAGCAAATTCTTGAAATTAGCATATTGGGTAATATACACTTTGGATGAAACCGGCAGGTGCACTGAAACATCTACTGGGTCAGACAGAGCAGATTTGGAAGTCCTACTTTTTCCCGTTCTTGTGGAGATCCTGGGTGCTTCAGTTCATAACCTCTCTGAGCTTCAGCTTTCCTCTCTGGAAAAGGCGGATAGATCCAGGAACAGATAACATTCTTGTGATTATCAGACGGACAAATGCATGAATGTATATTTATCATCAAGCCTGGCATTCAGTCACTGTTGGCTTAACTTTCATTCTCGCTGGCCAATAACGTGGTTCTTTGGACAGGGCCACGTGACCGGTCATTTTGGCATTTCACACAGGAAGAGGAGCACACATTTTTGGACTTTCATTCATCTGTCCAGTTAAGGTAGGGATCTGTCCCAAAATTTCACACGGTTTCTAACCCACATTTGTGAGTTCTTTATACACAAAAATCTCCTAGAGGCTGGTTTTTCTAAGAATGCACAATTATTGGGAAAGAGGTAGGGTGGCCAGAAGGGGCTGAGCATGGCTGTGGGCTTGGGTGACTTCTTGCCATCAGGGGACAAGGGAAGCAGCGGCGAGCAGGCGGTGGTGTCATTCGGTTCCTCTTCCTAAGAGCTGCCCTGGATTCTGTGTCCATCTCTTCTTTACTGAAGTCCCCCCTTCACTTGTCTTTTTCAGCAGGGTTGGAAGCAGAGGGGTGCCCTTTTACAAGCTCCTGTGAAGGTGGCCCTGCACCGGGCTCCTCTGCCCTTTCCTCCTCCTCTGCCCACACCCTTTCACTGCCATCAGCAGCACAGAAGCTGCCCTGCCTGGGCTGTACCCTGTGGGGCTGGGAGAGGGCACGACTGGACACATGAATCTGGTGGGGCCATGCAGCTGGGAAGTCCTTCATTCTCCTTTGTCATACAAATCACTCCCCCTGTGTAGACTCAACCTAAATGATGTGGGCCAAATACCAGGGAGTGGTGGATAAAGGCAGAGATGAGTCTCATAGACCTGCCTTTGTTCTGGGCCCCATGCTTATTGCACATTTAGGAATGCACAAGTATCTAAAACCTTAGTCTGTGGTACCCATTCATAGTATACAGTAAATATGTGTCTTTAGGAAAACACAATTCTAGGAAGCTTCCTATTTACAATGACCTCAAAAGTGCTGTTAGCAAGGATATGAAGCTTTGGGACAGATCCCTAGCTGATAACTAGACAGCCTCATCAGAGTCCAGAAAATTCGATAATTAGAGAATAATTATAACTCCCCCAAACAGTTGTTGGGAGAATGAAATGTGGTGATATACAGAGGTTAGCAGACAGCTGGCACTTAGTGACAACCCAAAACTTCAGCTTTTTTTGCTGTTGCTGTGGAAAAGGCATCACTCTGGGGCCCTTGGCAATATCTGTCACCAGCACGAGCTGCTCCCTGCTCTCTGGATCCATGGGCTACACCAGGATTCAGTGGCCTCTCTCCAGTGCATGCAGACTGGCTCACTTATTATGAAACTCATGGGTCTCACTCTCAAATACTTGACCTCCTTCCCCAGGAGGAAAGAATGTATTTTTGTTCTCTGCTATAGACACTAATTGAATGTCTTTCCCCACAGTGTCATCAGCTCTCTGCTCAGCTTCCCATGCTGGTCTTTTCTTCTCTTTCCAGAGTATATGGCCTTTCACTGGTATCTCAATGCTATTTGTAGAGGTGGGAGATCAGTGGACACAGCTTTCTATGTGTCAGCCTATAAAATAAAATGTGGTATCATGATATTCTACAAATATAATGCCTAAAAATGGAATGGAGAAGTAAGTAGGTCATTGTTTTCATGATCAGCTAAGTCAGCAGTTTCAATTAGAAATGAAAATATAGGTCACTTTTCCATCTCCTGTCCTCTGGTACCCAACTCCTGTCCCTGGACTAGTTAAGTTCAATGAGGATGTTTTCACAGATCAAGAGAGAAATGGAAAAAGTAAGAGCAATATCATGAGTATTTTTAAATAAATGTACATTTCTTTAACTCAAAAGGCAAAACTTTTTTCTGAAATGATGCCCTTCCTAGTTTGTAGATATTAAATATCATTCCTTTTTTGAAATGATGGTGTTAGAAATGGTAGTTTTATGTTTTTAATGTCCTTACTTGAAAAAACTCTAAGTTAATAACTATATTATTTTCTCCAAACTTTGCTTTGAAAGTTTTCTTGTTTATATACAAAATCTGAATGCAACACCTGTCTTTAACATTACAGAAATTACATAAAAATTTGATAAAAATCATCAGGTGGATCCTTGAGGATATTCTTATCCTAAATTACCTAAACCCTTCTTTCGTCTAGAAAACTTTTCTCTAGAAAACATTTTAACTGTTTTATATTATCTCTATAGACGTATGCTCAGTGTACTTAGCAAAAGAGAGAGATGGTACCAGTAGAAGCCTGTACTAAGTGCCATGATGGCCAGTACAAAGTAAGACATTTTTCATTTTCAAATTGGCAACTCTTAAGATGTTTATGGAAGATGACTGTAAGATAGTCTGAGAGGAAATCTTAAAAGTTGAATTTAGCACAATGTCATTTCCAAACTGGTGAAAAAAACATTAGGATGCCCAATTCTGAGGCCTACTTGCTACCTAGAAAGCTAAAAAAAAAAGGGAATAAAATAACATAAAATATTGTGAAAATGGGCACAACCCTACATGCGATTTTTATTTGTTGATGATTTATGTATTTGTTTATTATGTAAACAAGTCCATGGTGTAGTCATTGTTGCAGCGATGGATAGGTCACATACTATAGCAAAATAGACATTGCACCGGACCTCAGAGAATGTGGGGTTTAGTGGGGGAGAAAGACATGCATCAAAGTAAAGATAAATAAGTGCCGATTACAACTATGGTGACTGCCGCAAAGAAGGGTCCTAACGCCAACAGAATGATCATGGTGGTGTAGTGAAATCTGATCATGAAGACGGCATCCAAAGAAAAAACTGAGAGAAAGGGAGGCAGAAGCACCTGGGTTTGATCACCCCAGCTCCAGCCTCCCCACTCTTCCAGTCCCAGGGGAAACTAAGGAAATGGGGGGGGTGGAGAAAGCACCACATAAAGGAAAGAAACATCACCGTACAGTATCTAAGCCAGAGGAGGTGCTCCAGGAGGAAAGGGAAGCCAGGAAGATGTCCACAACATCCCTATTTATTCACTGGCAATACTACTGAGCGTGCTCTCCCCTGAAGTCACCCAGGTGCAGCTTTGGAAGGGACGGAGCCTGGGATTCAACATGAGACGCATCCAGATGTCAACACAAACACCCAGCATCATACAGGTGTGCCTCAAACACACAAGACTTCCAGGCCTCGGGTTCTGCATCATGCAAGCTTATCTTATGGACCAACTGAGACAACCAGTGTTTAGAAAAATAAACAAAGTAAAGCAAAGACACTTTCACAGCAGGACTGGGACAGAAGAGGAGCTGGGGACTTGAGTAGGCGTCCCCTTCTATGTCACAGAAGCCGTGGCAGGTGAAAAGGGGGAAGGATGTTATCAAATCCCTTTGAGTCTAATAAATGTTTAATAACCTTAAGTTATTAGCATAACTGAAATGTATAGATAATGATCTCCAGCATAGAGACAGAGATAAATTACTGTGGCATTTCGAAGGAGGGAAGGATGCTTCTCCGGGAGAAGGGTCATAAAAAATTCCTCCATCATCTTGCACGTGATTAGCCCTGAAGGCGGCACAGGACCCTCTGATCTTAATCAAGTTGACTGGTGTTCAACTGTTTAACGTGTGCCAAATTTGACTAATCGTTCAACTGGGGGTTGCCAAAAATATTTTTGGATAATTTTTGCCAATTTTTGATGCACTCATCTTTTCTGTCTTACAATATGAATATAAGTACATATATATGTGTGTATATATGTGCATGTGTATATATGTATATACGAATATGTGTGTGTGTGTACTTATATTAGATAACTTTGCAGTTTTTCAGAGTTCTTATTATGGGCGCTAGCTTTTTAAAAATATATTTATCATCACCAAGAAAAATGGTGATGTTATGGATTATAGGACATTTAACCACCTTTTTATTGACTTCAATATATGCAGTAATTTTTCCTTTCTTTTGGCTTCCATTTTTATTAAACTGCTTACACAAACAGTTTCCTAGATATGCAGCCCAGTTGTCTAGAAGCTTTTCTTTTCAAAGATTAACTAGAGCAAGGCAACTAGCACTCTCACTACTTCCTCCAATCCATGGCTCTATCTTTCATGAGCAGCAACCTTTTAAATTTAAAGAAAATAAGTGAGCCACTATAATATTAGAAAATAATGAGAAATTTTTTCTTTGTGTTTTCTAGCAACAGGTGCTACCAACTGTACAGGGTGAATTGCTGCAGTTGCTTCCGTCATCGTCATGACGACATAGAGCCTAGTGCTTTCTGTGACTGCATTTCTGTTTAAAGAGCTATGCAGTGACCTCAGGCAGATTTAAGCTCAAGCAGCTTGAAGCTGACAATTTCCTTTTCTTTAATGGCTATTTCCACTTTAATGCAGAATGCTTGGCTAATGCATTTTAAATGATAAAGTTTCAAGTTGTTTTAATGCTGTTTTATATAAAAAGCAATAGAAGGATCAACTCCCACAATTCAGGGGCTTTATTAGATTGATGTTCAAATTCTTAACATCTCCAAGTTTATAATTGCTATTCATTTCTCTTTTAGAATTTTTTCCAAGCCTATGATTTAAACAAAACAAAACAAAACAAAACTAGAACATCTCTGGAGATTTCAAAATACATGCTAATTATACTGTCAGAGGCAAAAATTTTTGCATATCATTTATTATCTGTTTAACCTTCACTATGCAAATGTAAATAAGTAGAAAAGGGAAAAGGGGAAAATCCTTCTAACATATGGAGTCTACTGCAGCTTAGCTTTTTAAAAACCCACACCCATATTTTACCTTTTCACCTACTGCACATAGAGGCTTGAACTTTAGATTTCATTTACTTACAAACTGCATTCTTTTCTAGCAAATTTCTAATGTTCGGTAAATTGCATTAGAAAGAAATCTATAGAAAAGAATGCAGTTTGTAAGTAAATAAAATTTAATATTGTACTTGCTTCATAGTGACTCTGTAGATATTCAATAAACCTAGACATTAAGAATGCATTTTGGAGTAATTGTGTCAACTTAAAAAAAAATATTCTTCATCTAACATTACAATTGGAGTTTATTGTAGGATCTAATATTTTCCTTCCTCTTTTTACCTCCCCACCACGCTCCAGACATAACCTGAACTGAATTTTAAGTGGAGTTTAGAAAAAGAATAACAATTGTTTTAAAACTAATGTTCTTTTTTGGGGGGGGGAGGGGGATATTTCTATATTTTAATAAAAGCAATTCCATAAATGTTAATTATCCATATTAATAAACAGTCTAATATTGTAACTTGCTGGACTAGTATTGTAACCTGCTAACTGAAATAGCAAATCCCAAATTCCATCACTTGGGGAAATTTCTGCAAGAGGATTTTACTTTCTCATATTGCCAGGTAAAGGTATCTACCAAGAATCGAGAGGCCCACACAAGACAGAGAGTCTTTTGTAAGTACTAAGAATGACTCATCTCTAAACTCAGGCAAATGTTTTTTATGTGCATGAGTAGGTGTGGAGACCTATAAATGGGCCACGACATCTTTGGGAGCTATTCCATTTAAACTTTACCTGGGAAAATGAGGATGAAAGGAACAAGAGATTGGTACTGATCTGCCCAATGATATAAGTCCTAGTTCCCTTAAAGGCACATTCAAATTGTATTTATGGAAGTATTTAACTTCCCTGATATAGATCTATGCCAGAAGATAGAAAAATAAGAAAAATTTTCAAATTATTTTTATAAATCATATAAAATGTTGATCTGAAAATCTCTCACAAATTGTACTAAAGAAATTTTATATTAATCTCACTTATAAAAATTGATACAAGAGAATCTTAAATAAAATGTTAGCACATAGATTCCACCAGTGCAAACGCGATCATAAGCTGCGCTTGTTTTGTAAATAAATAAAGAAACAGAATGTACCTGCCCCTACTATCCTAGAAAGTACTCCAATAATAGCAGCCTTAATTTAAATAATTTGTTAGATGTTTCATGATTAGTTTTAAACATAACTGATTATCTGTAATTTAATGACTAACATGTGGCATCCCTTACTGAGAATGTAGGATGATTTGGGGCAGTCCCTTGTGGGAACTCACCTGCTGCAGCTTTTGGGGCAACTCCAGCCAGTCAGAATAGAAAGTAACTGCTACGGGTCAAATGTGTCCCCCAAATGTTCATGTATTGAAAACTTAATCCCCGTGGTAACAGTATTAAGAAGGTGGAAAATCCTATTATGATAATTGTAAGGTGGGGTCTTTAAGAGGTGATTAGATTGTGAGGACTTTGTCCTAGTAAATGGATTGATCCATTCATGGAGGAAGGGGTTGACGCTTTAATGGGTGGTCATAGGCATGGTTTTGATGAATTTATAAGGACAGAGAGTGAGCAGGTTAGCTCTCTTGCCCAGCCTATTCTTTCCATGTGACGCTCTGCATTGCTGTGCAGAGTCACCATTAAAAAAATGGCCCTCATCAGATGTGATTCCTGGACTCTGGTCTTCCCAGCCTCCCAAACTGTAAGAATACATTCCATTTCTTTACAAATTACCCACTTTCAGGTATTCTGTTATAAGCAACTGAAGTGGACTAGTATAGTAACTATGCCCAAAACAGAGCTCCTGATTTTATACTACCTCCATTGCCCCAGCTCTGGCCCCAAAATGTCTCCTCACATGAAATTTTACATATTTGTACATGGGAACACCATCCTTCCTTTTTCTCAAGCCAAAGTGTGTGGATTCTCTTTTAAATCTTTTCTTTATCTCATACCCAATCCTACTGCAATTCCTGCCTGGTCTACCCTCAGATTTTTGTCCCCCATCCAGCCTGTCCCACCATGGCCCGTGCTCCCACTTGCAAGTAAGGCACAGACAGTCTTCACCTACACATGACACGTAATTCTCCTCACTGGTCACATATCTCTGTCTTTGCCCCTAGATTTTATTCTCAACACAGAAGCCAGCATGGTTGTCAACACATGGGTCCCTGCTCGAAGCCCCTCCAAGGCTTCCCATCCCCGTTAGAGTCCAGGACAAGCCCTGACTGCCCCCTGCCCATCCATTATCCTTCTGATCTGGCATGTGCCCCAGTCCCTGGCCTCCTGACTCTTCTTCCAAATCACCAGCTACATTCCTTCCTCCCACCCCAACCTGAGCCATTGTCTTTCTGGTGCACTATCTACAACAGTGCCTGGTGCAGAAGCTTGATAAGTATTTGTGGCAGGGAAAAAACTAAAATATGAATGAATGAGCCTCCTTAGTTTCCTAAGAATCGATCTCTTATTCATTTCAAACTCTTCAATATAAATGCAAAACTTCTCTTAATAAGGTCAAACACATCAGGCAATCCATCAAATTCATTTTTCCCTCTCAGGAGGGAATGAAGATTAATACAAATGTAAAAACTGTCAAGTTTATCCAGAAGTTCCTTTTCAATAGATGCTATTATTTTCTACAGAAGATACAAAAATAAGTGACTGATAGCAGATATAAAAACGTTCCTTCTGAAAGGTTTTCTTCCTGTTTGTGTAATTCTGTCAGACAGGATTCACAGCGTTTGCGTATCTTATCCCACACAAATAACATTTTACCTTTTACATATAATCTTCAATCATCCGCATGTGGATAACGTGGTTTCAGGGAATAGAAGAAAGCATATTATCTTCCATTTTGTATCACATTACAGTTTCTTGTTCTTTCGTTTTGTTTGATTTTGCACATTATATTTAGAAAATATTTTATGTCCTTTACAGGATCTTTAAAGCTACACAATATTGGAGACTTAGTCACATTATCTGGGCTTCAATTTTATATCTATAAAATGAAAAGTTTGGACTATTTTGGTCTAAATTTGTTTTCATGTATAGAAATCAATGATTCCATATCATTAAATTAATGATTCCATATCATTAAATTTAATGAGATTTAATTTCATTAAATAATTATCCTGTGAGTTAACACAACAGATTTTGTTCGTGTGAATTAAAACAAAAACATATCTAAGCATGAATATTAAAAGATAATTTAAGGCTTTGCAAAAGGGCTGTACTCAGAAACCAAATCTTATAGATGACTAATTCTATTTAAAAACAAAAATGCACAAATAAGCAACAACCAAAAACTTGGAACGGCATCTTTTTTTACTATTTAAACCTTTGAATTATTTCCTTCTGATAAGCAGACCACTAAGTTTCCAATGTAGGAAATATTGTGTAACATAAAATTATGAAAAGATTACATAGAATTAGATCAATACATAAAAATTATGAGTGATCGACCACTGGAGACACATTACTTGTTGGCTCACACTGATTAAAAGATCAAAACCAAACAGATTTTACACACCTTCAGGTCACAGAAGGTAGTCAGCGAAGTCCAAATGCACAACAGAAAGAATAATCAATATTTATGTAGAGCAGAAGAATTCAAGATTCCAGCTGCCGAAATTGTCAACAGGACCTACATGGTAATGCATAATTATGTCTGAATTAGTACATAACCTTCTAGACCATCTAGAATATTTTTCCTTCAAATCCATATATAATATAAAATATATATCTAATCTAGGGCAGTTAGTTCTTCACATAGGTTAGAAGTATGGGCGTGTGTTAGGGAGCACTTGACTGGGGCCGACTGTGAGATGTCAAGGTGTAATCAGTCATACAATGCATCGGTGATTGTACAGTGCATAATAACAACATACAAGTTTGATGCAGTCTGCTCAGATGGGAATGTATTTCTTTTCATTTATCACTAACAGCCTCCCAGGCTGTATAGCATGGCACACCTGGAATTAGAGTTGTCCACAGACCTTTCCAGACATCATGCTAATGGGCTCTGGCCCAATTATAGGGCCTGTCCTATTAGAGCTCTTAGCTGGCAGGGGACATAGAGGACATAGGGGACATAGGGGACACTTGGCTAACAAGAAAAAATGGACTGTGTTGGAAGTGCAGGGTGTGCCTCAAATAAATGAGAAAATGCCAAAGCCAGCCTCAGAAAGGAAGGGAAGCTGGACAGCTCCGAAGCCTACTGGTTTAGGGACTGAGAATAATTACCTTTGTCGGGGTGCTGCAGCTCATTTTACTTTTCAGAAGTTAAGTCGCTTCTCTCAAGATTCAAGTCACTGCCCATGCGCAGTCTGAAGAGAGCCAGGCACCTGGTTTACAGTCACGCCAAGTTTATAAGTAATTCTCCTAAGAAAATTAGGCTGCTGTCAGAAAACAATTTTTCACCATTCACAGCAAATAATTGAAAGGGAACTTTTTTACACATAAGCTGAATGTATGTTACTGTCCTGTAGAAAATTTTTTCTAGTATTTCTAATACTGTATTTGATAGATGTGAATAATATCCTAACACAAAACTCACTCTTCATATGGTTACAACAAACACTTCTAGACAAAATAAATGTAAAAGCTGTCCTCAGTACAGTCAGTAATTATTGATGTTCTTTTTCCTCTAAATTATGATTCAGCATGGTAAAAGTAATTTACAAATTAGCCACGGGGTTAGGTTATTAGGACCCTAAAATATGTGTGATAAAGTAATGATTATACCAATATTATGCTTACACAACAGGAACTTCAAGAAGGAAGTTCAAAGCCAGTGCCAAATGTTATATTTGACAGAAAGAAAAAGGAAATATAGTGGAGCCATTAAAATATTGTACAACAGAACATGATAATTGTAGGTTCATAATTTTTGGCGTGGAAAAATTAGCATAATATTAAGGTAGGATGCTCAGCTTAGAAAAGTGTGATTGTGTACATGTGTGAGGGTGTAATCTTATTTTTTGTTAAAATGGATTATTTCGGTTCCAAAAAAACCACACATAATTATAAAAATATTTAAATATAAATATATAAATATATGGACAGAAGGGTGGAAAGAACAGGCACAGACTATTTTTAGGGTAAATTAGATTTTATGTATTTAAAGGACTGAAGTCACCCAATTAGGATACAAAAAGGATAAAGAATGTGTCTGTACAGACACAGCTGCGTATATCTATTAATTTTGTTTCTGCTGTGTGCACAACACTCTAGTAGGTTCTAAGCTTCTCACTCACTTGAACCTCGGTGGTGGGAACACCGAATGCCTCAGCCTCTGGGATACATGACCTGTGAAAGCAGGGTTTACAGAAAAAGGGACACCAAACCCAACGGGTGTGTAATACTTACAAAAAACTTCAGGGTAGATGTCACCTTTCAGGGTTATTCAATAGGATTTCTTTGTCTCAGTGGGAAGTTCTATTTTATACCCTGTTATCATTTCACAGACAATAATCCTGTTGAGATCAATGTACTCCCAGCACAGGAAATTATAGGCAGGAACTTTGGATTACAAGTTCACCACATGACAAAAACGAATTTACTTTCATTTTTTGTATAGTCTATTTCTAGACATTCCATCCAATTGTTGCTGAAATGTCCATGAAAGTTCTCATGGTGAAGTAGTGAAACTCAAATTTATCAGCAGTTTGTGTGCTTTGCTTTTATCACCATTTAATTTCTGTAATCAAATTTAGCTCAATATTGTAAAAAACATAAAAATATATGCTTAGTGTCTTTGAAAAAACAAATACTCAAAACATGCCTCCACTTTTTTTGTCAAACTGAATGCAATCTGTTTGATTCTTCTAAGATGGTGAATGAGTGAGTCTGGACAGATCAGTGCATGAGTTATCTCCAAATTAGGGTAATGCAAGTAATTATATGATATTAAGGATGTGCTAATTAGAATAACAAACAGAATACAGACACAGAAAGTGCATCTCAGTTAGTAATCAAGCCCCAATGGGCTTTAACAAAATGAGGCTTTGTTACTGTAAATTATTTAGCTAATACAAATAAATTAAAGTAGGAAAGCATGCACACACACACAAAATTAGACATTTGTAATTTTTATTAATACGTTTCTGTTTTAAGAAACAGTGGCTTAGAATCTGGAAGGAGAATCAAGCATATGGCAATACCTAGTTAAGCACTGAGTAGCCAGTGTTAAGCAACATGCAATCCCCACTGTCAAGGTTCTTGATAGGACAAATAAGTAAACAACTGTTACAACTATTAAGTTTCTGTGAAAACAAATTTGGGGAGGAATAAAAATACAAATTTTGTCCAGGAAAAGACAGTGAAGGCTTTATAAGGCCATAACTTCCAGGGATCAGAGAGTCAGGTGTCACTGCATGGGGTAGGGGACAACATGGAGAGCTCTGGAAGAGTAAGAGGCCCAACATCTAATCCCACGTTCTTTCTTCTCTCTTTTGGCACCCAGGGTCCTTTTTACCCCCTGTCTTCTGAAGAATTTCCTCTACAGCTTACCTCAGCATCTCTCGTTTGTGCTCATAACCTAAGGTTCTTTTATCACCCATATTTGCATCACCTCCAGATTTTCAATTTCAAGTATTTGATTCTTTGAATACTTCCCCCGTGTCATTCCACCAATCCTTCTACACCAATAAAATCTATAATCCACTGGCCCTTTTATTAGTTTCCTATTGTTGCATAAAAAGTTATCACAAAATTGGTGACTTCAAACACTCACTGATGAGCTCCTAGGTCTGTGGATCAGAAATACAAGCAGACTCAGTTGGATTCTCTGTTTAGGATCTCACTTGGCTGGAATCAATGTACCAGTTAGGCTGGTCTCCTAGGAGAAGAATCCATTCTCAAGTTCATTCAGGTTGTTGGAAGAAATATTTCTTGTGGTTCGAGGACTAAAGTCCCCCTTTTCTTGTTGGCTGTCATCTGGGGGCCAATCTCAGCCCCAACGGGCTGCCCACATTCCTCACGACATGTTTATTTAAGCCAACTATGGTGCATCAAAACCTTCTCATGCTGGGGATCTCTCAAACTTCCACTTCTTCAGTCAGCCAGAGTAAACTCGGCTTTTAAAGACTTCCTGTGATTTGCTCAAGCCCACCTGGGCAATCTCCCTATCTTAAAACCAATGACTTAGTAACCTGAGTTACGTCCTCAAGATTCTTTTTACCATGTAACATAACAATGTCCTCGGAGTAACACAAAAGAGTGAGGACCATGGAGGCCATTCTGGAATTCTGCCTACCACAGGCAGATTTTTTCCATGTCCGCATTCCATTTCAATCACCATTTTCTGCCCACTCAACTTAGGTTTATCACCAATACACTCAATACGATCACTTCCTTGCAAACACCTTCGATTCTCTTGCCTCTCTCTGTGTGCGTACTAGCCTGACAAAACTCTAACCCGATTATCTTCATACCTCAGCCCACTTTACCCCTGTACCTGAGCAATTGAATGTGAATAGATTTTTTAAATAGCCTTCAACCACAATGAATGACTCATCTTTTTTTGAATCACAGATATCAACTAAGCACTCAATACTGCCCAGTAATTCCAGAACTTTCTTTTATCAAGTAGATTATTTCAAAACTTTTCCTTTCTTCATAGCCTTCAATATCCCTTCCCTTTCTCACGCTCATCCAAGCACCTTCCTTTTTACATCATTAAGAAGGAAAGCAGTCAGAGGTAAACCGTTTTATCCACCACTTTAAGTCGACTGTGATTTGCGCAAGCAAATCTTCATCCTCTTTGCCATAACCTCTTGCCTACTTAAGTTTAAGTATCCCACTCCAGTGAGTTTTCCTTTTCATCACCTGTTTCATCAAATTCTCTCTCACATCTGTCTATAAACATTGTCTTATCTTAAATTTAAAACAAAATAAGTAAGTCCTTCTATGGATCTCCCATTTCCCTCCAGCTGTGGTACTATGCTCTGCTACCCTTCACAGCAAAACTCCTTGCTGAAGCCGTCCATCCCCTTCCTTCCCATTTGATATGGGTTAAATGTGTCCCCCAGAGTTTATGTATTGAAAAGTTGATCTCCATTGTAACAGTGTTAATAGGGTCAGAAATTATGTTATTTGAGGTATAAGAGGGTGCCAATTATGGTATTTGAAAAGTGGGGCCTTTAAGAGGTGAGTAGATTGTGAGAACTGTGCTTTCCTGAATGGACTGATACATTCATGGACTAATGGGCATGGTTCTGACGGATTTATAAGGAGAGTGAAAGAGCAGGTCAGCTCTCTCTTGCTCAGCCCATTTTCACCATGTGATACCCTGGTTATCATGGGACCCTATAGAGAGTTCCTACTAAGAAGAAGGCCCTTACCAGCTATATTCCCTAGACTTTGGAATTCCCAGACTCTAAAACTGTAAGAAATAAATTCCATTTCTTTATAAATTACCCAGTATCAGGTATTCTGTTATAAGTAACAGAAGTGGACTAATACACATTCTCTTCTTAGCAAGCTCAAGACCGTCACCCTATTACTCCACTAAACCTGCTTCTCATCAGGGTTACCTGTGACCCACAGTTTGCCACATCCAACAGCCAATCATTGGCCCTCATCTTACTTTAACTCCATGTTGCTACAGCAAAAATTATTTTCCACTCTTCCATCTTCCTTCCTGCTTTTCTGAAACCTCCCTGGGATCCTCCTGTCCATACAGCTGTTCTCTTCCTTCAGGGGCTCAGTCCTGAGGCCTCTCTTCTCTGATATTTTCAGTTTTTTCTTGGGTCATCTCATCTCTTCCCTTCTGTACACTAATGATGCCAAGTGTATAGACTTGGCGCCTAAATTCCCTAAATATGGAACATATGAGATAGGTGTGTGTGGGTAGATATAGATGTGATAGGTATCTATAGATATAGACGTACTGTGTCTCCACTTGGATATCTCATAAGCATCTCACACTGAGCATAACCGAGATAGCTGCATCCCTCTGTACAGACCTGACCACTCTCGTGGCCTGTTTTCCCCTATTCTTCCTTGTCTCTGTCAATATCACTCAGTTGCCTAAAATACTTTGATTTATACCTATGATCACTTTGGTTTCTCCTCTTTCCCTCACCATCCTTCTGATGGCCACACCCTCCACCCACATACAACCAATCAATTACAATATTTTGTTGGCTTTATTGCCAAAGTGCATCCCTATCCCAGTGACACTGACTCCAATCATTCCCTAACTCTTCAACGTTACCCGTCTAGTCAAGGTCCCTGTGTATATGTGCCTGGACCATTGCAAAGCTTTCTCACCTGTCATTCTGTTCTCTCTCTGGTAGCCACCCTCCAGCCACCGGTTTATTTTCCATACAGAAGTCAGAGTAACTAGGATCATAAAGGTTTCCCTTTTCTGAAGCCCTGTAGTGGCTTCCAACACACTTAGAGCAATATCCATCTTCCATGACGGTCTACTGGGCCCTGCACGACTGTCTTCTTTTTCCATCCCTTCAATCTTATCTCTACCACTCTCCCCACTACTTACTCTGCTCCAGGTACACTGGAATTGTTGGAGTGAGCAGGACTGAAGCCATGCTTGGATCTAAAACTGCATGAACTTTAGGGAAAAAATAGTGGGGGAGAGACAGTTTTCTTTTTAGCATGCATTTCTCTGAGTTCCCTCTTTTCCCATGGTTATTTGATATTTTAGACTTTTGTTAAGGGGCAAAATGTTATTATTTACATAAATGTAAAGTTATTTTCCAATCAGCCTGGGGTTGCAAACTTGCCAAGAGACACACACTATCCAGACCCTGAGAGATCAAGGAAGACATCAATAAAGCTGTGCAGATTCCACCCTGAAGCAAGTAAAAATCCAGCAAGACCCTAAGATAACATTAAGGACAAGAACAGATGCCAGACTGCGCCTTGGTGAGAATTTGCACCTGGCCCCTTACACATCCCCCTCCCTCCTGCTTTCCATTTCCCACATTCCATTCCTTCAGCCACAACCTTAAAAACCCCTCAGTAAACCTGAGTCTCTGAGATGGCTTTAATCTGGCCGTTCTCCTTCAGGTTTATCAGAAGAGAAGGGTTCATCTAACATCTCTCCTAAGGTCTTCAGTACTCTTGAATAAAAGCTGTTTTCCTATTCCACCACCATCTGAATGTTGGGTCTTCTGTCTTTGTGTGGGGCAGGCAGATGGGTGTGGGCTCAGTAACAGAGTTCCCTTTGTCCCTCAGACATGCCAAACTCCTTCCAAGCTCTTTACTGGACAATCCTTCTGCCTGTTGCGTCTTCTTTCAGATCTTTGCTGGTCTGGCTCCTGATCAACATCCAGACTTCTGCTCAAATATCACCTTCTCAGACATATGTTTTCTGAACACTTTATCTAAAATACCAGGGGTCTTCAAAAATTTTGTGGGAGGATTCGTATTATCTTTTAATTCAATTTTTCAATGAACTTTTTGAAGTACCCTCATAGCTACACTTATTCATCTAACTCATTAACCTGCTTTTTTATTTTTGTCTTCACAGCACTCATAACTATCCAAAATAAAATTATGTATGAGTATATCTTTGTATTGTCTCATGCTTTCTGTAAAATGTAAGTGCTATAAGACCTGGAAAATCATGTGTTTTCACCAATATAACCTAATTTCCTTATTTGGTGCATGGCACATACAAATACTAGTCTAATACATAAGTATAAAAATTAACAAGACAAGTCATATACCGGATGTAGGAATTGAGCAACAGGAAGGAGGAATTAAGGGTGATTAATATGCTTCCCACCCTAAGCAGGATTTCTCACACCTTAAGGGGCCATAAGCTTCAATTTAAACAGTGGGTGTACACCCCATACCAAGGCTTCCTGATTCAATGTTTTACCAGAACAGATACCGAATACTTAATTCATATTCTCTATTTTTTTCTGATTCTTCTTAAATCTTTTCCTGTAGGAACACAAATTTATTGACCTTCACCATCTTCTCTATTACACTATTCAAATAATTTTAGCATTGTTATTATTCCCCAGCACAGTTTTTTCTTTCTTAATCTAACTTATCCCCATTTTTTAACCTATATCCTATCTTCCTAAATCTCTTTTCAATGAATCTTTTTTTTTTTTCTTTTTCAGCCTATTACTCACCCAAATTTAAAATCCTGCAGTTATTTTAACTTCTGTTCTCAGGATTGACAAATTATTCTCCAAATTATCTTAATTAAACCTCCATCGTGCCTCACATTTATCCTGTAGAATAGTGCTAGAAGTTTAATGTAAATTCACTCTGTTCTCATTGACTGACTGAGTGCCCTCAACATTTTTTTTCTTGCACAGTCTTTGTTAATGGGTGGCACAGGTAATGCCCACTGTTTTACTAAACTCACACTGTTCAGTCACAGATACACAAGACAGTCTATGAGAAATCTTAGTACTCTGGCATCATAGGGGATTTTCCTCCACTTGCTAGGTGAGGTTAGTCAAACCTTAATTCGAGTATGCAAAGGTGGTTTTGTGTTTGTGGAAGCTGAAATTGAGAAGAGAGGAGTAGAGGTGATGAAATTTCCAAATTTTCCCCCATGATGAGATACTAAAATGACATCCTTATTAAACAGTTGAGGACAAAAAAAACCCAAAATAAAACATGTTTTAAAGATGCATTACCTGAGGAGTAACAAAAGGAGCAATTCACTCTGGATTCCTTTTTTTGGGAACCAGGCGGCCAGCAGAGATCATTCACCTTTGATGTGGTGCTCTTTTGGCCAAGTGGATAGACTAAAGAGCAAACCCACAGAGGGTAGAGAATTTAGTGTTATTTGATAAAAAGTGGCTTTGTTGGTGCTTTTCTGTCTGAAACAGCAGGATTACTGAAAATAACAGGCTACAGCGCATTTCTTTCTTAAAGGCACCAAAAATAGTTCCTTTGTCATCAGTCTTAATGGAGCCAAACAGTCAGGTCCACAGAATTAAAAGCAAGGCTGCAGCATGTCTGGATACTCTTAGCAGGTAAGCAGCTGAGGGCAGATGCGTAGCCTCTTTACTGCTGATCCTATGTTGTGCACACGACGGGGTGAGGGAGAATTTGGAATAATCAATTTCTTAGCAAAGAAAAAGAAAGAAACTGGAATAAAAGAAAAAGGAAACACGGGCTCTTTCGACTCTCTCTTCAACCCTAATCATAACGAGTATCACATTTTCCCTTCCTGCTAGGGTTTGCATCTCACTTGCCTGTATGTCAGAGGCAGACAACGTAGAAACAACCTAAACAATTTCTTCCAGCAGGTCAATAGCATTAGTGAATTTTAAATGTTAATGCTTTCCACTCCTCTCAATAGGAAAGGCACTCCGATTCTTCAATTACGTTACCCTTGACTCAAATGTACCAAAGATGGAAAACCTACTTAATATATAATTTATCTTCCGTTTAGACTTAAAAATAGAAGTAAAATATAAAAGCACAAATTCATTTGTAATTAAGAAAAATCAGTTGCCTCAATGGCGTCAAAGTGCTCAGCATTTTTCTAGCAAATATGTAGGCTTGTTATCTTAAAGAGAATTAGAAGGGTAGATAATACCAGCAAGAAGTAGGGCTGTAAATTTTTTAGTCTGACTACATTTTTCATTTTCATACGTTGCCATGCTTATCAATATATTTCCTTTAAAAATTTAGTAATTGAGGAATAAGGGGCCAAAGACTCATTTATGTGTTTGTTTGTTACTATTTCAGGAACCTTGACGGATGGAAACACCACAATCCAATGGCTGCACCATATAGACATGCCCCATCCCCAGCCCTCATTTGCTGTAGAGAAAAAGAGAAACATGGGTTTTTCACTGTTTTACTCAGGAAGGAAATATACCTCCCCCACTTATATTTCATTGCCAGGACTAATCACATCATATTAACATTATTATTAAATGCAATGTTAATATTACACTTGGCTACTCCACATGACTGAGGCTTCTTCTCAGTATAGGGGCTCTTGGGAACTGGCTTCAGATTCATGCAGCATAAAGCATCACGTCAACTTCACGCTTTTCATCCCTAAGGCTTGACCATATTCAGGGCAACGGGAGTTAGACTGCATCTCCTGATGGAAATATGGTCAAAGAATTTGCAGACATGTTTTAAAACCACCACAGTGAAGAGTTGGTTGAAAATGGGGAGAACACTGGAAAATGGAACAGAATCTAAACACTGCAATATCATCACCTGGACACTTTGCTATTTTTCATATTGCCAGATATTGATCTCTGGAGTTTCTTAAATGGTAGAATCATGACCATTTATGACTTGGTAGGTTGACGATTTTTCATCCGTTTGCAAAATTTACAACTCCAATATATCTTAGTCAAAATGCCTGACCCAGGCAGCTGTTCTGGAAGTCCTAAATGAGCAGATGGCAGCAGACCCCTCAGCAGGGGTTAGTCTCAGCACGCAGCTGAGCCCTGAGTAGGACGCAGTGAGTGATTCTCTTGGTCATCCGGAAATCAGGCCTGTAGAGAACCTAAAGCCCCTCATGTGTCATTTTAAATGTATTTTAAACTTTTCAAATTTGTGTCCCTTACAATAAATCTGATGGAGGTAGATTTTTCAAATATGGGAATTCAAAACTATAGATACTTATCACTACTGTGAAGTGCTCAGCCAAACTTCAAGAAAACAAAGCACAAACTGAGTATTTTTGAAGAAAAAAAATCTTAATTGCTCACCTGTTAGCAACCATGAACCCAGCTTTCTATGTCACTCTGTCGATATCTTTGATTTACGAAAATCGCATTCTGTTCTATGCTAATTTCTGACTGCACACCTAGCAATTTAAATCATATAAATATAAGTACAATATCCTCTACTGAAATTGCCAACAATTTGTGTTATTTTTGAATGAATGATTTTTAGTAATATGTTGGAATTTTATCAAAATGACCACAATTTTGCTTATAACAACTAAGAGTAATGTTGAAACATGTGACGTCTGTAGAAAGCTATATAGAAGTAAAATAAAAATAATACTAGAAATGAAAAACAGATATTAGAAATAATTATTGGAGGTCTGAGGAGGAAATATAATGTAAAAGTTATTATTAATTATTTACCATGGAAGGTGAATTATTATTATTTATCTATCCTGGAATTTAGCTCACCATAGTTTTTGCGATTCATAATTCAATAAATGCATACAACAGCTCGATGTTGCCAAACATAATGAAATTTTCAAAAGGGAACAGAATAAAAGTGTTAGAAAAATGTATATTATTCAAAAAATGATGACATTAACATTGATGTTTATTAAAAACGTTCAATCTACTGTTCGGGCTCTGGCACAATAGACGCATTTTTCCCAGATCTCGTATTCAAACATACACAACAATTTATTTTTGCAAGTGGAAGTCTCCTGCTTGAAGTGGGAATGCAGATGTGTTCTCATGCCATTGTTTCTAAGGAATGGGGATTTCCCTGTAGCCTGCTCTTTATTTATTTTGGAAACATTAACAGGAACACAAATAGTTGTGTAGGAAAGGAGATATCAATTAATATTTAGTCATGGTTTACAGGGCAATGGTTTTGTAGTTTGAACTATATTGTCTGCATATTTAGCACTGAAAAAAAAATTAAATTTATTTCATGCCACTCATTCAAGGAATATTTATTGAGTGCTCCTAGGAGCCAAACCTAGGTCTAGCCTTCAAGGAGCTTTCAGTCAATCAAGTAATGGAGACAGTAAGTTGATCATTGTAACACTGTATCAGGATGGTGTGATAAAGTATGTGTGGATCCATGAGTCAGGAAAGATTTCTTAGAGAACTTAATGTGTAAGATTAAAATGCACAGGACTGGACTGGCAAGGCACAACCTGTTCAAGGAACTGCCAGAAGTTCCTCTGGGAGCAAGCACAGAGCACAAGGATAGGGGAAGGACATCTCCAGGAAGCAGCTCAAGCTTTGTGGTGTAAGCACTGATCATCATTCACGTGGAGATCAGAGCCCCACCACTTGCTTAGATCATTGCTTGTCCTCTGCTCCATCTCGTTGAAGGAGAGGGCTTTTAACAACTGAAAATCGTGTTGCCTTACCAGTTGTGTGTTTATTTGCAAAACTGCTGTGACAACAGATGGGTCTACCATGAAATATGAAGTTCCCTCTTATATGTGCTACATCTTCTTTATGTAGAAAATCCATGGATTCTGAATGAAAAGATAATTCAGTACTCAAGCTTCCCTTGCTATCCAATTTTAGAAAGTACCTGTTTTACTTAAATGCACAACACAAAAGTTTCCATCTTCTTCGTCATCGGGACATTTATCTAAAGTGTCTCCTGTTGTCATTTTGTTTTGTTCCTTTACTTTTGCTTTTTTTTTTTTTTTTTTTTTTTTTTTTTTTACTTTCAGTCACAGGCAGGCTGTTGACTGAAAGGATTAGCAGGCTCCAACTCCAGCTGTCTTTTGACTGTATCTACAGTGTTTGTGTCTGTGAGTGAAACAGATGAATAACCAGCCCTGTGATTGAGTGACATTTAATAAAAAATACTATTTGTTTAACCTGATCGTGATGTTTTCTAAATCATATGAATGTGGAGCATTAGGATGGCTGCTAGGCAATATTATCTACTACTTAATTTTAAGTGACATCTGTGGGATTTTTATGTAAATTAATGTTTTCTTTTTCTTACCTGTACAAGGAAAAGTAAAAGAATTTGGATCTTTTATATCACTGATTATTCTAGAAAAGAAATATGAAATGGCTTTTGGAGAAATGTGGCTTTTGTAGAGGAAGCATGACACATTATAAACCTCTCTATCACTCTAATCATTCTTCTGACATGAAAATAATAGAGCTTCACAATACAACATCTATTTCCATCCCAAGCATAATGCTGTACTTGGAAATATAATGCAGAAGGTTAGTTGTGGAAAGTAAAGAGGCACCTCTGGAAAGATGTTTGCTTTAATATTTGTATTTGCTTTGCAAGGCTAAGCAACACCCCAGGATGTTTTGGCATCTGTCACCTGAAGTGTGTGGCTAACCCAGAATCTGACTTAATAGATTGAAAAAGATTAACCTGTTCACAAAATATTCATTTCATGGGTGAGGAGTTTTCTTAATTACCATTTTCTTCTACTTTCTAATTCTCTGAACACACTGCACAAAGAGCTCAATTCCAGCTTTGGTTTTCATTTTCTTTCTTTTTTTCTCTGATTTCCAAGAGCCTCTGTCTTTCCCTTCTTGAAACTGGAGTGACTGTGAAAATTGACTGTAACCTCTCACATGGCACTAATATTGGTCATCTCTTACAGTTGAGATTGTAATGCAACCATTTGGGTGTTCCACTGAAAACCCTCAAAGTCTGTTGAGGTTCCATATTCAGTATTATTGGTGAGTCATCACTAGTTTATGTTGTCCCTGCTACTGAGCAAGGGCTCGCTGCTGCCCAAGGTGCACAGAAGCCAATACCATGGCTCCGGCTTTGTAACAAGAAAGGTTTTCTTCTCCAAGTCGTCTGGAATGCAGACAGGAAGTACAGCTCTCAAGTCTGTGTCCTAGAATCTGGGGCTGGTCAGGCTTTTAAAGGGGCCCTACATAAACCTAAGTGGCTAGCTCTGAATCAGGCCATGATGAGGTGATAAGAGATTGGCTAGTTCTAAGTTGCGCCAAATATAGTAAAGGGGCAGCACTAAGGTCAGGAAAGGGAAGGACTGATTGGCTGATAAAGTCAGTAAATGATTGGCCAGTTCTGAATCTAGTCCTCTGATTAGTCTATTCTGGATCCAGCACCTTGGTGGAGAATGTTCAGGCTCCTAAGGTCATCTAGAGGGCATGGTCCTCTCTCTCTGCCCATGCTCAGTGAACACCCTGCAAGACAGCTTTGAAATAACTTGAGACAGGAAAATGAAACCTGTCTCAGCTACTTTTAGATGGGTATGTCGCCACCACTAACATTGTCCAACACCCACCGTACCACCAGGATTCAAACTCTCAGTTTATAGGGAAAACTGTCTTCACCCAAGAGTAAAGGTTTAGGTTGATACTGAAACATTCACACACATGTTTGGTAGTAAAACATGTAGAAATTAATAACACAAGATGGGAATCCACCGCAGCAACCTTTCCTTCATTGTGAGGAGGTGGGCATGCTGCACAGAACATCAACACGAGTGAGACTTCAGGGTGACTGTTGCTGACTAGATTAAGCATCTAAATGTCTTAATGCCACTTCTGTAAATACCCACCTCATAGCTCTCAGCTCTTCTCTCTGTACTCTTTGATGCTTATTTTCTTTCTACTGACCATTAACTTCTACTACTGTCGGTGTCTGTATACTGTCAGGGTCTGTTCGCCTAACTTCCCCACCTGGAATCTTGTTTCTGTAATGATGTGAATTAGAAAACAAAATAATCAGCTGGACTTAAAAGACTGATGTACTCTCCTGAAAGAAAAATGTGAAGCTTTAAGCTTGGTCTTTATGACGTAACAAAGGCTGGCTACTTCCCAAGGCTGCCAAGGAAAAATTAAAGCATTTCTGTCATCTCTTATTTACTAAATTCCTGTTAAAAACCTTGAAAAAATGTGGACATAAAACTGGAGGTGAAGGGTTCCTCACTAATAAAAAGTAAACAAGGAAAACGAAAAAGAAAGTTGCAGACAGATATAGAGAAATAAACTGTCTCCCACCTTCTTTAATACATACGCATGTTTTCAAACAGGTTTAATAAATTTTACTTCTGAAATTTGAAAGGTATTAGGGTAGGACTTCACTGAATATCATTCCACATGTGATTAGATGCTGAGACATCTACTATTCGCTTATGATATAAAAGGTTTTAAAATGAAACACAGCCTCTCTCAATGGCTTCAGTCCTTTTTATATGGCTGATGTTATTTAAATCAATGAATGAAAAAACTTTAGAAAATCATCACAAAAACAGTCTCAACAAACTGACCAGCAGCACCAGAAGTTCTGTGAAGCTGTCTATTGCATTAACACACGTCATAAAGGACTCCCTGTTTTTGCAACCAATTTGTCCCACAACCAATAATTAAAAGGTTGGGACATTCCATTCTTGTCACTGTAAGGAGGAATGCTGGTCTCACCCTTCTGTTCTAGGCTTTCCGGAACACTGAGTCATCACCAAATTTCAGAATTAGAAATCTCCTATATGAATTTTGAGGTGTTAAAAGATTTACTTGTGAACTAATTACAAGGACTTATTTGAAATTTAAACTAAATATTAGAGCAGTTTATCATGTCCTTTTGTCAATTTTACTCAATAGAGACATGGAGCAGCTTGAGACATTTGTAGAGATGAGGCTGGGACAGATTCTCAGGAATGATCGATGCAAAAGCTTTCGGAATTACAGTGAGATTTCTGTCAACCCTATCAACTCTGCTACTGAAAGTGGTAAAGTAAAAATATAGGACACTGAGAGACATCAAGCTACTAAATGGTAATGAGATCAGATCTGTGTTTGGGGAAGATGGTGTCATCATCAGGTGGCTGGATTTTTTTCTTTTTAAAAAAATTTCTGCCCTCTGCGATCCAGACCACACACCTACAGTCCTCCCTCCATTAGGAGGCTCGTGGCCCTTGAATTTGATCACCTTGATAAACCCCCAAACTGAAGCATCAATGTCATTTGGCCCATTCGCTCTGGCTCATGGTTTTTTTGTTCTAGAAATTACCTTTCTGAAGTTCTCAATTTGCTCTCAACTATTCTCTGAGGTTATCTTTTAATCAAACACAAATTTACAATTATAAATCTACCTTATTTCCATTCAGATTCCTCCTTGTCTCCGCGGAGATGCCTAAGATTTCAGGTGCAACAGGCTGTTGAGCAAAAACTGCCATTTTCTTTTCTTTTCTTTTCTTTTTTTTTTTTTTTTGTGACCGGTAAGGGGATCGCAACCCTTGGCTCAGTGTCATCCGCACCGCACTCAGCCAGTGAGCACACTGGCCAGCCCCATATAGGATCCGAACCCGTGGCCTCGGCGCTCCCAGCACCACACTCTCCTGAGTGAGCCACAGGGCCAGACCGCCATTTTTGTTTATATAAATTCAGTTCACTTAGTTATGTTTTTAATAATGCATTTGACAAAATGTAAGCAAAATTATATTTAATCAGATGCTCTTCATTTGGCATAAAAGTTTTAACTTACATGGATGGATAGCACCAGATCCTTTCAGTGGCTCTGCTGAAATTGTTGAAAGAAAGACCAAGACTATTTTAATAAACAATTTCAAGAATGCAAAGATCTAGGAAATAATATGTTCTAGTTTATGACCATATGACAATATATTTACCTACTCTGCTGATAGGCATTTCATTTATCTTCGTTTTTTCCCCACTATTTTAACATTACTACATCCCTTTAATGTTCATTAAAAATTCTTCATCAATGAATTGTTTATTCTTATCCTTCACTATTTTTTTTTCCTTTTTTGTCTTCTCCTTTTGCTTTGTTAGAGAATTTTAAAGAGTTTCGTTACTAATTCTATATTATATGCACTGTCAATTTATTCTTCTTATCCATGCCTTGTTTATTGTCTTCATTATGGAACATTCGGTCAAATGTTTAATGTATTAAACTTTATTTATTCATTGCCCTTATGGTTTGTGCTTTTCCTTTATGACTTGGTTTAAGTAATTTTTCTCTCCCTTATGAACGTAAATAGATGTTCCTGTATTTTCTTCTACTATGTTAAAGTTTTGTTTTTCACATTTAGTTCCACGTTAGGAAAAATTTGTTTTTTATATGGTATGAGGTAGAGACCTATTTTTTTCACACGGCTATCCAATTTAACAGCAACATTGGAAAAAAAAAAAAAGTAAATCTTTATTTATTTATTTTTAATCTGTAAGAGAATTTAACAAAATCCCTAGCACAAATCTCATGTTAACTGAAGTTGATTTGTATTAAGTTAATTGGCCTAATAATTATAGGCAGGGCTTATAAATCATTGATGAGCCCAAGGAGGACAAGGCCCATGCTTACTTTGAGTGGTAACATGGAGATTGATCAGACTGCTCGTCTCTCTACAAGACTGAAAATTCTCTAGGGTTTGTATTCTTGACTCAGTAGCACTAAAACAAAGTTTTTCTTAAAGTACATAAAAGTTAGGGAGAAAATGTCACTTTATAGCCATTGTTTTCCAAGAGTAGTATTTCAGGCAGTGGGTAGGAAGTCAGTACTCACTGTCTTGTTTACCATTTTCCCATGAATTAGACTGTAGTGAAACCTCCCAAAGTATTTATCAAGAACAAGAGTAAACTTAGCTGATTTCATTCCTGACTGTCAGTTCTTGGCAGTCTGAAAATAGAGCTTTCCAAGTTACACAATAGAGAATTAAAATGATTGAAAAATATTCCAAGAAAATACTGCAGAAAACATGTGTTAAGAAAGCTAGGAAACCTTAAGGTAGAAGTTTTTAAGACGTAAAATAGATGCCATTTACATGTATGTAAAATGAGCGCTTATAGACAATGGAGATATGCTGAGACTTGAAAATGGGTTTTGTCATTCTTGAATAGCTGGTTAAGGCCCTTTGCACAAAATAACCTAATGGAGACAGGGGATGGTAAACTGTGAATTTGGAATGAATTTATGCCTGGCTCTCTGTGACCCAAAGTACACTCCAGGTTTCTTCTTTCATGTAGCCTGTGGCCATCACAATACTTAAACCCTTTGGAAAGTGCTCAAGCATGATACTTTTTATAATAAACATTATTATATGTTCACTACCAAAACTCATAAAAAGCATAAATTGTGAAGAAAGAAACAGAAGTCATAATTGAATATTTCAAAGTGATCTGCATGTTTGAAAACTGTATATGGATAAATATCATATATGATATGAATATGGTATATACAGATATATGTAATTTTGTATATAATATTATATAAATTCTATGCATTTTATAATATATTTTGTATATATGAATAAATATGCACACAAATATTTATATAAGCAAATAAAACAAAATATTATCAGAATATTTATTCCTTGATCATGGGAATTTAAGTGGTTCATTTTTGTTTTTGTTTCTGTTTTTATACATTTGGTATTTTTTCAAATTTTGTTAAATGAATTTGTCTTACCTCTACAATGTTAACAATTATTTGTTCGGAGGAAGGGAAATCAGAAAATAGACTAGAAATCTTTATTCGAAAATTTTAAATGTCGTACGTGCATAAAGTCAAAGGGTCCCCTATCTCCCTTCACTGAAGAAGCAAAGCTGCCAAAATCAGAGTGTGGGCACCTCTGCCCCCTACTGTTCAGCTTCAGCAGATGCCCTGGGATTCTTCTCATTCTTTTGTTAACATGAATTACAAAAATCCTGAGTTTATAAATTACAAAATCCTGAGTTTATATCCTCAGAGAACCTGAGACTCTCGGGAAGGCATCCTCAGCTCTAAGAAACATGGCCAAAATTAAGAAATACCTTGATCACAGTTCATGTAATAAAGTTAGAAAAAGTATGGACATCCCATCTAGAAACACAAATAGAAAAGAAACCAGATTTCAGTTTTTAAAAAGCATATTAGTATATAGTATAAAATATATCAAAATAGTATATAGTAAAATAATATATATTAATATAAACTTATATTGTTAATATTAATAATATTATTAAACTATACTAATACACTGTATATTACATATATACTCTTTTACATATATATGTATATATGCATATGTTTCTGTATTCATATACGTGGAGTTTATATATGTATATGTAGTTTTGAATAGGTATAGTATAGTGTGTAATATGTTGTATATTGCACACACACATATATGTTTTTACAAATCACGTCACATGTTTCTTTCTTTTTTTTCCATGAGGAACTGTAGGGGCAGAAAAAGTGTGATACCTTTCCTCACCCATCATAACGGTCACGGCCAACACGCCTATAACAAAAGACAGGTTAACAGGAGAAAAGCGTAACAAATTTGTTCAATCAAAGTTTTATGCAACATGGGAGCCTTCAGAAATGAAACCCCAAAGACTCAGGGAAAGCTGTTTTTGTGTTTCAGTTTGATAAAGAATGGACAGCCGTGAGGAAATGAGGTTGGACAAAATTGTGTGCTCTAGTGGTAGCAGACTGATGGGGAAAGCCAGTGAGGCCTGTTTGTGCAGATTATTCTTGGTCTCTGTGTGGCATTCCTTCCCCCAGGTTTAGGGCAGGACACTTGTGGAACGAGGATCCTAAGACCTACTATCACACAAGGTAGGTCAGAAAATTTTTTAATGGCCAGCTCCAACACAGAAAGGTTAGGAAGTTTAGAGTAATATTTCTAGGTTTTAAGGCTGTTTTGGGGGGAGAAGGGTTCTAGTTTCTGTGACCCATCTTGGGGCAAAAAGGGGAGCAGAAGAAAAAACGTAGGAGCACGTCAGAAAGAGTTTGCTCCTGAGATCCTTCCAATGCCCTGCATTTCAAAGTGCTCAGCATGCCAAAGTGCCAGACTTTGGGGTATCATTTTCTGAGCCCCAAGAGAACCTAACCTGTGATGAACATCTGCATTTTAAATCTACAGCTGGTAAAAGCTTTTACTCATTTTGAAGTTAGTTGAAGTTCCAGTCTGTTTTAAAAACTGACATATCAAGTACTTTCATTTATTAAATTCAGCATTTCTTCGGAGCTCGGTTTGATATAGTGCAGTCTTCAGATCTGCAGTCTCAGAAGCAATTTATTTACAGTCAGTAAAAGACATGGAAGACAAATTCCTTTCCTAGATATGCTCTTGACAGTTTACATTGAGCTCAGTTACATGTGCTTATTTGAAGGAAAAATGGAGGCAATGCAATAGATACAGTCTTGTCTTACCCATAACCAGATTAAAATCACCACATTGATGGTCACAGTCCAGGGACCAAATAGGACTGAGAAGAAAATAAGAAAAAGAAAATCAGCTTGAAAGCAAATCTACTTTTACTATGTTTCCTGATGGTAGGTTCTGGTCCGTGAGGCATGCCTTAATCAAGCATTACTATATCAATGACTGCCTCATTGTGTCACAAGATGTCATCTGTTAAATATTAAAATATTAAAACTGAGTCTAGGCTTTTTTATACAATAGTCTTAAATCTGGTTTAAAAATCTGGAATAGTCACTTTAAAAATGAGTTCATCTATCTAATATGTAATTCAGAAATACATTGGATTAGGGCTTATGAGACAACAGAAAATTGCCATTTTCCAACATAAACATTTGTTCTTTGTCATGTAATATGTGCCCAGTGTTGAATCTGTCTGCCGTTCCCAGGGTGTGTGAAGCCATGGTGTGAAGTTCTGAAGTCTTTTCCAGGATAGACTTATTGAGTGTATATGTCATGGATTGATGTGCCATCTACCTCATGAGGCAAGTGGGACCACATGAGACAAATTGTGGGAAAAGGCTATGGAATAAGTAAAGACTATGTAAACAGCTGTGCCAAAGACTTCTTACTGCTGCCGAATTGCAGCAAATCGACTTTATACCCCACATATTTGTAAATAAATTATATTTTTTAAAAAAGAAAGAAAGAAAGACGTGTGTATCTCAGCTTCCTTTCCTCCTCTGGGCAGTTAAACTGTGCCTCATCACCTGATGAAAATGTTGACATTGTGCATATTAACTGAGAAAGTGACACTGTCTTTGACCGTGCCTTTGTACAGCAAATTCAACAGCAAATTTTGATCTAGAAATCAATAATGAGTTTTTTTTATTTAATTCATCTTTTTCTATGAATTAACTCGTCTAATTTTCTATCACATCAGTTGAGAAGAATACATTTTGAGACCAAAAACAGTAGCTTTGCTTCTGACCAGGAGTGATAGAGTATTTACTTGTACTTGGGGAATACCTTTGGTGGAGAGGTTGATTTTTGTAACCTGTTGGACTATAGTCAGGTACCCTTGGATGTCAAGGTAGGCATATGCTGTGTATTGAATGACCCCCCAAACTCACAGAAACTTAATTCCTACTGTAACAGAGTTAAGAGAGTGGGACATACAATTATGACAATTGAAAGGTGGAGCTCTTGAAAGATGATTAGATTGTGAGGACTGTGCCTTGTGAATGGGTTAATTCATTGATGATTTAATGGGTGGTCATGGGCATGGTTTAAAAAAACAGCCAGTGAGGAGTTACTCTCTCTTCCTCAGCCATTTTTGCCATGTGATAACCTGTGTGTCTGTAGAGCCACCACGATGAAGACCCTCATCAGATTTGTTCCCTGGACTTTGGACTTCCTAGCCTCTGAAGCCATAAGAAATAAACTGTATTTCTTTATAAACTACCCAGTTTCTGGTATTCTCTTATAAGCAAGAGCAATACACTAATATACAGAAAACCAGATAAATTCAGGACTCAGAGGACACTCTCAAAGTGCTTTACCAAAGACAGTCCCACAGAGAGACTCACCTTGATGGGGTGAACGGCATGACCTTTTGGGCCAGGGCTCCTGCTGGCTATGACAATTCTCTGTAGAAGAAGGTGGCTGAGCCAGTAAAGCCACCTCCCACTGCAGCTGGGGGTGGGGTGAACCTGCTGGGAAGGGACCTGCATGGGGCAAGGGGCTGGCACCTGGGGAAGCCATCACCACCCCTAGGCCTGAGGGACAGGAAAGTCTGTTACCAGAATGCTCTGGAGATATTGAAGCAGGACCCTCAACAGGAACTGCATCTTCAGGGGACTGTAACCACTGCTAGAACTTGGTGCCACAGGGGTTGGTAGGGAATAATTACCCCAATGTCTCTCTCTTTCCATCTGCCTCCATGAAGCTCTTGGGAGCTTCAGGCATGGGAGCATAAGCAATACAGTCCATAGAAATCAACTCCATGACCACCCATCACACAGGAAAGGATAGAGAATTAATCTGGGCATATGAAAGGCTAGATAACAGAAAACCCAGGTGCCCATAGTATAGATTCCACAGTCATTTATCACCATCAGTAAATATGTCAGTGCTGTGCCTGCCATCACATAGATTTTGTGAGCCCATATTCCTACACCCCTGTCCCTCCCTCCCTCCTCATCCCTGGTCCCATCCTCCTCTTTTTTCTTTCCTTTTCCTCCCCTTCTGTTCCTCTTCTCTCTCCATCTCCTCTTCTTTTCTCTCTCTGTCCATGTGCTCTCCCTCCCACCCTCCTACTCTCTCTGATCCCTCTGAATCTTGTTGGCTGCTGAGAATCAGGGCTCACGTCAGTGGACTGGACCTATTAACAGGTATGAGGGGCCCACTGTGAGTTAGTCCCTGTGTTTGCTGCCAGACAGAGAAGGACCCAAACTTAGGCACCCAACAGCAAAGGAGAACAAGTGACTCAATGAACAAAAGTCTTATGGCAACTAAGGTACTCTACACAATGCAAAACATCCAGATTTTGCTCTTATTACTCTTGGGGGAAGAAAGCATTTTGTGGACAGAATAGTCAGTAATACAGTTATGCACTATCTCCTCTTCGGCCAGCTAACCAAAGGTGTATACCAGCTAGAAATATGTATAGAAAGTCACTTCATACTTTGTATCTGGCAGGGATTTTATAGATAGTTGCAATTTTAATCTGAATCAATAACTCTAGCACTAACCTCTTCTGCTCTGGGTGAACAGGTTGAGGGTGTGCAACTGTCACATTAGTGCTGGCTGTACTGGCTTGTTGCAATCTCTTCAGTTTTCCTTTTCATGTCTTGGACTTCTCAGAAAGAATTACCTTTTGGCAGGTGTATTCGTTTGTTTCTGTTGCTTATAACAGAATACTTGAAACTGGACAATTTATAAGAAATGAAATTCATTTCTTATAGTTTCAGAGATTGGAAAGTCCAAAGTTCAGGGAACAAACACATCTGGTAAGGGTCTTCATCTACGTGGGGACTCTCTGCAGAGACCCAGGGTGACCCAGGTGTCACATGAAGAGAATGGGCTGAGCAAGAGAGAGCTAATCTTCTCACTTGCTCTCCTTATAAAGCTGTCAGAACCATGCCCATTACTCTATGAATGGATCCATCCATTCATGAGGGCAGAGTCCTCACAATCTAGTCACCTCTTAAAGACCTCACCTTTCTAATACCCTAAGTGAATTTGTCACAATGGGAGACAAGTTTACAGTACATAAAATTCGGAAGGACACATTTAACCCATAGTAGCAGGTACAGCCCATCAGCCACACACCACAGAGACTGCATAATCTGTGTCTAGTTGACACATAGATTACCTCTTGTATCCACTTTGCCCATGTTCTGTGGTGCCTCTGACCTCCAACACGTGAAGTAAATTGAAGCTATATCACCATGAGAACAGACCTGGTGTGGAGAGCACAACTGTGCCGGGACCTGCTGTATTCACAGACCTTGTAGATATTTGGGTACCGTGGAGCATCGAGCCCCCCTTCCTCTTCATCTTCCTTTCAACTCATCCTCAATTTCTCTCCCTAAACGACATGTGGACATACTTGCACATTCAAATAAGAGGGTACCTCAAAAATTCATGGAAGAATAGAATTAAAAGATAGTATGAACCTTTCCATGAACTTTTTGAAATAGCCTTGTAGATGCATATTATTCATGCTGACATTTTTCTATAATTTCCATTATATCTTACTTAATATCCAGACAAAATGGAGTTTTATAATAACAAATTGCTAAGTGATGCAATGTTTCCTTCAATAGGCAATATTTCCTTAATTTGCCACATCCAAGTTTTAATCTTTGAAAACTTCAGAAGGTTAATTTGAAGCAAACAGTCTTTTCAGAAAAAGAAAAAGCCTGAATAAAATCATTTGACATCATTTAAAGCATCTTTTTGTTTAATTCACAGGTAAACATGTTTTCACTATAATTACATTAACCACCCTGCACACTGTCCAACTAGATTGGCTTTTATTACTTGCTCCTGCACATTGATGACTTCTGTCTTCATTTTCTGGGTTTTCATGTTCCATATAAACACTGCCCCCAGACCAGCCTAAAGAAGCTGCCCATGATGCTCCAAAGATCCTAATTTTCATGAGAAAGAAAAAATTATCTGTCTCATTTTGTGTGTTCTTGTTTTATGTGTTTTTGTGTTTGTTTGTTTGTTATCATGCTGAAAATCTGTGTGCTTTTTTCTGTTTTAAACATATTGGTTTTACATATTTATGGGGTACAGAGTTACAGTTGAACACATGTACATAACGTGTGATGATCAAATCAGGGTAATTAGTATATTTACTACTGCAAAACTTAATCATTTCTTTGTGATGTGAACATTTGTTCGCCTCTCTTTGAGCCATGTTATAACACGCAGTAAATTATTGTTAATTATAGATGTTTGTTTTTTGTCTTAGTCTAAATCAAAATAATTCAAGTGGTGAGGCAAAGTAACCAGAGTGAGTAAACACTTATAAAGGCCTTTCACCCAGCAACTGTCTGCACATAACAGGTGCGTGACTATGAGCACGCGGGGATGCCTGTTAGTCTCCAGGGATTTCCGAGCTCTGACTCAAGGGTGCAGTTTGGTTGCAAGGGCTCGTCACAGGCTCAGCAGCCTGGGTGATGTCACTTGATCCAATTACAGTCAGGGGATCAGCACAGTATTCAAACAAACGCTGTGTTCATTCAGTTCCAGTCAGAAATTCCAGTGGCACAACCAAGGGAATCTAGGTGGCACAGAAAAAACTACAGATAATAGAAACTACAGGAAGACCAGCTTAGATACGGTTCCGGGAATAAACTTGATTCCCTGTCAATATCTCATTTGTCACTTCAGGACCATGAATCAGGGCAGTAGCTAAGTTTCACCCAATGTCTTCAGTGTCCTTGTTGATTTTTAGATGTCTCTGTTAAGGAGTCTGTTTGAGGAACAGACCTATTCTTATTCATAATTACTTCTCCATCTGTCTTGGTATTTTCTATAAACAGAGATTAGCATGCTGAAAGTTAACCTATTTTAATCTGTGAACTATTTAGAGCCAAAATGCATTTTTTAAAGAGTAACAGGATGGCATGAACATTCTGTTTCTCAAGGCAGGGCTGATAGTTACTGGAGGTTCTTCAAACCATTCAAAGAAGGATGGCATTTAAGATAAAGTTGAAGGAACATTTCACTCACCACAGTCAAACTGCATATCGGTGTGATTTTTCTAAGCTAGTAGGAAAAATGCTCTCATCAAATGTTTAATGTGGACACTTCTCTCTGGTACTGTTTCTGTCATTGATTTATTATGGAATCTTGAAAAAGACCCTTAAGCTTTCTGTTCTTCATGCTCCCCATACATAATATGAGAACAAAAATACTTTAGCCTAACAGAAAATGTTGTTTGAAGGATTATGTGAGGTAACATGAAAAGCATATAAAGAATTGCCCAAATATGTCAAACCCTGTCATGATTAAAGCTAAAAGTCTTTAGGTGAGATTTACTAATACTACTACATAAATAAATGGGCATTAAAAACCCTTGGCTTCACTGAATCAACATCTTTCAAACAAACAATTGTGTAATATATGCCGTTGTGGATTCTGTTGCAAAGCTGAGGTTGAGGTTGCTTGAAATACAGGAAATGAGTACTTATACTGCTCCTATGAAAAATAATTTCTGTATTTAGAGATGTCAGTTTCTAGCCTAAGTGATAACATCTGTTTCTCCATTTTATGACTATATTTTTTTGTCTCTTATTGTTTTGTTTATTTAGATAAAAACAGACCATGAATTCACCTTTTTAAAGTGTACCCTTCAGTGGTTTTCAGTATATTCAAACAGCTGTGCATTCATCACTACTATATAATTCCTAAATATATTCATACCACAGAAAGAAATCCCATACCCACTAGCAGTAACTCCCCCATCCACTCCACTCAGCCCCTGGTAAACACTAGTTTCCGTCTCTATGGATTTACCTTTTCTGGACATTTCATATTAATATTTCTAATTTCTTTCTCTTTTCATAATGTTTTTAAAGTTCACCCAAACTTTAGGATGTACCAGACCTTCATTTATTTTATGACTGGATAATATTCCACTGTATGGTTATACGACATTGTGTTCATTCATTCATTCATTCATACATTAATGTACATTTGGTTGTTTCCACATTCTGGCTATTACAGAAAAATGCTGCTAGGAGACTTTGTGTGCAAGTTTTCTGTTTGGACGTATGTTTTCATTTCTCTTGAATATGTCCAGAAGTGGAATCGTTGGGTCACATGGTAACTCTATGTTTAACCATTTGACTAACTGCCAGACTGTTTTCCAAAGCAGCTTCACTGTTTTACATTGTCATCAACAATGTGTAAGTGTTCCAGTTTCTTCACATCCTCTCAAACACTTGCTATGTAAGTCTTAATTGTAGCCATTCTATTGGGTATAAAGTGGTATCTCATTAAGATTTTGATAGAATTTTCCTAATGACTAATGACATTGAGCATCGTTTCATATGTTTATTGGCCATTTGTATGTCTTCCTTGGAGAAATGTCTATTAAAATTCTTTGTTCTTTTTTATAATTTGTCTTTTTATTGTGAGATTGCGAGAATTCTTTAGTCATCCTGAATACAAGTCCCTTATTAGATATATGATATGCATATATTTTCTCACATTCTGTGAGTGTCTTTTCACCATTTTGATAGTATTCTTTGATGCACAAACATTCTAGTTTTGATGAAATTTAATCTATCTTTTGTTTTGTTGCCTGTGCTATTGATATAATATCTTTTAAAAATTTCTTATTCCACGGTCAAAAAGATGTATGTCTCTTTTCTTCTAAGACCTTTATCACTTTAGCATGTACATTTTGAGTTAATTTTTGTGTATTATATAAGGTAGGGATTCGCCTTCATTTTTTTGCATGTGAATATCCACTCATGTCACCCCCATTTGTTGAAAAAACTATTTTTTGCCTATTAAATTGTCTTTGCACCCTTATGAAAAACTGATCGATCTCGTGTGTCAGGGTTGTAATCTTTCCATTCTATGTTGCTGATTTCCACGTCTATCCTTATGTTGTTACCACACATTCTTGATTACCGTAGCTGTAAAAGTTTTAAAATCAGAAAGAAGAGGTTCTACATTTTTCCTTTCAAAATTGTTTTGGGTATTGTGGGTGTCTTGTATTTTTATATGAGCTTTAGCATTAGCTTGTTAATTTCTGCTAGAATATTGACAATGAGTCTATTGAATACATAGAACCATTTGCATAGTGAAGCATCTTGTCAATATTATGTCTTCCAATCCCTGAACACGAGGTATATTTACATAATCTCTTTGGGAAGCCTTTCCTCTTTAGGAAATCTTTGATAAGGGCACTGATTTCATTCCTGAGGGCTCCACTCTTATGACATAATTGCCTCCCAAATGTCCCACCTCCTGATACCATCATACTGGGAGTTAGAATTTCAACAAATGAGTTCTGGGGGGGACACAAACATTCAGTCCATTGCAATAAATCTAGCTACAGGTTTGTCAGTGTTATTGATCTTATCAAAGAATCAACTTTTGGTTTTTATCCCCCATGAATACTAGGCAAATAATAGTGATCTATTCTCTTCTATTTCTAGAAGTCATTTAAACCAAATGACTTGGATTTATTATTTATCACAATAGATTTCTCCCTATATCTTCGAATTTCTTGATAGTGCATTTCACTATGAGATTTTAAATTCATATTTTGTCAGTCTTTTTATTATGATGGATCAGAATAGACTGCATTGTTCAAACAAACTTGTGGTTTAGAGCCATTTAAAGTGAAATCAAATGTATTCTAAAGTCTCATGAGTTACTTTAGAAAATACAATATATTTAAAATTACGGTTTAAACTGTGAATATAGGAAAGAAGGTTAAGAAAGAAAAAAAAACATTTTTTTCTGGAATGTCTACTTCCATGTTTCAAATATTGTGGCTAGCATTTTTACATATATGTCATTTTTTCCTCACAACAATCTTTTGAAGAAGTTAATAGAACTTCAATTTTACTAATCAGAAAATGGAGATCTTAATATAACAAATGTCAAAAGTTACAAAACTAGCAATAAACCGGAGGAGATTTCAAAAGGCAGTTTGTTCATTTTTTTTTTTTTTTTTTGTACTATGTCTTTGGTTTTGAAAGTAACTTTAATGATAAATACATCCTCTGATTGTCTGAATTTCCATAGATTTTGAAGTTGTTTTAAGGGATTTGTTCAATTAAGAGAATATAAATAATATTTTTTAGTTGTTTTTCTTAGATAACAGAGAGAAGCTAAATTTTTGTTCTTAATGTCATGGACTATAATTCAATAAAGAATGCAATATTATCAGAAAAACATGAATCACAAATAAGAGCTGGTATTGACTAGAGTTTGAAGGAGGGTAACAGGCAGGTGGACATTTCCATTAAAATATAGCAGGTTCATAATAAATGCCTTAACTACTTATTTTATTAATGTATTTCTTTTAGCCATTTTACTTATATTTTAAACTTTCAAAAATGTCACTAAACAAGTAATAATGTTCAAAACCACAAATATTTTCTTGGAATATTCTCAGAATTTAAGCAAATGGCACATAACACTTTTTCAGAAGTCATTGTCTTAGAATAATTTTCTTCCTAATGTTACAATACTTTCTCATAGGGACTTTAATTTTGTAAGCAAATTTTACATCAATTGATATTTCCAAAAATTTGTAAATAATATGTAAAAATTATATTTCAGTTTTTTAAACAAAATCAAAATATGCAGTGAGTAATATTATCATTTTCTCATGAACTAGTCATAATATACATTGGGTTGACATTTTGGCTTATTCTTTCCTTTCAGAGACTCAACTATGTATAGGGTAGTGATTCTACCATTATAAATGTCTACATGATTTTTAGCAAAATCGATAAACTCTGTGATTGAGGCTCATCTATCTAACTGATCCAGAAACTCCTGCTCTGGTCCACTCAGAAAATAAAAGTCATTGTGTCACTGTCTACCTGCATTCTTCAAATAGGGGCTATCTTTCCTGGATTAACAGAAATGTTTATCAAGAAGTCTCTTGTGTAAGGCAGTTGCCTTGATAACTATTTTAACACTTTTCTTTCAGTCTCTTAAAGGTTCTGCATATTTACTAGGTGTATGGTAACTTTACTAGCATGAAGGGAAGAAGAATGGACACTGGTTGATGTTTTAACACCCATAAAAGGAGAGGAGAGAAGAGACCAGTTACTACCTTAAACGTATACTAAAACTTCAAATAGATACATGCAATATTTGGGGACTAGGGCTACTATTAATAATAAGAGTAACAGAAAAAATCCCCCACATAGGTCCAAAAATACTGCAAGGAATCTAGCCATCTCAACGGGACTCGGTGTTGGGGGAGCAAATGCTTTTTATGAGAAATAAATCCTAGTTTGACCTTTATGCAGGTATTAGTCCAAAGTACTACTATCAAAGGGTTGTGGAAACCCCAAGTTAATAAATGAAGAGAAAATATGTTTGGGGAAGATGAAATATTAGTGGCTCCAGCCAGAGAAAATGCAAAATCACTTTTTATGCGTTCCTCTTCAGGCATGGTCAAGGAAGCTCTTGCCAAACCAATTTTCCCTCAAATGACAAGTAAAATTTTGGATAATTTTTTTTAAAAACTGCCTGGGAGTAGAACGGAGTAAAAAAAAACCCAGGAAAATGATAGAAAAGGATCAATCTGGAAGAAAGAATGGCATGGGGTGATTTCTCTGTTTTTTTAATGACTTCAGCCTGAGAGCAGGCTGCAGTCAGTACTAACAGGGTAAAACACTGATAAAAAAAAAAAAACCCATAGTTTTTCTGGCCTTAAGACCCTGTGGAAAGAGAAAGAATAATCATCACCACCAGAAAGTGAGGAAGATATTCCAAAAAGGAGACAGTCAGAGAGAAAGAGCCACAGATATTATGTGAAAAAAAAAAACTTGGCCAGTCAACTAGCTGACCTTGGACCACATATAGTCAAAGCACTTTGAAGTGAAATATGAGTTGTACCCAAGAGTCATTGTTTATGAGTCCAAGATAATTGCCTGCTAAAATTTTGAAAAATCAACACTCTATGTAGAAATATAACACAATTCAGAGTCTCTGTACCTTCAGAATATTCCAGAAACAATACAAATTCAGTCAATAGATAAAGAAGACAATTTAACCCATTTTTGAGAGAAAAGACAATTCACAGAAACCAACCCCAAAATGAACATATGTTGAAATAAGAAGACACTGATTTTATTTTAACTATGTTCAGTGATATAAAAAAATATGCTCTCCATAAATACAAATATAGGATGTCTCATCAAAAAAATAGAAACTAGGAAAAAATCTCAAATGCAAATTCAAGAATGGAAAAATATAGTATGTAAAATGAACACACACTTATTCTGCATAACAGCAGAATGGAGTTGACAAAGGAAGGTGTCTATAAACTCAGAGACAGAAAAAAATTTTTTTAAAAAGAAAAAACAGAGTGAACAGAGCTTCATGGACCTGTGAAATAATGTCTGACGTTCCAGTATATGTGTAATTGGAATGTCACAGCACAGGTGAGAAAATGACATACAAATTTTTTTTTAATTGCTGAGAATTTTTCAATTTAATGAAAGACATTAATCTATAGATTCAACAAACTTGTAAATTCCAAGTGTGAGCATGCAGAGTTAAAATGAGTAAGCACACCATACATAGTCAAAATACTTAAAACCAGAGGAAAAATGGCTTAAAGTCATGGGAAAATGACACATTACTTAAATGCAAAACAATGATTCAAATATCTTCTGATTTCTTGTCAGAAATTTTGGAGATCAGAAGACAATGGAACAACATTATAAAGTGATGAAAGCAAAGAGCCTGTCAATCCATGATTCTACATCCAACAAATATATTCTTCAAAACCAAAGGTTAAAATAAAGACAATCCCAGATGTTTGACCATTGTGTTTTGAAAGCAGATTCCTCGTTTTCTCATTTCACAGCTCAGTGATAGAGAGGAATTTACCCCAGTAGGAATCATACCAAGAGTCTCTCACCCATACCTGATTTAGATAATTTACATGATGAGATTTAGAACTTTCTTGAGTTGATAATACTTAGATGAGGTTTAGAATTTAGAGTTAATGCTGAAGTGGGTTAAGACTTTGGGGGATGTTGGAGTGGGCTTAATATATTTTTCACATGGGAGGACATAAATTTGCAGGTACCAGGTAATGGAGTCTACTGGGTTGAATAGTGCTCCCCCAGAAGTATTCATAGTTAATTGGAACCTGTGAATGTGACCTTATTTGGAAACAGTGTCTCTGCAGATGCAATCATGAGGTCACAATGGATTAAAGTAGTTCCTAAACCAATGTATGGTATATATGGTATCCTTACAGGAGGAGGGAAATTTGGACACAGACACGAAGAGGGAAGATGGCCATGTGAATAGGAAGGCAGAGGTTGGAGATATTGCTGCCACCAGCGAAGGAATGCTCAGGATTGCTGGCAGTTACGAGAAGCTAAAGGAGGAAAGGAAGGATTCTTCTTTAGAGGGAGGGACTGTGGCCCTGCATGTTCCTTGATGTCAGAGTTCTGGCCTCCTGATCTATGACAAAATAAACTTCTGTTGTTTTTAAATCACCAGTCTATTACAACAGCCTAAGAAGTGAATATAGAAAGAAATGAAATTATGATTACTGACTCATGTGATCACCTCATAGGGCTTTTAAGAGAATATATAGATAAGCACTTAAAACAAAAAGAAAATTCAGAAAGTTTTATGCTGCCAGATCAATATACAAAAACAACGAAAACAACTACATAATGCAGTAACAATAAAGGAATAATAAAGAAAGCTTTCCACAGTCAAAAAGTCTAAAGTTGCTAGACATAAGTTTTTAAAAATAATATGTTCAAGATCTTTATGAAAACAAATATAAAATGTAGCAAAGGGGAAAAAGAAAACTGTATAGATAACTTGTTACGAAGTTCCAATCAAAATTTATAAATGAATTTTCACAGAATTTGACAAGTGTGTCCAAAAATTATTTTCAAGGTGTAAAAAGAGCCTGGAATTATTTTAAAGAGAAGGTGTCCTTCCATGTATTAACAATTACCCTAAATCTCCCTGGGACTCAATGGTATCACCTTCCTAACAAAAAAAGTTCACAGAGAAATGAAAAAACACCATAAACAAGTATCTACAGCTTTATCACACAGTAGATTTGGTCACCTATGTACGTGAAGTAACACAACTTCCTTTTGAATCTTTGTCTAGAACTAATTTAAAGGGATAACATTGCTTGTAAAGCTCTATAATCATTCTCTTGTGTTAAGTGGATGAAGAAAACATCGAGCTGGTGAAATGTAAATTAGAGGTCCAAGGAATGATTTAAGTTAATAAATGAGAGACAAGTCTGGAGCTCTGTAAACAAGTTTCAACATTTCTGGGCACCTGAGATTAAGCTGTTGAGAAGTGCCCTGCACTTTTCTAAGTATGTGATGCAAGTTTTGTTTGGCAAGATAAGGTAACTAAATTTAGTGCCCCCTCCTTAGGAACAAGAATGATGAAATGTAGATTCCACATTTGTCAGGTGAATAGAACGAGTATAGAAAAGCAAATCAAACTGTCCTTCCTCGTGCTCAGTAAACCCCTTCCTCAATAATAAAAAACAACCACATTTTCACATTCTCCATTTATCTTAAGGTCATTATAATATTGATATCATATCAACTTGTGATCACAGAAGTAGAGAGTAGAATAGTGGTTACTAGAGAGTAGTGAGGGGGAAGGGAGAGAGGTGGGGGCATGGAGAAAAGTCGTGAATGCATGCAAAATTGTAGAGATAGGAAGAAAAAGACCTGCTGTTCTATAGCAATATAGGGAGACTACAGCCAACCACAAATTACTGTGTAACTTGAAGTAGCTAGTCGAGAGGATGTTGAATGTTCACAACACAAAGATGTAAAAAAAAGTTTGAGGTGATAGATATGCTAAATACCCTGATATGATCATTGCACTCTGTATAAATGTACCAATATCACACTGTACTCCATAAACATGTACAATTATCAAGGGGTCAATTAAGAAAAAATAAAATAACAAGAAAAAAATTCAGAGACAGAAGTAGATTAGAGATTACCAGAAACTGGGGGGAAGGAATATTGAGAAGGTATTGCTTAATGGGTACAGAGTTTATGTTTAGGATGATGAAAAAGTTTTGGAAATAGATAGAGGTAGTGGTTACATGGTATTATGAATGTAATTAATTGCACATAATTGTATGTTTAAAAATGCTTAAAAGGCAATCCTTAGGTTATGTATATTTTATTAGAATAAAAAAACATATTGTATTGACTTGCAAAAATAATATTTAACCACTTACACACAGTGTAGGGTATCATCCAATATCACTGGCATCAATAAGTAACACTCATTCAGATTTACTTTGAGGGAAGATACTCAATGATTACAGGTGAGGAAACCTGAATGGCTGAAAGAAACAGAGACCTACTCAAGGTCTCACATTGACTCGGCAGCAACATCCACCTGTGAATGGGAAGTTCCTGAAGTGTTGCACTTTGTTTGGACAAAGAGACCAACTGAGTCCTTATCTCCATTAGAAAATGATTCACGCAGGGCCGACCCCATGGTGCACTCAGGAGAGTGTGGCGCTGGGAGCGCAGCTACGCTCCCGCTGCGGGTTCCAATCCTATATAGGGATGGCCGGTGCGCTCACTGGCTGAGGCGGTGAGGCCAGTCACAAAACGAGACAAAAAAAGAAAATGATTCATGCCAAGCTAAAGATATGCTCTATTCATTTCCTCTTACTTGAACGCATTTCTGTTATTACGTGAAAGTCATGAGTCTGTTGATTTTTCTTAATTTCTTGTATTTTAGAATGAAAAGATAAATTAGAGAGTGAAGCTGTTATGTGATGGATTTTGGACATGACCGGTGCCATTGTGCACACAGTAAGCACAAAATAGCCACTGGCCTTGTCTTCCACTCCAGCACTAAACCCCTCCCCCCTTCCTTGTAATAGAAGCCTCCTGACTTAAACAGAAACCCTTTGCTTCTGCAAGGGCACAATTCTACACCCTGGTTGCATAGTTTCCACATTAGCATAATGCCCCTTCTTGATGGTATCAGCCAGCCCTTGGCACACTATATAAGCTCTCCTACCCCCACACCTGGTGCTGTCCTCCATTTTGAGGGCAGCCCTGGGTTGCCCCCCACTTTGGGCACAGCCCGGCAGATTCTTTTACTTTAGTAAAGTTTGAACGGTACCAGCCTCTTGGCTCACTTTCTTTCATTATGTTGATTAAACTTTTGAATTTTAGCATACCATGTCTACCCACCCCAAGAAGAAGAAAGCAATAAAAGTCTTAAATCATATTTAAAATATCCCCTTCTGAAAATTAATCCCTGGTGGTTTCTTTCTAATGAAGTTAGTCAATCTTTTTATCATTTGTCTGATAAAGAAAGAAAATTCTGAGCTCCAGAGACCATGAAGTTACAATCCCGTATTTTCTAAGCTCACTTTCCTAATGTAAAAGTCATTCATAAATGTAAATTCTACAGGGTGTGAAATATTTCAATGGCTAATACTTTGTCATCATCTGGAATGAAATGGTCTTATCACAAATAGAATTAATAGATTATGTTTACTAGTAAATTTTATTTTATTTTTTGTAAAAAACCTGAATGAAAGATAATAAAGTAGGAAAAGAAATAGGTCTAAAAATTAAATTTAACATTTTAACTTATCACAAGAAAATTGCATTGATTCAGGCTATGAAAGTGATGTAATTTATATACGAGTATTTACCTGATACAAATCTTTAACAGTGCCATCACCATCATCAGATATTTAAAAGCTGACATGTGAAAAGAAATATGGTAGGAAGAGGGAGTTGATAAAAACAGTTAAGAGACCAGAAAATAATAACTAAGTCAGCAAAGTCTCTGTTTGTTTATTTTTTGGTTGCTTGGTTGTTTATTTGTTTGATGTTCTCTGCCTTAAAAAATCTAAGGCCAATGCATAGTTAAAATTGGGCAGCTGCTTCTGGAATGTGAAATTACAGATTCTCAGAAAGTTCCCCTGAACAGATTATCATCCCAAAGCTTTGAAACAAATGTGATCATCAGATTGTTGTTTCTCTGGCTTAAAAGTTACCCTAGGGAAGATAGCATACTTGAGAGGCATTTACTTTAATGCAAATTATTTTGGCATATCTTTTCAAATGTAAAAACCCACTGGGAAAAAGAGAAAGGTCAAAAACGGCACAAAGCTATCTGGAGCCTGTAGTTTGTATCGGAGAACAAGGAGCTAGGGTCGCACAGCATAAGCTCTATGGCCTGGGATAAATTACTTACCCACCCCAAGACTTGCTTCCTCACAACAGAGAGTACCTCACACAGTCGCAGAAATGACTAAATGAGCTAGCGGATGTACTTACAGCTATCAGAAAACACAACACAATGACTATCAGAAAATATACATTAGCATTTAACTTATTCATATTTAACATAAAATGTTAAATATTTCTCTCCCCCCCTTCTTCCCTTTCTGTTAATCCTACCACCACTACTACTAAGATCTCACAACTTCACAACCTCACAACCTTTCTGCTAATTTTGTCTTGAGGGCATGCTAGAGCTTTATATAAAAATCAAATATACTGCCTTTTATTTATCTTTAGCAAAAGACTTTATGAAAAAGAAGATATAGTTTACGCTACACTGGTCTTCCTGAATGTTTTTGTGATGAGATGAAGATGTATTAGAGGATGATATGAACTTTCAGTTAATTGATAGGACTTTTTCACCCCCCAAAACATGTGAACTAAAAAATGTAAGAGTTTCTTACATGCTTTCAGGTTTGATTTTTAGGAGTTAAGCAAATGCATGCTGTTAAATACTTCTAGCATTTTCTTTAGTATGATTTTCCTTTGGAAATCAAATTCTCTCTCCTTTGGGTTTTCTGGAAGGTTCATTGGTCACTTGAATTAATTTCACAAAAATATCAAGAGGATGTATAGTGATTATAATACCGCAGTTAACAGAGATAATTACATCCATCTCTGATGGCTTGGATGTGGTCTCTAAGTAATTCATGTGGGTGATACTATGGATTTCCAGTGGGAAACGCTCTCAGAGGAGAAGGCTTTCTGAGTTGCAGTCTCAGATATCATAACTTACACCTTTTGATGAACTCCTTGTTTATAAACCCAAAACCAAGACATATAATGAATGTCACAGTTAAGCTTCCAACTTAAATACTGCATTTTTAAATTAATTCACAACCTAGCACATAGTATTTACTCAGGAAAATGTTTTTAATAAATTTATTTATATATGTAGAATTTACTGACTATATTCTGTGCTATTTGCGATAGAGCCATCCCAAATGAATACAACATAACCTCTTCTCTTACAAAACACTGTGAAAAGATACATATAAAAATAACAATATTATAAGATAGAAAATAGTAAACAGCATTGAACAGGCAGAATATTATAGGAGTTTGGCAGAAGTACAGAAATGTATATGATATGGGTCATTTTTGTATTTCATTCCCAGAATATAAAAAAATTAACACATAATATTTTGTAGATAAGGATACCAAAATATTTATAAGTGCAAGGAGAAATAGAAAACCATGATGAATTAATAAAAGGGCTAATCCCGGCCAAAAATATATGTCTTTATAATTTTTTTAAAAATAATGTGTTAGTCATGGAAAGTACACAGAGGAGTAATTAAATAAGTTTCTGAATCTTTTAGATTTGACAAATTGACTCCAAGTATATACATAAGATGAGCAAGTTTCCAAGAGTTTCTAATTTTACCTGATAAAGTAATAATCCCTAAACTACCTTGGTCAGGTGTGAGGGAGAGAAAACAAAGCCTAAAATACAATGTGTCTCCCTGGGGAGGGACCTGTGGACTGACTCATGATAGGAAATTGCTGAGCATAAAGCACTTGTGTTTGTTTTCTATTCACCAAACAATGTCCAGAGGAATGAAACGTTGGTGTGAGCAGTCAGACTGTATTATAACAGTTCATGAAAAGCTATAGTTTAGCATCCCAACATATCTATGTCTGTATCCCTATGTAAATTAGTAAAATATTTTGAAGTCAACAACAGACAAAAACCAATTATAATGGAATCTGCTTTTCTCTGACAACAGCAAAAGCACAGAAATGATAACATAAGTAATGAAAAATTTTATAAGTCCCCAAAAGATAATTGGCAGACTCTTTCAAACAAGGCTTGCTTGGTATTGGTAGGAATAAATCTAAAGCATCTACTCTAATGTGTCATTAAACTTTTATCAGATCATAGTCACAATGCATGAGGATTAAAGCTTGTTTGAACTGAATAATGTATGCTAAAACTTATATCGTCCATATTAAGGTAATAATCATCACTTGGCTAATGTACTTCAATGGACTGTTGGGCATTAACCCATTTTGAACTTAACAGAAGTGGACTGTTTTTATCATCTTGAAAATGTAGTACAAAGACGTAAATGTAGGGCATCTTAGCTTCCATTTGAGTAATGAATTAAATTTGTTCTACTCACCGTTTAATACTTTCATTGAGACGCTGTGCAGTCAAGCTAAATGAGTGTGAAGCAACATTTCTGTGTGTTTCCTTTATCATTATATTCTTAGCTCCTTTGGTACTAAGGAGTATCCTTCTCTCCCGTGACAGGTGCCCTCATCCTTAGTCTTCCTTTTGTTAAAATTTTAATCAGCTCTTTAATTCACACTAAGGAATGAACTGCTACTTCCATCAATGTGGCATGCCTTCCTGGTGCACATGGCTTTTTTATGAGTGAATTATTGAGATAAAGAAATAAATTTTAGATCTCAGTTAGAGGAAGTGGTGCATGTGGAGGATAATGGGCTTTCAAATATTTCTGTCCCGTCCCCCAACCCTTGCTTGATTATTTATCATTTAAGAGTACAGCCGTGCACATGCATATAAGAGTAAGTTACCTATTTGGCCTCCTTTTTGAAAACAGGAAGCCATGATTTATCCTTTTTAACAGTTTGAATCTCCTCTTTATGTTAAATGAATTTTTCCTTTGCAGGGAAACCACTTATGTATTCTTGCATCTTTGTTTATTGCTGCTGGACTTTAGAGCAGTCTCAGGAATCCTTTTGCCTCTTGGAAACTAAGAAAGACTTTATACGATACTTTGAAGAGAGGAGAAAATGTTGTGAATAAGATGGGTGAGGATATTGATAGACAGTATCTTTAGGAATAACTGTTAGGAACAAAATACTATCCATTTGACCTCAGGTTTTCAATGAGAAAGTAATTCTTTGGTGTATAAAGAGAGATTATCATTCGGGCTGAGGGATAATCCATGTTCAGGATGGAGTTCCCCTTATCTGAATTTTTTTTTTTTTTTTTTTGTCTTCCAGAAGCCCCTAAATTCTCATCATTAAAAGTGGATTAGTAGGGGCTGAGCATGGAATCGTGTGAAATGCTTAGCAATGGTCACATACATGGGCATGTCACACAGCCACCTTTGATAGTTCACTGCATGAACGGGTTGTTGGATAGCTTTGCAACCTTAACAGATGGCTCAAAGGAGGCCTTGGGTGACTTTGAAAGAGTGTGTGAGTAAATACCATGCAGGGGCTAAAAAAAAATCCAGATCTAAAGTCACCGTGAGGCTGCAGGAGAGGATGACCTACAGTGTTGAGGGGCTCTCGAGAAGAGCAGAGAAGGCTGATTTAAAGACTACTTTGTCTCTAGGACTATTCCGCCTGGGTTACTGCAGTAAAGATGAAAATTAGGATGACATTGTCACACTCACATTCAGACAGTGGTTTGCTTTGCAGTAGGGATTGCATCTTTCCCATGTCTAAGCATATGAGTCATACCAGAGACACAATGTTAGTTGAGTTAATGAATGAATATGTGAATACAATAATATAATTCTAATTTAAGGACTTCTTGGCATTTCATATAGGCATTTTACTTTATTTTAACACAAGCAATAATATCTATAGATAATATAATATCTATATTATAATATCTATATTATTATATAATAATAATATCTATAGAATTTTTTACAGTTTCAAAAAAAAAAAAAAAGAAGGGAAGAAAAGAGCAGAAATTGGGAGACATAGCCAGCTGTGACTATTTTAATGTGATGAAAAATATTTCTCAGAAATCTCTATCAAGTAATCTTTCATTGGATGAAAGAAAGGCACCAGGAAGGAAGAACCAAAAATGATAAAGCAGGCAGGGAGACTTAGAAACCCTGAGGGAGACCAGAGCATCCCTGAAGAGCAGGGGCAATATTAAAGAACAATAAGTGTTTTTTTATATAAATAATAGATCAATCCCATTTAAAAGTCATCTCCATGGATTTAACAAAAAAATATGTGTGCACGGCAATGTTCTTTCAGATGCATGCTTGTATTTAATGTAGCATCACCAAGAACCCACACAACACAATAAACCAACCAAAGTACTGAAAAGCTAGATTATTGCAGATAATTATCTGTGCTTATCGCAGATTTCAATTAAGAATCTCACCACAAGAAAGGTGCTCGCAAGTGGCAATAGCGTTGTTCGTCTAGTTTTCTGGTTTCTTATCTTCAGGGTTTAAATGCTCTGGCGATATTACACAGCACACGATGGACTTGTTTCGTGATTCCTAACAACCTGTAGTTCATCCAGTCAACAACTATTTTCAAGAGCCCAGTAGGTGTCAAGCAGTATTTTAGGATTTGGAGGAAGAACAATGAGAAAACAGAATCTCTGACCTCAAGGGCTTCATCTGTGTGGAGAGGTAGGGGTGGTGGTGGTGTTGGTGAAAGAGGAGTAAATACATAATCATTACATATGAAATATAAGGTCAGGATTCAGTACATGCAATGAAGAAAAGTAAAGTGGGGAAAGTTGGCAGTGATTTGATGGAGGGAGACATGGGTACCACTGGCTGTTTTTGAGATGGGAGTAAAACAAGTCCTTTTTGGGGAGGTGACACTTTAGCCAAATGAAAGGAAGTGAGGGTGTGAGAACTGAGGGTATCTTGGAGAAGGGTGTTCTAAACACTAGGAACTGCATGTGCCAAGGCTCTGAGGCCGGACTGGTTTTGAAGTGTTGTAGGAAGCGTCCAGGTGCAGTAGAGGGTGGTTAGTGCAAGGGGAACAGGAGTGTAAAGATGGGCTCAGAGAGGGTCCCCATGCAGGACCCGTGTAAACCATGATGGGGCACTGTGTACCCCCTACAGTAGCTCCTCTTAGGGAGTCCGATCAATTTTTCTGGACACATTTCTGTTTACTAAATATTAAAATTCTTTTCCTCTCTCTGCAGTGCTTCATGAACTAGGATCCTACAGCCTTTGTTTAAATAATCAAGTTGTGTAAGGTCATATGCAAGAGCACAGATAGTCATTCTATGAAAACCATTCAGTTGCATGAAACTGAAAACCAACCATTATTATTTCACCTTCAACCATTATTAGTCCCATTATTATTTCAACTATTATTAGTTCACCTTCTTGAAATAAGCCATTCTGGAATAATACACAAAAGAATGCTCTAGAAACATAAGTACCTATGGTGAGTAATATTGATAGTTAGTGGAGTGACTTTAGGGGATACTTGAAGGGCATTTACCTTTAAATCAGTCCTACACATCCCACAGAGCCCAGCTCATGTCTGACCTCTTGCATGAAGTAATTTGGATATTACTCACAACTCTGAGATCATAAATATAACACTAATTATCTATGTCATTTATTTGGTATTTACAAATTATATACAGTGTTACACCAGCTCATTATTATACTATAAATATTCCATGTGTGTACCAGGTTGTAGGATTACCTGGAAAGGATATTTACAGACCTTGACACAGGGCTGGGGCTGTAGCTGTAACTTCCCACCTAGTTCATAAATCCCATGATAGCAAGGACTTTTTCTACACGTCTCTGCATCTCCTACATGGATGAGCACCGAGCCTTTCACAGAGTAGATACAATGTGGCTGTTGGTCGATTGATAGATAGAGATAGAAAAATATGTAAATATATAAAATCAATGAAATGATGTGTAACCTATTTTTCTGTGTTGATAACTTACAGCAGGAATTTGAGCTCTGATTTTCAGTCAGTGTTTGGTTACCAATGCCATGAGTTTTCCTTATTAGGTTTAGATAGATGAATTTCCCTGACTGTCAGAAGACTGGATCCTTAGTGAGCAGGGCCAAAGACCCTTGTGTGTGGTGCCTTCTTATTTATCTTCACTCCTAAGCTGCATGCACGTAACAATGGCATTTCACGAGAACCTCTCTCAGTCTGGTGAGCACTGCATCTAGTATTGAAGCTCAGACAAATGATAAATTGCATCAGGTTATTTTTAGTTTTATTCTTGTTTAATGAGTGGTGGGAGTTTGTCAAAGTTTTTACTCTGAAAGTTACAAGAGATTTAGATACGATAAGGAAAGACCATAGATTTATGTTTTCACATATGAACCTGAAGTATGCCAGAGTAAGAAAAAAAAAAAAAAACAATTTTACAAGCTTATTTAAAGCTTATACAGAGAGAGAAGACCTAGGGAGGAGTATTTCTATATATTGGGTTTTTACCCTGCAAGGGGTATAGAAAAATTCAGTAAGTCATATTAATTTGACATAAACGTGCAGGGCCAAAACGTATTATATAGTTAGTATATATAGTTATATAATTAGTTTATATAGTACAGAGTTTATGTAGTATATACTTTGCTAGTTATTTAGAAACAGTATAGTATTTTATGTTGAAAGAAAATTGGTACATTAAAAATAAGATTTGTGAGCCATAAGGAATGCATAAGATATATGTCACTCAGAGTGACGTGCTTTCAAACAGCATGATATTTCTCATTAAACATATTTAGACAAATTTGAAATTAAATTTTTTCCTCAACATGTCCGAATCACATATCAAACAGGAGACAAACTGAGATGTAGAAAGCCACACGCACTGTTCGTGAGGACACGGTTGCTGCCAAACTGACTGCTGGGCCTTCTCATTTAGCTTTCTAATTTTGCAGGAAATCTTTTCCTACTTAACCACTGCAGCAGGAATGCTATGCTGCATCAACTGTCAGATGAGCAAATGCTTGTGGAGTCCCAGGACCCACAAAATCATGAAGGCATCACAACCTTGCTCTCTGTTGCTGAATTCCCCAAAGGGAACAGGTAGGTTTGTATATATAACATATTTACCCCTTTTAGCATGTGCATATATGAACACATGCATATATGCATGTACAAATTTATTTGTATGTGGTTACATGTGTTTATACCCAAACATCTTTATATCATTGAGTTGGAAAACTCTAAAGGTTTTTAAAGTTTTGACTATAAAATCAGGTAATGCCCTGAGTTGTTAGAATTTTCACTGGATGTCTGGAAGATACTTTCTTCTATAGAAGTTTCTGTGTTTGTGTGTGTACACAGATAAGGTGCTGACACTTATACCTTGAAAAACTATTTATCTCTTCATTTGGGGACTGGCATTGAAAGGATGAGGAGTTGCTCTGGGAAAATTTCCAGTTGTTTGAAATGCTTCTGGTTTATTTCTTGAGTTTGCCCAGTAGTTTAGTGTAATGACCTTGTTCTTCCTGCCCACTCAGTGAGTGAGTCCAAGGCCAAATGTGTTCTGCATTGGAGCCCCTATGAATCCACAGGACAATGGGTCAGAGCTGGGAAAGATAGACATGGAGAATTGGGTGTCTCCTCTAATTCTACACATGGGTCTTCAATACATATGAATAGGTCCTTGTAGATAGTGCGTATTTGTGTCTTAGCATTAGTGGCAGGGGCAGGAAGGGATTACACTTGATGATAAGAAACTGGTTGAACTCATTTTTCCATTATTAGAGATGTTTCTACAGAAATGTAAAAATGGCTAGAAAGTAATTTAGAGAAGAAAAATCATATATTTGCTGGTAAGGGCAATTGATTTTAACTTCTGAGTGCACGCACATTTTATAATTGCTTTATCGTTGATGGAATTAAAGATACAAATCACCAAAGAGATTGATCTGTATGTATGTTCATATACACATATATGCAGGACAGTTCTCTGGGTGGCCCTCAACTGACCCAGTTTTTCTCCTTTCCTCATTTGTCATTCTCAAGAATAACTATAGAATGTGCTAGGAATGTAATGTCTTGAGATACAAAGGAGACAGCCAGAACAGCCTGAGCTCTGTTCTAGTCCCATCCGAGAAAAAGGATGTCCTTTAACTCTTTAGCCCAACGAGTCAAGTAACCCTGGGGTACAGAACCCAGAGTCAGCTGCTTTCTGGAGTCTTTCAGCTGGTGCAAGTGGGCACAAGCAGATGAGACTCTATTCGCCCAGGCAGCTTTCTTGAGCATTGGGGGACCGGCTCACAATGAATCCTAGCCGCTGTTGTTGCTCTCCGCCTTTCTGTAGGTAATACACCTGTTTCATGTAACTTATTGCATATGAGTGTGTTATGTCTTATCAAACTCAGATAAGGGCACAATGAGCCTACTTCACAATAGATAGCACATCTAATTCACTCACTCATATCTGTGTATTGATCAGCCGTCATAAGCTTGGGTTAAGGTGAGTACAGGAGATAGAGGGAAACACCAACAGAGAAAGCTGAGTATATAACAAGTATATAATTAATGCAATTAACTTTCCTTCCTTTTGAAATACCCCATATACATTATTTTCAAAAGTTTCTGCAGGATTTCAGAATGAGTAATCAGAAAGAAGTGTTCTTTTCTTGCTGGGGTTGGTATTCACATGTGACTGTGAAAAGTCAAGTGACCTTTTAGACACTTCAGTTTTCTCATCTATAAAAAGAGGTCGTTAAAATAGAATATTTTAAAAAATCATTTTGCCTCAAACATTTTATAATCTGTTTTATTTTACGCAGCGTCCCATCCCCCTTTGTTTTTTTTTCTGGGGGGATGTCAGCCCTCCCTCCTTTGCTGTTGTTTGGTTGGTTGTTTTCTTGGGAACTCTTGTTCCCTGACCTGTTGCGTCCCAGTTTTACTCCTGGTGACTGGTGTTTTCTTCTGTGGTCCAGACGTGACAGTGCAACTTTAGAAGACAATGTTCTTGAGGTTTAATATCAAAGCTGTAAAGGAGAGAAATAGTCTCCCTCTAGGAGTGTGAGTGCTGAAGTGCAGTGGGGTGGAGCTGCTGGACAATGTCATTTTTTAGAGTTAGAGTAGGAAGTATGAAATATGGGGGAAACAGAATACTTAGAACTCTATTTAGACTGAATGTAGTACCACACTTCTGACAGTCTATTGCCTGACACTAGCATTGATCGGAATGTGGTGGAAGGAACACAGGCCTCTCACAGAATTCAGGTTTGAGATGCAAGGCCAAGAAAAATGAGGCAAGAAGACATTTCACTGTTTTCCGAAATTAAAATGAGTTTTATCTTTGTTCATTATCTCAGAAGCAAATTGCATTGGTACTTTATACATATTTCTCCTTTCTCACTAATCCTTCCTATTCTAAGGATATGTATGAAAGCTGTAGTAAAATTTATATTACTGGGATATGAATGGGAGTGATTAAATTATATTAGAATGAATATCAAGAATCAATCCTCTCCCAAAGCACTCTGTTGTCTGAGTTTTTTTCCTTTCAGCTTGGTCTATCACAGTGGCTTTATTCTGCAGCAGGAAAGAATTCATCTTCCTTTCTTATCCTGAACTAAACCTGCTATCTCAAGGATTTAAAACATGCAAAGTTAGTTAGCCCTGAAATAAATTATTACAACTGGTAAAATTAATAGACATCAGAAAAAAATATGTTTTTTCTGTAATTTTAGTGAAATTACCACTGTCCATACTGTTAGAAGAAAGATGATGCGTGATTGAGGTACACACATATGCATGCATGCATTCATACACACACGCACTAATGCATGCACACACATACACACACCTTTGAATACACACATGCACACACATACACATACACGTGTCCGTATGAATACATACATGTGCACATATATGCATATGCATGCACACATACACACATGTGTGCATGCATATGTGCAACCATATGCACGTGTGCACATGAGTGCAGAAACACATTCATACACATATGTGCACACACAAATGTCTCATTGTCTCCTTGATTGCCTTAAATATTAGTATCACAATAAATATAACAATATTTTAATATTTTTCTGCATTTTTGCTTAATAGTTAAATTCCCATTATAAAATAAGAATTTGCAAATAAAATAAGAAACAAATTTTCTGATTTTACATTTTCATGCAAATATAATCTATAGAAAGATCAGAAATTATAGAGACTCATGCTTTTAAAAGAAAAAGAAAGATGGAAAAAAAAATATTTTGAAACTGCTCAAGATGTGGAGGGAGTAAAACTACGTAGACAAATTTGCTTGAGCCCTAAATATCACCCAAGCTGTGAGACATGGAGGCTAAACCTGTAAGTTAGAATGGCAGGGCTTTCTGAGAGCACAGGGAGTCCAGAGAGATTCTCACTGTGAGAAAGACTGATCGCGTTGGTAGACGCTCTGTACACCTAGACAAGATAGTCAGCTTTTCAAATCCTGCATACAAAAGAGAGTGCTAGAAACTGCCATCCACAAATCTAAACCAGATGACCCACATTAAGTACCTTTCAGTACTGTCAGGCATAATAATGGAAGCATTGTGAGACACTTGCTCTGTTATCCAAATTATTATAGAAACAAGAACAAATTTGCTTTCATTTCAAACATCAGAAGCAATGCACTCTACAATTTGCCATTGTTTCTAGACCACCATTTTTTTTCCCCAAGGTGAACTAAAACGTTAGATTTAGACACTTGACACAGGCTTTGTTTTCCATACATAACGACTTAGCTTTCCTAACAAGTTGATTTCATTATGGAAGTAATAGAATTTATTGAAAACTCTGAAACGTTGGAGACTTAGAATCATATAAACAATTCCACATATTTAAATTAAAACACACACACACACATACACTAAGCTAGAGCAAAACTACAATTTGAACTACATCATCTTTCTGGATAGCTTGATACATTGTTAAATGTTCAGGTATCATACAGCATGAATATTTACAAATTTATTTCATATATGTAACTAATTATTGACTGCCTACTATATGTCAAAAACTATTTTAATTCTTAAGGATACACCAGACAACAACAAAAAATGTTCACTGTTTAGAGCTTATCTTGCAGTGAAGACAGAAAACAAGCAATGGAAGGTGAAGGTGCTATAACACAAGGAAAAGTAGAAGGTGAGGGAACCAGGAATGCCAGGGGGTGATGGCTGTGTGCAGGGTGGGGTGTTGGCAGAGATTGGGAATGCTGCAATATTAAAAAGTTAGTGCAGGTAGGCTTCATCTAGGGTGGGATTTTTGAGCAAAGAACTGAAGATGGAGGGAATTAGCCACAGAGAACCTAGGGGAAGGACATTCAAGGCAGTTGAGCAGGTCAAGGAAATGCCCTAAATTAGGAGTGATAAGGTCAAATAGGACTGGAGTCTGGGAGGGGAGCAGCTCATGTACACAATTATAAGAGTGCTGACTTTTACTCAGAGTGGATGGGGAGCCAGTGCGGGGTTTAGCACAGGAGAGACAAGTGTGTGGATTATGTTCCAAAGCATTCTGGCTGCTGTGTGAGAGCAGTACAAGGGGTGAGAGGAGGGATCCAGGACTTGGCTGAGTCAGGTGAGGTATCTCCCACTGATCGACTCAATGTTGTGGGATTGTAATTGATATTTAGGGAGATCTGACGATATTTGTACTTCTGGTATCCATCTATCTAAAACAGACAAATTTTTTTAAATATTTTTAACATATTGTATATACTTCATATTTTAATATATTTATATAATTTGGGAATATAATATATATATATATTATTTAATTTATCTAATAATTATCCTGCAAATTATCTCACTTATTATCTATTTATTCCCATGGAATTGGTAAATAACTGTCAAGGCTTTCGTTGGTAGAGACATGAACACAGGCATACAATCACAGTATTGCTGCCATTTTAACAGTTATATTTTAATTCTCATCTTTAAAAATTAACTATATGGCTTAGGGATTAAGAGTTGAATATTTGGCATTCTAGAATATGATTTCAAATTCCAATTTTACTCTTTTTTTGTACTTTTAAACTAGTGTGGCTTTCCTAACATTTTATACCTCTATTTTCACATTTTAAAAATGCATATAATATCTATTTCATATGATGTTCTGAATTATATGTAGTATTTAGCATAATGCCTGGTACGTCAATGTCTTTAAATAAATGCACTTCTTGATGTCAATATTACAATTTTATCAAAAATTTCCCTAACAGTATTCTATAAGAAAACCTGGAAAAATAAAAAAAGCAGTATGAAACTGAAAGAAATAAAATGCCAGAGAATTAAAGATTATGTGTATGCTTTAAGTTGTTAGAGTTACTGAGGAGAGATTTTAAATAGAAATATTTCAGTGTCAAGATAAACATATCCAAGAGTTAGACCAATAATTATCATTCTGAACTAATTAGGTAACCATAGCTAAAACATGCTACCAATACAGACAACCTCAAAAGCAGAACATTTATACATTTTTCAGTTGCAAAATAACCAAACTAATAAATACCTTTGGCATTATACACAAATTGCATATCCATACACACCTAAGTTCACAGTAAACTCATGACATACTGCTATACCAGACTGTACTGACTTCCCTTTATTAGTGCAGGAATTCCAGTGGTGCAAGATTCTTAGGGATAGATTAAAATAATCATCTTGGAAAAGAGGATGCACGGATTTAGGAATGATGCTTTCTTATTTATATGATTCTTGAAATTTTATCTATTTCTTAAGCACTCTAATATCACATAGATGATTTAAAAAGTAACATTAGTTAAGATACATGAAACCAGCAGCTATTAAGGAAATGTAAGACTAAACAAAAGTCATGGTGCTAGCCATGTGCACTATTTCACAGCAACAGGCTTCCTTTACAGTGACCATTATCATGCCATGGCCTCCTGAGCAATGGCCTCCTGAACATGGTGGTGTGGTGGATTAATAAGGATGCATGGTCTGTTGAAGACCTCCCCTCAACTCAGTGTGTGGTCTGATTCCCACCCTCCCAACCAGGTAAGCAGAGGTGAAGCCCTGTCAGTCTTTCAGAAGACTGGGCACTTCCAGCCCTGTCACTGGCATGCTTAGCTCCTGTACCAGAAATCTGACTGCCTTCCTGGGACTCTGGGAAGAATTAGTGGGAGGACCCAGCTGGGTCCAGCCTTTTTGCCATTCCTGCCAAGGCACACCAGAAAAGTGAGTGACATTCTCTGGATCCCTGCAGAAGAGACCACTGCCAGCTGAGTACCACTGAATCAGCCCAGCCAACACCAAAAGGAGTGGAACCACGCAGTGAGCAGAAGAATCTCAGCCAAGCCACTCAGTCCTGGAGTGGCTTCTCATAAAGGAACAGATAATGGAACAGTTGGAAAAGTTCATCCCAGCTCTGTTTACCATAGCCAAGATATGGAACCAACTTAAACGTCCATAGATGGATGATTGGATAAGGAAACTGTGGTGTATATGCACCATGGAATACTACTCTGCCATAAAAAAGAGTGAAATACTATTACTTGCAACAACATGGATGAACCTGGAGAAACTTATGCTGAGTGAAATAAGCAAAGCACAGAGGGATACATACCGCATATGCTCATTCATTATGTGGGAGCTAAGAGAGAAAGAAGGAAGAAAGAAAGACCACAGTAATGCCTTGCTCTTACAGAGGGAGAGAACATTCCTTGGGATACAAAGTGGAGTTGGGAGATAGGGGGAGGGGGAGGGGGTTGGAGATAATTGGGTGGGGGACACAGGATACAAAAGTAATTTCTGGTAATGGGTATGCCCCCAGGATAAATCTGGCCCTCACATCATGGGCACGAGGGGTGATAATTAGCTTTGTATCTCATGAATATTCATAATAAAAAAATTAAAAAATAAAAAATAAAAGTAAGTGTTAACAATCAAGCAGATATAAGCTACGTTACGCAACATAGATGGGAGATGTTCGGCCATCCAGAGTGGAACCCACAATGCCTGCTCATTGCAAATGTTTTCATTTGTGGCCGTGCCGCTTGTGGAATCCTGCTGGAGTCAGTACTATGCTGTTTCCTCTTCAACACTCTTGGACTTTCCTGTCAGGGCAGTAGGCAGGATACACTAAAAGATAAAAAACAAAAAACAGAAAAACAAAATCATTCTCTTGGCTCTGCAATCATTAATCTTTCTGAAGGGAGGAAAATTAAACAGCAAATCTTCCCATATGACATGTAACATCTTCCAGGACTGTATCTATTTTAAAGGAAAACTAAAAGGAGAACTCAGGGAGTTAGTTAGCAATTCCTGACAGATGGGTAGGTTTTTGGGAAATGAACTTACCACTTCAGAGCTATCTTTATCCACAATTCAATCAGACAAAGAAAGACAGGCTTCCTAGTTTGTTAAAAAGGCAATGTAGAGCTTATGTGTATGACCACATATAGACAATAGAAATGCCCCTGTGAGTGAGGGACTCATCTTCAGAGTATAATTTTCATAAATAAGTGCAATCATGACCCACATGTATGTATATAATAAATAAACATCAAAGGTTGACTAGACTCATTAATGAGGGAAACTGGCAGGAGGGAGCAGTCACAGGCCTTGCAGAGGGGATGGTGAGGTGGATCACCCAGTCCATTCAGGAGTAGAGGCACCGAGAGTAAAGTAGTTAAGGACTGACTGCAATTCCGGTAGGTGGGGAAGACGTCTAGGAAGGCTGTTTCCTCTGTCATGGGTGGAGCCTGGAATCTCTGAAGGTCAGCAGGCTGGCAGTTGGAAAGAAACATGGGAGGTAATGCAGAGAAGAGGGAGGACAAACTCAGACGTCTGAGGAAACCTGACCCCAGGAGGACAGACTGATCCTACACCTGTCTCTCTGGGCCTTCAACCTCAGTCATGTGGGTGACATTCAGGCAAGCCGACACCATGGCCCACTCCCTTCCCATCCAGCAAGGTAAGCCTGCAGATCAGTGACAACACAGCTGCGGGGCGCCTGGGCCCTAGGCTGACCTTCAGAGCACATACTGCTGCTTGTGTTTCACTTTCAAATTTTCCTTACATTATTATTGTGGCCAACTCTAAACCAAAACCATACAGGAAGCAGAACTCTGGGAAATGCAGTACTAGCTTAGGGATTGGCAAACGTTTTCTTTTTTTTTTTTTAAATTTTATTTTGTCGATATACATTGTAGCTGATTAATGCTCCCCATCACCAAAACCTCCCTCCCTTCTCCCTCCCCCCCAACCATGTCCTTTCTGTTTGTTTGTTGTATCAACTTCAAATAATTGTGGTTGTTATATCTTCTTCCCCCCCCCCCCCGGTTTGTGTGTGTATGTGTGTATGTGTGTGTGTGAATTTATATATTAATTTTTAGCTCCCACCAATAAGTGAGAACATGTGGTATTTCTCTTTCTGTGCCTGACTTGTTTCACTTAATATAATTCTCTCGAGGTCCATCCATGTTGTTGCAAATGGCAGTATTTCATTCGTTTTTATAGCTGAGTAGTATTCCATTGTGTAGATGTACCACATTTTCCGTATCCACTCATCTGATGATGGGCATTTGGGCTGGTTCCAACTCTTGGCTATTGTAAAGAGTGCTGCGATGAACATTGGGGAACAGGTGTACCTTCGACTTGATGATTTCCATTCCTCTGGGTATATTCCCAACACTGGGATGGCTGGGTCGTATGGTAGATCTATTTGCAATTGTTTAAGGAACCTCCATACCATTTTCCATAGAGGCTGCACCATTTTGCAGTCCCACCAACAATGTATGAGAGTTCCTTTTTCTCCGCAGCCTCGCCAGCATTTATCGTTCATAGTCTTTTGGATTTTAGCCATCCTAACTGGGGTTAGATGGTATCTCAATGTGGTTTTGATTTGCATTTCCCGGATGCTGAGTGATGTTGAGCAGTTTTTCATATGTCTGTTGGCCATTTGGATATCTTCCTTAGAGAAATGCCTACTTAGCTCTTTTGCCCATTTTTTAATTGGGTTGCTTGTTTTCTTCTTGTAAAGTTGTTTGAGTTCCTTATATATTCTGGATATTAATCCTTTGTCAGATGTATATTTTGCAAATATTTTCTCCCACTCTGTTGGTTGTCTTTTAACTCTTTTAATTGTTTCTTTTGCTGTGCAGAAGCTTTTTAGTTTGATATAATCCCATTTGTTTATTTTTCCTTTGGTTGCCCGTGCTTTTGGGGTCGTATTCATGAAGTCTGTGCCCAGTCCTATTTCCTGAAGTGTTTCTCCTATGTTTTCTTTAAGAAGTTTTATTGTCTCAGGGTGTATATTTAAATCCTTAATCCATTTTGAGTTGATTTTAGTATACGGTGAGAGGTATGGATCTAGTTTCATTCTCCTGCATATCGATATCCAGTTATCCCAGCACCACTTGCTGAAGAGGCAGTCCCTTCCCCAGTGAATAGGCTTGGTGCCTTTGTCAAAGATCAGATGGCAGTAAGTGTGTGGGTTGATTTCTGGATTCTCTATTCTATTCCATTGGTCAGTGTGTCTGTTTTTATGCCAGTACCATACTGTTTTGGTTATTATAGCTTTGTAGTATAGCTTAAAGTCAGGTAGTGTTATGCCTCCAGCTTTATTTTTTTTGCTGAGCATTGCTTTGGCTATTCGTGGTCTTTTATTGTTCCATATAAATGTCTGAATAGTTTTTCCACCCAACAACCTCAGAATATTCATTCTTCTCATCAGCACATGGATCATTCTCCAAGATAGATCACATATTAGGTCACAAATCAAGTCTCAATAAATTCAAAAAAATTGGAATTATCCCATGTATCTTCTCAGACCACAATGGATTAAAACTAGAAATTAATAACAAACAAAACTCTGGAAACTATACAAACACATGGAAATTAAACAGCATTCTACTTAATGACATATGGGTCCAAGAAGAAATCAAGCAGGAAATCAAAAAGTTTATTGAAACTAATGAAAACAATGATACATCATACCAAAACCTGTGGGATACTGCAAAAGCAGTATTGAGGGGAAAATTTATTGCATTAAATGCTCACTTCAGAAGAATGGAAAGATGGCAAGTGAACAACCTAACACTTCACCTTAAAGAACTAGAAAAACAAGAACAATCCAATCCTAAAGTTAGCAGACGGAAAGAAATCATTAAGATCAGAGCAGAACTGAATGAAATTGAAAACCAAAAAACAATTCAAAAGATCAACGAATCAAAAAGTTGGTTTTTTGAAAAGATAAATAAAATTGACAAACCATTAGCATGGCTAACAAAAAAAAGAAGAGAGAAGACTCAAATAACAAAAATTAGAAATGAAAAAGGCGATATTACAACTGATTCATCTGAAATACAAGGAATCATTCGAGACTACTATAAACAACTATACGCCAACAAATTTGAAAATCTGGAGGAAATGGATAAATTTCTGGACACACACAAGCTCCCAAAACTGAACCGTGAAGACGTAGAAAATTTGAACAGACCAATAACAATAAAGGAGATTGAAGCTGTTATCAGAAGGCTCCCAACAAAGAAAAGCCCAGGACCAGATGGATTCACAGCAGAATTTTACCAAACATTCAAAGAGGAATTGACACCGATTCTTTACAAACTATTCCAAAAGATTGAAACGGACGCAAATCTCCCAAACTCATTCTATGAAGCAAACATCATCCTGATACCAAAACCAGGTAAAGATATAACCAAAAAAGAAAACTACAGGCCGATATCCTTGATGAATATAGATGCAAAAATCCTCACTAAAATACTAGCAAACAGAATACAGCAACACATACAAAAAATTATTCATCACGATCAAGTGGGATTCATCCCAGGGATGCAAGGTTGGTTCAACATACGCAAATCAATAAATGTGATACACCATATTAATAAATTCAAACACAAGGACCATATGATCATCTCTATAGATGCTGAAAAAGCATTTGATAAAGTTCAGCACTCATTCATGACAAAGACCCTCTATAAGTTAGGTATAGAGGGAAAGTATCTCAACATAATTAAAGCCATATATGACAAACCCACTGCCAATATCATCCTGAATGGGGAAAAGCTGAAAGCTTTTCCTTTAAGAACAGGCACCAGACAAGGATGCCCACTCTCACCACTCCTATTCAACATAGTGTTGGAAGTACTAGCCAGAGCAATCAGAGAAGAGAAGGAAATAAAGGGCATCCAGATTGGAAAAGATGAAGTCAAACTGTCCCTGTTTGCAGATGACATGATCCTATATATCGAACAGCCTAAAACCTCTACAAAAAAACTGTTGGAATTGATAAATGATTTCAGCACAGTAGCAGGATACAAAATCAACACACAAAAATCAGTAGCATTTCTTTTCTCCAATAGTGAACATGCAGAAGGAGAAATCAAGAAAGCCTGCCCATTTACAATAGCCACCAAAAAAATAAAATACTTAGGAATTGAGTTAACCAAGGAGGTGAAAAATCTCTATAATGAGAACTACAAACCACTGCTGAGAGAAATTAGAGAGGATACAAGAAGATGGAAAGATATTCCATGCTCTTGGATTGGAAGAATCAACATAGTGAAAATGTCCATACTACCCAAAGTGATATACAAATTCAATGCAATCCCCATCAAAATTCCAAAGACATTTTTCTCAGAAATGGCAAACGTTTTCTGTAAATAGCCAGATAGTAGATATTTTAGGCTTTGCAGGGCATCTACTGTCTGTCACGAACACTCAACCTTGCCAATGTAGAGCATGAGCTGACACAGACAACAGGGTAGATAAAATGAGTGGGTATGGCAGTGTTTCAATAAAACTTTATTTATAAACACAGGCAGTGGGCCAGATTTGGCCCACAGGCCATAACTGGCAGATATCTTTTCCAGTTAATGGAGTTGGTACAGTGTATAATGAGCACAGTTCACCTCTAGTTAATTGGCATTCATGCATCATGCTCTTCACCAAACTTAACTTCCAAATACACACAAAAGCAAAGTCACAGTTTTTGTTTAGTATGATGCAGTTATTCCATATACAACCAAGTACCTACTAACTTTCTCCAAAATCAGAATACAAGGTTCCTTTAGGTGAAAGTTTATTAGTGTAAGAACCCAAATGCCTCAAGGGATCACACCCTGATCACATAAGTCATTCTCGGCCACACCCCATCATGGCACTGGTTGCCCTTCTCCCATGCGATATGCTAAGTAGGGATTGTATTTTAAGCCAATCAGCCTTCCCTAAAAGCCCTATATATATGTGTGTGTGCTGCCTAATAAACGAGCTCTCTCCGGTGGATCGTCAACTGGTGTCGACTCGTCCTTTCAATTAAAAGTCCATTCTTCTAGATGAATCCCCTCTCTCCTCCATTGACACCCTGTAACTTAAATACAGAGATATAAAATTAATTATTATTAATATATCTTATTCTACATTGTATAGAAATAGAAGAAAAAAAACAAAATCAGTTTATGTATATGTATATATACACACACATATATATATATGCATATCAAAATAAGAAAAAAATACTCCACACTATTGGAGTCCTCCTTTCTGCAACTGGTCACACGATCATAGTATAACAGCAGCTGCTTTTAAAAATCCCCTTTAACTTGCTTTCTTGAAAAGCAACTTTATGTTTTCTTACTTTGTAGTTAGCCCTAAACCACAATATATGATTAAATCACCACACAGCAAAGTCATAGGATCCCCACTCAGCTGGGAATAAGACAAATACACTAACATATTGTCAAGGATGAGAACAGAAACCAGACAACTTTGTCACTGTAGATGACATCAGAAGGCAGCTGATTGTCACACTTAGAGATTTTGTACCTGGCCCCTTACACATAGCCCCTATGTCAAAACCCCACAAAACTGCCCTTTCACTGGCAATTGGGGAGGCAGTTGGAATTTTACCCTCTGACTCCTGGTTGACATCTTCCATAACAAAGAGCTTTTCCTATACAATTATTCTGTTTTTCACTTTAATACGGTATTCAATAAATTACATGAGATATTTAACACTTTATTAAAATAGGCTTTGTGTTAGGTGATTTTGCCGAGTTCTAAGACAATGTAGTGTTCGGAGCACAGTTAAGATAGGCTAGGCTAAGTTGGGATGTTCAGTTGGTTAGGTGTATTGAATGCATTTTGTTTTCTTTTTTCTTTTTTTAAAAGACATTGAGTAACTTCTTTCCATTGGTTTCTCCTTTATTCAATTTTATTTATATTTATTTTCGTGTGGTACAGCATGTTGTTTCAATACATGCATATACCACACTTAGGGGAGATAGCGTAGTTTTGTACCTCTAGTCCACCACTTCTCCACCCCACTCTCCTCACCTCCTGGCCTCTGGAAACCAGTATTCTTCTTTCTACTTCTATGAGAACCACTTTTATTTTTCTTTTTAGATTTTACATATGAGTGAGATCATGCAGTATTTGTCTTTCTGTGCCTGACTTCACTTAACATGATAGTTTCCAGTTCCATCCATGTTGCTGCGAATGATAGGATTTCATTTCTTTTTGTAGTTGAATAGTATTCTATTCTGTATATATACCACAGTTTTATTTATCCATTCATCCGTCGATGAGCATTTAGGTTGATTCCATCTCCTGGCTTTTGTGAATAGTGCTGCAATGAACATGGGAGTGCAGGTGTCTTTTTGATACGTTGATTTCATTTCCTTTGGGTATAAACCCAGTAGTGGGATAGCTGGGTCATAAGATAGATCTATTTTTAATTTGCTAAGGAATCTCCATACTGTTTCCACAATGGCCATACCAATTTACATTCCCACCAGCAATGTAGAGGTTCCCTTTTCTCCACATCCTCACAAGCATTTTTTATTTTCTGTCTTGTTGATAATAGTCATTTTAACTGGGTTGAGATGATATGTCATTGTGGTTTTAATTTACATTTCCCTGATGTTTAGTGATTTGGAGCATTTTTTCACATGGTTGTTGGCCATTTGTATGTTTTCTTTTGAGAAATGTTTATTCAGGTTCTTTGCCCATTTTTTAATTGGGTTATTGTTTTTACACTGGTAAGTCGTTTAAGTTCCTTATATATTCTGGATATTAGCCCCTTGTCAGATGTGTAGTTTGCAAACCCATTTTCCCATTCTGTAGGTTGTCTCTGCACTTTGCTGATAGTGTCCCTTGCTGTCCAGAAGCTTTTCAGTTTGGTGTAGTCCCATTTGTGTATTGTTGCTTTAGTTGTCTGTGCCTTTATAGTCTTGCTCCAAAAAGCACTGGCTACTCCCTTTTCGTGTAGCATTTCCTCTGTGTTTTCTTCTACTAGTTTCATAGTTTCAGATTATAAATTTAGGACTTTAATCCATTTTGAGTTGACTAGGGTGTTTGGTGAGAGAATGGGGGTCTAGTGTCAATCTTCCACATGTGGATATTCAGCTTTCCCAGCACCATTTATTGAGGAGGCTTTCCTTTCCCCACTGTATATTCTTGACAACTTTATTGTAAATCAGTTGGCTGTAACTGTGGGGGGTTGTTTCTGGGCTTCCTATTCTGTTCATTGGTCTATTTGTCTATCTTTATGCCAGAACCATGCTATTTTGCTTACTAGTTGACTAGTTTGTTTTATAGTATATTTGGAAGTCAGGAAGTGTGATGCCTCCAACTTTATTCTTTTTGTTCAAGATTGCTTAAGCTACATCTGGTCTTTTGTGGTTCTATGCAAATTTTAAGATTATTTTCTCTATTTCTGTGAAGAATGGCTTTGGAATTTTGATAGGGATTGCACTGAATGTGTGGATTGCTTTGGATAATATGGATGTTTTGATGATGTTAAATCTTCTGACCCATAAATGTGGGATATCATTCCATTTACTTGTGTCCTCTTCAATTTTTTTTTTTTTATCAGTGTTTTATAGTTTTCACTGTAGAGGTCTATCACTTCCTTGGTTAAATTTATTTATAAGTATTTCATTTTTTTGGTAGCTATTGTGAATGGGATTCCTTTCCTGGTGGATTCCTAGCCCATCTTGTTATTGGCATATAGGAAGGCTATTGATTTTTGTATGTTGGTTTTGTATCCTGCAACTACACTGAATTCATTATTAGTTCTAGCAACTTTTTGGTGGAGTCTTTAGCATTTTCGATGTATAGAATCATGTCACCTGCAAATAGGGGTAGTCTGACTTCCTCCTTTTCTATTTGGATGCACTGTGTTCCTTTCTCTTGCCTTACTGCACTGGCTAGAACTTTGTGCTTTTTTGAGTAAGAGTGGAGAAAGTGGGCATCCTGTCTTGTTCCAGATCTTAGATGAAAAGCCTCCAATTTTTGTCCATTCAGTATGATATTAGCTGTGGGTTTGCCATATGTGGCCTTTATTATGTTGAGGTACATTCCTTCTATACCTAGTTTGTTGAGTGTTTTTTATCATGAAAGCGTGTTGCATTTTATCATATGCTTTTTCTGCATTTTGTGAAATGATTGTATGTTTTGGGGTTTTTCCCCTTCATTATGTTGATCTGATATATCATGTTTATTGATTTGCATATGTCTAACCATCCTTGCATCCCTAAGATGAATCCCATTTGATCATGGTGAGTGATCTTCTTAAAGTGTTCCTGGATATCAGTTTACTAGTATTTGTTGAGGATCTTTGCATCTATGTCCATTACGGACATTGGTCTGTAGTTTTCTTTTGCTGTATCTTTTTCTGGTTTGGGTAAAAGTCCTTGTACAATGAATTTGAAGGTATTCCTTCCTCTTCAACTTTTTGGAAGAGTTTGAAAAGAATTGGTATTAGTTCTTTAAATGTTTGCTAGAATTAGGTAGTGAAGTCATCTGGTCTTGAGGTTTTCTTTATTGGGAGACTTTTTATTACTGCTTCAATCTTATTGCTTATTATTGGTGTGTTTAGGTTTTCTTGTTCTTCGTGATTCAGTCTTGGCAAGTTGTATGTGTCCAGGAATTTATCCATTTCTTCTAGGTTTTCCAGTTTATTTGCATATAGTTGTTCCTAATAGTCTTTTATAATTCTTTGTATTTCTGTGGTATCAGTTGTAGTGTCTCCTTTTTTCATTTCTGATTTTATATGTTTGAGTCTTCTCTGTTTTTGCTTCATTAGTCTAGCTAAAGATTTATCAATTTTACCTTTTTGAACAACCAACTCTTCGTTTCATCAGTCTTTTGTATTATTTTTAATTTCTACTACATTTATTTCTGCTTTGTTCTTTTTTTCATCTCTCTTCTATGATTTGGGGTTTGGTTTGTTTCTATTTTTCTGTTTCTTTGAGGTGTAATGTTAGGTTGCTTACTTGAAGTCTTTTTTTTCTTGGATGTAGGCATTTATTGCTATAAACTTCCCTCTTAGAACTGCTTTTGCTGTATCCCACAGGTTCTGGTATGTTGTGTTTTCATTTTCATTTGTTTCTAATAATTTTTTAATTTCTTCTTTGACCCATTTATTATTTAGGAGCATATTGTTTAATGCATTTTCGACTTACGATACTTTCAACTTGTGATGAGTTTATCAGGATGTAACTCCGTCTTATATTGAGAAGCATCTGTACTCCAAACCCATTGACTTAAAACAGACTTCTTGCTGTTGTTCTCACATTTATGGGTTAGGAATATAAGAAGGACTAACATAGATAGCTCCACTCTGCACAGCATCAACAGGGTGCTAAACCATGACTGTTATACCCACATCCAAGCTGGCTCACCCAAAGGAGATACAAATGGGTGCTGGCTGTTGACTGGGTGCTTAGCGAGGGCTGATATCCAGGAACATCAATTCTCCTTGCAAATGGGCTGTTTGGGCTTCCTGTGGCCATGTGGTGATGCTCAAGTCACCCATGTAGGTGTTCCAAAAGACAACAAGGGAATGACGGAATGATCGTATATTAGATTCTTCAGTGACCCAGAGAAGGGCCACATGGCCATAGCAAGAGGCAGCATTGTATTACATAGAATGTTCTAGGCTGGGAGTCAGAAGGCCTGAGTGCAAGGTTACCATATTACTTTATCAGCTTCAGATTCTCCACGTACAAAATGGAAATAAGTAATAGCGGCCATCTTTTCAGCTGCAGAAAAGCTTAAAGTAGACATGAGATGTCTGAACACTATTCCCGGAGTATGCGAGACTTGTGCATCTGGCTTAGGTGAGGCGTCTAGAGACAAAGAGCAAGGATTGACTAGGGCGCAACCAACCTGAAGCATCAGGGAGAACTCAGGAGGATTAGAGGCAGCATTCCAAGAGAAGGCAGGCTCTGAAACCACACAGTTAAGCACAAGACCGAATCAAATTCAGAAAATCAGGAAGAAATTGGAAGAGACATTGATCTGTAGCAAGTATGAACCTTTGATAAGGCATGAGTGGTCTCTCTCAGCAGCCAGCAGCTGTTAAAGGTTCAGGCATTGGATGTGAGTAGCTAATAAACCATATATTTTTCTCTAAATGAGATCTGTGTTCTTTTGTTTCACATGATTCCATGGTACAGTTTAACATAGTCCTGTAAAACCGATTTTCATGTTGTACAAAGGTACTTCATAAAGTTCGGGGACAAATAGAATTAAAAGATAATATGAACCTTTCCATGAACTTTTTGAGATTCCCTCATATATACTGTGGGAAAATTTATCCTGAATTAGCCTGCCAATTGACTCAGTTTTCCAATTCATTTTGTTAGCATCAAGGTGGCCCCTTTGCTACTATCATGTCTGATTCGGTTCTGGGGAATCTTCCCGAAAGCACAGTGGAATCTTCAAATCAGTAGCCGTCATGAGGTGTGAAATTATAACAGCTGCAGCTTTACTGGGCTCTCAGATTCTATCATTTCATATTTTTAATAAATACTGTAAAAATACCCAAATCTTTTACAAGAGCACTCCTGGGACATCTAATTCTGAATCCTGGTTTTTGACTTGCAACTTTACTCCGCTCTTTCATTTTGTCACCTTGGGTTGAAGGAGATCAATATATGAACTTATAGAATTATTATCATAATGCAGCCAAGCATAAGATACTGAGTGAATATGTTTACAGCAGATAAATGTATGTGTTTATAAATATAGATTTGTGTACACGTTACATATGGATATAGACATCAATATAATTACCATAGATTAGATCGGAATGTAATTATAGACATAATAGACATTGATAGATATAGATATAGACACAATATTTATATAGAGATTGATATAGATGATATAGATTCTTATATATATATACAGATTAAAAAGAAAATGAAACTGAGGTACAAAACTGCCAATGTCACAGAGCTAGTCAATGAGTTAATGTCAAGGATGAGACAAGAAGGCAAGGCCTCAATTTTTTCCTCTAATGCTTTTTCTTCCTGGCAATATTTTGTTTATTTACTTATGGAATGTCATAAAGAATATGACTCAAAAGGAGTAAAGGAAGTGAGATCAACAAATCTGGGGAAATTTAAAGAGAAAAGGAAAGAATCTTCTGACTCAAAGTTCTTGTCCCCTTACCTTTCTTATGTTTGGTTCTCACAGTAAACCAAGTGATCTGAGCCCCCTGGAAACTTCTGAACTTCTACTCTCTGCTACTTTATTATTGAATTCTTGATCAAAAGTTGGCAGATGCTGGAATTTCTGTTCTTGAGCCTAATGTGAATCCTTTGATCACTCGAAGAGAACCACCTACCCAATTGTTTGTTTCCTTTCTCTTTGTCCCACTTGCTGGACAGTCATAACACGGCAACCCTCACATGTGTGGCATATTGGCACCCGGAGAAGGTCAAGGAGACTTAGATACAGGCACTTTCAAAAGAAAACTGACCTCAAACAAAGCAAATCAAAGTCCTTATGACTTTCTTTCTTTATTATATAAAATTAACATAAAATAATTTTTCAGATGATTTCAATTTTTAAAAAACATTATAAATAGAAAATATCTAGGAATACCTATGAATGGATATTTGTTTAAATATCCTGATGTCAGATTTGAAATTTGTAGCCTTCTTGATGGCTAAAGTATGTCTAACAGAGGTAATTTAATATTTTTTCATGTCATTTAGCTGAGATATATATTTTTTTAAGTTGGAGAATTAACAGTGTAATTTAAGGGAAAGAAGATTGCTGAATATGACAAGAGCTTTATCTCTGAACTATATCCCATTTTGCCTTTTTCATTATAATTTTTTAAATGATAATTACTGATATTACACTAATCAGAAAAACATTTTCCAAATAAAATATGTCAAATAATGTTATAGAAAATGAATGGCATAAGAAGAAAACCTGTACAATATTGAAAGAAATGTGTCATTGAATATCTCCTCCTTTTTGTCATATTGAATTACAGAATATTGTTGAAAGTCACATAGGATTAAGGGAAGGTCCTGACTAATACAAGAAAAATATGGTAAGCTAAAGATGGAGTTTCTGTATTAAGAGATCATAGAGCTTATTAAGGTACATAAAACCTGTAAATGGACAAAAATAATTAGATTGAAAAATAAGATGCATTAATTGCCACAAGTGAGGTGTACTTGTATTACTGGTAAAATTTTTTAAAACACAAGATTTTCAGCTTTGTAAATATTAGCGAGTGCCTACTTTGTGTCTATAATTATGCTAGGCATTGAGGATACAAAAAATAAGCAAAATCATAATACAGGTCATGGTCTCAAAAAGCTTATTGCCTAGGAGGGGCAATGTAATCATGAATGCATCTGAAAGACCTGATACCAAGCTAAAGGTTTTGTCTTTTATCCACTATTAAGGAGGGAGCCACTGAAAAGTGTTAAGAATGAGAAGATGTGGGTAGATTTCAAGTTTATAAGTGTTATATAGGTGCTACAGTGTTTGAAAGATTTGACAGGGGACAGAAATGGAAGTAGACAAATTTTCTAGACTTTTTTTTTTCAGTGTCACTTAGAATGGAAAAGAACAGGTGGAGGTGAGAAGCGTTTGTGTCGAATCAACAGGAATCACTGATACCTATGCTACTAGGACTTGCAGGAGGGAAGAGGGAGCACAACAGGACTCCCAAGTTTGAAGTTTGGATGTTTTGCCAGTAGAAACAGAGAGTACAAAAGAAAGAGCTGTCTGAGAAGGGTGGGTAAGAGCCAGGACAGCACAAAGAATGTGATGAGTGGCACATTGTGCAAAATGCAGCTTTACCTGCAGTAAATCTAAGATAATTCATCCCAAATAGAACAGCTGTGAAAAGGGGGAGAAAAAGCTAGAACTTCTTCAGGCTGAAGAGAAATGATACCAGAGGAATCTTTACAATTCAGGTGTGAAGGATGAGCAACAGAAATAGTAAATATCTAGGTCAAAGTAATAGAATATTTGTCTACTGCTAAAGATCTTTAAAATATGTATGACTTTGGGAAATGGAAATTCTAACTTTAGGGAGCATTCAATATATGTAGATGTAACACACATGGCACCCACACGATAAAGGAGAGGCCAAGGAATTGCAGTCTTCTGTGTACGTACTGGGGTAAAATAATACCTTCAAAAAATTGGGATGTTAGCCATCTGTATTTTAATCCCTGGCCAACCACTTAAAAATAATGAAAAGAGATATAGCTTAAAAAAAACAAAAAAGATAGGTTAAATGAAATGTTAAAAAGTATTTAAAACATGCAAAGTAAAAGAAGGCATGTACATACATTACTCTGCTTAGACTGACCTACAGAATACCACAGACAGGGTGGGTTAAAAAGCACAAATTAATTTTCTCACAGCTCGGGAAGTCATAAGTCCATAGTCAAGATATCAGCAGATTCAGTTTCTGTCGAGACTTCTCCTTCTTGCATATAGACAGACACACTCTTCCTGTGTCCTCTTGTGGCTGCTTCTCTGTGTATGCATAGAGAGAGAGCAAGCACTGGTGTCTCTTCCTCTTTGTATAAGGGCACGAGTTTTATTACATTAAGGCCCCACTTTTATGACCTCGTTTAACCTGAATTGCCGTCAGAAAGGCCCTATCTCCAAATACAGTCACATTTAGGATTAGGGCTTCAGTATACAAATTTGGAGTGAACACAAACATTCAATTCATAATAGCAAAGAAGAACCAGAGAGACACAAAGGAAACATGAGAAACAGAAAATAAATAATAAAACGGTAGAATTAAATCCAACCAAATCAGTAATAATGTTACATTTAAATAATTTAAATGCACCAAGCAAAAGATAAAAGATTGATAAACTGGAAAAAAAAAAAAAGAGAGAACTAAACTTATAGTGCTGTGTCATCTGCAGGAAATCCACTGTAAATATAATAGCATAGAGAGGTTAAAAGAGAAATGGGTGAGAAGATAGGTAAGAGCTATGCCATGCAAACACTAATGAAAAGAAAGCTGGAGTGACTTTATTAATATTAGACAAAATAAACTTCAGAAAAACTAAAATTAAAAGAGAAAAATTGGGACTTATAAAAGGATAAAAAGGTCAACCATCCTAAATGTGTATTCTCTTAAGAATCTAAGATACATTTTTTATATTGTGCAACATAGACAGTATAGTTAATAACAATGTACTATGTTCTTGAAAATCTCTGAAAGTAGATTTTAAGTGTTCTCACCACAAATAAATAACATGTGAAGTAATGAATAGATTAATTAGCTCCATTTAGCCATTTTTCAATGTATATCTTGTTGAAACATCATACCATTAACATATACAACTTTTATTTGTCAATTAAGACATAAATTAAAGAAATACATTTTTAAAACTGATAAAATAGAAAGGGAAATTAAAGAGCAAATTAACATTATACCTGGAGATTTCATCACTCCTCTCTCAGTAACTGATAAAATAAGTAGTAGGAAATTGGTGAGAAAGTACTATCAACCAATTTAACTTAATTGACATTTGTAGAAAATTCCAGCCAACAGCAGAATTCATATTCTCAAATTTTTTTATTGGTCATAAATATTCATGAGATACAAAGCTGATTGTCACCTTTCCTGCCCAAGATGTGAAGGCCAAATTCATACTGGCAGCATGCCCATTACCGCAAATTGCATTTGTACCCCATGCCCTCCACCCAGTTATCCCCAACCTCCCTCCCCCTCGCCCTTTCTCCCCAACTCCACTTTGTAGCCCAAGGTATATTCTCTCCCTCTGCAAGTCCAATGCACCACTGTGGTCTTTCTTTCCTTCCTTCTTTCTCTCTTAGCTCTCACTTATGAGTGAACACATGTGGTATTTATCTCTCTGTGCTTTGCTTATTGCACTCAACATAAGTTTCTCCAGGCTCATCCATGTTGTTGCAAATGGTAAAATTTCATTCTTTTTTATGGCAGAATGCTATTCCATGGTGTATATACACCACAGTTTCCTTATCCAATCATCCTTTGATGGACACTTAGGTTGGTTTCATGTCTTGGCTATTGTAAACAGAGCTATGATGAACATGAGAGTGCAGGTGTCCTTTCAACATGATGATTACTATTCCTCTGGGTATATACCCAGAAGTGGGATTGCTAGATCATATGGAAGATCTATCTGTAGTTGTTTCAGAAACCTCCATACTATTTTCCATAATAGTTACACATTCTCAAATGTTTATGACACATTCCCCAATACTGAACCATAAAAAAACTTGAAAGAATTGAAATTCTACAAAGTATGTTCTCTGACCATAATGAAATTAAACTAAATATCAATAACAGAAAAATATATGGAAAATCTCCAAATATTTGATAATTAAACAACATATTTCTAAATAAAACATAGGTAAATGAGAAAGTTCCAAAGAAAATTAGAATATATTTAACTGAATGAAAATAAAAATACAAGAAACCAAAATTCATGGAATTCATCCATATTAGTGCTTTAAGGAAATTCATAGTATTAAATGCGTATATTTGAAAAGAAGAATGGTCTGTAGAAAAAAATCAATGAAACCAAGAGGAGATTTTTTTGAAACAATCAATAAAATTGACAAACTTCTAGCACAAAGAAAGACAAAAGACACAAATTACTAATAATCAGGAATAAAAGAGGGATATGACTACAGATCCCAGAGACATTAAAAGTATAATAAGGAAAAACTACAAATAACTCTATGCCTATAATTTTGACAACCGAGAGCAAGGGTTGGAAAATTATGGCCCATGGGCCAAATCTAGACTGCTGCCTGTTCCTGTAAATAAAGTTTTTTTGGAACATGGCCATGGCAATTTGTTAACATATTTTCCATGGCTGCTTTTATTCTACAGTATCAGAATTTACTAGTAAGTTATACCAAATATTAAGGAAGAAATAATACCAATTATATGAAATCTCTTCCAAAAAACAGAAGAAGAGGAAACATGTCTAACTCTTTTTATGAGGCTACATTACATATTACCTTGACACCAAAACTAGAATAAGATATTTTAAATTAAAAAAAAACTAAAAACAAACAAATGAACAAACAAACAAAAACTAAAGACCAATATCTCTTACAAACATAGATGCAAATATTCTTAATAAAATTTAAGCAAATAGAATCTAGTAATATAAAAATGGATAATGCATTACAATCAAATAGGCATCATTTTAGCAGTGCAAGTCTGGTTCTATATTCAAATGTCAATCAATGAAATTTATAACATTAACAGACAAAAGAGAAAAGTCCTTATTATTTTAATAAGTGCAAAAAAATTAACAACTCAGCAAATTAGAAATAAAGAGGAACTATATTTGATAAGGGCATCTACAAATACTACAGCTGACATCATACTTAATGGTGAAAGGTAATGCCTTCTTCTCGCACTGGAAACAAAGCAAAAATATCCTCTCACCACTTTTGTTCAATGTTACACTAGAAGTTCTAGCTGATGCAATAAGGAAAGAAAAAGAAATAAAACTGATACAGAAGAAATAAAACAGTCACTACAGAAAACATGATTGTCTATGGAGAAAATTCTAATGGCCCCTATAGAAAAGTTACTAGTATTAAAAAACGAATTAAGCAAACTTTCAGGATCCAAGAAAAATATACATAATTAACTGATATCTACACAAGCAATGAAAAATAGAAAATCCAAAAAATGTTTTAAGGTATGATTTAATATAGAACTAGCACATTGGTAACAAATTATTTGCAAAAGAGATCAAGAAAACAATCTCACATATAATAGCTTAAAGAAAAAAAAAATTATGAATTAATTTAACCAAGGAGGTGAAAGATCTGTACACTGAAAAGTATAAAACATTGATAAAAGAAACTGAAGATGACACAAATAAATAAAAATATATCTCATCTTCATGAATCAGAAGAATTAATATTGTTAAAATGTTTATATCACCCAAAGCAATCTGCAGAATCAATGCAATTCTTATCAAAATTCCAATGACATTTTTAATAGAACAATTCTAAAACTTATATGCAACTGCAAGACACCCTGAATATCCAAAGCAACTTTGAGCCCCCTCCCAAAAATCACACTCTCTGACTTCGAAATATACTATGAAGATATAGTAATTGGAACAGTATGGTACTGGCATAAAAACAGACATATTGATCAATGGAACCAAATAGAGACCCTAGAAATAAATCCACACATTTACAGTCAATTGATTTTCCACAAAGGTGTCAATGGTGAAAGGACAATCTCATCCATAGATAGTGTTGGAGAAACTGTATATTCACACATATACCATCAAAATGGATTAAAGACTTAAATGTCAGATGTAAAACTGTAAAACTACTAGAAGCAAACATAACAGAAAACTTCATGACATTAGTCTTGAAAATAACCTTTTAATATGATCCCAAAAGCACAAGAAACAAAAGTAGAAATAAACAAATGGGATTACATCTAACTAAAAAGGTTTTGCACAGGAAAGGAAACAAACAACAGAATGAAGAAACAACCTATGAAGTGGGAGAAAATATTTGCAAATGATACCTCTGATAAGGGGTCAATATTCAAAATATATAAGGAACTCAAACAACTCAATAAGAAGAAAATAAATAACCTGATTAAAAAATGGGCAAAAGATATGAATAGACATCTCTCAAAAAAAGAACATACACATGGCCAAGAGGTATGTAAAACCATGCTCAAAGAAATGCAAATTAAAACCTCAATGAGATGTCACCTCACACTAGTTATAACGGCTATTATCCAAAAGACAAAAGATGACAAGTGCTGGTAAGGATGGGAAGAAAATGAAACTTTGGCATTCTGTTGATAGGAATGTAAAATAGCACAGCCATTATGAAAAACTGGAAGCTAAAACCTCTTATAAATGTACATGCAAAAATCCTCAATATTAGCAAACTAAATGCAGTAATATAAAATTGATTATACCATGGTCAAATAAGATGTATCCCTGGAATGCATGTTTTGTTTAACATCTGAAAATCAATGTGATAAATCATATTAACAAATTAAAGGACAAATACGTATGATCATCTCAGACACAGAAAAAGGCATATATAAAAATCCAAAAGCTTTTCTTGATAAAAAAAAACTCAACAAACTAGGAATAAAAGGAATACAACTTTCAAAACCCAACAAATGCATTAACAGAAAACGAACAGCTAACAGCATGTTTAGTGGTCAAAAACTAAATGTTTTCTCCATAAGAACACGAACGAGACAAGGCTGTCCACTTCCATCAGTCTACTCAACACTGTAGTGAGGTCCTAGACAGGGAGATTAACTAAGAAAAAGAAGCAAAGGCTTCAAGATTGTTGAGGAGGAAGTAAATCTATCCTGTTTGCACATGACATGATCTTACATGTAGAAAATCCTAAGAAATCTACAAAGAACCTATTACAACTAATAAAAAATTTTAGCATGTGGATAACAATATACAAAAATTAATTATACTTTTATGCAATAGCAATGAGTAATTGGAATCTATTTATAATAATATTCAAAGAATAGAATACTTAGGAATGAATTTAATAAAATAATTACAAGATTCTTACCCTAAGAACTATGAAATATTTTTAAATAAATTTTTAAAAATTTATTAACTATTAAAAAGGTGTCCTGTGTTTATGAGTAGGTAGATATGATATTGTTAAGATCACAAAAATCTCAAAACTGATCTGCTGATTCAGTGAAAACCTTGTCAAATTCCCAGCTGGATTTTATCCCAGTTAACAAAGTGATACTACATTTTACGTGAAAATGCAAAGGTCCCAGAATAGCCAAAACTGTCTTAAGAATAAATTTGGAAGACTTGACACTTCCCAATTTCAAAACTTAATGCAAGGCTGTTATAATAAAGCCAGGCTGGAAATGCAGAGCAATGCAATAGAACTGAGAGTCTAAAAATAACCTTACATTTTTGTAAATTGAATTTCTGCAAGGCTGACAAGACAAGTCATGGGGAAAGAACAGTCTTTTTGACAATGGTGTGAAAAAAATTCTTCAGCTGTGAATGAGTAAATAAATAATTGTTCATCCACACAATGGAATACTATTCGGTGACAAACAGGAATAGACCTCTGCGACTTTCAACAACTTGGATGGATCTCAAATGCATTGTGTTAAAAGAAAGAAGCCAGACTGAAAAGGCTTCGTACTGTGTGATTCGATTTTTATGTCATTCTGGAAAAGAGGAACAAATGGGCATGGAGTTTGATTATAAATCTCACTACCAGAAGGTTTTATTGGAGGATGAGAAACTCTTCTGTATCTTGATTATGGTGGCAATTACACCACTACGCATTTGTTAAGATTTATAAAACTATACACACAAGAAGCGTAAATTTTACTGTTCATAAATTTAATATTACATTAAAAATAATGCAAAATACTAAGAAAAATTATCCTTCACCTAAGAGAACTAAAGAGAAATTTTTTGACTTTCACTGTGATAGAATTCCTCATTTTCTTTTCAAATATCACTTGCCACAGATATATTTTCTGTGACTTCTCAGGGAAATAGCATTCATTCACTTTGAAAGATTCATTAAATATTAATGATGATATTAGAAAGCAATTTAAATCGATGCATGTAAGGAAAATATGTCCAATTTATATATTCTATATATTCTATCATATTTTTATACGTTTATATATTTAGGTTTCTGTTTTGGGGAATTTGAATCAATAGAAGTGCAGAATGATATCCCATCCTAGTTGAATGTTTGCATAAGTAACTAAGTCACGGATTTTGCAGGGAGGTAACCTGTTTAATGGACCACTCTTAACGATCTCTAGAATCAACTCCACTTCTGTTAATGGATTTTGTATTAATATTTCATTTCTATAACCACCTAAAATCATTGCCCTTGTTGCCCAAGTGCCAATTCAGTGCTTCCTGCATTTAAACTGGGAACAAACCCCCCAAACAGCTGATGCCTGAGAGTGGGGTGGGGTGGAAGCAGAAAGGCTTTTACTCTCCATTTTATGAACACAGCCCACTTCTCACACAGGCAGCTTGTTCTCCCGACTTACATATCTGAATGAGTTTGAGAAGCAACAGAAGGGTATTTTGTGAGCAAATACCACATAGGATTAAGGGTAATGGCATTTGTCTGCTTCCTTGAATTTTTCTCTATTGACCCTCCTCATGAATTGCTTCAATAACTTTCCTAAATTTATATCTGCCGGTTGTCTTGTATGTCTGAATTTCAGGAGTATTTAGCCAATTGTTACAGACCTCAAAGGCCATGGTTTATGAAGCACGACTTGCCACAAGCTTACTTCCAGTTCAACCTGTTTCAAAATTTAATATACTATTTATTATTATTATTACAGGTATCTTTAGTATAACCAGAAGATTTTCAGATTTCAGAATTGTAGGATTAACCATTAAAAATGGTTAAAACCATTTTTTAAAAGGAGAAAAACCATTGATGAGTGTTTTTACAAGAGCTCATCTACACAATTCCTGTTATTTCCCTTGTCCCTGATGAATCATATCCTGTGATTCAAATTCAGGCATAATGGTTTTGCACAGCTCTTGTGCCATTGAGAATGGCCACGTAATGTTGGTATTAAAGTGCCATAAGCAGTCTGAAGCAATACAGATATGTGCATGTATAGCAAGTTTAGGAATACACATGAAAATGGCAAGCAGCCTATAAAATAGATTAAGAGTGTTTACTTTCAAGAGGAGGTCAATGTCTTCAAAATACAATTGGCAGGCGTAAGGCGGTAGGAAGCTGGGTTATGCACAATTGCTCACACAGATTCATAAACAGCATGTGAAGCTGAGTTGGCATGACAAACCCTTTTCCTCCAAGCTAGTCTGAGAGGATGTGGTCAGTCTCTGTTACATAGTGACCAAACTAGTTCCTGAACGTTTTGCCCTAAACCACAGGGTGAAGATGATGAAGCACTAGAGACCTTGGGAAGATTGCCAAGGTATCACAGCAGAAACATTCTAAAAAGACCTAGAAACAAGAGCAATATGGCTTACATTACAACCAATGGTAAAACTCAGCTCAGCCGTAGTATGTAAAAAAGGAAATGTTTAAACATTGTTGAGACTATTAGGGAAATTTGGTCACCTACTGAACATTTGATGATGTTAGGAAGGAATTATTATTCAATGTTTATGTGTGTTGATAGTGTGGTAATATTTTGTAAAATTTCTTATCTTTATAAATGAGCATTGATTACAGCTGCTACAGAGTCTGGAATTTTTTTCAAAATAATCCATGAAATGGGGAGGAAAAAGTGGGGTATATGAATAATGCAAGATTGGCCCTGAGTTGATAATGCAGAAAGGAAGTGATAGATCCACGAGGCTCCATGATACTTGCTGTTTTACTTTGTATATCTTTGAAATTCTCCACAATAGTGAGTTAAATATGGGGATTGACAAAAAGACTCAACGTGGAGTCTAGAGAGCCAAGCTCACATTATTTATTGTTCAAACAACTGTTTCTTTGTTGCTGCTGCTGTTCGTTTGTTTGTTGTCAGGGGTAACAGATTTAATTATTTAAACATTTTAAAGTTTATTTTTCTCAAAGTATTTGCCAGTCCTCTTTTGTTTTCACATGGTTCTCTTTTCTGTTGTCTGCTCTCCCCACCGCCCCTTTTCTCATGTTCTATTCACCGTTTGTAGCTGTTTTCAGTGGGAGGGTCGGTCCAGGAACACAGCACGTCACACAGCTGCAGACAGAGGTCTTCCTCGGCTGTTCTTTACTGAACGATCACTCATCTGATAAAATTGCCAAAGCAGACATAGGTGTCCTTGAGGTTATGTAGCAGGGACGTAAGGAAGTAGAAAAGTATGACATTTCAGGAAAGGAAACATTAACACTCTCTTCAGACCTACTCAGAATCTCATAAAAAATCCAAATAACAGATAAAGGAGAATACTTTTCATAACCCATTTCCAAAGAGCTCAGAGATTTAAAATAAATTAGAATGCTTATCTTCTCAATCTCCTCTATTAAAGGAAACAAGTTTCTTCACTGTTTTTTCACTGAGTCATAGAAACAGGCTCTCAGGTGGGGGAGGAATGGTGGAAGGGGGATACCAGTGTCGAATGGTGTGGCCCAATCTAAACCGTCCTTGGAAAGATTATGAAGTAAGCGTTAACACGAGGCTTGAGTTCAAATCCTGTGTCTGCCTTATACTAATGTGTGAACTCGGATCAATGATTCGACATCTCTGAATACTGTTTCCTCAAAAGGAAATTGGAAAAAAGTAACATTTTATCTATAAATTGTCTTAAGGATTACACAGAATAGAAATGTAAATAAAGTCTCTAGCTTTCTGCCTGAAACATTAAATATTAATTTACCATTAAATATTGACGCATCTCCATCCCCATGCCATCCAGCACAGAACAGGATAATAAAAAGTGGAACAGGATTAATAGCTACATTTCCTGGATTCTGGAAGATGAGCTGGATATCTAGTCACCTTCCCATTTCCTTTTTCTTCCCTGAAGAGGGTCTGGAGAATTTCCCTCTCGACACATAAGGAACGTAAAAGGAACTCAAGCATCCCAAAGCAAGAGTTTCCTTAAATAGTCAGCCTGTGGAGAGAATAACATAGAACTGAGCAGAAGAAAAAGCATTGACTCGGAATGACTGGCGGATGTGGCAATTCCTTTAACATGTCTGAGCCTTCTCACTCATGCATGAAATAGGAACTGTCATATCGTCTCTGAGTACTTGGAAGTGCTAATGTGACAGTCAACTCAAATATTAAATAAACTCAGTTTGAAAAACTAGAAAACACTACACAGCATTAAACATATAATTTTAACTTCTATTATGGGCCACAGCTTTACAATATACTAGGTCTCTAAAAAAATAATACGAATACATACATACATTCACACACACACACATACACACACACACACACACACACGCACACGCGCACACGCACACACACACACAAAGAAAAGAAAAAAAAAAACAAGCACTGGCCTAGGTTCACCCCAGAGGTGTAGGAGGAGAACCTTTTACTGATGGTTGGAAAAGGAAGTCAGATTCATCCATTGCCTTGGGAAACAAAAGCGTAATTGCCTTTTGTGCATTAGTTACTGATAAAATCCACTTTCTTCCTTGAGTAGAGCCTTTGCCTCACTGATTCAGGAAAAAGCCCTGAAAGCAATTCCCAAACAAGGCTTGAACTACAAGTGAGACAATTGGTAAGAAAAAATGTTCTGACTCAAAGCTGATTATTTAGAACAACTAAATAATGATGTAATGTCTTTAATAGGAAAAAGTTATGTCCTTGGAGCTTAGAATGTGTTTTGCAATAATTGAATGAGTGGATATTTATTATAGTAAGAACCAATCAGAGGTAGATTCTTCCTCAATGCAATGTTGCAGCATGGTTAAAAAAGGCAACTTTTCCTTGTTGATTGGCCAATATTAAAGAAGGAAAAGATTTCTCTTCCTTTAGAAATATAGAAGCAATGAAAATGGCCAAATGCAAAAATAGTTAAGCATATTTAAGAACTTTTTTAACAGCCTTGATTTTTATTATGTTGGTTTTACTGTTTCCTAATAATTGGCAAGTGCATTAACAAAATGTATTGAATTCCACCTTTAAAAAGCCTGGCTGAACACCAGCCTCTGCTGCCTCAGTCCTGCATGTTCAGCTTCCTCCTTTCTCCCCAATCTTGAACATGAAGGGAGGATTTCAAGATCTTGCTGTTGTGTCAGGTCTGGACATCATGGTCCTGCTGTGGTCTCTGCCACAGTCTCTGCCACAGTGACTTAGAACGGAACACTCAGGTCAGGACAAGGGGCCAATTTGAATCTTGTAGACAACCACAGAGACGCTGCAGATGACTAGTCAGTGATGCGCTAAAAGCAGTACTAGAAGTATGGGTGGATTCAAAATTGGAAGGAGGGTTAAAAGCAGGACCGCGGGATGTCAAGAGAACTTTTTGGCTTTCAGTGAAAGTTCTTGGGTGTGCTGATAAGTGCTGAAATAATAAAGGACACATGTAATAAACACTACTGAGAACAGATTGTCACGAAGTGGTCAGATGTGATGAAGAATAAGCAGAGACTATTAACCACAATGTTCCCAAATTTCTGTGGCCACGGTTTCACAGCACTGGAGGATCCGCTGAATCTAGCGCAGAGAAGATTCAGATTCTGATGACTTCTTTATTTCTCAGCACAATTTAATTTCTCTGCAGGGTGTGGCAGGCTAAGGGCCGATCTGCTATGGGACCACAGGTCTCTTAAGCAGGAGAATGTGGAGGATGCATCTGTGGTGCTGGGTAGAGCCTTGAGATCCCCAAAGGGCCCACCATCCTCCTGGTGGAGGGAAAGGCAAGTAGTTCCCCCCCAATCCCCAGGACCCTCCTGCCTGAAACTTTCACCATCTGCACCAGCCACACTGGCCACAAAACTTCCTTCAGGCTGCCTTGGAAAACTGAGGAAGCAAATGGAAGCTCACATGCTCCGTCAGTCTCTCACAACCTTAACTTGCACAGAAATTGCTCTGCATATATGTTGACTTGGTAATGAACAAAGCTAGACCCCAACCTTGAGTGCAAATCTGATTTTTAATCTTCTCTTGTTAACTGGAATGTGAAAAGTTGAAATATCCAAATTGAGATGTCTGCAGAAGATAGATTATAACAACAGAGTGAGTAATCATATCTCGTAATTCAGAATTTATCTGCATAGACATACACATTGAAAATATGAATGCTGAAAAGTGGAAGGAGCGAGTGATTTGGCCAATGGCCCACGTGAACCTGAAAGTGAAGGATGAGGGACATCACACACAAGGTGAGGTAAACCCCCCAATTTTAGTGCTATCCGCAAACTTTCTTTCACCGTTTTCCTAGATTATTTGTGTTGCTCAGGCATTCCTCTTTAACATTACACTATCTCTGACTGTAGTATTTTATCTGGGAAATAAACAATAGCAATTTTGAGTAAAGAGTCAAAAAACATAAAATTCACATTAATAGCAGTAAACCAAATTACCACACAGTAGGTGTATAAGGAATACAATGATGATTTAAATATGACTTACTTAAATGAAAAATCATATCATTCTATAAGCCTATCACTATACTATCTAATAATGAGATCAATAAAATATTATTTTTCATGGCATGGCTGAATAATATGGAAACAAGAGATGTGAGTTAAATATGACCAGAATATTTAACTCCTCTAGCTTGATAGGAGAGATAGAAATATCAAAAAGTCAAATAGAAGGCCCATCCTTCCTCTTCTTCATCCCTAATAGGATCATCAGAATCTAAGAAAAATGTCCTTGAGATCATTATTTGGCAGCATTCATTTATAAAACTTTCAAATCAAGAATCTTTTGTCCATACTGCTCAGCAGTAGTCATTATCATCTCTAATTTCACAAAGTTAACTGAGGCATAGAACGACTTTCTACAGGTCACAGAGGCAGATGAGATAACTCACCAGACCAACTGAAGACACATGGGTAACCATAGGATGTTAAAGTAAACAGCTTAAAAGGTTAGTCTTAGGTCTGTTAATGTCTGGTCAGTCCTTTAAAAAAAAATGTTTAAATGAACAGATACCCTTTTTTAAATAGTTTTATCAGTTTTATTCCGAGTCCTTTAGAAAAATATAAGAACACATATGAATATAGGTTGCAATGTCCTCTGATCCATATCTCAATGATATAGTTCCTTACCAAGCTCCGTGCTGCACTTGGGTTTTTAATAAGCAAATAAAAGATGATTTCTGTCCTTGCATAGATTTTAGTCTAGTAGGAAAAGATAGACACGTAGAAAGAATGTTCCCATACATCATGGTGATTGAAATTATGGCCCTGGCACCCTAACAGCAGGCACCAAGGATATGCAGAAAAGGGAGTCTGAAGGGAAAGGGGATTATCTCTGAGCCAAGTTTTGGGACAGAGATAGAAATGAGCCAGGTAACAAAGGTGGGGTAAACCACATGTAAAAATACGAAAGCAAGAAGCAGGGATGTAGGTGTGGGTGTGGGTGTGGGTGTGGTGGCCAGCCAGAGATGTTAGAACATAGACTCTGAGACAGAAAGCTTGGCACATGCCAGATGCTGGAAGGACTTATGATTTCGTTCTGAATATATCTACACGTTCACTGATTCTGCTGCTCATTCATTATTGAGAGACAGTAAGAGCAAACATACTTTACAGATGATTAATTCAGGATTTCCTTTCCTATCAAGTTTAAAGTCTGGGAGCACACATACCTTTGTCCCAGGGAAGAAATAGGAGGTTCTGGTCAGCCCTACATATGATCATTGCTCATGTCTGGAAAACAGTACACCGAGGAGGGGCCCAGGGAAACCAAGGCAGGAGTGGTGAAAAGCAAAAGGGGACATGACTTAGGTCCCTTCCTTTACACTGGCCAGGAATCACTTAATACCTGGTCAGCCCCAGCAAGAACCAAGCATATCCTTATTGGGATTGTCCAAGCCCCACTGATGACATGAGCCTGGTGTTTGATCTGATTGAGAGGCTGAAAAAAAAAAAATCCTAGCACGGCTGATGAGAGAATGAAACATGGTCCTCAATAAGGCTTACAGTGGAGAATGTGGCTTATCTTGTGGGTGAGTGAGTGGTGCCCCAACACCAAGTGGAGCTGTGCTGGTCCCAGAAGGCCTCTGCATGAGGCCCTGCTCCTGTAAAACTATGTCCTGAAACATCATAGAAAAACACTTGCCCTCCTACATTTTTGGTGGGAGTGTAAATTGGTACAGCCATGGTGAAACCAGTATGTAGGTTCCACAGAAAACTAAAAATAGATCTACCATACAACCCAGCTATCCCACTACGGGGTATATACTCAAAGAAAATGAAATCAATACACCAAAGACGTGTGCACTCCCATGTTCATCACAGCACTATTCACAATAACCAAGAGATGGAATCAACCTAAATGCCCATCAACAAATAAATGGATTTTAAAAACTTTAGTATATGTACACAAGGGAATACTATTTAGCTATAAAAAGAAATGAAATCCAATCATTTGCAGCAAAATGGATGGAACTTGAAACCATCATGTTAAGTAAGTCAGGCACAGAAAGACAAATACAGCATGATCTCACTCATCTATGGATTCTATAAAAAAAAAAAAAGTGGTTCTTACAGAAGTAGAGAGTAGAATAATTGTTACCAGAGGGCGGGAGGGGAGGGGAAGTGGGGTGGAGAAGTGGTGGACTAATGGGTACAAAACTATGGTGTGTACCCTAAGTGGGTCATTGCGTAGTACATGCATGTATTGAAACAACACACTGCACCCTACAAATAAGTGCAGGTAAATGTTAAAATAAAAGAAAAAAAGAAAAGAAAGAAAGAAGAAGAAAAACACTTGCTCCCTGCAGGCAGGTAGTTCCAAAGCAGAAGGCGAGAAGAGGGCTCAGGCAGAGCCGAGTCAGTTCTCCTCCCCCTTATCCAGGACCACAGCTTCCGCCAGCAGGTCACTCGAGCCTGTGCTCAGAAGGGATCCACACTTGGGGTTTCATGCTCTGCAGCTGCTGTCTTGACATTCATAATAATTTTAGGTTGGAATTTGTGTTTTGTGTTGAAGTCCACCAGGGCACGGAGCATGTGCTGAGCTTGGAGCCTGGCTCCCTGCAGTCCAGGTGTCTGCTGTCTGCCTTTACCGCCTCAGGGGCTCACTGTCCCGCACTCAGAACCCTAAGCCCCCACCAGCAGCCCCATCCCCTCAGCGCCTGCTGCCCTGTGGCCCTGGCATCTTGAGTGGGGCATGGCAGTGGTGGTTCCTTCCCTGGGTGGGTTTGTCACAGTGTGTTGGGGGTCAATGAAGTCGGGGCGATCCTATAGCAATCTGAGTCCCAGCATGCATGCACGTTGCAAACCTCTGGGGATGTCTGCGCTATGGCTTGGGGTGATCTCCTATGAAAAGGGAGGACCCATGGCTTGACTTCCCTGTCCTTTTCTGGGATGTGAACCATGAGTCTCACAACTGACAGGAAGAGACACTCACACTTGATTTGTGAGGCAAGCTCCAGTGCCTTGAGTGTCTATACCTCCCATACAAGTGTCCCAATGGCCAGGGGAATGGAATATTAAATAGCAAATTATAAACACCATGACAGGTCAAGAGAGAGGCTATGGGAGAAAGGAAAAGTTTTGTATGCTGTCACCTTAGCAGCAGCTTTTCCTGCTTCTAGCACAACGGAACCGCATTTTCATATAGCGGGGACCTGCTCACTGTGCATCTGGCCCTGTGGGTGAGTGAGGGGCTGAAGGGAAGTCAGGAGGCTGTGCTCATGAATTGACCTCCACTTGGAGCAATCCTGCCATCCCCGCCCCACCCCCAATCCGCAGCCTTCATTTTCTCAGCCCTTGAATTTAACTGCCCTTCCTGTGGTCACCCAGGATGGCAGCTAGATCCCTCAGGGGAGGCGATCAATGATGTAACAGCACAATCTTGCTCCCTTCACAGGAGCAGCTCCCCACACCCAAATTTAGGCTCCTCCCAGGACCCCTGCTGTAAAATGTTTATTTCTTGTGCAGATGATTCTAAAATAAGTCAGACCTCTTTATCAATTACATTAACTTCAAGGCCTCTGGAAACAAGACTAAAAGTTTACCTCCTCTTCTGTCTCTCACCCCATATCTCTCCATATGAGTTGTCAATATAGCCCTTGGAGGTTCTGCCCTGAAATCCAATGACATTGAGGAGAAGGTTCGGTAATATGATGACAACTAGAGATGCTCCAAATGTGGAAGCCAGCCTCCTCTTGTTTTCAAATTTCCAGTGAGGAATTCAAATTCAAAGATTAAAGTTTCCTTGCAAGTTAAAGTTCACATTAAAGTTCAAGAAACTTAAATCCAAAGATTAAAAAATATCCAAAGGAATTAAACACCAAAATCAGATCTTCTTGCCTTTCACATTAGTTCAAAGAAATGAAAGTTAAAATGCATTTTTCCTGTTTTCTTATTTGCTAAGCCTAAGTTAAAAGGGTTTCTTGTTGCCTTTATTAAACAAGGATACCTTGGAGTTGTGTCAATTTAATATAAAGTCTCAAATACATTTTAATTTTTAAGAGTACAAAGAGGTAAGTATTTTGTAAATGTTACCCCAGCACCGACTCCTCACGGCTAAGTCCAGAAAACAGTCACTGGCCCCAAAGGCTCTGCAAGGTGGTCCTGGTGTCTAATTTGGAGTTTCCATGGTCTTCACGGAAAGGAGGTTGAGGTGGTCCACTCTCTTGCTTCCCTTCACTCCTCTGAATTCTCTCCTCCAGCTACCTGATGCTGTGCCTGGCATCCCAGGTTTGTGCAACCTGCTCCTGGGGAAGATTCCAGCTAACCTTTCATCTGCTTTAACTTGGCACTTCTGCCTCACCTGTCTTAGACTAGAGGCTACACTAGACCCAGTGCTCCTAGGGGCCACGAGACCGAATAAAACCAACCTCATAGTTCAGTAATATGCAGCACACATGGGACTTAGGCACATGTCTTCATGGTTTTAAAGCAGTCAAAATTGCGGTGCTCACAATTGTGTAAAAGCTCCTAGTTGTCCCCTGCCTGGCTTGTTTTCTAAGGCCAAGGCAATGATGAGGTCTCAGTCTTTTTGAGCTGCTATAACAGAACACCATAGACCAGGGGACTTAAACAACAGACATTGATTTCTCACACTTCTGGAGGCTGGAAGCCGAGATCAAGGTGCTGGCTGAGCCAGGTTTCTGTTAAGGGCTCTCCTTTGGGTCTACACACAGCATCTTCTTACTGTGTCCTCACAGGGTGGAAGGAGCGAGGCAGCTCTCTGGGGCCTCTGCTCCAGAGAGCTGCCTCTCTGGACACTAACCCCATTCATGAGGGCTCTGTTGCATGACCTCATCTCCTCCCAGTGGCTCCACCTGCTAATACCATCCTATCAGGGTTAGGTGGTGTGGTACACACACATTCAGTGCACTGCAATGCGTGGTGAATGACTGAGGCCATGCAGAATGCACTGGGTAGTGACATGCTTCATACTAGATGCTAACGCAGAATAAACAGGGAAGTAGAGTCAGTGGTGGCCAGAAGGTCATGACCTCCCTGAGAATACACAGAAATTTAGGAAATGGTATTGCATTTTTTATAATATGTGAAATTGAGGGTTAAGCAAATTTCTGTAGGCTATCACCAATGTCTAAATTGCAGACAGGGCAGAATTTATCCTGTGGGTGCAGAGTGAAATTCAATCAAGAGGAGATGAAACAATTTTTAAGTTGGTGGTGTTCAGGGGGGCACTTTGGGAATACAATGAATTTTGGGCTAATCCCTACTTCTTCAGTGAGTGCACTTTTGAGAGGTATCTGCTGAGGTCCCAGTGAGACTTGCCTCTGGTTCGGCCCCAGGGTCTTCACTGTCCTGAGTCCTCAGCCCACACTTGTCTGAGCCCAGCGCTGCCAGGCCTGTCTCTATTAGATGTCTCCATCCCATGGGAAAAGTCTCCATTGGCTAAAGTGACCTATGAGACTGGAAACTTCATTTGCCCATTACTCATGGCAAATGAAGTCCATGTCATGAGAGTTAAATCAAAAGTTTCATGACCCAACCCAGTCCTTCACTAACTGCCAGGACAAAGCCACGACATTGGTCACCAAAGCTGAAAGCCATCTGTCCTAGCCAAGCCAAAAAGCTTCACTGTTTGTATTGTGCTTCTCAGAATCCAGTTTTGTCTTTATTTTTAAAAGCTCTTGGCCAATGCATTCAGTTTTATACGCCACTGAGTTGAAATGACGCACTACGTGTGCAGCCCTGGCTGCACCCCAGGGACAGCGGCAGCTCCTTTGAAATGCCACCGTGGAGCAGGTCAGGATTTCCAGCCCCCGGGAGAGGGGGAGCACAGAAGGGCTGCTGCTGCCTCATTTCTTTTTTACAGGTGCCCCTCTGAGAACTCACCCAAACTTCCTGAAGGAGAGACAGGATGGGTGGTAGCAAATTTTATGTGTCAACTTGACAGGGCAACAGTGCCCAGATAGGAGGTCAAATATTATTCTGGATGTTTCTGTGAGGGTGTTTTGGATGAGACTAACATTTAAATTGGTGGGCTTTGAGTAGAGCAGACCACGCTTCTAATGTGAGTGTGCCTTATCTAATCAATTGAAGGTCTGAAGAGAATACAAGGCTGATATCCCCCCAAAAAGCAAGAAGAAATGCTGCAAGCAGATTACCTCCAGACTTGAACTGCAGCATCGGCTCTTCCCTGGGTATCCACCCTGAGGTCCTTGGACTTCTCCATCTCCATAATTGTGTGAGTCAATTCCTTAAAATTTATAAATATTTTTCTCTCCGTATATGTGAGGTCTTCAAAAAGTTCGTGGAAAATGCATATTAGGAAAAAACTATGCATGAATTGCTGATTGTTTTGCACCAAAATAAACTTGTACTAACTTGTTGTAACATGTTTGAACAAGATCTAACCTGAGGCACTAAGAAGAATAAGACAGTGTGAAAAGAGCCCCTATAAGAGCAGCATGAATTCTGCAAAATTGAAGCATGAACAAACATCAAATTTATGGTGAAGCCTGAGTGGAAGAAAGGTGAAATCATTGATGCTTTAAAAAAAGTTTACAGGGACAATGCCCCAAAGAAATCAGCAGTTTACAAATGGATAACTCATTTTAAGAAGGGACAAGATGATGTTGAAGATTAAGGCCACGGTGGCATAACATCCACATCAATTTGTAAAGACACAATTAATCTTGTTCATGCCCTAATTGAAGAGGGCCAACGATTAACAACAGAAACAGTAGCCAGCACCACAGACATCTCAATGGGTTCAGCTGACACAATCCTGACTGAAAAATTCCAGTTGAGCAAAGTTTCTGCTCAATGGGTGTCAAAACTGCTGCACCCAGACCCGCTGCAGACAAGCAGAGCTTTCCATGGAAATGTGAAACAAGTGGAATCAAGACCCTGAAGCATTTCTTTTAAGAATTGAAACAAGAGGTGAAACATGGCTTTACCAGCACAATCGAAGCCATGGCCGCCAGGAGGTGGAAGTGGTCCAGTCAAAGCAAAAGTGGATCTGTCAAGAGCAAAGATTAAGGCAACCGGTTTTGGGGATGCTCAAGGCATTTTGCTTGTTGACTGTCTGGAGGGCCAAAGAATGATAACATCTTCTTATTATGAGAGGGTTTGGAGAAAGTTAGCCAAAGCTTTAGCAGGAAAACACCCAGGAAAGCTTCATTACAGAGTTCTCTCCACCACAACAATGCTCCTGCTCATTCCTCTCAGCAAACAAGGACAATTTTACAAGAGTTACAATGAGAAACTTTTACAATCCTTATTTGGCTCTTTCTGGCTTCTTTTTGTTCCCTAATCTTAAAAAACCTTTAAACAGCACCCATTTTTCTTCAGTTAATAATGTAAAAAGATTGCATGGGCATGGTTAAATTCCCATGACCCTCAGTTCTTTAGGGATGGACCAAATGGTTGTTATCACCACTTACAAATGTGTCTTGAACTTGATGAAGCTTATGTTGAGAAAAAAAGCTTACATTTTTTATTTTTATCTTTTAATTCCATTTTTCCATGAACTTTTTGATGTTTCTTCATACACATCCTTCAGGTTCTGTTTCTATGGAGAACCCTGACTAATACCAGAGGGCAGAGAGAGGACAGGAGTGTTACATTAATGCATCTTCCTGCACAAGAAAGCAAATGTCACACTGAGAAACAAGTTTCATCTCTTTACAATTCTGCTCCTGTTGGATAAAGTGCCAACCTCCAGCATTGTTGACTCTATCAAAAACAAGCAAACCAAGGGTAAAAGCAACACATCAAAAGCAGAGTAGGACGGAAAGTCATGAGAGAAGCTCCCTGTCTTATTCATCATCACAGTGTTAACATGTGGAGAAAAAGCACATGGATTTCACACACACAGATCTTTTAATAAAATGATTAAAAAGATCATCCTATCAGTTTTTACTGTGCATACAGATGAGTTCTGCAACAATTTTAATGAAGGTAACTACTAATACATTTCCACAGACCTCAGGTATGGTGACTGCAGATCGTTCACTAGCACCAGTTATTTTTTTCTTTACTATCATATCATTGAACCAGTGTCCAGGTCTGGGAAGGACCAACCCTACCTCTTTAGTCCATTCCAGACCCCGCCCTTGTTTCTGTCCTCTTCCCCACATCGCAGCCTTGCCCACCTCAGCTGGTGCCTGTGAGTGCAGCATAAAGCCTTTAATTCGGCCATCCTGATGTTGGCTGTGTGTCCTTTCCAAACCACAGCTCTCGTCACAAAGCTTCATACTGTCCCCAGTCCACCCTAGGACTTTCTAGTGGCTTCAGGATGGAAACCCCAAGTCCTTCGCAGATTCCCGGCCTTCCCATCACCATTGGTTCCTAACAAGACAGTCCACCCCCTTCCCTCAGCAGCTGCCAGCTGGAATTTCATACCCCAGCCCCTTGGAACTGTGAGCTGCTGTCCTGCACGAACACATTTGTGAGGAATCCACCAGGAAATTCTCCATGATTCTCATTCCCGCTCCTGTTCTGGATTAAATGCACACTTTTGAATCTTTGTATTCCCAATGCCTAGTACATGGTCCATAAAAGACATGCAAAGATATTTATTTAAATTAATTAAGGAATTGAATTAGAATAGTTTCACTCTGCATTGTTCAATACAAAAAATATATATTTGATTCAGGATTATCTATTACCCAGTAAGACATTTTTAGTTTTCTTCTTTTTTTTTTTTTGACATGATTTTATATTGTTTAACTTATCTGAGAATGTCTCTGTGTAATGAAAATAATTACTACTGAATAGCAGGAAAAAAAATGCCTTGGTGCTTACATTTGTCCTGGGAAAAAAAAGCCTTTCCAGATTCATTATTCATATTGTAGTATAAAATTACCATACATGCAAGCCTTGTTCAGGGAAAAAAACTCCACTTAAAGAAAAAAAATAAATAGCTGTCTTCTTGGAGCTGCCTCACCTGCTCAGGAAAATGGAAATTTTCTGTATGTTCTATCCTTCAGAACCTTCATTACAGCAAGTCTTCAAAGGAGAGGGTGGATTTTTAGAAATAAGGCATCTTAAAGATAATGCATGCAGCAAGACATCCACTCACAGAGAGAACTGCTGAACGAAGAACTCCAGCGTGCAGACTGAGAGACTCGGTTTCGATTCCTGATTTCCACTGACCAGCTTTGTGACTCTGGGGAAGTCTCATTCTTTCTATGCTAAGTGAGGAAGTTGAAATTGGGTACAATATAAGGCCTTCTCTGGAAATTGTATTTAGGAGATTTCCTGACTTCAAAAAACCTGCCTTTTTTGTTTTCTACAGAATGAGGTGTTATTATCCATAGCAGTAGATGGCAGAATAAAAAGTACAGAGGGACCCGTTAGAAAGACTTCTGCTCTCTCAAGTAAGAGGTGGGAAGCTACACAGTGCACTGCAGTCTAATAACAGAAGTTAGCTAATCATGCATACCCGTGCATGCATCCTAAAATCTAAAAGACACAAAACCTTGAGGAACACTCACCATACAGACGACAACAAAACTCTCAGATACAAGTCCTTCAATATATTGGTTTTATTTTTTCTATTTAATTGGGACTCGAGTTTATCATTAGCAGATAAGTCAATTGTGTTGTTTTAAGCGATATTTATTACAACTAGGAGTGTGTACTAGGTACTGTGATACATGTGGTAATGGAACTATTAACAAGAGAGTCTTTACCCTCCAGGGTCTCACAGTCTAGGGGTGGAGGCAGATCACACCTGAGCTGAACTTGGGAGGCATAACATACCTTTATTTTAGAATCTATTGTTTGACCATTTATCACTTTAAGACTATTGCAAAGAAACCAGAGGCATTTGATAATTTTTGTGAAATCTTGCTATTAGCTAGTATTAAGTGGATGCTCATAGGCCCATGGTGAGCTAGAGCCAGATGAATCAACTCCCTGCAACCAACAGGTGGCAGCTGCCAGAGCCTAGTCTCCTTAAAGTTAAAGGTGATACACTGCACATATATAACGTTTGCCTCTAAAATTTGGAGTCTTTGAAACATAAGGACCAATTTTTTTTTAAAGATTAATAGTATATATTATATAACGTTTGCCTCTAAAATTTGGAGTCTTTGAAACATAAGGACCAATTTTTTTTTAAAGATTAATAGTTTTTAAATACATTCTGTGAAAATTGAAGAGAAATAGGGAAGCCAGATGCATATAGTCTAAGTATGTTTTAGCTTTCTGAGCATTCTTGGATATGAATACATGAGGCCTCAAGAACAGAAAAATGAGAAAGTACTTTATATCTTTCCTAATATTCAATTAAATAGGCCACATGTATCTTTAAGCATCTAGGAAGCTAATATTTAAATTCACTTCAATATGCTTATTCTTTTTATTTATGTATTTATTTGGCACTGGCTAGTACAGGATTACAAACCCTTGATCCTGATTTACCAGCACATAGTCTAACCAAGTGAGAATATGTTTATTCTTCATCTTCGGTTGCTGTTACGATTTGAAGAAAGCCAGCAACACCCCTCCATCCCTGTTTGGCCCACTTAAGAGACAAATGCAGAAGTCTGGCAGATGGAAATAAAAATATCAGCCTTATTGCTGCTGAGTGGGAAGATGCAGCTGAGGGGTGTAGCAAAGTAGGTTTCTGAATGAACGTAGAACTGGAGAGACCTACCTCCCAGCAATGGATGTCTGCAGTGTTGCAGAACTCCCAGCACAGAGGCTGGGCTCTTACTGGACATGCACAGAAGCCGAGAGCATCATGAAGACAAGTGGATCTCAGACAGAGGAGCAAAGGGACAGAGCCGTGCCTGCGCACCTCCTTCTCTGAACTTACCACTCACACCATAACTTCCTTCCCACAGGGAAGTGACAGTGTAGAGAGAGGCCAGGAGTATGGGACACATGATTCCCAGGGACAGGAGGCTCTGACTCCTACAGAAATTATTTTCAGCAACTTCCTGGGCCTCACTCTAGAGGAGTTTTCTAAAATTTTATTCCTGTAGTTGTAGAATGCTTCCAATACATGTAATTATTGCTAATAGGTTCAGAATAATACATTTACATGCAATCTAACAAAGGCCAACAGCATTGTACTACAGGTTAATACAATGCTGAACAGAAGGCTCTTAAAGGTTGACCAAAAAAAAGGTACCCACATTTTTTTAAGTAAATAAATATCAACCTTAGCTATCACCTGAGATAGCACCTGGGATGATGGGATTAGGGCTTGAATATGTGGGTGGATAAACTTCAAATTTTCAGGTGCATGGTAGTGGAGAGAACCATTACTAATCTTAAATGACAGATTTCACAGAGTTTCATTTGGGAAGAAAAAATAAATGGCCTTCTAATAGCTATTGTTGGAATAAAAACTACTTAGATGCAAACATATACTATATATCAAAATAGACTCCAAGTGGATTAAAGAGTAAAGCATCAAAATGAGAAAAATAAATAGATTTCAGGGGAAATAATAATGCCTCCATCATTGGTGTAATAAAAACAAAGACTGGTATACTTAAAAACTAAAGTAAAACCTAGAATTTAAAGCTAAAATACATTTACAAATTTATTTTATAAACTTAAAAAATAGAATAAACATCAAAATTACAAAAAAGACATATTGACAAACTAGAAAATATATTTGGGTGCATTATCACAGGTAAGTTTTAATGTTTATTTTAATTTCAAAATGATCAAACGAAGCAACTAAGTCCCCAAATGACATATTTTCAAAGAATATACAAACACAGTTCTCACAAGTGAAATTACTACTACATTACAAACATATGAGGTCTATTGACTCTCTAAGAAACAAAAATCTAAGTTAAAACAATCTTAATGTATGATTTTTATACTAAAAATTGGTATTATTTGAATTAATAAAATATTATTCCTGCAAACTCTTATAACTTACATTTTTTTGCTTTTAACCTGTCGGTCTGTCCAAAAACACTCATAGCCTTTCGCTTGATGATTGCATGATAAGAAATGTAGCCCACAAAACCAACTCTATTATCATAGTTGAAAACAGGAATTCTGAAGCCAGACTAACTGGGTTCACATTTTAATTCTATTATTCACAAACTGTAAATAGTAAGGAAGTAAATGTTTGCTGAACAATAATGTGTACTAATGCGACTGAACAATCATATAACAATTTCATAAACCATAACATGAAAATGGCACTCAAACTTGACATAGCCAGTCAAAACAATCATTAAGAAGGCTTTGTCAAAAGATCATTTATAGCAGTGTAATGGTAAATGAAAATAACATGTAGGGAAAGACAATATACATGTAGGCGCACAAAGAACAGCACACAAAGGAAATATGTGTACATCTGTAAGGTATAATTTAACCAGGCTGAATTTTGAGCCATTTGTAATTAGGACTTCTGGAAGAATTTCTTATATACAAAATATAAGTTATAAAGAATTATTTGTTGCACACAAATCATCCATTTATTTAACCACTATTGAAAGACAAAATCAATGAATGAGGGATCGATGAAGGACAAAACCTAACTGGAGACGATACCTTTGAGACTAACATGAGTGCAGAAGGCAATCTGGCGCCTTTCAGGGCAAATAAAGACATTTTTAAAAGATGAAAGGACTTCAATATAATATTAAAAGTGAAAAATAGAGTAAAGGATTTTGAGAAAAGAGTCTAATTATATTGGGGTGGTTTTATTGTTATAAAATTAACTCAAGTTTTGTATCATATTTTAAATACAGTAACTAGTGTTTCTAGTAAATGTTCTGATCCACCCAGTACTAGGAATGAAATGGTAAGACAATAAAATTCTGAGGCTATTTTAAAGCAGAGAGGTGTTATTCATAAAGTCATTGCCCAGTCCTAAAACCTGGAGCATTTCCCCTACGTTTTCTTCTAGGAGTTTTAAAGTTTCAGGCCTTACATTTAGGTCTCTAATCCATTTTGAGTTGATTTTGGTATATGGTGAAATGTACAGATCAAGTTTCATTCTTCTACAAATGGATATCCAGTTCTCCTAGCACCATTAATTGAAGAGGTAGTCTTTTTCCCAATGTAAGTTCTTGGTTCCTTTGTCAAAGATCAGTTGGCTGTAAATACATGGGTTGATTCCTGAGTTCTTTATTCTGTTCCATTGGTCCATGTGTCTGTTTTTATTACTACAGTACCATGCTGTTTTTGTTACTACAGATTTGTTATATAGTTTGAAGTCCGGAAGTGTAATGCCTCCAGCTTTACTATTTTGCTCAGGATTGCTTTGGCTGTTTGGGATCTTTTGTTGTTCCATATGAATGTTAGGATTGCTTTTTCTATTTCTGTGAAGAATGTTGTTTGTATTTTGATGGGAATTGCATTGAATCTGTAGATGTCTTTGGGATGGCTTTTGGCTTTTTACATTGTAGTAAAAATGTACATGGATATTTTTACTACATTGATTCTTCCAATCCACGAAAAAGGAATGTCTTTCCATCTCTTAGTGTCTTCTCTAATTTCCTTCAGAAGTGATTTATAGTCTCATTGTAGAGATCTTTCACCTCTTTGGTTAGATTTATTCCATAACATCCCCAAAGCACAGGCAACAAAAGAAAAAATAAATGAATGGGATTATATCAAACTAAAAAGCTTCTGCACAGCAAAGGAAACAATCAATAGAGTGAAAAGACATCCTACAGAATGGGAGAAAATATCTGCAAAATATGCATCTGACAAGGGATTAATATCCAGAACATACAAAGAGTTCAGACAACTTTACAGCCAAAAACCAAGTAATCCAATTTAAAAAATGGGCAAAGGAGCTGAATAGACATTTCTCAAAGGAAGACATACAAATGGCCTACAGGTATATTAAAAAATGCTTAACATCACTAATCATCAGGGAAATGCTAATCAAAACCACTTTGATATATCATCTCACCCCAATCAGACTGGCTGTTATAAAAAAGACAGAGAATAACAAATGCTGGTGAGGATGTGGAGTGAGAGGAACCCTCCTGCACTGTTGGTGGGCCTGTAAATTACTACAGCCATTATGGAGAACAGTATGGAGGTCCCTTAAACAATTACAGATAGAACTACCATATGATCCAGCAATCCCACTTCCAGGGATATATCCAGAGGATTGGAAAACATCAGGTCAAAGGGATACCTGCACTCCCATGTTTATTGCAGCTCTATTTACAATAGCCAGAAGATGGAACCACGTAAATGTTCATCAATGGATAACTGGATAAGGAAATTGTGGTAAATATACACAATGGCACACTACTCAGCCATAAAAAGGTATGAAATTCTACCATTTGCCAAGACATGGATGAGCCTGGAGAAAACTATCCTAAGTGAAACAACCCAGGTACGGAAAGAGAAATACCACATGTTCTCACTCATAACTGGGAGCTGAATCTATAAATAAACAAATGAACAATAAAGAGAGACAGAGAGAAAGAAAGAAACAGCAACCACAGTAATACATTGAACTTTTAGAAAACTAGAGGTGGAAAATGGGAGGGGAGGGGCAGAGGGAGGGGGGCTAATGAGGAATTGGTCAATGGATACAAAGAACGATTGTGTATTGTAATGATGAATAAGCTAACTATGCTGATCTAACCACCACACATTCTACATAGTTACTGAAAATGAACATTGTACCCCACATGTATGTAGAGCAAAAAAAATAAAAATAAATTTTAAAAGGCTATTTAGCCATATTTTATCAAATCCAAGATGTCATCAACTATAAAATGCACCAATATTTTATGCATTGCTAAGAAAGAAAACTCTGCCAATTAAAATATTGAAAATGCTCTCTCATCCCTTTATATTTTATTTTGTTTTACTTATTTTATTTTATTAAAACCTCTTTTAGGATTATTTAAACATTATGTTTTAAATAACACTCTGAAGCATGCATAAATATGACAATATGAACAAAATAAATTGGTAAAAGTTTTTCTAAAAATTTTTTACCTCCTAGTCTGATTAAGAGTTCTTGATGTCTGTGATTCTACACACAATATCAACCTCTGTACCAGGAAGAGCGTTGGTTACCCAAGAGTGTTCCACTGATGTCTGCAGGATTTTCTTCCAAGCTGTTGACCCCCATTCTTCGAATTTGTATTATGTATCTGTACATGTGTTCTACATATATAGTATTACTATTCCCCAGCTTTTCATGTTGAAAATTATCAGGTGTATAGAATGTTAAAATAATTATGCAATGAATACATGTAAACTCTGATATATTCCGTTTATTGTACAGTTGCTTTATCTTTCTCCCTTCATTTGGATTTTGACAAACTTTTGAAAATAAATTATAGACCCCAACACAAAAAAAAAAGCATAGAAGATATTTATTTTTGTGAAGAAGAAATTTACTGAGACTCATATTTCCATTCAACAGGAGACTTAGTTTTCTATCTGGATTCATCGTAGAGGAAACAGAAAAGGTTACGAACCTAAAACATTACAAAAGGCAGAATGTTATAGGGCTACAATGCAAATGGAGACACAATATCCTGTGTTAATTAATAACCACCATTTGTGTCACATTTAAAAGGAAATTCTAGAAAAGTAATATTTTCTAAATGTGATTCATGAAGAATCTGTATTTAAAATCTGATCTTTGCAAATATAGCAATAGAATTTTTTTTTTTTTGCATATTATGAAAAGACCCTCCTATGGAGAGATATATACCAAGGTGAGACAAGATTTGTACAGACAAGAACTAGAGAGCACATGTGAAAGATCGACAGAACATGAGTGGTACAAGAAGAGGAGAAATCAGGATCAAACTAGCTCAGGCAGAAAACCCGACCTAGCATTTCCAGTAGCTCATTTTAAGTTTATTCAATGTCTGTGTCATTTTAAAGGTGTTTTGATCAAAAGAGCTATGTGGACAAGAAAATTGGGAAATTCTGGATTAAACAAATATGATTAGGTTACTTTATTCTTCCCCTCAGCACTTTGATGTGCTAATACACATGGAGCCCAACAGCAGGGAAGAATAGAATTGGAAGCATGTCCCAACTTATTTCAACACAAGCCCCATTTTTTATAGAGCAGCTTGTGAGATTAGTACTTCATGAAACACATTTGGGAACATCTGGTCAAGATAAGCTGAGAGTTTTTACAAATTCTTAGGGAAATGGAGTTGAAAATTAATACTAGGATTCTGTGATTTTTAATTTGTTGTATGATTCAGTTAACAAAAATACATAATAAAATTTTAGAGTATCTCTATTGGAGCACTCAGGAGAACACCACATCAGGAAAGAGGGCTGCCTTTTACATTGTACCCAGTTGTACACAGTTACACCGCCAGTGTAGCTCTGCATTATAGAGATTTCAATGCAATGGAAACACATACCATTACGGGTAGCCTATATGTGGAGTATGAGATCACAGCTCGGCAATTGCCCATTTTGGGCCACTTCATCCAAACTGCAAATACAGTGTCTGGAAAAGCTATTAGTATTAGGAATGTTGACCATATAAACCAATTATTTAAAGTGACCACAATTTGCAGAAAGAACTACTTTCTGAAAGAGGTAAGAGACCCAAATCAATACAATCTAAATATCATAAGTAAAATTAAGAAAATATTTCTGAAATTATCTTTGGGAGACTCAATATGGTAACCATACAAGCAAACTAAGAAAAACCAACCAAACACGAACTAGCAAATAAACCTTCTTTCTGCGTTTCAGGCCATCAGCTAGAATGTGCGGGTTTGCTGATTAGTGAGGTCATAGGACAAACAGAACAAATGAGATCACTCAGTAAACAAGACCAACTGGAAAACTAGTTCTATAGCCACAGTCTCCACCAAGTTACGGGATTGTTTCTGGTGTGGTTTGCTAATTGCTTCTCTGTACAAAAGCCAACCATTATTTTGCAATCCCCAGACAGGTCACAAAGGCATTTCTGTGTCTAATTTTTATCCAGTCTCCCAAGAGCAAACATCTAATAACTATTATTGGGTACAGGTACATCTCACTTTATATGGCAAAAATGTGTCTGCAACATAATTCACGAAACTTTTTCATCATTCAAAACATTTTACATATATTGTGAAAATTTCTACTTTAAAATCTTGCCATAAATTATATTTTTTACATGTTTTTAAAGAAAAGCACTCCCACAGTCTCCTATTGTATAAAACAGGATATGTGTGTGCATGAGCAACTGATCTGCAATGGGAGAGCACGTTAATACTTGTGTAACCATGGTGCAAAAAAATATTATGGGAGAAGGAGATATAAGCGTGAGACTAATATATGTGTTTCTACTAGAATATAAAGTTCTAAGGAGTAGTTTTTATGTTTTATTTCTTTTTGTATATTCTTTGTGTCTCCCTTGCAGTGTTCTCTGAAATGTTTATTGAGTGACCGAATGAATGAATAACAAAGGGAAAGGACATTTCCCAGAGGGCATGGTTAGTCTGGTGATTTGAAACATGTATCTGTTTATCAGAGGGTAAATATCTCGTTTAGCCACCTTGATGTCTCATTTTATCCACAGTGCACCTGCACCTGCTATGAACAAAGCAAACGTGGCTGGAATGAACTTGTCGGAACACTCTCTGGAGCTGTCCTCAATCTGCAGCTACGGAAGCGAGTCTTAACCAAGTCAAACTCTTTCTACTTCCTTTAGCAGTGCAGTGAGCTTGAGGTGGAAAAGGGATTAGAGTCAGGGGATCTTAATGAGGTTTACCCCTGTTGATTTGGGGCTGAAGATTCTCCAAATTATTTTCACGAAAGAAGTAGCAATATTTTCCTACTGAGGAGAAGACACAGGACAGTTTATGAAGTGTTGATTTGATGTTGTGAAAGTTAAATGACGTTACTGAAATGAACTTCTCTACTTTTAGCTGTTTGAAAGAGAGCTTATGAAGTTGCCATCTTTATCCCCCTCTCTTTTCATTATAAAGTGAGTTTCTGGCCTCTGGCATATAGTTAGTGCTTTCCTTTGTCATTCTTTAAAAAAGTAGAAATTTTTTTTAATACTTTTCTTGAAACTCTGGGTTCAATTTTCCTAAACACTTAACATTATAATCTGCGTAAGTCTCTTCAAGTTAATATAAGGTGTGTTTTGAAAATAAAAATCTCTGGATCCTTCGACAAGGCTCTTCCTAGGTGAAGGGGAAAAAAAGGTATGTGTATCAGCAAGTTAGTGCTCTGTGCCTTTTGGCCAGATCTTATACTACAAGCTCTTAATAGTTTTCAGAGGAGTTATGACTTTTTCCCTTGTTAGTGAGGAAATACATAAAAATACCTAAAAATGTAGAAATGGAAATAGAAATTATAGAAAGCCTAAATTTAAAAAAAATGATCCTATACGAGTCCATACCTCAGAAAAAAAATCCTAATGTTTTGGTATACTTCCTGTAAATCTTTTATTTCATTTTGAGATTAAACTACATACACAAGTTACTATCCTGTTTTTGTTTTTTTTTTTAACTTGAGATTATATTGAAAATCTTCCTTTGGGTCATTCTTTCAAACATAACTGGAAACATATTTTAAAAGATAGTACACTATGAGTCATAAAAGAACCTCCTTATTTAACTTTTCCTTGATTTTTGAATATTTATGTTGAAGACAAGTTCTAAATACTTTGATCACTACTTCATATTTCAGGATGGATTTTTAAAAATAGAATCACTAAATCAAAGGCTATGGACATGTTTAAGGTCCTTGATCTATATTTTGAAGTCAATTAGCAGAAAGATTGTAACTAATTTATGCACCAAAAGCAAAGCCAAAGAGCTCATCCATCATATCACCTTAAACAATTTTGATTCTTAAAAACTTATTAAAAAATTGCAATACAGTATCTTATCATTTTAATTTGGTTATTAAATGATTGACTTTTCTTAATTTTATTAGCCATTTACATTTCTTCTTTAGTCAAGTCTGTTTATGTTCTTGGCCCATTCTTATTGGAGTTGGGTGTGTGTGCACCTGCGTGCATGGGTGTGTGCGTGTTTGCACGTGTGTGCTTGTTTCCTATTGTCTGCCTTTTGACTTGATTGTAATATTTTTAATGCCGACAGAAAATGTAAATTTTATAGGCAAATCTAAATTTTTTTTGTAATTTTTGCCTTTAGTTTTTAAGCCTGGTAAACCTACAGCACATTCATAAATTTTCCTCTAACTACTTCATCCTGATTATCTTTTTTCTCTGCTTTTTTTTCTCCACCTCATTCTTCATTCATTTATCTATTCATTAGGTATGTATCAAATCCCCCTGGAATTTTGAGAGTGTATAACATTAGGTGAGAATATAATTGAAACATGTTTTTGAGTGAGTTCCTGCACCAAGCACCTTGATACCAAAGAGGGTCTGAGGAGGCTGGGTAGCCATCCTCAACCCACCTCATCCTCATACCAAGTTCTTGACTCTGCCACAGGAAAGAATTCAAAGGCAGAGTCACAGTGAAAAGTGAGAACAGGTTTACCACAGAGAATAGGAAGTACAGACTTTGAAAGAAAAGTGTGGCCTAGCTCTGCAGACTGAGTGGGGCCAGCACTAAGTTTAATACAAAAGTCAGAAACATACACTTAAAGTTTAGCACAAAGTGCAGGCTGGCTCAAGAGAGTGAGCAGCTGCCTGCTCACAGCAAGTTTATTACAAAAACGAAGTGTACACATCTCGCAGTGAAATGCAGATTGGCCCCAGGGAAAGTGAGCAACCAACCCTATCTTCTACTGGGATTCAACTTTTATAGTTTTGCTATCTAATACATATTCATGCTATCTAATGAATATTTTTCTATGGGGGTGGTTCACAGTTGTGTAAAGTAACCTTGCACATGCTCCGTTGGTCTCTTTTAGAGCATGCTTATTAGTTAAATTCTACCACATGCACCAAATATATTCAAGAATATTCAGTGCTCTCTAGTGCCTCCAGAGGAAGGTCATTCAGAGGATAGAATCTATTTTATTGAGCATGCTCAGCCATCAGGATTACATAAGTCTGGATAAATTCCTCTCTACAGAGGATTCTTGGCCACTAAATTTGCATAAATCTGCCCACTGTAGTCTCAATCTCCCTGTATTGGTACCGAAAATAGGTCCAATAAGCAACAATGACTCTCTTCTAGGGGACAGCCTACAGGAGGGGCCTGAGACCTTAGGGAGTGGTTTGAAACTCAGGTGTGTGTCCTGAAACCCAAACACGTGGAAATTGAGCATCTCTTATCTCACCTTCCCTTGATCTGTAATGCAATGTTATCATACATCAAATTGTTACAGATGGCTTTGGGTTGCACAGATGGCTTTGGTTGCAATATGATGTCTTATGCTCTTTTACCAGGTCAGCATTAATGAAAGTTGTAATTATTAGAGGTTAATAGTGTTGTAACATTCAGTGGTGAAAGCTTTCTCATCACTCTCCTTTTTTTCAAATATTCTTAACTATCAGTGATGATTCATATATTCATCCGTGTTTTTATACATCTTGTGTTAGGTGATTTTAGGTAGAATATTTTTACTTTCAATGTTCCTTTGATAAGCTTACTGAGAGAGATCCATATATTTGAGAAGGGTCAAAATATAATAAAATCAAGTTTATAACATGTGGAGTTTTTTTTTAGATTTATTAAAAACTGCATATCTATTCATTAAAAGGTTGTTTTTGAATACTGCCTCATAAATAGCTATTTTCTTTAGCCTATTTCTTCTTCTGTCTACCTAGTAGTTTTTAAAACACCTTTATAGAATATAAAATTAATTTTTGTAGTACACATATTTTGACACACAAGAAAGTTTTTTGTACCATACATCCTATTTTTTTTCTCCCCAAGTCCATTCATTTCTTGGTACTGAATTGAGTAACTTTGTATTTGAATAGTCTTATTAAACAAAACTCACATTGTAGATTATACTATAAACTCTATTGACCAGGAACACTTTTTTTGTTTGTTTTCAAACAGAGGCAGTTCTGACTTAGGCTGTCCTTGCAAATAGAGGATTCTAATGAAAGCTTCTTTTTGAAATAATATGAGAGAATTAATCAAGAAGAATATAGTTGTTTCAGGATTTTATGTGGTACATTTTAGAGTCCCAAACTGAAAGTAACAATAAAAGTATATCTTGAGAATTTTGAAAAAAATACCAAAGCCCAAAATAATATTTTATCCCAATAGGTAACAATAGTGAACATTCAGACCCATAAAGAGAAGAATAAAAATTTCACATCTCTTGAGAGCTGTCTATAAATCACACAATAGTAATTATATTTAGCTTCCATGAAGAGCTCTTTTTAAAGAACAATGAGTCTATGTGGCTTCCTTTGCCCTAGAATAATATCTGGCAGGTATCTATTTTAAAGTTCAAGATCTGTCTTTTGAATAGTGTGTGGTTATTTCTCTCTACACCATTGCTTTGTGTGTCTTTTCACTGTTTGCTTTGACTACGTAATTTTCATTGACTCATCTTGATGTGAGATCAAACTGAAGCCTCTATATACCTATTTCATTGCAAAGGTGACTCACAAATTTAAAGAACCTATGTGAACATTGCTCAACATTTCCAAATAGGTAAATATCTGTACTTAATAGAGTAAAATCCCCAAATACACTATGCTAACACAAGCTCTTGCTTCAATTTAGCATTTTTTGAACATAACATCCTAACATAGCCATGAAAATGTGTATACTATGACTCAGAAAAGTAAAAAGTAAAACTATTTATTTTTCAACTACCTTATCGCCCAAGTTCAAAAGCTCAATGCCACTTTAACCAAAGTTGATTTTTGAGATATGCTAACTCTACCTGTTCTTCTGAGAGCAGGTGATTGCAAGGGCATTTACAGTAAAATATTTTATATTTTGTAGGTGGCATTAAGTTAGAAACACTGATTTTTATTAGTTATTGATTTTTAGTAAATTATATGATCCTTTAAAATAAATATCCAAAATTTTACATTTTCATGTATACAAAATTTTATTTAGATTTTCAATTTAATTTGATAATACTAAATTCATAAATGTTATAGTATATAATATAAAATACAGTGTGTACACTTTTAAATTTTTCTTAATATATTTTAAATGAAGCTCTTAAATAATCAGAGAAAGATTTGACAATAATAAACTATAGAGAAGTAAATTAGATGAATCCTGACATTTGGTAGCATTACTATCACTGAATTTAACCATATATTTTGATCAGATCCAAAAATTGAGTTTAAACACAGGATATGATTTTAAAGGTAATAAATGACTTATAAGTTCATAATATCTTTTAATAAAGGGCCACAAAAAATGTTTACTTTATGTAATGATAAAAAGAAATTCTTGAGATAGCTGCTTAAAAACTAAAAAAAAATTTTTTTTAATTTTAAATAAAATTTTATTGGTGTTTCTCAATTGTTGGAAGTTAACATTTTTTCATTTTTAAAGATTTTCATATCTTTTATTTAAGAATAACTGCAGTGTTGGCAATTAAAACATAAAAATTAGAGGTTTTAACTCAAAATACTACTTTAATATTTGTGGTAGAGATTCAAATATCTTGGGGTTTTTCCCCCAAGCTATTTCATAAATATATAAATATCCAAATAGTATGTCACAGTCAGTCTTAGTCCTAAGAATTAGTCTGTCTGTATAAAGTAGATAGTAGTGAATACAGGTCTAAGGTATGTTTAACCATTGAAAATGAAAACATAAACTTAAGCCATAGAATCTAGAATAAAGCATTATGTAAAAATCTTTATAGAACTTCAGAAAGGTCCAGTATACTGTTCATTTGAAAGACCATTTAAGGGGAAAATTTTGATAAACACTTAGTTTCTACTGTTAAATAAAATCCAGCTTCTGCTCAGGGTTATAAATGCCATTGCTATGGGTCAAATGTGTCCCTGAAAAGTTCATGTATTGGAAACTTAATCCACACTGTAATAAAGTGAAGAGGGTGAGAAATCCAATTATGGTAATTGAAAGGTGGGGTCTTTACAAGGTGATTTAATTATGAGTACTATGCCCTAGTGAATGGATTGATCCATTCATAGAGTTATGGGCATGGTTCTGACAGCTTTAAAAGGAAGGAAGAGGTTACCTCAGTCATGCTCAGCCCATCCTCATCATGTGACACCCTGGTCACCACCAGCCTTTGTAGAGAGTTCTCACTTAGAAGAAGGCCTCACCACATGCGCTGCTTGGACCTTGGGTTTCCCAGCCTCCAAAACTGTAAGAAATAAATTTCATTTCATTATTAATGACCCAGTTTCTGGCATTCTGTTATAAGCAACAGAAACAGACTAATATAACCATAAAGAGTTGCCATATATGAAGTAGCTTACTTGCAAATCAGCACCTTCATTTGCAAGCATTTGCCCTCAAATTATCAAAATGGAGCTTATATATGAAAACACTGTGAGAGGTCAAGATTAACTTGTCTGAGACTTTTCTCTTTCTGTCTGGCATCCCAAAAAAAGAGTAGGCAACCTTCTGGCTCCATGGACATGGGTCACGGGCCAGGGTTTAAGTCAATAAATCCTGATCAATCCTAAAATAATGCCAGAATTAGGGCTGGTGCTTTCCTGGCCTTGAACGCTGATTCAGCCACTCCCCCCTGAGTTTTCCATGACATACAGCTACCATCACCAGACTTAGACTCTAGGCCCCACATGCCTCCCCACCAACCACACAGGGGAAAGCAGCTGGATGCTGTCCACTCAGTAAAGCTTAGCTGGCAAGAATGGAGAGGAGATAAGGTTCTGGGAGGTGTCTATGCTTCTCTATACACCTTTTAAATGCCTCATAGCCCGAGGATAGAGAAAACCCTCCTTGGGTCTGGCTTCAGGCCCTGCTCTCTCTCTGTGTGCTGCCCTGGAATAAATAGGTGCCTGCCACTACTCCGTCACCAGTTTTCTTTAGTGACACCGCTCCTGTGGGCTGGGTGTAGGTGCTGCTGCTTGTCCACTTATTCAAGGAATGCTTTCTTGGAGGATTGATGTTGTTGATATTCAGGTTGTCTTAGCGATTATGGAAATCTTCTCTTAACCAGCAGGCATTCCAGCTCCACTTGGGTGGCAGATTCACCTTCCTGAGGGATGGTAAGGATTACCTATCTCTTTAAGCCCCTCACCTTCTATCCAGGACTTCCTAAAGCAAATTTGGTATATACCAGATAGGAAGACCCTCCAAACCATGCCTTCCCGACTCAGTGGCAATCATTCGTCAGTTTCAGTTTTTCTGGAACATGATCCCATCTCTTTAAGGTCTTTCCCATTGTTCTTTGAAAAGTGAATAAGAAAGTTTCTGTTTGCCATATGGTCTATGTTCTAAGGCACCTCATTCCAAACACACTACACAAATTTTGTGAAAATCTGTCAATTTTTCATTGATTTGGTAACAAACAGACTGAAACTTGTGAGCTCTATTCATTTATTTTACCATCGGTTTATTTGCCTGTTACTGGGGCTGGGTTTAAGAATACAAAAGTAATGCACTTCACAAAGCTTAGGATCTAAAATCGGAAGACTTGACTTAGGATCTTGCTTCTATTACATACTAATCTATGTGACCTGGGGAATATTTTTCCATTTGTTTATACACACATAAAAAACACACTCACACACATACACACATCTATAGATTACACACACACACACACACACACACACACAAACTTTATTTATAACAGAGGCTATCACAATTAACTAAGACTTCTCTATTTTCTCCTGGGACTGAGTGAGACTTTTAATATCAAAGGGTGACAGAGAGTTTCAAAAATGACTAACATAAAATGATAGATTCATAAATTTTCAATAGGAAGAACCAAAAACGGGGTGAGTCAATCCTGCCTGTTATTAAATGAAAAGACTTCTAAAAGGTCAATTTTATTTCAAATGTTTCATACCCTAATATTGAGTCATAAATTTCTTGTATTATTATTAAAGCATTATATATTGAACAGGTCACTGTTAAATTGTAAGTATATTACCTAGTAGCATAATACAAGATGTCATCTGCATCTATTATTATAGTCACACAAACTACTTAATTGTATCAGTCTCCTGAGTCATTTTTCAGAGCTGCTCTCAGATCAGATGAGTTCTTATTATGGGATGAATTCAGGGAAAAGCTATCGACAGAATATTGTAAGGGCTGGTGGTATTGAACGGAGCACGTTAAGAGCTCAAAATTTATGATGGGTTTGCACAGAGGTTCAGATTGAGATTGTGATTTAAAGAGAAAAATAAGATTGGCAAAAAAGTGGGAAAGGTATGAAGCAAAACAAGTAAAAACTTGGACCACTTTAGTAATTGCTGAGACTGCAAAGAGCTTTTACTGGTGCCAGAAAGCAATCTGGAAAGACAATGAAATGCAGATTGCCTAAAATATGAGAGCTCATAACTTCAAGAAGACATTGAGAGAGACATGCCTTCTCCTTCTGCTTTTACCATTTATTGTTCACAATCACCCAGACTTCAGCGAAGATGTGACTGGAATTTAGGCCTTCAGTTATTTAATATGTTTTCCTGTTCTTTTGATTTAGTTCATTAATGACTTCAAGAGTCACTAGTACAGTAAAAAGGCCATCATCTTGAGGTAAAGGCAGATGTCTGAAAGGAATGGACTAATTCCAAGACTTATTTATCATCAGTTCAGAAATAAAATGATGTTTCAGGTCACCAGAAGTGTTGATTTTGGCTAGTATTTTTTGCTTAATAGACTTTTTCCTTCTTTTTTGTTTTTGTTTTTGTTTTTGCAAAAAGTATAGCATTTTGAAAAGATATCATCTATATTTCTCAGAATTTATATGCAATTTACCTCTCTGTCAATGTATTTCTATGTGGTCTTAAGTTGTTCAAATGTTTTCAATTTTTTTAAATATTTTCAAGCAAGATCCTTTCAAGAGATGGTTACTTTACTAATATTTATCTAAAACATGATTATTCTGAAGGGCAAAATAAAATGAAATGTATGTTGAAAAAATTTAGGTTGTTTCAGTAAATAGTTATAACATGCCATTGCCAACAAATTTTGAAATAAATACTATTGAATAGATCAGAAGACTTAGTTAGCAAACACACTAAAAGGATTTGAAATCTTGATGCCAGATATGTTATTGATATGTTTTACAAACAATACTTTTATATAAATGTGTGTATTTTTTAATCCACACATTTTACTAATTAGTCATCTGTATCACTACCGTCCAATAGAAATATAATGAGAGACACACAGATAATTTTAAATTTTCTAGTACTCACATTAGAAAAGTAGAAACCAACTAAATTAACTTTATTATGTTATTTAAATGAATATATTTAAAAATTATCATTTTAACATGGAACCAATATAAAATTATGAACAAAATATACAGCATTTTATTCATACTATGTCTTTGGATTCTGGTGTGTATTTTATACCTATAATACATCTCAGTTAGTACTATCCATATCTTAAGAGCTTGTAGTCTAGTCACATGAAGTTAGTTACTACTATATTAGATAGCATAATCATCATTCATTTAAAATTTAATATGATTCATCATCTTTTCTAAAAGCATTATAGGCTTAATTCTCTACATTCTGTATTTTTTACATCACTTATTGCTTATAAATGCTGATTCCAGTAATGTATCTATATGAATGATGGAAATAATTGAATCATTTAGCCAAGCATGCCAGGGAATTTTTGCAAGTGTACTGGCTGTTAAAATCGCTTCTCATGGCATTGTTTCTCAATGAAGTTTTGTACTCCATATGGGTAACATAGAGGCATTGCTAATTTTTCTTGAGTATTGATTTTGAAGTTTCTATTTTATATGCTATTATAAATAATATAGATCTTAGAAGGAATTTTTAAAAAACAAATTTATGATTTACCTACTTAGTTAATTTTTTTAAATGTTTATGATTTCTGCACTCATAGAACTAATGGAATAGAGCACAATATTAACTGCCAGATGTGTAGACCTTGAATATATTTTTATAGACCATAAGCATTAATATTTAAAATAGAGGTGATAAAAAGTCTACATGACAATATTATGTAAATACAATGTAATTATTGGGTACAAAAATTTGAATAAATGCTTTCTTGTACCCATTGATAAGAATCACAACTAAATAGTGGTACAATTCATGTGATAGCCTGTATTTGCAATAACAAAATGTCACTTGTTATTTGTGATGGATCGAAGAAGAGCAGATCATAGGCATATTCAAGGTTTGATTTTTATGAAACAAAAATAGAATCACTTAATAGGCACATGTTTGTTTGATTGCCTTGCAAAGTTAGTGGCACTCAGATGACAGTAAATGAATATTTGCCTAAACAAATTTTTTAAAAAATGCCATCCAGGGATGATATATTAGTCTATTTCTGTTGCTTATAACAGAATACCTGAAACTTGGTAATTTATGAAGAAACAAAATTTATTTCTTACAGTTTTGGAGGCTGGGAAATCCACAGTGCTGGGAAAACATCTGATGAGGACTTTCCTCTGGGTGGGAACTCTCTACAGAGTCCTGTGGCGACTAGGGTATCACATGGTCACAATGGGCTGAGCAAGAGAGACCTAACCAGCTCACTCACTCTCCTTATAAAGCCAGCAGAACTACACCCATTACCCCATGAATGGATCAATCTATCACAAGGACACAGTCCTCACAATCTAATCGCTTCTCAAAGGCCCCTTTCAAATACCGTAGTAGTATGGAGATCAAGTTTCCAATACATGAAATTTTGGGGGACACATTTCACCCGTAACAGATGCCTATTGTTGTCTCAATCTTGTAAGTAACAGCACATTTCTGAGGTATACAAAATTACATGCCGAAGTGTCCTGGTATGTTACGAAGGAGAAAAAAATGTTTTGTTCTCTTACTATCGTGAAGGTAACAGCCTATAATTAAAAAGCATTTTTTGTTGGATAATCATATTTATAAACTACGTATTACTGCTAGATCAATACTTTTCTGGAGATATTTGATATCTTCTCAAGGACAAAGATTCCAATTTGTGGTGTAGTTGGTATTATCTGTAATTTGTATATAATGATATGAGAAAAAGCCATTTAAAAGTTTAGGTTAAAAGGTGAACATTTTTCAAAAAATCTTAATTAAAAGTAGTGATTTCTCCAGGGAAAAACTCAATTAGCATTGAGGCGTGATACTGAAACTTTTAAAGTTCACACATACACAGATTTTGCCATTTGGAAAGATTAAGATGAAAGAAAAATCAAGTGAAAATCAGCCATTTATTGATATATAATGAGCCTTTCAGAAAATCATAAAACAGAGTAAAAGAATAAAACAAGACAATCCTACACATTTTAAATCCATGTGAAATTTTTTGGGGGGGGTGGTGGATGGGGAGGAGAATCCTCAAAAACTGGCCTGCTTTTGTTATATACGATTATAAATCTTTTAAGTAATTTACGTCTTTATTTCAACTAAAATATTGATGGTTGTAACATGACTGTCACCTTCTGGATCTAGTCAGTTTATTGCTATTTCTTGGAGTTCGTATGTCTTTTTGCACCGATACCAGTATTTACTTACACATGACATAAGTAAGCATTTTGTATTAAGTGTTAGATATAACACCTCCTTTTTAAAAAATGAAAGGATTTTGGCAACTTTCATACCAATTGTTTTGAGGAAGGATGTGACGATCACACAAATACAGGGATTTCACTCAATGGGGTTGAAGAAACAAGACATTCTACACCAAACATGACAACTATTGGGGTTCACGTATTATATTTTCACAAAAACTACTCATAATGCTCAATGGAACTTTGGAACATTGGCCATGGAACTTTTTGGACTCAGGACTTCTTCACACTTTTAAGAATTTTTGAGGATCCCAATGAGCTTTTGATTATATGCATTATATTTATAAATCTTTAGCATATTCAAAGTCAAAATTAAGAAAAATTTAAATAATTATCCATTGATTTATTTTAATATAATAATAATAAACCCATAGGCTGTTAACATAGTTTTGAAGGAGTGACTATATATACTTTCAATTTTTTTGGAAAGTGAGAAGAGAGGCACTGTTTCACATTTTTAAAATCCTTTTTAATGTCTGATTTCACAGGACCTAGCTGGTTTCTCTGAATCCTTCTGTGTGCTTTTCTACTCATTCTATTGAAATATGTCCTGTTGGAGGAAGTGAGACAGAAGGTGCTTAGTTTCCATTGGTTCAGGTTTCAGGACATGCCTCTGGGTTCCAAGCCACTCCCCAAGGTCTGAGGCCCCTCCTCTAAGTCCTCCCCTAGAGGAGAGTTACTATTGCTAGTTGGATCTATTTTCAGTACCAACACTGGGAGACTGAGACCACAGTGGGCAGACTATGCAAATCCAGTAGCTGAGCATGCTCAGTAGAAAGGAGGTATATAACTAGTAGCTGAGCATGCTCAGTAAAAGGAATTTACACAGGTTTACACATCCCATTGACCAAGTATGTGCACTGGAAGGGAGTTTATCTGTTGAATGACCTTCCACTAGAGGCGCTAAAGAGTATAGAATATTCTTGACTGTGTCTGGTGCATGTAATAGGATTTGAACAATGAACTTGCCCTGAATAAAGACCAACTGAGCATGTGCAAAACTATGGTACATAACAGGGAACCACCCCCTTAGTTGAATATTCATTAGGCAGCATGAATATGTATTAGACGGCAAAACTATAAAAGCTGAATCCTGGCCAAAGGCAGGGCTACTGCTCACTCTCCTAGAGCCAACCCTCACTGTGCCTATGGAGTGTGTATTTCTTTCTTTTGTATGAAGCTTGCCCTTAGCGGGCTGCTGTTCACTCTAGAGCCAACCTGCACTTTGTGAATGTGTATTTCTTACTTTTGTGTTAAACTTGATGTGGGCCCTGCTCTGCCTCTGGAGGTATGCTGCACTCTCTCTGTGAAATCTGTATCTCTTATTTGCTGTAAACCTGGTCTTGCTTTCTACTGTGACTCTGCTCTTGAATTCTTTCCTGTGGCAGAGTCAAAAACCTGGTATGAGGATGGGGTGGGTTGAGGCCATCTATCAGGTATCCCCAGACCCTTTCCTCCAGCATCAGAAGTACATGAAAAAATTCAGCCTCACACAGATATGTACAGTCACGTGTCATTAATGACAGGAATATTTTCTGAGAAATGTGTTGTTAGGCAATTTCATCATTTTGCAAAAGTGTGTTATGAAAAGGAACAGCAATGAATTTTTCTGTTACCTGCACTGGCCACTAGCTGCATAACTGTGGGCCCTCTAGTTACATTACTAAGTCTCTCTGTGCCTCACTTTCCTCATCTGTTAAATGGAGATTAGAATAATACCACCCCCAAAAAGTTATGAAAATTACATTACAGGTAAGGATTGTGCCTGGCACTCAGCAAGCACTCAGGGAGTGTTAGCTGTTATTATCTACTATTTTGCTATAGGGATGGATGGGACTCACTTAAAAATGCAAGAATTCTATAGTAGACAACAACCCTTTCTTTCACTTGGGGTTAGACATAATGTGTCGAATGCTTGGCTTTCTATCTTAAAGATGTGAGCTATTTTAGGTAGGGTCACCCCGTGAGTAAATGAGGCACCCCTCCGCAACATATTTTGCGGTAGGTTTATTTACAACAACATCACCACAAACAGGTGAATATTGCATGGTGCTATGATATAATGGTGGCTATGACATTAGTAAGCAATAGAAATTTTTCCGTTTTATTATAGTCTTGTGGGATTATGGGACCACTATTGCATATGTGGTCCATTATTGACTGAAATATCCTTCAAGATATCCCTTCTTGGGACAGCACAAAGTTGAGATCCATCTCCCCATAATTTCCACCAGGAAATCTACTTTGTTTCTCCTACCTCTTGGGAAAGCACAGAAGAAAACTAATTCCTGATGCATATGACAGCCTTTCAATTATTAGAAGACAGCCTTCGTGACTTCCCAAGTGTGGGCTTCTCCAGATTCAGCATAACTTTTTATCAACCTTTCCTTCTAAATTTAACTTTCTCGTATATCCTTGCTACTGATAGGGTTGAGTTTGTATGTACCATCTTACTGTTTATTTCCAGATTTCATTTATAAGATGTCTGATTTTCATCATGATCTAGTGGTTTTCCCTGCCCAGTCCTAATTTCTTACCTTTTTATATTTCATGATATTACCTTCCAGAAAGCCCAGTATGAAAATTTTAACACAGTTGACAATAACATCCTTCCAAGACTCATCTAGAATGAACACAGAAAACACAGATTAAAAATATCAGGAACGATAAAGGACTTATCATTACAAATCCCACATATTTAAAACCATCACTTTTTGACAAATATTTGAAAAACACACAACTTTTATAAAAAATAAAAATTTATCAAAACAGACTAGAAATAGAAACTTAAAATTATTCTTTATCTATTAAATGAATTGATTCTTAATTGATGAAATGTAATTGACAACCTGCCAAAAGAGAAAACCAGGATTTATCCAGAGAATATTAAACAAGAAACACTTCCATATTTATTTTTTGAGGCCAACACACCTATGGTAGATTGCACTGAGAGTCTTAATTCTCCATATCTCCCCGGGTTCATGCCTGTTGTCAGTTTCTCCCATGCAGACTCAAGGTTGGCCATGAGAGTTGGTTTGGCCTACAGGAGAGCAGAGAACATGCTGCAAGAATAGGCTTGAAAAAAGTGCCTATCTTTCTGGGAACCCAGGCACTGCCAAGAGAGCAAGCTGGACCAACCCCGGTGGATGAGGTGGGTGGAAGAGAACAGAGTTGTCTCAGCTGAGAACACTGTAGACTGGCCAGTTCCCAGTTCGCCCATGAGCTGACCATAGATGATGAGTCTGCCCTCCTGAGATCTGCCAATTCCAGTCCAGATCCACAGAATTTTCCAGACAACCCATAAACTCCTGAGATACACATAAATTCAATGATTATCACATGCCCCATCACTTAGCAGCACAATGTGGCTAGGGTCCTGCTGAAGACTTTGTTGAGTAACCAGCTGGGAGAAACACCTTCACTGGTAGGGTGCTGCCCCACGGGGGTGTAGTAAATACTTGAAATCAATGGATCCTGCTTGGTGCTGCCTTCCCCACACCTAAAATGAATAGGTCTAGGAACCAAGGTACGATGAAAATTTTTGAAAAAATCTTGCTTGCCTTTCCCATGATCTTGGGCTCAGCTAGTTTGGAGGTCAAATTTCAGTTCTATTATTTACAAACTGTAAATAGATTTTGTTCCTTTTATGTCCATTGTTTATTTCCCTTAACTCTATACACACCTTTGCAAAGTTTCCATTTATTATCATCTCCTAGATCACCCTGTGTAAAAGTTATGTAAGTTTTGTGCCAAGCCCTGACCAATGCAGTCATGAGAATGAAGATATTTAGAATGCAGGAAAAACAAGGCCTGTGTCTACAAGAGATTTTGATATCTTTTGGACATTTGATTATCAGATAATGCAAAGTAATTATTTCCAGATAGAATCACATTCTATCCATGGCTGTTGAAGTTCTGCTGTTTTGTTTTTTGTTTTGCCACTCACACATAATCATTAAAACTGTGAACGTTATGAAGTTTCACCCAATATACTCTTATTCATGTTACTTGTGACATATATAATGTTTGTTTCTACTTCTTTTCCTGATTCCTTGATCATAAATGTACCCTTTACTTCAGAAATTGGCTTATGATGTTCTCTAAATTTCCATTCCTTTAGAAAAATAACACTTGGGATGAAAAAAACATTTTATTTACTTCAGTGTCCCCAAGCACCTAACATTGCACCTAAAAAATTATACAAATGAATGAATTAATAAATGAAGTTTTTGATTCCCATAGTTCAAGTTAGTGTTTTTAAATTTTAATATATTGTGGTCCTTCAATCTTCTGGGCTTCCCTTCTTCTTTAATATCTCACACACCTGCACACACACATGCACACACACGCACGCACGTGTGCATGCACATACAGCTCTGCATAATCCCCTACATATTAAGTAAAATCCAATATAGACTATAGAGAGTCTCATGGTCATCTTTGATTCCAATTTATTTCTTTTGTTTTTTTAACAACTGAGTTGTTTAACTCCTTATTGCAACTCACATTCTCTCTTTGTTACAAGTAAATCCAAACATAAGCTGTAATAACAACTTGTTTCATAGTTTCCCACAAAACCAAAAACTTGAGGCTATTGCATGCTGCATACTTTTACTAAAATTTGTTGTAATAAACCAGGCTGCTTCATAAGCACAACCATCAACTTGAAGGTGCTGATTGTGTGTCCTGTGCCTGAAGTTCCTTGGTCACCTCATAGTTTTTTTGGTTTTTTTTTTTGGTGAACTTTATTCTTCAGGAAGCACAACTTTTCTTCTATTTTGGGGCCCTTCCCTCCCCCCTGCTCTTCAAAGGTCACCTTTTCTTCTCTTAGGACAATCACGCACCTTCTGCCCAAACTGGCTACAGTCAATGAAAACTTCTCTCATTTTATTATTCCAAGTAATTAGGAAGGAGGGGGCCACATAAAATTCCAAACTCAAAACTAGAAACGTTTTCAACAAAAAATCACCTTCCTGGTAGGAATCATAACATTATTCTAACGATCAAAATCAGCTGAAGTAAGTTTATGTTTTAAATAACTTTTTTTTGGCTATATAATCAGTTTAGAACATAGCTATGGAAGGCATAATACCCTAAACTTCCTTACTGTCCTGTATTTCTGCCAAGGACCACAGGGGGTCATGACAAAGGTGTATTAGAGACCCACCTGGCCAAATGTCAGAAACATGGAGCAGCAGAGGAGTGCGTCCTGTATTTCTGCCAAGGACCACAGGGGGTCATGACAAAGGTGTATTAGAGACCCACCCAGCCAAATGTCAGAAACATGGAGCAGCAGAGGAGCGTTCCATGTCAGCAGGTGTGTTGAGGATGGGTGTGTGTGGGTGTGTGTGGGGGGGTGTTATATAAACACATGCATAAAAAATGATGACTCAAAGTAGGCAGTATAGGATTTTCAAACGGGCCTGAGCAACTTTGGTGAGAAAGGAAAATCTAAACAATTCTTAAGTGAAGGTGCTTTTTATAAAGAGGGTTACCAGGGTTCTTTAAATCAAGTATCTGCAAGTTCCTTCCTCTGTCTTGGTAAGGCTACAGACAATCCTTTGTCTTTTACTTAAAGCTCTTGCATGCCAAAGATCTCTGTTCCAAATTTCCATCTCATGCCTAGCCAACTCATCTTCCAGTAGCTTCTAATTATTCCCAAATGTTTTTGCCAGAGTAAATTCCTCGACTTCCTCCTTCTGTAAACAACATCTAAATAAAATCTACATTTTTCTGTTTGGTCAATGTCAAACAAGGTAAATCTTCATGAGAAAACAAGTGAACATGTCAGAGATTGTTTTTCTTACTAATTTCTCCCATATTTCACTGTTTCCCGTTTTCCTGTTGCCATGGTGGCACTCCATTCCCAATATGTGGTGCCCCTAAATATTTGCTTTTTTCTCCTCTTCTTTTTTCTGATGTACTTGTGACTTCCATTCAGAAAATATTGATCCCCATTATTACCCTAGAATCTTAATTTCAATAACTCTACAACCCACAAAATATTTCCTGACTAAGCAAAGACATGCATTTGGCTGTAATACATTCCAGGATGAATTCCAACTAATGACGTGAGGTTGAGACATCTCAGAAAACGATGTAAGCACATATGCACATATACTTGCAGCTGCTCTTGTATTTGCCAATGTTCTTTGCACAAAATTTTTACTTTACCATGCTCCTTTATAACCTGCAACTAAATATTGCTAGATAATGCAAGCCACTCATATATAATAGAGATTTGGAATTGTACCATGAAATTTGTTTTCTATCAAAAAATGCGAATAGCCACAGTGCTTGAAGTTTTAATTTAGTTCATTAAAACATTTACTTTGTTAGAGAATTAATATAAAACCCTAAATGTGTGAATTGGAGAGAATATTGAAAAAGTTATTATAAGCATTATTATAAATATATGTATACCATTAGAACATATTCTTACACATAATAAATATTTTTTTAGCATACCACTTCTCTATAACAATGATGTAATTATAATTTTATCAATGTATTAGTCATTCTGACATATAGATAACAATATCAATTACAACTTAATCAGAATAGAGAGTCAGTGCTAACATCCCTCAAGTGCTTCCTGTAGTTTTTATTGCTTAAGTTTTGTCTTGTGCTTGAGTTTTCGAGAAAGCCTGTACATCTCACTAGTATGAAACCTAAATCGCCTCCTGCTATGAATCTTGATACAGCTCTCCTGGACTGTGCCTGTGGCCAAGTCAGAGTAAAGACCTCTTCCTTTTATTTTAAGAAGGTTTCATGACTCATTCTAATAAACAATGTTTAATTAGAAAAGATTAAACGTGACCAATGGAATAAAATTACTAACTAATTTGTAATTAAAATATACCTTCATAATGATGCAGGGCAGCACACAACTGTATACTCTGTGCATTTTTCCATGAAACATTTCCCCATAAAACAGATAAAGAACTGCATGTGTGTCTTATTTTGCAGTGTTTATGAACTGAGATCAATACACAGAACGTACAATTACTTCTTTTTAAGAAGGGTTTTAAGTTGAAATAAACAAACAACCTATATACAAGTTCTTTCCTATGTCCTGATTGTTCTAAAGCTGCCTACATTTATTTCCAAGTGGACATTCATTTCTATATGGTTTTTCAGAACGAAAATATACCTGTGATATTTCTGAGCTATGTGCAGCATCTCAGTTCTCTAGTCTGTTTGTAAACAAGCTTCCATGATCCAGCTTTCTCCCTCTCAGTAATAACTAGCCTTACTCAGAGATGCAGCTTGTACGAAGCATAGACTAAACACTTCAGCCAGGGACATTTTAGTTTAAAACTCAGTTTACTAATCAGAAAAAAAATCCTCCTCCTCCACACTCTTCACAAAACTTCAACTGTACTGACCTTTGTTCTCTAAACAGTATATCACAAATAATGTTCCATGCATTCAGTATTTCCTGATAGCATTTTAAATGGTTGTATCATGTTCTACTACATGACGTATCTATTTAACACTTCCCTAATATCAAATCTGCCCTTGAATTTTTGAAGATGATGATGTGAAATTTATCTAGATAAATAACTGGAATTTTAAAAATAAGCCTTTTCTTCTGTAGTTGCTACATTATGTTATCCTTAGAGCTTCCATGAGCTAATTTCAATGTCTGTTTCTACTTTATATCATCATGAACTTCAGAAATGCATTATATCCAAAAACATTTTTTGGTTGATGTGTTAATTTGTATCTCCGCTGTTTGATGAAACAACTCATAACTATGTTTTATGGCTATGTAGCGCTACTCAGGTATCCAAATGCCATGCTGTTGATAGCTTAGTCATTAGTCACACCCAAACTCATGCATATGCAGACAGTATACACGGAGTGCTCACTGTATGACCAGTCCTGTGCAAGGTGTAATTTAAAGGATAATGTATGAGAGTCTTTGGAATTAAGGATAAAAATAGCAAAAACAATGCAATAATAATGACCATAGCTAACATTACTTAACACTCACTACATATCAGAAACTGTTCTATACACTTTTCATATATTCATTATTTCTTTCTCTGAGCAACCTATAAGGCTGTACTTTTTCTTCTCATTCTGCATGAAGAAAACCAAAACACAAAAAATGTAATTTTCCTGAGATTACACACACTTGTAAGTGCAGGAGCCAGAACTGGATCTCAGGTAGTTTGGCTCTAGGTCTGGACTCAGACTTTGTCACCTGGTCGAGAAGACCAGCAGCATATTCAAGAAAAATTGAAAAGGATAGGTCACTATCAAGTGCTAAATTGCTGGACAAAAATAATTAGTAGATTAGCTACTTTATAATGAAGTGTTAGTTGTGAGGCATGGAAGAAGGAATTTGAAGCAATTGAGATCTTCTCAGACAAAGGAGATTAAGCAAAGCTTCACAAGGAGTGTGTCAATATGGAGAAAGGCCAACACCTTCTTCAGAGTGGGGCAGAAGGACGAGGACAAATATCATCTTCATATCACCAATATCAGTTCTATATTTTTACACTGTCAATGAACGTTTTATATTGTCTGTGTGTATCCAGTATGGTTCTTGATATTATCAATTTAGCAGGAAAAAATGTTAAAAATTTTGCAATATTTTGCATATTTTTACAGATGTAGATTTGAGATCCTAATGTTTCCCTAGATCTTGCATCCACAAAGGATATGTCTTTTCTTCCATGTTATGACTTTAAGTCACTTTGCAAGAATAAGTTTTTATCAAAACTTACTTTGGTTAAGACTTGCCAGTAATAGGGAAATATTACATCATAATAGGTATGTCGGTGTTCACGCATTTCATTCGTACAATGTGCTTTTTTGAAAACTTTGACAGATTGAGGATTCTATTTTTAAAAATTAGTCTAATTCATAAATTAGCTCATTTTTAATTATCATTAACTGTAACCATTTAAAAAAGAAAAACAAGCAAATGAACAACAAAACCTTGTGTCTAATGTATCCAGCCATATGACTGTAGGTTATTATGACCCTGGATCTTCTAGGCAAATCTGCTAGCATCATTAATTTTTGGAAAATGTTATAACTACATTCATTTTTGCTAGGAAAAAAATCCAAGTCATATAGGAATGTGCAAGTATAGTAGATGAATTTTCACTTTAGCAAATTTAGAATAACTGTGAGAAAACTAGCAACTATGATTTTAGAGGTCTTGCAAAAAGGCATCAGCTTTAATTTTACCACAAGTTCAGATTTACACTTTCTTTTTTTTTTTTTTTTTAGTTTTATTTTGTCGATATACATTGTAGCTGATTATTGCTCCCCATCACCAAAACCTCCCTCCCTTCTCCCTCCCCCCGTCCCCCCCAACAATGTCCTTTCTGTTTGCTTGTTGTATCAACTTCAAATAATTGTGGTTGTTATATCTTCTTCCCCCCCTCCCCCGGTTTGTGTGTGTGTGTGTGTGTGTGTGTGTGTGTGTGTGTGTGTGTGTGTGTGTGTGTGTGTGAATTATATTAAGTGAAACAAGTCAGGCACAGAAAGAGAAATACCACATGTTCTCACTTATTGGAGGGAGCTAAAAATTAATATATAAATTCACACACACACAGATTTACACTTTCTGACAGAAGTGAAGAAGAATGATGTTTTGTGACCTACCCGCATAAAACACATTCAAACCTGGCGCAGCTAAGGTGAGTTCTGATGAAACTCAGTGCATTCTCCTACCCACTCCATTCTAAGGAGAGGCTCCTTAACCACACTTTAATCCATTTGTAGTGATATCCTCATCCAGACTCACCTAAGGGCTTTCTCTCTGAATTTTTCAAAACATCTAAGATTGAGTTATTTTTCATTTTAATACGATAGTTAAAGAGTAAATAGAATTTTTTCCATTGTTAATTTATGAACTTTCCTTATTTTTCCATTATCATCTATCTTATTTCATTAATATTTTGTGACAAAGAACATAGTATCAGATTGGTTAAAGCACCTAAAATGGACCTGAGAGTCCCCTCAGCCTGAAATTCGGGCACACTTAGTGAGGAACGCCTTGAACTTCTGCTGAACTTTTGCACTCAGCCCCATTACGCTTGTACTCAGCCACTACTTTTGCACTCAGACCCATTATTTTTGCACTCAGCCCCATTACTTTTGCACCCAGCCCCATTACTTTTGTACTTGGCCACTGTTTTTGCACTCAGCCCCATTACTTTTGTACCCAGACCCATTACTTTTGCATTCAAACAATCACAGCAGCCAAGCTTCAGCCAATCACAGGCTACCAAATGACCACATCATGCCCAAATAAGGCAAGCTCCCATGTTGGAACCAATCAGGTTGTTTCTGTATGTAATTTCCTTTACCCTGGCTATAAATATGACCTGCACATGTGGTAGGATGGAGCATTCTGAACCATTTTCGTCCAGACAGCTGCCCAATTCTAGAATTGTTGACTGAGTTCTCAAATTTTTTTGGTTTTTATCTCAACCAGTTGTTCATTTACATGGCTAGACATTTCATATTTGTCATGTTTATCTTTCTTAGTGCCATGGGTTTGTTCTAAATGCTAATGTAGTACATTTTCCAGGTCAACTAGAGTAGGCTGAAGCCCTCTGTCTATTTTGTATAGAAAGGAAGATGTCTCACTTTCAGACACTGATCATAATTTCACAAATGTGAAATATCCTACTTGCCTTTTCACCTTTTTTACACATGCATATATTGACTAGATTTTGATTTACGAACTTTGTTATGATAATTAAGCATGAATCATTGCTTTGCCTATTGTTATAGATGTAATTCTTGTTATGCTTCTCTCTTGACAAGATAAAGCTATTAATCTAAGTTTTGGCAGATGAGTAAAACTCCTGTGATGATTCCAGCTGGAAGAAAAAAGGGAGGAGAAGTATAATGTCTATTTGGCTTTCATATTTGGACTGATAAAATTTCAAAGCCACGATGAACAGAAATATTGTAGTTTGAAAATGTAGAAAATCCACAAGGTTTGTAAATACTCTGGTGATAATATTCCAAGTTTTTAGTGCCCAGATAACAGTTCATCAATAGAATTTCACAATCCTGCCAATCGGTCAATATACCATCACCACTACCCCTCTGCTGGCAGTGAGTCTATTTCCTGAAATGTGCAATGGGGTAAGACCTCTTTTGCTCAGCCCACAATGATGCTTCTTGCCAGAGAGCAAAGCAGTTCCTCCAGCTGAACCACAAAATGACTGAGTAGAGACATGAAGTCATAGCTCCAATTGTCCTGAAGAACAATGGAATTATCTTTTGCTTCCCTTTTTCTCCTTTAGCCCTGATTTTAATTCTACCACTGCTTGCTTCTATTGACTCCCCATTTTGCAGGAAGAAATTTGTTCTTTCAAGATATATTAAGGGAATATTAATTTCATCCAGTTGTATTTATTTTATAAAGATCTCAACTAAAATGTCAGAGGCAATTAACCTATTTCATTTTAGAGAAATCTAAAAAGTATTGTATGAAAAATCATAGATAATACACGATAATTCAGGATGATACTTAAGTCCCACAAATATAAAAGGTGAATTATTAGAATGAGCAGCATGATTCCTGAAGCAAAGTTAAGTATTTTGCCTATGGCTACTAAGCATATTTTTCAGATCAAGGTCAGTTATGATGACACAGAAAGCCAGATTGTCTATTTTAATTGAGCGTCCCATGCTTTAATACCTGGAGGGTTAGATTATGCAGGTTTTTATTCTTTTATCCACTGGACAGGGAGATTCCATCTGCTGGAAATCATCTCTTTTGTTCAAGTCAAAGTCATCTGAGGGCTGGGGAGGATGTGTGGAACTGGAGCCATGCATCCATCCTGAAGGCAAAAGTCTCCCCTTTTCTTTCTGTGAGACCAACACCAAGCAGATCTGAGACAAATCCTTGTGATGTGGACATTACCAAGTCCTCATGAGAACATGAAATAGGAGAAAAGATGATGCAATGGCCAGTATAGCAGAACGGATTGTGAGCAGAGAACATACGTCATCCAGCATACGGGAATCTGATCTCAGCTTTAACATGTTGAGGTGTCAGTTTACCTAAATTGTCTTATCTGTAAGTTAGGGGAAAAATCCATTTCTCAGTTATTTTCTTTTTCATCTTTTTTTTTTAAGTGGTCAGGATGATTTGATAACATTGCATATACAAAAACCCAGTGGGTTGAATAGTGTCCACACAAAAATTCATGTCCATTTAGAACCTCAGAAAGTGGCCTTATTTAGAAATAGGGTATTTGCAGATGTAATTAAGTTAAAGATCAGGATGAGATCACACTGAATTAGGCTGAGACTTAAATCCAGTAAAAGTATCCTAGTAAGAGACATCAAAGGACACAAAGATTCAGAGAGAAAACCATATGAAGATGAAGGCCAAGGTTGGAGTTATGCTTCCAGAAGCCAAGGAGGGCAAGATGGATCCTCCTCCAGAGCCTTTGGAGGGAACATGGTTCTGCAAGCACCCTGATTCCAGACTTCTAGCCCCCAGAACTGTGAGAAAATAAATTTCTGTTGTTTGAAGCCACCAAGTTTGTGGCAATTTGCTACAGCAGCCCTAGGAAAGTATTACAATAAGAATGTACCATTTAATATGTGGTGGTTTAATAAAACACTGCTTTTACTAATATGAATCTCATTAAGATTTTTTACTATGTCTTGTCAAGAATGACAAAAGTGAACAGAAGGCCGATGCAGAGCTTTCTTGGATTTGGAAAATTTATAGCATCAACAGGAGAGAGCATTCCTAAATTACCTATTGTCTGAATCGACTGTACTTCGTTCAAAGATTTTAACATTCTTCATTGCCTCCATTTTTTTGTTTTCCTGGTGATGTTACCTCTTCCATTGCTAGCAGTTCTTTTTCGCCATGAGTGGTGCTCACCACAACAAACTGGACTAGGCTAACTCAATTGCTATAAAAGAAAATAATAGAGCACCACTGAATTTATCGCCAAAAGACACTTTGGGTCATCCAGTTTGATGAAAATTTTTGCCCCTTTTTAACAACCCCCCAAAATTTTGGAAAACTAGGTATTCCTTCACACCTTGTTGCAACTACAAGTTGCAACTACAAAGTTTTTGTCATAAATTGAAATAGTTGTAAAGGGTAATTTCCAGATCAGCAAATATTGGAGTTTTAAAAATAAAACGGTCAACGATTAGGCACGTGTTTTTAAATTTCCCTAATAAAATCTAAATATCATTATGATTTTATATCTTGGATCCTCCATTGAAAAATATACATAAACAAGCTCAAATAACAGTTGCCAATTTTACATCATTTTTCTTTCTCCTTGAATGTAAATTTATTCCATTTCTCCCACAGAATTTTATGTTAATATAAATGTTTTATGCTTGAAAATGCTTTATTTATTACCATATTATTTGCTACAATAAAAACATGGATACAAATGTCTATAACTAAAAGACTAAGGGTTAAAAAATTATTTGGTATTGATTTTTCAACACAATTATTTTTTGATACAAAATAAATCAAATAACATCCACCCTGTAGTCAAAAAACAAATACATTAATACAGAAATAATCAAACGGCATAAACATAAATGTAATGTAAATACCAGAACTGATCGAACAGTGTAAGTGTTAACGTATGGGGACTTCTGGAACTGAGCTGGTCTGTGACCCTGCAAAGATGTCTCCAATAGCAGCACGGTGCTTGCTCCAGCCAATGACAATTCCTGGAGGCGGCTTCAGCTGAGGTCAGTTGGGCAAAGAAGCATCACACTCCTCAAGGGTAAACCTGACAAGTGTGGCACAGCATCGCAACCTACAGCAATTCACAAATTAATGCATGAACGCATTTAGACCAGTAATCAACATACCACATTTAATAAATTAAGAAATTATTAACATCACTAATACGCACTGTGTTTTGATACTATACACTCCAAAACCATACCGCCATTTCTGCTATAACCAAGTGTATTTGTAGACAGAAAAAAAATTCTAGTTGAAGTCTCATAGGGGAGGGAAATCGATCACCTTACCAAAAAGAATCAGGTCTTAGAAAAGAGGTTGTGAAATCCAGAAAGCCCCTCTATCTCTTGTTGTTAGTTAGTATTTAACCTCTGGCAATATGACATGAAAACAAGGTGAAATGTTTTGTCATTATTTTAACTAAGTTAACACATTGTTTACATTTCTGGACTGAATAAGATATTTTATTAAAGTACTAAATAAGACAAGCATTAGTAAGGTCTAAAGAGGAAAATATTGGGCACATAAAAAAGAAAAAAGAAAAAAACCTAAAGAATAACCAAGGTAATATTTTTATCCTCTGGAAAAATAAAAATCCACTTCTTAGCTTTTACTATTTGTTAACATATCAGGGAAATTGCATATTTTCCATAGTAGACATTTTTATTATTTTTGAATTCAAGAGTAAAATTAAGGCCACATCGCTTACCTAGAGAAAGCACTTTTGTGTCTCTTACTCCCTCTCTGTTCTACCCACTCCACCCCACCCCCTTCTCTCCTGGCCCTCACCACAAACTTATATGCTTTAAGCCAAAGTGTATGAGTTTCTAGCAAAAAAATAACATCTTTCCAAATTATACTTAAGCATCTCTGATATTTATTTTAAAAAACATGAAAAGGGCAAACAAACTCTTGAATGTGCTAACAAATCTATTTCGTGTTAGAATTATTTTCCTTGAATTACGTAAAATCTTTCTTCAAAAATGAGTTAAAGATGTTGAAATCCGCTATTGTTTGTTAAATGTTTTTGCATAAATCTGCCTCTTACTGACAGCAAGTTACTCTGAGAAGATAAATATAGGACTTAAATTATTGAACTGTTGCTTGTGTTCAGTAAATAACATATCTTATTTGAAACATAACCATATTTTTGAACGGATAGCTTATACTATAAATGCTACTGAGTAAAAAATATCTAAACTAAAAGTTATTTTCAGCTCTTGCCTAAGAATGAGTCTATAGTATATTAAAACAATACAAAAACTATGTTAAAGTAATAATTACATATATGAATACTAACAGAGATAGTTTTTTAGAAATATTTAAGCACTTACAAAGAAATTAAATATACTTCTAAATTCTACTTATAAGTTTAAAGTTTATTTTTAGCAGAAATTATAAAACTCAATGTAACTTGAAATTTCTGATTTAAAATATGCAAAATATCTAGAAATGAAAAGCATGAGTTAGTATTTTCTAAACATTTGAAAGCCAATATATCATTTCTGTATTTTAAGAGACAAAAACTTTTTTTTTACATTTTACTACATGCAAGTATATTGAGTTCATTTTTTATTGTAATTTTAAAATAAATTTTACAATACGGGCCTTTGTTACAGCACTTAAAATACAACTATCTTCCTTTTCAAAAAAAAAATTAAAAATGAAAACTGCTTCATATCCTTCTCTACCAAAATCATTCTAAGTCCTGAAAAATGATTAAATGAGTAAAGGCAATCTTACTAATTTTTTCACAAATCTATACATATTAGTAAACTAAATCAGATTCGCCTGAATAATTAATGGAATTGTATTAACTGATATTTCCCAAAGGCTTATTGGTAGATTTTAAAGTTACTCCTCTTCCCAGATTCTAAATTTTGGATCAGAGAGCTCAGTTAAACACAGGCAGGTCTGGTTTCTCTACCTCGCACTCCTAAAGGACCTACTGTCAACATGCAGGAAAGTCCCACTGTGCCAGGTTGGATCATTGTTACTGTATCCGTCAGAGTTTACTGCCTCCTTTTCCATGTGATCTTGCAGTGCAGTAGAGCAGTTTTGAGTGCATGTGCCTGTCCTGCTGATGTTGGGCTTGGTCATGCCAATAGCTTTAGCTGATGGGATGGGGTGTATGTGAAAATCTTTAAACTTGAACACTGGTCTATTAAGCCATCTTGTACTCAAACTGCCATGAAAAGAAAATGCTCCAACCAGTCAATGGTCTTCAGAGGACAAGAAGATACGTGCACCATCTTGGAACTAAACTTGCATTCTGGAGCCTGTGATGCAAATTCTGGACTAGGGTTTAGTCGGTTGAGTTGCAACTGACCTGCAGTCCCATGAGTAAAAACTACATACTGTTTGTTTTATGCCATTGTGTCTTTTCTAACAGCAATATTCCCACAATAACAATGATTAAAACATCTATACCAGGTCATTTTTAGTTTCGAGAAAATTACTGTGAGCATTCAGTTTTTCTCAAATGGTGAGGAACCCTTATTCTTGACATAAAGTCATTTCTAGTCAGTTCTCAAGCACAATGTTCCTATATGTTTTGTTTGTCTTTACTTATGTTTTTGCTTTCTGTAGGAATCAATAATTGACAGTCACAGATTTGAGAAAAAAGTTATTTAGATGTTTCTTCCAAAAAATTTAGCAATAGGTAATTTATCTGGGACCTTTCTATGAAGGGTCTTGATCAGCTCAAATGTTCTGCTTCTGCATATAACATTTAATTGGTTAAGGGTGTGTGTGCATTTGTTTGGGGATGAGGACATATATTGTGTGCTTAAGAGCATGAGTTTTAAAAATCATTCAAAAGTGGCTTTAAATTACTGCCCTGCCCTTATTAGCATGTATCACTGAATAAGTTACTTATCCTGCCTCAGCCTTAGTCTCCACATCATTAAAATTGGGATATTAAATAGTTAACCTTGGTTAGAGCTTGCTACTAATAACACCAAGGTCTAGAGTTCAGATCACCTTACCAGCCAGTCACCAAATACACACACACACACACACACACACACACACACACACATATACACACACACACAGTTAACCTAATTCTTACAATTGATGTAAGGATTAAGTAAGAGAATGCTAGTAAATCACTTTTTGCACATCTGGTCTGTTAAAAACACTGATTTAATAGAGGCATTACTCTAGGAAATTATTATTAATTTAACAGAATTTTTAATATGCCACTAAGTATAATAAAGTAATTTTTATGAACTCGGCTACCATTGCCAACAAACACAAAACTAGACCATATATATGAAGCAACTACTTTTAAGCATTGGAACAGTACTCAGCAGTATAAAAGGATACACTCTGACATATACCATAGCATTGATGAGCCTGAAAAGCATGAAGCCAAGTGAAAGCAGTCAGACACAAAAGAGTCCATTCTATATGATTCAATTTATGTGAAGCTCTAAAACATGCAAGGCTAATGATAGTAAGAACTAAGTCAGTGGTTGCCTGGTGGTGGGGTGGGTGTAGGTTGGTTGACTGCAAAGGGGCAGGTCAGAATATTCTATAGTGATAGAAATGGTCTGTATCTAATTCGGGGTGCTCACTGCATTTGTCAAAACTCAGCAGCCTGTACATGTAAAACATGTGCTTAATTATAGACTATGCTTCAGTAATCTCTATTTTAAAATAATGTGTGACAGACACACATCTCCTGATCTCATTTTTTGAATGAAATACATTTCAAAATATAGTTTGCAGACCACTGGAAAGCCTGAAAATGTACGTTAAAATATGGGTCAGTTCCCAGGTCATTGCAGTTTAGCTCCAGAATCCTATAGATGCTGATTTTTATTGGTGACAATCAGGCATAACTGGTCCTGTGTCAGTTATCAGGTGAGGCAGCAAAGTCCCCAGATCATCCCTCTCTCAATCTCCGCTTTCCCTCATTGCACTCGTAGACTCTTCCTGCCCCATGGCTGTGCGACCCTCATTTTTTCGTAGTATCCAGTCCACCCTGAGCCACTGTGCCAGCCTAGGCTTGGCACATCTGGGACTTTGCCTCTGCAGGTCACGCAAAGAGACTCTAAATGGGAAAACCCAGGCTGGTGGTATTTTCAGCCTACCATCGCTATTGAAGTCTGGAAGCCGACGGACTTGATGAAGCTACTGAGAACTGGCACACAACACTCCAACTCAAAATCCATCATTAGACCCATTCCTTGAACTCATCTAATAAATTGAGTCCCAGATCAATCTTTCCATACAGTGCAAGTTCTGACTGCAATCCTGTTGTATTTATGGAAGATACAGCCACAGATTTAGGACTTTTTAAAAAAGAGTATGACATTTAAAGAACTATATTACAGGAAATAAAGAGGGGAGTCCTCCCTGACCAGCCTTTGGAAAACATCCAGTTCCTTAACACGTCAAAACCGCAGCCTCTCTTTCACACTTGCATACAACACAGGATCTCTTCCGAGGTTTACCTGAGACCACCACAGAGAAAAGAGTCTCATGACATTCAGGATAGGGAGACCTCAGGACCCACAGAGGGGAGGGAAAGGTGGGCCCTGTGGACAGAAGTGAATTTCGAAATGGCTACTTGCACTATGAGCTGAGCAACATAAAATGCATCTTATAAAACATTAAGGATCAATTGTTTGCTTGAGACTGAATTTTTCGTTTTTAACTAATAACCTGCAGCATTGTCCTATGATGGAGAGGCTGATTTTATAAATACTGATTGAACAAAAAGTTCTTGTAAAATTCCTGGCTTATTAACTCTTCTTCCTAAATCGGGCAATTCCCAAAAGTCTATAATGAAGCCAAACTTTCGTCTCCCCCCTCCTACAGCTTCTCAGTGAAGGCCCACTGATAGCTCACAGGGCAGAGACTTTGTCCGCTGAAATACTAACAATGCTTCGGCATCAACACTGGGACAGAAGCATGAATACAAGTGAACTTTCATCTACATCCCAAGGGTGTTGTGTTAACATTTCTAGTGCCCTAATCAAGGGCCCTCCAGAAGCGGTTACTCAGCAAGTCAAATGCCATGCAAATCCATACCACAGGGTATGTTAAAAAGCACAAGGGATATCAGAAATAATTATTCACTGACAAAATAAATGATGCTCAATGTAGCGTTTGGTGAAAATGACTTTATAAGCATCTGGCATCCCAGGAGCCTGCCCTTAGTGCTGTCCTAGAACCTCCTTAGTTCTACTGGTTTCTTATGAACTGGGGAGTCTGCCACTTCACAGGACATCCTCAGTGGGCTGCTTCTCCCCAAAGGACTATCCGGTGTCCACATAACTGGATGGAAAGCCTGAGGGCAGAGAATGGAGCCAGGAGAGCATGTGGTTTAACTGCTTTTGTGCCTGCGTATGAAAATATATACATGTGTGAGAATTTTATACATGATTTTATTGTAACAAAAGACTTAGTGGCAAGGGGTGGGGACATGTATTTATATATACTTACATTCTTAGCTATATTTAGATATTTATATATTTTGACTATATATATTTATTTATATTCTTCCACCCCGTTCTAAATGCCAAACTTTTAGGTCAGTTTGAAAAGTGGGAATGTGGCCCTTAGTCTCTTATTTTAGAGGCATGTGCTGGCCCTCAGTTCCAATTTCTTTGGCCCCAGTCATAAGACAATATAGTACAGCCCCCGTACAGTTAAGAACAATATAGATGCAAAGTGAGGGGTAGGACATCTTGTGCAGGAGGAAATACTGTTTTCCTTTTGCAGACAAGGAAAGTGAAGTTATGTTAGAGAACGTGCATAGCTGTAGTCAGATAACCATCTGCTGAAGCAGAGGGAATCAGGGTGGAAGCACCAGCAACACCTGGTCTGCAGGTAAGAAGCCCTCTGCCCCCACCTGCCTCATATCACAATATCTGGGTGACCAAAGAAGCTCCTGTTGGAACCTTCGATGTATTTGAGGTTCTGGAATAGAAGCCACAGGGTAGGGATGATATCTTTGTTAGTGATTTCATCAGAGCTGGCTGAAGATGGTGAAGGGCACTGATCCTAAGCAGAAGCATGAAGCAGCATTGGCCATTTCCAAGGGCACATCATTTATGAGACAGACACGTTTAAGCTGAGGAAAGCCTATGCTTCATCTCTTCCACTCTCTTTTGTGAAAGAGTGTCATAAACATTTAAACATAAGAGGCAATTATGCAGTAAGAGTCATTTTCCTAAGCAGGTGTATATATTTTCTGCTTATTGAAGTCAGGAGCAGTAAAAAGAGTTGAATGTAGCTGAGAGGGGATAACCCTGGTGGATATGAGATGAAGCTGTGTATATTTTTCAGTGTGGATAAACTGTTGGTGGTTCAATGATTTTTGAAAACGATTTACAAAAGTGCTGTAGGGGATGGATAAGTAAATGTTGATTGATTCACTGAAGGAAGCTGGCTCCAGCTGCAGTAAATGTCTGGAAAGGTGCACTCTGGAGCGCCACACCTAATTTGCTGCTCCTGAGGCAAGCTGTTTCAATTCAGCATTTCTCGGATTCCTGCTTATATGGATTTCACCTCATTTGTTAGTGAGGTTTAAGCTGGCTGAAACACAACCCACATAAGATCAAGGTGATGTTGGCCAGGGGGTGGAAAAAAATTTGATAAAAAGGTCAAGTGAACAACAGCCGTAAAAGCTGGCTGTGTTCAGCCTGAGATGCTATGAGTTGCAAATTTATAGCCATTATTGCTCTCTGAAATCCACGGTAGTGTTGACAGGCATAAAAGCCTGAGTGTCTCTGTTGGAACAGTTTCCTCAAGGATCAAGGTCTTATTCACCCTGTTGATCCGTGAATAAACATTTTAATAGTGCAGTATTCTACTTTCATTTTATTAAGAGAAGATCACAAAGGCCAAACTTTGGCATCCTAGTCAGCAGAATCAAATTCCTTCTCACTAAGATACTGTATCCTTATCTATGGTTGTGATCAGATCTTAGATAGTTTATTCAAATCTTACTCACTTTCTCAAAAGAGACCCCAAATTGTCCAAGAAGTCACTTCAAAGAATGTGACTAACCTGGACTATAGGATCTGATAAACTCAACTTGAAATGAAAACAGTAACGAAAAACTTGTATTGAAAAATACATTTCAGTAATAAATGTATTTCAGGCATAAATAAATATTAGCCTTAAAATGGAATGAAATTGTGACACAGGCTACCTAGCACAGAGATGAACCTAGAGGACATTAAGCTGTGAAATGAGCCCATCACAAAAGAACAAATAACTTTCTGGTTCAATTTAAATGAAGTACCCAGAGCTGTCGAATGTTTACAAAGTAGAACTGGGGTCACCAGGGTCTGAGGGGAGGAGGCAGCAGGGAGTTCTTGTCCAGTGGGTGCAGAGTTTCAGTTCGAGATGACGAAAAGACTCTGAATGGATGGGGTGGTGGCTGCACACCATGGGAACACTTACTGCCTCTGAACTGTCTGCTTAAAAGTGTTTTAAGTAATCAATTCTATGTTATGCATATTTACCACAATGAAAGTATGAGTGTGTATATTTTTATATATAACGCAATGTGGACATCCCTTACTACATGTAAAGCAAAGATTCAACAAGTAGATAAAGAAGAGGACATAATATGGGTAAAGTACATAACTGGAGCTTTGTGTCATCTTCAGGATACTCCTGTCCCTTCCCAAGTCCCAAGACGGGATTAGGATCAGGGAGGACAGTGGAAACGTTGGGGAGTTCACCACGGCCTCACAGGTGTAATCACCGTACATGGGTGGGGGGCGTGTTTTATTTAAAATAGCAGGAACCCATCAGATATAAAGCAAAGTCGATTTCAGAGGTTCAGTACACATATGAATGTTGTGAGTGGTGAGGGTTAAATGTGCTGAGAGCTTTCTCAGGGCGTGTGGCCACTGCCTATGCTGCGTGCCCACTTTATCCTGTGACCTTTTATTGTTCCTGCAGACACCGACCATCAGAGACTACGTGTTCCTGCTCCCAGGGGCCAGGGAGTTCTGGAAGCTGAACACAAGTGAGTTTCAAGGATGTTAATTCTTTGATGTCACTGACTTTATAAAGCACATTAAACTAATAAGTCACCTAATAAAAAATAGCCCCGAGAATCATCAATGGATACAAGAAAAAAGGAAGAAGGATGGAAGAGAAGTGAGCACAATGGGAAGGCTCAGGAGAAAGGAGGAAAACAGAAAAGCAGTTTAAAGCTGCGGTGGGGACGTCGCAGCATGGACAGAAAAGGATCAGAAATAGAGATCTGAACAGGGCACTGTGATCCTTAAGCCTCTGCAGTTCACCTACTCAGAGGTAGGCCAGCATGCCTAGACTATGACATGGTCAAGAACCTGAGGATAATTGTTGGCAAAGGTGGTGGACCACACACAAAGGGACAGCTAGGACAGTACTTCACCACCACGCTGGATCAACAGACTGTCACCAGCAGCCAGCATAAAAAGGTGAGGATCCAACGAGACTCCCTTTTGACAGTCCCTAGAGGCATAAAATTGTAAAATGTCTATCCTCAGATGTGCATTTTTACCTTCTGAGAGCAGTAAATATTTAGAGTTGTTTTCTACTTATCATTTAAAGAACCTCCCATCTAAAGCACCTTAAGATGATTGAAGGTAGAGCCCACATCTCTTGGTCCCCAGGGGAGACGAAGACCACATCCACCCAAGTGTGCTGGGGAACAGAAAGGAGAGACTCAAACATGTGTGGCTCTGTTGGACACAGGCTCCCACGTGTCCATGCCACCCAGTCCTGTGGAAGCCCAAATTCAACTGATGGAGTTGAGCGAGTTCTCAGGCGGGAGACGGGTGGGTCACATGGCTGCTGCTTCTGCCTCTGGACGTGCAGCAGGAACTGAAGTGCCACACGTTTGCTCTTCACATTACCTGAGTGTCATCTTCCCATCAGGAGGGACACAGCTAGAGAAGTGCTGTCGGGACAAGCGCCTGAGTCATCTGCTGCTAGTGGGTGGGCCAGGATTCAGTGCAAGGTCCAGAGTTCTCACCGGTTGGGAGATCACAAGCCTCTGCCTCAGTGGCTCTGACTGTAGGATTATTACACCTTTGCCAGCAGGGGGAACCCACATACAGGTCAGGGGCTTGGTCACTGTGTGGGTGGATTTGCAGACTTTAGTCTCTCCAGTGTTCAACTGAGCATGGCTGTCTCTTTGCCACCCCCGCCCCCACCTCAGACCACCGACACAACCACCACCACTGGAAAGGAGCCCAGCACCTTCCTGAACTCTTTGGGTTTTGCAGATATGATGTCCGTTGCTTGGGCATTCTATGTGACCGCTGTTATCGAATAATCCGTATCAGCAGCCCTTGAGAGGAGCCTAAACTAACAGTGTTGGAAAGTGTTCAGGAGGTTGTGGCCTGCTCTCACAACCCTAATGACTCCTTGAGCTACAAGTCTCTGTGCCTGGTGATTTTCATCCACAGGATCTTCTGGCAAAGGGAGGCAGCCTCCACCCAGAGGTGCCCAGTGGGGTGGATTTACCAGGTGCACCCTTTTGAATAGCAGCCCTTGTCTTGCTACTGGGCTTTTCTAAGAACTCCATGCCTGACCCATGGAGGCCTTGTAAGTCTCTGGCCTGACACTCTCATTGTGAGGTGGGTCAACTCAGGCTCAAGGCCAACAGGAGGGAAGGAGCCTGGCTTCTCAAATGGAAACAGTTTATTTAAGGACATCCCAGCAAGACTTCTGATCAAGATGGCAGAATAGATGGTCCCCAGCATCACTCTCTCCCACAATCAACCAATTTATAACTGTTAAAAAAGCAACAACAGCCAAACTGGGGCCACTAGAGCTTAGGGGAAGAGGAGCAGAGTCCTACAGAGTGCAGTAAGGCAGAAGAAGCCACAATGAGAGAAAGAAAGGACCGCTCCCACCATTTCGAGCCCCAGCTGCTGTGGCTGGTGAACATGCGGAGCAGGATCTGGCAAAAGTCACAGCTGTGCCCTTTGTAAGAAGTTGTTGAGAGGCTGCAGGGGTGAAGAGATCCCTGGTGGCCCCAGGCCAGCAAGACCACTAACAGGGTTCCTGTGGACCCACACAAGAGCTAGGAGCCACAGACAACAGAAAAAGGAGCCATTCAGAGGCCACCTCCTGACAATTTGTGCCCACCACCACCACCCCTGTTCTCTGTCTAGCTCAAGGACTATGAATTCCCCCCCAAATGAAGCCTGATTATGGGAACGAGATGCCTGAGAAGAGTGAGAGGAGAAAAGAAAGGAGAGAAGGAAATGGAGGAGGGTGAGAAATAAAAAAATAAAATAAATAAGAACATCCCAGCTGCACTCAGTTTTACCTGTAAAAGCAGTAGCTGTCCCTCAGGGAGCTGGGGAAGCTTGTCTCCTGCTCTGCACACTAAAGCAAAGCTGCTGGTTCATAGCACCCTTGGTGAATGGAGGTTCCCCCTGAATGCCTGGCCTCACTCACTGACCATTTACCCAACTTGAAACCAGATGGTGTCCCATGAGCTGCTGTGTCTATTTAGCCTCAGCTCTAGCCAGACAGACGTGAACACAGATGAGGCCGCTCTGCTCAGTGGGCAGAGCTCCAGGCCATTCTCTCAGCTCTGACAAAGCTCGCTTTGACGAGCTTTGTTCTGTCTCTTCTGACTCTGGGGCTATTGCCTATGGTGTAGCCATTTTTCTCGCAGTGAGGTGACACGTGGCATAGAGCACTGCCCTGCGGCTCCCAGCAGGTAGCCCACACCCAGCGCAGGCCTCCTTGCGGATGTCAGTGGCGCCTCAACACTGCTGACATTACCTCAGGTTACAGACACAGCTCTTCTGTCACACCGTCACTGCCTTGAGACTAACCTGCCTGTGTCTTCAGCTTCCTGGTCTGATGGTGATGTGAAAGCCCCTCAACAATGGGCTGTTAGTCACACACCTGATGGCCCTTCCTTGCTGCCAACCACCCATAGCTGTTTGATATCAGGACAGTCTTCTGAAAAAGTGAGTCAAATTTTCTGACTCTACCTCTCTCCCCTCCTCCAGTCCACATCCTTCGCCGAGAGTGACTGTCCTCTAAACGGGACCATCTCCTTTTGGCCACTGCCTGGTTAGTGATCAGAACAAAAAGGGTTACAAAAACCTGTTCTGAGTATCTGGGATTCCACGCTTCTCATTCCCAGCACAACGCTTCTTTCTCTCCCTAACGGCCAGCACAGCCTGCCTGGTGGGTACCAAAAGAGAACCTCAGAAGTTCAAACTTAGTGCTGGTCCAGCCATCCGGATTCTCTGGATGAATTGGTATGTGCTATGGACTGGACTGTGTCCCTCCAAAAATTCCTGTGTTGAAGTCCTGACCCCCATTGTGATGGTACTTGGAAGTAGGGCCTTTGGGATGTATTAAATGTAGATGAGGGTGGGGCCTTCATAGTGCGATTAGTGCCCTTATAAGAAGAAATTCTGAAAAGCTCACCCTCTCTCCCCACTACATTAGGACACAGCCAGAAAGCAGCCATCTGCAAAGCAGGAGGAGAGCTCTCACCAGAAACCAACCATGCAGGCACCCTGGTCTCAGACTTCCAGCCTTCCGAACTGTGAGAAATGAATGTTGTGGTAGCAACCCGGTCCATGGCATTTTGCAATAGCAGCCTGAGCTGACCAAGATCACGTGTCCCTAGGTCGCAGGATAATGACCATTTGTTTGATGCACACTTGCCTATCCCCAGCTGTGGCCCAGATGGACCAAAGGAGGACACACATGAGCTCTGTAAGTTTTATAGAAACATCTCTGTCCTTCTTGCACCTAACCCTCCTAAGGAAAGTTCTGGATGTGAGTAGGGAGTGACTGCCTGACAAGTGGAGCTGTAGCTTCTGGAATGCGACACAGTGGTTTGGTGGCAGTGAAAGGAGCAACAAGCCTGGCAGAAGAGACAGAGGAGGGGACAGTCATGGTCTCACCTTCCAAGACTGACCTGCATGGCTCTCCCAAGTGACCAGAAGTGCCTGAAATTTTACCATCAGCTGGTCAGCCACCCCCCACCTGGGGGCTCTGGCCACAATGAAATCACTCTTCCTACCTTCAGGAGAAGTCTCTTGGGGCAACTGGAAGAGCCAAGCTGCTGCACCTCCCAAGGCACCCGTGGGCACCTCCTGGTGCTCTCCCCACCCCCCTTCCTGTAGCTGCCTCCCAGTCATTCCGTGCGGTGGATGTACACTGCTCGGCTGGTGGGATGGACAAGCAGCACTTTTTGGACAGACACCACACATCATCTCTCCAAGATGAGGACCAGAATCAGTCATCAGGACTGGGCTGGGAGGCCATGTGGACGACACTGCCAGCCAGCATGCACCCTCAACAGATGTAGGTCCCAGTGAGTCTCTCATCAAACATGAGCAACACTCTCTTTCCAGGGGCAGCACGTGTATCCTGGGACCATACCTGTGTGGAATCCAGGAAATCATTTGCCTGCCTCCCAAAACACTTTCATCTTAGGAGTTACCATAGGAGACCTTTAAGCACTGAAGGAAATGCCAGCTTCATGTAGATCCTGTAGCCCTATGGTGACTGTGAAGATCTCTGGAACACAGAGATCCCTTTGGTAACTCAGGGAGCTTCCCAAAAAGCCTTGTTATTTAGGTGTCTCCAAGGACCATTATCCCTACAATGGAAGGCATCCAATCAGAGCAGGTATAAGAGATCTCCTTTATCTTCAGCTGAAGCAATCAATGCACCAGCTCGGCCCAGGAAGGCATGAAGGTCAGCCTCGACACACTGGCCAGGATTGTTGCCCTGGACATGCCCAATGCGGGCCGAGGCAGAGTCTGTGCCATCGCTAACACATCCTGCTGTTCTTGGATGAGTGACTCAGAGCAGATGAAAACGTCATACAGAAGACTAACAGGAGATGGGTGAGTCAGCCAGGAGTCATCCTAGGCTTGGCGGCCTTAAGGGGCTCTGTTATGACCTCTGCCATTACAGTCTGACAGCAGTCATAAGAAACACACGTAAAGGAACAGCAGTAGTTTGCTGACTCCTGGCTCATGCAGCTTATGCAGCTAGTGCAGTGCAGCATGGGTAAGGGAAGGGACTCGTGGAGTAAGTCGCCACAGCAGGTTGGCCTCATCCTGGTGCTTGGGGTCCTGTTGCCCTCAGCCTCAGCCAGATGCCACAGGAGGCAAGCTGAACAAATGTGGCCCCTGCCTGTCAGTCACCTGTCGGTCAGTTCAGTCACCGTGGTCAGCACAGTGGTAGGCTCACGGGAAAACTCACCATATTGTTGGTACATAATTCTCCGTGGGTCTCTTGGACTTGAGTGTGTCTTGTGAGCAGAGGTCCTGACTACCTTGTGTCTCTGCCTGTCTTTCAAGGGTATTTGAGTAGCAAACAGCACAGAAGTTCTCCTTCATGAAGGTGACTCCCTCTGCACGTCCTTCTAGAGCAGATGGCAGATGTTCTTTCTGCCCACTTTAAAAGTCCTGGCTTCTCTGAGTTCAGAGCTCTTCTCCTACACCACCCCAGGAACCCACACCCGCACACGCCTGAGCCTCCCTCTGGACCTATGCGCAGCCTCCTGTAGGACTCAGGGGAGAAGTGGCACTAACTCAGCAATCACAACGCTGCACCATGAGCTATTAAGTCCTTTGTCTCCAACCCAGGAGTCTCATGTCTTTTCCACTGTCCATGAAACGGTGGTGGCTACCTTGTTGGTTGCAAGCAGAGTAAAACCTTAGACTCTTCAGAGCCCTTGATGTTCCCAATAGGGAGCTACACTGTATCTGTGTCCTCAGGGCATCCACATGACTGGATGTAAATGAACTTAAATCACCAATAGGCTTTGAAAGTTTCAGATGAACGTATTATAGAAACGTAAAATGATATTATGCGTTTAGGTGCTGCGTATATTAGAAATCCTTCATTTTAAAGATCAGTATATTCACGCACCAAGTGAAAAATCACTCTAATCACCCAAAAGACACTTCAGGGAGTATTCGAAATATGGGAGTAATATTCACATCATAATTTTGTTTTATTATGATGCATGAACTAATTCAATAATCATATAGCTATTAATATTCGATAGAGGGGAGAGACAGGAAACATATATATTCTGAATGAAGAAAGTTGATAGCAGAGCAGGAGCAAGCCATTAACTTTAGTCAGTGCAGAGATTTTCTTTCCTTTCAATAACCTCAAATGCAGTTATTCTGCCATTTAATATCATTATTTTTATTCTGAGTGGACTATTCATCTTATAAATCAATTAGTTTGACGAATCGTTAATTTTCATAGTATTTGATTTCATTCAAGTTCCCAGAAGTTCTCTGGTCCTTCTCTCTTCTCAGTCTTTCTGTTCTTTCCCCCTTCTTTCCATTCATCATTTTCTCCAGAACTTCCCTGAGATCTGCAAAGCAAATTATTTGGTAGCATATTTCATTGGAACAGAATTTTGCACAGAAAGGGAATATTTTATTTAAGATTTGAAATTCGTGACTGTTCTTAGAGCCTTTTTGCTGTTCGACTACATTCAGAAAGTTAATGTCAGCTACTTGATGAGAATGAGATACATTTAACCCCAGAAGGCATGCCCCAGCGACAGGACGCAGAGGGGCTTCAGAGGCCTCACTGGGTCCAGGATTCCCTGCACCAAGGCCACTCACATAAATGAATAATATAAGCAAAACCAGAGCGTTTTCTGTGCAAACGCAGGGTCATAACAATTACCCTAGACTCTCCATCCATAAAATTACCCCCTAAAGTCTCTTCTCTTTGGAAGTTCTGGAACTACCGCTAGAGCTGTCTCACACTGAGAAACTGATTATATGAAAGAATCATGCATGAAGTAGAACTTAAACCCACAAACTATACAGCAATCAGCCCCAAATGGCCACAACTTGGCTAGTAACTGACAGCTTCCCTAATTTTTGCCCAGGCTTTCAATTTAGAACCAAGCAGAAAAAGCCAAATATGTTCCCCTAAGCAATCACATAGGATGCCCCAATTCTGAGTAGCCCACCTTCATTTAGTGTCCCTGTCCAGTAGCTCTGATCACAGCACACCTGAAGCTGTCCCTGTGTATGATGAAGCTCTCACATTCCCCTGCCTGCCATCAAGTCTCCATCAAACCCGTGTGACAGTGGCCAACTCCCTTGCTGTAGCAAGCTCTGAATAAATGTCCTTTGCTTTCCTTTTTTGGTTAGCCTTTGTTTAATCCCACATAACATGATAGAAAGAGTTGGAGTTACTAGTGGTGCCATAATAAAGCCTCTCAATAACTAAGGTCTGCATAACCACATTGCTTAAACAAAAGTCAGTAATTTTTCCCATTGTACATATTTCAGTACGTTTTTATTACCATAAAAAGCACAAAGGTAATGATAGTAAATAGTATCCTGGAACCAACAAAGTAAATACTGACTGAGAAAGCCTCACCCCTTCCCCAAAGGTCACCCCCTTTCCTAGACATGAACTTCTCTCCACCTGCATTTGAGACTGGACTTTTGTGGAGGGTAGAAGCCAAGTGTTCTGTCTGAATTCTCATTATTGTGCAAAGAGTTACCACAAGTTTTGCTCTCTTTGACGTTGTATTTATTTTAATTAGTAAGCTTTATGGCTGTATATGCTCACAATCCCTAGCCACAACTCTGAAAAAAAAAATGCAGTTTAAAAAAAAGAAGGATTTTTTCATAACTTATTTAACTACAGCCACTGATCTGAACTAAAGAGATGCTATTTATAGTCTCAATGTCCCACCATTGGGCTACAGAATCCTTAGGGTGTTTGATTCCACAAGCTGTCTCACACCTTGCTGTGGGCATTATATAATATATGGTATTTGTAATGTATTACCTTTCTAAAATCCAAGAGAAATTTAATATTCTGAATTTTGAAACTCATCAGACCCAGAATGTTTCGGATAAGGCCCCAGGGACATGCCCCGCTGACTGACTGGGCCTGGAGTCCTCAACATGACCATTCTGTAGAGAGAACACATGGACAGCTGCGAGGGCAACTGGATCTCATTCAGCCCAATCCCTTCCATTTTGAAGGGGAAACTGAGATCAGAGATGGTTCACGCATTTTTATATGTCACAATCTATATATCCGGAAACTTGTCAACCCTTCAGCAAGGGTAGATGTTGAAAGAAAAAAGAAAAGTGATGATTAGTAAGTCCTAATCAGTAGGCAATATTTTGAAACAATTATTACTAGGTTCAAAAGGTTCAAAATATTTTCATGATTCATATTATGAAACTTATCAAAAGGTTTTCTACATGGTCAAGCTTCTATTCATTAAAAAAGTCAGATTAAACACGGCTGAAAGGTAAACATATGATATGCAAAATGAGTTAAATTTGGATATGAAGTTAATTGTTAAGGCAAAAACTCCACCTTTTAAATGATGAAAGATTGTTCCCAAGAGAATATTTTGCCAACATGTTTTTTGAATATTTTGCCAGGATATTTTCTAGTGAAGTACACATCAGGGAAGTCTTGCCCCAAGAGAGAATTTTCAATTCAAATAGGGATTACAAGTAAAATTTTTTATACCAAATTTTCACATAATGTCTAATAGGTTTTACACAGTTATTTATACAGAGACCTCAAAATAAAAATCAGAAAGTTTTCAGCTTTTTTGTCAATTTTTAATTGGATTATTTGATTTTTTACTGTGAAATTGTTTGAGGTCCTTGAATATTCTAGATATCAATCCCTTGTCAAATGTACAGTATTTTCTCCCATTGTGTAGGTTGTCTTTTCACTTTTTTGGTTGTTTTCTTTGCTGTGCATAAGCTTTTTAGTTTGATGCAATCCCATTTGTTTATTTTTTCTTTCACTGCTGTGTTTGTGAGGTTCTATTCATAAAGTCTTTGCCAGTCCTACATCTTGAAGTGTTTCCCCTATATTTTATTACAGGAATTTTATAGTTTCAGGTCTTATATTTAAGTCATTAATCCATTTTGAATTGATTTGGGTATGTGGCAAGATGGACAGGTGTAGCTAAAAAAAATGAAGGAAGGAAGGAAGGAAGGAAGGAAGGAAGGAAGGAAGGAAGGAAGGAAGGAAGGAAGGAAGGAAGGAAGGAAGGAAGGAAGGAAGGAAGGAAGGAAGGGTCACAGTAATACACTGAACTTGCAGAAGGGGAGAACAGACTGTGGTTACTAGAGGTGGGAAAGAAGGAGGAGAAAGGATATGAGTGAGAAACTGGTTAATAGGTGAAAGGAATGATTACATTTTGTAATGAAAATGCTCATTATCCTGATTTGATCATTACACATTGTACACTGATAATGACACTCAAGTCTATATCCCACAAATATGTATAATCAATTATGCTTTAATAAAAGTGAATAAATAAATGCAGATCAGAAAAAAAAAAATCAGAGAGGTTTTGCTGCTTCCTTTACTTGAAACAAGATGGTAAAATGACCAGATGTTAAACCTCAGAAGGCTCTAGAAGAACATCTGATTGGACCATTTACTTTAATGAGTATACCAAGGCCTGGACATGTGCCTGTTTGTTAAAGATCCTTCTGCTCAAAAGTAACACATGGTGAAAAGTGGATGGCCATTTGCTGTATTCTAATGGTAATAATAGCAATAATAACCAGTTATTTTAGCCAGGCAATGAGAAAAGTGCCTTATCTGCACTTACTCATTTAATCTTGCTTCTAAAGTATATATCCCAATGGATTCCCTTTTGTCAAATTAAAACTTAGCTAAATGATTACACTGATCTTGGCAATTTGTTTTCCAGACACTTTCAAAAGGAAACCATATTTTAAAATAACGTATTTTTAAAATTCCAAAAAATAACCCATTTTTTTCTAATCAGACATTTGATTGTAGTTTTACTTGCCTTGAATTCCCTAATTATAACCCAGTGAAAGTTATTCCATTGTTAAACTATTACCCCCTTCTTCATTCATAGAAAGTATTACCCATTGATAAAAAGAAACAAATATAGACAGAGGTTGTAGTATATCTTGATTTTCCAAAATTTTGATCTTTTCTTGCCTTTACAACAAAAACTCTTAATTTATTATTTTTGTCATAAATTATAATTTACGGTCCTTCAGTTTTCAAGCCACTTGGCAACATCATCAAGAAGAAATAATGTAAAGGTTTTAAAAAATCAATTTTTTAAGAGTTCGAGACTGTCATTTCAATTTTTTGTACTTTTAGTATATAAGGTAAGGTGATTATTTTTGGTGCATTATGTGTTCTTTTTGAACTCAAGATTTCATTACTCATCTTTTTCTATAATGTAATGTGCAGTTTAATGTCAACATCTATTTCTTGAATAGTTGCGTACATTTCCAGTAGCATTCTGGCAACAGAATTGGTTTCCTTAATCATTCCCATTAGTATGATACTGTTGACTGTATAGGAAATATTTTTATGATATAAACCGAATGTGTGAAAATCCCTCTCCCTCTATTGCAGGAATAGCCAGAGGCTGGACAGGAAGCAGTAGGCAAACGGCATGCTGGTTTACAGTTTTAAGCTTAGAGGTGAGATGAAAGGAGACCATGTTCTCCCCAAAATTCCATGCTTCCAAAAAGATGAACGTTCTTACAAGAGAAGTGAAAAGTCTCCAAAGACAAATGTCTGATGAAAAACATTGACTTGAATGAAGATCTACCTCCAAAGTTTTGATATTGGACTAAAAATGGTATTTTTCTGAAGAGCAGTGTTGCTGAATCAATGAGTGATGGGGTCAGTCATGTGGCTCTCACCAGGACCCTATGCAGCTGCTGGTTTAAGTTTAAGGTTAAGAACCTCAGTTTCCTCAGCTATTAAACACAGGACTTGGCCCAGAATGCTCTAATGTCCCTTTTGGTTCAAAAAGCCAGTTATTATGTATAATAGTCTTGTCATGACTCTCGAACAATTATTGCTTCTATGTTTATAGTTTTAAATGTTATTATCAATAGTTATTATATTTTAGGTACATTAAACATTAATAAGCAAAGAAGGAAAATGCCATTTTTGGTTATCTTCTGATAATATTGGCTATAAAATAGGTCATTGTGCCATCTGCTGGTAATTCTGAGGTTGTCTAATTAGATGACTATAATGCCCTTCTTGTTTTAACATTATATTTAATTTTCCCCATTTCTCCAAAAAACTTTTTAAATGTTTCTATTCTCCATGTAAGGTAAATACAAATGCCAAGATAGTTATGACGATCTAGAAATAATGAAAAATTGTGATCTTTAATTCATACATTTTTGTCCCATGCTTCTTCAAAGAGGTACTGATATACATGTTTCTTAAATAAAATGTCCAGATGGAATTTGATGATATAAATAAGCGGAGCATTTGCAGGCTAACAACATCGGATTTAAAATGGAATCCCTTCCTATCTCTGGACTCCCTCCAGAAAGCTAAAGGCTGCAAAATAAAGTGGCTTCCATGGTGACAATAATCTAACCCCACTTCTTTTCATAGGAGTACTAATAGGGTCTTTCCTAAAGCAACACTTCATAAGGTATCATACATATGCATGACTTCATCATGCCAAGGAACAGGAAACAACGTGAGCGGTTTTGTGAAAGGGATAATTTGATTCAGAGTTATGATGAATAAAGCAATGTTAATGAACAAAGAACAAAGAAAATTTCTTTTTGTAAAAAAAGAATGCACTTTTGGTAGAATTATCGAAGGAATAAAGGAATCCTCCATTATGCAATATTTTAAAGTTCCTGAAATTATGCCTTCTTCAGCAATCTAGACGTGCATTTGAATATGTTTTGTGTTTCTAGACAGGGTGGAATATTTGTCTTTTTTAGGGTAATCAAAACAGTAATATAGTTTGGGTGACTTTTTACGGTTCTAGTATTTTAAAAATGACTTTATTTCTCTCATTCTTCACCTAGGGCAGGCTTACATAAGGTCTTCTGGAAAAGTCTGGGGTGCAGGTGCACAATCGCTATCTCTGTGTATGTGAGCTGAGCACAAGGAAGGTGAATGAGACCCAGGGAGGCATCTTTAAATTTTGCAGTTTGAAATCTGTCCTTGAATGTGGGCCGTAATGGATTCCAAATCATACAAGTATCATGTAATCGTATTGTAGTATTTGGAAGTGATCAGACAGCTGAACACTGGAATTGCTGGTAAATATGATGATCATAGAGCACATGACATGCAAAGCAAAAGTGGTTTAAACTTCAGTCTACGTTTAGTTTAGCCCATTAAGAACTGGTAACTGGTCCTTGACTGAATTTGCCAGTAGAATCAGGGGCTTCCATGGAATGCTAGTCCCACTGGCTTGAATTTGTTTTGAATCCAAGACAATCTGTGAATTATTCACAGTAAAGGCAAGATAGGATGTGCTCATAGAATGCAGACTAGTTTTTACGTATGCCTGTAATACATTATTAGCATAAATCAGGTTATGAGATTTCGATTGCCTACACCATCATTTGCTGAATCTCCTCATTCTCTTCCACTTCCACCCTTTACAGGGGCGCCATAGGCAAATTGCAGCAGGGCTCTAGAACTAAAGAAAAGATCAGGAATAGGGAAATTCATTCAGGGGCCCCTTAATGCTCAAGGCGTTTTCCTTTCCTGCTTCCGGATATTAACAAAAGACACTTCTATGCCAGAACAATCAAATGAAATCCACATTTCCATTTCTCAATCTACGATTGAGTCAGTAGATTTGAATGTGTTCCTGTCTTGATTGTTTTGGGGTTTTCATAAATTTTATGGAAAAATATTTAATCGACTTAGATATGGTGGGGGGTGGTTAAATATTTAAATCTGATGAGAGCTAATGCTTTCAAAGGAAAATCATCCTGGCCCCAAATCTCATTCTGCTTAACATATTAGGGCTGGGCAATACAATGAATGAAAATGTCAGGAAGGACCTAATTGAATCCAACTAGTGACTGCACACGCCATACCTTATTAAATAGGCTACAGTCAAGAGGACACTGGAAACCCACTACCTAATGCAGTTAGTCCTCTTAGCTTTCAGATAGCCCTAAACAAGGGGGAATTTGAAATATTAGATTTTACCATGATCAATTTGCAAGTATCTAACCATAAGAGGGTATATTCAAATTAAAAATTTTAAATGTAAATGCACTATAGTATAGATACCTAGGCAAAGATAAAGACTTCTTCAGTGATCTTTACAAATTTCTGTCAATTGTCACACTTTAAATGTTTTAAAATTAATTTGTATGCTTAGTTATTAATAACTTTTTTAAACTCTGTACTGTGTAAAATCAATTTAAATTTCTTCATTACATTGAATATCAGCTCTGATTTCTCAGTTCCATTTCAAGATAGCTGATCGACAGTATTATTACAGGAAAGTAGAATTATAGTTGCTAGTGATTTTTTTTATGTAAGAGATAATAATGCAAATGAAGATTAACATTTTTATTTTTATTTTTTTTAGTTAGCAATTCATATACTTAAAGACTCTTGCACAAGCCTAAGTAAACAGACAAGCATTATTGCATCCACTATACATTTCTCTCTCAATGTTACGGAAATTGGATTATTCTTGGATGTCTCAAAAGCTTCCTAAATGCATGGAATTTAGATAATTACAAAAGGTTTTTGTAATGGAGTCCCTTTTGCAAATCAATATAAAATTGCTAGCTGACCTGGAAGAGGGCACAGACCGGAAAGCCATTTGTTTTAATGGGGTCTTAAGAAAAATGCATAAAACAATATGCCATTAATGTCTTCCTAGTAAATGAAAACAAGGAATTATTTGTATAATAGTAATGTAACTTTTAGAAGACTTAATTATATTATTTAAAAAATAATAATTCTGGATGCTGATTTGGAAACCAAAGATTTTACAATTTACTTCTTTAGTACCAATATTTCTTTTCCTTAATCCCTAAACTCTAAAAGCTAATAGTAAATGACACATTTGAATAGTAACCAGTTTACAAGATTGAGTACTCCAATATTTTTGAAAATTATTTGGAATATAAATTTAAAACCCATATACAAATAAAATTAATCCAATCTGCAAATTCATGCATTTATCGAAATGAAAGACATATTTAATTAATGAAAATGTCACAACTTTAGAGAATTAAAATGTACACAAGAGTGCCAAAGGTTTTCATATATGGTTTGAAAATGTGAAGCTTGAAATTTTGTTTTGATGCCAGCAGCTCTTGCTTCCTAAACTTCAAAATAATTATGATGTCTTACACTTAAGATAATATTTTATGTTACAATTAACATCACTGGTTTGTTTTTATTTTGACTATGACTTACTGTACTAGTTACACAAATGAAAGCTGATCAGAAAAAAACACAAAAAGTCTTCAAAACTTTTTAGGGGTTCTTTTTTTCTTATTTCAAGAAGTAAAATGTAAGACAAAGCGAAATTCATCTAATAAAAATATTTTCTACACTAATACTGATATTTAAAATGTTTTATACATGATTTGGCTTTTTCTTTGCTTTTTAAGGTATAAAATTTCTCTGCCTGGTTTTAGAATCAAAAAGCAAATATGATGGGGCAAAGAACATGGTGAAAACATAATCAGATTCTTTAAACACTTTTTTTTGTTGTTTCTTTTTTTAACTTTCCTGTTGGTCTTCACAATGTGCTCTCACATCCCTTTGAGACCATATGGGGAAATAATAAAGTGGCCTCTCCATGCACAGATATGCTGTGTTTATTAACTGACTAAGAGGATACTGTGAGCTCACTATAATCCATCATACATGGCCATTCAATCATACAGAGCAACTGATAAGACCAGGAAACACCCGTGAAAAAAGACAATGGACACTGGGCAGTTTAACAGTTTAATTTTGTATAACAAAACCAAAAACAAAAGAAGTCAAGCATGACCTCAGACTATAATACTAAAATACTAAATAGTAGAAACATTGCCAGTGATTTGTGTTCAAAAACAAGCTCCTTGCAAAGACTAGGAAACAGACACAGGACTTCTGTCTCCAAAATGATTTTTTCTATTTTTTACTTTCCTTTAGCGTCAAAGCTTGCACACTGTAGTGCTACTTTCCCTCAAAAGAATTAAAAGCCTTCAGGAGCAGACATTAATATTGTCCTTCAAAGATCTCCCTCCCAGGAATTCCAAGATGTGTAAACACATGCTTAAGGATTTAGCTCCATCTACAGGAAGCAGGAAATAAAACAAATTCTTTGTAAATACAAAGTTCTCTCTACACACACCCATGATAGATAAGATTGTTTTTGTTTACTGCAAAAGATGCTTTTGGCTGAGAAAGTTCCAGAGAAGAAAGGAGAGTGAACAGAGGGGCAGTAGGCTTGTGACTCATCCATTACTGAGGCTTTGAATCAACTTTCATTCTTTTCTCTTCCTCATAAATCAGAAAATAAATAAATAAAGCAACCACTTATAAAACATATCTTTTACAAATCTTATAAAACATATTGCCATGGAGAAACACAGTTGGAGTCTCCCCAAGATGTTGGAGGAGTTTGTCAAACATGATTCCCTGAATGTTAAAGTTTTAGTTAATTCGGTCTCTGGGTGTGTGGGTTTCATTCCCCCTCTTCCCAGTAAACATCACATCCTCTGTAAGTATGTGCTGACCCTACATAACAGTGTTTGCAGGGGGTACAGGAAGGAAACAGGAAGGTGTGCTAATATCTGTTTTCAAAGCAGTGGCAGAAATCTAGTTCTTGCTTTCTTTCCTGCTCCAGGTTAATTGACAATGAAGATACCTATTCACTTCAGAAGAAAGCAGATGCTCAAAGATGGTCTTTCCACCAGAAAATACAAACAAAATATTCTACATTCCCCAAGGTCATATTTATTTATTCTTAAATAACCCCCTGAAGAAGAACTAATAGAAGTGTTGGCCAAGCTAATGGAATTTCCTCCGAGTATTGAGCAGAGATAATGCTCGTACATTCTTCTCACAGTAGTGTGGCCAAATTTCTGACAGCACATGACTCATTTTCATCATTGAATAGTCTCAATCTAAAATTGAGTTTTAAATTCTTTAATTATACAGATATCTGCCTTGTTTATATACCCAATTTCCATTTCTAAATAAAAGCACAGCATCTCAAAATAAATTGCATTTGGGCTAATCCTCTGTACCAAGGTTGATGACTAGGTTGAATTCAGTCCTGCATGAGCTTACACTGAAACTATAGTATATGTATAAAATTATACTCATCAAACCATTTCATCCCAGTTCAAAGAGAGGATTCACCACAGAGAGAAATATCAATCCTTACCCTAGGAATCACAGGCTTCTCAAATTCCATAAACTAGATGTTTTTCAGACTCAAACCTTTTAAGATCTAGTCTCCTTCGGGTTTCTATTATTTATGCATGAATGATAAACTTGTAAGATATAAGGTTCTGTCCTATTAAATAATGCATTATGGATGTCGCATGACTTAGAAATAAGCTTCATAACATCCCTGAGCAAATAAACAGTAAAAATTCTGGCTAAATGTTGTAGATTTGACACATACTCACCTGTGTCTGCTCCTTCTGGGAATCCTATAAAATGACAGAAAGGAAGTATAAACAATTCAGAGACAAGTGAACGAAAGGAGAAGCAGCAGAGAAAGAGAGACATTAACAAATACTTGGACCGGAAAAAGCAGAGGGACGGTGGAAGCTGATTCCTAACAGGATTTTTCACTAAAGAACCTGAAAAAGATCAAGGATCAGGACAGAGAACGACAAGCAGAGTGAATGTCATGCACAGGAAGGCTGACTGACAGCTGGAACAGGTTAATGGGACGTTCAGGAATCCCTTCTGCACTCTTTAGAGCCTGGTGACTATACCTTCCCCACCCAGCAGGAAATTGATCCAGAGAGATTCCACACCTGGGCATGGGAGGCACAGTAGATGACGGTAATTAGCATTAAAACTACGGAAATTAGCTCAAAGATTATAAACTTAACTGTGAGATCTGTCCCATCTCCCCCTGCTCAACTTCTACAAAATCAAAAGTTGATCATACGGCCTTCAGGCAGGAGACAGGATATTTTTCTTCTCTGAAGAAACTGGTCTCAGAAGAAAATTAAAGAAGGTCTATCATGTTTGATGTTGTTGGCTGGGTCCACAACCATCACATGACAACACCACAAATGCAGAATTTTTAATCAGCTTTCTTAGGGTCGCACTTTTAAACTTCAACAGATATTTAAATATAGCCAGATATTTGGATAAAACATCCTAGAAAAAAACAAGAACTCAAAGCAAAGAGTAAAAACGATTTTGAAAGATAAAACTGAGTAAAGTAGAAGAACATTTTTAAAAAGTATAATTAACATCCTCAAAAGGATAAGAGAACATAAAGAATGTTGGTATTAAACAAGAATCTTGATATTTAATGCAAATAAATTGGAAATGTAAAATATTAATATAAAATATTTTGTATGATATGATCAAATAAATCTTTCATAATTTGAACTACAGATTGAACCATATAGAATAGCCACTTTTGTAAGTCAAAAATTATCAAATATTTGCAATTTCATATGATTCAGTTTAAAAGTGAAAAAAAAAGCAATGACAATAGGAGGGAAAATTAAGAAAATCATAGATTCAGTCATGAAGGTCCAATATTTAACTAATAGTACTTCCAGAAAGAGTAAACAAACACACACACACAAACAGGAGAGGAGATACTATTTAAAAAGTATTATTGGGTAATCTCAGGGAATTATATTGCATGATTTCTGTTTTATAAGGTTCTAGTGTCCAATGTATTGACTAAGAAATGGCTCACACCAGGACATGAGGCATGAAATTTCAAAACACCAGGAATACAAGGAAGGCTCTAAAATCTTCCAAATAGATATAGACAAAAAAAAATGGTCACATATAAAGGAAAAGGAAGTAGGATGCAATCGGACACATAAACAACCACTGCGGAAGCCAACAGCTCAACTCCTGAAAAGATACTTTCTCCTTAATTCTATGTCAGAGCATGCTGAGGTCTGAATGTTTGGATCCCTCCAAAATTCATGTTCAAATCCTAACCCCCAAGGTGATGGTGTTAGGAGGTGGGGCCTTTGGGAAGTGCTGAGTCCATGAAGGTGGAGCCCTCATGAATGGGAATAGTGTCCCTATAAAAGAGACCCCAGAGAGCTGCCTCTCACCTTATACCATGACAGGACACAGCAAGAGGGCACCATCTATGAGAAATCAGCCCTCACCAGACACCGAATCTGCTGGTGCCTTGATTTTGGACTTCCCAATCCATAACTGTAAGAAATAAATTTCTGTGTTTTGTAAGCCACCCAGTCTATGGTATTTTGATCTAATGGCCTCAACAGTCTAACATGGCAGAGTGGAGACATTTTAAAACTATGTAAGCTCCTATATATTTATTTACCTCCTATATATACTATTTCTCGGGTTGAGGATGATATCAATAAAATAACAGGATAAGTCAAGAAAAAGGAAAGCCTTGGGCCGAGCCCGTGGCGCACTTGGTAGAGTGCTGCGCTGGGAGCGCGGCGACGCTCCCGCCACGGGTTCGGATCCTATATAGGACTGACCGGTGCACTCACTGGCTGAGTGCCGGTCATGAAAAAAAACGACAAAAAAAAAAGAAAAAGGAAAGCCTTAAGTCTCTAATGTATAGGTGTTAATAAAGGAGAAAGGGGGTAGAAGGTGAAGACAGAGTGAGTGTTGAAGAGGTGGGCAGGTTACAGCCATGTGCAGGAGGCCTGGGTGCAAAATGGTGTGTTTGGACCAGCTGGATGATGGCTGCAAAAGAGAGATTTTCCGGGGGGGGGGGGGGGGAAGAAAATAAATGAACACATCTGACCACGTGGAAAGTAGTTTTCCAATAAAAGGAATTTTACTACTTTATTGAAACATTTAGAAAGAATTATTTAAAGGTGTATAGAAAATTAAACAAATGGCAAACAAAACCAAAATGAAAGAAAATTACACATTCCAAAAAAAAGTAAAAGTTTTTTATGAAGGAAATGAAGGCAAAGAACTTTTGGGGTCTAAGCAGAAAATGATAGCTCCTTGTCATAATAATGCAGACACTGAAAAAGTATTTAGCACAAAATACCTATATCTATGCACAATGCATAGAGGAGGAGAAGGGATTTGGGTATGGAAAATAGTAATAAAACTGCCCATTTGAATATTACTTGGAAAAATGGAGGTAACTGACAATAATAAACACCTGGAAAAATGGAAAGCTGTGGCTTCTGGGATGTGACCAGGAGAGCATGAGGTAGGATGCAGGATTGACACTGTCTCTTATGAGTCTAATGGTAAAATCTGATCTTTAAAAAACCTGTGCTTTACTTTAATGAGTATTTGCTATAAATCACACTATTTGAATTCAGATCTATAGACATAATGAAGTAATGTTGCTTCATAACATGTTAAGTGTACTTTCTTCACAAAATATAAATGTTTCAATACAAAGATCATTTTGACATGTCTATGTTCATTTTTAAGCTTGCTTTGAGAAAATTCCATGTGATACCTAAGCACAAAGATCACCAAACACACTTTCCAAAGGGTTTCCATATGGAAGGATATAATCCAAGAGTTTTTTCTTCTAAGTCAATAAAAAATTGGCTCCAGATTTTTATGAACCAATTGAAATCAGATGTGGGAAAACATCTAAAAAACTAGCAGGATACATTAATTAAGGTATTTGATGATGGAAAAAGCATACTTACTGGTTCCAATCAATCAATAATTAAACATAAGTGACTATCTTTAGGAAAGGCAAAGCAGTGTTAATTGTCTTACTTAAGAATCTCATTAATCCCCAAAACTAGAGTATGTAAACAGGCAGCTTAAGGGTTAATATATTCATTGTTAGGAAAGAGGTCTGCAGTTAGAATTTTTTATTGTTTTTATTTTCTTTATGTTACTAAACATTGACAAATTATAATGGTACATACTTATGGGGTATAAAGTGATGCTATGATATATGTTCCAAGACCCCCAGAGGATGCCTGAAGCCCTGGGTAGTACCAAACCCTATACACTCTAGGCCAGTTGGTCTGATAACCAAGATGCTACTACGTGAGTAACTGCAGATAGGGTATACTGCGTGGATACGCTGAGCAAACAGACGATTCAGGCCCAAGATTCATCATGCTACTTAGACATAGCGTGCAATTGAAAACTTAGGAATTGTTTATTTCTGGAATTTTCCATTTTATATTTTCAGACCATGGTTGACCGTGTGTAACTAAAATCATAGGAAACGAGACTGCATACGAGAGGGGACTACTGTATACAATATGGAATGACTGAATCAAGCTAATTAACATATTCATCACCTCGGATACTAATCTTTTAATCTTCCCATCTAACTTATTATTATAACTTATTAACTTATTGAGCACTAAGGAAAAGTCAGTTGAAGTATTTCTGCCTTGAAGCCATTTTATTTTCTAATATGAGGGTTTTGGTCTTTATTCCTTTTGTTGTACAGGTTTATGACCATCAACAGCATAAAAACTTTTATATCAGCCTTTCTTTCATATTTCTTTTGCAAATGGGTCCCTTTCTGTAAAAAAAGAAAAAAAAATCTCTAAGAGCTAAAGGAAGACAATAATTGATAGAGTCCCATGACACCAAGCTCAAGACTTTATGGAGGGAATATAACCATGAGCATGGCACTGCTGGGCAAAGCCCAGACGGAGCTTAGCTGCTTACACCAGATCGGACATCATCTGATGAAAGACCCTGTGGAACAGGCAACAGACAAATGGAATAAGAACAGAGGCCACTGTCCAGCGAGTCATGGGGTGGGAGTCCTGTTACACGATCTGAGGGATTCTAAATGGGAAAATTGTGGATCTGGAGAAAATATCCCGATCTCGCCAGTTTCCTCTTATGTGTTGGCATTAAACATCACTTCCTGTTGCTGGGCATTTCATGCTGACTTCTGTACACACAGTCAAGGTCTCACGCTGTTTCAGAACCTTCTCAGGAAAGGCTCAGCCCTGTGTGCATAAGCGTGACATTCACTTTATCAGCCAACTTCCTCAAAGTGCTTCCATGTGTAATCTCAGACTGTCAAGTGAGGGCCTTGACTCCGAGAAATGAAGTACTGGACTTCAGAAAACAGAGGAAACAACGAGGCAAAGAAGAAGGGGTGCAGACGGGATGGGCAGCATCCTGAAATCACAACTGTGCCTGTGTGTACCCACCACCGAGCACTCTGATGTGACGTGTTAGCCAGAGCAGAAAAATGATGTGTGTAGGTGTGTGTTTAACCTTTGACAGTCTCAATTAACTTGTAAAAGCAATGAGTTCTTTCTCTGTAATCTGTTTGACACATAATTTTAATCCATTTATGAGATAAGCTTGATTGATTGTGCTTTTGCAAGGTAGCCCTTCAAGCATTTGAAAACAGCTATAATGCTCCAACCCCTCCTTGATAATTTCCTTTTTCTTGTTAAAAGATCTTTTTCTTTTATCTGTTAATCAGGTAAAATACTGCCAAGTTCTATCATCCTAAAAATGTTCCTGTAGACATTCTCTACTTGGTCATTGTCCCGCATAAAATTGTGTTCCTTTAAAGGTAAATGAGACATTTGGGGGAATACTTACATAAGAAACTAATGCTTGAATTTTGGTTTTAGCTTCCACATACATAAAACTGATAAAAATTTAGTCAGGCTAAGCAAAAAGAAAAAAAAAAAAAAAAAAGAAGAGGGAGAGAGAGACCAGAGACAGAAGCAGAGGCAGAAAGACAGAGAGAAAGAGAAAACACACAAATTAGCAATACCAGAAATGAAAGAGGGGTCACCTCTACTGATCCCATGGATGTTAAAATTATAATAAGTTACTGCAAACAACTGTTTTCCCCCAAAGTCAATAACTTAGATGAAATGGACCAATTCCTTGAAAGAAATAAGCTACCAAAGTTAAACAAGGAGAAATAGATAACTTGAATAGTCTTATACCATTAAAGGAATTGAATAAATAATTAATAACCTTCCAAACAATAAAGCCCCTGACCCAGATGGCTGCAGGTTAATTCTTCCACACATAGAAAGACAGAACACCAATTCTAAACAATCTATTACAAAAGATGGAATCAGAGATAATATGTCCTAAATCAGTGTAGGAGGCCAGAATTAGCCTAACACTAAAACTAGATAAAGACATCACAAGAGAAGAAACGAGAGATCAATTGTCTCATACCCATAGGGGTAAAATTTCTCAGTCCAACAATGTATTAAAAATTACACTACAACCAAGTGAGATTATTTTATACCTGGAATAAAAAGCATAAAAAAAGTGGCTCAACACTCCAAAAATCAACCAGTGTAATATATTGTAACAACAGGCTAAGAAGAAAAATCATACGATCATATCAACAGATGCAGAAAAAGAATTTGACAAAATTCAACAGCCATTCAAGATAAAAATGCTCAGCAAGCTAAGAAGAGGGAAACTTCCTCAACTTGATAAAGGACATCCACATAAAACCTACAGTTGACACCATACTCAATGGCAAGAAACTGAACAATTTTCCCCTAAGATCAGAAACAAGGTAAGGACGTCCTCTTACACAATTCCTATTTGAAATTGAACTGAATGTGCTAACAGTACAATAAGACAAGAAAAGAGAATCTAAAAATATACAAATTGGAAAAAAAGACATAAAACTGTCACACAAATGAGTGTCTATGCAGAAAACTTTTTAAAAAATGAAAATTATAAATGGGTGTATCAAGGCCACAGGAAACAAGATAAATATATAGAATTATTGCTTTTCTCTCTACCAGGAATTAACAATTAGAATTAAAATTTTAATAAGAAGATATAATTTACTATGGCATCAAAAAAATAAACTACTTAGTTACAAATCTAACAATATATGTAAATATCTTTATGAGGAAAACTACAAACCCTTGATGAAAGAAAGCAAAGAGGAGCTAAATACATGAAGAGATATCTCATGCTCAGAATCTCAGCAATGAATTATTTTAGTTATTGCCAAACTGATTCTAAAGTATGTGGAAAGATCTAGAACAGTCAGTTGAAAAAGAACAAAGTTGGAGGACTCACACCATCCAATTTAAAGGCTCTCAGTAATCAGGAGAGCGTGGCATTTGAAAAATAATGAACTTGTAGATCAGTGACAGAATAAAGAGCCCAGAAATAAAACCAAATATAGACAACTGATTTTTGATATGGGCTCAAAGTTGATTCGGTAAAGAAGAAATAGTCCTTTAAATAAATTGTGCTGAGGCAATTGCACACCCTCATGCCAGAAAATTGCTGGGGCAATTGCACACTCACATGCTAGACTCAGGCCATGAGCTTTTCACAAAAATTAACTCAAAATGGGTCATAAACATAAGTGTAAAATACTAAGCTATGAAACTGCTAGAAGAAAACACAGGAGAAAATCTACTTGACTTTCAGTTTCATGATGAGTTTCTAGATAGAGCATTAAAAGCATGATTTGTTAAAGAAAAAAATTATGAGTTGGGCATTATTAAAATTTTAAATGTATGCTCTGTGAGAAGCACTGTTAACAGAATAAAAAGACAAGCCTGAGACTGGGAGTAAATATTTACAAAACACTTTACTAATAAAAGACTTATCTCTAGAAAATATACAGAACTCTTAAAACTCAACAAAGAGAAAACAAATGACTCAATTAAGAAATAGCCAAAAGGTATGAACAGACATCTTATCAAAAGGAAAATTAGCACAGGAAAAGAAAAGGATGCTCAGTGTTATATATCATTAAGAAAATGCAAACTAAACCAATGATGAAACCCACTGCACACCTATTTAAACCAAAAAACCTGCAATACCCATTGCTGGCAAGTACAAACAGCCACAGCAACTCTCATTCATTGCTGGTGAAAACACAAAATGTTACACACACTTTGGAAAATAGTCTGGCAATTCTTACAAAACGAAACATGGTCCTTCTTATGACCCAATAATCATTCCCCTAATTATTTACCCAACCGATTTGAAAAGTATGTTCACACAAACACCTGCAAGCAAGTATTTATAGCAGCTTTAGTCATCGTGTCCAAAAACTGATGTAACCAGCATGTCCTTTAATATTTGAATAGATAAGCAGACTGTGGTAGGTCTGTACCCTGGAACACCACTCAGCAATTAAAAGGAATGACAAATGAAGCCTCATGAGACATGGAGGCATCTTAAATGCTATTGCTAAGTGAAAGGAGCCAGACTGCAAAGACTACATAGTGTATTTTTTTTTTTTAATTTTATTTTGTCGATATACATTGTAGCTGATTAATGCTCCCCATCACCAAAACCTCCCTCCCTCCTCCCTCCCCCCCTCCCCCCCAACAATGTCCTTTCTGTTTGCTTGTCGTATCAACTTCAAATAATTGTGGTTGTTATATCTTCTTCACCCCCCCCCCCGGTTTGTGTGTGTGTGTGTGTATGTGTGTGTGTGAATTTATATATTAATTTTTAGCTCCCTCCAATAAGTGAGAACATGTGGTATTTCTCTTTCTGTGCCTGACTTGTTTCACTTAATATAATTCTCTCAAGGTCCATCCATGTTGTTGCAAATGGCCGTATTTCATTCGTTTTTATAGCTGAGTAGTATTCCATTGTGTAGATGTACCACATTTTCCGTATCCACTCATCTGATGATGGGCATTTGGGCTGGTTCCAACTCTTGGCTATTGTAAAGAGTGCTGCGATGAACATTGGGGAACAGGTATACCTTCGACTTGATGATTTCCATTCCTCTGGGTATATTCCCAACAGTGGGATGGCTGGGTCGTATGGTAGATCTATTTGCAATTGTTTAAGGAACCTCCATAGTGTATGATTCCATCTGTATGACCCTCTGGAAAGGGCAAAACTAAAAAGACAGTGAAAAGGTAAGTGGTTTCCAGGAGGAGAGAAGTCATGAGAAAGGACAAATAGATGAAAGGCAGGAATTCTCAGGGGTGTAAAACTACTATTAGAATACTTAATGGCAGATGCATGACACTATGCCTCTGTCAAAACACACAGAACTTTACAGCACAAAGAGTAAACCTTAATGTATGCAAATTTGAAATAAATCAGTTAGGATGTCAGGGGAGCCCAGGATGAAATTTACAGACTGTGACCAAAGAGTCTAACCTAACTACATTACAAAGGTATGAAACCACCTCAGTGAAGGGGGTGGAAGAAGCAGGTGCTGACCTCAGTAACTTTTGAAATGAGAGTTATCTGTAAGTCTAAAGTCAAAGGAAGTTGTAAATAAGTCCTGTAGTCTGTGGTGATTCATGTGGTAATGGATTTGAGTTGGAGACATCATGATGAACTTATATTCAGCTGTATGTAATTAATTCAGTTTATGTGACTGCATGTTTACACATCAAATATTACACATATTCACACACACATACATATACATACACGGGAGAGTGTACACATGCATAATTCTGTGCTCTGTCAACTGAGAGAACCTACAATCAATGACTCACCGGTAACAATGTGCACACCCAGCCCCAGACCTTGGCTTCTAAAGCCATTTTCCAGTAGAAAACACAAGGGCTCTGTGAAGAAGTGGCTGATTCCAAGCACTGGTTCAGGAAACTTACGAGATGAGGCTGAGCACCTTTCTAGTGGCAGAAAAAAAGAAAGTTTAAAAACAAATGAACAAAAGAACAACAAACCGGCAATAATGTGGGTGTGTCAAAAGAACACAGAAGACCACTGAAGACACCCTTAACAGCCAAAGGTGGAAGAATTTAAGTAACAAAATAAAGTACTATAGGATTATAACCCAAAATACGAAATAAATAGCCATGAGTTCAAAACTGATATAAAGAAAAAATTGAATGATTACACAAGTAAATGAAGAGAACAGACAAATATCTCATGCAAAATACTTCTTAATAATTTATGTGGCTATTCAACCCTCAAAGAGTTGGACTACAGCTCCCCACTTCTTAAGTGTGGGCGATAGGTTCACAGTGGCTCCCCTTCTGAAGAATGCAGTAAGAAAAATGGACAAGGGCCGACCCCGTGGCGCACTAGGGAGAGTGCGGCGCTGGGAGCGCAGCAGTGCTCCCGCCGCGGCCCGCCACGGGTTCGGATCCTATATAAGGATGGCCGGTGCACTCACTGGCTGAGCGCGGTGCGGCCGGTCACAAAATGACAAAAAAAAGAAAAGTGGACAAAAAGACTGGCTTAGTAGTGGAGAACTTGGAAACCCTGCCCCTCCTAGGTGATCAATGTCAACGTCACAGCAATAGGTAAAATCAACAGTTACACACTTTGATATGATGCTTTGCCTCGTGGTTGTACTCCAAAAAACACAACCGCAGTCTAACCATAAGAAAAAAACATTAAACAAATCCAAATTGAGGTAGATTTTACAAAATACCTAACCAGTCCTCCTCCAAACTATCAAGGTCATCAAAAACAAAGTCCTAGAAACTGTCACATCCAAAAGGAGCCTAAAGAGACATGACAGCTACAAGGAATGTGGTATCCTAAATGGGTTGTTGGAGCAGAGAACAGAAACAAGGTAAAAATAAGGAAATCCAAATCAAGTATGGGGTTTAGTTAATAATATATCAATATTGTTTCATTGATCATGACAAATGTACCATACCCAGATTAGATGTGGATAACAAAGAAAACTGGGCATTGGGGCATGTGAGAATTGCTTACTGTCTTCACAAGTTTTCTATAAATCTAAAACTACTCTAAAATAAAAAGTTTCTTTAAAAAGCCTAATGCCTGTAATTTTTGCAAATATATAAAAACTTGTTTTGTGTTAGTCATTTGACATTTATTATATGAAAATATTTTGCAATAAAAACAGTCATGTAACTCATTAAAAATCTCTGATGCATAGTTTTTCAGTGATAGAGTAACATAGTAATGTTGTTAAGTATTTTTTATTTCAGTCATACCTCATGATCCTGTCAGATTAGAAAAAATACCCATAATTCAAGTATATATTTTAAAAATTAAATTCCAATAACTCAGATGAACTTAAATTCAAAGTCGAATGTATCTCACTGCAGATGTTTCTATATGGTCTTGTATGACTCACCTGTGAATTGTGTAGCTGAAGGCCCAATCTTTGTATTAAGCTCTCCTTTAAGAGGCAGCACAGTCTATAGGATTTGTGCTTCTGTTTTCCATTCTATAAATAAGGACAACAGAACTGATATTTAACACACATTTTTATTCTAATAAATCTATAAAAGAGAGATTTGCTAAGAAGCATTCAAATAGTAAATGAATATGAAGTTTGACTGTAAGAGTACTGCTTTTTAAACACTCATTTGTAATTAGGACCTGGGAGAAAGGTCAGTGCTCCAATAACAATGTTCTATCTTTGGAAAAAAATTTTAAAAATACTGAGATAACATCTAAGAATTTAGTTTTCTAAATGTCTTGGCATTTGGATTTGAGTTTTAATCTGGCATGAGTGTTAGTATTACAATTTCATACATACTTGTTCTACGGAGCATCAGATTTGGTGCTGAAAGTAAGACTAAGTGGTTAGGAATAAATGGTCAGAATAAATTGTAATATTCTAAATCCTTATTTTAAGTCCTCTTTGATAAATATATAATGTCATACCCTTTTCCATCCAACAAAGCAAAATAAAGAAAAAATACCCTGAATAACTTTAAGATTATGCTTTTCTTCTTAATTTATATTAAGAAGGTTAGACTCTTTGGTCACAGTCTATAAATTTCACCCTGAGCTCCTCTGACATCCTAACTGATTTATTTCAAATTTACATTACTTTTCCCTCTTTCATTTTTTCACGTGCAATAATAGATCTCACTTAGGAATCCCTTCTGAGCCAAATCTCATGTAAGATTAAGCCATTATGGAGAATTCAAAGAAAATTATAGTTCAGACAAAGGTAGGCAGACAAAGGTATTTGAAGTTAGCTGACTAATTCATCATACTTTGAGAAACTATAACTACCTTCCTCGATACATCATTATTTTCTAAAATTGGATTTGTACCTTCAAACAAAATGAAAATATTCTGTATATGTGTATATTCTATACCATGCTTGTCAAAGTGTGGTCCACATATTAGCAATATCAGCATCGCATCAATCTTTCTTTTTAGAAAGGCAGACTCTTGTTCCCTACCTGAGATCTATTGAATCAGAATCTACACTTAACAAGATTCCTGGGTCATGTGCATGCACATCAAAGTTTGGGAAATGCTGTTTTATATAGCTACTATTATTTAGAGTAATATTTTTAACAGGACATCTTATTTAAAATTCAAGCTCAAGTTTATTTTTGAATTTGTTGCTATTGCTTTGGTTATCCCTTTTTCTCATGTCCTCCTTCCCAAATTTTCTTCTCTGTGGTGCTGCAGGAATCTGCATCTGTGATGGGCTTCTGACTTGTCTCTGTTACTTCATGGTCCCAAGAAGCCACCACTATTGAGGAAGGGTGGGGAGTAAAGAATTATACCATTAATATTTGCATTAAGTAAATAGTTAAGAATTGATTTTATGTGATGTTTACAAACAGACTGTTATCCAACAACTCTAGCAAGATTTCCAAAACAATCACTTTGAAGGTAAGTAAAAAGTATTCGAGTGTATAGAGAATTTGATACCACCAGATAAAAAGATCTGGAAGATACTCTCGAAAGTTCATAATATATGAAATACAAAGCAAAAATAATTGTATTTTGACACTGAGTTCCAATAAAAGAAGTCGTGCATGCATATATGCATGTGTATTTTAAAAATCCTTATTAAGATTTTAATTTGCTGTCAAGGGCAACTTATCACACGAAGATGAAACTATTTTATGATTCATTTGCCAAGTGTGACTATAACAGCTGAGATTAATTTAAGCTGGGCTGTTATGAATTAGTATTCACAAGGAATCTAAAGCCAAGATAAGTACTTGGTCTTGTTTTATTTTTATGATAGAAATATTTTTGCATCTTCTCTGTTTTGATGACTACAATGAGCTGGTAGATTAAATGGCTTTGTCATTAAACATAAATATGACTTAGGAATGAGAGCTATTTCCAAGATGTCTTGTGTCCTTTACGTATGTGCTTGAGTGGCACACTGTCATGAGAAACAGAGGAAACATTCACCCTGCAAAATAAATGTTTACCTCAAGCAGCAATTGACATTTCTAGCTTGTGTAAACAGCAAGCACTGTCTCAAATCACTTTCTTGCATTGGTCCTTGCATGTTGGCCTCGGGGATCAGGACAGTAGTAGATTAAGGAACCAGACTGCTGGCTCACTTATACTTCCTAGAAATGCATATTTATGTCAGTAGTGTGATGGCCAAATTCATAACAAGCCAGACATTTTCAGTGTTGAAATAAACCCGCAGGAGCCATGGAAAGGCGGGAAGAGCTGCACAAGGGGACAGCACTCTGGAGTGTTGACATGTCCTGCTGAAATCAGGAGCGGCAAGCCCCGCACGGGGCTCTTCCAGATCCACATCCTCAGCGCTAACCTCTGAGCCTTGGATGAGCTCGTGATCACAATTATGCACCACAATTGCCATCACTGCTGATGATGTGTCCATGCAGGCCTCTGATCAACGGGATGCCCTAGGTCTTCCCATCAGCAGTAGGTCCTCGTCCCTTCTTTTTTTTTTTTTGTCGCTGCATGCTTGTAATACACCAGGATAGTGAGCAAAACCCCTTAGTCCTCTGCCCCTCTTTCCATTATAGCTGTGAAAAGTTTCTCATAATCTCTTAAATGCTGCAACCATTGTACTGTCTTCATTCTGATGTTCCCTTCCACTCTCATTCCCTCCTCCTCTCCATGCAAGTAAGTCCACGGAGCCAAATTACACACACTTACATGCACATTCTTTTTTTACCATTCACTATGATGGTTAATATTAAGGGTTTATTATATGCCAAGCATACCATGAGCTCAAATATTTTTTTTATTCTAGAAAGCCCCAGCAACTTCTGGTTAGCTCTCTTAACTAAAATATTATAGCATTATTAACCTGTGTCATAAATTTAGCATTTATAGCACATTGTAGTATTATCATTGTATGTACATAAATTCTGACTCCTCAACTAAACTAAACTTTAAAGTTAATGATTGTCTTACTAAACATAACAGCTCAGGAGAAATATTTGAGGATTGTTTGACAAGCCATAACAAAATATTTTTAAATGTTGGAAAAAAAATAAATATAAATACTTACAAGAAAGGATATTTTACCTACCCATGGACAAAAACAGTCAAAAAGCAATATTTAATGGTATTCAAAACTTAGAGCCCTGACTCAGATTTGCAAAAGTGTGACGTTACTTGTCTTTAATCTCAAATTTCTTACACACATCTATATTGACAGCAGTAAAGAATCTTGCTAATTGAAGGATAGCTTGATAATTTCTTATTTAACTTTTAGTTGTTCTTAAGTAAATGACAAAGTCAGGATTTAAAGCTGGGTAACAGACAGTTCAAACTCCATGCAGGGCTACTCTTTTCTCTTCTCTACTATTTTCTCCCATCCTCTTCCTGTCCATGAAGATCATGTTTGCATGTTATCATGGGAGCATCACTATTTTTAGGTATCTGTAAAATATTTCTAATAGTCTTCCAAGTCAGAATTTGCTAGAGATCACCTATCCCACAGCATATCTGGGAAGTGGTGGAGAGAGCAATAGTCGTCTCTATACACATTATCTTTTCAAAGTAATGTTTAGGTGATGTGTAGTTTTGTCTATAACATGCAATGGAAGACCATGTGGAAGCAAGCCCCCAAGACTGAGGACATGACCAACAGCATCTTCCCTGTCCAGCCTCACTACATGGCTTCTTGGTATCAGAGTCCAGTCACGCCTGAGATTTCCCCAGGTACAGCTTGATAGCTCAGTTTTTGAGACTGGACTTCCACACAAGCATTCTAGCATGTGGTGAAGAGCAAAGCCTAGCATTCCAAGAAACCTGCCCACGTCACTCGACTTGAGACTGCTGGTGGCCAGTCTCATCTGTCCTAGTTTGAAGTGGATGGAGGGCATCATCCCTAGGTAGTTCCTTTGAGGGAATATTTGGCCCCAGAGGCATCTAAGTTGATGATATGATCGAATTCTCTGGAGGTAAGGATACTTCATCATCCTTTTTGGACACAAGCTGAAATCCTCATTACACAGGTAGGCTCTTCCATGTACATTATGAGCCGTTTGTCTACACCCTACAACCCGTAAGAGGTTAATATTATGTCTCACTCGATGCCTTTCCTGACTTTATTTTTCAAAATAACTGAGCCAGAATTCAGTTTCCATTTCCAAGTGTATAAATATATGTGCTACATTTTAGAGCAGTGTATACATTTTAAAATGTAACTGAGAAGTTAAGTACAGCTGAAAGAAATAATCTCCCACTTTTTTCCTTGTTTCTCATTGAAATGGACTCTATAAATACTAGTTGTAGAAGAAATTGCTTACTACAGTCAGATATAAGAAAAGCAGTAGCTTGGGGAAAGTAATCACTTAGATGTAGGCTTTGCTTGGATTTGAAAAAATGTATGTCTAATGGTTATGGCTTTAAAATAGAATTGCCTGCATCTTGTTTAGCTTAAAGCCCAGATAACTCTTGCAAAATGCGTTCTCCTTCATCCATTTTCTGACAGCTCTCTCTCGTTCTTTAATATATTCTTAAACATAACATTGGAATTTCATAAGGATAATATTCTAGGAATGGGCTTAAGTAAAATGTGATCTAACCTAATATCACATCTTTTATGAATGACTTGGAAAAGGTAATGTTGTGCTGGCTCATTGTAATTCAGCACTTTTAACCTATAGTTATAAAAACATTATTCCCAAAATGTGTAGGACAACCACCGTTCCAAAAATTCTGTTCAGCTCTGTTCTCTTAGCTATTCATACCCGTCAGACCTCGTGCTCTGATTTGAGATTGAAAAAGGACAACAATCATTAATGTAGGTTGTTTCTCCTTTCTCCCAAATATGTTTTTCAGACCCTCTAGCATCCACGTAGGTACTGTAGTAACGTCATCTAAACACTCCGTTAATAGCATTAACTCTATCGCATAGTAGCTAAGATAATAAATAGTCTATGGGATTGGCAATTTCCTTGTGATACTTCTGGTGAAATGAAAGCGGGCAATTTATTTAACATCTTTAAACCTCAATTTACTCATTTTAAAACGGTGATAGTATTATTTACCTCATAATTTGACTGTGAAGATTAAATGAGATAATATTTGTAAGATACAAATTGCAGTTCATTGCAGATAGTGAGCACTCATTAAGTGTTAACTGTTATTGTTATTATTATTTTAGTGTATAGCCAAGTTAACATTATGTGAGGTCCCACTGGCAGATATCCCTCAGCTATTTCTGAGCTATTGACTCTCATCTGCACAGTAAAAGTTACTTCAGGTTCTAATGAAGATCTTTTAATGGATATAAATAATTTAAATTTATTACTTGTTTGAATAAATTCTGATTATAAAAATGACTATTGAGCAGTTTGATTTATTTTTTATTTATAGATTTTTAATTACTTACTTTCATTTGGTTGAAGGAAGATTTTTTTTTATTTTAACATTTACTTGTACATATTTGTGGGGTACAGTCTGTTGTCTCAATACATGCATATACTGTACCGTGATTCATTTAGGGTAGATAGCATAGTTTTATATCAGTATTATAGTAACATTGCTCAAACATACAAAATATCAATACTTTTCAATATTTTTTTGTCATTTTGAGCTAAAAAACACAAACCTGTTTAAATAAATGGTGATCTAAAACTGCTTGGGCTAAAGATTAAAAAATTAAACCACTTACCTCTTCAACAAAGCACACTTATGAATGAAACATTGGCAGATATTAAATTAGATTTTTTTAAGAATAATGATGAGAAATAGAAATAGCAAAATGTTAAAAGAAAGATGATTTTTTAAAATACAAATATATAAAGATTTGAGAAATATACATTTGGATAGAGTTGGAGAGATATTTTTTTTATGACATAAATACCATATTATAATGTTTCAAAATTTTAATTTAAAATGGGGAAATATTTAATGCTTCCACCAATAGCATTTACATGAGTTTGACATATGCTTGATATATACTTTCCAAAATGCACTTTAAATGGCAGATTTTTAAAAAATAAAACATCTTTCCTTATTATCCACAGTACCTTGTTTATATACTTACCACACAAACCACTGTGAGATTGCTGCCTGGAAATGATCTTCCATACACTTTTTCTTCATCTACCACAAGGGGAAAAATGTCATTAGCCATGGCTGTAAATAGCAAAAGGAACTCAAAATAAAAGCAGTAACTTATGATTGAAGGAATCCTACAAAATACGTGTTAGTTGGAATGCCATTGGCTAACTCCAAATAAATATGAGACTAAATGTAGTGTTAGAGTTGGCAGGTTGCTTTATGTCATTTTCTTGTCAACATTCAATATGGCAAATAGCAACAGAGACCAATAAGTGCTACTCTTTATACTAAAGACAACAGTTCTTGCAAACAGAACAACAATGATATTGTAAAATGAAAGAGAGCAGGCTGGATGAGTACCCATGCTATCAATATACTACTAGACGAATACACTAGATACTGCCCAGGGATATATTGCTATGATCAACACTTCATAATTAGACTTTTACATCTACTATGAAAAAATACAAAGTTAGGTTATTTAAATGGAAATTTATTTTAAATAAATAATATTTCAATTATAGTTTTACACATTTATAATTTTCAAATACAAATAATCATAACTGTGATATTTGTCACTGAGTTACAATAATATGATCAAGCTTCTACAAAAGATGAAATAAATCCCATCTTCAGAATATAATGCTGACCTTCTGGTTGAACCAAAATGACTTGTTTTCTAACACAGGTGTTTCTTCAGGTGGTATACACCTAGAAATTACACTGTTCTAACTCACCAGTAATTGATGATAGTAGAGAGTATTTGGCTGAAAATAAATAGAAAGAGAAACAGAAATAATGTACATGTAGGACTATAATACAGAACACAACAGTTTTCTGAAAAATCATAAGGGATGCACATCCAATATAGATATTAACACATTGCCAGGCAGGAAAGCTAATTGTGATTGGAGAGTTAAGATACCAGAATTACTGCTAGAAAGCTCATTTTGCTAAAAGTGGCATTTCTAGTGGCTTACTAATTTGCCAAGATTATTATTTCTTATTAATTTGGAGAGGTAATAAAAAGATGTGACATTCAGAACCTAATACTGATTAACAAAAGTGGTGTTTTGGAAAACATAAAAAAGTATAAAGAAAAATAATAACAGTAACACATTATACCACTTTCAAGATTCACAGAAGCAGTTGAACAATGTGCATTAGTCTGTTTTCTATTGCTTACAACTGAATACCCAAAAATAGGTAATCTATGAAGGAACAAAATTTATTTCTTATAGTTTTGAAGGCTGGGAAGACCAACGTCCAGAGATACATCTGGTGAGGGCCTTCTTCTGGGTGGGAACTTTCTATGGAGTCTTTTGGCTACCAGGTGTCACACGGCAAGACAGCATGAGTGAGAGAGTTAACCTGCTCACTTGCTCTCCTGAGCGGTCAGAACCACTCCCTGATAACATATTCAGCCGTTAACCCACGACTCCATCAATGGATTCATCCATTCATGAGGGCACAGTCCTCACCATCCAAGCACCTCTTACAGCTCCCCTGCAACACTGTTACGATGGGGATCAAGTTTACAGCACATGGAATCTTGGGGGACACATTCAACTCGCAGCACAATGTTTAAATCAGTTTTTCAACTAATTTGTCACAATTATCATCTTAATGCATTCATAATTTCTGTCTTAAGTATGTGCCATAAATTGTCTAAACAGTTCTGTTATTTACTCTCTTGTATTGGTGAATGCTCTACAGACCAGCTGCTGTACTTTGCATTATATTGAAAATTAGTTGGTAAATTAATCCACGATCTTCTAATTGCCATGTCCAAAAGGCATGCCTCCATCTCTACGTAATTGATTTCACTGACTCATTTGCCAGTGTTGACTATGTAATGAAACTCTCTTCTCTCTACATAATGACTCTTACTCTCTATATCTATTGGGATAATGTTCGGATTTTTATTTGCTAACTTCTTTGCTGCCCACCTCATTAATGTTAATAGTGTTTCTCGGTATCTTATCCTCAGACCTCTACTCTTATTAAATAAGTAAATTAAATGTATTTTTTGAGTTCCTATAACTCAGTAGTGAGAAAGCTCAGCCTAGAGTTGGAAAAGGATAACTTTGCTCTACTTACTGATCTTCCCAAAGTTCAAGTTCCAAACTGAGAAGTGTACGTGAGACATGTCTGAGTGTACAGGGGGGACTGTAATCCAAGAAAGACTTCAGAAGATATTGACCAGCCATTTCAGAAATGGTGGGTTAAATTTTAATTGAACAAAATCCCGTTTTACTACTTTCCATCCAGGGTTTTTGCAATAGAGAATGTCGTAGCAGGAACAGGGGCCTTTAAAAATTGAGGCAGACCAAGATAACCTAAATATCTGTGTTGAGAGCAGCTCTATGTGCATGGTATATGTCTTTAAGGGTGAAAAAACTTTTGTACTTTAATACATATATTTTGCTCCAAAAACTATGAACGCTAAAACAACATGACCATATTTAGTTTGATCAATGAGACTTTGTCTATACAAATCTGTAGCCTTACAATTTCTTTTTTAAAAAAACTAAATATTTGGAAATGGAATAAAAATTTCTAAGGGAAAAAAATATTTGAAATTTGTAGAAGTCCCCCTTAGACAAGATAGCTTCCATTAATGTGGGATTGGCATATTTCTTTGATTTAAATAAAGCACAATAAGAACTCTAGAGAAACCCATTCACTTAGAAATCAAATAGCACATTTTGAAATCACCCATCATTCAAAGAAATCACAGGAGAAATTATAATATATTTTGAACTGAATAAAAGTAAAAACACAGTACAGTCGTGTTTCTGATATGCACCTAAAGCATTCCTTAAAGAGAAATTTATGATTTTATTTATTTATTTATTTATTGATAAATATTTTATTTTATTTTATTTTATTTTTTCAATATACAATGTGGTTGATTATTGTGGTCAATTACCGAAACCTCCCTCCCACCTGCCTCTCCCCCCTCCCTCCCAACAATGTCCTTTCTGTTTGCTTGTCGGATCAATTTCAAGGAATTGCAATTTTATGTCTTCTCCCCCCCACCCCAGTTTTTTTGTTTATTTATTCATTTATTTTTAGCTCCCACAGATAAGTGAGAACATATGATATTTATCTCTCTGTGCCTGTCTTGTTTCACTTAATATAATTCTCTCTAGGTCCATCCATGTTGTTGCAAGTGGCAGTATTTCATTCTTTTTTACAGCAGAGTAGTATTCCATTGTGTAGATGTACCACATTTTCTGTATCCACTCATCTGATGATGGACATTTGGGCTGGTTCCAACTCTTGGCTATTGTAAAGAGCGCTGCGATGAACATTGGGGAACAGGTATACCTTCGACTTGATGATTTCCATTCCTCTGGGTATATTCCCAACAGTGGGATAGCTGGGTCGTATGGTAGATCTATCTGCAATTGTTTGAGGAACCCCCATACCATTTTCCATAGAGGCTGCACCATTTTGCAGTCCCACCAACAATGTATGAGAGTTCCTTTTCCTCCGCAACCTCGCCAGCATTTATCGTTCAGAGTCTTTTGAATATTAGCCATCCTAACTGGGGTGAGATGGTATCTCAGTGTGGTTTTGATTTGCATTTCCTGAATGCTGAGTGATGTTGAGCATTTTTTCATATGTCTGTTGGCCATTCGTATATCTTCCTTAGAGAAATACCTATTTAGCTCTTTTGCCCATTTTTTAATTGGGTTGCTTGTTTTCTTCTTGTAAAGTTGTTTGAGTTCCTTGTATATTCTGGATATTAATCCTTTGTCAGATGTATATTTTGCAAATATTTTCTCCCACTCTGTTGGTTGTCTTTTAACTCTGTTGATTGTTTCTTTTGCTGTGCAGGAGCTTTTTCATTTGATATATTCCCATTTGTTTATTTTTCCTGTGGTTGCCCATGCTTTTGGGGTCATATTCATGAAGTCTGTTTCCACACTGAACAATGGAATAGAATAGAGCATCCAGAAATCAACCCACACACCTACAGCCATCTGATCTTTGACAAAGGCACCAAGCCTATCCACTGGGGAAGAGACTGCCTCTTCAGCAAATGGTGCTGGGATAACTGGATATCCATATGCAGGAGAATGAAACTAGACCCATACCTTTCACCATACACTAAAGTCAACTCAAAATGGATTAAAGAATTAAATATACACCCTGAAACAATAAAACTTCTTAAAGAAAACATAGGAGAAACACTTCAGGAAGTAGGACTGGAAATTTATGATTTTAAATGGCAATATTAGAAAATGGAAAATTTTTGAAACTTAATGAAATAAACAAAAATCAATGAGACATTAACAAAGCAGAAGTTGTTTCTTTGAGATTAATAAAATTGGTAAAACCTTGACAAAGAAAACATTAGGCTCAGACATACTATTAAATTATATCAAATATTTAATATAAGAATAATAGCAATTGCAGAAAAGCTTTCAAAAAATAGAGGACAAAATGTTTCTTAATTCATTTCATAAGAGCAAATAACTTTGATGGCAAAACCTGACACAAGACAACAAAAGAATATACCTGAAGATTTAAATAATATGAAAACCTAATAAAAATATCAACACATTAAATCAGATAATACTTAAAATGATAATACACCACAAGCAAATAGGTTTTATTCTGGGAATGCAAAGTTGGTTCAATAGTCAAAAATCAATCAATTTAATTCACCACATGAACAGAGTAAAAAGAAAATATATGATCACCACACAGATGTAAAAAGTGCAACTATAAGGAATAATGACAGGCATTCATCGAATATGGGGCACAGTGTGTGTTTAACAATTGAATGTAATTCATAGATGTGAATAAGGAAACCTAGCTTCCTTCCTTGGAGCTACTTTTTAGAAGCTGGGAACTCCCAAAACTTGATAAAAGGGACACAAAGAAAATGTCACAGGAAATGAAATGTTCTGTCCAAATTCCACTAACAAATTTAAGAGAACATTGTAGGTTTTGGAGTAGATTGACCATTTATTAGTATGCTAAAGGTTTGGCAAGTAGTTAGTTTACCACAAATACTATACACATATTATTTTAAGGAGCCCAGAGTCTAAACTTTATGCACTCATAGTTTAACATAGAAAAGATGTATCCAACAAACATTTTTTTTAATTATAAAGAAAATTACAATTGGGAGATTACATATGTTTAAAGGATCCACATAAAGCTAGAAAACATAGACATCTGTTATTTTTGCCCAAAGTACCCTAAACGTGCTCATGACATAATTTAACAAACATATGTATGCAATAAGGAAACAAATGAAAATTGGCTACATCAGGAATGAAATGTTTAAGCACTCAAACGATCTAGATATCTCTTTGTATAAAAGACAAATTATGCTGTAATTTTTTTTAATTCTTCACCATAGCTTTTATGTACTTATTTATTTTTACTTTATCATTACACAATATAAACATTTTTGTGGCCCTTTACCAATTTCTTGCTGTAATAAAAATTTTAAGAGAGCAATATTGTATTTCTGCAAAGACACAAATAAATAAATGTTTATTTATGGTAATTTTTTCTATCATACATTCCAGATTTCTAAACCTGAAAATGCCTTGTAATGTGTGAAAGGAAAGCCAACTGTCATGCTTCTATAAGCAAAAACCAAAAACATATGTTTTCCAATGCCCTTTAAACATTTTAAAGGTTGGTTGCTTTGAAAATGATTTTGTAAACTGCAAAGTCTTTATCCAAATTAGAGCTGGAAACTCAGTGCTTTCCTGCAATGAAAGGCTCAATAATGTCTCCACATGGAGAGGTGTTTAAGTCCTGGGACAATGCCTGGAAGCTTCCACCTCTGCTGGTGGACTGGGGTCCTCTCCAGTGTGACTCATCATTCCCTGCACTCCGCCCCCCCACCATATAAAGAATGTGAATTTCTCTGAGTTCCCTTTTTATCTCAACTGCAAACCTTTGCTTATGCTCCTCTCTTGGCCTGAAATTGTCCTCCAACTTCCCCCGCTAAATCCTCCTTCACCTGCAATATGAGGAACCTTCCCTGGCCCCCAATTCCTACCTTGAACTTACCACTCATCCATCTCTTCACTAGACTCTCCTTCCTATTGGATTCTGTAAGGACAGAGTCTGGATTCTCTTCATGATTTTATCACCAAGAACTAGCAGAGGGCCTGGAATAAACTAACACAAAGCAGTTACTAAATAAATCAGTCTTTGGAGGAGATACAGCAGCTATGCTGTTTCTTCCTCCTCCAGTCCTTTCATTTTGTGTTTGTGGTTTTTGTTCTGTAACATAGGTAGAAATCTTTCCAAAGCCTGGAATTTATTCTCCTCCCTTTCATGGCTTGATCCAGGTGAGAGAAAGGGTCCTTACCATGTCCTCTTATTCACAGAGTTCCCTGAGCTGGCTTCGGCTGGCTGCTTGCAGTAGGATTTTGCAGTTCATGGAACATGTTCTGTACTGGGAGAACTGATTTCTGTGCCAAAGAGAACTAATTTTTAATCCTAACTATGTCATTATCTAAGTCTATTAAGTTGAACAATTTCAATTATTTTTGATGGCCTGTTTCTCATTTACAAAATGAAGGATTGAACTATATGATCGTAGAGGTTCCAAATAGTATGCAATTCTCAGATAAAATTACTTAGACTCCAGAGCATGTAGTCAGAAATACATGATGGTAATGCATGCTTTGAATATCTTATGCATTCCGTAAATTAAACCTCATGTGTCAATTGTATTAGCAACTGTGACAATGTAGCAAAACTGTAACTGCAAGTCGCAGCTGGAATTGGCTAGAACTATAAAGGAAAGTTACTGACATATAACAGAAAGGTCAGAGTATTTTAGGCTTGAAAAGCAATTTCATCTGTGCTCCAATTCCACTTCTCTGATTTTCTTGGTTCTGCCTTCCCTTTGCATCTGGGCTTCAGACTCAGGCTGACTTCCCTTCTAGTAGCAAACCGCTTGCTGCAGTTGAAAGCTTGCTGTCCAGACTCTTCCCCCATCATTAAAGTCCTGGGCATCATTCTGATTGGACCTAGGAGGAGCAACTTCCCATCCCTAAAACAATCCACTTGACCAGGCCTGGGTCCACAATGAGGATTGCATTGAGGAGCCTAGACCTGAGCGCAGAACTGCTGGGGCTCTAGATGTTCCAGAACAAACCAATTTGAGGTGTGGGAAATACTAAAGCAAGAATCTACGTGTTTTTATTATGAACGGGGGCGGTAGAGCATAAACGGACCAAAACAACAAAATTACCATAGTCGTTAAGCATTAGAAAACTATTCCTTTAATAATAGGAGAATGATAACTGAGGATCAGTGACTCACAAAACTATATTTTAATTTCCTACAAGTATCTTCAAATACTGATACAACTCTGCAACTGAATCCTATATTTTTCACTTAGCTGTCCCGTTATTCCCTGAACTCAACCTATCTACAAAGGATCCTAGAAGCCCTTCTGGAAACACTCAGCTGTCAGAACACTCTTGCTCTTTTTTTTTTTTTTTTTAATTTTATTTTGTCGATATACATTGTGGCTGATTAATGCTCCCCATCACCAAAACCTCCCTCCCTCCTCCCTCCCCCCTCCCCCCCAACAATATCCTTTCTGTTTGCTAGTCGTATCAACTTCAAGTAATTGTGGTTGTTATATCTTCTTCCCCCCCCCCCGGGTTTTGTGTGTGTGTGTGTGTGTGTGTGTGTGTGAATTTATATATTAATTTTTTAGCTCCCACCAATAAGTGAGAATATGTGGTATTTCTCTTTCTGTGCCTGACTTGTTTCACTTAATATAATTCTCTCAAGGTCCATCCATGTTGTTGCAAATGGCAGTATTTCATTCGTTTTTATAGCTGAGTAGTATTCCATTGTGTAGATGTACCACATTTTCCGTATCCACTCATCTGATGATGGACATTTGGCCTGGTTCCAACTCTTGGCTATTGTAAAGAGTGCTGCAATGAACACTGGGGAACAGGTATACCTTCGACTTGATGATTTCCATTCCTCTGGGTATATTCCCAGCAGTGGGATAGCTGGGTCGTATGGTAGATCTATCTGCAATTGTTTGAGGCACCTCCATACCATTTTCCATAGATGTTGCACCATTTTGCAGTCCCACCAACAATGTATGAGAGTTCCTTTTTCTCCGCAACCTCGCCAGCATTTATCATTCAGAGTCTTTTGGATTTTAGCCATCCTAACACTCTTGCTCTTAGCAGAACCACTGCCCCCTCAGTAACTCAATATGGAACCGACTTTGACTTCTTCAATTTATTCTTGGTCCATACACATGTAACGATTCAGTTCTATTGACTCTGCCTTCCATGTGGAAAGATAAAAGCACGTCAAAGAAAAGACAAAAGCAAGTCAGATTGTATTTATCTATATCCTCCTCTCTAAGGTGCATCCATTCTCCTTATATTAGAATCTCTGGAATCTGCCTCAATGATCTGCATATGCTACACTCAGGAATATTTTTTGATGATGATGATAATGTTGATTAGGACAGCAATTTATTCTATTTCTGATGTCTTCTTCCCACCCTGTGTGCCATAAATCCTCTCTTTTAGAAAGCCATTTTGAGGCCATCTAAAATACATCTCAAGTTCTCAAAAGGAACGTAAAGACTTTATACTTTATTGATTAAGAGAACTAAGATGGGTAAGTTTACATGACCATCCTTCACTGTTGAAAGATCTTTTGTTAATTCCTTTTTCCAATTCGTTAATTTGGTATAATGGCAAGCTATAAACTCTAGGTCACCTAGTCATTTTTGAAATAAAATTTACGTTTTTAAAATTCAGAACAGAAATTTTAAAAATTCAAAAACAAGTCCTGAGAATAGGATATCAGTATTTTTTTTTTAATGACAAATCTCTTTTTTAGCTAAAATTAATAAAAGACAATAACGAATTATCTAAATAAAACTGTGCTTTGAATTTTCTAATTAACTACTCTATTAGTTTCCTACGACTTCTATAACAAACTTGGTGGGATAAAACAGCAGAACTTTATTGTCTCACAGTTCTGGAGTCCAGAAGTCCAAAACTAAGGTGTCAGTGAGGTTGATTTCTCCTGAGGGGTGTGGGGGAGAATCCGCCCCTGACTCTCTCCTGGCTTCTAGTGACTGCTGAGGATCCTTGGCTTTCCTTGGTCAGTGGCAGTTTCACTCCAATCTCTGCCTCAGTCTTCACGTAGGGTTCCCATTTGTGTCTCTGTGTCTCAACCCTGCATCTCCTTTCTCTTATGAGAATACCAGTCATTGGATTTAGGACAATCCCAACCCAGGATGATCTCATATCAAGATCCTTCCCTTAATTACATCTTCAAAGATTCGTATTCCAAATAAGTTCACATTTACAGTTTCCCAGTGGACATATCTTTTGGGGGAAAACCATTCAACCCACGGCAGTCTGCCCCATGTCCCCTCAGAAGTCATGCATGCTTCCCCACATGCAAACCACATTTACCCATCCCAATGCCCCTGAAAGTCTTAACCCCACTAGAATATCAACACCTAGTCTAAGACCTCATCTAACTATTATTAGGCAAAAGATACCAATCTCATCATCTAAACTATCTAAATAGGGTATGGGTGAGACCCCATATATGATCCATCCTGGATTAAAATTCTTCCTCTTCTCTGGACCTGTAAATCTAAGAACAAGTTATGCACTTCCAAGACGCAATGGTGGGTTTATTTCTCCTCCCCTTGAAACTGGGAAGACCTTTGTGATTACCTTTTTTCCCATTCCAAAAGTGATAAAATGGAATTAATGAAGGGGTCACTGGTCCTAAGCAAATTTGGAGCCCAGCACAACAAATTTCACCAGGCCTGAGAGCAATCCCTTGTGGCTCGGTCCTTCATGCTCTGGGCCCACAGAGCTCCATCAGGGGCCTCTGGCTCTGGGCCTGCAGCAGAGGCTCAGCTGGTCTCTGGGCCTGGGGTGGCAGCTCATTCCACTTCTGCATCCACAGCTCTGTCCTTGGAGTGATTCTTCCTTTCTTCAAAGGGTAGAGCATGTTTGCAACTGAGTAGCTCCATCGGTCTGTTTCCTGCAGGTAGAATTTTATAAGTCCAATTATTTTTTCTCATTTTGTCCAGTCTCTGTCCCTTTCAATTCAAGTTGGCAGTGTTTCTGCTGGTATAACATTCTCAGAATCCTTGTAGGCCTCCTATGTATGTCAAGGGGATTCATGCCATTGGACAAAAGTGTTCTCCAGGATCTTTCCTGGAGAACCCTATCTCTGTTTCTGGCTTCTACTGAGATTGGATCCATGATTCACATGCCTAATCTATTCATCAAAAGGTCTAGCCACACCCCTCGTGTTCCCTCCAGAACATGCTCTCTCAGCAGTGAACGCCCTAATCACAGTATCATTTGCTATCTGAAAAGGCTCAGAACCTCCCAAGTTGTCAAGTCCTGGTTCTGTTTTGCTTAAAAGTTCCTTCCCCAAATTCTCTTTCTTCTTATATTTTACTGTGAGGATCAAGGAGAAACCAGGCCTTACCTTCTACACTTTGCTTGGAAATATTCTCAGCTAAACAGCCAAATTTACTGCTTACAATTTCTCCTTTATGTCCAACTTTACACCCAACACAGCCAAGTTTCTGCCACTCTATGACAAGGATTTCTTTTCCTCCAGTGTCCAATAACATGTTTCTCATTTCCATCTCAGGCCTCCGCAGAAGCACCTTTAAAATTCATAGTTCCACCAACAGTCTCTTTAAAGCAACCTAGGTTTTGTTCTATCATGTACCCCAAAATTCTTCCAGACTGTAGCCATTACCTAATTCCTAAGCCACTTCCACATTTTGAGGGATTTGTTATAGCTGCATCCCACTTCTTGGTACCAGAATCTATATTAGTATACTAGAGCTACAATAACAAATGACCAAATACTTGTGACTTAAAACATATATAGTGCTCCCCTTTGGCAGTCTGACCAAGCCTATAGATTCCATGCATAAAAAATTTTAATGTAAAATACAAAACAGACAAATGAAACAATATGAACATAGATATAGTTTTCAAAATATAAAAATATAAAAAGAAAATATTTTTTTAATTGTGGTACAGTCATATTTTTAATAAGACGTTCAGTAAAACCTTAAATAGGCGATGTATGCTTCTTTAATCAGACATTAAATTTAATAGGACATTAGTAAGACCTGTAGGAAGGTCTAATGACCACTATCATTTTGAAGTAGTGATGAAGATAAACAATATGCTCATTTTGATATATCTTTAATTACTGTGATATGAAATTAAAGTTTCAATCAGTGACAGAGTCAAAGGCACTGCTAATGCTATTGTGGGTTTTTTTCTAAACCACAGTTAAAGGGAATGATAACTTTTAGAACTTTATGAAAATAAGTTATAATCTTTTTTCATTGTTTGTTCACAGAAACCTAGGCTACGAATATCTGCCCTGAAGACTTGTCCTAGTTTGCAGGTTTGAAGCCCAGTCACTGCAGTGTCCAGTTCCGTATTATAGGGAGGAAAAAGAAAGTTAAGATCAATGAGGTTTGTTGTTCAGGTGCATGCAGAAACATGCACACTTTACTTCTGTTCCACCGGCCTGCACTTGGTCATGAACATGGACGGGAACAGGGGAATGTGGTCTGTGTGGTAGCCATATCCCCAGCTAAACCTTAGAAGAAACTTCCAATTACTTAATGAATGAGGGCAGAATGGATACTGGGACAATCAGTAGCTTCTGCTACAATATTTCACCAACATCATAACCAGATCATTGGGGTCCTAATATATTAAAACCTGTGAGTTTTATACCAGGATCATAAAGGGGAAGTACTGGGTACCATAGCATTGAAAACCACCATTCTAAGAATTTCACGGCTCCTGGATTCTGCTCCCCAAACCAAGGTACTTTCCCGAGAGCCAAAACTGCTCCAGGATCTAGCCCCAGGAGTCAGCAGCTTTTATGCGGCATGACCCTGTTCCTAAATAGAACTATGAACCGGAGGCATGAGGAGAGCAAAGCAAAGCCAAGTGGACACTTTCTTCCTGGAATTTGGATTGGATTTCAGACACTGATCACTGCCTGCAGGTGGCCTTAACTGGTGTCCTGCTGACTCAAAGGCTGAGAACAGTTTGGGCCATTTTGACTCAGGTATACCAAAAATCAGAACAGGTTGGTTTGCCAGGCGAGAAAAGAACAAAACAGAAAAGAGAGAGAGATGAGAGGCTTGCCACCTCGAGACGTGATGAGTCTGGGGCACAACCCCCATGAGGACCAGTTCCACTCTCCTCATGTTCCTTTAGACACCCCAAATCTTTAAAGCAGCCCACAGTGTTACTTTCTGCTAGCTCAATGCTAGCAACCAAAGACTTACTTAATTATTTTAATTTCCATTTCCTAGTGGGTGTTAATTAATAGTTGTTAAATGAATTAACAACATAAGAACAAATGAATAAATAAATAAAGTTGTTTTTAATTGTTAATAAGTTCATGCACCGTTAAATTAAATTCTTAAAATATTCTGTTCCTAAGGGAATAAACAATACTACACAATCATTATACTCAAATTTCAAGTTTTAGGTTATATATTTTCTGTCATATGTTCCTTAATTTTCAGGTATTTAAATATATGAGTATATGCTATCATTATACTAGAGTTTGATGAAGAAAAAACCAGCATGTTAATTTTTTATACCTATTCAATGCTTCTTTCATAGCTAGGTTTCTGCACTAATTTTATTTTATATGAATTCAATCAGATATTTAAAACTATCCGAGTTCCTAGTGCTAAAAAAATGATCCAGGCTTTTGTAGTTTACATTGCTGCTAAACAAGAAAAGAAAAAAGGAAAAAACAAACAAACAAACTTATGTTCACTATTTACAGGGGTGATTTTCTTTCCACTGTTTAGTAAGGTATGAGGTGAAAAGTCACAGTTCAGATATTAAGGAAATACCAAGCCCATCAGGTGAAGAGTGTCTCACATTGAGTTGTTCTTGCCATGCCAGATGATGTCACATGACTGATTTCATTATCTCTACTGAATTGCTGATTATTTGAGGGTTGTGTAGGAAAAGTCCATGTCGAGCTGGTCTGTTCAATGCTGAAATACTTTTCTCCTGCTGAAGCGCTCTCACACACAGACCCACACACAGCAGTGCATCTTGCAGACACCATTATCGTACCTTCTTTTCCCTTCCTTTCCTTTCTTCCTCTTACGAATCGACCTACCATGTTTAGAGCAGTTGAAATCTTTATTTCCAGTCTTTCTCCCTTGCATATCATTTTCAAAATAAACATTTTATTCCCAGGATCAAAGAAGAGGTGATTTCTTATTGTCTTTAGGATGAACTCAATGGCTGGGAAATCAAGCTACCTACTAGGTGGCTTTAGTTCACCGTTCCTTTTCTTATACTCCACTTCTGTGCCCAAAGGAATAATTAATTTTTATGCCATTGGGGATTCGTCTGCCTCCTTCATAAAACCTTCTCTGAGTGGTCAGACATGAGTTACCTTTCCCCTCATGCATATAACAATTTGTTTCTTATACATCCTGTCTGTGCAGTTCCTTTGGTACCATTTTGTCTTGTTCACGGTTTTGATTTTATGATTTTTTAAAAATTCTTGCCTACATATGAACATGCATATGATGCACAACAATGAAATAAAATAAATAAAATTATATGTTAATATATAATTTATATATACTTGTTATATATATATATTTATTTATATCTGTCTGTCTATAAATTCACTCAGTGTAAAAACCCTGTTTTACACTGCTTTACAATCTCAATAGTACACGTCACTGGTTTTGCAACTAGATGACAATCAACACAGCTTTTATTAGATTCCTTGTAGGTCAAAGTGATAAAATAGCAAAACGGGATATACAGACATTAACTTCTATAAGATTTCATAAGATTTCATTTTTGTCAATGGAAGAACAAAAGAGAATCTAATAGAGGAAATGTACAATTTTCATTAAGTTCCAAAGAAAAGTAATAATAAAATTAGGCCAAGAGGGAACACTAGCAAACTCAAAGTGGAAGAATGACTTGAACCAAAGCCAGACTCTAAAATGTCCACAAAAATTCTGTGAGACAGAGAGAAAGACAGCCAGGCTGGAATTGCAGTGTGGTGGTTAGCTTTTGGAGATGAGAATACTGAAAGTTAAGACTATTCTTTTTCCATCAATAGGAAACTAATGAAAGTTCTTATAGTGAGTTAACAGGTGAAATAACATGTTGAACCAGCATAAAATATTGCAGAAACATAGACCAGCACATAGATTCTGGAGCTAGAGTGTCTGAGATTCAACGCTATCTCCCCCACCCACAGGCTGTGACCTTGGGCAGTAAGCCTAGCCTCCCTGTTCTCCAATTTCCTCAGCTCCAAAAGGAGGTTATAACTGTATCTCAGAAGGTTGTTCTCACAAATTCTGGGTAACTGTGGATATATACAGGGAGGGCAAGGGTGAGTGGAGAGGACTGTGCTGGTTTCAGAGGAAGGGCATCAGAAAGAGAGGGATGGAGTCACAGAGGAAGCAGCTATGGAGAGAATATCACCAGTTCTGCAGGGGAGTAGCCACAGCTCAGGGAACTTCTCCTGTGCTGACCTACACAGTAGGTAATGAAAAACAGAGGAGTTTAATTACAGAGTGACTGGATCTCAACAAAAGCAATACACCTCTTCAGCACAAACACCAGAACAAGGACATTGCTTTCTTAACACTCACTTTTCAATAATATTGGCTGAGATGGTTCTTTCCCTGTAAAGAGTGGTACCGTTTCCTGTTGAGAGTGGCATTTAAAAAGTTAGTGCACCTTCTCAAATGTCATCTGTTGTAACTTGGAAGGTTAACAATAAAGAAAAGAATAGCTCCACAAATAAACACAAGAAGCAAGACACGGCTCCCTTTGGCTTCACAATCCATAATGACTGCTTGAGCAACTTCCTGGTTTGAGAACATGTCTTCATCCCAGGATTATAGGGATACAGAAGAGGGTTGGGAGGAGATAGAGACCACCTTCTCTGGACAGTTTTCCCAGTGGCCTGAAAACAAAGGACTTACTTGCTTGGTAGAGTATTAGGTCTGATCTTTCGTGTGTCCAGGCCAATGCTAGCCAAAATTTGATTCTCTTTGCTTCTGAGCCAGAAGCTGGAACGAACTCAGTTCAGTATTCTCTTTCTGTTAACAAAAGGAGTTCTCTCCAACTTCTTGCAACGTGAACCATTTTAACCAGATTTGTTTTCTTTGCAAAAGCTATGATATCAGCAACTTTTTGAAACTGCCTGTTTCAGAGTTATGAATTGTGCAGCCTGTGTTCAGCTGTTTCAGCAGAGCTCTGGGTTCTGGTTCCTTCTGAGGAGTGGACATGTAACATCCGAGTATCTCAGAGCTCCTCCTCTCTGAAAGTGTCAGGGACTCCAAGGGGCTCAAAGTGTGGGTCGTTTCTCCTTCGATAAGGGAGGAGAAACAGGATGAAAGCCAGTGTCCAGCTGGATATGCATTACACTCCAAAGTTCCACTTCTAAATTCCATAGTTTGTGTCAAGTTTTCATCTACTATTCTTATACTTTTTATTTTATTGTAGATGCTTAATGGCATGTACAGATAAATACCAACCTAAAAGAATCGATGACACTTCAAAAGAATAAAGACATAATTACCAGTGGTGGGGACATCTGTAAGGAGCAGCTGAAGGCTTTTTGAGAAGCACACCATCAGCAAGCCTCACTCTACACACTGCAAATGCAGAGCTTACTTCAAAAGCCACTATTTTGTCCTAAGAAAATCCTTTAATATAGTATTTGGTTTTCACAGTTATTTGGCTAAGCTTCTGACATTAGCATGACTTGCTCTCCCACATTTCTAAATCATACTGACTCGAGAAAAAGAGTCTTTCGATAGAGATAAACCCCAAAACATGCGATTGAAAATGTGATGACATTCTGCATAGTCAGAAAGACTTTTCCTGCTTAGAAAATGTTTTTCTCTGTAACACAGATGTGTTTTTCAATGCCTTGGAATTTCCTCTTTTGAAAATATGTTGAGCCAACTGAATTTTTAAAGAAAGTAATTATATCCTCAATTTAGCTCTGCTGAAAGAGCATGCAAGAATTGCAATCATGGTCTTTGTAAATGTGTTGTAGAGTTTTCCTGGAGTTTATCATGTGAGGATGAAATGAAGGAACTGGGGTCCCAGAGTTAATGCAGACTTTGATTTGTAAAGAATAAGCAAGTGCAAAAAGGTTTAAAAAAAAATACATTATCACTAATCCTCAGAATTTGAAAACCTCAAGTTTTTTTATATTCAAAATCCTTACTGGTCACTACTTGTGATATGTTTATGATTAAACATTCCTCATAACATAAAAATTGGGAGTGGGTAAATGCATGACAATGTAGGAGTGTCTCTTTATTGTTTCCAGTTTGCAGGGAGATTAGAGATAAAGCCACTATAAGCACTTTTTTTTTCCAAAGTGGTTGTACAATTTGCATTCCTGCAAGAAATAGATGCAAGTTCTGTTCGCTGAGAATTTTTACAAAACACTTACGTGGTCAGCCTTTTTTGGGAGGGAGTGAGGGTCATTCTAATAGACGTGTGGTAGTATCGCACTGTGTTTTAATTTGAATTCCTCTGACAACTGAAGATGTTGAACATCTTTTCATATAACTTACCCACTATTCATACATCTTACTTGGTAAAGTGTCTGTTCAAATCTTTTGTCCAATTCATTACTATTTCCTTTTCTCACCATTGAATTTTGAAAGTTTGTTATATATTCTGAATGCTAATTATTTATTAAACACATGCTATAATAATATTTTTACTTAGGATGTGGCTTGTCTTCATTTTCTTAACGGGGTCTTTCAAAATGCAGGATTTTAATTTCAATTAATTATACTTCATCTTTTCTTTTAAGGACAGTATTTTTTGGTGTTATGTCCAAGAAATCGTTCCTGAACTCATGGTCATGAAGTTTTTCTCATAGGTTTACTTCTGGGAATTTTACATGTCTTAATCTTTAGGTCTATAGTCCATCTTAACTTTTTGTGTATGGGTGTCCCTCACACCATTTGTTGAAATGACTATTCTTCCTCGATCCTCAACTGAGTTGCCTTTGTGAAACTTTGTAGAAAACCAATCTACTATATTTAGCAGGTCTGTTTCTGGGCTCTCTTTTCAGTTCCACTAATTCTTGTGTTTATCCTTTGGCTAGTACTACGCTGACCTGACTACTGCTGCGTTCTAGTCAGCATTGAGCTGGGTCGTGTGAGTCTTCCAGTTTTGTTCTCCCTTTCTCAACATAGTTTGGACTATTCTCTTCCTTTGAATTTTTAATAAAGTTTAGAAATATCTCATCAATTCTTTTTTTTAAATCGTATGTGATTTTGACTCAAATGACATTAATTCTATGAGTTGATTTGATGGAATTGACATTATCATGTTATGAGTCTTCCAGCTCATGACTAGAGCACACCTGTATGTTTTTTTAAGTCATCCTTAATCAGTGTTTCTTTCATAAGTGTTTTGTGTTTTTGACATACAGATCATGCACATAATCTGTTAGTTATACACCATAATCATTTAAAATGTTTTGGTGCTATTGAAATAGTACGCTTTAAATTTTAATTTTCAGTTTTTCATTATTAGCATATAGGTATGCAATTGATTTTTAAATATTAATTTGCTAATATCACAGCAAATTGGTTCTATGAGCTTTATATAGATTCCTATGGATTTCTACTTAGACAATTATATTATTCTGTAAACAGAAACAGTTTTAGTTTTTATTTGCAATTTACATGACTTTTATTTCCTTTTTTTATTTTATTGAACTACCTTGAATGACCAGTAGAAATAGTAACAGAGGGCATCCTAGTCTTGTCCCTAACTTTAGAAAAAGAGCATTCTCTTTTACTAATAAATATAATTTCAGCTGCAGGCATTTTGTAAATATATGTCACCTGGTTAAGGAAATGGATAAATATTGAATTATGTCTATTTATTTTTGTACCTAGAGACATGGTCATGCACTTATCCTTCCTTAATCTGTTAACATGGTTTATTACATTGATTAATGTTTTAATATTGAATCAGCCTTCTATTTCCAGAATAAAACCCCACATGGCCATGACATAATGCCATTTTTACACACTGCTGGGCTCACTTTGCTAATTTTTTTTAGGATATTTGTGTTTGTGTTCATGAGGGATATTGGTCTTAGTTTTATTTCCTTGTGATGTCTTTGCCTGGTTTGGATTTCTGAGTAATGCTGGCTTCTTAAAATGAGTTGGCAAGTGTTCCCTACTCTTCTTTATTGTAGAAAAAGCCCAAAATTGTTATTTTTTTTAATTGAAATGTTTTTTGAAAATTCAACAGTGAAAATTTCTTGACATGGAATTTTCTTTGTTCAAAGGTTTTTAACTACAAATTTGATTACTGTAATAGACACAGTACTATTTTAATTATTGATTTCTTCTTAAGTGAGCAGGTAGTTTGATACGATTTTTTCTCTCTTTGAGTTTTTCTTAAACCCTATCAGTTGAATTCAGGTGCTCTTTCCCCTTATGGTAACCCACACCACTGAGTAACACCTGTGCAGTAGGGGCTGTGACGGCCGCAGGAGACCATGACATCTCCCACGATATCTTTGCAACTTGAGGTGGCAGCAGAAGCCAGCCTGTATGTGGCTGCAGCAGCCAGGGCACATTTTTCTCCTTCGGCCCCTGGCCAATGGTGCCTTCTCCCTGTGTACCTCTGGTCAGGTATTCAAGAGACCCCGGACTCAGGGGGACTTAAGGGGACTCAGGGAGACATAGCTTTTGCCCTCGGCACTTTTCACCACCTCTACACCCAGCACCCCTCTGCTCTGCTGAGGTAGAATGGTGTTTTATGCATCTGTATCCAACAGAGCCATAAGAGTCTAAGATCCTTCTGGAGTGAGTTACTCATACCTGTTTGTCCTGGACTTTTATGGGTTTTCCATTGAAAATCCAGGAGGCAGAACCACCTTAATTCCAGTCAGACTGGAACGGTTCCTCACCCTAGCTCTACCCACTGAACTTGCCCAGTTGGTTTAACCTTGCTCATAAAGCAGCTGAGGCTGTGGTGGAGGGGAAGGGAGGCATTGAGGGTCTGAAGGAACCATGGAACCCCTCAATAGTAAGCAAGTTTTGCTTACATGCAACATGCAACAAAATAACAAAAATAATGGCAAAAGAAATCTATAACCCAAAACCAAACAAAATAAAATATCTTGACTGTAATCCTCATTTGGCCCTTATCAAATCCCTTTTCTCTCAAATCCAAAATTCTGTGAGAGATAGCATAAAGTGTAAACTTCCACGTTCTGCTTCTCATTCTCCATTCATCCTTAAATCTATTGTAATTTATCTTACATTAGGATGGGTCACACAGAAACTGTTCATGTGAAAGTCACCAATGAACTTTCAGTCAACGTATTTTCTCCTCCTTTAAGCATTTTTTCACTTGGGTATCTTTAGCTCTACTCCATAAAAATTGGCATGTCTTTGGCTTTAAGTTTCGGAAAACCCAGGTAAAAAATAAGATAATCTATAAGGAAATTTTATTATCTCACATAACTTAGCCATACTTCTTACTAAGAGGTCACATATCTGGAGTCTCCATGGTTGATTGATCATTAGTGCATAGATCATCAGGGGCACTATTGCTTTCATTTTCATTTTGCCATGTGCAGCCTTACTGCTTGTTTTGGGACCTGATCCACTTGAGGTACTGTGTGTGTGTGTGTGTGTGTGTGTGTGTGTGTGTGTGTGTGTGTGTGTGCGCACACGTTTGTGTATGTGTGTATGTTTGAGACAAGGGATGCGAGGTTGAGAGGGAAGAGAGGAGGGAAAGAAAGGGAAGGGAAGGAAAGAGAAAGAGGGAGAGTCAGGAAGAAATAGAAAAAGACAGAAAATGATCGCTCGTGTGTGTGCATGTGTTTGGCAAAAGCAAAAACAGACTCCCCATGTTCATCAGAGGTAGCAACATTGTTTCTTCCTGTACATCTTTCTTTGAGAACCTGAAAACTTTTTTGTCCAGAAATTCTTTATCACTGCCTCTTCCCATAGGTTACACACCCACCTACAAATGATTCAAAACCATGAGGAAAGACCCCATTGGCTTAGGGGTTCCTAAGTAGGGAAGATCCTACTTGGGTTTAGGTCTCACACCCAACTATAAATGATTCAATCTCATAGGGAAAAGGACCACTGGGGTTGGCTTAGACTAATCAAGATTTTCCTGCTTTATGTGGAAAAGGGGTGGGCAGGGTTCTTCCAGCAGGGAGGGAGGGGTGATGCTTGTTGAATGGACAATCAATAATGCCAGCTGTGCTCTTTCTATGGGAGTTTATTCTTCCAGTGCAACTGCCCAAGCTCCTTACCCCATAGATGTGTTCATCCCTTAAATGCTGTAAACAGAGTTTCTCAGGCCTCCAGGCATCTTCCTCCTCCCCACTCTTCACTCACATCTTTGCATCTGCAGCCAGCTGGATTCACTTAACTTTAAAATCCGTTTTTCTAGGAAAGATATTTTACCTGTGTTCAAACTGATATTCTCTTGGACAGACAAGACAGAAAAGCTAAAATAATCACACACACAATGGCAAAGACACACAGACTCACTCCTAATCTTTACTTTTGTCTTATACTTTTATTATGGCTAAGTCAAATCACCATCCATCCAATTGCCTAAGCTGGAAATCAGGGAATGGATCTGGACTGTCGTGCCCCTCTTACTCTCCACAGTTACTGCAGTGAGTCGTGTCCTGTTGATTATTCTTCCACATCTCTTGCAATCTACCCCCCTTCTACACACTCTCACCCTTGTAATTGCAAACATTTGCTGCCTGTCACCCAAAGGTTGGCCTGTCCCTTCCAAGTTTTCTCCAACTGCACCTTCACTAGCTTTGTAGCCAGAAGTTCAAATGCTCTAGGATTTCCATTTTTTTTAAATATAACCAAACTCATTTTGCGGCCCAGGATATGGTCCCTCTTGGTGAATGTTCCAAGTGCTCCTGAAAAGAATGTGTGTACTGCTTCAACTGGGTGCAGTCAGTGAGGCCCAGGTGTGGATAGAATTGTTCAGCTCTTCTCTCTCCTTACTGATCTTCTGCCTACTTCCATCAATTCCTCACTGGTGTGTTGAATCTCCAATTACAGTTGTGGGTCTATTTCCCTTTCTTAGTTCTATTGGTTTTTAATTCATATATGTTGAAGTTTCATTATTAGGCCCATCATTCAAGATTAATGTGGAAGTCACTCTGTTAATAAGAATTTTATCCATCATGACTTTGTCACCCCAAGAACTATGAGGCTGGTGAGGGCAGGGACTGTGTATTTTATCTCCATATTCTTTCACCTAGTGCAAAGTCTGTTCACAATGCAAACATAATAAATAACTGATAAATAAATAAATAAAACAATGCTTCTTCTTCTCCAAGATCTGGTCCCTTTCTTTCCTGGACAAGTGCTGTATTAAGAGATAAAGGGAAAATCCCTGCTTTCCGAACACTTCTTCTCTCCAACAAACACACACTTAGTTGGGAAAGCGGAATTATAACAGGTGCTGGACACACGGCCATGTCCCCGTCCTCAGGAGCTTACAGCACAGGAGAGTGGACCATCTGAAGCAAGGCAGTGAGTGTGATGCTTATGTGTGCAGACCCTGGAACCCAGGATCATGTTCTGCTCCATGATTTACTACGTTAGATCCTGGGAAAGTTACTGAGTTCTCTGTGCCTTGGTTTATCCATCATGAAAGTGTGGTTAACAAGCATACCTACTTCCTGGGGTGGAAGTGAGAATTGTTTGAATTACTTAGAACACCTGATTTTTGTGTGTGCCACATAACAATGTTTTGGTTAATGACGGACCACGTATACAACAATAGCTCTACCATACAGCCTAGGTGTGCAGTAGGCTGTGCTATCTAGGTTTGCATAAGTGCACTCTATGGTGTTCACACCATGAAATCGCCTGATGATGCACTTCTCAGGATGTATCCCTGTCATTAAGCAACACATAACTGTATTTTATATAACTATTATAATTAACATCAAAACAGTTACATGATTATTTTAAAATATTCTTCACACAGGATATAGGACAACTGGCCAGATGGAGCTTTCCTATGTATAGCTGAACCTCTGTCTGCTTTCCTGAGACATCCCTGGTATCCCTGTGATCCCGTGAGGAGTCACACACTTCCAGACATATCTCTGTTAATTTTTCAGGCATCTGACTTTGGTCATTATTCATGTGTTTTACATACTTAATTCTTACAGGATAATTCTTTTTCTTTAGTTCTTAGGGGTTGTTCCGTGGATGTGAGTCAGCACTGTATACATAGCATAAATAATTCAGATGTCACAGAAATTCAAAGGGAGAAAAATCATTAGTGGCAGGAATGATCAGAGTGACTGATCCATAGATGACTAACAGGTCTTTGAGGCTGACACACATTAGCGTATGAAAAATATGGCAAACAGATGCTGCTTCAAACAAAAATAATATTTTATAAGCTGAAGACTACTATATTATTCTGGTTAAACAATTAAAACCAATTGACAATTAATTAACTATATAAATTATAAAAAGAAGGAAAGTTGAGGGACAAACTCAGGAGTCAGATTGATGTTCAATCCCTACGCCTATCACTCACTACATTCTCACCTCTTCCGTCATTTGCACTCTATTTCCTTGTGAAATCAGAAAAACGGTGTACACTTCACACAACAGGTAGAGTGGTGGCGAGGAACAAAAAATAGACTCCTTTAGGACTCACCTAACAGCAGGAAAAGGCATAAGTACATTAAAAAGTGTTTCATTTGCTGACTTGTTTTCAAACAAGTGTGGTAGTTATAAGGTCTAAGATTATACCATACATGTAAAAGTTTTATGAAAAATTACTGTAGTTTTTGATAATTTAATATCTATGTCAAATAGTCAAGGTGCCATGATTCAATTTTATGTCAGTAACATCAAGTGAGACTATGTAATCCATACCTTTTGATTATGTTGAAAAATTAAAACAAAGAAATTGAGTGAGATGATACAACTACCTGGGCTAATTATTGTGCGTATATGTGTGCATTGAAACAACACACTTTACCCAACAAAAATTATAAAATATAGATTAAAAAAAAGTTTCATTGTTTCACTGCTTTGTCTGCAGTTTTAGAAATGGCCACCAGATGGGAGGAAGAACCAACCTACAAGGTCCATATGTGTTTCACAAACATTGAGGTCCTGCACTAGACGGGATGTTTTCTAATAATCTTTAGGTAACTATTTATATCATACAATTATTTTTCTTCGGTTTTATTTTCTAAATAAATAAACTCATGTCTATGGAGTTACAAAATACTCCCAGAGCTCAAGAGAAGAACATTCTAAATAGGAAGAAACTTGATTTACAATTTGTGAATTTTCCCGGAATCTATAAATCAACAATTAAATAATTATTTATAAAATGATGTTTATCACAAATACATGTTAGCCTTACATTTTTGGCATGTCCAAGGAAATATAAAAATCCCTTTTCTCACATTGCTTCAATTTATGAGCTATTACAGGAAATTATAAAATTAAGACATGTACTTTGTAAAAATATTCTTGCAACATCTAAAGTTTTTTAACTTGTCTAATGCCTCACTACCCATTCCACAGGTAATCGCTGTTCAGTTTCTCATACATTCCAGAATGTTCTATGCATATTGAGCATATAGATGGATAGATAGAAGGGGAGTGTCTGTCTATGTGTGTGTATGTGTGTACATGCATACTTGTCTGTGTGTGTATATGTGTGTGCTTGTGTCTGTGTGTCTGTATTTGTGTGTATGTGTGAGCATATTACACACGTGCATTTATGGCTATGTCTAAATGTGTATGTGCTTGTGTGTATGTGTGCATATCTTTGTGTGTATGTATGTGTGTATACACAAGTGTGTATGCGTTCATGTGTGTATGTGTATTTCCATGTGCATGTGTGTATGTGTGTGTGCTACACATTACATGTATGTCTGTATGTATGTGTGTGCATGTATGTGTTTATACGTATGTTTGCATCATGTACTGTATATAAGTATATATGTGTGTGCATATGCATGTGTGTGTGTATAGGTGAGAATGTGCATCTTTGTGTGTGTGTCATAGTAATCAAATCCTGCACCCTGCTTTTTCACTGAGTGTAGGACCCTGGGTGCTCTTCCTGTCAGCATGTGTAGATGTGCCACATGGATTTCAGAAGTAACAGAATGTTCTTTTCTATGAATTCTGTAATTCATCTAATTAGTTTCTATTTCTCCATTTTATAGCAAAATCAACTCTGGTATAAAAACTCAAATGCATTTTTAAAGCATTATTATCTCCTTCAAATGGACTTAATTCCGATCAGGCTAGTGAAGAAATTGGTTCGATCACTGATCACTAGTAAAGGTGAACTGTCCCTCTCTTCTTGCCTCCTCAGTTATTAGATTTCTGCTGCTTCTGCGCCAGAGGAACAGAATGTCCTCCTGCAGGCTGAGGCTCCAAAAGCGATCAAAGCCACCTAGAGAGGGCAATAAACATTTCTTGCTCTTGAGGTTGCTTGCAAATTTTTTATTCTTATCATGAGACAAAGATGAGGAAGATGTTTCAAGCGAAAGTCCAACAGCAGCTTAACTGCGGTAAAAGACAGAAGAGATGGCTTCAATGAGAAAGGGCCCTTATGACCCCATAATCTTGTCACAAACCCACCAACTGGTATCTGTGGCTGTCTTTTTATCCTTTACTTCAGCAATTTACTGGTTGCTTCTTGTGTATGTGGAGCCTGTTCATGTGGGATCTGAGGAAGGAATTTTCCTGCATGTGGGAATGCCTAATGAGCATTTACAAGCAGAATTTCCTTCTGAGTCTTTTCTCTGAGCTCTGGAAAGTGTTTTGAGGGCCTTTAACATAATACTTCTCTTGGCTGCTCACCTTGTGTGCTATTATTCGTGTACCACTTGCTCAGGGTATGCAATATAAAGGCTTCACATGTTCCTTTTTAAGCCCCTTTCCCTTATGGCAGTTTAATCTCATCCACATTGTGTAAACTAATGTTGTTGCATGAGTAGTCATGATATTTCCCTCAAGCTGAATTTGGCCTTTTTATCCTCTTATTAAACAATACAGTATACCTAGGGCACTGGTGAATGACCAACCAGGTCAAGTTTCCCAGTTTCCCATGTGCAATCTTGTCTTCACTGGCTCAACCAAATGCTATTTTTCCAAGTTCACAAATCTTACATTCTCCTTTTGGAGTCTTTTCCCTTTTTGCACACTTTCAAATCCCTGGCTTCTAAACAGTCTATTGACTTCTAAAGCTGTTCATGTAGTAAGACAATGACTGCATAATTCATATGAGCAAATCTGCTCTTGTGGGGACAAAAGGAGTTTTATTTTGGCATATATGATTTTGATTGGCAGACTTCTTTGGAACCTTTGCAGAAGATAGGTCCCTTGGTTGTGGAGGAGAAAAGTCAACTAAACCCTTAGAGCCAGGAAAGACCATGCTTGGGGCCATAAATCTTGTCTACAAGCTTCTTCTTGCCTTTTACCAAACAGAATCACTTAGTGCTTTTCCCCAGGTTAGTGATGTCATCAGAAAGAATAATTCAAAGTAAGAATTGAAAGGCTTAGTGCTTTGTTGTGAAGGGTGTAAATACTTGAGTCTGTCGAAACAGGCTTTCCATAGCTGCCACCAGCAGAACAAGGCTTACCTTTTCTGTGTTGCTTGTTGAAGTTTCACATGCTGCTGGCATTTCTCTGGTCTGTTTGCACCCTCTCATCCCCAGGTGACCCCAGTTTTTCTCTCCTGAGTGTATTTGTCCATCCAGCTGCAAGGGAGCAAAGGTTCCCTTATTGCTGCACTTCCTCTCTCCATGGTCATTTTGAAACATCAGATGGAGCAGTGAAATCACGACCTTTGTTCTGTGGTCAGGAAGGGTCCAGTTCCAAAGCTCCAGGGTTGCTAAGGCAACAACGGTCAGGCTGTGAGCACCAGTGATAAAGAGCCAGGGACAAGCACACAGCCCCAACAGGGATGGCATGTTAACGCAGTGCATGCACCCATGATGAGAACGTAGAATAAACCACATACAGATGATGCCCCAGGAAGATTATGCCCTCATATCAATACTCAGTGAACAATATCCAAGAAAGGACTGGACAGGAGGATGTATACAACTAACCTAAATGACTCCCTCCCTCTCAGGCCTAACCTCTCCCCCTCGAGAATGAGCGATCTATGGAATTACCAAAGTCCACTTTAAATAAGTATATTCCTGGTGCATTTTGGCCTCATGCTTATTTATTATTTGATGACGTGTTCTATGTTGAGAATCTTTAAATAAACCTGTTTAATCACCAAAGAATGATTTTTCCCCATTTCCATCCATCAATTCTGCTTATCTTCAAGTCTCATCCCAAAGATTGTTTACCCCTTCACAACTTTATATAATTTTTTGTTTAGTGTTATTGAATTTCAGTTATGTTTATCTCATGCTACCATTTTATCCTAGCTCATATCATTATTACTTGTGATCTTCCATAATTTCATCTCCCAAACACACAAGACATACAACTACTTCCATGGGAGGCTCTCTTACCTGTGACTCCTCCCATCCCAGCCATCTGATTCTCAACAGGAACTTACACATCTGAAGTGTGTCACACAGAAAGCCAGTCACCAGGACAATAATTACAATAAGCAAGTTCCAGTTTCCACTGAAGACAGTGACCAGAGGAGGAAGATATTGTCTGAGAATGAAATAATAACAGTTTATTAAACAGAATTCCTTAAACCTCAGTATCCTAGCAGCTACAGCATAATGCTGTAACATGACGTAAAAGTGTGAAAGTACACCATGACATACAAGCGCATTTGTCAATGAGGCCATGAGAAGCAGGCATTAGAAATCTCCAGACTAAAGTTCCCAAATACCCACCTGGACTTTCCAATTCAATAGGATGCTTCCTGAGAAATGTACTGCTAAAAATCATTCCCATCAGGAACAAGGCAAGGGTGTCCCCTCTCACCACACCATTTCAACATTATACAAGAAGTCTTAGCTAGTATAGTAAAAAAAAAAAAAAAAAAAAAAAAAAAAAAAAAGGAAATAAAACATATACATATTTGGACGGAAGAAATAAAACTGTCTTTGTTTACAGGTGGCATAATGGTCTATATAGAAAATCCTAAAGAATTGAAAAAAAAATCCTTGAACTAATAAGCAATTATAGCAAGGTTGCAGGATACAATATTAATACACAAAAGTCAATCACTTTCCTTTATACCAGGAAAGAACAAGTGGACTTTAAATTAGAAGCACAGTACCATTTACATTAATACCCGAACAATTAAATACTTAGGTATAAATCTAATAAAATACGTATAAGTGCTATGTGTGGAAACTACTAAACTAATGAAAGATATCAAAGAACAATTAAATAAATGAAGAGCTATTCCATTTTCATGAATAGGAGGACTCAATATTGTCAAGAAATCAGATCTTCCCAAATTTATCTACAGATTCAATACAATCCCATCAAAATGCTAGCAAGTTATTTTGTAACTATTGACAAACTTAATCTAAAGTTTATGTGGAGAGGCAAAAGACCCAGAATAGACAACTCAATATTGAAGGAAAAGAACAAATTTGGAGAGCTGACACTACCTGACTTCAAGACTTACTGTAACAACACAGTAACCAAGAATACAGCGTGGTATTCATGAAACCTTCAGTAAATAGATTCATCAAACAAAATAGAGAGCTCGGAAATAGACCCCCATAAATATGGCCAACTGATCTTTGACAATGGAGCAAGTCACATACACAGTCTTCTTTAACAAATGATGTTGGAACAATTGGATGTCCACACACATAAAAAAAAACCCAAAAAACTGAATCTCAACACAGACTTTACAACCCACACAAAAATTAGCTCAAAGAGGGTCTCAGACCTAAATGTAAAACACAAAACTATAAAATTTCTGGAAGATGCCATAAGAGAAAATTTAGATAACTTTGTGCTGGGTGATAACTTTTTAAATACTACCTCAAAGGCATGAAGGCACGATCCATAAAAGAGATCATTGATAAGCTGACTTTATTAAAATTAAAAACTTCCCTTCTGCTAAAAGACAATGTCTAAAGAATGAGAAAACAAGCCACAGACTTGGAGAAAATATTTATAAATGACACATCTAATAAAGGACTGTTATCCAAAATATACAAACTTAAAACTCAACAATAAGAAAATAACCCAATTAAAATATGGGCAAAAGAGCCGAAAACCACCTCTCCAGTGATATACAGATGGCAAACAAGCATATAGAAAAGATGTTCATCATTATATATCATTTGCAATTTCTGTTGCAAATTAAAACAATGGGATACCACAACACACATATTAGTATGGCCAAAATCCAGAACACTGACAACACCAAATGCTGATAAGGATGTGGAACAACAAGAATGCTCATTCCCTTCTATTGGGAGTGCAAAATGGTACAGCCACTTTGGAAGTCAGTTTGATGATTTCTCAAAAACCTAACCATATTCTGTCTGATGATCCAGCAATTACACTTCTTGATACTTAACCGAAAAAGTGGAAAACCTATGTCCACACAAAAACCTTTACACAGATGCATATAGCAGGTTTATTCATAACTGCCCAAACTTGAAAACAACCAAGATATCTTTCAGTAGGTGAATGGTTAAATAATGGGATATTATTCAGTGCTGAAAAGAAATAAGCTATTGAGCCATGAAAAGACATGGAGGAATGTTATACGCGTACTACTAAGTGAAAGAAGCCAATATGAAAAGGCCACGTACTCTATGACTCCAACTATATGGCATCCTGGAAAAAGGAAATCTAGGGAGACCGTAAAAAGTTCCATGGTTGCCAGGTTATGGAAGGAGTTGGAACATCAGCAGGTGGAACACGGAATTTTCAGAGCAGTGAAACTATTCTGAATGATATTATAATAGTGGACGCATTATAAATTTTTCAAAACCCAAAGAATGTTCAACACCAAGCATGAGCCCTAATGTAAACCATATGGATTTTTGGAGATAATGGTTCACAATGACAGCTGCAATCAGATGATGTGCCCCCTATTGGGACAGTGTGGGATACTTTTGATGGGTCCTCATTATATGAGTTAGTAGCTGTTGAACTCTCAGTATGTTCAGGAGAGTGCCAGGTGCAATCTCATTTAGCTTATCTTCGTAATAACACATAAAGTTGGCTGCTATCCCCATTTCACCGATTCGGAAAATGAAGCTTGAAGAGTAACGCCTCCCCAAGGTCACTGGGTCTGTGTGACCTCAGAGCCAGTGTCCCTAACCATTAGGCAGCACTTCCCGCAGCCCAGGAAGCCCTCCTTGTTTTCCTGCTCTTCAGTCTCACCTGCTCCCTGTACAATCAGGATCTTCTCTGTCTCTTCCTCCAGGAAGATCCTGGCAAGTTCCTTTCTGTGAGGACTGATGTTCTATGCTTAGAGGACTCCATCTCTGGGCAGGCGAGAAACCTGTTGCTGACAGTGGGTGGCCTTGCCCGACAGCCTCAGACCAAGTGGGCTCCACCTGACCCTACTTTCAAGGAGATGAGGGCTTTCTCCATTCTCCCCATTGAGCAGAACCCCCTCCCATGCAGAAACTGAATACGCTGGAAGAGGGGTGTAGGTACTGCGCAGGGGTCACTGCTGGAGGTTCCTGGGGTGTGGTTGGGCACTGTACTCAGCTTCAAAGCCCGCAGCCCAATGATGTGACCTTGCACCTTCTGTGAGACCCCACTCTCCCTACACCGTGCTTTGTAAAGGCCCCTTCTGCTCACACCAGCTCAAGTGGGTCCTGAGAACCTCGCTTGGATGGAACATAGGCAAGGTCGCCCCTGTAACTCGCTGACCTCACCTAGATGTGCTGCTTTCCTGACTGGGAGGCAGGGGTCCTGTCTCAGAGGGAGAGCTGGCAGGCAGGGGCTACCAGGCCCCCACTCTCCTCTCTCTGGGATGGCAGGGCCATGCTGCTTCTCAGAAGCTGGGTTATAGAGCAGGAGGGCTGGGGCGGCCCAAGGCGGGGCCTGGGGAGGAGCCACAGATGGGCCTGGGCAGGGGGATGGGCAAGGCCTGGGGAGAGAGGTGGCCCTGGGCTGGAGGATGGGCGGAGCCTGGGGAGGAGCCACAAGTGGGCATGAGCTGGGGGAATGGGCAAGACCAGAGGTGGGCCCAGGGACTGGGCTTGGGGCAAGGCTTGGGTGGTGCTTGGGGCTAGTGCTTTCTAGCTCCAGGTTCACTCCCAGGTAACTAGATCTCCTCCCTTCTGGCCCCCTCAACCTCCCTTCCTCCCTGGTGTCTCAGTCCCAGTGTCTGCAGCTCTTGATTCCCAAACAAGGCTCGAAGTTGACAGAGAGACCTCTGATGTTGGAAACTGCAGCCAACACCTTAAAAACATGAATAAATACATTTTGGCCCATAAATTCCACTTTTAGATCTCTGTTGTAAACCCATGGAAACGTATAGAGGTAGAAGTTTCCTTCAGCATGATTATGGAATGAGAAACCGGAAAAGGCCCATGTTCAACAGCAGGGCTGCTCAGTGAATTGTGATGTGTGACTGCTGAAAATTGGAGAGAAGAAGAGGACTGACTGGCTAATGTCCACCTGTGGGGACATCAGGTTACGGAAGAGCTCACTCCCTGGAATCCTCCCCACCAGACATCCACATGCATTCTCACCTACGGCATCTGTGCACACACACACGCACACATGTACACACACAAGCAAGCACATGCCTGCACTCAAAGGGAGAGGACTGGAATGATGAACACCACGTGTCAAAGGTATTCTGTCTGGGTGGAAGAAGTTTGCTTTTTATTTTATTCTTAATTCATATAGAATGCCTTATTTGACTATAAAAAATGTTTGCCTTTGTAATAAAATCCTTTAAAAACCAAGTAACACATTTTAATTACTTAATAGATGAGTGGTAAAGAATAATATTTAATATATATTCTTTTAGGAATTACAAAACCAACACATATTATGAAAAATTTAATCACCTCTAGAAGATACATTTTGAAAGTCCAACTCACCAGAGGTGATTATTATTCGTGGGTTGGAACACATCCCTCAAGTTCGCCTCTCTCATTCTGTCTTTCACACACGGATTGATTTACATAGATGTGTGTATGCATCTTGATGTCATATATATGAGAAACAAAGAATCCAATTTAAAAATAGTCAAAGGAGCTGAATAGACATTTTCCAAAGAAAAATGTGCCAATAGACACATGAAAAAAATGTTCAACATCATTAATCATCAGGGAAATGCAAATCAAAACCACATTGAGATATCATCTCACCCCAGATAGACTGGCCATTATTAAAAAGACAGAATAACAAATGCTGGTAAGGATGTAGAAAAGGGGGAACCTGCCTACACTGTTGGTGGGACTATAAATTAGTGCAGCCATTATGAAAAACAGTATGGAGGTTTCTCAAACAACTATAGATAGAACTGCCATATGATGTGCAATCCCACTGCTGGGTATATACCCAAATGAATGGAAATTATCATGTCGAAGGGATACTTCACTCCCATGTTCATCTCAGCTCTTTTCACAGTAGCCAGAATATGGAACCAACCAGGCACTGCGTCACTACACCTCTCAGGGCCACCCCAGTCTCTCCATCTGCTCAACAGAGATCATTCTATTATATGGAAACAAAGCACACCTGTGTTTGGGTGTCCTCAAGGCAGCAGTGCTCCCTGGGCCGAGGAGGACAAAGGAACTAGTCCTGCAAGCTGCAGGGGTGATGACAAGGGCCTCAGAAGATTTCCAAGTCTCCCTCTTTCCCTCTGCTGGCCCTGAGTGTCCAGTTCGCTCTCCAGGCCTCCCCACCCCAGCCAGGGCAATGACTCCAGCCCCACCCTGAGGCTCCAACTTGGACAGTGTTGTCCCTATACCAGTGATGAGTGGTCTAGGGCCACGCTCCACACCACCACAGGCACCCAGTTTCCCAAACTCCTAGGCTGCTCTCCACTCAGAAAGACCCCCCAGATACAGAACTAATTTTCCAAGGACTCGGATTACAGTGAGTTACTGACAGAGAACCAAGGCCAATGGACACTTTTCTGAGCCTATGGGACCCTCGGGGCCACCTGCTCCAAGCACCCCAACTGTAGAAGAGGAAGCCGAGGCCAACTCTCCTGTATCCTGTGACCTCCCCCACACTGTGGGTAGGAGTGGGGGCATTATACTAGACCCTGGGTGCCCAGGCGATGGACGCAGGACCCCAGACTCTGTCGGCTAGAGATCTCCCGAGGGACGGCTCCTGCCCAGGCAGGCCCTGGGACCCTTGGGGACGCACCTGCCCATCAGCCTAGCACCTCTCCTCCTCCCCATGCTATAGGCCTCGGCCACGTTGCTAGGAGACTGGACGCCCCTGCGTGTCACCTGCTGCTTTGCCAGGCACCACAGGAGCTCCAGCGGTCCGGCCTTCAGGAGTGTGGGCGGCGCCGCCGGCCAATCCAAGCTCCCGTGGTGGGGCCTGCAGCAGACCGGAGCTGCCTGTCCACGGTGCTGCCCGGCTGGCACAGCATCGACCAGGAGTGGCCCCGCCGGGGACTCCGGGAGCCATTGCGAAGATCCCGGGCCTGGGTAGGGCACATGGAATGTGACGCAGCTAGCGGGCGGAGCTCGCGGCACAGGCTGTCCTGGAGCGCGGGACTGTCACGGTGAGCGCGGGTGCAGGACTGTCACTGCGGCACGGGCTGTCACGGCGCGCGGGGGGCTGTCACAGTGCGCTTGAGGCTGTCACGGTGCACTTGGGCGGCCACGACGTGGCTCGCCCGGAGACCGCCCGCCCGCTGCGAAATCAGCCTTCTGTAACAACAGATAGTCAGCTTTGTTATGCAAAGATACCCTCCGTGTGCACAGTGGCACTTTCCTACAGTGGGTTTTCTGAACGTGCCGATGTGGCTGCCACATTTCGTGCTGCTGCTGGATGTCGAGGCCATGTATTTTAAGACTGGCCTGCAAGCACGAATCTTACTTGTTGGGAAGGCTCATCTGGCAAAGACCAGGAGACAAAGATCACAGCAATCAAGCAAGAGGTTTTTTATTTCCAGCATGCTGGGGTCACTCTGTCTTCAGGACAGAAACGCCCCGAGCTCTTAACTCAAGCATCTTTTATACAGTTTGGTAGGCAGACTTTGGTAACAAGATGGGTTGTACACGGTTTATTGGCCACTTTAAGCAATTTTTAAAACCATTGGGCTTTTAGCTGTTGGCAGGCAAAGGAAGGACTGAGGTATTGACCAACGGTCTACTCCTCCCTTCCCCCCTCTTTCCTCCCTTGGTGTCCAAAGATAAGGAACTGGTCATGCTGTTCCTGGAATCGGGTGAGCATACTCCCTTCCTGGAACTGGGTGTACTTTAGGCGGTTTGGGAAGTCCCACCCGCAGGAGCTTGTAAAATCTTGCACAAGCTAATTACAGAAGCAGAAAAGCTAGTCAGTTAATATTCAAGGGTGGGGGAAGGGGTTCAGGTCCACAGTCTTAATTATCCGGAACTGAAGCTTGGGAATCCCAGGCGGCATCTTGGCTGCAGGGACACCGGGGGCTGTCTCCAAACCAGATCAGAAGGAGACAGGAAATGTTGGGAGTGCTGGCTTGGCTCTGGAACTTCATCTTCTCCCCTGTCTAGAAACAACCCCACCGTGGCCTGATAGTGGAAGCACCTTGCATCTTCCTCTCTCCCCGCCCCCCACCTTTCTTCTTTTTTTTTAATTTTAATACATAAATTGTACATTTATGGGGTACAGGAAATTTTCTGATACATGTATAGAAGCGGTATGACCAAATTAAGGTAATGAACATATACATCACCTGGCTTACCTATCATTTTTTATGGTGAGACATTTGAAATTTACTCCCATCGTTATTTTGACATTATTGTTGATTACAGTCACCCTGATGTGCAATAAATCTCAAAATCTATTCTGCCTACGTATCTGAAACTTTCTGCCCTTTGATTAACATTCCCGAGTCCCTATCTGAAGCCTCGTGCCCTTTGATTGACAACTCCCCCTTTCCCCGCCCCACTCCACCCCTACCCCAGCCTCTGTAACACCATTCTGCTCTCTGCTGCCTTTCTGTACTTTGCACTTTCTAATTTCCAGCACTACATAAAAAGCCTTTCAAATGTGGTATAAAAAAATTAAACTTAATTAGTGATATAAAGAAATGCATGTAAATAGGCACATTGGAAGTTATTGGATGAATCAGAATTAGAATGTTCAGCCCTTGTTTGTCAAAATATTATTTAAATTATTTTTCTTATCTGCTTACCATCTCTTAGGGACCAAGGATGTAGTTTTGTCCATATTGGTTCTCAGCATCCCTCCAAGGACATGCATTTGGTGGTCGTTCAATAAGCACTCAAGGGATTAAGCTGTTGAGTCTCTTGCCTCTCATTTCCGTTCCATGCAAAAGCTCACTTTATTAGGTTATTTTGATAGTGAATGAACATCACAAACCTACCATCAGTTCTCCGTTGCCCCAGACATGATGCATCTACAGCCAAGAACAGAACCTGGATGGCATACAGCAAGTGGCGTGTTACTCCTGAGGGTATGGTGGTGCACTGAACAGCTCTGTGCATCTAGGCCGGGCTCTGTCACGTATCTGAAGTTTGGCTGGTCTCGGTTGGTATGGTTGGGGCTACTCCACTGGGTCCACACATCTCTCATCCTCAAGCAGCTGATTTGGGAGTGTTTCTCATGGCTGAAACACAAGAGAGGCAACTTTGGGAGGCATCTTAAGGCCTCCGCTTGGGCTCTGCTCTATTACTGTGTTAGTTTACCCATGTATGTGCCATTCTATGCTTTCCTGGTTACTATAGCTTCATAATGAGTCCCAATACCTCATAGGGCAAGTCACCCTGCTCTTTTTTTCTAAAAGTGTCTTGACCATTCTTTTTTGCTTTCTTTCCCCATTACAGCTTTATTGAAATATAATTGTACAGTAAACTGCACGTATTTACGAAGTACAATTTGATGGTTTTGACATATGAATGTACCATGTCCTGGTTTTTTGGTCCCTTTACTCTTCACTATAAATCTTAGAATTAGCTTATAAATTTTCTTGAAGGACTTTACTGGGTTTTTTTATTGGAACTACATTAAATCTGTAGATCTGTTTGGAGAGAATTGACATCTTTATGATATTAAATCTAACTTTCCTCAAGCATGGTATACTTCTGTGTTAATAAATTTTCCTAAATATAGTTCATCTCTAATATTTCTTCATATGGTTATATAGTTTTTCTTATAGAAAGCATACACTTCTTTTATTGGAATTGTTCCTGGGTACTTGAAAGCCTGTGATACTGTTGGAAATATTTCTCTGAAATTATGTTTTCTATTATTTCTGGATAAAGAAACAATCTGCTCTAGTGTGTTCTTCATTTCCAGTCATTTTGCCAAGCCGTACTATTATTTCTGTTAATTTGCCTGTAGATTCTTTAGGTTTTCTACATAAATGATCAAATCATCTGTAGATAATGATAGTTTTATTTCCTTTTTTTCTGATTTTTCAACCTCAAATTTCTTCTTCTTGGCTGCTTGCTTTGGCTAGCAACTCTAACACAATGGCCATTCTTGTTTTGTTCCTGATTTTAAAGGGAATTCTGACATTTCCACATTTAGAATTTTGTTTGCCCTAGGTTTTTTGTTTATTGTTCTGTTTTAATATGGATTTTGTTTTATCAGATTAAGTAATTCTGTTTTTTCCCCTATTTTACTGAGAGTTTAAATCATGAATGGGTGTTGAATCATATCAAACATTGATTGAGATGATTTTTGTTTTATTCTATTTTAATCTGTTTATATGATGAGTTATTATGGATTTTTCTATCCATCTTGGAAATCTGAGATACATTCAGCATAGATGTGGTATATTATCTTTTCATATATACTAGGATTGTTGCATCTAATTTGCTATTATTTTACTTAGGATTTTTGTAACTGTATTAATAAATAAGATGAATGTGTAAGTTTCCTCTGAAAATTTTTGTCTGGTTTTGATTTCAGGCTTATGCTGGTTTTGTAGAATGAGTTGGGACTATTCCCTTTCTTTTCTATTATTTTAAAGGCTTTCTGTTAAATTGAGATAATTTCTTCTTGAAAATTTTGTAGAATTCTCCTAGGAGGGTTTTGTTGGTTTCTCTCTCTCTCTCTCTCTCTCTCTCTCTCTCTCTCTCTCTCTCTCTCTCTCTCTCTCTCTCTCTCTAATTTCATTTCTTTGATAATTACAGAAGTATTCAGCTTTATTTTTTCTTGAGTTACTTAAATTTTTCTAGGAATCTTTCTATTCAATCTTATTTTTCCAAATTGTAGGCATGTAGTTATTAGAATTTTTAAATATATTTTATCTCCATGTCCTGTTTTTCATTCACATTATTTTTTTAAAAATTGGTCTTCATCTTGATCAATCTCTCCAGAAGCTTGTGTATTTTAAGATTTTTCAAAAAACTAACTTCTTTGTTGAGCTCCTCTATTACATGTTTGTCTTTGAGACTCCCACACTTCTTTCATCCAAGTCAGTCACTTTTTCTGCAAGCCCAAAGAGCAGCAAACTTTTTCCCCTAGGTCTTTAGGTGAAGGCAGGCATCAGACCAGGAAATACGAGCACTGCTGCCCAACATTCCCAGGTCCCCAGGAAAGTCCGTGCCTTAACTCTGCCTACAGGTCCTGTTCTCTTCAAGGAGTTACTGCTGTTTTGTAATGTGGGAGATAATTGCTTGCTCTCCTGCAGCAGGTTTCCGTTAGTTCTGGCAGTAGATTATTTTCTGCTTGTTTATATTCTCTTTACCTAATTGCTTCATTCACACCCCCTTTATTCCTTTAAGCCTCTCTCAGCAGCTTTCCCTGCCTCGCTGTGATGTGGGTCCTGACCAGAATGTCCCTGTACATTTACCTCAGGCCAAGATGACAGGATATCTGGGCAAGGGCCTGGACACAAAATTGGCACCTGTGAAATACAGAATCTCTCTGAAGGAATGCTCTTCCTATGCGGGAATGGGTGACTGCTGCTCTGGAGCCTCCTATCTGTCTAACTTATCTGAGGGTTTTGTTGTGTGCATCAAGCTGTTGGTTATCATTTTAGATTAAAGCAACAAAAACCTTGATCTTCTAGTGCAGGTTTACTCTAAGGCTTTGTATTTAGTTTCAATAAAGGACATAGATAGCTGCACATCAGTCATGCTAACTGAGAACAGAAGATGCCCGGAAAGCAAAGCAAAAGGGAATGAATCCGAAATGATTTCTGTCTTTGGAATTCAGTGCATTCAGAGAACAATAATTAAAACAAAGATAATAACCATACTGTGCTTATTTTCAGCTTTTATTATCATCTTAATTATATACTAGGCACTATTTTAGGTGCTTCACATATACCAACTCAGAATCCTCACAATGGATCTATGAGGTAGGCACTGTTAAGATCCACATTGCACAGGTGATGAAACTGAGGCACAGAAAGTTTAAGTGAGATTTGGGATCCATAAGCATATGTTCAGGTCAGACACATGTTACTCTATTCCCTCATCTTCTAGCAGATCCCCATCTCTGTATTTCTCTGTGGTAGAGAAGAAAAAGTTCTCAGATCATCACTGAACAGATTATGGAGTAAAGTGGCATGGTGTTGTCAGCATGACTTCCGGCCAGCAGGAGCTGCAAAACTTGGTGTGATGTCAGAAGATTGGAGGAGCAGGGTCCAGGTACAAAGAAGCCAGACAACATTTGTGTGGAGCCCTAGATAAATGTCAGCTTGGCAGTGGCTTTGAAGTGAGACAGTTCATCAGGGAAAATTCCTCTAAAGTATAGCTTTACCTATATTCCTCTAAAAGGCTGGACTTACCTAACTGCTTCACGCACACCCCCTTTCTCCCTTTAAGCCTCTCTCAGCAGCTTTTGACATTCTCCCACTGTTTCTCAGGAGAATGATTAGTTGTCATTTAATAAATATGTGTCTTATGCCGTTCGCCCTGTGACATGCTGTGAGAGGCCATGCATGAGCGGGGCAGGTGGACTGCAAGTCAGTACCCAGAAGTGCTTTGAGGGGCAACTAGATCTTTCCCCTGCCAGGCTGTCTTTCTCTGTCCTCCACCTCTGCACCTTTGTGCTCTCACTTCATCATCTTTCATTGTGATGGGAATTCTGAGAAGAGAAGATCCTAACAGTGTTGCTGGGAGAAGGTGACATGAAGACATGAAGGAAGCCCCTTCCCCCATTCCTTACCTAAAATTACTAAACTATTTTCTGGCAATTAGCAAGGACTCAATGTCTTCCTTTCCTACCCGGTAAGAGGTGGACAGTGAACGTCAAGGCTGGCGGGGACTTTGCCGGCCATCCAGTCCACCCAGCCCTTAATCTCATAAAGGTGACGATGCTGCCTGGGGAAGGGAGGGTGTGTGCCAGGCTGGGGTCACTCAGTGACAGGGCCATGGCTCAAATGCTAGTCTCCTGACACAGCAGCAGAGTTCTGTCCATACATCTCCCTGTTCCTCTACCAGCCTCCTCATCAGGATGGATCACGAGCCCCAGTCAGCTCCCTTCCTTCTGGTTTTCACAGCCCGGAAACAAAGACTTGCCTTTGGATGACAGTGGCATGGTCATACCCAGTGACATGGACTTCCTGGACACGTGGGAGGTAAGCCAAGTCACGGCTTCTGGCCGCGCCATGCCTGTGCTGGAGCTCCAAACTGGAGGTGGTGAGACCTGGAGCCACTTGTGCTCAGAGACACCTGTTTGTCCACTCGAGACACAGCGTTTGCGGCTGGAATTAGGAATGAGTACCTGAAGAACTCAGAGACCTCCCGTGACTTTCTCATTGGCTTTAGTTCAGTACGAGGCAGCTCTGAATTATTATTGTATCAATAGCTAACACTGACCTCCCTTTTCTTCTCAAATGTTTACTTCTTGATTTAAAAAGTCACATATTCATTTCAGGAAATACAGAAGAGAGTAAAAAGAAAATTAAAATATCCATTTTCCCATTACCCATGGTAACCACTATTAACGTTTTGTAGTTCCTTTTAATTCTCTTTTAAGTATTTTAGAACAATGATGCTGGCAGGGTGGTGAAGTCGAGTTAGGGTAGTGGGAGAAGCATGAAGGGAGGGTTGCCAGGTTTCAAGCCTGTTTCCAGGCTCCAGGTGGAAAGTGGGGAGGGGTGGATGTGTGTCTTGTGGAAGTAGAGCCATAGACTGGCATCAGACAAGGACAGCAAGATACCCTGAGGATTTGGGCTCCAGCACAGCCAACTGAGTGTGTACAGCCTCAGTAGCAGTTGTGAGGGCAGAGGACGGCCTGTGTGTGGCCCAGGAAAAAAGCAAATTCAAACTTGAATTTGCTGAGTTTGGGGCAGAGCTTGAAGGGTGAGGCTGGGACAGTGAGAGGGAGACCACAGAAGGAGGTGGCCCTGGGCTAGGCTCCACCTCCTCTCCTCCCACAAATCAGGGAAACCCAAACACTAACCAAGGGTCAGAGCACCTCAGACCCTTTCTGTCACACCGTGTTGCCTCTCCTGAAGATTTTGCTCTAAACTCTAGATTGTTTGTGTAGCACGAGTGTGGTTCTGGTGATTGTTGCAGAGCTGAGGCAGTGACAGTGCACATTGATGGGCTGGTCACTGGCCCCGTGACCACTCAGCTCCTACTGCTGACTCTGGCACAAGACCAGGCTCTTTCTGAAGCAGAGGGAGAGGCCGGCAGCCTGGTTAGTGAACAGCTCAGAGCTTCAGGTTGCTGTGCCCTCAAGTTCCTTAGAATGTTAAATGATGAGGGAGGGATAGGAGGACAATGACACAACATTGTGCTTAAGGAGATTACTATCAAGTGGAAAGAAAGGAGAACAAGTAGCAATGGACATACTTGCCAAACTCCACATCAGCAGAGATTCAGAGCTGTAGCAGTAATCACAGGCAATGTGTTGAGTATTTGCTAGATCCCAGCCTCACATAAATGCTTTTTGTGCATGCCTTCACAGAACCCTACAACAACCCTGTGACATCAACAGGATAGCTCCTGTTTTGCAGATGAAGGATCTGAAACTTAGTGAGGTCATATAACTTGCCTGGTGTCCCTCAGTTGTTAGGAGGCGGCACTGGCACTAGACCACGAATGCAGAAATGCTTCTGAAACTTCAAGTATGATATTTAAAAATATTGGGTGAAGCCAGTTTTAGAATACAGAGCAAGTTGCTAAGGGACACGTATTATCAGTGGAGCAGACAGAGCCCATACACGCAGTAAAGTTCTTTGTTTTCTTTTGGGCCATGGAGGACCTGGTGATCACAGGGCTGGTGAAAGCCATTGGGGTGTTCAACTTCAACTATGAACAGCTTGAGAGGCTTCTGAATAAACCTGATTTGAGCTTCAGGCCAATAACAAACCAGGTGAGCTGGTAGAAGTTTAACTGTAGAAGTTTAACCAGGGGTTCAACCAGTGTCATTGGCTTTCCAGCTGCTACCTCCATGTGGCTTTCCTGGAAATGGGAGGATGGGTGAAGCAAAAAACAGGCATTTTTCTCCAGTTGCTATAAAAATTGTAACTTACAGAAGCAGGTAGGCAAGTGACAAGGTGAGTGGGCAAGTGGCTTCTTCAAGGCTTGCCTAGGTGGGCAGGCTGAGTGGGAGCTGGAGCTTGGTCCTCCACGTGCAGTTACAGGCAGGTCCCCAGGTATGTTCAGAAATGGTCAGGTTCCTGCCAGGCCCCTACACCCTAAGTAGAGGAAGGTAGACTTTCCCTCTGCTCCTCCAGTCCATGCAGACTGGCAGCACAAAAGGGGTGGATGACTGAATTCCTTCCCAGAAGACTTGCAGAGTGCTGGAGCTCTTCTGTCAACACAAGGCAAAGACTCCTGTGGAAGGGACAGTGGTATTTTCTAGACTGACCAACTGGCTTCGTGTGTCCAAAGAGCAAGTTTGCAGTACTTTGTTTTACTCAAACTTTTAACTAAAGTGTAATATACGTATACAGGAAAGTGCACATGTGAGAATGGAGCATGACAAATTCTCATGAGCTGGGCATGCTCTGTGATACATGGAGCAGGAGCAGACCCAGCCATAGCAGCCAGGATGCTTCCTCTTCAGGCCCCTGCCCAGGGTAGCCGTGATCTGATTTCTAGCAGCATGGATTAGCTTTTGAACTTTATGTAGATAAAGTAGTAAAGCATTATAAAGTCTTTTGTGTCTGGCTTCCTTCACATGACATTGTGTTTGATGGATTCATCCACATGTGCATGTGATTGTAGATCATTCATTCTTTCTCATATTTCCATGTGGTATTCCATTGTGTGAATGTTTCACAGTTTAGTTATCCGTTCTACTGTTGATGGGCACCTGAGTAGTTTCCCCTTTGGGACTGTTAAGAATAGAGCATCATATTCTATGTTTTTTAAATAAATAAGCATTTTTTTTAATTGCAGTATAATGTAGATACAGCAAAGAGCGTGAATTATATAGGGTAGTTCATGAATTTTCACAAGTGAACAACCAACCATGCAGTGCCCAGAGCAAGGAACAACGTCCTTAGCCTCCCAGAAGCTCCCCCGTGTCCCATTCCAGTCACTGCCACAAGCAGCACCTGCCACTTCATCTAGCATAGCTCAGTTTTGCCTGTTTTTAAACCTTATACATGAGGGTACATCAAAAAGTTCATGGAAAGATTTGTAATATCTTCTCATTCTATTTTTCCACAAACTTTTTAAAGTACTCTTGTACACAGAATCTGTTTATATGCACAGTACCTTCTGTTTTCTGTTGCTGTTTTCTGTTGAGCGGCACTTTAAATCCCTGGGAATGGTTGTTGCCTAGTCTCGGGGGATGAGACAGGTTAGAGGGTCTGTTTTCTGATAGGAACGCAGGACTTGGAAGGTTCCAGAAGAGGCAGCTTCTCTTCTGGAGACTTTCCTGGCAGCTGAGCTTGCTGGGCGCGGCACGCTCCTGAGAGCAGAGGCACTGCTCACAGTCTAGTAGACGTGTAGTTGTATCCCCTTGTGTTTTAACTTATATTTCCCTGTTGGCTAAAAAGTTAAGCATACTTTTTAAAATATTTATTGGACATTTGGATATGCTTCTTTGGTAAGCTCTGATTCAAGTCTTTTTCCATGTATTAATTAGATTGTCCTTCCTTTCGCTTTTTTGTTAGACTTAATTAAATTATCTGGATGAGTCCTCTATTGGACATAATATAAAAGTATTATAAATATCTTCTTCGCTATGTATTGTCTTTAATTCTCATCATGGAAACTTTCAATAAAGAGGAATTCTTAATTTGAATAAAATAAAATTTATTAAACTTTTCTTTTATGGTTATGGCTGTTTGTTCTATTTCTGTCAAATACTTATTTAATAAATCTTCATCATATCAAGGCCATAAACATATTCCCTCTCTAGAAAACTGAATATCCACATGCAGAAGATTGAAACTAGACCCCTATCTCTCACTGTAAACAAAAATAAACCCCCCCAAAATTAAAGACCTCAATTTAAGACCCAAAACCATAAAACTGCCCAAAGAAAATATGCGGTAAATGACACACAAAATGGGAGTGAGCAGCACTGTTTTAAATGACTACAAAGGCACAGACAACTAAAACAAAATTAGAGACATGGGACTACATCAAAAGAGTTTCTGCACAGCAAGGGACTCAATCAACAAAGTGAAGTCTCTCCCTGTTAATGGGAAAAAGTATTTGCAAACTACACATCAGAAAAGGGGCTGATATCCAGAATATGTAAGGAACTCCAAAAACTCCACAACAAAGAAACAAATAACCCAATTTAAAAAATGGGCAAAGGATCTGAACAGACATTTCTCTAAAGAAGATGTACAAATGGCCAAGCAGTACATAAAAAAATGCTCACCATCACTAATCATCAGGGAAATGCAAGTTCAAACCACAAGGAGATATCAACTCACTCCAGTTAGAATGGATGTCATCAACAAGACAGAATTTATCACCACTAGACCGGCCTTACAAGAAATGCTTAAGAGAATCCTGTTTGTGGAAGAAAAAGGACAAGAGCTACCATAAGGAAAACAGATGAAAGTATAAAACTCACAGGCACAGCAGCTACACAAATGAGAAAGAGAAAGTAGTAGAACCTTATCACCAGAGAAAACCACCAAACCAGAAAGACAAACAAAAAAAGAGACAGAAAGAAACAAAGGCTATACAACAACAACAACAGCAAGAAAAACAGAAAGCTCTTAATAAAATGGCAGGAGTAAGTCCTCACCTGTTGATAATGACCTTGTACATAAACAAATTAAATTGCTGTTGTATATCCTTTGTTTCATTATGGTAGTTATTGCCCTCTTTCTTCCACATATAGGATTCTCTAAAGCAGTTCTTGTAAGGCTGATCTAGTGGCAATAAACTCTCAGTTTTTGCATGTCTGGGAAAGACTTTATTCTTCATTTCTGAAGTATAGCTTTCTTGAGTATAGTATTCTTGGCTGGCAGTTTATGTTTGTTTTTTCCCCTAGCACATTGAAATATGACATATTTCTCTCCTGGCCTGTATGGTTACTGCTGAGAAATCTAATGTTAGTTAATGAATAACGTGCATCAGTGAGAACCTTTCCGTATTAAATCTATTTGTCAATATTTGAGCTTCCCTTCCTTGATCCAAATGTCCGTATCTTCCCTAAGGCTTAGGAATTTTTCAGGTACTATATTACTAAATAAGTTTTTATGTCTTTTTCTGCCTGCTATCCTTGAGGTACTTTTATAATGCAAACATTTGTTTGTGTAATAATGTCCCATCCTGTAGCTTTCTTCACTTTTTTACTCTTTATTTTATTTATTTATTTATTTATTCTGTCTGACTGGGTTATGTCAAAAGACCTGTCTTCAAGTTCAATACTTGTTTTTTTCCTGCATGATATAGTCTGCTGCTCTCAATTGTATCATTTATTTATTGAATTTTTAATTCCAAGATTTCTGCTTGATTCTTTTTTTGATACCCATCTCTGTTGAATTTCTTATTCAGATTATGAATTTTTTTTTTCTGATTTTATAGAATTGTCCATCTGTATTCTCTTGTATCTTACTGAGCTTCGTTTGATCATTATTTTGAATTTCCTTTTAGGCATTTCATAGATTTCCTTTTCTTTGGGCTCTGTTACTGGAGAGTTATTGTGTTCCTCTGGTTCTGTCATGTGCTCTTGCTTTTTCATGTTTCTTGGATCCCTGTGCTGATATCTTCACATCTGGTCGAACAGTCATCTCTTTCACTTTTATGAAGTACATTTAGTAGAGAAAGGCTTTTTCCTATAAATATGTCCTAAAGTGTTGGTTGGGTAGGGTGCTTTGGCTTTGGTTCCGCATGGGTGCAGAAGTTTAGTCTTCATGTGGTTTCTTTGGATGTAGTTAATATCAGTGGCATCTGTGAGAGCCTCGGTGGCCTTGGCTGCAGATGTTTGTGGAGGCAGTCATGTGGCTTTGCTGGGCATTGTGACCTCTGAACAAGCCAGTGCTCAAGCCCTGAGGGGTGTTTGAAACACATGGTGGCTCTGCTGATGTCTTTTCCTGTTTACTTAGTCTTCTTTTTTTTTAAATAAATGTTTGTCTTTTCTTAATCTTTTTGAGAAGGTTAACAAAATTATTATAATGTTGTGCTCAAGTTACTCCATTATTTTTACTTATTCTTGTGTATCACGTTTTTTTTTTTTTTCTTATTTGGGGATAATTAGTTGTTTTTTATGGTTTTAGATTTCCTTAATGCTTTGTTGTTTCCATTTGAGAAATCTTTTTCTGTACATCATGTGGTTTCTAGGTAACTCTTTAAGTTACAGGTTTTATGGTAGGACTCAGGATAATTGTGCTCCTGAGTATCAGATTTCCTAATATTGATTCTGAAATAGACTGATATTGATATATCTTTTTTGACTTAGAGTATCTTAGCTTCTAAATCTCTATAACTGACTCTGTGGTTTCTTAACCACTTTGTGTTTGGAACTGCAATATCCATGGGCATTTTCTGCAAGAACTATTTTTAACAGCTTCAGTTCCATAAAATACAATGCTGAACTCTTCCCTAAGCTAAATATTTTGCCCCACTACAGGGCTATTCTTGCAATCTCCCATGTGTACAGGTGCCATTCAAAGTTCATACAAATTTAGCTCTCCTTCCTGAACCCTCTTTTGATGTGTTTTTTTTATTTTTTTATTTGAAATATTTTTAAATTTCTCTTTAAAGTTCTTCTTTAACCCTTCTATTATTTGGAAGTATGTTTTTTAATCTCCATGTTCTTGAGGATTTTCCACTATGTTTCTGTCATTAACTTTTATCTTAATAGCATTGTGGTCTGAGAGCATAATTTGTATGATTTCTATTCTGTTAAGTTCTCTAAAGTGGAATGTTGGCTGTTTTGATGATTGTTCCATGTGAACTTGAGAAGAATGTGCATTCTGTTGTTGTTGAGTGAAGTATTTTATAGGTGTCAATTAGACCTGATTGAGTGATTGTGGAGTTTATTTAAACCATGTTTAATTGGTTTCCTGCTGGAGTTTTCATTATTGATAAAAGGTCTTGAAGTCTCTAACGATAATAGTTGCTTTGTCTCTCTCTCCTTGCAGTCCTGTCAGTTTTTTGCTTCCCATATTTTGGCACTCTGGTAGGTAAAGATTGTCATGCCTTTTCAGAATATTGAATGCCTTTTTCATTATGTAATGCTCCTCTTTATTCCTGATAATTTTCTTTGCTATAGAGTCTGCTTTGTCTAAAATTAATATTTCCATCTTTCTTTTAATTTGGTTAGTGTGGTATATCTTTCTCTATTGCTTTAGTTTTAATCTATCTGTATCTTTTTTATTTTAAGAAATTGTCTTGTAGACAACATATAGTTGTTTTCGTTTTTGTTTTTTTTTTAATCTATTCTGACAGTTTGGTCTTTTAATTGTTATATTTAGACCATTAATGTTTACAGGAATCATTGAATCATTGATACAGTTAGACTAATATTTACTGTATTTGTTACCATTTTATATTCATTACTCTTGTTCTTTGTTTCTATTTTTCTCTTTTACATTTTCTCACCTTCTCTGGTTTTAACTGAGCATTTTATATGATTCCATATTTTCTCCTTTCTTAGCATTCCACTTATACTTTTTTTAAAAACTTTTTTAGTGACTTACCTTGAGGTTCCAATATACATTTATAAGTAACCCAAATCTTTCCTTTAAATAGCACTATACTACTTCACTAGTCATGAAAGTACCTCATACAAAGTATTTCTAATTCCTCCCTCCTTTCCCTTATAACATTGCTGTCATTCATTTCACTTATGCATAAATTATGCTCTATAGATACATTGTTTCTATCATTATTTTGAACAGATTGGCATCGATTAGATAAATTAAGAATAAAATATATTTTATCTTACTTTTACTTATTTTTTTCTCTAATGCACTTTCATTCTTTATGCAGATCCATGTTTCTGACTTATTTTATTTTTCTTCTTTCTGAAGAATTTTTTTAACATTTCTTTCTAGGCGAGCCTAGCAAGAACAAATTATTTTAATTTTTGTACTTTTGTGTGTCCAAGAAAGTGTTTTTCCTTCACTTTTGAAGGATACTTTTCCTGGATACCGAATTCTGTAGTGGTATGGGTTTTTTGTTGGTTTGTTTGTTTTCTTTTTTAATATTTTAGTTCACTCTCTTCTTGCTTGCATGATAAGAAGAGAACTCAGTGTAGTGCTTATCTTTGCTTTTCTATAGATAAGGTATTATTTTTCTTCTGGCAGCTTTTAAGATTTTCTCTTTGTCTTTGATTTTCTTCACTTTGAATATGACATGCTTCAGTGTAAATTTTGGGGCTTTTATCCTGCTTTGCATACTGGGAGCTTCCTGGATCTGTGATTTGGCATCTAGCAATGATTTCGCTGAGTTCTCAATTGCTATTGCTTCAAATATTTGTTCTGTAACTTTCCCTCTTTCTTCCCTTGGTAATATCATTATGTCAATATTACATCATTGGGAATTGTCCCACAGATCTTAGATATGCTTTTCTTTATTAATCTCTATTTTTTCTTTAGATTTAAGTTTGAAAATTTTCTTTAGACATTTCTCCAAGCTCATTGATTATTTCTTTGGGCAAGTCAAGCCTATGGATAAACCTATCATTCTTTACTTGTTAGTTTTTTGGTTTGGGGTTTTATTTTATTTCTAGTATTTCCTTTTAATTTTTTTTAGAATTTCCATCTCTCTGTTTATATTACCTATCTGTTTTTGCAGATTGCCCACTTTTTCCATAGAGTCCTTAGCATATTAATTACAGTTGTTTGAATTCTTGGTCAAGTAATTCCAACACCTCTGCCATATCTGTGTCTGGTATCTGGTTTTCATGTTTGGTTTGTCCCTTAAAACTTTGTTTTTTTGCATTTTGTATGCCTTGTAATTATTTCTTAAAAGTGATGCATGATGTACTGAGTAAAAGAAGCTGAGGTAAATAGGCATTTAGTGTATGGTTTTATATTTATGTGGGTAAGAGTTAGGCTGTGTTAATTGTCTCCTATAGTTGTAGATGTTAGATTCTAAAATTTTCTCAGTAGCCTTTTTAAATTGTTCCTATTGTTTTCTGGGTTTTCTTTGAGACTTATTCATAAACAGGACCTGAGATGGACAGCTCTTTCAATCATAATCCCCAGTTGTCATAAAGGAGCCCTACTGATGAGATGGTAAATTGTGGGGGAGGAGAAGCATTCTATAGTTCCAGATCAGATCTCAGTCTTTTAGTGAGCTTGTGCCCCTGTGCTGTAATCTTCACAAGTTTTCTCAGTCCCTCCACTCCTTAGGTTAGACAGAAAGACTGGAGGTGGCTGTAGTTGAATATTTCCTTTTGCCCACAAGGGAATCTAAAGGGAGATGGAACCGGGTTTTGCTCTTCTGCCAAGTAGGTTGGGCTGCAGTAAAAGCCAGGTTGATTTGGCTTTGGTATGATAGTTTCCCTTAAGGACAAGCTTTGGTTAACAAGCACAGAACATTCTGAGTATATCTCAAAATGCTTTCTTTTCCCCTCTGCCTGTTTTTCAGGTCAGTGATTTTGTCCTGTGACCTCAATTATGCATGGATCTAAGAAGGGATGTTTATTTTCAGTTTGTTTATCTTTTTTGTTGTTGTTATACTGATGGAAGTGATGACTTCTAAGTTCTTTACCTGTTGGGACTGAAATCAGAAGTCTGGCTTCTTCAGTATTATTAAGATTTGGTCCTTTTTTGTGTGCAGCTCCAAGTTAGTGAAACATTATAGTCTCTTGAGTTGTTGCATCTTCTACATAACTATTTCCTGCCTCCATTAGGCCTTGGAAGTTTACTTGGCTACTCTGGATCATGCACACTAATCTTCTTCAGGGGAGCATCTCTTTGAAATGGGTTTCAATAAATTGACTAAGAAAAAATGTCCAATGAGACATTTAAAAAGATATAAAGGGTACAATTACAGCTGAAGTAAATGGTTTAATCCCAAGTATGCACTAGGTCTTAAAACATAAGGTTATACAATAGGTACACATGTGTGAATTAAAATCTGAGAATGCATATGGCCCCCTCTACTTTAAAGAATAAATCAATTTAGGAAAGAGTGTAGTTGCACAGTTTAGTTGGTTAGATCTCAGCTGAAGGGCATAGCTTCAGAAATCCCAGTTGTATTAACAGATAAATGTAGTCATGAAAATAAAGAATAGTCACAGTCATGTCTCGGAAAGTAAAGTGAGGTCCTGAGCAACTCAAAGTTCTTTGATTTTCCCATGTCTTGTCCATGATGTCCCAAATTTTAACAAACTGGTCTGAGATAAATATTTGGTTTTGTAAGATTAGACGATTAGGTATATACCCCTAAAAATTATAGAAAATAAATGTATATCTTTTGTAAAAGATGTTTCTAAAAGTTCAGATTTGGTAAACATTATGCTATTTTGCACAACCATGTCTGCAAATGATGTTTGAAAATTTAAAATAATTGGAATTACAGTTTGAACATCCCTAATCTGAAAATCTGCAATTCAAAATACTTCAAAATTGAAAAATTTTTGAGGGCCAATATAACACAAGTGAAAAATTCCACAACTGACTTCTTCTGATGGGTCAGTCAAAATACAGGTAAGCAACAGCATTTGGCAGCATTCCTAGGGGAAAATAGATCTTATCAGTCCCTTTCAACTGTGATGTATCTTGTCCATGCATGCCAGATTTTCCCATGCAAGCATGCTCAAAAGGATGATAAAACCAGCATGCATGTAGGCTGGACATGCCAATGGCAGGTTTCTCACAATGCCCACATGAGGCCAAGACCTACGTGCATTACTCATTGTAGGGTTTTTTGCTTATTACCTGCTATGTGGTATGAAAAGATATTGTTAAGAATGTCAAAAAGGCCTGCAGATACCCACATGGATAACAGTAATTAAAAAAAATAAAGAATAAGAAGAAAGTGTTTATCTTTACCTGTAGCACATAAAGTCAAGTTGCTGGATAAACTGGACAGTGGTGTTAAGTATGAAACATCTTACAGAGGAGTGAAATATTGGAATGACCACAACATATGACCTGAAGGTACAGAAAGATACAGTAGGGGTCCCTTAGAAACGGTAGGGGTCCTTGGTCCACTACACCAAAAAAATAAACAGTCTCTCACAACAAAGTTCACAGTAAAAAAGAACAGTGTTTATTTGAGTAGCCAGTCAGGAGACTGAGACAGATAAAGAAGCTTAAAACCAAGGACAACCCAAGATCAGAAAATCACAGATACTTGCAGGACAGGCACTTGAGTAGGGATTCTCATAAATCATGTAGGAATCTGATTGGTCAGCGGTGAGATCAGCAGTAATTATTTCTGGCATCTTGAGAGATGTTTTCCTTGGTGCCTCCAAGTCTGGGGCCATATGTACTTCAAAGCAGTCCTGTGATCACAGGTGATTTGGGAAACACCTCAGAACTGACCTTAGTGATGTTATCTGTAGTCACTATCCTAAGGATCAAATGGAGGAAAAAACATCTTGTGATCTTTACATTATGTTCACTAGGAAAGTACGGATTTAACAAACACTACTTTCATCTTTCTGTTAAAACGCGTGAATATTACATTAATGTAGAATTTTAAAATAAGAAACTGAGGGCTTTTAATATGTTAAGTGAAATAACAAAGCACATAATGTTTATAATCGATGAGGTAACATGGTCATACAATTGGCATTTTTAAAATGAGAACAAGGCTCTTTTTCCCTCTCTCTATTGCTTCCTCTCGCCATGTGATCTGCTTGTACCCGCCAGCTCCCTGCCACTTTCCACCATGAGTAGAAGCAGCATGAGGCCCGTGCCAGATGCTGCTGTCCCAGAATCAAGCAGAAATTCTTGTTAACCAGCGGTAGCAGTGCCAGTGGCAGCAGCAAGGGAAGCAGCACCAGCAGTAGCGGCATCAGCGGCAGGAGAGGGGGATGCGGTGGCAGCAGAGACAGTAGCAGCAGCGTGAGTGGTGGCAGCAGCAGCAGCAGGGGAAGCAGCAGCAGCAGGAGCGACACCCTGCGGTACTGCCCCGTCACCCAGCAGGCTGGCATAGTCCAAGCTGACCACAGAGGTGGCTCCCCAGAGAGGCCCAAGACCCAAGGCAACCACACAGGCAAGGCACTAGTGGCCAACTGAGTAGTCACTGAGGTAGCCATACCAAATCGGCAACCACAGCAACATCTGAGTCAGTCAATAGTGTCAAACCTGTGGACTGTGAAACCCCCTGCCACAATGAATAAACATCAAAGAAAAGATGCCAGAAATATGAAAAATCAAGAAAGTTCACCACCCAAAGATAATAAATCTCAAGCTCTAGATCCTGTAGAACAAGAAGCCCTTGAAAAGACTGACAAGGAATTTCGAGTGATAATTCTAAGGAAACTGAATGAGATACAAGAAAACTCAGCTAGACATCATGATGAAACTAGGAAAAGTATACAGGATCTGAAAGAGGAAATGTACAAGGAAATCAATGCCCTGAAAAAAAATGTAGCAGAACTTGCCAAACTGAAGAAGTTATTCAGAGAAATAAAAAACACAATGGAGAGTTTAACCAGCAGGCTTGTCGAAGTTGAAGAGTGAACATCTGAACTTGAAGATGGGCTGTTTGAAATAACACAAGCAGAAAAATAAAAATAAAAAAGAATCAAAGGCATTGAAGAAAATCTGAGAGAGATATCAGACAACATTAAGCACTCAAATAACCAAGTCATGGGTATTCCAGAAGGGGAAGGAAAAGGAGATTGCATTGAAAACATACTCAACAAAATAGTGGCAGAAAACTTCCCAGGTATAGGAAAAATCACAGATCTTAAGATCCAGGAAACTCAATGATCTCCAAACGTATTCAACCCAAAAAGGACTTCTCCAAGAAATGTTATAGTCAAATTGGCAAAACTCAAAGACAAAGAGAAAATCTTAAAAGCTGCAAGAGAGAAGCGTCAAATCACTTATAAGGGAGCCCCAATCAGGCTAACATCAGGCTTTTCATCACAAACCCTAAAAGCCAGAAAGGAATGGGATGATATATTCAAAATACTAAAAGACAGAGATTGTCAGCCAAGAATACTCTACCCTGCAAGGCTATCATTCTGAAATGAAGGGCAAATAGGATATTTCTCAGACAAACAAAAACTATGGGAGTTCAATACCACATGACCCTCCTTACAAGAAATTCTCAAGGGAGTACTGGGTTTGGTTCCTGAAAAATAACTACCACTGCCATAAAAACCCAAGAAAAATCTAAACCCACTAGTATAATAAAAATAGCATTCATGAAGATAAAACAAACAAAAAGACTATCTACAACCTAAGAACCAACAAACACAGAAAAAAACAGTAAATCAGAAAGCAAGGAACAAAAGACACCTAAGACAACCAAACAACAATCAATAAAATGCTAGGAATAAATCAACACCTTTCAATAACAACTCTTAATGTAAAAGGCTTAAATTCCCCAATCAAAAGACACAGACTGGCTGACTGGATTAAAAAGGAGGACCCAACTATATGCTACCTACAAGAGACCCACCTCACACATAAAGACTCACATAGACTAAGAGTGAAAGGATGGAAAAAGATTTACCATGCAAACAGAAAAGAAAAACGAGCTGGAGTAGCTATTCTTATATCTGACAAAGTAGACCTTAAATTGAAAACCAGCAAAAGAGACAATGAGGGACACTACATAATGATAAAAGGACTGATGCATCAAGAAGACATAACAATCATAAATATGTACGCACCCAATGTTGGAGCAGCCAGATTTATAAAACAAACTCTATTAGACGTAAAGAAGGAAATAGACACTAATAACGTAATAGTAGGGGACCTGAACACCCCACTGTCAATATTGGACAGATCACCTAGGCAAAGAATCAGCAGAGAAACACGAGATCTAAACAATACTCTAGACCAATTGCACATGGCAGATATCTACAGAACATTCCATCCAACAACCTCAGAATATTCATTCTTCTCATCAGCACATGGATCATGCTCCAGGATAGATCACATATTAGGTCACAAATCAAGTCTCAATAAATTCAAAAAAATTGGAATTATCCCATGTGTTTTCTCAGACCACAATGGATTAAAATTAGAAATCAATAACAAATGAAATTCTGGAAACTATACAAACACATGGAAATTAAACAGCGTTCTACCTAATGACATATGGGTCCAAGAAGAAATCAAGCACGAAATCAAAAAATTTACTGAAACTAAAGAAAATAATGATACATCATAACAAAACCTGTGGGATACTGCAAAAGCAGTACTAAGGGGGAAATTTATTGCATTAAATGCTCACCACAGAATAACGGAAAGGTGGCAAGTGAACAACCTAACACTTCACCTTAAAGAACTAGAAAAACAAGAACAATCCAAACCTAAAGTTAGCAGATGGAAAGAAATCATTAAGATCAGAGCAGAACTTAATGAAATTGAAACCCAAAAAACAATACAAAAGATCAATGAATCAAAAAGTTGGTTCTTTGAAAAGATAAATAAAATTGACAGACCATTAGCATAGCTAACAAAAAAAAGAAGAGAGAAGATTCAAATAACAAAAAATAGAAATGAGAAAGGTGATATTACAACTGATTCATCTGATATACAAGGAATCATTCAAAACTACTATAAACAACTATACGCCAACAAATTTGAAAATCTGGAGGAAATGGATAAATTTCTGGACACACACAAGCTCCCAAAACGAACCATGAAGACGTAGAAAATGTGAACAGACCAATAACAATAAAGGAGATTAAAGCTGTTATTAGAAAGCTCCCAACAAAAAAAAAGCCCAGGACCAGATGGATTCACAGCAGAATTTTACCAAACATTCAAAGAGGAATTGACACCGATTCTTTACAAACTATTCCAAAAGATTGAAACAGACGCAAATCTCCCAAACTCATTCTATGAAGCAAACATCATCCTGATACCAAAACCAGGTAAAGATATAACCAAAAAAGAAAACTACAGGCCGATATCCTTGATGAATATAGATGCAAAAATCCTCACTAAAATACTAGCAAACAGAATACAGCAACACATGCGTAAAATTATTTACCACGATCAAGTGGGATTCATCCCAGGGATGCAAGGTTGGTTCAACATATGCAAATCAATAAATGTGATACACCATATTAATAAACTCAAACACAAGGACCATATGATCATCTCTATAGATGCTGAAAAAGCATTTGATAAAGTTCAGCACTCATTCATGACAAAGACCCTCTATAAGTTAGGTATAGAGGGAAAGTATCTCAACATAATTAAAGCCATATATGCCAAACCCACAGCCAATATCATCCTGAATGGGGAAAAGCTGAAAGCTTTTCCTTTAAGAACAGGAACTAGACAAGGATGCCCACTCTCACCATTCCTATTCAACATAGTGTTGGAAGTACTAGCCAGAGCAATCAGAGAAGAGAAGGAAATAAAGGGCATCCAGACTGGAAAAGATGAAGTCAAACTGTCCCTGTTTGCAGATGACATGATCCTATATATCGAACAGCCTAAAGCCTCTACAAAAAAACTCTTGGAGGTGATAAATCATTTCAGCACAGTAGCAGGTTACAAAATCAACACACAAAAATCAGTAGCATTTCTATTCTCCAGTAGTGAACATGCAGAAAGAGAAATCAAGAAAGCCTGCCCGTTTGCAATAGCCACCAAAAAAATAAAATACTTAGGAATTGAGTTAACCAAGGAGGTGAAAAATCTCTACAATGAGAACTACAAACCACTGCTGAAATTATAGAGGATACAAGAAGATGGAAAGATATCCCATGCTCTTGGATTGGAAGAATCAACATAGTGAAAATGTCCATACTTCCCAAAGTGATATACAAATTCAATGCAATCCCCATCAATATTCCAAAGACATTTTTCTCAGAAATGGAAAAAACTATCCAGACATTTATATGGAATAACAAAAGACCACACATAGCCAAAGCAATGCTGAGCAAAAAAAAAATAAAGCTGGAGGCATAACACTACCTGACTTTAAACTATACTACAAAGTTATAATAACCAAAACAATATGGTACAGGCATAAAAACAGACACACTGATCAATGGAATAGAATAGAGAATCCAGATATCAACCGACACACCTACAGCCATCTGACCTTTGACAAAAGCACCAAGCCTATACACTGGGGAAGAGACTCCATCTTTAGCAAATGGTGCTGGGAGAACTGGATATCAATATGCAGGAGAATGAAACTAGACCCATACTTTTCACCATACACTAAACTCAACTCAAAATGGATTAAAGAATTAAATATACACCCTGAAACAATAAAACTTCTTAAAGAAATTATAGGAGAGACACTTCAGGAAATAGGACTGGACACAGACTTCATGAATATGATACCAAAAGCACGGGCAACCAAAGGAAAAATAAACAAATGGGATCATATCAAACTAAAGAGCTTCTGCACAGCAAAAGCTTTAACAGGGTTAAAAGACAACCAACAGAGTGGGAGAAAATATTTGCAAAATATACATCTGACAAAGGATTAATATCCAGAATATACAAGGAACTCAAACAACTTTACAAGAAAAAAACAAGCAACCCAATTAAAAAATGGGCAAAAGAGCTAAGTAGGCATTCTCTAAGGAAGATATACAAATGGCCAACAGACATACGAAAAAATGCTCAACATCACTCAGCATCCAGGAAATGCAAATCAAAACTACACTGAGATACCATCTCACCCCAGTTAAGATCGCTAAAATCCAAAAGACTCTGAACGACAAATGCTGGCGAGGTTGCCGAGAAAAAGGAACTCTCATACATTGTTGGTGGGACTGCAAAATGGTGCAGCATCTATGGAAAATAGTATGGAGGTTCCTCAAACAATTGTAGATAGATCTGCCACATGACCCAGCTATCACACTGCTGGGAATATACCCAGAGGAATGGAAATCATCAAGTCGAAGGTATACCTCCTTCCCAATGTTCATCGCAGCACTCTTTAGCCAAGAGTTGGAACCAGCCCATATGTCCATCTTCAGATGAGTGGATACGGAAAATGTGGTTTATCTACACAATGGAATACTACTTAGCTATAAAAACGAATGAAATACTGCCATTTGCAACAACATGGATTGACCTTGAGAGAATTATATTAAGTGAAACAAGTCAGGCACAGAAAGAGAAATACCACATGTTCTCACTTATTGGTGGGAGCTAAAAATAAATAAATAAATTTACACACACAAAAAAAAAATCGGGGGGGGGGGAGAAGACATAACAACTACAATTCCTTGAAGTTGATATGACAAACAAACAGAAAGGACATTTTTGGGTGGGAGAGGGGGAGGGAGGAGGGAGGGGGGTTTCGGTAATGGGCCACAATAATCAACCACACTGTATATCAACAAATTAAAATTAAGAAAAAAATAATAATAAAATAAAATAAAATAAAATGAGAACAAGACTGGTAACTGTTAATAGTCACTATTTCTGAAAGATGGGACTACGGGTATCTTTTCAGGCTCGTATGTTTGCTTTTCTAAGTCTTTCAGAAATATGTGAAATACCTTTTCAATCTGAGAAGTGTTTACTTACAAAAAGAGAAAAGAAATACCCTGACAAACTAAATACAATGGAATTTTCTGGCACATACCCAGCACTCTGAACTCTGTCACAAACTGCCTCTGCTCAATGCCACAGACCTCACTTGATGCCCTCCAGTCTTCTTTGCTACTTTACACTCGTATTTATCTCCTACTTGTCTCTTCAAATGAGATGCAGATTTGGATTATGATATCTCCTGACTTCACCTGCATTGGATTTTCTGGACACTACCATAATCTCTCATATCTTTTGAGCTCAGAATTCTTTGTAAGTCTTTAGATTTATGTCTTGAATTGATCCTGATGTCCCAGCTGGCCTGGTTAGACATGCTGGAGTTTGTCAATATTTCTATTTGAACGGCCTGGACATAGGACAAGAATTCTTTAGCTCCACAACCACCTCACACTTCAGTGTATATATTCTCAACAACCTTTGATGGTGAGTACAGCTTGCATCTGTTTTATACTTGATTTCAATTTTCTATAGACAGTGTCTTCGCCCATTCAGGATTGTAAAACAAAATACCACAGGCTGCTTGTCTTATAAACTACATAAATTTATTTCTTACAGTTGTAGAGACTGGAAAGCCCAAGATCAAGGTGCCGACAGATCCGGTGTCTGGTGAGGGTCTTCTTCCTGGTTCACAGATGGCACCTTCATTCTGTGTCCTCCCACGATGAAAAGTATCTCTGGGGACTGTTTAATGATGGCACTATTCCCTTGAATGAGGGTTACACTCTCAAGACCTAATCACTTCCCAACAGTTTCACCTGTAAATACCATCTCCTTGGGGATTAGGATTGACTTCTGAATTTGGAAGGATACAAGCGTGCTGTCTGCAGCCAACAGTACAAAACCCCACAAAACCTGATCTAATTCTCAGGTAGGATAATCTTTAGTTCCATGTGAAAGTTGTCAGGATGCCTGGTCACCTTCTACAGTTTCTGCTTCTGTTACCTCCCTTCTATATTTCAGAGATGCTACTCCCTTCCCCCATCCAAGCTGCCACATTGATGATAAATAGAGTCTTGAAGCAGGATATGTCTTTGTGATTTTACACTTATAGACTCTCAGCGTTAGAGGTTATGAAAGTTTAAAAATAAATGAAAACATCACTTCACAATAGGAATAAAATGTTAGCAGATAAACATCGTTATCATAAGAGGAGTTTATACTAATCTATAAGAAAAAAATTTCAGATTCTCAAAAAAAAAACAAAAACACTGAAAGAGCTCTTTGGCAAACATGCATTACAAGCATCGTTGGATATCCATCCATCTGTCTTCAATGAAAGTAATTTCACCATGTCCTGGAGCAAATAACTCCACTGTTCTTGCATTCATAGTTAGAATGCTTTTTCCTATATAATGCACGTAAATTTTGTTCCACAAATTAACATGATTATGAAGAAAAAATTTATTAATTTGTTGAAATTGATATTATTAGGACTATTTCTGTCTTAATCACTCTTGGCAAATGTTAGCTAGGGACTCTCCTTTCTCACGGATACAGCACCCAAGTCTTGAGTGGTCCCTCTGGCTGTCATTCTCTGTTTCCACTGAGGTATTCATTGTTCAGAATTCACTGTTTCAGTCTCATCCTGCTGCTCAGCATGTCCATGAGTGTCTGCCCAGCTCCAGAGTTAAAAAGTATGGTCTCTGCCTTGAGATCTCAATGTCTAACTGAGGATATAAAACAATAAATGAAAGAGGCTTAATATAAGTGACTTTACGAGTAAGGATGGGTGGATACCAGTTGTGACTATATTGGCAGAAAAGATCCTACCATCTGAAGACTCTTCTTTTATTTTTCAGGCTATGGAGATTTTTTTCTCAGACAATGTCTGGAAGATTTCACAACATGACCCACACAAAAACACTGGCCTTCACAACAGAAACACATCAAAGACTATTCCTCAAGGGTACTAGAAGTTAGTGCAGCTTACCTTATTTGGTCACAAACTTATGAAGTTGTTTCATAACACGGCTGTGCTTGTCATCTCTAAGACAGACAGAGATCAACCCTAAACTCATAAACAGCTACCTCAAGAAGACAACAAGCCTCAGTGGATCTGAGAGAGGAGCTTTTTACTTGGTCCAGGAAATGCCAGACTTCTTATCACATTTATGCAACATCATAAAAAAGAGGTGCCATTTTTATGTATTTGATTATTTTTTCACACAGAAATTTTGTGTACCTAGAAAACAAGGAGAAAGTAAGCATTGATTTTTTTTTCTCAGAAATTAATTAAAATATTCAATGTTCCTTCCCAAAGCATAGTGCAATGGACTGAATATTTGTGTGCCCCCACTATTCATTTATTGAAATCCTAAGCCCCAAGGTTTGGTAGTGGGACCTTTGGGAGGTAATTAGGTTATGAGGTTGAAGCCCACATAAATCGAATTAGTGCCCTAAAAACGGGACCCCACAGAGCTCCCTAGTCCTTAACACCATGTGAGGTTACAGTGCAAATCTGCCTGTGCTTTGATCTTGGAGTTCCTAGCCTCCAGTACAGTGAGAAGCTAATATTTATGTTTTGAAGCCACCTAATATATGGTATTTTGCTAAGGCAGCTGGAGCTAAGACAAAATAGGAACTGAGAAGGGAGGTTGGTTCCATAACAAAAAAGGTCTGTCAGGGTGCAGATCTTTTATTTTATTTTTTTTTTACTAAGTAAACATTTCTCTCAGAGCACAAAAGTGATACACATTAGTTCTACAAGACTTTGAGAAGTGTAGATAAGAGGTAAGAAAATCACGCGTAGTCTCACCTGTCAGAACAAATAACTATTGATAGTTAGCAGTCTTGCTCTCATTGTAATGCATATTGTATGACCATATAACATTATTGATTATAAGTAGTAATAGTCTGCTTCTTTCAATGAACACTTTAAATGTCCTTAGTTCTACACTTTACAATTCAACATTAATATAATATTTAAATGTTTCATTTTTATTGCTTCATAATATTTCATTGAATCAATGCATCAAAGTTTACCCAATTATTTCTAATCTTATAGTAATTTAAGATGTTTCCAGTTTTTGTTTTTATTTTTTTTTTCATTTTATGAGTAATGTTCAACAAGATCACAAATTATGGAAAATATCTGCATTTTGGGGTACTTAGTTGATGACAGCTTTCCAAAAGTTATGTTAGGTGAAAGGTACAATAAACTGTATGACTCTGGTTGTATATTGCAAATTGATGTCCAACAGCTGTTAAACATTTATATTCCACTAAGCAGCATGTCACACTGCCTTTTCTATTGCATACTTGGCAGTATTGGACAAAGTGAGTATATACATGAATTGCATAATCTCACTTTTATGTAGAATCTATAATAGGACTGGATATTCTTATTAGAAAATAAAGAAAATATACACAAAAAAATTTTGCCAGTAAGAAAGTTAAGAATAAAAATATAGTTTTATCATTTTCTACCAAACCTTTAAAGAGGAATTAATTCTAATTCCTTCCAACTATTCCAAAAAATCAAAATAGAGCTCATTCTCCCAAACTCATTCTATGAGGCCAGCATCACCCTAATACCAAAATCAGATAAAGATACAGAAAAAAAAAAACTACAGCCAAATACCCTTGATGAACTTAGAGGCAAAAAATCCTCAACAAAATACTAGCAAACTGAATACAACAACACATCAAAAAGATTATACACTATGATCAAGTGGGATTCATCTCAGGGATAAAAGGATGGTTCAACATATGCAAATCAATAAATGTAATACACCACATCAACAAAATCAGGATCAAAAACCATATGATTATCTCAATAGATGCAGAGAAAGCATTTGATGAAATTCCACATCCCTTATTGATATTCTCAACAAATTCGGTATAAAAGGAAGGTATCACAACACAATAAAAGCCACATATGAAAAACTCATTGCCAATGTAATCCTGAATGAGGAAAAGCTAAAAGCTTTTTCTTTATGAACAGGAACAGGACACAAATGCCTGCTCTCACCACTCCAATTTAATGTAGTATTGGAAGTACTTGCCAGAACAATTAGACAAGAGAAAGAAAGAAAGGGCATCGAGATTGGAAAAGACAAAGTCAAACTGTCCCTGTTTGAAGATGACATGATCATATATATGGAAAACCTGAGAGAATCTACCAAAAGACACTTAGAGCTAATAAACAAATTCATTTAGGTTGTTGGATACAAACTCAATATACAAAAAACAGTAGTATTTTTATACTCCAAGAAAATACTAGAAGAAGAAGAAACCAAGAAAGCAAGCCCATTTATGATAGTCACCAAAAATATAAAATACCTAGGAATAAATCTAACCAAGGAGGTGAAAGATCACTACAATGAGAAGTACAAATCACTGCTGAAAGAAATTAAGGAGGATACCAAAAGATAGCATGGCATTCCTTGTTCATGGATTGGAAGAATCAATGTAGTAAAAATATCCATAATACCCAAAGCCATCTACAGATTCAATGCAATCTCCATCAAAATACCAATGACACTCTGTACAGAAATAGAAAAAAGCAATCCTAACATTCATATGGAACAAAAGGCTCTGAATAGCCAAAGCAATCCTGAGCAAAAAAAAAGTAAAGCCAAAGGCATTACACTTCCTGACTTCAAACTATACTACAAATTTATAGTATCCAAAACAACATGGTATTGGCATAAAAACAGACACATGGGCCAGTGGAACAGAATAGAGCACCCAGAAATCAATCCATGTGTTTACAGCCAACTGATCTTCAACAAGGGCACCAAGAACATACAATGGGAAAAGGAGAGCCTCTTCAATAAATGGTGCTGGGAAAACTGGATATCCATATGTGAAGATTGAATCTTGATCCATACCTCTCTACATATACCACAATCAACTCAACAATGGATTAAAGACTTAAATATAAAACCTGAAACTTTAAAAATCCTAGAAGAAAATATAGGGGGAACACTCTAGGATGTAGGGCTGGGCAAACCCTTTGTGAATAAGACCCCAAAAGCACAGACAACAAAACAAAAAATAAAGAAATGGGATTAAATCAAACTGCAGAGCTTCTGCACAGCAAAGGAAACAATCAACAGAGTAAAAAGACGACCTATGCTATGAGAGGAAATATTTGCAAACTATGCATCCAATGAGGGATTCATATCCAGAATACACAAAGAGCTTAAACAACTTTACACTAAAAAATAAATAAGTAAATAATAAATAAATAAAAATAATAATCCAATTTTTAAAATGGGCAAAGGAGCTGAGTACACATTTCTCAAAGGAATACATACAAATGGCCAACAGGTACATGAAAAAATGCTCCACATCACTAATCATTGCAGAAATGCAAATGAAAAATACGTTGAGATACCATCCTACCACAGCTAGACTGGCTATTATAAAAAAGACTGAGAATAACAGATGCTGGCAAGGATGTGCAGAAAAAGGAACTCTTCTGCACTATGCATGGGACTGTTTCCTCAAACGACTACAGGTAGATATGACCCATCAGTCCCACTATTGGGTATATATCTAAAGGATCAGAATTGATTATGTTGAAGGGATACCAGTACTCCCATGTTTATCACAACTCTATTTACAATAGCTAGGCTATGAAACCAATCCAAATGTCCATCAGTGGATGACTGGATAAGGAGATTGTGGTATATATACACAATGGAATACTACTGTGCCGTAAAAAAGAATGAAATACTACCATTCACAACAACATGGATGAGCTTGGAGAAAATTATACCAAGTGAAAAAACCCAGGTATAAGAAGAGAAATATGGCATGTCCTCACTCATAAGTGGAAACTAATTTCATAAATAAACAAACAAACAATAAAGAGACAGAAAGAAAAATAGAAACAACAATCACAGTAATGTGTCAAATTTTTAGATGGAGAGAACAGAACTGTGGTTTCTAGAGGCGGAAAAGGAGAGGGGAGATGGAAAGGGAGGGGGGTTAATGAGAAATTGGTTAATGGACACAAAGAATGATTACACATTGTAATGATGAATAAGCTAATTATATTGATCTGACCATCACACATTGTACACAACTATCGAAAGTCAACCAAAAAATACCCCAAATATATGTAAAATAAATTATCTTTTAAAAAAAATTTTTTTAATAAACAGAAAAACAAGTTTTAGTGAAATAAAGATAAGTATGTAATTAAAAATTTTAGAGTATATTTTTCAATTTTAACTTGATGTTTTATTAAGAAATTCTCAGTAGTCATTTCTTCAATTTGTGTGTGTGTGTGTGAGAGAGAGAGAGAGAGATATAACATAGTTAATTGTTTCAAATGATATATGTTCAGGAAGGAGCTTCATGATGACAAAAACAAACAAGCAAATAGATATCTGAAGATTTCTAGTCTAATAAATATCAATAACTGTTGAATCAATCTCTGTAATAATGTGAGAAATTCTAAAGATAAAATTTACAAAAAAATAACATTTTTTATCACTCTATAGTAATTTACTTAAGATTTGTTTTTCCTAAAAAGCAAATGAACTGGTTCCCTTTCTCTTCTCACATGTGGAACACTGCTTCAACCTTGCTCCTCCTACATGTCAATGGTGATCAGCTGGACAGTGTGCAGTACGCCTGTTGCCTGGCCATTGTTCATATAACCTGTAAAGGTAGAAGGACACAGAGACTGCTTAGCCAGAGAGAATAGGCAATGGATCCCAAACATCAGTGTGTGGACCTAAATGATGGTCATGTCATTTCTGTACTGGGATTTGGACCTATGCACCTGCAGAGGTAACAGTCATGTCTTGAATAGATGGTTCAAAAGGAAATAGACCTTGCTTGAGTGGAAGCTGACCCAAGTTGTGAAGTCACCCAGTTCCTGTCTGCTTCTGGGGGGCTCACCTGGGACTCAGTTTCACCAGCCTACAACTATCCCATGTACAGGAGAAGAAGTAGTCAGACTTTGTTCTGTATCATGGTCTGACCATACCAACTGATTCTTCTGGCCACTGGTATTTCTTCCTGTTTCCAACTATTTCCCAGCTTACAGAAGAGATGAAACTCAGTTGTCAGGAACATTGCCTGTCAGGTCCCTTGCTTGGAGAGTGATTGCAATGGGAGAGGTTTCTCTCTTTATTCCAATAACTTAAGAAATACTTTTCCCTCTATCAAGAAGACATAATCCAGAAAAATATTTGTGGTAAATGTTGCTAGAGATGCAGTATATGAAAAATGATTAGAGAAAATTGCTGTCTGTTCTGGGGTAGCCAACTGAGTGCAAGATACTCCACATGTAGTTTCTCTTACACTTCTCTTACTGCTTGAAAAATGTATGCTAAATGAGAAATATAGTATTTCAATGGAAAGCTACAACCTTCCAGGACAAGTCTTCACTTCTTGGTCCTTGTTAATGAACTTTTGATTTAAAACAAAAACATAGATTTGGTCTTTGGACATAAGAGGGAGAAATATGGAGAATCACTAGACTGGAATCCAGAAAAATTGCATTCCAGCTTTGTCTTCAGAATGCTAAATCATGTGATAAGGAATTTAACTAGTTAATTATTGGCTGATCTTTGTTAAATATGCAAGAATTACATCAAACTTTAGACAAGGGTTGAATTAGTTAACTACTTAACCTTGGAGTTCCACTTTTCTCCTCTTTAAAATATTAGAAAATACTTGAAAAATGTTTGAAGACATGTGACAGGACTAGTTTATTTTCCAGTGCAAAGTGGCATAAGGGTAGAAAGGATTATACTGCCAATGAAGTTTCAGCCTTGATAATCCTCCAAGTGCTCTTAAAACTGAAAAAGTTGCTGGGCTGAGATCAGCAGAGGTAGTGTGGACCCAGTGTCCAGATCCTTGGAATTTCATTGAAAAAGGAAAGCTGAAATATGTAAAAAGAAGTAGAAAATATTTTTTTTTAGCTATTCTTTCATCTTTATTAAATGTACTTTAAAATCTTTATCCTAGTTATGTCAGAAAAGTCCATAGTTTTGGTGTATACTAGAGAAAGATAAGTGTTGGCGAGGATATGGAAAGAAGGAAAACCTTGTATGCTGTTGGTAGAAATATAAATTAGTGCAGCCATTATGGACAACAGTATGGAGGTTCCTCAACTAATTAAAAATTGAACTATCATATGATCCTGTAATCCCACTGCTGGGTATATATTCAAGGAAATAAAATCATTATGTTCATTGCAGCATTACTCACAATAACCAAGATGAATGAATGATTAAAGAAAATGTGATATGTTTAGCGTACAGTCCATCACTGGAAAATAAGTTTCATGAGAGAAGACATTTTCTGTCTTGTTTGTTGTTACTTAGTTCATAGTGATTACAAGAGTTTCTTGAACATTAAACTTACTCAAAAATATTTATTGTGTAATAAAATACACTTTCACATAATTCTTGGATATTTAACAGAGAGGTCATCATAAAACTTTCTCAAACACACACACTAGACTATCAACCTTTGAACTCATGTTCTTCTGGAATTCTAAGTGATTTTCTGTCCTTGCGTTATAATTGCTTTTTAAGCTTGTATTACTTTCAAGTTGCTAAATTTATAGAAATTTGTTAGGCAACATGGGACAGCTTAGCTAGGTTCTCTGCTCAGGTTTTTTCATGATTTGCAATTATGGGGTCAGCTAGGGCTATAGTCTCATTCAAAGTCTTTATTGAGGATGGATCTGTCCCCAAGCAAGGTGGATAATGGTAAAATTCAGTTCCTTGCAATCTGTTAGACTAGGGGCCTCAGTTCTTAACTGGCTTTTGGTTGAAAGCTGTTCTCAGGTCCTTGCCTCATGGGTCTCTCCAACATGATTAATTCGTGTATCAAAATGTGCAAGCTAAGCAGACAAGTTAGCAAGACTATGGTCAAAATCTTGTATAATCTAATATCAAAAGTGACACCCTTTCACCATTGGTATATTCTATTAATTAGATCAGGTCAAAAGTACCACCTCAACTCAAGAAGACTAGGTCACAGAATAATGGATACCAGGAGGAGGGTATCATTGGTGGCCATCCTAGATTCTGCTGACTGTTCCTCTAATGGATGCTGAGCTGCTTGAGAACATCTCCTTTTACTGGTAGCCTGTGAGAAATATAAGAAAGTAAGAGAGGTGCCAGGAAGCAATGATAAATGACTTTCCCATTGCAAAAGGAAGGTAGAAACTGGAAACTAGAACTTATAAGGCATGATATAAATCTCTGGAAATAGATAATATTTTTCTTTCTCACAAGATAGGAAGGTCTGGTGTCTTGAGAAAGAACAGTCTAGAAAGATTTCCTCTGCTTCTCATCCTGGTGGGAAGGGTTAGATGACTGAGTGTTAGTCTACTTCCACTGAAGATCTCCAGTGATAGAGCAAGTCCACTAAGGTGGGGTCATCTTTTTAAAATGAGAGATATGCATCTATGAGTCAATACCTTTCAGTAAGGCTTCACAAGAATTGGTTAGCAGTAACAGATATAATTATTTGCAGTGTGGGTGAGGGAAGTCCTTCATTTGATGGTGCTTCCAGTAAACAAAATATCCAGGCTAGAGGTCATGGTCTTTAATGTCCTAATCCTAATCTTCTATGAGCTCACTTTTAAAGAAATTCTTGATAAGTTTAGAATTTTGGGTGAGGAGCTTTATAAGGCTGTGTCAGTTATGAAAAATATCACCTTTAGAAAGAGTGGTAAGCTTCTTCATCTAGGTGCATAGGTCTATCTGTTATTATTTCAAATGGAAAAGAAAGCTTTTTTTTTTTTTTTTCAAAACAGAGTAGAGCACAAGTTGAGCATTGCCAATAAAAGAGCCTATGTACAGGGATGGTTAAAGATTTCTGTCGGTTCTGTCAAGTCTTTATTATATTTTTTATGCATTCCACTACTTAAAAGGACTGAGAATAATATGAACAATAAAAATGTTGAAATACTGGCCATATATTGTAAATGGGCCAAATTATTTGATCAGCAAATTGTGTTTTATTGTTATTGTGGAGCTCAGAATGAACTCTCCAGAAAAGGATAATTTTCTCTACAAAATTTTACCTACTGTTTGGGCCATGACTTGCAACATGGTGATGCTTCAACCCAATGAGAAAACATGCAAATTATAACCAAACCCAATTGTTGTATCTCACAGGGCCTTGATGGTAAATGGAAATGTCACTGTAATCCATGCAGTGGTTTTTCACAATTATGTGTGGGACAACAGTACAGTGAAAATATGCCATTTGAACAAGCATGAGAGATAGTTTCCAGAAATATTGTTTTCCCCATGCTATTATTTTATCTAAATTCCAGTGAGTCAATTCATGAACATACTGTAAGAAGGGTAACTGGAGGCCTAAGGGAAGAACTGGTCTATTATTTGGTCCATAAACTTGGTTAAGGAAAGAACGTCTCTCCCATGTTCTTTTAAAAGTTTAACTTTTTTTCAGAGTCCTTTTCCTGTTCCTCCTTCAATGAGGTTCAAATGGGAAATGCACTGGTAGAGAAAGCTCAAGATGATTAGTTTTTAAGTAAGGAATGAGTTTGAGAGCCACAGTTATTTAGCAGCAGCATCTGTGAAATGATTGACCTTACTTTCCAGGGTGTTTAATTTTGAATGCCCAGGAATTTTTACGATGGCCAGTGATTTAGGTTTTTGAATGATCTCAAAAAGATTTATGTTCTGTTGGCTATTTTTGATGGTTTGTCCTGAAAAAGCCAAGAATTCACATTGTTTCCAGAGCATCCAAAATTAGGTGCCAGGACACTTGACTGCATTGACACAAGGAGAGTCACCAGCAGAGACCAGAAAAAGAAGATGTTTCTCTCCTCAAAGCCCACTCCAGAGTAATAGAAGAACCAACTGCTCTACCAGATGAATAGACATCAACGTACAGATACTATACATATAAAACCCCAAGAAAATATGACATCACCAAAAGAATACAGTAGTTTTCAAATACCAGACCCTATAGAGAAGGAAATCCTTGAAATGACTGAAAATGAATTCCAAGCAACAATCTTAAGTAAACTCACTGAGATATGAGAAGACTCAGTTAGGCAACATAAAGAAATGAGAAAAACAATCCAGAATATGGAGGAAGAAATTTACAAAGAGATTAAAACCTTAAAAAGGAATGTAGTAGAACCCATGGAACTGAAAGATTCACCCAGCAAAATGAAAAACACAACTGATAGCTTAAGCAGCAGGCTAGAACAAGCAGATGAATTTCTGATCTTGAAGATAGTCTTTTCGAAATAACTGAGTCAGATCAAAAAAAGGATAACAGAATTTTTTAAATTGAATAAAATCTAAGAGACCTAGCAGGTAACCATAACTACACAAACATTTGAATCACAGATGTTCCAGAAGGGGAGGAGAAAGGAAAAGGTATGGAAAACCTATTTCACATTATAATAATGGAAAACTTTCCAGGTATAGTGAGAGACACGGACCTCCACATCCAGGAGGCTCAAAGATCCCCAAACAGATTCAACATGGATAAGATCCTCTCCAAGACCCATGATAGTCAAACTGGCAAAGCTCAAAGACAAAGAGAGAATCCTAAAAGAAGCAAGAGAAAAGTATCAAGTCACCTATAAGGGAGCCCCTGTCAGACTAACAGCAGATTTCTCAACAGAAACTCTACAGGCCAGAAGAAAATGGGATTATATATTCAAAATACTAAAAGAAAAAAACTGCCAGCCAAAAGTACTATATCTGGCAAGGCTATCCTTCAGAAACGAGGGGAATGTAGTGTATTTTCCAGACAAACAAAAGCTGTGGGAGTTCACCACTGCATGACCAGCCCTATAAGAAATCCTCAAAGGAGTCCTGCATCTGGATTCTGAAAAATGTTGATCACTATCACGAATACATGAGAAAGAACAAAACCCACTGGTAGAATAAAAATACAAATAAAAATTAAAAAGAGAAACTCAGTCTTACCATCACAAAAAGCCATAGTGACATTGTAATAATGCCTCTACTTTACTTCTGATGTTAGTAATTTAGGTCTTCTCCCTTTTTTCTTTATCAGTCCAGATAAGGTTTGCAAATTTTGTTGATCTTTTTAAAGGAGCAACTTTTGGTTTGGTTGATATGCTCTATTGTCTTTTAATTCTCTACTTCATAAATTTCTGTTGTGATCTTTGTTATTTCCTAGTTACATTTGTTTTTGGTTTAGTTTGCTCTATTTTTTCTATTTTCTTAAGGTAGAAGTTTATATTACTGATTTGAAATCTTTCTTATTTTTAATATAGGTGTTTACAAGTATAAATTTTCTTCTAAGTACTGCATGAGTCCTGTATCCTATAAATTTTGATATGTTGAACTTTGATCTTTATCTCAGAGTACTCTCTATTTTTCCTCTTATTTTTCTTTTTACCCATTATTTACTTAGGACAGTGTTGTTTAATTTCCTCACATTTGTGAGTTTTCTAAATTTCCTTCTGTTATTATGGTCAGAGAACCTATTTTCTATGATCTTCGTTTTTATTTTTTGTTTAAAAAAAGGAAAACTTTAAACAAACCAATGGGAAAAGTTCATGGAAAGATTTCCATTATCTTTCAATTCTATTTTTCCATGAAGTTTCTGAAGTGTCCTTGCATTTATACCCTGCTTTACTGATTTTTTAATGCAATTTATGTTGTTAAACTTAGATATTTAATTTCCGTTCTTGGTTTCTTATTAAGTGGACTTGTTGATTTGCTTAGAAATTAATTTGGCTTTGAAAAGTTTATTCATCTTTGTTGAAATTAAATTGATATTTGCATGATTTTAGAAGACTTTAGAGAGCTATTTCAAATAACTGTAGAGATTATAAAATGAAATATGTAAATTTTAATGTTTCACATATCCAATTATTGTGAAAATTAGAAGGCCTGCTTTCTACAGAGTATTTTGTTACTCATCTGTTATTCAGTTTATATATTTGTTATTTGAATAAATAAATGTACATATCCTTGTTATATTTAAAAATAATAATAAATTTTAAAAATGAGAGGAACATCAATCAATGGTCCTATACTCATAGCAAAGGCCCTGTTCCTACATCCAACAACTGATAGATGAATGAGTACATACTTATGTTTTAGATATAAAATACATTGTTAAATAAATCATTTAATTAATATATTATTAATAAAGTATAATAAGTTACAAGTTCATTTAAAAATTTAAAATAATGGCATTCAAAAGCTAAAAAAAATCAGGGGCTACTCTAAAAGCATGTCTTCTATCTTTACATATGATAGTAATAACATTATTCTCTGTCAGTCGACAAGCTCTGGTTCAAGCAATCAATTCTGCTTCCTGTACTGACTTTGCCTCTGGAGGACAGTTGTCTTCTACAACCAGAGTCAGAGAGACAACTGAATAATGTGCACAGAATCTTCCAGAATCATCCATTAAATAAGTGCCTTCTTCTTTAGACAAGAGAAGGACTTTATATGAAGGACAGTTTTTTTTTAGAGTAATGTTGCATATGACGGGAATTTTAAAGTGCTTCCAAAAAGTGAGGAACATAAATAGTAGGTAGGAAAACCCATAATAAATTTTTCTACTGCCATGCTTGTTTTTTAATCTGTCTATACAACTGGTACCAGTATGCTATGAGGAGGAGATGTTAGTGCCTGATACTCATAGTCATTCATTTCTGATAAAACTTTCCACACTGAGGGCAAAGCAGAGGGTAAAGTTCCACCCCTACCTGCTGGCTTGCTTGAGTCACCCTCTGACCGGTGGTGGAAATTTCCCTCCCAGTATCTCTGTGACCTTATATCTCCTAGAGCTCAAGCCCACATTGGAACCAAATACACAAATAGGTCTTGTGAACCAAATACACAAATAGGTCTTGTGATCCAAGGGCAGCCTGAGTCAACTTCCTCTTTTTGCTCCTGAATCCCCAAGTGGGCCCCAAAATCTGAACATTTCTTTCTCACCACACACAAAAAATGATAAGTTGGGGAGTTGATGAGTGGTTAATTAGCTCAATTGACTTTTTCTACAATGTATTCATATATCAAAACATTGCACCCTATAAATATACACAATTATTTTTGTTAATTAAAAATAAATTTAATGAAATAAATAAATAAAAAGGCTCAGGGCTGAGTTGAATGTAGCTATTTTGTAGGCTAGTATTTATGAAGTACCTTTTAAAGACTTTGAGTAGTTTATGGATTTTCTTTGAAAACATTCAATAGTGCCTAATAGACACTGTTGATAAAGTTGACACTGTTCCTACCTCTCAAGGAAGTTAGCATCACCCAGTGCAAACTAGCTATGCCTTGTTCTTTGCCTTTTAACCTTTGCCCTGGTCACATTTCATTCTGAGTATCAGATTCTGAACAAATGTAGATACAAAGCACTGTCTGAGATAAGATTTAAGTCATCAATTAAACAGTACCACAGTACTGGGTATTTAGCCAGAGGGGCACTGTTGCTTTGTTTAGTTGGCATAGGTTTTGTGTCTCTGATCTTGGGGTGACAAAAAAAAAAGGACAAAAGCAGATATTTACCAATTTCCCAGAAACCACATCTACTTCATATTGGAGGTTGTAGTTCAGGAAACTAAACCTGTTTCTTTATCTTCATCAAGGCTGAAATCAGAAATTGTACCAAACTCTTCCAAATAGTGGACAGTTGTTCTTTATTCATCTTCTTGCCAATGTCTTAATGGATTTTTAATGTGGAAATACATTCATCTCCATTTGCTTGGAATACCAGCTACTTCAGCCTTTATCTCTGTTCCATTAAGTTATGATCTCCATGATTGAGACCCTGAAAAAATCCTGAATACCCTCAGTCCAGGTAGTCTCTGGGGCCACCTAATTCTGGAGCAACCTCTCACTGATTATGGAAAAATCCTCAGAACCTGTAATCTGGTATCTCTCAACAAGGTGTTCACATGTTGGGGTAGGCAGTCCATTGTGAACAAAGAGAGAAGCTACACCAGAATTGTGCAAAACTCCAAACAATTTTAGCTCTCCTGTAGCATGATGTGGAAATCAAGATGTGCTTATGAAAGTGGTGGGAACATTTAACCATGAGGTGCCCTTAGAAAGAGATGGAAATCAGAGCTCTAGCAATCTTATTTCTTCCTATCATTGACCCATTTTCCATGTAGAAACATGAAGATTTCTTGTATGTCCCTTAACAAATCCTCTACATTATGCTATGAAGAGAAGAAGGGAAGAATAAAGTTGGAGGAAGGGCAGGTGCATAAATGTGTGCCCAAGATGACCCTTGTGGCAGTCAGAAAGGAAAATTAAAAGGACTTTATTTTCAAGTGGCTTTAGAGAAATCAATAGCCTCTCT